>NW_023416316.1:42356182-43821182 GCF_014108235.1 Myotis myotis | reverse complement strand
GGAGTGACCGCAAAGCTGCTGGCCTCGGAGGCGGGCTCACATTCAAGCACTCCCTTTGTGCTCTCGTTGCTAATGGGAGAGCTGCTGGAGAGGGAGACCAAGCCCGAATCTTGACTGCTGGGGGGCGAGAAGACTGGGAAGAGGGAGAGACAGAGGGAGAAGAGTGTGTTAAAAGTGTCCAGTCTTTGCACATTCAGTTTTCAATTAGGTTCCAACAAAGAAAGAGGCACTCTGCATTTCTATTTCCAGTGAAAGTGTTTTTATAGACACTCATTAAAATCCCGAGCACTTTTTTTTTAAATAAGAAAATAGAATTTCAGTGCAATATTATCTATTTAACTGTAGGGAAAAGTTAACTAGCAGAGTTCCAGTTTTATGTTCATTAAAAACAACAACAAAAAAACAGTCTGTTCCCCTCTCTTGGGGGAAACTATTTCCACCCTTCACTGAGCCCCTCCTTTATGTAAAGGATGCTAATAGAACCTGTCTTGTCAAATGATCCATCTGACAAATTACCCCAAGCAAGACTCCACCCATGTATTTCCACCATTTGACAGGTAACCCTAGTTTTCAATATATAGCACGTGAAGGTGATAGCGTATCAACTTTCCTGTGGAGATATGGGGACAAACACTTGCGGTGGCGGGGGGGGGGGGGGGGGGGGGGGGGGGGGGCCTCAGCATACATACTGTTTTTAAAAGTAAAAAGCAGTAAATGGGAGGGAAACTTTTTAAAACCACAAAACGTGTAAGAAATTGAATTATACCACACTAAAATAGAACCCAGATAAAGATTTTTAAAGCAAACCTGTGAACACAGAACTCCTCTAAAAACGGACATTAAATATGAAGGATGTTAAAGTAATAAAGTGCTGAACAATTTTTGCGACCTTACAAGCCACAACAGATACAAAATTTAAGCAAAAGGGTCTCTGACCTTCTTAACCTTAACCGAGTTCAGATGCACCCCTGGAACTCCCTTCCTGCCTGGTGTGAATGTAATTAAGGGGAAGCTGCAGTGGTAATTTCTCTCCTCATTAACTTCCTGATTGGTTTCAGCCTCAGGATTCTGCCGGGCAGTAGTTTGTCACCAATTCCAAATGGCCAATCGTTAATACTAATGTTTGTGTAACTAACTGCCAGCATCTGCCACGGCTTCTTGTACAACAATAATGGTGAAAGGGTACATTAGTGCTCCTGTGTTAATTCAGCTTGTGTTCATCAATAGGGAAATCTATGATGTAATTAGCACCATGCATTGGGAGCTGAGTGTTGAAGTCATTTGTAGAGAACTAAATCATAGGAGCTGTACTGGGTCCTGATGTGTTTGCCATCAGTACTTACTATGTTTGGAATTTAATAAGGTATATTACCACGCTGAAGAGACCCTTTTATAAGAGAACACCATTTACGCTTGTTACGAGTTTGGGAAAGTTTGCTGCAGCTAGTGAAACCACACATAGATAAAAGAATAGGGCTGGGATTTAAGAAGCAGACCTTTAACCACTCCACTGGACCAAATCATTTCAGAGAGCCCCTTTCTTCTAATGTGACATTTGGACAGACAGACGGACGGATAGTTTTGTATAGCTACCTCAATATCCAGTAAAGAAAGACATGATCTGAAAACTTAATAATTGAGTAACTTCGAAAAATAATTTAGGTGACTTCCTGAAAAGTCATTTTCATATTCACAGTACTTGTTTAGTAACTTCAGTGAAATGCAAGAGTAATAGTTTGTAAGCTCTTTTTTTTTTTTATAAAGGAGCCATTAAATGGTAGTACTTAAAAATGCCAATAAGGGTGCATATATAAATATTAAGTAACAACCAAAACACCTGGGAACTATGAATTCTGAGGCCTTCATTTCATTGCAGTTCACTAAAGGCTTCTTACTAAATTTGAATTGTTATATGGATTTACAATTCCCTGCAAATTTACGGCGAGTTATGAATTGTGTTACATGCACAAGGATACTGTATATACACAAATGTTTTCCAAAGGTGGGAGACTTTGCTATGACATCTTGTTATTTACTATACAGAGATCTAGAGCATTAAGAGCCAGCCAGAGTCCATACGTTAATCTGTCAACCTTTCATCCCCACTTCAAACCAGGGACAGCAGTTCTCTATAGAAGCAATGGGAAGGGGATGAGCATTTCCTGACTGCTCCCTGTATGCCACACACTTTATGGAGGTATCCTCTCCATTTTACGTAAGGGACCCTGTGGAAGCTGCCAAGGGCAGTGTGGCACTGGACAGACAGCCTGACCCTCTGGCTTGCTCTCGTCCCTGCACCATCCCACTCTTGTGTGCCCTTTAATCACTGGCAACTGAACCTTCCTAATCTCTGTGTGAGTTTAAAGAGGCAAACAACTGACCCTTACCAGACTAATGCAGAGGTTATAAGGAATAGATAAGGGGAGCCCCAGGCCTGCCTTTGCCTTCAGTTAGCGGCTGGCCTAGAATTCCTACCCCTCACCGAGTCACACACCTCCCACTCCCCATTTAGGGGATTTGGGCCTACAAAAGAGAGGTGGGGTAGGAATTCTGCAAAGGAAAGAAATTTGGGCCCAGACCCTCTTTTGCTCTCACTTGCCTTGTGGGTATTTTCTTGGAAAGTATTTCTATGACTTGGGGCTACAAAAATATGCAGAGTGTTGTCACCTGCACAGACTAGGGAGGCTCTAAGCAAACTTAATGCATGACTGCACTACGGAGAAGATGCAAATGAACGAACTCAACCTGTCTTGAAACACAACTATTTTTAAAAGCATTTCTCCACTCAAAATTTAAATCCATGTTATTTTACTCTGTTCAAGGCGTAGCATTGTCTTTGAATAATGGGCTGTTGAAATTAGGGATAGTATCTGTTCAACTCATTTTGGTAACACCTCATAAAAGTAGATCCAAGTGCATTAAAGATTTTGTAACTGTTTATCTTAGTAACTAAAGTCCAAAATTTATTTTACTACCATCCTTAAAGATACTCTCTCCATTTGAATGCAGCTTCATTAAACTGTGTTGGTGGAAGAGAAATAATTGATCATTGTAAATAATTTTATGCCAATTAAAAATTCAAAAGTCAAAATTATCCCTTTTTCTTTTTAAGTTGATTCTAATGAGCCCGGAACAAGGCTCATTTCAGCTCTAAAGGTTTCTCTTAATTATTATTTTTTAAATGGTAATGTCTAGCGTCAGTGGGACTGCTTAGGAAAGGGCTGTTGTTGGTAGCACTAGAAATTGCTTCAATCTTTCTGGACAGCAATCTAGTGACATGTAATAAGAACCGTAAAAGTGTTCATACCCTCTGACCTGGTAATTCCACTTTGGGGAATAAACCCTAAGAAAGAAAGAATAATTGGCCCATAGATGCTCAGCACACCACTATTTGCATCAGTAAAGACGTGCTTTGCTGTGGTGCTGGGGTGGGGGGTGGCGCTGAGGGTAGCTGCTCTTGGGTTGGGGGTCAGGAAGCATTCACAGGCAATCAACAATTCAGGATTACGCCACCCTGTAATCATCAACAGGCTCCCAGTATTTACAGAAAGGGAAGAAATGACTTCTGGAGACCGAAGTAGAGACTGAACAGGAAGAAAAAGGGAAACCTGCCCATCTGATCTTTTTACATTACAATGAAAGTGGTAAGCCTCTGAGGGTGACCCCTGTTTGAACCAGCAAGCCCTGTATCTGTTTTCTCTCAAGTAGCCTATTTGTCTACAGAAGCTAAAGGGTATTTATTATTATTTTAAAAACAAACAAAAACTTACACATAACCACTCTTACCAAGAATGTTGGGGGGGAGGGGCGGGGGGAGAACCTTAAGATGATTTCAGTGATACCATCTAAACCATCAGTATTCTTTTTGGAAAGTAATATGTACTGCCCCAAACCCCACCCCTCTGAAAAACAAAACAAAAACCACTCTAGCTGCTAAATCTTTTGACATTGCAAAGACCCCTGACTTTTAACTTGAATGATCTGTTGGAAGTCAATGGACTGGAACGAATAATTCTCTTCCAGTGATGTGAGAAAACCGGATACTCATGCTTGAGAAAAGAATTTCTCCTTCTATATACTATTAAACTCTCACTAAGAAACCATTTAAAAATAAAAATACAAGTGGCATTTTTCAATTGCTAGCAACCCTTCACTTAGATGCAGACAGGGGAAAAAAAATGCTGGCCTCTTTAGTTTCCTAGTTTACAGGCCTAAGAGTCTGATGAAAAGCTGATGAATATTTCTCAAACAACAAATTCTTCTGCTTCATGATAACCATAGTGTTTGGAAATAAAATCATGTCCAATCAATACCACTTAGCAGATATTTAATGTTTCACAACAGAACTCTTTTCCAGAGTGGAACTGTGGCCCTTCTCACTAACATTCAAAATAATTAGGATTATCTTAGCTGTCCAAAGCTTGGCAGGTTCAGTTTGCACTTTCAAACAGCATTAATTCTTGGCACTCAGAACAAGGGATAAAAGCTAAAGATATGAATGGAGATCTTTATTCAACCTGATCTATCATGGATTAGCTCATTCTTTTCCAGTTCATGCCTGCATTCTAGTTAAGAGGAAGGCTAAGCTGTAACTGATGTAATTAGAAACCACAAGCTCAGAAAAAATAGCCCATTTTTTCTTCCCCATTTACTATATATCTAGTAAAAAAAATAATCTTTGAAACAATTAAATGTTTTTTCCACATAAGTGTAATTAAAGAGGAGTGAGGTAAGCTTTCCTGAAAATATATCTTAATTGTCAGTTCTAAAATCTAACACCGATTTTATCTTAGTAACTAATGTCCAGAGGGGCCAGCTCTGCACTTTGCATACTGTGTAGAGAAGTGGCCAAGCCATGGCAAATGAGAGAGAGTTCCTGTAAATGGAATACGTACATTATCAGTGCTTCTTCCTTGATATAACTATCATAACCTTGTAAATACTGGGAATTACCATTTTTAAAAATAAAGTGAACTTAGAAAGTACATACTTATGCAGTAGCAACAATAACTCCCTCTAAATTTCTCGTATAACATGCATGCACAATTCACAAAATAATGCTAGTACATTTTTCTTAAAAAAACTCTTTTGACCCCCTTCACTAAGAACAACTTCTTAATTCTCAAAATAAAAAGAAGTCTCTCAAGCGTCCTTCTGTAGCACATGGGAGAGTCTGAGGACTGGATCACAGCCTGGCCCGCCATTGCTACAGACCAGCTTTCCTACTGCTGGAGAAACTAGGGGACGATGCACCTAGACCTACTCCCTTACCCCGACAGAGCTCAACGCAAAGGGAAGAACCTTTTTGTTTGTTATAATGTAGTACACAAAAAATGGAAACGACAGAGGGGCTCCATTCAGTCTTCCACTGCACCCGGGACCCAGGCAGAATCATCTTGGGCCAGACATTCCTCCTCCACCCCATCCTGACCCCTGCACAACAGACTCTCCTGGACTACAGCATGGCAGCTGCCAGAGCCCCAAATTCCTTCCTTATCTCATGGGCGAGGAGGAGACTCCAAAACCAACTGGGGTCTCAAAGAAAACCCACAGATGAGCAGTGTGTGTGACAGCACCCCCACCCTGACAGGGACACACACTCTCAATGAACCTCCTTAGCTCTCACCTCCCAAACACCTCTGGCCCGCCATGGGGATGGCCCTGGCTGCGCCCTCACCGCCCGTGGTGGAACTTTGTTCTCACCGACTGATTTCTTCCTGAACCCTTCCCAAAGTGAGCAAGGCTGCATATGAGGGGTTAACTCACTATTGTTTGCTCAACTGACTTGTCTCGTCCAGGAGGAAGTATCTGATAATACACACCATCAAGCATTCAAAGATTCTTGTCCACTGTGTTTTAATGAAAACAGACTCCATTTCAAAACCTGAACATAGCGTGGCTTTTACTGCTCTCTGCTAACAACATCCTGAGGTACATCCTCACTGTTAACTCTGCTCTTTTTACCTCTGGTGAAATAGCCACAGGGCACTCTGTGAAGAACTCCCTTCTACTATGGGTGAGGGACTTACGCATCCTGACCCTCAGTCCCCGCCCCCGCCCCCCCCCCCCCCCCCGGTGAAATGAGGCTAACATAGCAGGTCAGTGTGATGATGACTGCGTACACACTAGTTTCCCTGCTGCGTCTGTCTACAGTCTCAGTCTCAATGTCTTAAAGTTACGTGACTCTTGCTCTTGAAGGTGCCAGAACCCAATCGGGATTCAGTACAAGGTCTACTCACTCCAGGCCACACAGAACTTTCTGAACACCAGGGCCCAGGAAAGCATGCTCACTTCATTCTGAGTGTCACCCAGAAGGCAAAACTCCTCTCCCTTCATTACATACACTCTGCCTTTTTTCTTTTTTGGGGGGCGGGGGGGTGATAAGATGGCAGGTGTCAAATCAAAATCCAACAGCAGAATGTCTGTGGACATGCTTTATAAACCATACAAAGTGTTATCCAGTGATCATGCAAACTATCTCTTCAAGCAGCAGCAGTATTTGGAAGCAGGAAGAATCTCGTTTTTGAGCCTAAGTCTGTCTTAAAAGTTGGGAGCTTGGGAAGTACTTGGGCATGGGCTGCAATTTTCCAAAGGATCAGAGTCTCATGGATCCCAATCTCATGGTTCCTGACTGACTGAGACTTGCTGGTGTATCAGAAGTTCTGGGAAAATACAACAGAGCAGAGCTAGGATGAGGTGTGAGGGCTTTGGAAACAACTGTCTCTTATTGTCTAAAGATCTTGGACAAACCCCTTACCAACTCTCCCTGCCTTCTTTTCCTCATCTGTAATATGGGGATAGAGTAAGCACTGAAGATGGTTCTATGCCAAGTGTTGGGGCCCCCCTAAGCCCGGTGCAGCTGAGAAGCCAACAACCCTGCACAACTTTACCATCTGGTCCCCCACACGCGCGGCCTGGCAAGTGCAGCGCCTCGACAATGGATGCTTGTTGGAAACAGGCCCTATTCTTGCCTCACTTCCCAGCCTCTATCCTCTCTGCTGTCCTCACCTACCCCTGATCCCGCCCACTTCACTGCTCTGCAGTGTTTGAGGGGCAGTAGAAAGAAAGCAGCTGCTGCTCCTGCTCTGGCCTCTCCTCTGGGGCGGCAGACAGGTTTCCCACCAGGTAAGTGCACTGATGACAGCAGGTGGGCTGAGGGGGTCCTGCTCCGGGCAGGGTTCTGCTTCTCTGGGGCGGAGCCCAGGTCTGAACAGCAGCAGGTGGTGTGGAAAGACCACAAGGTCTGTCATCAGACACTAGCACCTCATACACACCTCTGAGCCTCAGTCTCTTCCATTGTAAGAGGAGGAGAATAATCATACATCTCACACAGCTGACTTTGAGGGTCAAGGAGATGATATATGACAAAACAGTTTGTAAACGTGAAGATTCTATACACTAGTCAGTCATGTTTTTTGTCCCCATCCCCGGGCCCTTCTCTAAGGAAGAAGAGTGAGTTACTATCTGTACTCCACTGTCTAAGACAGGACCAAGAAATTGATAACATTTTTTATGAAAACATTGGTTAGGAAAGAAAAAAAAAAAAAGGTTTTAAGTGACACACAACTCAAACATCCCTGAATGTTTAAGTTTCCGTTCTGATGTTCAGGGAAAGGTGACTTTTATTTTAACCCTTTCTTTATATACAAGAGACAAAGTTAAGATAGACCGTCAAACCTCAGAGGGAAGGCAGGGGAGGTCGGGTCGGGTAAGAGATCAACCAAAGGACTTGTGTCCATGCATACGATCATGAACAATGGACACAGACAATAGGGGGGTGGGGACATGTGAGGCGGGGGGCTGGGGGGTGTGATAGGGCAGGGAGAGGTCAATGGGGGGAAGAGGAGACATATGTAGTACTTTCAACAATAAAGAATGTTTTTTTTAAAGTTAAGATGAATTCCAAACTGAAACCTGAGTCTGTTATTCTGTGCTTTTTACAGCACCACACATAGGACCTCAGCTACACATGACACTTCTTGAGACTGGCCAAGAGGCAAGACTTGGCTGAACCAGGCTGGGACTAAAAGCCAGGAGAACCACCACATGGCAGAAATAGAAAATCTACAAGGTAAAAGACAAACATCTGGCAAACTGAAATTAAACGGAGAATATCTACCATGCACTGTCCAGCACAGTGCAGTGTACACAAGCTGGTGCTTAATAATGGATGAGAGAGTGAGAATGACCATGGAATTTAATTGTCACAAGACATGCTGCAGCAAGACAGGGCTGACCCACACATGGCAAAGAGAATCTCCAGTTTAAACCAGTTTTGAGGGTTTTAAAGTGCAAGGGTTTTATTTAATTCCATCTATATCTACTACTCAGAGGCTCTATACAGAGCCTGGGCGCCAAGGCAAAGAGAAAAGCCACATCAAACACACGCTGGGACCAGAGGTGGAACAAGGGTCTCAGCCTGCTCTTACTGAGCGTGCAGAACCAGGTTCCGTGGGGACTCTGCATGGTAAACGAGGACTCAAGTCCAAGTGCAGCGCCACCCCTGCGTGGTCACACAGACGACTGCATTTGAAAACAGAGTTTAAATATGAATGTGATCATCTCAGAAACTAAGGCAGACCAGGCAAAGAAGATGCTCTACAAGTCTTCTCTGGACTAGAATTCCCCTTTGATTCTGGGAAAGCAGTCTGCTCAGATATAAGAGGAATCAAACCCATAAAGCAGGCTATGTATGGCATTTGCCATCCTAGAAACTAGGTTGGCTCTGTCCAGATATTTTGCAACAACAAAAAATGTTATGGTAGCCTTGCAGAGTGTTTTCTTCACATTGAGAAGAAAGAATCACGCTGAACTCAATGGGCATCTTGTTAAGGCTAAGAAAAAAGACTAAAGTTCTGGAGTCAACACCACTGCCAGAGAGCTGGCCACAAGGACAGCAAACACTGCCTTCCAACCTAAGGCCCCAAATGAGCCCCGTTTCTGTCTAATCCACCCGCTTTCGAGCAGCCTTTCGCTTTGGAATCACACTATCTTAATAAAACACACAGTTTAACAAAACGTGTAAGATGTGCAGCTTTAGCTATATGGTTTCCAGGAAGTCCTTTATTTAATAAAAATATTCTGAGACTTTGCAATTAAATGGATCTAAGAGGAAGTCCCTGAACCATTTCTCAAGTAGAACTTGTATAACATCTGCATGTAATATTTGAAATGATATGCTAGTACCAGGTAGAGGATTGTGTCAGGTAAATTATGTTATCTTAACTACCAGGAGACTCTGTCTTCTGCAAAAAGCAAATGCAAAACTCCATCATATTGGCTATCATACTACGCCAACTTTTTCTTCTTTCTTTCAAATTAGCATTACAGGAAGTTTAAGACTAGTAATTATTAATATTTTTCTCTGGTATAGAAAAAGAAAGCAAACACCAGGACACATCTAAATAAAACATGTACCAGATGAAATCAATCAGGATAGAAAGTTCTAGGCATTTCCAGACAGGAGAATGCATGCCTGCTTACAGTTGCATAAGTTATATGCACCTAAATGCAACACAGCCAATATGGATGAATAATGGAGTTCAGATTTCAGGGAGCAAGAATACACTCTTTTGGAATAGTTCTTGTTAAGGGTGAACAGACATAAGAAAATAATAGCAAAATTGTATGTTTTCCCAATAGAATATTTTGACACTTTCATAAGATCACAACAGCTAAAAAAAAATTATAAATGCATCTCTTAAAACATTTTTGAGGTTAAAATGCTGTCTGTTCAATTAGTTCACAAGAAAGGCTGTCCACCCTAAGAGGTTAATCTGCAGGTGATGTAAGGCATTCAAGGAATATGATTGTACCTGCCTCTCTCCAGGGGTGTA
This sequence comes from Myotis myotis, assembly GCF_014108235.1. Classification (NCBI taxonomy): domain Eukaryota; kingdom Metazoa; phylum Chordata; class Mammalia; order Chiroptera; family Vespertilionidae; genus Myotis; species Myotis myotis. The sequence continues at coordinate 43,811,346 of NW_023416316.1, read as the reverse complement.
TGATATATTCAGGAGAGTTCATGTGGTTTTTTAAAAAATATTTTTATTGATTGAGAGAGAAACAGACATCAATTTTTTGTTCCACTTACGCATTTATTGGTTGATTCTCATATGTACCCTGACCAGGGATCGAACCCGAAACCTTGGCATATGGGGACAGTGCTCTAGCCAACTGAGCTACAAGATCATATTTTGACAAGTATTTTAGTTTATCTTCAAGAAAATGTTTTTCCTGCCCCCCTCCCTTGCCCCCCAACTGCATTCTGTCTGAAGCCACACTTACCTGTAGCCTATCTTTAGGGGCTTCTAAGAATAACCACCTACAGTGTCTTTGAGTGAGAAGCTCCTGGATGGGGCCTGCTGGCACTGGTCAGCTGAGCTCAGCTCTGAACTGAATGAAGGAAACTAAAAGCTGTGGCACATTTACACAACGGAATACTATGCAGCTGTAAAAAAGAAGGATCTCTTACCCTTTGTGACAACATGGAGGGACCAGGAGAGTATTATGCTAAGTGAAATAAGCCAGTCATATAAAGACAAGCATCACACGATCTCATTTATATGTGGAATCTAATGAACAAAATAAACCGATGAACAAAACAGGGCCAGAGGCATGGATGCTTGGAAGAGACTGACAGATCTCAGAGGGGAAGGGGGAGGGATGGGGAGAGATTAACCAAAGAACTTATATACATACTAGAGGCTTGGTGCACGAATTCGTGCCCCTCAGCCTGGCCTGTGGGATAGGGCCGAAACTGGCTCTCCAACATCTCCTGAGGGATCCAGGATTGTGAGAGGGCACAGGCTAGGCTGAGGGACCCCACCGGTGCACAATTTGGGCCGGTGAGAGACGTGGGAGGTTGGCCAGCTGGGGAGGGACCACAGGAGGGCTCCAGGGCGTGTCCAGCCTGTCTCACTCAGTCCTGATCGGCTGGACCCCAGAAGCAAGCTAACCTACTGGTTAAAGCATCTGTCCCCTGGTGGTCAGTGCACATCATAGCGAGTGGTTGAGTGGCCTTAGTATATCATTCGCATATTACGCTTTGATTAGTTGAACAGCTGACTAGTCAACCGGATACTTAGCATATTAGGCTTTTATTATATAGGATATGCATAGCCCATGGACACAGGCAATAGTGTGGTGAAGGCCTTGGTGGAGGTGGGTGGAGGGGAACATGAGGAGGGGGAACTATACTGTCAACAATAAAAAAATTTTTAAAAAAATAAAATAATATTGGCAGGTATTTACCAAAGCATGACACACATTTTTAATTGTTGCTCTCACTAGTAAAACAGTGGTTTCCTTTCAGAATTTAGTTTTCTGTGTTTTTTTAAATTGTGGTAAAATATATGTAACATAAATGTACCACTATAACCATTTTAAATGTAAAGTTCAGGGGTATTAAGTACATTCACAATGTTGTACAAGCACCACCTCCTGTCATCTCTAGAACTTTTCCCTCTTCCCAAAGTGAAACTCTATACTTATTAAACAATAATTCCACATTTCCTCCTCCCCCAGTCCCTGGTAACTACCCTTCTACTTTCTTAGTGAATTTAACTGCTCTAGGTACCTCATGTAAATAGAATCACAGAGTATTGGTCTTGTTATGACTGACTTATTATACTTAACATACTGTCTTCAAGGTTCATCCAGGTTGTAGTTCTGGCAGAATTTCTTTCCTTTTTATGGGAAAGCAGTTTTCTGCTTTCCCACTCATTTATCAATGAACATATGGTTCATGTCCACCCTTTGGCTATTGTTAACACTGAAGGTATGAACAATGGTATTCAAATAGCTATTTGAGTTCCTGCTTTCAATTTTTTTTGGGGGAAGGGGTATAAACCCAGAAGTGGAATTTCTGAATTATATAATAATTTTATTTTTAAGTTTTTGAGGAAACTAGACAGTTTTCTAATTCAGCAACACCATTTTACATTCCTACCAGCAATGCACAAGGACCCCAACTTCTCCACAGCTTCAACAACACTTTTCTGTTGTTGTTGTCTTTTTTTTTTTTTTAATATATTTTATTGATTTTTTACAGAGAGGAAGGGAGAGAGATAGAAAGCTAGAAACATCGATGAGAGAGAAACATCGACCAGCTGCCTCCTGCATATCCCCCACTGGGGATGTGCTCGCAACCCACATACATGCCCTTGACCGGAATCGAACCTGGGACCCTTGAGTCCGCAGGCCGACGCTCTATCCACTGAGCCAAACCGGCTTCGGCCGTTGTTTTTAAATAATAGCCATCCTAATGGGTGTGAGATATGGGATTTAGTTTTTGATCCTTTTCTATGATCCCTTCCTCTATTTCTTCCCACTCTTCAACAACCCTGACCTACTATTCTGTCTCTATTTTATTACTACCAAATTTAAATGAAGAGTAAGCCTCACTGCCCACTCCGTAGATTATGCTGGTGGCTGTCTTATTCCAGGAGTTTTCTCAAGGTCACCCATAACCTGCTGATCACCAAAGTCAATGGCCTGTTCTAACATTTCCTCCTTCCCTCTGGAGCACTGGACACCTGACCATATCCTCTTCCTTCGCACCCCACACCTGTCACCTGCAGAGGGAGGTGACCGGTGGTGGGGGAGGGGGGGCAGCACCGCACAGATGACAAGCAGTGGCAGTGGCGGGGGCGGGGCCAGCTGCCGGCAGCTGGGAAAGGAAAGCCCCTATAGGCCTTGATGGCTGGCCAGGCCTAGGGACCCTATCTGAGGGGTCCCGGATTTCGAGAGGGCACAGGCTGAGCTGAGGGACACCCACCCCGCCCTGTGCACGAATTTTGTGCACCAGGCCTCTAATCTATTGTATAAACATCCTGTCATCAAAGGCTGGGAGCAGGAAATTTTAGCAATTGCAGGAGAAATTATCAGTTATTTGGAAAACTCATTTTTGTGAAACAGATCATTTCTCAATGATGGCAAGTTAATTAGACATGAATTCATTCTTACACCCAGTCCTTGGGCAAATGTCCCTTCACTCTGGACATGTAAGAACAACATGCTGGAAGACTAAAAGGTATACAGACTTTTTCTCCCTCCATGGTAAAAGAAGCTCATTAAAACTATTAACTTTCAAAAACTAGGTAACGTGGTGCTATCAGCTAGGTTTTGGATAGACTGCTTTTATTACTGATTGACTCATTGATTGCTGACTGACTGAAGATGTAAGTTTGATTCCACAGACATATACAGAACTCCAGCCCCAACAATGAGTGAAGCCACATTCTTCACAAGCACACCTGGAACATTAACACAAAATGACCATGTACTAGTTTACAAAGCAGGTCGCCAAACATTTCAAAAATGTGTGTCTTTCAAACTTAGAAATCTTGGAGATCTAAGCCTGCAGTCTATCAGAATAACTACAAAGGAAAAACCCTTCAGCTCTGAAAAAATGATAAACAAGGTGAAATAAATTTCATTAACTCTGACTAACCAACAGGCCAGGATTTGGTCACAATATGATTGATTTCACCGTTAATGCTACTGTTGAAAGTATTTAAATGCCCAGGCACTGACTCCAACCCACACACTCCTCCTCAATCCCGCATTCCAAGTAGATCAGTTATTTTCACACTTGGTTCATCTTCAGTGAAGACGGTAATTAAATCTTTAATTTGAAAACAAGAGTGCAAGCCCAGTGTCACTACATTATTGGCTGCCCTCAAAACTTACAGCAAAGAGCAAACAAATAACAAATGGTGACCTCAGCTCCTTAAAGCTTAAGCAATCAGCCAATTTCAGAAGGGAGCATCTCAAAAGTGACCAATTTACATGTGGGAATGCTTTCCAGTCATCTGCAAACCTCCCCGGGGATCGGAAACATTACTCACATTGCATAAATTGTCACGATGACGCACTGCTTGGCTTTCTGATTACACCATAATTTTTAAAACACAAATTTCAGAGCACACGCTATTTTATGTACAAGGTGTTGGAAGAGGCCTCTTAGGAAGCTAAATACTCTCAGGAAGATGATGACCGCAGCTGGTCCTCTATTCTTTTTAAAAAATATGTTTTTACTGATTTTTTTTAGACCGAGAGGAAGGAGAGGGAGAGATAGAAACACTGATGAGAGAGGAACATCATCCATGGGCTGCCTCCCGCATGCCCCCTACTGGGAATTGAGCCTGCCACGCTGGCCGGGCCCTCTTTATTTCCTAATAAAGAAGTAGCTAAAACTCTTCTTAAGCATAAAAGAAGGCAGTGTGGTTACTTAATTTGCGGAATATTTGTTGAGCATCTGTTCTGTGCCCAGCACTGTTGATATAAAGGGAATATAGCCGTGAATAAACCATGTCTCTGTTCTCACAAGGAAACTGCCAGGAACACCTGGGACCAGATTCCAGCTGAGCCACTTATTGCTGATGTGATCTTGGGTGATAATTTAACAGCTCTGAACCTCCATTCCTCATCCATTAATAAAAAGCAATGCTAACGGTTGTAATTAAAAATAAAATATACCAAGTATTCCAGGGACACTAGTTCCTCCCTTCGCCTGTCTCTATAACAAGGGAGCAAACAGTACGTGCTTCCAATATACACCAGGAACCATCTGAAGCAAAATCAGGAGGAAGGTGACACTGTCCCTCAGTTATATTTGCCTGATCCTTTGCATCTCCTTGCATGTCTTTCCTGTCCTTAGGTATCCTGCGTTCTGTTCAGCATTCCCTCATCCTCTCCCGTCTTCTCTCTGCCAAATTACACCTCACCCCTTCCCTCAACTCACCCCAGAAACAGTTCTGTTCTTTCAGTGTACTGCTTGAGGTTCTTGATGAAATGCCCAATAATCTAATTCACCAAGGAGTAAATGCAGGCTTCGTGCTCTAACCCTCTTGTTGATATTCCCAAAAAAATGGCTTCTAGACCTTGCAGAGACGTCATCTTTGGGGGCAGAGCACACTTCCAAGGTCTTGCCTATGTACCGCTCAGTATACAGAATGCACTGCTATTGCGTGGGTACATCCTCAGGCTGCACGTTTACTACGCCAGGTTTTCATAATTTACAGAAAAGAGGCATTCTTGCTGAGTGAGGTGCTGGTCCATGCCTGGTCTGCAGCCCCACCTCGGAACGGAATCACAGCCTTTCAAAGCATCGACCTGTGAGAGACACTCAAGCTGGTAATCAGCTTCCCTTGCACTTTGCCTTCCAGAATCTGAATCAGAATGCAGTGCTGTGGCCAACCAGAAAACTGGTATTTAAAGAAGAGAAATTGCAACACAATTATTTTCCATGATCAGAAACTCGCATGTTCTCTAGTGTTTCAATGGCGTTCCACAATTCTAACCAAGTATTTGTCAGAGCATTGAGTAAAATGAACTTTTATTTTTGTTAAAAAATACTGCTAGTTCTAATACTAAACCAGATAAAATTGAGAGACAGGGAAAAGATACAAATGAGCTAACAAATGTGTTTGGTAGTTAAAAGGAGAAATTTTTCATGATGCTCAACCAAGGTCCTCTGTTTATTTAAAAAGTAATTTGACACATAGAACTGTGTCAAAACTCAGATAGCACAGGATTTAATTTGCTCTAATAAACATGTATTATTTTTACAGGAATAAAAAGTGATATAAAAGACAGAAAGTAAGGCTGAAAGTAAGTCACAGAAAACAGAAGCCACTGCTGGAGGAATAGTTCTTCCCTTGGGCTGTAGGACTGAACTGCTCCGTAATGAGTGCAGGCTGGTGGACAATGGGAGATGGAACAGGAATTCCCAGGAAGAGACTACTGGCCTCAGGCAGAAGCTGGCAAGCGCTGACTTAGGTCAGCAAAGCTTGTTAAATGAGGCTCAGCCCACATTATTTATTAGTATAATTATTAATAATAACCATTATAATTTATTGAGCCCCTATCATGTTCCAGGCCTTGTCCTTTACTTATTTTTACATAAACCCTTTGGGGAGATGGTATTAATATCCTCATTTGATAGATTTTAAAAATTAAGGCTGAGAGGGTGATTAACATCCAAGGTCACACAAGTGCTGAGTGTCAGAATATGTACTCAGGACTCAAACCTGGGAATGTCCACCCTGATTACGGCCATAGGACATTACAGTCGGTTTGCTGGTTTGTTTCTCACCCTGCCAACTCTCACCTCACCCAGGAGTCCCCTGCCTTGACCCTTGCTCTCCTGCACATTCACGGAGTTGCTGCCTGAGTTCCTCTCCAGAAAGCCGTGATCTTGCTGGAAAAGACAACTCTCAAGCGCAAGCATCACCCGCGTGGTAGGTTTGCCTTCTGAAAATGAATCCAGGAAAGCAGCTACCCAAGGGACCCCAAGTCCCACATGTTTTAAACCTACTTTCCAAGCAGAAGAGACTTCAGGGACCCATCATCTGATTTGGTGGATCGAAGGGTTAGCTGTCTGCTGCCTGTCAGATTGTGTGTTTCAGAAAATAAAATGAGAGTCACTTGGCAGAACCCTGCATTCTTTTCAAAAGCAACTTCTTGCTGCAGAGGCCTGTGAGCCCTGGAACAGTAGAGCACAGAAGAGGACAGAAAAGTACAAGCGCGGGGTCACAGGTCACAGGGCAGACCCCTCCAGCATCACAGATCTCCGCCAACCAGGGTGCACTGAATCCTGGGGACAACAGGGGCCACGCAGAGGATGCTGACTTCTCCCAAGGCTCCTGCACCTCTGGCAGGGGAGTCTGCAGCAGAACAACAGGATCTGGGAATTTGAAAGCTATCTATCAGACACTGTGGTGTCAAAAAAGAGTGTTTAAGGGATCATATCTTTCCCAAGTTCCTTGTGTCTGGGGAGAAAAGAGGAAAGGGCGATAATGCCCCTCTGTAATGTAAAAGCTTGGCTTTTCCCTTCATCTAATTTCAGCTGATGTGCACTGTCCATCAAAGTACACCTCCGACAGAGGAAGGGGAGCGGACAGCAGGGACGGAGCCAGCAGGGGGTGCGTGGATGTCTCGCTCAGCATCATGTTCCCCAAGAGGCACAAGAGGGCCACATTCTGAGCAAATCCATACAGGTGAGTTTTCAGAGCAGGTAAGTAATTACCCTATTCCACCTCATGTGACCTTTCATGAAGTCGGGATGGAGACAATGAAAAATGAACCAATTCACCCCAGGAGGCTCCAGCACCTCACGGTCATCAGTATCAAGGGATCCTGATACATCTAACAGAAATGCCATAGTGCCTGGCCAGGGCCACCAGCAGGAGAAACCTATCAATCAATGAAGCTAACACAGAGTCCAGTGCATGCTCAAATCTAAAGCCAGAGCAACAGGAAACAGTGCAGAGTACAATAATCAACTCATGGGCTCACATGGTGTTTGTATTTAAGACCACCCTGTCTCTTAGGCAAGCCATGTTTAATGCCCCAGTTTCCACATCTATAAAATGAGGGGGTTGAGAGCTCAATGACTTCCAACTTCTCTCCCAGAAATAAATTTTTTTGTGTATTATGATTTCTTATTGTTACAATTTCTCAAACCTCCATCTTTTTTAAGTTCTAAAGGTTTAAGTGCCTGCTCAAAGTCAGAATTAATTGAGTATAAACAGAGCTGGGTAATTTAGCATCAAGTGATTACTTCCAAAGCAAGAAATTAACCTCTTTTCTTCCCTAATAGAGACATTAATGTTTTCTGTCAATAATGGACTAATAAGCTCTTTCCAATAACTGGGATTCAACTGCAAAATGGGAGGAGGATCAATTCCTCCATCTTTGTGCTCCTGTATAGAAATAGTAGCTTCAGGCCCTAGCCAGTATGCTCAGTGGATAGAGTGTCAGTACGTGGACTAAAGGGTCCCAGGTTCAATTCCAGTCAAGGGCAATACCTTAGTTGCAGGCTCAATTCCTGGCCCTGGTTGGGCATGTGCGGGAGGCAGCCAATTGATGTGTCTCTCTCACATCTATGTTTCTCTCTCTCTCTCTCTCCCCTTCCCTCTTCTACTCTTTCTAAAAATCTATGGAAAAATATCCTCGGGTGAGGATTAACAACAAAACAAAAATAAATAAATAAATAAATAAATAAATAAATAAATAAATAAATAAATAAATCAAACAAAAAATCCCACAAAAAAACAAATGTAGCCCTAACTGGTTTGGCTCAGTGGATAGAGCGTCGGCCTGCGGACTCAAGGGTCCCAGATTCGATTCTGGTCAAGGGCATGTACCTTGGTTGTGGGCACATACCCAGCTGCAAGAGGCAGCTGATCGATGTTTCTCTCTCATCGATGTTTCTAACTCTCTATCCCTCTCCCTTCCTCTCTGTAAAAAATCAATAAAATATATTTAAAACAAAACAAAACAAATGTAGCTTCCAGTGACATGGTACAGCCTCTACCTCAGAATCGAATGCTGATCACATGACGATGGCTTGGTGGAAATCAGATCATCAGCTAACTTTGCACGATGCATTTTCTAACACTAGTGGTTCTTCAGTGTCTTGGTTGACTCAGTCTAGAATCTAGTCCTTGGCAGGTCAGTCACTGCTCTCTGTGTGAATCTCAACTACTGTCCAGTGTGACCTCGCAGACCTGGACACCCCCCCTGCAGAGCACAGAGAGGACACGTCCCTAACCTTTCCTACAGAGAAGACAGCACATTTTAGCCAAGTGGAAACACAGTTGTCCCCACATTTCATCAAGAAAGCAGTAGAGTTGCCTTCTCCTTTCTGCTTTTTGGGCTGTCTTCCATTAAACTAGATCTTTTAGTAATGAGACAGCCACCGGAGATGACAATCACTAGGGTCTTTACAAACACCTCTGCTTGTGTAAGAGCTGGTGTTTTTATGTGAAGATGGATGGGATTCAGTGCAAGCTGGCTGTCAGGCAGAGATGGACTATGCTGGAGACCCTTACCTTGTGACCTGGGACCCCAGTCTTGTACTTTTCTTACAAGAAGAGAAGGAAACAGTGGTGGATGAAATGGTCTAGGTCAGCTGGCGTTGAAGTCACTGCCCAGATGCTGAACAAGGGCACCCTCCGTACTGACAAAAATGTAGATGTCCAATGATATCACGCCAGCAAATGTTTAGGGAAAGTGGTACTTTCATACGCTGCTGGTAGGAATGAAGCAGGGAAAGCTCAGCCTTGGGGTCGATTGGGTAGTATTTAATACAATCTAAAGCAGGCTCTCTTTGAAATGCCCTTCTCAGCATCTGCCCAGAAAAACGCCAGGACATGTGTACAAGGAAACTGCAGCATTTGTTTCACACAATATGATTGTCAGTATACAAGGAAATTAAGCAATAAACTATGATCCACCTAAACTATGGAATCCTATGTACCTGTTAAAAAGATAAAGCTGACCCTCATGTACTAACATGAAAGACCTCTAAGACTAACTGTTGATTAAAAAGAGCATTTTTGAGGAACAAGATGTCCACCTTGTAAAAAGCCAAGCAAACTGTGTGATTCTACAGACACACGTACCTGCATGTGATTTCATAGCAAAAGGTTTGAAATAGCATATAGTATATGTTTAGCTCTTGAAGCAAACTGTTAAATAAACTGAGAGGGGAAAAGTCCACAAAACAGTATGTACACCAAGATTAAAACAGGTAAAAAAAAACAAAACAAAAAAAAAACCACACCCAAAAACCCTCATAAGGAATTAAAGAGAAAATAAAAATCGTAGTGTTCTGTTCATTTAAGCAAAAATAAAGTTATTTTAACTCTACGTACAGACACATATTCTGAAAAAAAGTTTCCAAAGTTATTTTTAATTGTTCTTTTATAAATCTGACTTATAAGGTACTTTTTAGATGAATAAAGTACAAAAGTTAGCTGTGTAGGAAGTTTCATCATGATGGAAGTATGAAATGGCTGACTGTAAACCATTATGAAAGAGCTAGAGGCCCAGTACACAAAAATTCATGCACTGGAGGGGGGGTCCCTCAGCCCGGCCTGCCTCCTCTCACAGTCCAGGATGTCCTGGACTGTGGCATTTCCTGGACAGCCACTGTGGCTTTGTCTGGATGGACGTCCAGAAGATGTCCGCTCTAATTAGCATATTACCCTTTTATTAGTATAGATAAGCATTAACTAAAATCTAGTTACAGTGTTTATGTGAACCACTTAAAACTATTTTGATTTTTGGAAATGGTACATTGCAAAAGATCTAACTTGTTGATAAAGTATGCATTTCACTTCATTATTATTGCCAATTTGTTATAATACAGCAGGTCTTTATCCAACAGAGATGTCTGCACAATTCCTTAGGTTTAGTCATTGGGTGATGTGTAGTTTGGGCAACTACATTCCCTAAATTATCTTGTTAACTTAATAAGTAGTCATGCACCTTCCAAAGCAACTGACAACTGTAATAAAAATATTCTGTAATGTTTATGATATTTGAAACATTATAGAATAGTATTATTTTATGACACAGAGCCTGTTATTATACTAGGGATACATACAGTATTTGGAATGATACTAAATTTAAAGCACTTTAAAAATGAAGATGCATGAATCAGGCTTGATTCCATGTACCCAAGAGAGTGATATGAGATTTAGGGGATAAGAGATTCTGTCCTGAAACTATGCCTGCCACCCAAGGACCAAAATATCTGACATTTCACAATTAAAGATTCATTTATTCAGAATAAACACTGATGTCCTTTTAAAATGCAAATAATCAACAAACCTAAGACATATGATCAATTATTATTTTCCCGTGTTATTTATCTAATTGTTTTTCTAGAAAGAGGGAGACGCAGGAGGGAAGTAGGCTACAAGAAGAAAAGGTCCTATATGAGTATATGTGCTTACTGTGTGAGGACACCAGAGGAAAAACAACAGAAGTCCAACCCTACTAATCAATCCTTCTGTTTCTTTCCTGAAACTGGTGCTCCTGGAACACCTTCAATGTACCCTTTCTAAGAACTTTGGCAGACACCAACTCAACCAGAAACATACAATTAAGATCATAAAATTCTTCAAAAACCAATAAAAGTACAACTTATTAAGCACTAACCATATGCAGTGCTAAGCCTTTTACAGACATTACTTCACCTTAAAATAAACCCTAATGAAATGCATACTGTCACCTCTAACTTACAGAGGGAAAAACTAAGATTCAGAGAGAGGAAGACACTTGACCAAGGTCACATGGCACTAAGTGACAATGCGGGTCTGAGAGACACCATACTCAATGCCCTGAACCATTATGCACTGGTGCCTCACCCCCGCCTCAAACACAAAGAAAAATAAATTAATCTGACCAAGAATCAGTGCTTAAGTCCAAAGCCAACACATATTCTCTAAAGGGGCACTTATAGCTTTAAATTCATATTTTCTTTAAGTTGATATATTTTAGTTAAAAAAGGTAAAAATAGCTTCTTTCCCATGCATGGTGCTTTTTCTGCTTTTCTCACCAAAACAAATCTTCTCTAGAATGGGGTACTTTATCAATAAATTGGAATCTGCTGGAAAATCTTCAACAGACTTACTTTTAACCAGTCATCCTGGTTCCCCTTCCCTTGGCTGATGTCCCCACATGAAAAAGAAGTCCATTTGGCAATGGATCATATATCCCACCATCCCAATGTGAGTTTCAACTGTAACGAAATAAAAATAATCCACGCTATCTAATATCCAGGTCCAAAGTGTTAGGTGGCTATGTGTGTTACTTTCATGGAAAAAAGTTGGGTAAATGCACTGTCATGTATGAGTGCAAATGATATTCATATATACTGTGCTAGATGCCTCTAGAGCCAGACTCACATCCTATTAGCAACACCTCTGTGCAAGCTTCAACTCAACTCCCTGTAACAGCATCCTGTATCAAGAGTGGACCTTGGGTCACTTACTCCTTACCCCAGGGCTTCTCTGACGCCACAGATACTAGCCTTCTGTAAGCACACATGTGCAACTCAGAAGTGAGGGAATGAGAACTCATGGAAAATGCTTCCCCTGCCCAACCAACATGACTCAGTGGTTGAACATCAACCTATGAACCAGGAGGTCACGATCTGATTCCCGGTGAGGGCACATGCCCGGGTTACGGGCTTGATCCCCAGTAGGAGGCGTGCAGGAGGCAGCCGATCAATGATTCTATCTCATCATTGATGTTTCTCTCTCCCTCTCTCTCCCTTCCTCTCTGCAATATATATATATATATATTTTAAATGCTTCTTCTTTATCCTCAGGTGGATGATTCTAAGATGCATTCTAGGAGCTCTTCAGAAGGTTCCAGAGCTAATGCCGGGACTCTAATGACACAACTTTATGTTGACTTTTCTCCTTCCCCTCGTTCTTCCTCCTTGGAGTTACTATCCAATATTCTACAGCATACAAGTCCTTGTTGTCTTGAGTTCTAAGTAGAACTCAAGGTAGGAATAGACCCTTTATACCTCAGCAAGCAACATAATACAAGGGGTGGGGGAATGGGAACTCATGGAAGTAAGTTCCCATAAATTTAAGTTTATCCTTAAAGTAAGCTTTAAGGATAGATCGGAGTGTGAAATCGAGCTCTGGCATTTATTTGCCACATTCCTTGGGGGAGTAACTTCATTAAGCCAGTTGGCTTCATTACTATAAGCACTCACTTTTTTTTTTGTGGGAACTGAGAGAAAAATGTAGAAAAAAAGAATTTCAAAAATCTCTTTAAGAACAATGTAAAATATGTCACCCAATATCTACACATGAACAAATGAACTCATACAAAAGTGCTATGAAATAACCAATAAAACAAATCAATCTTTGGAAAATTTGACCACGAACACAAGAAAATAAGCATATAAAGAGAAAAGCATTAAACATGAAAAAGTGGATGTAACCACAGGTATTGTATTTTCAAAAATTTATGAGATCACTGTAATTTTTATCATTAAGTTTGAAAATAAAAGTACAAGTGGATATTTCTCTTCAAATAAAAACCAACTGCCAAAAACAAATGAGGAAGAGAGCTCATTAAGTAGATTCCTATAAAATAAACAGAAAGGTTAATCAAGACTTACTTCCCATTTGCAAAAAGACCTAAGCCTAGATGGTTTTATGGGCAATTTTATTCAAACACAAAGACACGATTATTCCTGTGCCACTTGAACTTCTCTGAAAAATAGAAGATGAATGACTTCAGCTTCATCCTATGAGCTTAGTGTAACCATGATACAAAAACATGGCGAGGTAACACAAAACAGGAAAAAAGGCAAAGCTCACTGTGGCTAAAAATACAAAAGCCCTAAATAAATACCGGTAAATTGAACCCAACAATATATTACAGAAATGATGCCTCATGACCAAGTTAAAATTTATTCCAGGAATACAAGGATGGTTCTACATTTAATTATAGTAAAATGATAAAAATCTCATGGTTATTTTAATGAATGCCAAAAAGACATTTGCTATAAATATAGTGTCCACTCTTGTAGGTATTAATGTATCCTATCTAATAAAAGAGAAACATGGTAATTGGCGTACGACCGCTACCCTCCCCATTGGCTAATCAGGGCGATATGCAAATTAACTGCCAACAAAGATGGCGGTTAATTTGCATACATAGGCGCAATGATGAGAGGCCATAGGGGAAGAATGGTTATCAGAAACACAGGCGGCAGGCAAGAGCCGGGAGGCACTGCCCCTGGCCCTGAATCTGAGAACCGGCTGTCTTTGCCTGCCCCCCTGCTGGTGATCGGAGAAGCCAGAGCGGGGCTCAGAAGAGGCCGGCGCCCTCTTCTTCCCTGGCTGCCCCTGCCAGGGATGAGCAATCGGAGATCCCACAGCAGGAAAGGGGGGCCTGCCCCTGGGTCGCTGCAGCGATCAGGGAGCAGGAAAGAGCGGCCTCTAGCCAGCCCCCCCTGTGCGCCTGCACATGGGATGCCCTGGAGATCATGGAGCAGGAAAGGGGTGGCCTGCAGCCAGCCCACGTGTGCCCCTGCCCCTGGGTCGCCGCAGCGATCATGGAGCAGGAAAGGGCGGCCTCTAGCCAGCCCCCCTGTGCGCCTGCCCCTGGGTCGCCGCTGCTATCCCTGATCCCCAAGCAGGAAAGAGCGGCCTCTAGCCAGCCACCATGTGTGCCTGCTCCTGGGTCGCCGCGGTGATCACGGAGCAGGAAAGGGGGTGTCTGCAGCCAGCCTCCGTGTGCGCCTGCCCCTGGGTCGCCACGCCGATCCCACAGCAGGAAAGGGGGACATCTACTGAGGGCTCCCGGACTGAGGGGCTGGCTTGGCTGAGGGAACCCCATCCCCCAGTGCACGAATTTCGTGCACCGGGCCTCTAGTCCTATATAATATAAGGCTAATATGCAAATTGTCCCCTCTATCTGGAGTTTGACCCGGAGTTGGACCAGGGGGCGGGGCCAGCTGGCCAACCACCCGCGGCCCCTCCCCCGGCCAGCTCCGCCCCCGATTGGCCCCCCATCCCCTGATCAGGGGCAGGGATCAGCCCCAATCAGGGCAGGCCAGTTGAACCCCACCTGTGCACAAATTCATGCACCATGCCTCTAGTATTATCATAACATGCATTGGGGAGTAAGGAACACAAAAAGTGCAATGTCTACATGAAAGGAATCATAAAACTTCACTATGAAACTTCTGGTTTAAATATACTTCTGTATTATTGAATTTCCCCCCAATGACTTTACATTGCTTTTTGTAAAAATAATGATAAAAATAGGCTTGCATGAAGGTTTGAACTAGGAATTATACACAGAATAATGCAAAGCCCTCTTTAGGCAGTTGTGGTCTATATCAAGAGCCAATAAAGAAATGATAATGTTCAGGGAACGAATGAAGAGAAAAGTGTATAGAACAGAAAATAAGACTAACTATTTTTAGTATATGCATGAAAGTTTCGTATTTCAAAAGAACAGGACTAGGGAAAATTAACACTGTTATTATAACTCACTTTGGAAAATATCGTGATAGAGGAGTTTCAAAGCTAGCTAATTAAAGAAGAGGACTTGAAGAATGAGGGCAGTTTGGAGCACCAAGTAGGGAGTAAAGATTGTTCCCAGTATATGGTACAATCTAGGAGTTAAGGTCAACAGGATTGGGCAGACAGTTAAAAGAATGTCCTTGGTGGCCTGGAGAGTGTTCCCTGGGCAAAGAGTAGGCACCATGGTCACCTCAGAAAGGAAGACACTGAACTATCCAGGGCACGAGCAGGGGCAAGGTCAGGATCCAGCAGTCATGTAAACAAAGAGGATTCTTAGGCAGAGGGACACGTACAAGATGAATGGGGTGTGACTGGTACCCTGGAGGTAGCCCTAGAATGCTATGGGGGGAGGCAGGTTAGACAGAAAGTCACGCTGGAGTTGACAACCTGGCACCTCCATTTCACAGGACAATGATGGCCTTAGAACAGTGATGGCGAACCTATGACACGCATGTCAGAGGTGACATGAGAACTCATTTTTTTGGTTGATTTTTCTTTGTTAAATGGCATTTAAATATATAAAAAAATATCAAAAATATAAGTCTTTGTTTTACTATGGTTGCAAATATCAAAAAATTTCTATATGTGACACAGCACCAGAGTTAAGTTAGGGTTTTTCAAAATGCTGACACGCCGAGCTCAAAAGGTTCGCCATCACTGCCTTAGAACTTTAATGCAACCTTAGATGGCCACACAGCATGAAGAATGTACTGAATGGCACTAAATCCTACACTTAAAAATGGTTACAGTGGCAAATTTTGTTATATATATATATATATATATATATATATATATATTTAGCATAATAAGAAAAAGTATAATAAAAATAGAAGATTATTAGTGTTATACTGAGAGAAATATTATTACTAGAGGCCCAATGCACAAAATTTGTGCAAGGGGCTCAACCCTTGCAGCCCTGCCTGGCTGCTTCATGGCCCTGTGGCCCCACCCACTGGTCGTTCCGGAAGATTGTTCCAAGGTCCGGTCTAATTAGCGTATTAGCTCTTTATTATACAGGATGCCTAGCAAGCCCCGTGGAAAAGGTAAATGGAAGAAGACAGTGGCCAAACCAAAAATAAAATATCAAAAATCATGAAACAGTTCTTTCAACTAGTATTAAACATGAAACAGGGTTCATAACAGAGCCACACAAACTGCAGAATCTGAGTCCCAACCATGAAGGGTCAGGCTACTGACCACGTGAACTGGCAAAAGGCATGAATGCAGCCATTTCACCCGTTTTCTCTCAACAACCAGAGTAAATAGGGATCAGGTAGCACACATCCTTCATAAAGAAGCAGAGCCAAGCAATCCAATGAAAGATATACATGTTCTAACACTTAGTTTCTTTGCTTAGGAACGTCCAGGGCAAGAGCCACATTCTCTTTTTGGAGCTCTGTGCATGCTGGCACCTGGTGAGCAGGGGTTTGAGAAGAAGCTGAGACCTGGAGTTGTAATTACAGTAAAGTGTCTCCAGCCTTCAAAATGACTTCAGGATATCACTCCCGGCAGAGGGCGGCTGGAGAGGCTTTCCTGTCTAAACTACACAGAATTTCCTCTCTGGTTTAACAGTGGCAAGGTGCTATTTGCAGGATTAAAAAAATAAAAAAGGAGCAAATCATTTGCCTCTGTTTTCTGGAGACAAACATTTGGTTTCAAAAGTAAACAAAAGTCATTTCTACTTAAAAGACCACTGATTTACTTCAATGGTCTGAAGGGGGTGTAATTTATTTCAGTCTACTTAGCACTGTAACAACTCTTTTCAAAAACCGACATTGATTCATGAAAATGAACACACGGACTCTCTCTGCAGCATAAACCTCAACGCCTCAGGCAAGTGCTGATGGAAATGTAGTACAAGGCACTGCAGACCCATAAGGGGATGTGAGCAATTACCCCCGGTATTTAACCCAATCTATTGCTCATCAGAAAAGCGCTTAGCACAGGAGTCAGACTCAGAGGAGCTGACAAGGAGCACAGCCACTTAAATGTCCCCTCCAGCGATTACACTCAACCCAAGAGTGTGTCAAATTAAAACAACTACACATTGACTTTTTGCTTCTGTAAACATTAAGGGGTGATTGACAGTTGCAGGCTGCGGCCAGCCAGCCAGGCATTAGCATCAACCTCTCTGCTTATCTGCTCTTAGTTCCAGCAGTCTGTTTGCTCAGGAATACTCCTTATAGAACACAGAAGGATTTCAGGGCTTTCCACTGCGGCTCACCGGGAGAGATTCTGCCATCTCTTCCATATAAGCAGCTTTAGATGACCCTTAAAAACTGAGAGTTTTAAACATCACCACTGGTCACTTCCTATTAGAAAAATTTCCAATCAGAAAAATGGGAGATTGCCCTGGCTATGTGGCTCAGGGGTTGGAGTGTCGGCCCTCACACTGAATGATTATGGATCAATTCCTGCTCAGGGGCACGTGCCTGGGTTGCAGGTTCGCTCTCTTTCCTCTGGTTGGGACGCAGGTGGGAGGCAACTGGTCAATGTGGCTCTTTCACATCGATGTTTCTCTCTCCCTCCCTCACTCCCTTTCTGAAAAGCAATGAAAAATATATCCTCTGGTGAGGATTAACAAATGGAAAATCAGCCAGTCTTATTGCTCTACTGTGACCTGGACTTGGGAAAGATTCCCT
Source organism: Myotis myotis (assembly GCF_014108235.1). Classification (NCBI taxonomy): domain Eukaryota; kingdom Metazoa; phylum Chordata; class Mammalia; order Chiroptera; family Vespertilionidae; genus Myotis; species Myotis myotis. Next base: position 43,793,851 of record NW_023416316.1, on the reverse strand, counting down.
TCCCTTGTTACCCTATTCTCTGTGATTTTGGAACTGTAAGGAGTGGAAAAAAGATACAGTTTAGACAGAGGGAGAGACAAGTAAACCAAAGAATAAAATAAGTGAAAAAATCTATTCACCAGAGATCCGGTGAATCATCACTGGCAACTTTACAGGCTTGTGCTGAGGATTTAGCATTCCCTGTCTGATGTTCTCTGATGATCAGAGGCCTTTATGCCACTCTCCCCCCTTGGTGCCAAGACCAATCCAAGGGGATAGGATAGTGCATTCAATAAATAGTGCAGGGGAAACTGGATATCCTCATGCAAAACAAGAAAAAAATGAAAGTGGATCCTGACCTTACTCCATATGTCAAAATCAACTCCAAGTGAAAACAAAAATAACTCAAAGTGGATCAAAGACCTAAACAGAGATCCACCCTGAGCAAGTACCACCATTCTTGGACTGAGGATCAACCAAATTCTAGTCTATTCACTCAGTTTCATCTGCTATTAAAAAAAAAAAGTGTGCACCAGTTATATTCAAAGGTCGACTGAGTTTATCAACCCTTAATTTGTCCATCCAAAAATAAGTCCTCCTCAACCAGGCAGGCTCTTTGAGTAAGGGCTGATGCTTCCACAAAAGTAACTTTTAAAATGGTGCTTTTTGAACTTGGAGGCAAAGGAGGTATTGTCACTCCGTTGTCTCAGGTTTAAGCCCTGTGATTCCCCGTCCTGTCACTATAAAAGTCCGTAACAGAAGAGCCGTCATGTGTCTGTCACGGTAGCATTGTCCAACAGAACTGTCTGAGGACAAACTGTCCTTTTATGCTCTCTCTAATATAAGAGTCACGAGCCACATGAGGCTGCTACTGAGCACTTGAATTGCGGCTAGTGTGACAGAAAACCTAGATTTTTAATTTCAATTGATTTAAATTTAAATAACTGCATGTGACTAGCAGTCCTGTACTAGATGGTGAGGGTCTAAGACAGCAGCGCAGATAAAGAGTTTTGATACAGGTGTGACAACGTGAAGTCGGAAGTGCCCTGAGAGCTTTAAGTCAGGAGAGAGAAGACCGCCCAGCTCCACCACAGCTGTGTCTCCTGGTCTCTCTATTCAGTGAGTAACGCTGCTCTCTGATAGCGCCAGTGACTTTTGCTCCACCTACCTGCGGACTCACAGAAAGATATCTGATCTTTGTCCCTGGCTCCTGGTACACAGCTCCTAAAACCCTTAGAATTTCCTGAGTAATAAGCGTGACAGGAGCCTCTTTGGTTCTGATGAGTTGACTCCTGGTGGGCCCCTCGATAGCTTTAGGAAGGGGGCTGAGTACCAAAAAGAACCAGCCTTAATTAGAAGCTGAGACATCCAGTCCTACCCAACCCCCGATATTCAGGGAGAGAAGAAGGGCTAGAGATTGAGTTAATCACCAATGGCCAACCATTTAATCAATCATGCCTCGCATAATGAAGCCTCAAAAACCCTTAATGACAGGGTTCCTGTGAAGCTTCTGAGCTGGTGAACACATCAAGGTGCTGGGAGTGTTGTCTGCCCCGAGAGAGCTGGGAGCTCTCCACCTCACCCATATCTGCCCTGTGCGTCTCCTCCATCCACCTATTCCTGAGTTATATCCTTTATAATCAACCAGCAACAGTAAGTAAAGTGCTTGTGGAGTTCTGTGAGTCACTCTAGCGAATCATCAAACCTGATGGGGGGGGGATCGCAGGAACCCTCAAGTTTGTAGTGGGCTAGGCAGAAATGTCCAGAATAGGCAAATCCATAGAGATAAAAAGTCCAGTAGTAGTTTTCAGGGGCTGGGAGGGAAGTAGAAATGAAAAGTTACTGCAATGGGGACTCCCTAGCTAGGGGATGATGGAAATATTCTAGAATTAGGAAGGGGTGATAGCTGCACAACTTTGTCAATATATTAAAAACCACTGGACTGTATGCTTTAAAGGGGTGAATTTTATGGTATGTGAATTATATATCAATAAAACTGAAAATTGATTTGTTGTGAGTAAACAAATCAATCAAGCCCATCCCACCTCTATAACCATATAAGGAGCAAAGGGGAAACATGCCTGGGAAGGAACAACTGGGTCATGTATCCAAATCACATTTGGCTGTGATCCTGCTTTCTCTAATCTGAGAAGTAAACTCTCCCTTAGGTTTCAGGTGAAGACCTCAACCAAGTCTCAAATGAGAGCAGGACAGCTGGGCACGTGTCTACTCCCTTGTCCACCCTGTAGAGGCTAGGCAGCAAGGCTGTTGTGTGTACAGGAAAGAAAGATGTGTGTCCCCGAGACCTGCTGACATTTAGGGATCACTGCAGCATGCTCTCTGCTATGGGTCATCTCCTAGGCATAATGCTAGGTCCAAAGACACATAATTGGCACTCAATGAATTTATTACTCATATGTTGACTGAGCTATCAGTATATATGGTGGGGGAGAGGGGTTGTCAGGAAAGAGAGAGAGGAACTGGTCTTGCCAGAGCACTTCAAGAGTTACTGTTATGGCTGGCAAAGCTACCAGGGGATAATTGAACCAAATGCATGAAAAGTAAAAATTCCCACTTTGATTCTGAACGGCTGTGCATTCTTTTTCTTTTTTTCTTTTTCTTTTTTGCTGTTATATTAATGGAGCTAACCTATAGAATATGAAAAAAGAAATATCTGGACCTATGAATTACCTAAACAAAATAGTTAATATGTTCAAAGATAAATTATAACCCAGAAACTTTTCATCAAGAAACCCATGAATGGTTTCAGCCAAAACAGGAAACTGTTCCAAGCATGTACTATTTTTGTAGAAATATACATGAAACTCTTAAAACTGCTGAATATGCTTAACAAAAGTATTGCTTTCCTCCGTATTACATTTTTTTTTTTTTTTTTGCCTTCTACCCCAGGGTCCTAAAACAGTGGTTTGGAGCAGACTTGTATGAAGCATAAAGGTGCCAGATTTAACAAGTAAAAATACAGCATGCTGAATTAAATTTAAATTTTAGAAACAATAAATTATTTGTAGTATTGAGACAACATGCTTACATTAAAATAATTTTCTGTGGTTTATCTGAGATTTAATTTTAACTGGCCGTCCTGCATCTGATCTTGCAGCTTAATGAAGTGACTGCACCGGGCTGCCAACCCCCTCCTGCCCTGCCAGAGCCCATGGAAGGGTTCTGTCCCCCGTGCCACCCCTAGAGGCCAGCACCTTACACCTGCAACTGAAGTGTTTCCTTCTGTTGCTTCAGGAAATGCAGGCGTGGCACTGTTGTTTATCAATCTCTGGCAAGAAGGCACTGCATCTAAAAGGAAACATAGCAAAACAAACAAAAACAGCAGAGGACCATGGTGGGAGGTCTACCCTACCCTAGGCTCGTGTAAATGGGGAGAGTCCCTGGATGCCATGTAGTGCCAGGTGTGTAAAGGCCACTAAATGGTTCTCCTCAACCCTGCTACACTGAAAGGAGAATTTTAAATTATGAAAATGTGTGTGTTAAGATGACCATGGTACTGTAGGGCCTGCTGTTATCTCTGAATATTATATTTTTATGGCGCTCAGTTTTAATATTAGCACTTTTAGGGTAAATGTAAATAAACCCGATCATGCAATAAATTCAGTGTGCTCTTTTATTTTGCAGATTCAAGCTAAAACACCATAAATCTTCTCTTAGAAGCAGCATCTTTCAAGATACAGAGGCAACACTAAGATTTTGACACCCACTAAAAAAGTAATAAATAAGCAATGGACTTCAGAGGCCTCCCTCCACAACTGATGTGTGCAATGGGGTTCCTTCTCTTTGCCCTCATATCAAAGGGATCACCCAGTGTACTACAATAATCCCAGGAGAGAGGGGTCCTTGGTTTTGTAAAAAAGAGGGGTAAGCAAGACCACTTTACACATAGTGAAATCAAACCCACTTCCATGATGAAATAACCATCTCCTCTAGTTCCCCCAAAAAGATTCCATTTATGCCAGTTTCAATGAACGGCAGTCGGAGGTACATAAAGCTGGTCACCATCCTTTACAGCAGAAGCCCAGTTGGAACCTGACCTCAGCATATATTGTATACCCACGTATACGTGCAAGATGGGAAGTATATGCCTATATATAAATATAAATACATATAAAGCTAACTTTCAGTGTTGAGAAAACAAAAGCTATCCCCATATAACAGCCAAATTCTGACATAACTCAATCTGGACACCTCATCTGGTGTGCACCGCGCTCATTCCCAGTGTAAACCCCACCGCGCTGGGCAATGATATACTGTAATGTCACATCGCAATCTGGATTTACTATAAAGGGCCTCTGACGAGCTTCAGAGCAGTAAACATTGCAGCGAGGTGTATTTCACACTGAGCTGGTTTTTATGAAGAACACTTCACCGCCCAGGCACGGCACCTGGGTGATGAATGGTGAAAGATGCATGACAAGCTTCATCATTGTTTGTAAATCTTAACTGTTCCTGCTCACTAACTCTGGAGGCAATTTTCAAAGACAGCGGCAGACAGAAGGACAACACAGCTTTCCTGAAGGTTATTCAAGTTGTACTTGGCCTGGGCCATGCCTTTGAGGAGCTGAGCAGGGGAAATAAACTCCTGAGTTACTCCACACCATGCCCGAAAAACATCACTGAGGCCCAGTGCATTCAAGCCAGACTGGAAGGAAGAAACCCCATACGCGATGATGCTGGCTGCTCTCACCAGAGTGGCTACTGTTGCATCCAAGCTAATGCCCACATGGGTGCTGCATCTTCAGGATTTTAAAATACAAATGGTCACTGAGTAAGTAACAGAAACAGGCCAATCTGCTGATGTGTGATGTGCTCACAATACACTGGGCCCCCTGCACCATCCCCTGTGCCACCCCTAGAGGCCAGCACCTTACACCTGCAACTGCAAGTGCTTCCTTGTGTTGCACTGAGCAGGCAGGCATGTCACACCTGAATCCCATCAAGATAAAGTTGGCATCGAAAAGATAGGCAAACAATGTTTTCTGGTCATTATGTTCAACCTGGTTATGTCAGGACACTTACGAATTCCTAAAGGTGTACTTTCCAGGGCTCCTGCTCTCTGTATCCTGCTGTAGACTACAATCTTTAGTCCGAAGGACAACCCCTGCAAATGTGCCCTCTGTACTGAATTTAGAATTGTTAAAGCGTAAGATAAAGATGTAAAAGAAATCTCACAATAAGCCACTGACAGACTAAGTAGAGTGTAAAATACTGCCTCTATCAAAAATTATCTGGGAAAGATCAGCAGGCCTTTTATTCACACTCCTCTTAATCCTATGTAATGAAAGTGTGGTATGCAAATTGTCCCCTCCACCGGGAGTTTGACCAGGGGGCGGGGCCCATGGGAGGGGTGGGGGGAACGGAGGGAGGCCCTGGCCGGCAGCTGGCAGCCACTAGGGACCCTGTGTACGAATTTTGTGCACTGGGCCTCTAGTTTTAAAATAATAGCTTATGTCCACGGGGGGCGAGGAGGGGGGACTACAAAAGCAGTTAATTGTATTTCTATGCACTTATAATTTTAAAGCCATTTAATTTTGTAATGTCTGCCTTTATCAAATATCAACTTCACTCCCTCCTGTTATAAAAGGAATATTCAAATATAACCACAAAATTAAAAGTAACCTTGCTGTGTCAATTAAGTAAAAAAGGTGTTTTAAAGTTTATATTTAGCTCTGGGAATAGCAATGTAAATACCACACCCGATATGCTGGTGATTTTTTTAAAGCTGCTTTTTGTTGGGGGATTTTTTTTTTTTTTTTGCTGGGACACCAAGATGCTACAGAAAGACAACCCCAGATAGGGGTATTTCTGCATGGTGCACATGCTGAGGGAGCAAGTTCTGAAATTTTATCATTATAGCACAAGAAGTGCTATTGTATGACTGTTGTCCAGTGGACTCCAAACCAGCTAAGTCATCACCATGCTGGTTCTCCACCTGCCACGTGAAAATGAGGACCCCTCTCCTCCCTACTTCATTGGCATCAGCTCTATGCCTTAGTATCCTCATCTGCAAAATGGGGATACTACTTCTATTATAAGAATTGAACTAGAGGCCTGGTGCATGAATTCATGCATGAGTGGGGTCCCTCAGCTTGGCCGGCGATCGGGGCCAATCAGGGCTGCGAAAGGTTGGCTGGGGGAGGGGCCGCGGGAGGTTGGCCAGCCAGCCGTGGGAGGTTGGCTGTGGGAGCCCACTGACCACCAGGGGGAAGCTCCTGCATTAAGCATCTGTCCCCTGGTGGTCAGTGCATATCATAGCGACTGGTCATTCGGTCACTTAGGCTTTTCTCTATAATAATAAAAGCGTAATATGCTAATAAGACTGGATAGCTGAATGACCTTCCGGATGTCCTTCCAGATGAAGTTGCAGCTGAGGCAGTTAGGGGCGATCAGGTAGGCAGGCGAGTGGTTAGGGGTGATTAGGCAGGCAGGCAGGCGAGAGGTTAGGAGCCAGTGGTCCCAGATTGCAAGAGGGAGGTCCGACTGCCAGTCTGACTGCCATGGATTGGGCCTAAAATGACAGTCAGACATCCTCTGAGGGGTCCCAGATTGCGAGAGGGTGCAGGCTGGGCTGAGAGACCTCCTCCACCCGCTCCGTGCATGAATTTCATGCACTGGAACTCTCCTATAGATAGATAGATAGATAGATAGATAGATAGATAGATAGATAGATAGATAGACAGACAGACAAAGTTATCCCCATCAAGTGCACAGACATCGTCTTATAGAGATTGTCAGAGTTACGTAACTGTGAGAAAAGGAAAAGGAAGGGGAGGGAAGAGGAAATCATAGGATATAGTAGTAGAAAGAATGCCCAGAAAGTGGTTTGGAAAACTTGGGTTCCTATGTTGGCTTTTCTTCCTAAACACCAGCACCGTGGCTCAGGGATGGCACAGCATCCAGCCTGCACCTCCACCCAATCTCTATTAAGTATAAAAAGTGATGAAGTCCCTTGCTACTCTCTTGCAAGGCTATGTTATTAATCATAAAGTAAATGTAAAGAATTAAGTCTTTAAAATGTAAGTTCTCCAAGGAGAAGATTCTACATGATATAAATCCAGGGTGTGTTTAAAGCCCATGTCTGGTCTATTTGGATTGTTTTACCAAATGCCTAACTTGAGGGCCGATGAGGCACTGGCAGAAATGACCCAAAGGTCAGTTTCTTATTCATTCAAGAAACCAGGAACCACCCCTGGAGCCCGCTGAGAACATGGCCCGATGCTAGGCACCTGGAGAAACACAAAGCTGGAAGACTATGACCCGTGCATGTGTGAGAAAACACACCCTGGTAATTCTTACTAAAGTGCTGCAGTGAGTGAAGTCTTTCCTTACAGCAGTGAGTACAATGGCGTTCACGTAGCCCCTGCAAAGTGCCTGCTATTTCTAGACTGGTGATGACTTTGTCAAGAGCCAGAGTTTTACACAGAATCCATGTTAGGTGTACACTGGCTCTCAGCCTTTTCCACAGTTTGCCTTGTAGGGTGTTCTTTTCATGGAGGAAGAAAAAGAAGTTTAAAGAAAATATAAGGGGACCTGCTGTGTCCTTAAACACCCATCTTCTCTAGTTATTTTCTTTGCTCTATGTAGGAAATATATCATACGTGTGATACGTTAAAAATAAGTTTTCAAAGCTGCCATTTCTAAATGTTTATTATATGCTTAAAATTATTATGCTTCACCTTCCTCACTCAGCAGACCATGATGTCTATCTAGCTAATTTCAAGAATTACAATCCACATACTATATGGTTAGTTTCAAACAGGGTCCTTTTGGAGCTAAAAAGTAAGCCTTTCTTGATGAACATAATCACTTTCATGTGCATAACCACTGCCAGGCACTTGCTGAAATAGAAAGATGTAAGACATGGTGACAGGCCTTCATGTGAGAACAAGGGAGTTGATAGTTTCTGCCATACTTTTTTCTAATTTAATATATATATATATATTCTTATTGATTTCAGAGAGGAAGAGAGAGGGAGAGACAAATATCAATGATAAGAGAGAATCACTGATTGGCTGCCTCCTGCATGCCCCACATTGGGGATCGAGCCCACAACCCAGGCATGTGCCCTGACTGGGAATCATACCAGTGACCTCTTGGTTCATGGGTCAATGCTCAATCACTGAGCCACACCAGCCTGGCTTTCTATTTAATCTTAACTCCTTTACTTGTCTCCTCTTAGACTAGAAACAAAGCAGTCACAAAACCACACCTTGGGCCAGCTAGTTTTCCTTCCCTATCGGATTACTCCCATCAGCACACAAGCCTATCATAGTATCTCCCTTCTTTGGAAAGAGAGAGAGAGAGAGAGAGAGAGAGAGAGAGAGAGAGAGAGAGAGAGAGAGAGAAGGACCTTCCTTGAACTTACCTTTTCCTCTAGTTAGTGCTCCATTTCACTACCCTCCTTAGAGCAAAACTCCCTACAGAACTGTCTGTACTCACATGCTTCTCTCCCATGTACTCCTGAGTGTAGTAAGGCTTTGGTCCTCACTTCCTCACCAAAGTGGCTACTCTTCCACTTTGATGTCCAGGTCATCAAACATCTCTACCTTGCAGCAGCCAATGGTCAATTCTAGTCCTCATCTCATTTGATCCATCAGTATTATTTGACTCTTTTCATTTAAGTGCTTTCTTTAATTGGCTTCCAAGACACTATTCGCCTTTAGTTTTCCTCCTACCTCACAGGCTGCTCTATAATACTCTCTCCTTTGTGGGTCCTCCTCATCCACCAGAGCTCCAAACACCACAGGGCCCAGGGCTCAATCCCTGGTCCTTCCTTCTTCACCTACACTCACTTCTTTGGGGGGGGGGGGCAGGTCTCATCATATTGCCTCCAATATGCACTGAAGAACATCTATGCACTGAACTTTCCAGTTCTTTTTTCCAGCAGTGACATCTCCCCTCAATGTCACTCTTCATACATTCAATTCCTATGACAATCCACTTGGATGACTAATGAACATCCCAAACTAAATATGCACACAATTAAACTCCTAATTCCCACAAACATGTTTTCTCCATAGTCTTCTTTACCTCAATAAATCGAAACTCCAGTTTTCTACTTGGTCAGGTTAAAAATTATGGAGTCATCTTTCACTCTTTCCTTTATGGCTCATCCCAAATCCATCTGCAAATCTTATTGGTTCTTTCTTCAAAATACATCTAGAATTCAACGACTTGTCATCATACTACATTCCCACCCTGACTGAGCCACTGTCATCTTTTGTAAGAATTACTACTGTAGCCTTTTACTAGTAATTGGTCTTCTTGTTTCCACATCAAATCCCTACAGTCTATTCTTAAATAGTAGCCAGAGTTTAAAACCACAAGACAGACATGTCACCCCTTTGCTAGAATATTCCAGTGGCCTCCCAGCTCACCGGAAACAAAAACCAAGTGCCTGCAATGGTTTACAAAGTCTGGGCCCGCCATCTCTCTCATCTACCTCCTGACACTTTTCAGGATAAGAAAAGGAGAATGGCTCTCAGCCTTTTCACAAAGAAAAACAATGAACAGTAGCAACATGGCATTCCCTACAGTCTATTTTCATGTGGCAATCTTTAGCAAAATCAGAGGAAAACATTGAACTTGGACTTGTTTTCTTAGATGGTAAAGAGAGGTGATGGTTGTCTTTAAAGAAACTGAAGAAAAATGGACCTAATGGACAAAAACTTATACTTAAATAAGACTTTAAAGAAAACATGAAACCTCTCGAAAATACTGTTTTTCAAATTACGTAGAAGTTCCCACTTAGAATAACTGATGTACAATGTACTAACCGTTAACTTACTAACCCAACCAACCAAAGGACTTCAACTCAAACGTGACAGAATTGATTAATGTAACTGGTTATCAGTCAGCCTTTGTCACTCTCACAAATAAAAACACTGATGTCCCCATCCCCACTCACAGCACTCTGCCACTAGCCTCAGCCCCATTAAGGGCCTAATTTGCCCCCAAAGAGCTCCCCACTTGTGTCAATACTGATAAAACTGAGGAACCGGTGCCCCAAGAGATGGCACCTGGGATGTCCACACACAAGTTTCTCTTTCCTCTTCCCTTCTCACCAGCTCTATAAAAATTTCATACGATGTAGAGCCCATGACACCATACATGGAAATCATAAAGCCACACTTCTTTTAAAAATAGCTGAGTCTTGGATTTTCAATTAATTTATGTTCTCGTTGTCCATCAATTCCAAAACAGAGATTTCACTGCAATTCTTCCTAGCTAATGCCCTCATGTCTGAAGCTTGACCCTCCTGATTAATTATTAGTGAGTTAGAGGGTTACTGGAAGGTTAAACCACACTTTCAGATACACATATCACCAGAAAAGTTTTGAGGAAATTCTAGGTGTTATTCACCCAATCTTTCCCTGTGAACACTGGAGCAGCCAATCTTTTCTTTCCTGGACTGTAACCTCTTTCCTTCTGAGTCTCTTCCTTTTCTGCCATAAATTCAAATGCCTACTACTGCTCCTCTCCAAATTCATTCTCCTCTACTCTAATAAATTCTTCTTATCTTTTTGTCTTATTGCCTTCCTCTGAATTTACACCTTTGTCTCAAGAATGCCAGTGCTTCTAAAAACATTCCATTATTCCTGGAGAAAGAAGGTTAGGCAATTTCCCCCTTAAAGTAGGTTTCATTGGTAATTTTCTGAATAAACTTTTTTTAAGGACTCCATCAGACTATTAGGATTCTGACCTTTCAGAATTATGTTTCCTTAAAGAACAAGCTTACTTAAAAATAATACTGGATTCATTTATTCATTCATTCATCACTCAACTAATAAGTAACAAATTTTTAAAAAGGCATCATAGCATATAAAAAGATATGAGATGTGTTCACTATCCTTAAGGACCTTATAATCCAGATAAACATATATAATCAAAGGAAGAACATATGAGCATATATTATACAGTATAAATATTCATAATAGTTATGTTTGTCCACTCTGAAGTATGACTATTAATAAAAGCCAAAGTACAATCAACAATATGTACTTCAGTGTTTCTTCAGTTCACACTTATCAGTTCCCTTAACCTATATTATGTATTCCACATTAATGGGATCCTTGATTTATAGTACAATAAATAAAGTGTAACTTGCCCAGCCTTTTTAGACTTCATTGTTCTAAATTTGGAAATCAAAGCATGGTTCTGGTTCTCATTCTCTAAGTACTTGCTTTACAAAGAAACCAGTTCTCTATAGAGAATCAAGTTATTGAAATTACCAAGTCATTCACCATTGCCCTGATTTCTTCTGCCTCGACTGTGTAAGCTTCTCACTTTTCCAGGTCAAAAGATAATGCTTATATATAAAGAACTTAAAAACAGGTCCTAGGAACACAACAGCCGAAAAAAAAAAACCTGTCTGTCTCCACAGTGTAAACGCTGGGGAGAAGGTTAAAACTGAAATTGAGCAATTGTGTATTTCAAAGTGCTCTGGTACATTAAGCAGTCATTCTTCACTTCAAAGCCATTTTATCCGAGTTATTTACATTGCTACTGCATAAACTCTGAGGTCGCTTGTATTAAAAAATGTTTTATTATGTTATTTTATTAATTTTCCCCAAAATATAAATATACCTTCAATTTTAAAATGGAAAAATTTTGGAAAACAAGTATTCAGTATATGGAAATTCACTTTACCAAAAACATCAGGACTTGGAGCCACATTTAAAGTGTCCCTGTATTTCACACTGATCCCTCAGAAAACACATTTTTTAGCTTCTGAGGAGTCTTTTATCTTATTCCTGTCACTCTGGGTATACAAAAAAAGAGAAATGTAATATTAAGAACCTAGGCAAAACAGAATCATTCCATAACAAAACCCCTTAAAGGATACTTATGTAAGACTTACACAGCGATACACTTCCCAACAGCTCTTCACTGGTGAGCCCTGGGAGAGCCAGAGACCCCGTGCTGGACACTCACCCTCTCTCCACCCAGGATCCAGTCTGTGTAACCAGACACCTACCGCTCGCTTTGGCTTCCGGGTAGGGAGGGCCATCCTCAAAAGTGAAGATCTGGGACACGCTCTGGCCCAGGTAGGAGGGAGCTGGGTAGTACGAATGCATCCTGTACTGGGAACCCACAGGGTGGCGGTTCTCTGAGGTTTTCATCGGCTTAAGAAAAAAGAAGGAATGTATTAAGACCAAAGTTGCATTTTATAGTCATTTCAAGAATTGCCTAATTCTTTAAGTGAAGGCCACACCCTATGAAGTTGGTAGTATCCTCAACCATGAATATACCATCCAGTACACTAACCTTGAAAATACTGGAACTGTGCATTCTGAGGTGCCTTTTCTATCTTGGGGTTCCCGCTGAAGTACCCCTAAAATTCCTTCTCATCCTATGATGCCCAATTAACAAGTAGTAAGAGAATTGGGCAGGAAAAACAGGAGAGCATGGCATTACTGTGACAATGACTACCTTGTTTGACCGGCAGCCAGTCATTTAACCTTCTCACATTTCTTCACGTGTAAAACTGGCATCTCATCTTAGTGAACACACACTGCATATAGAGAATATTTTTTAAAAACATGAAAATAGGGTGAAGGTAAGCTATTGTCATTAGCATGATGCTATGCTGAATATCATCACTCGGCATCCATTCCCACCCCCTTCTATGCTTTTCCCTGCAACAAGGAACAAAAGTGCGATGTTTCCCAGACTCTCCTGTCACCAGGGTTCTGGAGGCGATTTGGATTCTGCTAACAAGACACGGAGTGAGATTTGGAAGACAGAAGGGGAGGCAGAGGGAGCACGTGCTGTCCCTCCAGCAGCAGTGGGCAGCTGGCACTCGGCATTCATGCCTTCTTTCTGGCAATCAGACTTGGGACCATGGGGCAGCTTTTCTATAAGGAGCAGTTCACACAGCTTCTTGGCCTCTCATTCAAAGCAAAGGAAACAGGGCCCACTTCTACTTTCCTGGTTCTTCCTGGCCACTCTGCGAACACCTAGAATTATTCTGTTTCCTGCACACACCCCGGAACAGACACTAAACATTAAATGCATGACCCTATCTTCACAGCAAGAACATCTAGACTTCAATTATTTATACAGTTTCAAAAACACTAAATTCAGATGGTATTCATTTTTTTTTTAAAGTCAATCTAAGGAATGCTCTGGATAAACCAAATTTGTTCAACAATTAAGGAATAATTTTGAAATCATGTTTTTCAATCCAATCTCTAGAAGCCACTTATTTGATTTAGAAAAAATAGTACTAACTTGGCAAAGCCTGGCAGGATAAAATTAGGTCCTAGGTTTCCTCAAGATCTTCTATGAACATCCAAATTTTGGACAATTCCTCAAGTAATATAGGCCCAAGTAAACTTTGAATATTATGGCAGTGCTTGGTGGAAAGGCCTACGTCCTTGATTTCTGTGTGCTAATTTGAGAAGCTCAAGGAGTTCATTTTTGCCCCTCCCCACTGTTCCCCCAGCACAAATGTATGCTTGATGTGTAGATTATTTCTTGCAAAAGCAAAGAAGACTCTATTCCACTTAATTATTCCCTTTCAAGTGAAATTTATCTGGCCAAGTTCCTTGTATCCTTTCTAGTTTTTTCTGAAGCAAATAAAATGGTATCTCTTCCAGCTCAATCATCCAATTTTCATTTTCTACCATTATATCAATTTTTACTAAATAAGAGGGCATGCAGCAATGCTTGGAAATAGCCAAAGGGGAGAACTGGCTGCCTTTAGTGAGTGGGTCCAAGTCAGGAGAGCCACCAGGAATTATGAAATGATTAAAGAGGGAAGTGACTATCAGCAGTGCTGCACCCAGTTATCAGTTAGACCAGCACTTCCTGGTGCTCTCTGCATGTATATGAGAACAGCCTGGGATCCTGTTAAAAAGTAGACTCTGATTCAGTAAGCCTGGGTAGAGCCTCAGAGTCTGACTCACTCCCAGGAGAGGCTGATTCTGCTGGCTCAAAACGTCGCTCTGGCCCTGGCTGGTGTGGCTCAGTTGGTGGCGCATCGTCCTGTGCACCAAAAGATTGCCAGTTCCATTCCTGGTCAGGACACATGCCTGCGTTTCAGGCTTGATCCCCTGCAGGGAGCGGGCATGTAGAAGGCAGCAATCAATGTTTCACTCTCATATTGATGGTTCCCTCTCTCCCTCGCCCTTCTCTCTCTAAGTCAATAAAAATATTTTAAAAAGTAAAAAAAAAAATAAAACCTCGCTCTGGTGACAAGGGAGTAGAATAAACGATTCTTTCTCTCACACTAAACACCATTAGGGGCCTATGACCAAAGGAGAACTTCCTAAAAAATTCTTTTGACCAACTGTTTACAACTTTCCACCTAAACTAAGAAAAGGCAGAAATGATGCTACTTTAAATTTTCCATTCGTTTTCTTTTTATACATGAGATTCCCCAGAACTAAGATATTTTTTCAGGGGTTCACAACCACCTAGAATGGCTACAGCGGCAATAACAAGCCCAAACACACTTTGCGGGAGAGAAACGTTTCTACCTCTACAGCCTTCCCTCAAGTCAGCACAGTCTACGTGATGAACATTTATTAGGACAAGCGCCAACTATTAAGTAAAAAGTGTCCTGACATAAATAATGGCGCCCCCCCATCTGGGTGCCGAGTTGGTTACATCTTCCTCCGCTGGGGCAAAATCTGCAAGTCAGTTCTTCAAGGAAAATGTTTTTAAATTTTCCCCGGGTGCAAGAAAATTGACAGGATTTGAGCCTACAGGCTCAGCAAAATCCTGGATTTTTCCCTTTTACTATGTATTTTGTATAAAACCTCTTTTCAAAATATTTGTAAAATGTTCACTGTGAGTTGAGAGCAGGGGTCAGCGAACTTTTTTGGTAAATGGCCAAACAGTAAATAGTTCAGGTTTTGTCAGCCACAGGGTCTCTAGACAATCAGTAAATGAAGGGGTGTGGCTGTGTTACAATAAAATTTGACTTACTGGAATGTTCCCTGGTTCTCAGCCTTCACTCCCACTAGATTAAGGGAAGAGGGAACCTGGTCTGATGTCCGATTTCACTGGTCTGGGATTTGGCCTGGGCCCTGCATTATTTCAAAGCTCCTCAGATCATTCTAATTGAAAACAAGACTGAGAACCAGAGTTATCTATAAGTAGGCTTACCTACATATTTCCCACACCCCAATAAGTATGAAACCCCAGCCTCCCGAGTATCAACTAAAAACGCAAAAGGTTCACTCCACCGACAGACTGGACAACTGCTGCCAAGACCAATGTGTGTATTATTTGAAAAGAGATTCAGATAAACTGAAGGGTTTTTTTTCTTTCCTTTTTAACGAAAGCTTATTGGAAAATAAAAACAATATCAAATCCATGTGTGTTTATTTTCCCCCTTAATTCCATTTCTGTTTTTAGAAAGCATCAGATAACAAGAGTCATTTGGAAAGAAGAACTGAGCTATTTGAACTCAAACATTCAACTTTCCCAATGAATCCCCAAGATCATTGAGCTATAAAAACTTCTATCAAAAAAAAGAGGAAAAGATACAAAGGGTCAGACTCCATCTGCGGTTATCAAAATGTGAACTTACAGAGACCATCAATCACTTCAGCTGCTTACAACTGGAAGAATAATCTACAAATAACCATCCATGTGACAACTTGGACAGAAGAAAGAAGTATGGTTCCATGTATTTCTAAGTGCATGTGTAAACCTCTGAAACATGGAGTTGAAACTGAATTGTGATTCAGCCAAAAAGCCAGAACAAGGTGTGGCCAAATGTGACTTAAAACTCTAAATCACTTCTTGTTCCTAACTTAAAAAACAGTTTCAGCCCTGCTGCTTTCGAATTAGACAAAACGGGTAAATAAGGAAACCTTTGACATCTGTTGTTTCACTTTAAGCGAGAAGTACTCAACGAAGGGCAGTTTGTCCCCCAGAGGACATTTAGCAAAGTCAGGAGACACCACTGATTATCACAACTGGCTGGGAGTGAGGAGGTGCTACTGGCATGTCGTGAGTAGATACTAAAGATGCTGCCAACCATCCTATGATGCACAGGACCATCCCCACAACAAATAATTATCCAGCCCCACATCTCAGTCAGTAAGTGCCAAGATTGAAAAACTTGCTGTAAACTAACCTCACACAACCATCTCCTTGTGCTCAGCCCTTCATCTCCACTAAGAAGCAAAGTTCTACTGAGGGCTAGAGGTGCTCATAAATTAAAGGAATTGTTCATTTCTGCTAAAGAATATAATTTTTTTCCATTATGTAATGCTGCCTTGTTCTTCTCTGGATTTTTTTTATTCCTTTAAATTAAACAAAGTAAACCCCAAACCCCAGGATCCTAGTGATTTATGACTACTATTATTATTAACATGTGGTAACTGGCAAACAAGAGGCATGTTTTACATTCTTATTACCCATCCCAAGTCTCTGAACCAGAATATGACCTATGACGGGGAGCTGGGCTGGTGGGAACATGCGCAGTGTTAGTATGAACCCGGAAGGAAAACCTGGGAGCTTTGGATTTTATTTTATTAAACTGTTGGAACATGCAGCATAAGAAATCTTAACCACTGGTTTCCTTTCATATACTTTACTCACCCTTTTTTATAGTAACAATAAAACCCCAACAAAACATAAAAATGTTAGACCTCACTTCTTTTTAAAAAAACTCCTAAGTACTACTCATTGGTTATCTGTTAACACTTCAGATAGGACGAGTCTGGTCTTACACAAAACTGAGCACTCGTCCAGGTAATGGCTGAAAGAGATCATGAAAACCAACTTGCCGTCTGGTTGTTTCATAAAGCGCGGCTCAGCAGCACAGAATGAGACTTGGTGGAGAAGAGTGAATATATGGATAAAGCTCCTAATCCCAAACTCTGATATTTAAACAAATAGTGTAAAGACTCCCTTGGCACTGGCATGTGGTTTACAGTCTTTTAAGTTGCAAAAGCCACATCTGGGATGAACCTTTGGTTTTATGAACAAAAACCTTTTTATATTAAAAAAAAAAAAAAGAGGGCTTGTCACATGCTGTGGAATCCTATGTCTCCTGCTAAGAATAAAGGCTGGGGCTCACTTTTGTCCTCATTAAAGGAATTCTTTAGTTTTAATGTTTTAATAGAAGCTTCTTTTCAAACCCTCTTAAAGGGGCACCTGTTCCCCCTGCTCGCCTAACCACCCTCTGAGAGCTGTCCTAGTCCACACACCTAACCTATGCAAGTTCTCTTAGGTGTTCATATTATGAAATGCCCTCTACTTCCCTCCCTAGAGTGAGAAGGACAAAAGGAGACAGGGAGACTGGTCTTGTGAGGATTCTGGCCCCTGGAAGGGATTCTTGCAAAGCCTGGGCGGATTCCTTCAATGAGCAAAAGAAGAAGGTGCTGGGTTTGAGGGTCAGCACTTAGAGGCTGGAGAACTAAGAGCTGTTTGTCCAGAAATGGAAGGGCTCTTCCTCCTCAGAAAGGAGGCTGGAGGGGAGAAAGGAGAGAGATGACAGGAGAAATAGAATGCTCATGCAATACGGCAGAGAGGACAATCAGAGAAATTAAACATCTAAGATGCTCTCAGTTGTAAACCCCATGCTTCCCAAAGCTTCAGAACATCTGTGACACTGTGCCAAAATAAACAACACTTGTATATGTAGGCTTTTCAAAAAGAATGGAAGGAAAGGAGCTCAACTCCAGGCTTGCGTTAATACCTGAGTAGATTTTAAAAACATCAAAACAAAACAAAATAAACCCCATAAGATACAACACGAAAAAATAAGGAAGGCATTTATAAATACAGAACCAGCACTGACCGTTAAAACATAAAGCAATCCCGCTCCCCAATTTCCAGGAATCTTGGACCGAGCATGGAATAGGGACTCAGACCACCTTGTATAAACTCTAAGGAATGGAACCCCCATATGCATTAGGATTACCCTTGTATGTATTAGTGGTCCATTCTGCTTGTTCTATTTCCACATTTAAAAAACCCAAATTAGTTTTTTAACTTGTATCACTCAGTTGGTGGTTTTCACCATCTGGGTTAGTTGCACTGACAGAATAAAGTTTACTCCAGCAGATGGTGTTGTCCAAAATGCAGCACTGTGACCATTTAGTGGGCCCCAAAATAATTCACTGGGTTGTAATCAGAATAAAAAAACAAACAGTATAGCAAGAAAATGAAAACAAAATAGAACAGAAATATAAAACTCCATCATAATATGTGGAAGAGCTGTTTTATGAAACTTCATTTTGTCCTTATATGTATGTAAAAGTATATACTGGATCAGAATAGAAAACACTTTTTACTCTGGGTTTCAGTCTAAAATGTTTGAAAGACACTGAGATATATAAGTCAGGTCAATGGAAGCAAGGACATTTGAAAATAGGTACATAGTAGGAAAAAGCCAAATATTAAAGATGGTTTAAAAAAAAGATGGTTTTTCTGGAACCTGGAAGGTTTTGATGCGCTCACAAAAGAAATGAGGGCGGTCCGTTTAGAGACAGTCTCTGGCTGGCACTAGCCCAGCACCTTCCTCATATCACAAATCTATGCAAGATTTGCCAGCTCCTGGGTCAGAAACTTATATTTGTCTCATTCACAAATCTAAGGCACAAACCTAACTAAAGTCACATACAGAGCCAGGCAGAAATGCAAATATTGTATTTTTACAATGAGCTGCTGGGCAAGGAAATGGCAAAGATTGTATTTTTAATATTTGGTTAATAATTATCAGGACATAGGACTTTCCAGTCTCTGTAATATGTCGAATTTCTGAAAGCATTATAGAACATCTCTTAAGATAGGCAGAGGGGCTTGTAACAGTGACATTCTTAACATAACTTCGCTGAGAAAATATTGGTTTATTGGCTATGGGACTAATGGAATTTTAGAGGGAGAAAATAAGCATTTATTGAGAGATACTCTAGACCAGGGGTCCTCAAACTTTTTAAACAGGGGGCCAGTTCACTGTCCCTCAGACCGTTGGGAGGGCAGGACTATAGTTTAAAAAAAAACTATGGGAGCAACTAAGATGGCGGCATAGGTAAACACCGGGAAATTATCGCCTCACACAACAATTGAAAATTACCCCAAAGGACTGAGCAAACATCATCCAGAACAACAGGAAGGCTGGCTGAGTGTAAAGTCCACAACTAGAAGGAAAGAAAAGCACGCTGAGAGCCAGAGGCGCTGCGGAGGTGAAGTGCAGAGGTACGGCGGCGTGCGCGCGCGAGGAAAGGGGGTGGCGCCTGAGGACGCGGCTGTCTTTTTGAATCACAAACTCCCGGCGGCTCTGAACTCCGGTTCCGGGAAGTCTCTGGGGACCCAGGTCTCACACGGGGAGAAGCTGGTCTGTCCAGCAGCGAGCGAACTTGAGGGCGGCTTTCCCTCAGAGGTGCTTGCAGCCGTTACCGGAACACTGAGACACGCGACTCCGGGCGGAGAATCGGCCATGGCCGCTTTCTCCGCCCTCTGACTCCCTGAGACCCCGCCCCACCCAGGCTGCCGCAGAGGCTTTTGCATGTGAATGTACCTAACTGCAGCCGAACCAGGCAGACCTGGAACTTCCAAGAGAAGGCCCAAGGCCCCGCAGCGGCTTGCATTGCTTCACAGCTGAGCCTCTTCGTGGCTCCTGCTGTGTGGCCTCAGGCAGAGGCTGAATTAGCACCTCCTTAGATCCAGGAGCCACTGTACCCAGTGGTCAGAGGGGGTCCATCCAGACTGCAACTCCTCAGATCCATAAGGGACGCACTCAGGGAGCAGACTCAGTGAGCACCAAAGCCCCACTGAAGCAAGTCTTGCCCCAGAAGGGTGTCTTCAGCACAGAAGTTCTCCCACTTTAGACACAGCTGATTCTCACAGCCAATTGGCCTGGAGGTCAATTCCTCCCAGTGATTCTACAACAACCAAGGCACCAAGAGTGCACCAAGAGTGTCCACCCCAGGTAACTGGGGAGGCTGAGCTACTGGGCCCTACAGGACACCTGGCGCACAGGGCCACTCTATCAACACAGGGAAGCTGCCAAAATGCGGAGACAAAGAAACAGGTCACAAATGGCAGAAATGGAGGAAAGCAAACGATTGGATATAGAGTTTAAGGCCACGGTTATAAGGTTTTTCAAGAATTTTATGGAAACCGCCGATAAATTTAATGAATCCCTCAATAAGTATAGGGAGACCATGGAGGACATGAAAAAGGACCAACTAGAAATTAAGCATACACTGACTGAAATAAAGAATAATTTACAGAGATCCAGCAGCAGAAAAGAGGAACCCAAGAATCAAGTCAAAGATTTGAAATACAAAGAAACAAAAAATACCCAACCGAAAAAGAAAAAAGAAAAGAGATTCCAAAAATATGAAGATAGTGTAAGGAACCTCTGGGACAACTTCAAGCGTACCAACATCAGAATTATAGGGGTACCAGAAGGAGAGAGAGGGCAAGATATTGAAAACCTTTTTGAAGAAATAATGACAGAAAACTTCCCCTACCTGGTGAAAGAAATGGACTTACAAGTCCAGGAAGCGCAGAGAACCCCAAACAAAAGGAATCCAAGGAGGACCACACCAAGACACATCATAATTAAAATGCCAAGAGCAAAAGATAAAGAGAGAATCTTAAAAGCAGCAAGAGAAAGACAGTCAGTTACCTACAAGGGAGTACCCATACGACTGTCAGCTGATTTCTCAACAGAAACCATGCAGGCCAGAAGAGACTGGCAAGAAATATTCAAAGTGATGAATAGCAAGAACCTGCAACCAAGATTACTTTATCCAGCAAAGCTATCATTCAGAATAGAAGGTCAGATAAAGAGCTTCACGGATAAGAAAAAGCTAAAGGAGTTCATCACCACCAAACCAGCATTATATGAAATGCTGAAAGGTATTCTTTAAGAAGAGGAAGAAGAAAAAGGAACTCTTACCATTTGCCACAGCATGGATGGAACCTGAGAGCGGATAAATACCACAGGATCTCACTCATTTGTGGAATATAATGAACAACATAAGCTGATGAACAAGGACTGATCCAGAGACGGAGAGGCATTGATTGGACTGTCGGGACTTGGAGGGAAGGTAGGGGAGGGTGGGGGTAAGGGGGAAAGATCAACCAAAGGACTTATATGCAAGCATATAGGCCTAACCAATGGACATGGACAACGGGGGGGTGAGGGCATGAGCGGGGGTGGGGGGGGGTGGGGGGTAGAGGGTAACGTGGGGACAAGGACACATATGTAATATCTTAATCAATAAAAAATATTAAAAAAAACCACAAAAAACTATGAACAAATTCCTATGCACACAGCAGCGGCAAAAACACCCGGCAGGCCGGATAAATGTTTTCGGCGGGCCGCAGTTTGAGGACCCCTGCTCAAGAGACTTGTCATCTCATGGAGTCATCATAATATAATCATCATTAACATGGAAATAAACTGCTCAGAGACAAAATAACTTGGTTCTGCAGAGAGAAGGCAGAATTCAAAGCAAATGGACTCCAGAAGCTTCTCTCTACTAAACCAAGCCACCTGTCCCACTTTTAATTAAGATATCCGCTTGTTATAAAGACCTAATCACTGCCTTTGGCTTTTAACAATTCCTCATATTTTAAAACAAGATTTTTTTTGGGGGGGGGGAGGGTAGTCTGATAATGAGAAGAAAAGATGCCTATAATCACACATTCAGGAACTTTTATTTTAGAACTGGCAGTAACAGAGAATTGCATATCTGTTCCCATTTTGATGGACAAACTTAATTAACCTTTGCTACTCTGTTCCAACCTACTGTTTTAGACAAAACTAGTGACCCACAAACAATATGTTACCACCAGAATCTCAATGGCTGCGACACCAAGAGATATAGCTCCATCAGCAGTATCGGGAAATAAGCCACTTGGATTAGCTGCTCTAAGAAATATGGATTATATTCACGTCACACATGATCTGTCAGAAACATTAGGATACTTTTAGCATAAATCAGCAAGGTGAAGGGTATCTTATGAGTGCTGAACATGATAGACTGCCTGGAGGGCAAGGTGAGATCGTCTGGGGCCACCCTCTAAGTGTGAGCACATGTACACACTCACAGTATTTTACCTGAACTGCCATTAAAAATCCAAATGCAAGCTGGTGATCGCTGATGGGCATCCCAACTTGCAGCGGGCTAGTGGCATGGAAAGGCCCTTCCCACTCCAAAACCATGATGGAGAGAATCCATTTTAAGTAACCAAAATGGCACAAGAAAGACAAAAAATCTGTTTCCTAAATTACACAGAAGTGTGTGTGTGTGTGTGTGTGTGTGTGTGTAGGCACAGAACCATGCTTAAGAGCCTTATGCTTAGTAATTTAAATTTGATTAATACTATCAAGACATAGGACTCCATTCCCTCTACGATGTCAAGCCTCTGAAACATTATATGGCATGTGTCATCTTATAAAATGTTATAAGATATATCATAAGATGTAAGAAAATACCTCTCAAGGCTTCATACAAGGATAACAAGAAATGTTTTTAGGAGACAGAGATATAATGGGAATGAATGTGCCTCTACAGTTAGGCAATCCGGGTTTCGACTCCAGCTCCGCCACTTCCAGCTGTGTACATAGTTACTTCATCTCCCTCAGCGTCAGTTTCCGCAGCCACAAAAGGGGTAAGGCTCTCTGGCAGGGATGTGGTCAGTGGTTCAGTACAATGTTATATATGAAGTGACCAGCATCATAAGGCTGTTCAACAACGTCCTGGTACACCTTCCCCTCTCGCCCCGTCAGGGACCTCCCACTGTGGGAGCATCGTGGAGGAGGGAGGGTGTTGTCACCCTCGAGGACCACTCTTTTGGGTTTGCTACCAAATCACTCTGAACCCTTTCATGGGTACGACAGGGCTCTAGTGACAAAGACAGAGGCAGAAACACCTGCCCATTGTGTACCTGAAACATTTTAAGGACCTAAACATTTTATTTAATATTCGAAAAGAAAAATTCAGTCTCTGAAAATGTTCTACTTTTCAGTAATTTTAAAAAGTTGAAAAACCAACTCAAGGTCCTACTCTGCCACTCTCAAACACAGAGATGGGAAGGGAGGACATCCCTCCGTGCTCTTGGTTTTCTACATGTACTCGAGACACGGAATTCATACGTGTGCCTTCCTTCTCCCACTATCGGCTGGTAAGAACTGGGAACTGCCACAGAGAGGTAATGTGAGAGGTAATGTGATAAAAATGGCTTGAGAAATAAAATGAGGACATCATCCTTTTCCCCGTTTCTCAATCTTCTTCAGAACCCCCCCCTCAGGAGGTTATGCGTCTCCAGGGTAAAGCTCACAGGGTTGGGGGATACCGAGGAGGGACCCTGAGAGCAACATGTCCTGAGTGCAGGCAAGAGGCGGGCGGGGGGGGGGGGGCTCTCTGTAAAGAATTCTTTTAGATAGTAAAGCTCACTGAAGTCAACCTGCTTTTAATTATCACCACACAGTGACAACTGTAAGCCACACCAGTGATAAACTACTCCGTCCTCACCCCACCTCACCCCACCCATTGGACACCACTGCACAGGGCCCAGCTTCCCACAGGCATCACGGCCTTCTTCACAAGCCTGCAGACTCCGATCACACAGTGATACAGAACTCCAGTGTCTTTAGATTCTTTCCCATCTACCCCACTATGGGTACTTGAGGGTCGGGACAGTCTAGCTCAGAGACAGGCCAGGTGCTGGCGCTTGATAAGTGATCAATGAATCTATGCAGGAGTTTTTTACACATGCTCTGTAATATGGTGGGAAATTTTTGTAACTCTGTTCTTTTTATTTTTCTATGGTATTCCTAACATAGTAAAAAAAAAAATAGAGCAAATGAACTTTTATTAAGCATTGCCTTGATTCTGGCCTTTATTCAACTAATGAAGGACACTTAAAAGGCCACAGAAATAGGGACTCTCAAGAAATTTGATAATCACTCATCCACATACTGAAACATTCTGATAAGCAACTGATTTTATATCATATTCACATTTATAACAGGGGAAAAAAGTAAAATGGAAAACATAACTAGATAAGATTTTGGCAGCAGCCCAAGCAAATTGAATCTGAAAGTATTCAAAACCATGATATCTAACTTTCAAGAAGATTACGGAATCCCCAAATGATTGTATAATTTACCAACCTGATGCTGTTGTGTCAGGTCAGGTTGTGTAACAAAATATAAATCTCACAACAAGCTGATAATGTATTTCTTTTTGCCTCCAACTGGACTGTGGAGCAGTCCCTGGAGAACATCAGCCCTTTCGAAGGTTTTCAACTCAGTCCAGATCAAACTGAACTCCTCTAAGAATGGGAATTAACCTGTAAGACAACCCAGGTTTTACTGGAGTGCCCCTAAGTTCCTAAGAATCTGGGTTTGCTGGAAGCAAAATCCAGCAGGTTATAATTATGCAAGATCAGTTCTACTCTCTTATAATCCACAGGTTTTTAACCAAATACTCTGCAAAAATGACCCTGCTGTGGCCAGCAGGCGTGGCTCAGTTGTTGAGTGCCAACCTAAGAACCAGGAGATCACAATTCGATTTCCAATCAGGGCACATGCCAGGGTTGCAGGCTTGAACCCCAGTAGGGGGTGCAGGAGGCAGCCAACAATGATTCTCTGAAATTGATGTTTCTCTCTCTCTCCCTCTCCCTTCCTTTCTGAAATCAATATTTTATATATATATATATATATGTATATATGTACATATATATATGTATATATATATATATATTTTTTAACAACCCTACTGCTGTAAAGACCATTCCTCACCCACCTCTCACCATCTGAGTTCAGTTTCTAAAATGCCCACAAGCTCCCTCAGCTATGGTTCCAGAGCAAGAGCCACCATGAACATCATCACAGCACCAATTTTACACACTGCCCTCAAGTCAGGATCGAAAGCATGAAGTGATTAAACTTCCTGTGAAACAAAACAGCAATTCCTTCAGGAAACTGTAATAAAAATCAGAGGATGGCTGTCATGATCATGTAGAACAAGACTAAATAGCAATTCCTTTGTGAACATATGTGTACACTAGAGGCCTGGTGTATGATTTCATGCAGCAGTGGGGTCCCTTGGCCTGCGGGATCGGGCTGAAACCAGCTGTCCAACATCACCCGAGGGGTCCCGGATTGCAAGAGGGCGCAGGCCAGGCTGAAGGACCCCACCAGTGCATGATTGGGCCGGGGAGGGACCGCGGGAGGGCTCCAGGGCATGTCTGGCCCATCTCGCTCAGCCCTGATCAGCCAGACCCCAGCAGCAAGCTAACCTACCAGTCGGAGCATCTGCCCCCTGGTGGTCAGTGCACGTCATAGCGACTGGTCAACCGGTTGACTGTCTGCCCCTGGTGATCAGTGCATGTCATAGCAAGAGGTTGAACAGCCTTAGCATATCATTAGCATATTATGCTTTGATTGGTTAAACAGATGACCGGACACTTAGCATATTAGGCTTTATTATATAGGAGGATAGGGGAAGATTAGAAAGTCAGTTTTGCATTCATTGGGCTGCAAAGCTCGGGAAGGTTTCACACTATGGCCAGAGAATTACTGCTGTCCTCACTGCCCACTGGCCAGCAAAGCCCTTCTCCCTGCAGGATCCATAATATGCTGGAAAGGTCCGAGAGAACTGGGTGTATCATCTCCTTAAAAAAGAAGAATCTAATGATTTATATTTTAAGAGAAAATTATAGACTTGGCTAAGACCTGACAGGCCATTTAAGGGACAGTTCACAGTAAAAGCAATGGAAGCCCATATGGGGAAGCCTGACACCTTCACCGCACTGACTTAACTTCCTGTGGCCACTGGGACTCTTCACGTTTCTTTAAACAGAACATTCTCCAAGACTGGCCTTTGGACTTGGCAAGCCCTGTGTCCTCACTGCGCTAGAAGGCAGGACCTACTTAGGGTGCACATGAAGGATTCCCACAAAATTCTGAGCTAGCATGAGGGTAATCAAAGAGCTGCCATAAAAAAAGGAAGAAAAGATCAAAGCACTCTGCCTGTAAGGAATTAAACTGAGATTAAGTTGAGAAAATTTCTTAAAAAAGCATACTGAAAATCCTGAAGAACTTTGCTGTTGTCATGGTGACATGGTGACTGATGCAGTGGTTTCTAGGCTTTCTCTGGACTTCAAACAGGTAAAATGTGAAAAAAACAAAAAAAACAAAACAAAAAAGAAGGTGGAGTGAGGATACGGAAGTAGTTTTACCAACTTTCTTTTTAAATCCTCACCCAAGGTTATGTTTTCTTTTTAATTGTTGCTTTTAAAGATAGAGGGAGAGAGGGAGAAACGCAGATGTGAGAGAGAAACATTAATTGGCTGTCTCCTGCACAGGCCCTGACCAGGGATTGAACCACAACCCAGGTATGTGCCCTGACTGTGAATCAAACCCACAACCTTTTGGTATATGGGATGATGTTCCAACCAAGTCACCTGGCCAGAGTTTTGCTAACTTTTTATATCACCAAGTAAGTGCCTCTGCGATGTAATATATAATTAACAGGATCATCATTTTATTCTTTTTAAATATTGGAAGGGTGTGGTCTCAATAAAAACAAGTTTTTGAACTGAATAATTTAGCTTTAGGAAAAACCCACTTATCCTATTTTCCTCATTTCTTTGTAACATTTTCATACATCACAGTGAACTGCTAGACACATTCCCTGTAAAAGAAGGAACCAGCATACACTACTGGTATCTAAACTGAATAACACACTAAGAATATAAATCATAACTGGAGATATTTTTAGGAGGAAGAAAAATGATCAATAGTTTTCTTAAAATGACTATCTAACTAGAAATACCTAAATAAGCAATGATAACATTATTAGAATTACAAGCATTCACAAAAGTGACCAGATATAAGATAAATACACATCATAGAAATAGAACTTGTAACTCTTTCAGTCATCAACAGAAATTTATCCTATATAATAAAAGGCTAATATGCAAATTGACCAAACAGCAGAACAACCGGTCACTATGACATGCACTGACCACCAGAGGGAAGACGCTCAATGCAGGAGCTGCCCCCTGGTGGTCAGTGTGCTCCCACAGGGGGAGTGCCGCTCAGCCAGAAGCCGGGCTCATGGCTGGCAAGCGCAGCGGTGGTGGCAGGAGCCTGTCCTACCTCCATGGCAACACTAAGGATGTCCGACTGCTGGCTTAGGCCCTCTCCCCACAGGGAGTAGGCCTAAGCCAGCAGTTGGACATCCCCCGAGGGCTTCTGGACTGCGAGAGGGTGCAGGCCGGGTTGAGGGCCCCCCACCGAGTGCACGAATTTCATGCACTGGGCCTCTGGTATCTCTATAATTCCACTTTAAGGAAACAAATTATGGCTGTTAGTCCTAATAGGCCAAGTCAAATACGATAACTACTTTAATTACCCTTTCCTGAGGAAAGAAATTGCTTTAAATGTTTTAAACTGTTTATGTTCTAATAAACCCTTCTTGTGTCTGCTTGCAAACTGTCAATTTTCCTTTCCAGAGGCAAAAAATAGTCAGGCTTATCTAGCAATAGATAGTGACCAATAAAAAGGGAAGCCAGGGTTAGTTTAACCTGTCAAAGACATGGGTAATGGAAGTGGGTGGGTAGCCCAGTGGATCACAAGACTTCTTGTAGAAAGAACACTTTCCCAAGGGTAGGAAGGCCCAGGTTTAGGCCTCGCTTTCCACTAACAGCTGTGTTCCTCAGGCAGGTCTCTTAACGTTCTCAGCGCAGAATTACTAGGAAGTCTGAAGTGACCAGATGCACCTTATCCTGGGGCCCGATGGTGCAGCTTGGTGGCCTACTTCACCTTAAACATTGAAGTGGAGCCCGGCTGGTGTAGTTCAGCAGCTGAGCATCGACCCATGAACCAAGAGGTCACTGGTTTTCAATCCCCAGTTAGGGCACATGCCTAAGTTCCCAGCTTGATCCCCAGTAGGGGGCATGTAGGAGGCAGCCCATTGATATTTCTCTCTCATTGATGTTTTTAGCTCTCTATCCTTCTCCCTTCCTCTCTCTCTAAAAATCAATAAAAACATAAAAAATTTGAAGTGGATTTTGCATGCTATCTTCTTCCTGACATAACATTTTAAAAAATCTGGGGATATTTTAAACTAATTACTGTTAACTATAAATGTCTCCCTGGGAATGGGAGTCCAGTTTAAACCTCGGATTCATATCCTGCTCCCCCGCCCCCCCTCACTGCTGGACCCTCCTGTGAAGCTCCCAGAACACAGAAGTGAAGGGGTTATGACCATTTCCACAAGCACCTGCTCAAGAGCTCACTTCTTCTCAACCTTCTTTTAGCTAACAGGATGTTCTGATGCTGAACCAAGCTAAGAAAAGAGGAGGCAGTGTGAATACAAGGGCCCATCAGGCTGCTGGTTATAGAATCAAGAACACCAGGTGCTGGAAGGCCATCCCAGGAATGCTCACTAGGGGGCACCTTCCTCTGTGTTCCAAGCTACAGGTGCCAGAATAGAATTTCCTTCCTGCCTCTATCTCAGTTTCAAACCCAGGCTACTTTAAACTGTCCCCACCTTCCCTTCTTGTTTCCCAGGTAATAAGAGCAGCCTTCCCCCAAGACCAGCTTTTCATTTTGTCTGCTTGGTTCAGCGGTAGATTCCCTAGCACACAGTAGGACCTCCATGCATGTTTATTTAATGAGTGAATGCATTCCAGTGAGGTGCCTGATCATAAAGGGACAAGCATATCATGAGACATTTCAGACGGGGCCCAAAATAACCACGAAATTAAGGACATCACCTGTGTGGCCATTTGACCACACCCTGACTGTGGTCTGAATGTGGCACAAGCTTCTGAAAAGCAATCAAGAAGGTGCCTGCCACAGGGGTGGAAAGGATGTTCAGGTACGGCTCTGAGTCCTCCCATATTTATTTCTACTCACTTGATATGCACCTCTCCCTTGTCAACCTGGTACCACATGTTTATTTAAGAGATAATGTTGCCGTGGAGGAGTGCATACGGCAATAAACAGTTTTTGCAGGCAATTAAATGTAGAAGTGAAATTGAGCCGCCGGTCGGGGGAACCAGCTATTCATCGTGAGTTTGTACCAGTGTCACAAATGTTATTCCTGTTTCCCAACAGGACAGGAACCTATGATTGGGCCACAAATCTCAACAGGCTGGAGACAGACCTAACGCGATTAAAACGGCTTTCCGTGTGCAGGCACAAACAAGAGAGAGCCTTGGGATTCTGACCCAGCAGACTGTTCTAGCAAGGGCACAAGGACTTGTCCTCAGGGGGATCTTGCCTCGCACAGTGGCTGAGACCGTCCTCCAAGTCCAGGCAACACTGCCATGCAGGAGAGCCCCATCTTCTAGCTATCCCTAAGACAGCACCTTTGTAAGGGATCACCGAGGAAGTCCAAGGCCTCTGCCACACCCTTCCCAGGTTTTCCAGGTGGAGTAAGAATAAACATTAGTGTGCCAGGCATCGTATGCCTGAAAGACTTTGCCAAAGTAGAGGGTAAATTAATTTAGGAGATTTCTGCCTCTTCTGTAAAGCTGACCATGAGCTGTCTTTCTTTAAGAAAACACCTGAGATTTTTCTTTCTCATCCTTTTTCCTCTTAAGCCAGCAGGTTGAGACCCTCCATACTTTATCTTTAAAGCCTGGAAGCAGCCAGAAAGCCAGGAAGCTCTTCTGGGGAATCTGCAGGATAAACTGTTTTGTTTTTATTAACTACAAGAGAAGTCTTTCTCCTTTCAGAGTGGACAGCCTTCAGTAGAAATCAACCTAGAGCCTGCCTCAAATCATAAAATCCAAATGGCACTCTGAAAGGCCTGTAGGGGCCCAGCTTAAAGATCCATAAATCACTGCTTTTCCTTTGATACTCATACTACCCCTCAATTTTAACACCAATGTTCGAAGTTCCCTTTTCTAAAAAGTATGATTCGAAAAATAAAATGTATGAAAATGGGTAGCCCAGGGTATTAAAGCTGACATATTAATATGCCAAAAAAGTCAGATCCCTAGGAATAGTGAGAGAAACCAAAAAGTGGGGTGATTTGAATATTAACAATTTCCCAACACCTAAAAAAAGAGAAATAGAATAGAATAGAGTTGCTCAAAAAAATTCAACTCGCATTTTTAAAAAGTTGACATAAGAAGGTAAAGATTTGCCCTAAACACCTAAATGTGTAAGTTGCATTGTCTGGGAATCCATGCCCAGCTGAGAAAGTTTACATACAGTAAATGCATCCAAAACAAGAACATTTATCGCAGAATTGTAACAGCTTACGGCTAGAGGGGGCTTGAAGGTGTTGAGTCCAAGAGCTCATGGTTATACACGTTCCCACCATGTGGTAATCCCACCTGAAAATGCTTTCAGTGCCTTGAAACTGTTTCTAATATAGTGGCACGATGGAATGGTCAAAACTGAGGGAAAAGAACAGCTCTGATAAATGCTCCTTCCCTGATCATGAAAACACTTTGTTTTCCCCCAAATATTAAAAAGCTCTTAATTGCACACTATTTTTAAATTGCACACTGTTTTAAATATTTCAGAGTATGAAAGACTGGCCTCTGTTCCCAGCTAAAAACACACCCACACTGGCCCCGCACAGCAGTGACCTAATTCCTCTTCTTACCTTTCTTCCATTCGAACATACATACAGATTTGGACACGTCTCACTCCCAGGGTAACATTCATCAGGAAGAGTACCGCCATCCGGAAGACGCACCCAACATTTCCTATGCTGCTCAAAGAAAATGGGGGCAAGGCAGGGGAAGGTGGGGCATAATATAGTAAGCTACTTTTGAATCTGACTATGGCCAACTGGGTATTTATTATGCAAAATGACATTAGAAAATGAGAAAATGAAAAGACACACAAATATATGCATATTTCTTTACAGTTCCTTGCAGACAATGTCTGAGGTTAAATAATCTGATGTGCAGAGAGAAAAATTCTTTACATCTTTCGTATAATGTGCCTATACATATGAGAAGTGTTGGGCGTGTGTGTGTGTGTGTGTGTGTGTGTGTGTGTGTGTGTGGTTTTCACGTAGCCAGTTCACTCTCTGGGTAACATCTTACCTGCCACTGGTTTCCTGTCTGACCAGGCATATACGGTGCTGGGAGGCTGCGAAGGCTGTTCTTCACCGGGGATCCCCCAAGAGGGTTTCCCATGTCCCCGGAAGGAGATTCAGCAGTCAAGGCCACGGGGTACTGCGGATAGTTGTACAGGTTGTTGTAGTACGGAAACAGAGAGGGCTGATAAAAGCTGCTGTAGTAGGTGGAGTCTGAAACCAGGTCAGGTGCGTTCTCCACGTGCCCTCTGCTGGTGACAGCAGGAATATCCTGGATGACCATCCGCCCGTCTAGAAAGAAAAAAAAGAAAAAAGCAACATGGTATTAATCTGGAAGTTCACAAAACTTGACCTCTAAACCTTGGCAATGCATAGCCATCCTCCTCAGATCTCAGAGCTGCAGAAAAAGGCACCTGAACAGGCAGCCAAAATAAAGGAGGGTTCCCAGGGTTGACATAATTCCGGTGGCGCAGATGACAAATTCTTGCAGATTCCTTTTACTAAGAATACAAAACACATTTTAAGGGTCATTTTAATTAGATAAAGCCTGACCAGTAACTTTTTATCCTAATGTCCAAAAATGAGAGATAAAATCTAGTTAACTCGGCCGGCCGTCTACAACATTATTACAAAAGTAATTATACTTCATTTTAAACAAGGTAATAAAAAAAATCCCAGTGCCCTAACTATGGTGGCCACATAGATATGTCAGAAAGTCAAAGCGAAAAGTTAAAAGTTTAAGCAAACATTGTTTCCTTCACTTCCTTCCACAGCTGATACCCTATCCTTCAGAAGTCTGGACAATGATTTAGACCAGGAACTTCTTCTGTAAAAGGTCAGTTAGTAACTATTTCAAGCTTTGTGGGCATTCAGTTGCAGAACAGACAGGTTGTTGCAATAAAACTTTATTCACAAACAGATAGTGGGCCCATGGGCTATAGAATTTGCCAGTCGTGGGTCTACACTTTATACTGTCAATTCCAATGAACAACTAAAGGGGCTCCTATGTTCAAAGAGTTGGTCCAGATGCCTGAAAAGGCTGCAAGGTGTCAGGATGCTCATACCCAAAGGAGTCTGCAGTCTAGGGGGAAATATATGGTGGGATTACAAATAACAACAAGGATTCTCAAACAGAAACACCCACAAACTTTCACAAAAATTCAAAGGCTGTAACCATGACTTGCAGCCTAGAAAGGAATTACAGAGACCTCCTCAGGATAAAGCTGCATCTGAAGGGTATTTTGCTAAGTTACATAAGTCCAACAGAGAAAGACAAATATTTATATGTGTAATTGGATGAACAAAACAAGCAATCAAAATAGAAACAGACTCATAGACACAGAGAACAGACTGACAGCTATCAGAGGGGAGAAGGGTTAGGGCTGGGTGAAAAATGTGAAGGGATTCATCAGCACAAATTGGTAGTTATAGAAAAGCCACAGAGATATATATTACAGCATAGGGAATGCCGTCAATAATCGAGATAAATATATATGGGGCCAGGTGGGTGCTTGAAGCAGCAGGAAGACCACTCTGTAAAGTACATGATTTTCTAACCACTTTGCTATACATCTGAAGCTAATAAAGAATAATACTGAATGTAAACTGTAATTAAAAAAATAAAATTTTAAATTTTTAAATGGGAAAAAAAGAAAAACTGCATCTGAGTTGCACTTTAAAAGAGAAGCAGAAAACAGGCTTAAAAAAATGAGAAAAATGAGAAAGGGGCTGTAGGAACCAAGAAAAGGAAGCAGGAAAGTGGAAGGCAAATTTGGGGTTGATGAACAGGGGTTGAAGAACTCAGTGCAAAAGGGAAAGAGAGGTCCAGTCTGACGGTGGGCTGGTGCAAGGTGAGGGAAAGCCTCCGTCCAGTTTTCTGGCTGGCCTCTCGTAATGGAGTGGAACCACTCCAATCCTCAGGAACCACTGAGGATTTCTGAGCAAGGAGTGGAGAGGGAGAGAGCGAGAGCTGTGCTTGGGGCTGATTTATCTGATGGCAATTTGTAAGGCAAGGGAAGGGAAGGGAAGGGAGACCAGAGGCTGGGAGAGCCACTAGGGAGCCACTGCAGGCGTCAGGGAGAGACCTGGAAGACTCAAATATAAGAGAGGGGGCCTGGGCCAGAAACATGAAGAAGACAAAACTCAACAGAACGGGAGGACAGATGGGACGTCAGAAATTACGTTGCAGGATAAAGCAAAGAAGTGCAAAGCAGATGTCAGGGAGAGTGGGAAGCCTGGACGTGGCAGAGGAGAGGGAGGTGGTTAAGTTCTGCTTAACCAAGGTGCCAGAGGGGCACACAAGTGGGAGCAATGGGCGAGAGTGAGGACTTGACACCTGCACTCATGGCAGAGGCTGAGGTTCAGGAGTCACCACTGGGCCATGCTGGCTGCCTCTGGGAGAGCAGGAGGGAGCTGTTACAGAAAAGCATGTTCTGAGGGGAGAGTCAAGGCTGAAGTCAGGGAGAACTGAGGAGAAACGCAATGTCACAGAGGCCAAAGATGACATGGGTTGTGGAGGAAGAAGGCTGACCTGTCCGCTGCTGCTAAGAGTTCAAGCAAAACTAGATCTGGAAAAGACCAACAGAGGGTTAGGTTTTTAGCATAGAAGGAGCAAGAGGGCGGGGAGCAAGTGAGCAATGAAGAAACAGCAATGGTGCTTCTGTCTCACCAGAATGGAAGATGCAGCAAGAGGCACCATGCCTGTTAGCACCTGTGCACCCCTGTGCCTAGCACACTGCTGGCCACAAGGTGGTAAATAGTTGCAAAAGGGATCAATACATAATGGTTTTTCAAGTAGCCTGATGTCAAAATAAATGTGACTAAAAGAAATAGAAGCTCCAGAGAGTAATAAGATGTTGTTCATTTTTAATATAGAGAGGTTTGGGATATGTAGGCAGGTAAAAGAAGCTAATGGAAAGAAATTCTCAGGACAATCAGTGCACAGCCATCTCTCCAACCTCCGCTATAGCAAATTCCCAAAACAGTAACTAGAGGCGTCCCTTCAACATCGGATGTCATCAAAGCTGGTAAGTGAGGCTAAGTGTCACTATTAATTTGAGATAAATCAGAAAGTAAGATTTCCAACTCATAAGCTACAAAATACATAAACTAACCATACAAAATTTGAAATATGTATATCATCAGAAAGTGGTTTTCCACATACAAACTCCTTTTTTTTTCTTTTAGTACATGCCCAACCTGGGATAGAACCCAAACCTAGGTATGTGCCTTGACTGGGAATTGAATCCACAACCTTTTAGTGTACAGAATGATGCTCCAACCAGAGCAACCAGGCCAGGGCTCATGTACAAACTCTTAATAGCCTATTAACCATTTTCTGAATCACAGAAAAAAAAAATACAGTAAAAACTCACAGCTAGTTCTATAAACCTGTGCTGAATCACCATCCGTAGCAGGCCCCTCACTGTGACTAGTTTCTCTTGCCCAACGCCATGCTGAATGCACACTGTGACAGGGATATTTTACCTGCATAGTCAGTATGACTAAGTATAAAGACCACAGAAAACATCTGGTTGGCTCAGTGGGTAGAGTGCTGGCCCTGAGACTGAAGGGTTCCTTCCGGGTTCAGTTACAGGCTCCATCCCCGGCCCACTAGGGTGTGTGCAGGGAGGCAACCAATTGTGTCGTGTTTCTCTCTCTCTGTCTCTCCCCCTCCCTTCCACTCTCTCTAAAAATCAATGGAAATATATCCGCAGATGAGGATTAACAAAAAAAATTCTTTTTCAAAAATTGTAGTGGATATACTGATACAATATCATATTAGTTTCAGGTGTATAACACAGTGATTAGACATTTATATACCTTACAATGTGATCACCACAATAAATCTAATAACTATCTCTCACTGTACAAAGTTAATACAATATTACTGACTATAACCTGAATCTCACTCTTTATTTTTCTAACATAAAAACTGGCCAAGGTTAGCACTTAACAGTATTAATAATCATAGGAAGCACAATAGCACTGTTCCCAAGAGAATGTAGTAGCTCTCTTAACCAGTGGTCCCTTGCAGGAATTATCAACACCTGCCAGGATGCCAATGAAACTATGAAGTTAGAAGTTTTAAGTGTTGCTATGTATTCGGTGTAGTCCTAATGTGTGCTATCTGGAACAAAGATTGGCAGGACTGGATCCCACAGCTGGGAAAGGAACTGGAGAAGCATGTACCAACAGCATTTGCAGTAGAGACGTTTGCAGAGATGACACTTGCAGACTTATTGTGGGAGAGCCAACCAATGATTATATAGGAGGATAGGGGAAGCCAATAAATAAATAAAATAGATAGATAGATAGATAGATAGATAGATAGATAGATAGATAGATAAAGTATTATTATTGCCCAATCAGGGCAGCCAACCAATGATTCTCTCTCACTGATGTTTCTATCTCTCTCGCCAGTCTTATTCCAATGCTCATAGTTGTGGTTCCATACATTTACCTTCCATTCCATAGTTCAGTTCTTTGGTAAGGCTTCCCAATTGCTCTGCTACTTTTTTTGTGCTAACGTATGCAGCGTGAAATATGACTCACTCCTTCATGAGAGATCAATATACCCAACACATGATAAATACCCTTATTGATCTTGCAGTGTTATATGCTGGTCTCTGGGCCCATGGCATATTAATAGTAGTTAACCAGTAATTCATTTTAAGGTATGTGAAGGCTTTCCCCCCCCACTCTTCTGTAGTGTCAAGATTCCTGGAGTTGTTGCACTTTGAGTCCTTTACGTTCAAACCTGGAGCCATACTCTCCACCTTTCAATAACGACACCAAACCCCATAGTTTCCAGTATGAAAGATTACATATCAAACCAAAATTGACAATTTACAATAACACTATTTGTGATGCACAATGATCTCTTGTAAACAATTTATGTATACCACATCTTATTTGTCTTTGTAATCCATACTCTCGCATGGTGCCTTCCCACTTAGCTTCTAGTTTTAAGAGTCACCAATCAAGGAAAAATTGTTCCCCACTAAATCTGAGGTATCAGAATCATCTGCCATCAACACACAAGTTGTGCGGAATGCTAGGAGGGCACAGAAAAAGTGCAAGTCATCTTCCCGATTCTTTTTTTACTCAAACAAAAAGGTCTTGAGAAAAAGACTGTGTCATTTGATGACGGCATGTCACAGACTTCCGAGGATGACGGCAGGGTGCACCCTCACAGAACGAGAGAGCTTCATCTCCTCAGCTCCCTGCTGACAGCATTCTCCTCTGCAGGGCAACCCTGCGTCCAGATGAGTCAGCTCCTGGCATCTCCTAGACTTGGAGACAGACACTGGGAAAGCCAGTGTGAGGCGTCAGGACTCTTCCCCTACAAGAGAGAGAGCCTAGAGGGAGACACATGGGGGGAAAGCTGTTGCATGAGCTGACGCCTAGGCCCTCTCAGCCCTCACAAACCTAAGAAGGAAAGCTTGCCATCCTGACCCAGGAAACGGATTGCTTTTCTGAACTAAAGCAGAGCCATTACAGAGAGAGGCCTGATAACGAGGCAGCAGTGTGCCTACTATTCACACCACTAACTGGTGACTGTGATGACATCGCCACACCTGTCACCGCTCCCTGCCGGAGAAACAGTTCATGTTCAACGCAATAAACTTACTGAGCACCTACTGTGTGCAAGACAACCTGTCCAGCACCTTGGACACTGCAGAGCTTAGCTGTAAAGGCAGATTCTGGAACAAACACACAGAAGGAAAGACTGACCAAGGCTATGGGGAAACATAAAACTGTGTGGAAGGGAGGGCAGGATTAAGTCCAACCTTCCAAGTGCAAGTTCTGCTGATGCTGGCTCACTAACGACTCCCCTGTACACAGGAAAGGAATATGTGAGAACCTATTTCTCCTTTTTCCCAATAAATTTTTTAAAGTGTAATTTGGTCCCAGAGGAATCTGTCAGGTTCACTTTTCTTTTTAGGCTTTTCATAAAAAAACAACCTGAAGTTGGTTGGCCTTTCAAACCAGAACAGGCTTGGTTCAAAGGTGTGGGAAATGTCAATGTGGGAAGCAAAGGGATCTGGGGGGGGAGGGGGGGGAGTAGAGCAAGGAAGAGGGAGGGAGGAGGAGGGGGAACAGGACGGGGGGAAGGAGAGGGAGGGAGAGGCAGATTGATTGTTGAGTATGAGTAGATCAAAGGAACCAAGCAAGAGAAAGATGGAAAAAAATATAAAGAGAGGGGAACACAAATCCAAGGGAACTCACCAAGATTTAAAACCGGCTGCCCCCAGGCCATTGCAAAGCCCAGCAAGTAACAATCACAGCCATTGTGTGTAGCAACTCCCGAAGTGCTGAGCCAGGAGGGTAAGCCAAGAATAAGCAAAACCAAGCCCTGCCCTCTAGGACCTTACCCTCTATCCACAAAGTGTCTGGGAGTCAGAAGGACAGGACACAGAGCAGGGGGAGCACAGAGTCCCTGGTGAACCGAGAATGAGGGTGCTAAGTGGGTCCCAAGGAGCAGCTACAGCACTGCACCCCACCCCATGCACATCCGCACCTACCTGCCTTACTCACAGGTTCCTGCTCTCCCTTCCCTGGCTCCTGCTCTGTGTCCCCCGCCCGCTCAGAAGTCCCCAGGGCACCCAAGGAAACTGTTAGCCTACAGCGGGAGTCAGATAAAGAGAAAATGCCATTTCTCTGACTTGACCAGAAAAGGTCTCGTGGCCATGAAAGCCTGTCTCACGGCCAAGAAAGAGGTTTTCTCTCCTTAGGTCAGTTCAGAATTTCCTATCATTGGCGAGATGCCAGCAACAGTTTGGGGCTGTCAACACTTCCCGGCAGATTGGATAAGACAGTGCCACACACAGGCCAGCAGCAAGGTTTGCGTTTGGGAGTGAGAGAGAGAAGAGAGGGGAGATGCCAACATATCTCCTCCCCATCAAGTACTCTATTCTAAAAGAGGTTTTACAGAGAATTCCTTCTTAAGGACTTTTAATATCTCTTACACTAAGAAAATTTTAAACTGGGAGCATATCTGACTGTGAACATACAGGGGTGGGGAAAAGCAGGTTACAGGTGTGAGTACATGAAACAGAGCTTATTCTTGTATTATTATTTATTATTATAGTATGTATTGTACTGCAGCTGTAAACCTACTTTTGCCCACCCCGTAGACCTAGGCCGTCACAGAAAAGGTATGCTTTCAGCCGTATTTGGACAGCGTGAAGTGTAGGGAAGGGTACTGAACACAGGAGGCGTCTGGGACACGTTTTAAGTCTGCTCATGGCCAGCCCCCTTTAGGTTTGGGATTTGGATTCTGCTTTTATAACTCTTTTAATAATAAGATCACAGCATGGTCAGTATGGCTCAGTGGTTGAGCATCAGCCTATGAACCAGGAGCTCACAGGTTCAATTCCCAGTCAGGGCACATGCCCAGGTTGCAGGCTCCATCCCCAGTAGGGAATGTGCAGGAGGCAGCCAACCAATGATTCTCTCTCATTAACGTTTCTCTCTCTCTCTCTCTCTCTCTCTCTCTCTCTCTCTCTCTCTCTCTCTCTCCCCTCTCTCTCTCTCTCCCTCCCTCCCTCCCTCCCTCTCCCATCCTCTCTGAAATCAATTAAAAAATAAAATAAAATAAAATACCAGGATGGCCAAACCATTGCCAGACCAGACACCTCTTGTTTAAAAAAAAATAATAAATAATAATAATAATAATATCACAGATGTGTGTCTTTGCTCCTGCAGGTCCCAGATGATGGTCTGAAGTGAAATGGGGTCTTAAATAAATGTGAATGGTTTAAAAAACACACACACACACAAATTACATTGCATCAGATTATTTCACATGGCTTTTGTTCAAGTCAAGATTCTACCAGTTCAATTTAATATCACGGTTTTCATCCAGGTATTTGTCTTATGTTTCAAGTCATGAACAGTAACTTATCCTGTTGCTGGACTGCCCCCTCCTCACCCCCAGGAACCGGATCTGCCTCTGCACCAGCAGCTCTCACCCCTGGCTGCTCTGGGAACTAAAATTCCTCAGGGCAGGGCCACACCTCAGACCACTTTACACACGAGAAACTCTACAGGATGGGACCCAGACATCAGAACCACCAGGGTGAACCCAACACCAGCAGGTTGAGAACTGCTTTAACCCTCTCAGAGGTTGGTGTTTTTTGTTTTGTTTTTAATATATTTTATTGATTTTTTGCAGAGAGGAAGGGAGAAGGATAGAGAGTTAGAAACATCGATGAGAGAGAAACATCGATCAGCTGCCTCCTGCACATCTCCTACTGGTGATGTGCCCACCACCAAGGTACATGCCCTTGACCGGAATCGAACCCAGGACCCTTCAGTCCGCAGGCCGACGCTCTATCCACTGAGCCAAACCGGTTTCGGCAGAGGCTGGTGTTTTAATGCCATCTTACTGTAGTAGTTCCAAACATGGGATTGGAGGACCCCTGTCCACACTTCCCTTTCAAGGGTCAGTAAGATCAAAAGTATTTCCACATTAACGTAAAAATGTCATCTGCCTTTTTCACTGGTGACATATGCAGTGATGATGGGAGCTGGTGCCTTAGCACAAATCAAGGCAGTTCCACCAAAATGCATAGGCACACCTCATCATCATGAAGTAAAGTATTTTTTAAATTCTGTGTCAACGTTGCTTAAAGATGCCCTGGTGAAGCAGGAAAAAATAACTTCATCAAATCTCTACTTTGGAGTGTGTCTTTTTAAGATTGTGTGACAAGATGGGAAGCACTCATCAAATATCTCTGCTGCACACCACAGGGTGACGGTTGTCTTGAAAAGGGCCCCTGTGCAAATGTTTAAGTGAAGACCTAAATTCACTGCTTCTTTTATTGGAACACAGTGGACAAAAAAGGGGTTCTATGGAAAGTAGCCACACAGGGTGAACTTATCATAAATTCCTAACTGGGCAGGTTATGGTGGGAGTCAGGCCCCAGGCACATAACTTCTTTATGTTTATCTTTACCTTAAACAGGCCCTACCCATTGTTTCTGTGCATCTAGCTTAACACACCTCTGAAATGCCTCTTTTCAGACCTTCAGAAGCATCGCCACCCTCAAGAGAGCACATAAGCATTTTAATTATCCTGTAATCCAACTCCATCTTACTTTCTCCCACCTCCACATAATCCTAAATTCCCTCCTTAATTCCAAATGCACAAAAGAAAACTGCAAAATTGTCATTCTCCAGTGTATCTGAGATCTTGCTTCCTGGCAGTCATTGTCAGTGTTGGCTCAAATAAGCTCTTACAGAAATTTTCTACAGGTTCAAACATTTCTGATATCGACAATGCCATATACTTGAAAAAATGACCGATGAAAAGTATGGTTACTGCGACCTGGGTATCTGGCACAATCTTCTCGAAATCAGCATAGTGAGCCTCTCACTTCAAGAAAAACTAACAGCATTTACTGCTATAAGTCTGAGCTTTCAAGTAAAAATTAGAATTCTGGAAAACTTAGGACCGCTACCATGTGTTTGACAGCTTCCCAATTTAAAGACTCTTTTGATGAGATCAGTAATATAGTAATGAGTGGGATAAAGTGATATTTTGTGATGAAACATGTCAACATTTGGAAAAAATGCATAACTCAGTCAACTAATATTTCCCACATGACCAAAGCATGAGGTTATGAAATCATGCATGGGTGAAAGATCCAATCAAAGGGCAGGATGGATCAATGGGTTTAATTTAACAAAAAGCTCATTAACATAATTTCAGACTCACTATAACTGTTACAAAATTATTACTTGTCAAGTTTTGATCTAGTATCAAAGAATAGTCACAGTGATCTGAAAAGGCTACTCAACTTCTTTCCTCCCTTCTCTACTTATGTGAAGCTGAATTTTCTTCATGTATTTCAATCAAAACAGACTGAAGACGATATGGGAACCCAGCTGTGTCCTATTAAGCCAGACATAAAAGAGATTTGCAAAAATGTGAAATAATACCACTCTCCTCACTCATTTTTTTTAATATACTTATTTTTCATTAAAATGTTACTTATGTTAACAAGTAGTGGATTTACTATTTTAAAGAAATTAATGAATACAGTTTTAATTTCTGAGTCTTAAGTTTCTAATTCATTAAATATTAACAGCGATAGCACA
Organism: Myotis myotis; assembly: GCF_014108235.1. Classification (NCBI taxonomy): domain Eukaryota; kingdom Metazoa; phylum Chordata; class Mammalia; order Chiroptera; family Vespertilionidae; genus Myotis; species Myotis myotis. The sequence goes on along the minus strand of NW_023416316.1, from coordinate 43,752,737 downwards.
TAAACAAAAGCTCTTCGAAGTCCTGGATAATTTTTAAGAGTGTGAAGGGGGGTCCTCTGACTAAAAAGTTTGAGGACCTCTGTCTTATGGGCTCCTCTCTTTCCAGAAGGACTGATTTCGGAACAACTGGAGTCCAGTGTCTCATTCTGAGCTAGCTCCCTGAGCTCAGCAATCAGCAATAAAGTCCCAACGGAGATCTCTGGCTTTATCCTTGAACCTGGAACATTCCTTCCAGTGAGGAAGACATCCACCACTACAAAACACGCCAGGCAGCAGAACCTCAGGCTGAGAAAGCTGGCTCCCAAATCAAACTGCTTGATCTGCTCTGCAATCTACTGCCCCGGGACCTTGGAAAGGGTTACTTAGTTCTTTGCCTCAGTATCTACATGTGCACGAGGGAAATGCTGCTACTTACACCATAGAGAGCAGAGAAACCTGGTAAGTGCTCAATAAATGCTAGCTATTGTTATTATCAGTCATAATACACTGATAACCTTCTCTGCCATCCAGCAAGAGAGCCACCAAGTAACTCTGCAAAGTCATCCTTGCTCCAAATGTTCATCGTCAGGGTACCGCAGGAGGCCTGGGCTGCACCTGGTGTGACTTCCCGGTGCGAATGAACCTGGGAAGGAGCAGAACTACCCGCTCCTGGCCTTCTCTGAGGTCAGACAGTAGCCTTGAGTGCAGTCAGTGTGCTATCACTCCCTAAAGTCATAATCAGGAAATGCGGGAACAAGCTGTTTCTCCCACAAGACAACCATGACGGGGCTATTTTAAACGTCAAACACAAACCTGGCGCCAGGAGAGTAAACAACCTCTTCACTGTGTACCTGCCTCGCCCGGAACCATCTCTACTTAGTGAGACAAACACAGCCAAGTGGAGAAGAGCTGACCATTCCTTCTCTTCCCCAAACTCCGTCTCCCCCAGCCCCACCTCCTCTTGTGTTCACTTCTGCTTTTGAGAAGTGCAGCTACAGTGCTCCCCTTAAGTAAGCCAGGGATTTTATTTATTTGGGGGACTGCTGCTGTTTCAGGGCTGAACTTTTAGCTCGCTATAAAGTTAATGTGCTATTCAATGTTCATTCCAGGCTAGACTGTGGGGCTGGGTACTTTCTGCCACCCCCAGAAGGCCATTATCTGTAATTGCCCATTACCATGCGTAATTATTTCTCTTAGCTTGGTCTGTGACCTCCAGGGTTGCACGCTGTTACAGCTAACTGCTCCGTCTTACCAAATCTGTGAAGGAAGCTTTTCTGACCTTTCGTGCTTGTAATGGTATATTCCAAAGCCAACATCGTGTTTTAAAGGCACACTTTTCTCAAGTCAGGAATATTTCCGATCTCTTCCAGGTGCACCCTTCCTGCCTCCGTGGAGCTTTACCTCCCCTCTAATAATGGGAAAAATAAAGTATAATCAACCCTCTATTATGTGGGAGCTGATAACCCTTACTGGGAATTATCTGGAGCCCTTTACACTCCCTTTTCTTTGATTTGGTTCTTTAATTGTATCATGCTTTTTAAAGATGGCCACTAGGAGAAGGTGGAGATAGGGAAGGGAACAGGGAAAGAGTGAAATATTAAACCTCAAATTCAATATAGATGCTCCCACACTTAGTGTTTTCTGAGTGGAAGAACTATGTTCAAATCAGTGGTTAAAATGAGATTTGGGGATTCCGTGTACATTTAAAATATTAATTCCTGCCCTGACCAGTTTGGTTCAGTGGCTAGAGCGTCGGCCTGTGGACTGAAGAGTCCCAGGTTCGATTCCGGTCAAGGGCATGTACCTTGGTTGCGGGCACATCCCCAGAAGGGGCTGTGCAGGAGGCAGCTGATCGATGTTTCTCTCTCATCGATGTTTCTAACTCTCTATCCTTCTCCCTTCCTCTCTGTAAAAAATCAATAAAATATATTTTAAAAAAATATTAATTCCAGAACTGACATCTGGTGATACACCCCAAAGTGTCACTTTCCATTTATCTCACTCTTCCTCATTAGCAGGAAAAGAGAAAAGGGGGCGGGGATTGCTGGCTGTACACATGGGTGCTGAGATGCTCAGCTATTTACTGGCATCTGTGTCTCCCTCACCATTGCCTCCTTCGGAAACCCCGCTGCACCACTTAGGTGTGTGGTTGTGAGATGTACCTCAAAGCTATTATAAGGTTCACAGAAAAGTCTGAAAGAGTGTGAAACCACCTAGTGTCTGTGTGGCTACTAACGGGCCCTGCGTCTGAGCCTGTCCCACCAGAATCTCCTGTGTGTGCGCTCCCTGCACGTGCCATCGCCAAGTCCCTCCTGCCCCTCCTTCCTTTTGAATAAAGCTCCTCTGAAATGAAAAGAAGTAGATTCTAAAAATAAAATCCTGTCCATTCTTTCAATAATCATTTTTACGAAAGGCAGGTAAGGGGAACCACAGAGCAGCTGTCTGGCCCTGAAGGCTCTGCCAACTTAGGCTGTGTGTATGTATATAGACCAGCCATGGGCAAACTACGGCCCACGGGCCGAATCCGGCCCGTTTGAAATGAATAAAACTAAAAAAAAAAAGACCGTACCCTTTTATGTAATGATGTTTACTTTGAATTTATATTAGTTCACACAAACACTCCATCCATGCTTTTGTTCCGGCCCTCCGGTCCAGTTTAAGAACCCATTGTGGCCCTCGAGTCAAAAAGTTTGCCCACCCCTGATATAGACACACACACACCTTATCTATATACTAGAGGCCTGAAGCACAAAATTCGTGCAAGAGTAGGCCTTCCTTCCCCCGGCTGCCGGCACCAGCTTCCGTCTGGCACCTGGGACCTGGGCTTCCCTCCGGCTGCCAGCAGGCACCCAGGACCCGGGCTTCCCTCGCAGCCCCAACTTCTTCCAGAAGCTCATTTAGAAGGATGTCCGGTCTAATTAGCATATTACGTTTTTATTATAGAAGATACATAAGGTCATCTGATCGCTATGACGTGCACTGACCACCAGGGAGACAGACACTCAATGCACAGGATAGGGCGTCTTTGCTGTCTGGATCGAGCCCGCAGGGATCAGGCCAAAACCAGCTCTCCAACATCACCCCAAGGGACCCAGATTGCAAGAGGGCACAGGCCAGGCCCAGGGACCCCACTGGTGCACAAATCTGTGCACCAGGCCTCTAGTTTATATATATATAAAAGCCTAAGCGATCATTCAACTGATAGTTTTGACACGCACTGACCACCAGGAGGCAGACACTCAACGCACAGGCATGGAAACATGGAACAGACTGATGAATCTCAGAGGGAAGGGGGGAGGGCGGGAAGAGATTGTCCAAAGATCTTATATGCATACTAGAGGCCCAGTGCACGGATTCTTGCACCGGTGGGGTCCCTCAGCCTGGCTTGCGGGATCGGGCCGAAACTGGCTCTCTAACATCCCCTGAGGGGTCCTTGATTATGAGAGGGTGCAGGCCAGGCTGAGGGACCCCACCGATGCGCAATCTGGGCTGGGGAGGGACGCTGGAGGGCTCCAGGGCATGTCTGGCCTGTCTCGCTCAGTCCCGATTGGCCCCAGCAGCCAGCTAACCTATCGGTTGGAGCATCTGCCCCCTGGTGGACAGCGCATGTCATAGCGACTGGTCGACTGCCCCCTGGTGGTCAGTGCACATCATAGCAAGTGGTTGAACGGCCTTAGCATATTATTAGCATATTATGCTTTGATTGGTTGAATGGACGACCGGACACTTAGCATATCAGGCTTTTATTATATAGGATTCTCTAATATATATGTATATACACGTATATAAGCACACAGATGTATATATCAATCATCATCCTAACTGAAAAGACAGTTAAAGTATAACTGAAAGAAATGATTACCAAGAACCAAGTTGGGCCTGTCAACTAAAACGTTGTCATGGCAACGAAGAAACAGCACCACAGAAGCCAGGTAACCGGTCACCTTTTCACAACTAGAGTCACAGTCCCCCAACATCTTCATTTTCCTCCCGTAGTGACCTGTGTGGTACAGATTTTGTCCGTCTTGATCACCAGCAATCTAACAGCTCCCAGAAATTCCGTTTCACAGGACGGTCGCTAGTATCAAGAACTATTTAGCAGCATAGTCGTCCAGCCCTTACCCATGGGAGATATGGTCCAAGACCCCAAGAACCCTACATATACTACATCCTTTCTTATACATACATACCTATGATAAAGTTTAATTTATAAATTAAGCACAGTAAAGTGTGACAACAATAACTAATAAAAAATGGAATAATTATCCCTGGCTGGCGGCTCGGTGGTTAGAGCGTTGGCCAAGCACTTAAAGGTCGCTGGTTTGATTCCCCGTCAAGGGCATGAACCTGCAACCCAGGTACATTCTCTGGCCCAGGTAGGGGCATGTTCCAGAGGCGACCAACCCACGGGTCTCTTACATGGCTGTTTTTCTCCTTCTCTCTCTCTTCCTCTCTCCCTCCCTTCTACTCTCTCTAAAAATCAATGGAAAAAATAATTTCTGGTGAGGATTAACAAAAAACCCCAGAACAATGACAATATACAACAGTACAAGTTCTGTGACTGTGCTTCCTCTCTCATCCGATTGCACTGTCCTCACCCTCCTTGCGATGATGTGAGATGGTGCAGCGCCACGTGAGGACATGAAGGGAGGTGGGTGACGTAAGCGTTGTGACACAGGCTGCTAGGCACCTGACGACAGTCACACCTCACAGCTTCTCTGTGGCACATGCCAACTGCCAGCGTCACTACCCGCACAGGTGGGGCCATCACTATGTAACATAAGGGTGACTGGAGCACAGGCGCTGCAATGCCCACAGCAGAGCCGATAACCAGGATGGCGGCTACCACGTGCCTAATGGCGGAGCTGGTGCAGCCGGACAAAGTGTGGTCACGTCCCGGGGGGTGGGGGGTGGGGCTCCTCAGAGGGGCACAGCCGAAGCCTTCCAAAGCAAAACCACCGAAGCAGGAGGCCTCTGTCCTCAAACAGCACCTAAGACCCTCTGAGGGGGCCCGTCGGTGGCCGGTGGCCGGGGTGCACATGCTCTAAAACCGGAGGGCCTGGTGCAGGGCGCCCTCTCTGAGGCAAAGGGTCCCAACCTGCGCCGCACCTGGTACCATCTGTGGCCGGTTCAGCCACCAGCCTCACCTGCTGCTCAAGGTTCTTTCTGTCTCAGGAACAATACTGGATTGGCAAGTAGGAAAAAGAGATTTTTTTTAAAACCACCAATGAGGCAAGGGTCATTATCTAAACAAAAATGCATTTACTCCTACAAGCTCACAAGTTTTCAATCTAAGCTGGTTTCTTTTTCCCCGGAAAGAAAACAACAACGTCGGCAGAGCCTCAAGCCTCACCTGGGTGTTCTCCCTCATCCCCGGACTGGAGGCGAGACACCGACCAGAGGAGCAGCAGGAAGGCTGACGGACGGCAATGCTGTGAAGAGCTGGGCTTAGTGAAAAGACCAGGACGGGTGCTGTCACAGGAGGGTTCACCAGAAAGTCCACCCCGGGGAGACAACAGCTCTTCTTTCACATACGTTGAGCAGTCACTTGCCCCAGAAAGGTCAACTTGTGAGAAAAAAAAAACGCTCAAAAATGCAACCAATTCATTCATTCATTCATTCACTCGATGCCAACTGAGTGCTCAACTATCTATCTCCGAGGTAAAAAGGGTCACTTCCTCAGGGCATTACCCCATGCAGGAGCAGATGCCTTCAAGTTCAGCGGAGTCTGAAAGTAGGAAACCCACAACTGCACAGACTGGGTAGCACTTTATTCATTGCAAGCCCAAACACAGACAGGGCAGCTAAAACAAAACAAGCGTGTAAACCAGGAGAAAAGACAAAGAGTGCTGCAGAAAATATGCCACCTTAAGAAAAATGAAGAAAATAATAAGCAACAGATTATTAAATCCGCAGGCACGGAAAAAGCAAAAATAGGGAGGAGAAACAAAGTCACTGCAGATTAAATATGGAGAGTTTTAAGCCAATTATAAAAGATCAAAGAGAACAAGAGAGGGGAGGAGTAGCCTTACAAGTAACCGAGATAGGAGACCTTGGGAGAAATATGACCAGGGGGAAATCATTACAGCTTCCAGTAAAAGTAATCTAGGGATGACTTTAGAGAGAAATTCCCTAGCGACCACTGCTAGCAGAACAGCATGGGGACAGAAATCAAAGAGCTCTTTATTTCAAAAAGGCACACAGCTCCAGAGGGAAGGTGCTTCCTATGTAGAACAACAGATAGGACTGGCAGAGGGAAATGTGTCAGTGAGAAATGACAGTGCTAGGAAATTCGGCGTGGCCTCCCTTACAAGCCACCATGGGCAAAGGGAAGAAGCAACAGTTGTGGAAGAGTCCCTGAAACTCACCTGGCACTTTATGCTTTACCCCCAATAAACATCAGACTCTGACCCCTTTGAATAATGTCACCTTCCTCCAAAGTCTCAACCAACACTAACTATCCTAAATTTTATCCAAGAGGAGCTAAACTAAAAAATGAGCCGCTGCCCTGGCCGGGTGGCTCAGTTGGTTGAAGTGCCGTCCATACACTGAAAGGCTGCGGGTTCCATTCCCAGTCAGGGCACATACCTAGGTTGTGGGTTCAATCCCCAGGTGGGGCATGTATGAGAGGCAACCAATCGATGCTGCTCTCTCTCCCTTCCTCTCTTTAAAGTCAATAAAACATATCCTCAGGTGAGGATTACATTTTTTTTTAAAGCTGCTAATGCAAATGTTGCTAACTTTTAATTTCACATCACCTTTCATTTATGGAATATTCTGCAATTTACACATATTCTTTCAGATGCTACCCACAATCACTCCATGAGGTTGAGAGAGCTGGAACTACTATTCTCCCCAGAGAGGAGCCGGCTGGGGCTTAGAAAGGTGCCCTGCACACAAAGGAATACAGTAGGAGCCGGAGTCAGGATTAAACCCAGGCCTCTGATTCCAGGACTGGTACCTTCTTGCAACGACATAAAAAACGCAGACACCCTGCTCTTCACCTTTACTGTGAGGAGTTAATTCAGTGTGTTTTGGATTTTTTGGTGTGATTATCAATATACTGGACATTATAAAATATCAGAGTCTGAAAGCCCAGAATACTGACTGCCAAGGGATCCCCATTACAACCAGCATATAGGATCAAGAATAATGCCCGACTTGCCCAACTTGTCTTTCCTACATGAGATTGTACAGACCACTCTATAACTATAAGGAGACTAACGGCTTATGGTACAACTGAATTTACAGAATGAGAAAATGTGACATGATAATAACATAGCACTCACTGATACATCTCAAGTAAAGGAGAGAGCACAGCCAGTGTTGGTCAGTGGTTGAACATCGACCAATAAATCAGGTGGTCACGGTTCGATTCCTGGTCAGGGCACATGCACCGGGTTGCAGGCTCCATCCCCAATAGGGGCATACAGGAGGCAGCCAATCAATGATTCTCTCTCATCATTGATGTTTCTCTCTCTCTCTCTCTCTCTTACGCTCTCTCGCTCCCTTCCTCTATGAAATCAATAAAAAATATTTTTTAAAAAAGAAAAGAAAATAGAGAGAAGAGAGCTCTGGACATCAACTATTTTACTTACCTCTGTAACTAGATACAAACTGTTCACTTGACTTAGTAACCTGGCAACCTACTGGGTCCCAAATTAGTACTATCATGACTAGGTGATAGAGCCCAATGCCGGGAATGAGAATGGGCTTTGAGTCACAGGTCTGGGTTTGAATCCCAAACCCACCACTTAATATATGTGCAATCTTGAGCATGTTATTAACACTAGATTGCCCAAGGAAGTCATTTTGACTGCTTTTTAATTTCAATTAGAAAAACAATTATGTATATAAGGACACAATGTCTTAGAATTTTGTGACTTTTTGTACAACATATAAATGCATTTATTAATAATTGTAGTTACCTCCCCCTCCTTCATTTCCGGTATATATATATATATGTGTTATACCTATATTGCCCAAAAGCAGTCATTTTGACTGCTTGGGGGAAATTTTAGACTCTTATTATTGAATTGAGTAAATTTCTTATATGACCAGTTCAGCTCTGTATTGAAATAACAGTTTTCATTTTTTCTCGATTACCGTCACATGATAACATACAAGTACATGATAAATTGTCGATACTTGATAAGTTGCAGATGCTCAATAAGCTAAACTAGTACTTGTTATTCAAATCTTTATGCAGTGATACTTGTTCTAATAAGTTGTTTATTGTATTTCTTTTGCGCCCTAAATTCATGAAAGAAATGTCGAATAGAAGTGAGTTATTGGAAAAGCTAAGGAACATAAGCGAAGAGTGCTCCGATATTATTCTTTCACGATGCAGTCATTTTGACTGCCTTTGGGCAATATAGGTATATACTAAATTTCAGTCTTTCTAGTGTTAAACCCCAATTTCCCTACAAATGGAAAAATAGTTCCTATTTTACAGAGTTGCTGTAAGAGATTAAATAAGAATATAAATAACAAAACAGCTAAAACAACACCAGGCATCAGGCAGACACTCAGCAAATGAGAGCTAGTAGAATTGTAATTATTACTGCCACCGCTGACAGCGTAACGCCAGAGTTGGGAATTGAACAAACTATACTCCAAAGGCGAAGAATAAAGCATTGTCCACTCTCCGAGCTGGAATTAGGACAACGTTATTCACAATCACACATGAATCCTCAGTTTGAAAAGCACCACTTACTCCTGCCATTCTGACCTGGGCATCACAAACTAATGTGGCAATCGCATTTCATTGCTTCATCACCCTTATTAAGCTTTGTGTTTTCAGTTCTACCCAATTTTCCCCTGCTCCTAGAGGCAAGCTTTTGTTCCCTGTCAAACTCCTTTCCATTGCTGTAAATAACCTCTCTCCCTCTTTTATATTACCTTTCAAATATTTATAGACCGTTATTCTCCTTCTCTCTCAGCCATACATCATTTTTGTTGCCCTTCCCCTGGATTCTCTCTAGTTTATCTACATCTTTCAGAGAAAAACAAACCCAGGTGCTTCAGGATGAAAACAGCACACCCAAAGCTAACAACCCCAAACCAATGAGGCCCCTCGTTCAAAAGCCACCAGGAAATTCTTTGATGTGCTTCTCACTCCTTCTCTCCTGTAACTCATAATGCCATCTCCCAGATAAAAACTGAGGCAGAGAGTGATAAGGAACATGAACGCCACCCTCACCACGCGGATGGCCGGGGCTCTGAGAGGCAGCAGCTCCGAGGGTGGGACGCCGCGGGACAGGCTCAGACGTGGCTCACACTCGCTAATGAGGAATTGCGCACGGCCTGTGTTGCTACTACTTGTCCATCCCTCCCCACCCACGGTATTTGATGGGAGTGTGTTAGAGCAGCGTCCTTGAGACTCCCTGGATGCTTTGCTTGGCCCCTAATGAAAAGTCTGTCATTAATTTTCAAAGCACACAGCTCTGGGAGCATTTTTTTACACTGAAAACTGTTCAAACTAAACACTTAAAAAGACTATGCTTGTCAACAACTGGACCCCGTTCCACAGTGGGCATCAGGTGGACTCACCTGGTTCAGCTTTCTCACATTTCTTCTGAAAGGTGGCGATGTCAAAGTGTCTGTCCCCTGCCGCAAGGTCTGCGCTGTCACCCCCTATTTCTTAATCTGACATACATGTCCCAAGGTTTCTCAAGTGTGTGCCTTCCAAACTGTGAGGGGCAGCAAATATTTATGTTCTTTACCCATTTTACTGAAAGCGACTACCTCATCTCAGTGCCTTGAGTATTTGTGTGGTCATCCAACACTCCCCACTGCCCTTAGAAAGGATAGGAGAGATGGCTAACACTAAAGACATATATTGGTAAAATCAGTAAAATAGAAAAATAAAAGTAAGACCAAGAGAAGAAGGGACGGTTACTCTAATTATTTCAATGTGAGGGTCAATACATTTACTCTATATGAACATTAAGATATATCTCTGAGATTCCTGGCAGCTGGAGTGGAGGGAAATGGGATAAGTTACATAATCCTCACCCAGAGAGATAATTCTTGTGATGTTTCTCCTTGTAGCTTAATTTTTGCAAAAAAACAAAACAAACAAAAAACGCCACCAAAAATAGTTCATGGTTATCGGGCAGATCATGTCCAGGATCATGTCCTCATATTAGAATCTGAAACATGAATTCTATGGCATGTTTCTGTACTTCATCATGGCTTACAGGAATTACATAAATATCTTAGTTGAGCACAACAATTCTGCCAGATAAACTGGACAGACATTATTAATTTATTCATTCATCCTCCAAAGAAATACACAAAGAAATTAAGTTAACTGCTCAAAATCAGAGAGGCAGTAAGTACCTGGGCTGGGTCTTTGGACTCCAGATCTGTTTGTGTTTTTTTTTTTAATGACATGGAGCTTCCTCCCCAGATACAAAGTTATCAAGATAACAAAAAGCTCTTTCTCCGGGTGTCTTCAAGCCCTAAGAACTTCAGTCAAGCTTCTACCACCATTTACCATTCTCTCAGGGGCAACCTGGCACTGCCATGTGGTAACAACAACTCACCCTGGGGGAAGCATGACCCAAACGTGTTCCACTTCAGTCAAACAGAGCAGTCAAATTTCTTTAAAATAGCTGACTGATAATATGCATTGTAAGTTAATGGGGCATTGGTAAGAATAAGGTTAATCTCTAGTAACCAGAATATCTGCCTAGACAGTATACCCTTCCCCCTTAGTCATGCCGCACCAGTTAACTGCATACCAAACTAGTGGCCCGGTGCACAGATTTGTGCACATTAAAAGGAAATAAATTAGGAGGTGGCCGGTGGGGCGGGACTGGGCAAGATGGGCTGGGTGTGTGGGGCGGGACTGGGCGAGATGGGCCAGACACACCCTGGAGCCAACGTCCTGCGGTCCCCCCTGGCTGGCTGCACCTGGGGCAGTGCCTTGGCTCAAAGGGCATCTGTGGAGTGAGTGGGGTGTCCTTCTGGCAGGTGGGTTCCCTCAGCCTGGCCTGGGGGTATCAGGCCAAAACGGGCTCTCTGACATCCCTCGAGGGGTCCCGGAGTGCTAGAAGGCACTCTGCAAAGTTGCTGTTGCTCGGCAGCTCCTGCATCGAGCATCTGCCCCCTGGTGGTCAGTGCGTGTCATGCCTACTGGACAGTCGGACGGTCGCTTAGCCTTTTATGTATATGGATGGTACTAGAGAAACTTCTAGGTCACAACACTGGATGTGATTGTGAAATGGCTCAGTCACTGGGGCTGTTAGCTTAACCTGAGGTCTGCCCATGGTTAAACTGCAACGAAGAGCAGAAGTTGAAGAATATAAAGGCATCAGGTTTAGCTGTGCTATTACGTTCTAGTACGGCCTTTTTCTCTTGGCCTGGCTAATGACCCACTAACCAGGAACGGGAAGAATCAAGACTCCTGCTCCTCCGCATGACTCCAAAATGTGCAGTGGCCAGGGCTCGGTCCTTGGGCTCCTCTCATCTTTGCAGTCTGTCCCAGCTGGTCTCATGGTTTGAAATACCAAGGGGGTAGGGTGTGGGGGATGGTTTGCAACTCATATCACAAAGGGCCAACTTCTATAATAATAAAGACCCCCTAAATATGGGGGAGATTCAATAGAGAAATGTGCTAAGGACATACACGAATGGTTCACAGGAAAAACACACAATATATAAATGAGAAAAATATTCAACTTCACTAACAAAGGAAACGGGGATTATAATCTATATTAAATATATTTGTGTTCTATCTATACATATAAAAGCCTAAGCGACCATTACAACCTAACCGGAACGATCAGTTCCTATGACGCACACTGACCACCAGGGGGCAGACGCTCAATGCAGGAGCTGCCCCCTGGTGGTCAGTGCGCTCCCACAGCCAACCTCCCACAGTCCCTCCCCCACGCCAGCCAACCTCCTGCGGTCTCTCCCCCACAGCAGCCAGCTCTGATCAGAACTGGGCCACACCGCCCTGATTGACCCCACCGTGCATGAATTCATGCACTGGGCCTCTAGTTGCTATATAACAAACTACCACAAATGTAGTGGCTTAAAAGAACACACATTATTGTACAGCTCTGTGGGTCTGAAGTCTGATTCAAGTCTCTCCAGGCTGAAAATCAAGGTGTCCGCAGGGCTGCACTCCCTTCTGGAGGCTCCAGGGGAAGGCCTGTTTCCTTGCTCATCCAGGTAGCTGACAGAATGCAGTTCCTTGCAGTGGTAGGACTGTGGTCCCGTTTCCTTATTAGCTGTCAGCTGAGGGCAGTCCAAACTTCTAGAGAACTCCTCCATTTTTTGGCTTGGGGCCCCCTTCTTCCATCTTCAAAACCAGCAACAGTGGGTCAAATCCCTCTCACACTTCAAAACTCACCTTCTCCTGATTCTTCTTCTGTTGTGGCATCGCTGGCACAGCCAGCTAAGGTTCCCCACTTCTGAGGATTCATGCCATTAAGATGAGCCCACTGGAGAATCGACGATCATCTCCAATCTCAGATCCTTGACTTCATCGCATTTGCAAATTCCCTTTTGCCATGTAAGATAACACCTTCACAGGTCATTGGACTGAGGTGCAGTCAGTCATCTCCGGGGGGCCATTATCCTAATAACCATGCCAACCTACATCTTCACCTTTCAGACTGATAAAACCCCAATGACAACCTAGTATTGGCAATGCTGTGGCAATCTCTCTCTGGAGAGAGTGTCATTGACAATATCTACCAAATTACATGTCAACTTGCCTCCAAAACTGACCGCCTGTCCCACTATTTCTTTCCATCTCCACTACCCACACTACAGTCCAACTTGCTCTCCCCTTTGCCTGGGCAACTGCACAGCCTTCACTTGCATTCCATCAAACTACACTCCACACAGCAGCAAGAGAGCTTTATAAAAATGTAAATCAGATCATGCCTGTCACTGCTTCAATGCTCCACTGACTTCCCATTGCACTCAATGAAATCCCAACTCTTTCCCTGGCCTTCAAGTCTTGGGAGACACAGCCCCCCATAACATCTCCCTTGCTCTCACCACTCCAGATGCCTGGCCTGCTTCCTGTTCTAAGGGAGTTCTCACCTTGCCGCACCTTCTGCCTAAAGACTCTTCCCCCCGGCCTGGACCACAATGGCCCATTATGACTCAGGACTAGCTCCAATTTAGTCTCCTTAGAGAGGCCAGGCACTCTTTCCCTAACCACACTATCAAACACCCACTGTTCCTTCAAGCACTTCCATCTTATCGCTTATTCTTTCTTCATAGCACTTGTCACTTTCTAAAAATATCTCGCTTATTTATTAGTGTACTTGTTTATCAACAGTCTCCCCAATGGATATATAAGACCCACAAGAGACAGATGTTTTATGCACTGCTGTATATCCCAGGCCTAGAAAAGGGTCTGACCCAATGCAGTCACACAATGAATAGTTCTGAATGAGTGAAAAATAAAACAGAAAAATAGAAGGAAGAAAGGGAAGAAGGGGGGGAATGAAAGGTGTCAATAAGATTTAGTTCATCAAACATTTATTGGCATTTGATGGATCCAATCTGCTTCCCTGAGTTAATGCAATTCTATATTTTAGACAAACCCCTAAACCTCAGGACCACAGTTAAGGGGTAATACAAAAATAGGGAGTAGTTTTATAAGTGCTGAAATCAATACTGAAAGTATTCTGTTCGTACACATTTAACTGAGCTCATGTTGTATGGCTAAAATATTACCTAAAAACACTTACTGCCAATAAAAATCTGAAAATTTGCTCTCATTATAATACTGAATTACTATTTTCTCTTGACAAGCCAGGTATTCATAGTTTAAGAGTTTATTATGCATTTTTTCTGAAAAGCACGTTTAATGGTGTTGCACACTAAAACCAGATTAGGGATTGTTGAGTCCGCCAACAGACAGAGATGAGAGTAAACTGGGTTTGAAATGTAAATCTGGTTCACAAGAGGGATCAATATTTATGTGAATTTGCTTAGGAGAGTCAAAAAGGTTGTTACATTGATTTTTTTTTTAATATAAATTGAAAAGTAAGACACCTTCACGCTGAGACAGTAACGCAGATCTGCACTTACACAGCTGCCTGTGACAATGGCAAAAGGAATCCTGACAAGTCAAGAACCAGTGAGACAGCAGCTGGAACCAGGAGAGGGCCACAGGCACACCTATCCATTTCCTTTGCTTCCTGGAGCAACACGGAACACTACCAGGCTCAGAGCCCAGATCATCTGGCAGAGGTATAGAATTTACAGAATTCTGCATAAGGTGTTAGCTGACATTCCCCGTGCACCCTTCCCTGTAAACCTCAAGCCTTTGAGAAACTTCAGAGTCCTCATTATTTCAGAAATACAGATTAGACCAGCATATAAAACAAAGAGAGAAGTCAGCAATAAAGCCAAAATTTAGAGGCTGGGAAAAGAAGAAAGAGAGGAAAGAGAAAGGATGCTGACAGAGATAAAAGGAATCATCTCATGTGAGTCTACAGGTGATTTCAAAGGCCAAGAAGCTTTGAAGAAAGCTGACCCAGCAAAACAACATATGGGTCAGAAAGGTGTCTACAAGATTCAAAGAGTAGGAAGTGGCTGAGGGGGTGGTCAATGGACAGGATCACTGGACCAGCAGATAACCAGGAATCCATGGTTCAAAGAGTCCAGGGGAATACTGTGGAACAGGCAAGTGAAAATAATGACACAGATGAGCGTTAGGACATTCCAAGTTTCCTACAGCAGCAAATGCAAGGCGGTATCATGCTATGACAATACCTAATGTCGCCATCTTTAAAAGTTCCCCAGTGCCACAACCAGCTGTTGGCAGTAAATTCTAAGACAGTCTTTGAAACTACCATATTCCCATTGGTAACATGAAGGACAGCTGTCCATTTTAACCATCTCTTAGGTTTTCTCTTTTGCTTTCCACAAAAGTGATGGTAGTCTTCCACAGTTAGAAATCGAAGTTCCTAGGGCAAAAGAATTCCCTCTCCCTCATTCTAAGGAAATGCTTGTCACCCAAGGTCTGAAAAGTTGCTTTACCTCTTCAGAAACAAACCAGCATTTCTATTGGCCGACAACATGACAAAGAAAGCCCACTGTGAGGTTCCTCAATGGTTTACTTCCTCCAGCACTGTTCCTTTCACTACAAACTACATGTAATAATGAGGTAAAAGATAAAAATATTTTAAATACTGAATATTAACGTATTTCTAGTGATAATAAAATGCAAACCTATTGAATCCTCCATGATCTAAACTTCTGGTCATCAAAGAGATTCTCAAAGGGTTTTATATCTGTAGTGTTTGCCAGAATGAAGGCATCTTATTATCCTTTAATTAAAAAAAAATAAATTAGAATTTTCTGAAATCCTCATACACTGCTGGTGGGAATGCAAAATAGTGCGGCCTCTTTGGAACACACTCTGGCAGTTCCTCCAAGTTAAAATCATCGTGTTAACAGATGACTCTGTGATTCCACCCCTTAGGAAGGACCCAAGAGAATGAAAAATATATTCAGACAAAAGCCAATGTTATAGAGGTATTTATTACTCAGGATAGGCAAAAAGTATACCAACCCAAATGTCCATTAACTGAATATACACTGAGTGGCCAGATTATTATGACCACCTGACGTTTGTAGGCAAATTAGCTATAATTTTGTCCTGAAGTTGCTAGAGGGCCAGACCATTATAAATAGGGAAGCAGGTTGTTTACCACGACAGTAGAAGTGATTTTTTTTTTGAAGATATGGGTAAACAACGTGATTTAACAGCCGTTGAACGTGGGATACACACACACACACACAAACACACACACACACACACACACAGGCTGTTTATAATGGTCTGGCCCTCTAGCAACTTCAGCGCGAAATTATAGCTAATTTGCCTACAAATGTCAGGTGGTCATAATAATCTGGCCACTCAGTGTGTGTGTGTGTGTGTGTGTGTATTAAATAATGGAATATTGCTTAGTTAAAAAACAGGAATAGTAAGCACATGCTACTACATGGATGAGCTTTGAAAATACTATGCTAACTGAAAGATGTCTAACACAAAATGATTCCATTTATATGAAATGTCCAGAACTGGCAAATCTAGAGACAGAAAATCGATTAGAGGCTGCCTGGGGCTGGTGTGGAGAATAACTGCTAGAGGGCACAGTCTCTTTTAGGAGACAAAAATGGCCCACAAATTAGGTTATGGTGATGGTTGTGAAACTGTGGATTTACTAAAAACAAGGAACTGTACACTTCAAAGAGATTAATTATGTAGCATATGAATTAACAGCTTAAACTGTAAAATTATGTTTTAATGTTTAGCCATTTAAAAAGATTATAAAACAAAAATGCACACTGAAGATCAATGACTTTACTCTTGATATCGCAGGTTGATTCATGATTACTGTTCTAGTTTTTTAAAGCACAACTTCAAGTTTAACCAATGTTATTTGTCTATTCAGCATCTATTATAAAACCATGTACTATACTATGCACATGAATAAAATGCAATTCCTGCCCTTGCGATTACATTTTCATAAGAGATGTAAATGTAAACCAATCAAACGTTTTCATGGCTCTTACATGCTGGTTACAAAACTTAATTCGTGACTTTAAACCCTGTATTTACCCTTTTTGTAACACTCTTGTTTTTTAAATTTTCTTTCTAGTCAAAGGTAGATCAGTAGGTTACTTTCTGTGTACTTCATTGTTGTAACTGGTTCACAGAAATACTGTTTACAGAGGGTATCAGTACAACTAATTTCTGTATTTGACATGTAAGCAAAGACTGCCCTTCAAATAAATAAAACTGAGACACTATTTTTAAAACAACAGGCTATCAAAATGATCAGTACCATTAATGATCAGCGTTTTCTTTCATTCAAGCCTCCAACTGTTGCTTCAGTTTAAGGAGTTTTGTTTTGTTAGACATCCTGGAAATTGGACTCTGAAAGTAAAACTGAGAATGCTTTTTTTCTAAAGGCATTTTTAAACCAAATATCTACATTTTCTATTCTATCTGAAACTAAGAGTTCTGTCTAAAATCAAATGGAGCTCACTCATATAAGGGAACAGAATCCTCCAAAAATAAACTCTCAAACCAATTTGGGTAAAATGTTTTGCTTGTTCACTTGAAAAGCTTCTTTCTGTACAATACGGGAAAACTGCAAAGATAAAAACTAAATATATTTTAATAACTCCAAAGAGGATTTTGAGGGCAGTCAAATTACTCTGTGTTATACTATACTGATAGTGATATTATGTCATCATAAATTTGTCCAAAACCATAGCACAAGAGTGAACCCTAAGGTCAACTATGGACTTGGGGTGATTATGATGTGTCAGTGTAGGTCAATTATAACAAATGCACCACTCTAAGGGGGTGTTGATAATAGGGGAGGCAGTGCATGTGGGGGCAGGGGATGTATGGGAAATCTCTGTAACTTTCTCTCAATTTTGCTGTGAACCTGTAACTGCTCTAAAGAATAGTTTATTTTTGAAAGAGACTCATAGATAGAGAACAGACTGACATATGTCAGAGAGGAGGAGGGTTGTAGGGCTGAGTGCAAAAGGTGAAGGGTTTAAGAAAAAAAACACCACATAGACACAGAAAACAGTATGGTGATTACCAGAGGGGAAGGGGGGCGAACAATATAATATACAGTTGGTGTACGGTATTATAGAATTGTACACCTGAAACCTATATAATTTTATTATTAACCAATGTCACTCCAATTAATTCAATAATTAAAATATATTTTTTTATTTATTTAAAACCTCAGTATCTCTAATTGTTAATTCAGCAGCCACATTTCTTACTGGTAAAAAGTGCATGGGAACATTACTCCATTTTCGAACTGCCACATTTCATCTTTGTAAAGCATTTAAGCACTTAGAAGGCATGCAATGAAAAGTGTTCCCTACCTTGTATGCCCCCCACCCCCGTCTTTATTCAGAAGTGGAATTACTGCTAAATAAGAGAAGTGAAGGAGGGGGCCCACCATTATCAGACACAGAGCTGACTGGCCCTTCCAACAGGAGAAAGGTGATAGCCATAGGCCACAGGAGACTGGGCTGCCCAGGGAAGGTCCAGGATGGTAGGAGGTGGTTTGAGGTGGGGGAGTGTGCATGTGAGTGTGTGGAAGTCCAGGGTGCTCCAGAAGGGAGGGCCCCAAGGGAGATAACATTCAGGTCCTTACTTACAAAGGACACATAAGCAGAACCAAATGATCTACAATGCAACCCTTCATCTGACAGCTCTGCACAGAAAAGCAGCGGAAAAACACTAGGCAGACATTAGCGTAGGCACTGGGTAAAACAGCAATCTACTGGCTGCACAGGAAATTGAAGGAAAAGTGGAATATAAAATAAAACCAAGAGGAGCCCAAAGAGGAAGAATGCCTATATTTTTTTAAGTTCATAACTTTTGAAGTATATGCATTTTATGCTAAATTTAAAAAGTAAAACCACAGAGATCAATGCTGAAGTTATGATTAATTCATAGTTCTTTATAAGCCACAACGATCACTTTTTTTTTCTGTGTCCCAAAAATGTCTGGGAAGAAATTATTTGCTAATCAGTAGTGCATCTGCTAACATCTGATCCTGCTAGTATAAGAAACAGCAACGAAAGGCTAATTTCTTCAAAAGGCTATTTCTTCCACGGTAATACCCACAATCATGGGTGAAAATAACAACAAAAATCTTTGGCTGAGGATTGCAGAGACTTTGTTATAAAGTACTCGGTCAAGTCTCCAATAAAAGAAACAGCTTGGTAAATCCAACTGTCTTCAGTGTCCTTAAAATTCAGCCAATAATCCCCGAAATAATTCTTGAGTGTTTCTCACTCTCACTTTTGGCATTTTCAGAAGCTAAAAGGAGATAACTTATAAAGTTCAAGGGCATGAAAATCTATTGCATTTCACTAAGCTACTGCCCTGTAAACACTAAACCTAAGGCATTAGAAAGAGGAGGTGAGCAACTTGCCCCCAGGTGAGTCAGGTTGGTAGGTTCTACTATTCCATAACAACAACTACCACTGTCACTAATCACTTCAAATCCTAGCCTTCCACATCTATAAAAGGGATACTAGGCCATTAAGACATTCCAAACTGCTTTAAATGGGGAAAAAATGACACACAGGTGGGAACATACACCCCCAATATGTTAAATGTATAAATATCATATCCATATATGAAAATGACCAGTAGACACATAAGCTTGTACATGCAGCGTGCAATTCTGGAATGACAAATGTAAGAGGCCTGCAGGTTGGAAGTGGAAGAACAATTATCTTTGGCTAGATATGTTTTTGTACTCTAGAAATGAATACTATTTACCTGCAGAAAGTTAAGTATTATTTTAAATAAATCCTCAGCTCTGGAAATTTAGTATGAGCTACGTATTTGTTAGCAGCAAGTTATCTAAGAAGTCAGGCCCCATATGCTGCATAAAACTCAGACACCCTCCAGTCCGTCAGTCTCTGGCTCTTTCTCTCTCACTTCATCACCCCTTCCTTCCTTTCTCCCTCTATTATTATTGGCATTTCTGTTTTTCTCTTGCTCATATCCCAGCCCAGTCCCAACTCAGGAGCTTTAATGGAAGTCCAGTGAGTGATCATGATGTATTAGAGGCTCCTGCCCCACCCAGGGAGATAAACTGGCAAGGGAGAAGCCCGTCACCTTTGGCAGGGATGCCTCCCCACCCACATCTGAGCACGTGAGCACAATACACTGTTGGTTTCCACATTCCCCTCCCTTCGGGTGTTCATTCAAGACTCCAGAATGACTCCAGGTCCAGAGGCAAAGAAGGAAATCTGGTCACATCCTCCTTGACCCTGAACCGTCTACCTTGCTTTTCTGCTGCTTCTATTTGTAATTTCCCCCAGTGCCACTCTGAAATACCCTGGGAGAACTTCTTTGTCATTCTGAACTCCATCTAGCCTGAAATCCTTCTCTAAAGCTCCACTATCTTGGGGTACACACAATCAAACTCTGACATCCCTTCCACCAAGGTGGAATACAGGACAGCAGCTGGACCAAGTTCACCTGTGATGACTTACAAAATGCCCAGCACTGACATTTACCCATCACTTCCCTGTATTTCTCCACACGAAGACCCGTGGCTGCAGTCTTCTATGCTACCGGAGAACGGCAGAGACTTCTGCCCCTAACGTAGTTCTTATTGCCCATTAGCACTAAATGCCTTCTGAGGATTAAACCATGCCTCTAATCATAATTGCCCATTTTCCAAAGAAACATGGCTACTGTTCCCACAGCCTTTCTTCACCCGCAGCTAAATGGAAAACCCATGGGCTTTGGAACTGGGCAGGCATGGGCTTTATTCTGAGGCAGTTTCCTTACCATTCGTTTACTTACCTGTAAATGGGAGTAACTCCTGCCGCCTAAGATGCTTGTGAACACCCACTCCCCTTTACTCCTCTGGCACACCCAGTTTCCATTTCAGCCCTCCAGCTAAATCCACATCAGCCCCGACCAGGTATGCATTATTTGGTAATTAACTTTAGACACAGCTTAAAATCCCAAAGTGTAAAGATCTCCTTCCTCCGGAAACGAAAGTTTGGAAACTGTTGTAAGGATACGAGAAACCAAGCCAAATAAATAAATAAATAAATAAATAGGAAATAATACCATTTCCTTTGTTCGCTATAGAACCTATAGCCCCAGCAACACACAGAGAGACAGACACACAGACACAGCAACCTGCAATGTAGAAAGTATGGTTCCACCACTCACCTGCTTACCTTCTCCTTCGTTTTAACGGTCAAGATTCAGAGAGTCTTCAAAAACCTGCAAAGACCTCCTTCCCCCTTTTATGAAGAGGAAACGGAAGGCCCAGAGAGCGTAAGCGGCGTGTTCAGTTACACACTAGTTCACGACGGGCAGCTGAGCAGCGCAGCCCAGTGGTTAAGCGCAGCAAACTGAGTAACTGGTGAAAACATTAGGGGAGAGAGCGCACCGCAGGGCTCTACTTCCTGGAACCACACCACAGGCTCTGTATCGGTGGCTCCCAACGTGGGCACACGCCCCACAGGGAGGCAATTTGATTTTTAAGCGGAGCAATTCGAGAATGAGTTATTACCGTGAGTTCTTTGCATTTCTTATGGTTCTGGGGCAGTGGTCGGCAAACTCATGAGTCAACAGAGCCAAATATCAACAGTACAACGATGGAAATTTCTTTTGAGAGCCAAATTTTTTAAACTTAAACTATATAGGTAGGTACATTGTTATTAACTTAATTAGGGTACTCCTAAGGCTTGGGAAGAGCCACACTCAATGGGCCAAAGAGCCGCATGTGGCTCGCGAGCCGCAGTTTGCCGACCACTGTTCTAGGGGCCTCATAGACAGTATATACATATATATTGTGACTTATTTAAGCATTTGACTTCTCTATTACTAGTATATGTTTAAAAACTTTATTTGCTATTTTTTCGTATCACTTCATATTATTATTATTTTTTTTTTTACAATTTCTTAGTGATTTCATCCTCAGCACTTCAACTGTCCTTTCGTTCTTGTATTTTTCTTTCATTGATGCCATGTTCTCTGGAAGCTTGTTTAGACCAAGTTAATGGCCTTTTAGGCTTCCTCCACATGAATAGTTCCCTTTTTTGAATAATAAGAATTATATGCCACAGGGGGGACATCAGGATTTTAGAGGTGCTTAGGTGGGGCATAGCCACAAAATGGTTGGGAACCACTGCTCTATATACATGCTGTGAATCTCCGTATATGTATTAAATATAATAATATATGTATTTATTGCCAACAGGATTTCACAGGTCTTTGGTGGATTTTCTTAGAGCTCCTGCATTCTAAACCAGGGCCATCAAATGGACCTTTGTGAGAAATAGCAAGGCACACTACTCAATATGGTCGGCCTTACCTATACATGTCTATTGAGCACTTGAAATGTGCTAGTACAAATGAGAAAATGAATATTTTAAATTTTTATTTTTTTATTGTTGTAAAATACACCTAAAATTTACCATCTTAATCATTTTTTTATTAAATTTTAGAGAGAGAAGAAAGGAGAGGGAGGGAAGCCGGAGGAAGGGAGAGAAACATAGATGTTAAGAGCCAAACATCAAGAATTAAACTGGCAACCTTTCAGTGCACAGGACGACATCCAACCAACTGAGCTACACCAGCCAGAGCACCATCTTAACCATTTTTAAGTGCACGGTTCAACAATATCTATATATACAAAAGGCTAAGCGACAGTCCGACCGTCCCACCAGCCAGCAGGTATGACGCACACTGACCACCAGGGGGCACTCAACGCAGGAGCTGCCGAGCTGCGGTGACTTGGTGGCAGCAGTTCTCAGGTGATGCACCCCAGAACCAGAGAGGAGGAGCCCGATTCCGGGGTGCATCACCTGACAACTGCCCTCTCACAATCCAGGACCCCTCGGGGGATATTGAAGAGCTGGTTTCAGCCCGATCCCCACAGGCCAGGCCAAGGGACCCCACCTGCCAGAGGGACCCCCTCACTCTGCAGGCGCCCTTTGAGCCATGGAGCTGCCCCAGGTGTGGCTGGCCAGGGAGGGACAGTGGGAGGTTGGCTCCAGGGCGTGTCTGGCGCACTAGCCCAGTCCCACCCCACTGGCCACCTTCTAATTAAATTTCTTTCAATGTGCACGAATCTGTGCACCAGGGCACTGGTTAAATATATTTAGAATGTGCAACCATCACTACCATCCATCTCCATAGCTCTTTTCATCTTTGTGATTGTCAACAGGTGTCCCACAGAATTTTAAAAACATTCAACACCTGACTATTTAGTCAGGAGCACTGACCTTTTTCCTTATATTGTCAAATTTAAAAAATGACAACAGCCAACATGATAGCTGTCCAGTGTGAATGAATCAAAATTATACCTAAATTTTGGTCAGATCAGCAAAAAATCTATTTTTTGGTGTGCTGCAGAATTTTAGTAATTAGTCTGTGTGTCCCAAGAGATGAAAAGGTTGAAAATCGTTGCTCTATACCCATTAAACACTAACTCTCCTCAGTCCCTGAGAACTACCGTTCTACTTTCTGTCTCTATGACTTTTACTACCTTAAGTATTTAAGTGGAATCATACAGTATTTTTGTATTTTTGTGACTGGTTTGTTTCACTTAGTATAATGTCCTCAAGGTTTATCCATTTTGTAGCACGTCTCAGAACTTCCTTCCTTTTCAAAGCTAAATAATTTGCTTATCGGTTCATCTGTTGATAAACATGGGAAGCGTCCACATTTTAGCTAAAATTAATAATGCTGCTGTGAACATGGGTGTGCAAATATCTCTTCAAGACCCTCCTTACAATTCTTTTGGGGACATAACAAGAAGAGGAATTACTGGATCATAGGGTAATTCTATTTTCAATTTTTGAGGAACTTTCATACCGTTTTCCATTATCAGATGAACCCTTTTATTCTCCTACAACAGAGCACGAAGTTTTCCATTTATCCATATTCTCACTAGTGTTGTTATTTTGTGTGGGGTTTTTCAAAGTAACCATCTTAATGTGTTGGTTGGTATCTTATTTTAAGATGGAATCTCATGCCCTAGCTGGTTTGGCTCAGTGAATAGAGCATCAACCTGCAGACTGAAGGGTCCCAGGTTTGATTCCCGCCAAGGGCACATGCCTGGGTTGCCGGCTCGATCCCCAGTAGGGGGTGTGCAGGAGGCAGCCAATCAATGATTTTCATCATTGATGTTTCTATCTATTTCTCCTTTCCTCTCTAAAAGCAATAAAACATATTTAAAAAAAAAAAAGATGGCCCTGACCAGTTTGGCTCAGTGGATAGAGCATCGGCCTGGGGACTCAAGGGTCCCAGGTTCGATTCCAATCAAGGGCATGTACCTTGGATGCGGGCACATCCCCAGTAGGGAGTGTGCAGGAGGCAGCTGATCGATGTTTCTAACTCTCTATCCCTCTCCCTTCCTCTCTGTAAAAAATCAATAAAATATTTTTTAAAAAGATGGAATCTCATTGTAATTTCAATTTGCTTTCCATAATGACCAGTGATGTTTAGCAGCTTTTCACGTGTTTATTGGCCATTTGTTTATCTTCTTTGGATGAATGTTTTAATTTTATTTCATTGTTATTAATCTTACCTAGCCACATGTGGCTAGGGGCTTCCCTACTGGACAGTGCAGCTCTAGACCATCCTGATGCTGGAAGTACTTTGGAGACCCCATGCAGTAAGGACAGTGAGCTCTGGAGGCAGATGGACCCAGTCAGATACTCTCTGGTTCTGTAGATTTATTTAGCCAGTCACTTAAACTGCCTATACCTCAGTTTTCACATGTGTAAAATGGGACCAATACCTCCTACTTCTGAGAATGAAATGAGCAAACATACAAGTAGCCCCTGGTACAGCCTTAGTGCATGGGAGAGAGAATTTAAGCCAATGAGACATGCCTTCCCTCACGCCCCAGTGCTCACTGAAACCTGATGCAAATGGATTGCAGTCATTTGCCAGCGAAACGGACTTTTGGTTCTAGAAAACAAGGACTTTTATAGCTGTCACCAAAAGGACTAAAAAATGGAAGGGTGGATTGTGGTGAAATCTGGAAAATCTCGGTCCTCTGGCACGCTGTGCAGATGCAGTCTTGGCTAATAACCAACAGAAAAGTAAAGCTGTTGAACTGCCAGTTCTAGATTACATGGCCCTCTCCTCTGTGAAGCAGCCAAAAACACCTGCAGAGGACGAGTCCTGTAAGAAAACCCTCTAAGTGACACGTGGCTCAGGACGGTCCTGAGACTGTTTGGGGGCCACGGCCTTTCTTCCCTCTTGCTCAGCCACACTGTGAAGCCCGGTCCCCCAGGTTACCTGGAACTGCACTGGCGGGGGCGCCCACCGGCGGCGGAGGCAGGGGCGGGGGCGGCGGCTGCGCGGAGCTGCCGCTCTCGGTCATCAGGCACGCGTTGCCGCCGTTGTTCTCTCTCTTGACCAGCAGCTCGGTCGCAGTGGGCAGCGGGATGGGGTGGCTGATCCCCAGTTCCTCCTCTTGGGCCTGCTGCCTTCTCAGGGCCACCTGAAAGCACAGGGCAGCAGGTCACCACAAGCATCACTCGCGCAGCTTTGGGAAAACACACTGAAGCCCGCTCACCCCGGGCCGCACGATTCAGCAGCTCCAGGCTGAGGTCTGAACAGCTCCCACTGCCAGGGAACTGCGTGCGATGAGCAGCCAAAGCTGAGAAATGGTTTAGAGCCAGTGACTGGCCCACAGTAGGCGCTTAAAACAATGTTCAGTAAATGAATTTGCATGTAAAGAAGAAGGAAATAGGTTGGCTACGGAGAATCCGGAAAAATGGTAGTCAGCCCAGCAGAGGTGTTCCATCTGAGAAGTCTGCACTGGAATGTTAGTTAGAAAGGCAGGGGAATGGATCGCCTTCCCTCCACAAATCTGTAACAGGCCACTCTGCTGGGAACAGCGACCAGCAAGATACAGTGCGGCTAGATTAGATCCCCAGGTACTCACTGTTTTAAAGGAGAAACAAGCCCTGGCTGGACGGGTGGCTCAGCTGGTTGGACATCATCCTGTGCACCAAAAGGTTGCATGTTCAACTCCCCGTCAGTGCACACACCTAGCTTCCAGTTGCATCTCAGGCCTGGTATCTCTCTCTCTCTCTCTCTCTCTCTCTCTCTCTCTCTCTCTCTCTCTCTCTCTCTCTCTCTCTCAGCATCTCTCTTTCTCCCTCTCCCCTTCTCTCTCTAAAAATCAATAAAAATACAAAATACAACCTTGGGTGAAAATTTAAAAAATAAATAAATAAGTAAACTTTTAAAAGGAGAAACAGGAGGCAAGCAAAATGCAACTCAAGACAGATTGCAGAATGTGGCAAACACCACAGGAGAGGCACACACCAGTCCTACATTCAGAGCCAGAAACGCCTTCAAGTGTAAGAATCACCAGAGATGGTACTGGATCAGAGCCTTGAATATTAGATGGACTAGGACTTGGACAGGTAAGGATGAAGGGGCAGAGCAAGGGAAGCAGGTGGGCAGGAAAGTCAGGCTGCTGGTGACACCCTTCAGAGCCTGGGGTGGAGGGGAGCCTGTGGAGAAGTAAGGGGATGAGGGGGAAAGGACTGGAAGCTGGTGTTGAAGCCCCTGGAGAAGGGAGAGGCCGGAGGTGGAGAGAAAGCGAGAGGAAGGTGGAATTCCAGGCAGGAAAGAAGGAGATGGAAGCAGGAAGGAGGAGATAGAAGGGACCTAACATACTTCAGGCACTCCTGCCCGGCCAGTGTGGCTCAGTGGTTGAGCATCCACCCAGGAACCAGAATTTGCTAGTTGGATTCCCAGTCAGGGTCCATGCCCGGGTTGCGGGCTCCCTCCCCAGTGGGGGGCGTGCAGGAGGCAGCCAACCAATGATTCTCTCTCATCATTGATGTTTCTCTCTCTCCCTCCCTCTTCCTTCCTCTCTGAAATCAATAAAAATATATTTTTAAAAAAGAAACTCCTCATAGCCCCTCTTGAAATTATCTTCTTTTAAATAACATTATTAAAGATAGAAAAAAAGAGGTGTAAAGAAAATAAATTGCATTTTGGCTGACCACATGTAACAAAAAAAGAGACTTTCTGTTGAAATTGACTCTTGGTGATAATGCAATGAGAAAGCACCTGTACCTCAGAGTCCCAAAGACAAGCCAAAGTTGAAATCAAAATGGTAAACTGGTTTGCTTTGGATTTTTTTAAAATGGTAAACTGGAAGCACAACTACAATTTATATATTGTTTTAGGAAAATTGTAGTCCAAATTCAGAAAGCTGATTAATTTGGAAGTAATTTTACTCATTATAAAAGGAGTTTCAACTTACAAAAGAATCCTTAAATAATTAAGATTAAGTAATTATGCTTAAATCTTGGACTTTCTATTATTAACCAAGAAATTTTAAAACAGAATATTAAAGATCTGATCATAAATAATAAAAAATACCCACAAACCTGTGCAGTATGCCTATGCCTATACCTTAATTTACACAAATCCCATTCATGCACAAAACATACAAAATAAATATTCCATAAACTAAAGACACTTTTACAAAGACCTTCCAAGGGTTCTTAGGAAATGTTATTTAAACAGGGAAGGTGAGGCAACTGACTTAAAAAACAAACATGCAATTAATCAGAGTCATATCTAAGATCAATTTCAAATTATTTTAGGACTAAAAAAAAAGCTGTTACATGGATTTGAAAGGTTTCATCACAACACCAGCCTTCTGATGGGGAAAACACCCAAGTTTCACATTTTCATAAAAGTAATCCTGAGTTGCTTTTGCTTTTAACATAACAAACAGCCCTCTCCCAAGTTAGTGCCCCTACAATAAAGCTTGTTCAAAATGAATATTTTTATTATATTTTTAGGAGAATTCCCCTCCCAAGCATACTCTCCACACTATTTAAGTCAACGACTACGTGTTCAGAGTATTTTTCTGCCTACAAACACAATCTAAATGTTCCTAAGGTGTGTTTTTTCCCAAGGAGCTCATTGTGATGCATTTGAACGCGACACTCAGCTTACTCATTTCATCCACTATAGATTAAGCTAAAAATCTAGAGAGAAACCAAGAAAAAACAACCTGCATTTCCATGACTGCACTCAGAATCTATGAAGCCAAAATAGATCTATTTTTAAAAAAATTATTTTTAAAAAAGGATATACATAAAAGTATAACCTTTACGCATTTGTGCAGTCCTGTTCAACGCGCTCAACTAAATCATTTTTAATGGCGTATATTTACACATTCCTCCCCAAAAGTAGCACATCGTTGGTAAATATCTTGGGTATCTTTTCTTTTAAAATAAACTGTCTTACAAGATAAAAAGTTTTTAGCTGGGAAGAAAAAGTTTTTATTCTCCTCTAAAAATCCTTTTAGGATACCGAAGACATTAACTATTTCCGTTACGAAGTTAAATTACTGTCGTGCTTTTGCCGTTTTAAAAGAAAATAAACCACGAACGACAGACAAAACTTCAACCCCTAGCGTTTCCTCCGCCGCGCATATTTTTAAAGGAATTCTGGAGTGCGTTTTAAAAGGAAACACAAAGCCATTCGTAGCTGAGTAAGTTGGGTCGGGACGGCGCACGGGAAGACGCGGTAAAGGTGCCGGACGCGGCGCCCAAAATGGCTGAGGCGCCGCCGGCCACGCGGGGCGAAGCCGAAAGGGCGCCAAGAGCGCAGGAGGGCCACGCCGGCAGCGTCCGTCCGTTACAGCGAAGTTTCCAGAAAAAGAGCTGCCCGACGGGAAATCCGGAGCAGCGGGCAGCTCTCGGTTTCGCCCAGACGGGGAGCCCAGGCCGGCACCCTCCGAATGTAAGCGCAACTCTCCGCTGGAGGGCGGAATCAGGGCCCCCCGGGACCCCCAAAGCGCGCACCCTGCCACTCTGCTGGGGGCGCAGATCCCGGGGACCTTCCCCAGCCCGGCGAACCTCGCAATTCTCTGCTGGAGGCTGGGTCAGGGACCCCGGGGGCTCACGAGCGAACCCAACTTTGGTATAAAAGCGGGATCAGAGATTCTAGGGATCCCCGAGGGGCGAAACCCGCAATTCTCTGCTGGAGGGCTGGGCCAGGGATCGCGGGGTGCCCAAGCCAAGCGAACTCCGCAGCTCCCCGCTCTGCCAGCGGGATCGGAGACGCGTTCCTCCGAGCGGGGCGTCGGCGCGCGGCTGGGAGCCCGGGCCATGCGCGCCGCAGCGGCCGGCGAGCACCGCCGCCTCCTTCCCGCACCCGGGCCCCGCGCGGCGCCGGCCAGGCCGGAGGGACTTTATCCAAAAAAGTTTGGGGCTCAGCCCGGTTCCCTGGGCGCCCGCACTCACCTGCGCGGCCATCACGCGCTGCCTCTCGGCGATCAGGTTGCACTTCTTGCACTGGCAGTCCCGCCACATGCAGAAGCGCTTGTGGCCCTTGAGCGGCGACGCGTAGCCGTGGTTCCTGCATCGCGCGCACTTGGGCAGCCGCGGAGACTTTTTGCTCCCGGCACCCGTGCCGGTCGCCCCCGAGCCGCCGCCGCCGCCGCCGCCGCTGCCTCCGGCGCCGGAGGTTCCCAGCAGCGCCCCGGCCCCTTTGCCGAAGCCCCCGGCCTTGCCCTGCGGCGGTGCCCCGGAGGCGTGCGGGGGCTCCGACGGGGCCGAGGGCTTGCTGAATGCGTCGTCGTTGGGCATGGTGCTCCAAAGAGAAGCGCAGATAGTCTCAGGGCGCCTCTCTGGTCCGAAGACCGCTACAAGGGGAGCGCCCAGCCGACGGCTGGGTTTCCGAGAGCGCGCAGGAGGCGTGTGCACTGCAGCGGGAGGCGCGGCGAGAGCTCCGCAGTCTGTCCTCGCAATGCCCAGAGTAGTGGGGGGTTGCGCCCTTTTATATTTTCTTTTGGCGCGCGCGGCGCAGAACTTTTGGATACTTTTCAGAATGTTCCCCGGACTGTCTGGGCGGGAGTGGGCGCGGCCACGCCCCCCACCCCCCAACTCTGAGAGCTGTGCTCCTGCTGCTAGTGAGCTTGCACAGTCTGCAAACACCAAAGGTATTGCTGCAGGGCTGCTGCACGGAGGAGCTGGGCTCCCCAGGTTGGGAACAAAGTTGTGTATCCTAGTCGTGCAAGCTGCGTGGAGGAGGTGCAGACTACTCCGTGGGGTCTTGTTGTTCCCTTCCCCCAACGACACCATTCTGCAAGTGCTGTAGGGCAGACTTTGGCAGAAGCCAACTGGGAAAGTGGTTTCTTTCTCCCTTAAGAGAATTTAGTATGAGGTTGAAAAAATAAAAAAGTCTCTGCACTTAAACCCGCAAATAAGACCCCCAGTGTGTGGGCTTCAAGCGCACCAAAAATTGGGCCTTTCTCTTCTCCAGTTCCTATTTCCTGTGCTTGTGTTTGTTTGCTCACAAAATTTCAACCTGCTGGCATAACTTTCAAATTTATAGTTCCAGCCTGTGTTGCTTCTCTCGCTAAGGTGCATATAGCTTCTTGCTTTTGAGGCAGCTTCACTTAGGATCTGCAGGCAGGCAAAACTCAGCCTTTAAAAAAACCTCATGCAGACATTTATCAAAATTCATTCCACACTTAAGATTTGTGCATTTTGCTGTACGTATATAATCACACCACCTCCAAAAAACCCTCCATCTTCTTACAGCCTTCGCCCCACCCCCACTCCACCTCACCCCACCCCCGCCCATGTTTGTATCTTCTTGTACTCGCACAGCCATCCGTCCCTAAAGGCCTGGCGATCCTTTCTTCCTACACACCAGAAAAAGAGCTGCCCGTATCACGCTAGCCTTCCTCACGTCTGAATCTCTGCAGTAGCTTCCAGTATATTCCATGCACACAGCAGCTGTCCTCACTCCCCCCAGCAGTGACTCGGTATTGTTTTCCATGTGAAAAAAACCCAAAAGTTAAAGACCTAAGGTTAATGCTTAAAGGACGTCCTAGAATGATCTCCCTCTGCATTTCTCAGCCTCATATAGTTACCTACCAGTTTGGGGGGAGCTCTTTGTTGGCCCTTGTGTACCTCTTGGCCCAGGGCACTTCCCTGACCTTGCAATGGCCATGGTGCAGCCTGGGGGGTTGCCCTTACATCTTTCCCCCATGCTCTTTGCTTTTCCCCAGTGTCAGCACTCAGGTTCCAAATTCTGGGCCCCAATTTTAGGGGGCCAGGTCTACTGAGGATCCTGGCCATCCCACTTCGGGTTCTCATCAAAATGGTTGTGTAGTGACCCTCTCTTTCAGCAGGTTAGCATTTTCAGCACTGAGCTCTGAAATCCTCTAACCTGCCTTTCCCATTCTTATTCTGAGGTCCCTCTTAGAGGCTCTTTTGCTCACTGGATTTTCTCCATTACTGTTCTCTGTCTAAAATGTAGTTCCTAAAAAAGGGTCTAGCTTTGCACAATACCTCATACCCTCCCCATCAAGCCAGTGAAACCCCTCTCTGGATAGAGGCCAGAGTGCAACCATTCATCTCATTCTGGAACTTGTTAAATGATAACCACTATTTTGTTCAGGAATATCCCTAAGTCTTCCATTAAAACCAACGTGCCAATTGCTGTTATCTACAATTTACTTTTCTTTTTCCATATTTACGTTTTAATACATTAGCTGGAGCTGAGTCATTCCCAAAGCTCAGTCAGTTTTAGAGAGTGAAGTAAATGCTGGACACAGTGGCTGTCAAATCTCCATTACAGGGGAACCATATTTCTTATGAGCATCCCATCCCTGGAATCTGGGGTGGAGGAATTTAAGCCTACAGAAAATTTGGGACCAGGAATCTATGTGACCAAGGTATTAAAACATAAGATGTTATGATAAAGTTAAGGACCTAACAAAGTTTTTATTCACAAAACACAACCACAGAGGAGGTACCAGACCTGAGATGATTCAAAATGGAATTAGGAACGCCCCAAGGATGAACAGCATGGTCCTGGATATTTGGAGCAGTCTGACCCTGTGGTCTCCTTTCCTTCCTCCCCTCTTTTTAGAAACCAAATGCATAAAGAATAATGAAGCAGATCTGTGTTTATTGAGGTAGAAAGATATCCAAGACATGCTGACAAGTGGTAGGTGGGGGCAGGGCAATTCTAAAACATGGCAGGTTTAAGCAAGGACTTCTTAGATATGACACCAAAAGCCCAAGCAATAAAAGAAAAAAATTGATAGATTGACTTAATGAAAATTCAAAACATTTCTGCCCCATTAAGAAAGTGGCTCAGTGGTTGAGCATTGCACCACTGAGATATGTAGGAGATCACGGTTCAGTTCCTGGTCAGGGCATATACCCAGGTTGCAGGCTCTATCCCCAGTGGGGGGTGGTGTGCAGGAGGCAGCGGATCAACAACTCTCTCTCATCATTGGTGTTTCTATCTCTCTCCTCTCTCTTCCTCTCTGAAATCAATACAAATAGAATTTTTTTTAAAAAAAAGAAAGTGAAAAGAACCCTGGCCAGTGTTGTTCAGTAATTAGAGAATTGGCCCGCACACCAAAGGGTTCTGGGTTCGAATCCCAGTCAAGGGCATACACCTGGGTTGTAGGTTCGATCACCAACCCGGTTGGGAACACCTAAAGAACTGTGGGAGTGTATAATAAAAAGGCAGCCCAATTGAAATTTGGGCAACATTTGGAATAGACATTTCATCAAAGAAAATATTAGGATGGCCTATAAGCACATGAAAAGATGCTGGTTATTAGTCATTAGGGAAATACAAATCGAAACGAGATATCACTTCACAACCACTAGGATGGCTATAATAAAAAACATAGACAAGAGCAAGTGATGGCTAGGATGTAGGGAAGCTAGAATTCTCATATGTTGCTGGTAGGAATGTAAATTAGCACAGCCATTTCGGAAACTTTACCATAGGACCCAACAGTTCCACTCCTACATATCTACCCTAGAGAAATGAAAACATTATGTGCACACAAACATTTCTACATGAATAACCATAGCGACACTGTTTATTTGAAACAATTTAAATGTCCAACAACAGTGGAATAAATAAGCAAAATGTGGCATATACATCCAATGGAATATTATTCACTATCAAAAGAGGTAAACTAGTGATATGTGCTACAGCAAGATGGAACCTTGAAAACACTGTGCTAAGTAAAACCCAGGTTCAAAATACCACACATTGTATCTTCCCATTGGCGTGAAATGTCCAGAATAGACAAATCAATACAGAGAGAAAGATGCCTTGTAGTTGCCAGGGGGTGGGAGTGGGAATGCAGAGTCAGAGCACATGGGTATGAGAGATTTTCTTGGGGTGATACAATAGTCTCAAATGGGATTGTGGTAATGATTACAAACTCTGTACTATAAGTAAAATTTTTGAATGATTAAAACGAGAATGTAATGGTATATAAACTAGACCTCAACAGAGCTGTTTAAAATTTTGAATTAAGGACAAAAAAGAAATCTCATGATGTACAGTATGTTCCAATGTCTGAAATGGGAACTAATGTGTATTTGTATCTGCTTGAGTAGGCATTTGGTTCTCCATAGGGTATAGGTTACGGGTGACATTTTCCTCACGCTGTGTTTTTGCTTTTGCTTTTTCAGAACAGGCCTGTGTTCTTGCCCTCTGCCTTCTGTCTCTTCTGCCTTGGCTGCGTGGTAGGAACCGATGTCTGGGTTTGAGCCTCGCCTGCACAGCCTCAGCCGTGACCCAGCTCACCAGCAGTCTTAGCATTAGAATTTGGAACGCATGCATGCTCATTTCACAGTAAATTATTACATGTTTTGCTTTCCAGTTACTATAGCTGTGTGGTCTTATATTTTGTTTATTATCTGAGTTTTAAAACACTTCGAAGGCATTACTTTCACCATCAGATAAAAAGAATACATAATTTTTTTGGTGAGGCAGTATAGCATCATAATTAAATAACCTTAGGCAAGTATCTTAACCTCTCTGACTCAGTTTGCTATTTTTATTGATTTCAGAGAGGAAGAGAGAGGAGAGAGATAGAAACATCAATGATGAGAGAGAGTTGTTGATCTGCTGCCTCCTGCACACCACCCCCCACTGGGGATAGAGCCTACAACCTGGGTATATGCCCTGACCAGGAACTGAACTGTGATAGAAACATCAATGATGAGAGAGAGTTGTTGATCCGCTGCCTCCTGCACACCACCCCCCACTGGGGATAGAGCCTGCAAAAGAGATTAATAATAAATACCTGCTTCAAAGGATTGATAGAGAGACTACATTAGTTAATACTCATGAAGCGCTTAGAAAAGTAGCTAGCAGACAGTAATATGTCTATTATTATATTATTATTTTCATAATGAAAAGAAAAAAATAGTAGGAAATAGTAGGAAGAAACGAGTAATCTTACACATATTGGAATAACTTGCAGGGAAGGGGGGGAGCTATATTAGAAAACACTGGTCATAAATTTCATCTACTTTTCATTTTGTCCATGGAAAGCAGCTTTTGCCCCAGGTTTTGATCCAACAGATAACAGGGAAAATTCTCTGTGGATACAGGGATGAGCAAAAGTCGTTTTAAAGGTTGTAAGTACTCAAAATCCAGAGTTTATTCTTGTACTATTATTAGTTAACTGGAGGTCCGATGCACGAAATTCGTACGGCCCAGCCACCCGGCCACTGGTCATTCCAGAAGGTCGTTCTGCCGTCCAATCTAATTAGCATATTAGCTCTTTATTATATAGGATTATTGTATTATTTGTGTTCTTATTGTTGTTATTATTATTTCATATCCTTACTTATGATTTATCTTTTAGTATGGCTGGTAATTTAACCTACTTTTGCCCACCCCTATGCATGAATCCACATGAGTCCAAATATTCAGTTCGACAGAGTATCAAGTGTAGAGCCGTGAATCAGCTGCCTGATCTGGTGTACAACTGTGTGTGCTCAGTGCCCTGGGGACTGGTGGAAGGAGTCAAGGGAGAAGCCCAACTGGTAGGGCCTGGAGCATTTCATGCAGGAGGACCTTGGGCGAGAGGGAAGGCTGAGCTGTGCCCTGTGTCACCAGGTTTGAGTCGGCACAAAGGAGAAAACAGGACATTCTAGGTCGTGGGAACAACGGACAGAAGGCTGGGCATGGGGAGTGAGCCTGGGGGGTGGGGGAGAGGGCACAGACATGCCAGTCTAGAACAGGGGAGTCCAGCTGGAGCCCAGTGGGAGATAAGGGTGGAGAGATAGTATGGCACCTTGCCTACCAGTGAGGAATTTGGCATCTATCCTATAGGCAAATGGAGAATGATGGAGGCTTTGTCCTTGAGGTGCTTGAGGGATGAACGCGAGGGGTCTGCCAATCACCGCGTGAATTCAACAAGCCACTAAATGTCTCTCTAAACCTTCAGTCCCTATGAGGAGATGACAATATCATAGAGCCATGCCCTCCACAGAGAAAATGCTCAACCACTGTTGGTAGCTAACGTCAGGGTGGCTTGGAGGAGCGGGAGAAATTTGAAAGCAGATAATGCTGGGTCGGGCTGCTCAGGAAGATGGCTGTGCCTGAGGCTGTCGCAGTGCAACTGACTTACCAGCCATCTTCCTCTGTGCATTCCAGTTCCCAGCAGTACGCACACAGATGGCGTGCTGGGCAGCGTGGCTGGCGTGTAGAATCCAGACAGGCCTTGCCAAGAGTCAGGCTGCCTGTGGTGGAGTCCCAGCTTTGCCACGTACAGCTGTGCACCAGTTGGGCACACCACTTACCCTCTATGCCTCCAGGTTTTCATCCCTGACCCAGAATTGAACACACGCCCTTCGGTGCAAGGGGTGACACTCCGACCAACTGAGCCACACCGGCCAGGGCTGCATCACTGTTATATAAGAAGGTCCAGTGATGGATTTTCACAAGTAATCCCCTGAGAGTTATCAACAAAAAATTAAACCATGTCCAGTTCCTTTCTCTCTGTTCAGTAAAAGTATAAATATTCTAGGATATTTCCCAATAAAAATTGTCAAAATGTGCAAGTTTTGACATTTAAAGGGGAAAGCTTAAATTATTTAGAAAAAACCAACAACTATAATACAAATGAAGTAATCAAGAGAAAATGCACTCTAGATAAATTTAAAGATGTATTTTAAAGATAACTGTAGACGACTTTTCAGTATTAACTGCTGTTGGCAATTACTGGCAGCATAATGACCCTTTTCCGTCAATTTAAAGAAAAAGAAATGTCTTACCATCACATGTTTTTCTTTTCTTTTTTAAAAAAATACATTTTATTGATTTTTTCACAGAGGGGAAGGGAGAGGGACAGAGAGCTAGAAACATCGATGAGAGAGAAACATCGATCAGCTGCCTCCTGCACACCCCCTACTGGGGATGTGCCCACAACCAAGATACATGCCCTTGACCGGAATCGAACCCGGGACCCTTCAGTCTGCAGGCCGACACTCTATCCACTGAGCCAAACCAGTTACGGCCACATGTTTTTCTTATAGGATTGATTGCTTAAACTGATTGCTTACAAAATCTGGTTTAAAAATTTTATTTCTACAAAGTTAAATTGGATGGAGAAAAAGTAACTACATAGATTTACTGTTTGATATTTGTGAAGAGCAAACAAATGTCAAATTGCTATTTTAGATTTTATTCTACAAATGCCTTATTTTAACTGACCATTTATAAATAAAAATAATTACTTTTCAAATTTGATAATCCATTCCAAATTACCATCTATTTAAATATTTTCTTATACAATTGATTCTCTGGTAAAATGAAGCTCACCCAAGAGTATTCCTGTGCTTTCTGCTGTAATAGACTTAAAAGAACAGAGGAAACAGTGAAAGCAAACCCTGAAATAAAATTTCATTTAAGTGTTTCAAATGAATTGGAAGATTAAAATGTGTATCAACAAAGGTGTTTATATACTAGTATACCCCACCTTGTGTTCAATAGCCACTCTCTTGCTGATATCTTGGTTTGTTAACAAAATAAAAACAAGACAAATAGACAGATTACCAGTGCTAATAACAATGTAAGTAAGCCTGTATTTTTACCATAGGCCGTTTATATGAGGTAGAGAGTTGGGAATAGTAAAATGAATATTTTGTGACTGATTCAAAGTTTAAAAATTGAAACCTTTAGTAGACACATAAATATCGGCTATTATGTATTTTATCAACCCCCCCTCCCCAGAAGGCCTTGTCAATTTTCCACTTTATCAAAGAATGGAAGAAAACTACACTTAGTTTTAGAGATTATATTATAAAAAATATTCACCTAATTCCTAAAGATAGAACAATGCGCTAAGAAGGCAAACAGTGAGAGTGACTGTGGTATTCATGCCAAGAATTTGATTAACTATGCTCACTGTAATTATTAATACAGATTACTGTAAAATCACCTGCAACTATAAAATGCCAAAAAAGTAATTATATTCACACATACATTTCCATAATACTACTGATCACTATTGCTGGAGTTGATTACGTGGTTATTGTCAGAGTTGGCTGCTGAGAGGTGAGGGGCCAAAACCACACCCTTAACCAAATGTGACTTCAGAAATATGATAAAGCATATTCCTGGCCCAAAGAAAATAAGATGAACTATTTCACCATAGAAAACATAATAACAGTTCAGTTCAAGAGATGTCTCCAGTTAGTGCAGGATTCATTACCAAATGAAAGGAATTTAGAAAAGAAAAACACCGAGGACTGGAGCTCCGAGGGAGGCTCCCTGGAAGGCTTCCTGGAAGAAGCAAGCTTTCAGAAAAGCAGGACTTGGATTAAGGAACCGAATCATGAAGGGGTGGTAAACTGATGCAAACTACTATTAGATCTTCCAAGTGGGGACTGGGGCTGTCCCATGATGGGAATATACATGCATCCTTGACTCTGTCCCCGAAGTTTTCATCGCTGGGGTGCTCACTACCTCCACCCCTCATCGTTCCATGCGCCTCCTCCACTGTCCTTAGTGGAAGCATTCCTCCTGCTTCAACAGGCTCAGGAGGACTTCAAAGCCTTTCTTTGCTTCCAGGAGTCTTTACTGAGACAAGCCTGGAGTATTTTACGAACTATAGAAATGATCCCTGAAAGTATAGTCTTAAGCCTGGAGTATTTTAAATTATTATTTACAAATACTACTAAAAGCTGGGAAAAACAACAAGGAAATAATCAGAGTGCCATGAATCAGCACACAATGGATTGCAAAACGTAATCTCCTATTTCTCTTCCTGGGGATCCCGAGGAGCTACAGCCAGGGCTGCCCCCACAAGGCAGGGGCCATCTCTACGCAATAACACACCGCCCCCTCCCTCCCGCCCACCCCCACCCCCACCCCCACCCCCACTCCCACTCCACCATGTGACCACGCCATCTGGCACACTAGTCCTAGTGGAGGTCCTGGGCGGGGCAAGGAGTCTCCCTGCCCCCTTCAGGCTCCATTTCCTGCCCGAAGACCCGCCCCCTCTGCAGTGATTGACAGGTAGTGTCTTCGGCCCTCCGGCAGCTCAATGTGCTGTCCAGCTGGGAGTGTGCATAATTAATTCTTATGGGGGTGGCGGCACGGTGGTGTTGAGGGTGGTAGGGTTCTCGTGTTAGAGAGTGGGATTGATATCCTCACATCTAGCGAAGTAGGTGTGCCAAGTAACATGCATAAATATTGCATGGGATATACTTATACTAAAAAAGATTATTCCTTTTTTTTTTAAGGTTGTTCCTTGTTTACTGAAATTCCAACTTAACTGGATGTTCTATATTTTTATTTGCTGGTTTTGATGACTCTGCTTTTAAGGGTCCTCAAGAGACACCATCTCCCCAAGGTCCCTTAGAAGTGGAAAAAAGACCCTGCAGACCAGGAGCACTCCAGCTGTTTTTGTGTGGCCTGCAGGCTAAGAACAGGCTTTGCATTCTTGAACAGTCGAAAGGCAATCAAAAATAGAATTTTGGTGACAAATAAAATTATCTGAAATTCAAATCTTGGTGTTCATAAATAAAGTACAAAACCCAAAGTGTTACTGGAACATGGGTTCCTTTATGTTTGTAGCTCGCTGCTTTGGAGATACAAAGGTAGAGCTCAGGAACTGCGACAGAGGCTGTACGGCCCACAAAGCCTAACATATTTACTACCTTTAAAAAGCGTGAGGCTCCCCCACTGCACACTTCCATTTTTTTAAGGCTCCCAATATGATTTTTTTTTAAAAAAACAAAGATATGTCCAAATGGGGTAATGCATTTGGCGGGATGCCCAAGGGCTTTGTCTAAAATGGTAGTCCTGTCCTTGCCCCTCAGCCTCCCTACCTGCCTCCAGGCCCCTGCTGCCTAGTGGGTTAAAGGATAAACATGACTTAGCCCCTCTCTGGCAGAGCTCATGACTGCCCGGGAGACGGCCACCTAAAGAGTGTTCTGCGGGAAGTATGTTAAGGGAGTGTCTCAAGGATGGGGAGGAGAGGAGAGTTATGTGGGGCACCCAGCCTTGGCAGGCAGGCAGGAAGACAAGAAAGAACACCCATCTCAGCCAAGCAGGAGGATAAAGGTACAGATGCATGCAAGTGTATGATGTGTTCCTGAAATGAAGTTCAGTTTGGCTAAACCTGAGAGGCAGGGGAAGGCAGGTGGGTGGGGCAGGGGAATACTTAACAGAGTTCACACTGAGCTTCCTATGTGCCTAACACTGCTATAAGTGCTTTCTGTATTCATTGATTTAATTGTCCTAAGGGTCCTGTCATTGTCCCCACTTCATAAGTGAGGAATCTGCAGTACAGAGAGGTCAGGTGACTTCCCAATCTAAAAAAGGGAGAACAGGAGGAGGTGGACCCAGGCTCACATTCTTAACCTCATTCTGAAAAGGTCAGGCTGCTCCTCTCTCCTCGCTCAGATAGCAGCGGTGGGAACAAGTGAGTAGTGGGAATGGAGAGGGGAGATATTCCTTGGCTCCCGGACCATCTCAGACAATTGTGTGAATGGTGATAGCAACTTAATTAGGGTGATCTACACTGAGCACTCCTAGAGCCACAGCAAACAACACAAATGGGCAGGTAATCAATCAAGCGTGATACAGGCTATAAATGCTGTAGAAAATCAGAGAGGAAAGGACACGATGATTCCTGCTCATAAAGGAGTTGTGAGGTGCCCGAGGAGCAGGCCTTTCAGCTGGTCTTTCAGACTCTCAGAAACAAGGGGTGTTTCTGCGAGAATCTTCGCCATCTTTCTGTTGGTTCCTGTTCACAGCTGTTTCCCATACACTTGTTAGGCTCTAGCGCAGTGGTTCTCAACCTTCTGGCCCTTTAAATACAGTTCCTCATGTTGTGACCCAACCATAAAATTATTTTCGTTGCTACTTCATCGCTGTAGTGCTGCTACTGTTATGAATCGTAATGTAAATATCTAATATGCAGGATGGTCTTAGGCGACCCCTGTGAAAGGGTCGTTCGACCGCCAAAGGGGTCGCGACCCACAGGTTGAGAACCGATGCTCTAGCGGTTCATTAATGTTTGTCCAATGAACAAGTAGATTTAAAAATATACATGTAATTTCAAGTAGATAATAGAGTCACGTGGTTCAAAAGTTAAAAGATTCAAAAATCTAAAGAGTGAAGTTTCTTCCCTAGTCACCCTAGTCCCCAGTGCCCCTCCACAGAGGCACCTAGGTTTTGAATCTTTTTGAGATTGACTGCAGTAATCACCACTTTTTAGACTGACCGGATGTTACCTTCCACCATGGATCGAAAAACCTACCCTCAAAACCTGACAGCTATAGAGATGGCCTGGTCCAGGGAGAGACTGGCTTTGGGGCCCGACAAGCTCGAATTCCTGTCCTTGCCCTGCATTTCCTTGGAAAAGCGACTGAAGTCCTCTTTAGCTTTCACATCGGAATTGGGGATAGTGATTCTCTGGGGATATGAAGATTAAATGAAGTGAGGCAATGAACAGAAACTGCCTGCCTAGGTGTGTGTACATAGGAGAGAATCCGTTCTCACCTTCATGTAATTGTGTTGCTGTGCTGTGGCCCCTTTACTCCACAGACTGTGACAAGATCCCCTTAATGATCTGGAGGCCTACAACATGGATGAACCCTGAAAACATTACGCTAAGGAAAAGAAGCCGGTCACAATGGACCACTTATTGTATGACTTCCGTTTGTATGATGCACGCAGCAAAGGCAACTCTCTATAGGTTAGTAATGGCTTCCTATGGTTGCACAACTCTCCATATGCCAAAAGCCATTGAACTGTACACTTTAAATGAGCAAATTTTATGACGTGAATTATACTCCAATAAAGTTGTTCTTTAAAAAAAAAATGGCCTGGCTGGAAGGCGAGGTAGAGGAGGAAGAAGAGATGGAAAGCCCTACGTGGAGCAGAGTGAAAGGGCTGCATTCGGGGTGCGGGCCTAGTGCAGCAAGGAGCAGCAAGGGCCTACACTTTGGTCCTGCTAAGCCTCCAACGGGCTGTGTGACCTTGGAGAAGCCCATTCACCTCTCCGTGCTTTGCTGCCTCATTAAAGCAATGAAATGAAATAAAAATAAGGAGATGGGACATGATGGCCCAGGCCCTAGGGTCTCTTTCTCATCTAAAAGTCTACAGTTTGCCTCCTGCCGCAGCTGGGGGAGGAGAGGTGAGGGGAAGCCAGAGATAGGAGGAAAGCAGAGATCCTGGCCGGGGCTCTCCCCTCCTCTCTGCCCTTCTCTGCACCCTGCCCTCCCCTTGAACCCTAGGCCTTTGTGCAGCTTCCCCCAATCCTGCAAGGCCATGAATGCAGGGGAGAGGGTGAGGGCTGGGTCGGGTCAGGGTCATAAGGAGGACCGGACAGAAGTCACAGTCACAGATATTATTCTGTTTTCTAGTGCAGATTATAGATCTTGGGAAGGAAGCAACCTGGGAAAATAAATGTAGGTTCAAGGTAAATTCTTCAGCAGAGAGGTAGTTTACCATCCACGCATAAGGCTAACTCTGCCATTATTAAGGTTCATTAGCACCTCTAATATATGATAGTGAACTATACCCATGTATGTGCATGGTAATTTTTTACTGTGGCAAAAAAATACTTAAAATGTACCATTCTAACCATTTGCAGTGTACAGGTCAGTGGCATTAAGTACATTCACACTGTTGTGCAACCATCACCACCTTCCATCTCTATTTTTAAAATTTTAAACTGAAGTATAACAAACATATGTGCAAGAATCCTGTGCGTCCCTCCATGAGTTTTTACATTTGCATATACCAGCCATCTAGGTCAAAATACAGACCATTTATAGCATTCCAGAAAGTTCTCTCTGGCCCCCGCCCAGCAATTACATTTTAAGTTTTTGTTTGTTTGTTTTGGTGGTTGTTTTCTAAATTTCTTTGATTGGAAGAAAAAACAAACAAACACAAAAAAGCCATGGTTCTTTTGCAAACAACTTGGGTGGTTTTGAAAAGTGCACAGT
Source organism: Myotis myotis (assembly GCF_014108235.1). Classification (NCBI taxonomy): domain Eukaryota; kingdom Metazoa; phylum Chordata; class Mammalia; order Chiroptera; family Vespertilionidae; genus Myotis; species Myotis myotis. Next base: position 43,710,941 of record NW_023416316.1, on the reverse strand, counting down.
CAGTATCTTCATGTTTCATTCCTGAAGGTTCAAGTCCCAGTGTACTTGGGCAGGAAGGCACTGTGCTAGGGCAGCGAACACGTTGTTCTGCAGAAGGTCCCCTCTCCTCCAGCCGACTGGAGTCCCCTTGTTACACATCCCAGGGCCAGTTCACGGGCTGAAAAGTTCTCAGTGCAACGTGCTCTAAATTCTCACTGCAGACGGGATAAAGGCGACAACCTTTCTGCTTAACTGAATGCAAAGGTATTTCCTATGTGCTGCCAGGTAACTTGTTGGGTAAGGCATCCCAACATATGCCCTGCCAATGGCATCAACATGCCAGCTGGTGCTGTAGCTGGATTGAAAATGATAGAGCCTCGCCCACTTTATCATTCTGTAGCAGAAGCTGGCAGCTAAACAAGGTTGGAATCAGTTTATGGTTGTTTTATTAGGTTTTTAAATTTAAATTAAATTTAAATTTTATTAGGATATAATTGACATATACCATTATATGAGGTTCAGGTATATAACATAATGATTCTACATATGTATATATATTGTGAAATAATCACCACAATAGTTCTAATTAATACCCATGATCACATATAGTTATACTTCTTTTTTCTTTTTTTTTTAATATATTTTTTATTGATTAAGATATTACATATGTGTCCTTGTCCCCACGTTACCCTCTACCCCCCACCCCCCCCACCCCCGCTCATGCCCTCACCCCCCCCGTTGTCCATGTCCATTGGTTAGGCCTATATGCTTGCATATAAGTCCTTTGGTTGATCTTTCCCCCTTACCCCCACCCTCCCCTACCTTCCCTCCAAGTCCCGACAGTCCAATCAATGCCTCTCCGTCTCTGGATCAGTCCTTGTTCATCAGCTTATGTTGTTCATTATATTCCACAAATGAGTGAGATCCTGTGGTATTTATCCGCTCTCAAGTTCCATCCATGCTGTGGCAAATGGTAAGAGTTCCTTTTTCTTCTTCCTCTTCTTAAAGAATATCTTTCAGCATTTCATATAATGCTGGTTTGGTGGTGATGAACTCCTTTAGCTTTTTCTTATCCGTGAAGCTCTTTATCTGACCTTCTATTCTGAATGATAGCTTTGCTGGATAAAGTAATCTTGGTTGCAGGTTCTTGCTATTCATCACTTTGAATATTTCTTGCCAGTCTCTTCTGGCCTGCATGGTTTCTGTTGAGAAATCAGCTGACAGTCGTATGGGTACTCCCTTGTAGGTAACTGACTGTCTTTCTCTTGCTGCTTTTAAGATTCTCTCTTTATCTTTTGCTCTTGGCATTTTAATTATGATGTGTCTTGGTGTGGTCCTCCTTGGATTCCTTTTGTTTGGGGTTCTCTGCGCTTCCTGGACTTGTAAGTCCATTTCTTTCACCAGGTAGGGGAAGTTTTCTGTCATTATTTCTTCAAAAAGGTTTTCAATATCTTGCCCTCTCTCTCCTTCTGGTACCCCTATAATTCTGATGTTGGTACGCTTGAAGTTGTCCCAGAGGTTCCTTACACTATCTTCATATTTTTGGAATCTCTTTTCTTTTTTCTTTTTCGGTTGGGTATTTTTTGTTTCTTTGTATTTCAAATCTTTGACTTGATTCTTGGGATCCTCTTTTCTGCTGCTGGATCTCTGTAAATTATTCTTTATTTCAGTCAGTGTATGCTTAATTTCTAGTTGGTCCTTTTTCATGTCCTCCATGGTCTCCCTATACTTATTGAGGGATTCATTAAATTTATCGGCGGTTTCCATAAAATTCTTGAAAAACCTTATAACCGTGGCCTTAAACTCTATATCCAATCGTTTGCTTTCTTCCATTTCTGCCATTTGTGACCTGTTTCTTTGTCTCCGCATTTTGGCAGCTTCCCTGTGTTGATAGAGTGGCCCTGTGCGCCAGGTGTCCTGTAGGGCCCAGTAGCTCAGCCTCCCCAGTTACCTGGGGTGGACACTCTTGGTGCACTCTTGGTGCCTTGGTTGTTGTAGAATCACTGGGAGGAATTGACCTCCAGGCCAATTGGCTGTGAGAATCAGCTGTGTCTAAAGTGGGAGAACTTCTGTGCTGAAGACACCCTTCTGGGGCAAGACTTGCTTCAGTGGGGCTTTGGTGCTCACTGAGTCTGCTCCCTGAGTGCGTCCCTTATGGATCTGAGGAGTTGCAGTCTGGATGGACCCCCTCTGACCACTGGGTACAGTGGCTCCTGGATCTAAGGAGGTGCTAATTCAGCCTCTGCCTGAGGCCACACAGCAGGAGCCACGAAGAGGCTCAGCTGTGAAGCAATGCAAGCCGCTGCGGGGCCTTGGGCCTTCTCTTGGAAGTTCCAGGTCTACCTGGTTCGGCTGCAGTTAGGTACATTCACATGCAAAAGCCTCTGCGGCAGCCTGGGTGGGGCGGGGTCTCAGGGAGTCAGAGGGCGGAGAAAGCGGCCATGGCCGATTCTCCGCCCGGAGTCGCGTGTCTCAGTGTTCCGGTAACGGCTGCAAGCACCTCTGAGGGAAAGCCGCCCTCAAGTTCGCTCGCTGCTGGACAGACCAGCTTCTCCCCGTGTGAGACCTGGGTCCCCAGAGACTTCCCGGAACCAGAGTTCAGAGCCGTCGGGAGTTTGTGATTCAAAAAGACAGCCGCGTCCTCAGGCGCCACCCCCTTTCCTCGCGTGCGCACGCCGCCGTACCTCTGCACTTCACCTCCGCAGCGCCTCTGGCTCTCAGCGTGTTTTTCTTTCCTTCTAGTTGTGGACTTTACACTCAGCCAGCCTTCCTGTTGTTCTGGATGATGTTTGCTCAGTCCTTTGGGGTAATTTTCAATTGTTGTGTGAGGCAATAATTTCCCGGTGTTTACCTATGCCGCCATCTTAGTTCTATACTTCTTTTTTCTGGTGATGAGGACTTTTAAGATCTACTCTCTTAGCAACCTTCAAATATACAACATTGTCATCTATAGTCACCATGCTGTACATGACACCCCAAGGACGTATTTATTTGATAGAGTTTATACTTTTTACCACCTTCACCATTTTTTTCAATATTTAAATCTGGGCTGTTTGCCTGTGGTTTACAGGAAGAAGCAGAGGACCTATAGTATAATTCATCAGCCCAAGAAAGCAGCCACTAGGAAACGAGGGAAAATAGACAATGAAGGAAACTTGAAAAGGAAAAACTGGAGAAGGATCATGTCAATCCCAGAGAGAGGGAGGGCTTACACAGTCCTCTTCAGGAAATCCAGAAAGCAAAACCAAACAAAAACCCTGCTGAGCTCCAACATTCTTACCGAGAAAGCCTGCCTGCTTTCTTCACCACTCTCTCTCCTGAGCTCAACAAAGGGCCTGGCACGCGGCAAGCAGTCAAGAACAAGGAAGCACATAAGTGAAATCATATGATATTTTCTGTTGCAAATATTCATTCTTCTTTATGGCCAAGTAATATTCTGTTGTATATATGTACCACAGCTTTTTTATCCACTCAGTAAAAAAGAACAAAATAAACAAAATTGAAACAGACTCATAGGCACAGAGAGCGGGCTAGTGGTTGTCAGAGCGGAGGGGGTTTGGGGGACTGGGTGAAAGAGGTGAAGGGACTAAGAAGCAAAAACTTGTAGTTACGAAATAGTCATGGGGATGTAAAATACAGCACAGGGAATAGAGTCAATAATATTGTAATAACTAGGTATGGTGCCAGGTGAGTACTGGAAATATGGAGGAGATCACTATGTAAAGGACATGATTGTTTAACCACTAAACTGCATGCCTGAAACCAATCTATATATATCTGTATATATATAAAAAGCCAGTGACTGCAACACTGTAACAACCAGAACAACTGGTCGCTATGACACCCACTGCAGCCAGCAAACTGGCCTGATAAGGGGGTGGGGCAGGCTGGCCAACCTCCTGTGGCCCCTCCCCATAGCTGACCCACCCCTGATCTGACTCTCCCACCCTGATTGAGGGTGGGGCGGCTGGCCAACCCCCCACACCCCCGCCCCCTGACTGGCCCTGCCCCTGATTGCCGCCCCACCTCGATAGGGGGTGGGGTTGGCTGGCCAACCTCCTGCAGCCCCTCCCCCTGGCAGGCCCCGATCAGGGTGGGCTAGCTGGCCAACCTCCCGCCGTCTCCTCCTCCCAACAGGCCTGGCCCCCATTGCCCCAATTGGGGCCAGGCTGGCCAGACCCCACCTGTGCACAAATTTGTGCACTGGGCCTCTAGTACAAAATAAAATGGAAAATTCTACTTGATCAAAATTCAAAACTTATGCACTTCCAAGGACACCATTAGGAAAATGAAAAGACAAGTCACAGACTGGGTGAAAATATGTACATATCATATGTTTGATAAAGCTTGGCTGGTGAGAGCCAAGGTTTCGGGTTCAATCTCAGGTCAGGGCACATAACAAGAATCAACCAATGAATGCATAAGTGGATAAGTGGAACAATAGATCAATGTCTCTCTCTCTCTCTCTCTCTCTCTCTCTCTCTCTCTCTCTCTCTCCTTTCCACTCTCTCCCTCTAAAAAAAATAAATCAATAAAAAATTTTAAAAAAATATATTTTTTTATTGATTTCAGAGAGGAAAGGAGAGGGAGAGAGAGAGATAGAAACATCAATGATGAGAGAGAATCATTGATCAGCTGCCTTCTGCATGCCCCCAGTTCGAGCCCACAACCCAGGCATGTGCCCTGACTGAGGTAATGAATGTTAACTAGACCTATTATGGTGATTATTTCACAATATATACAGATATTGAATCATTATATTGTACACCTGAAACTATAACATACAATAATATAGTACAATATAATATAATAAGTTATATGCCAATTATGTGTTGATTTTTTTAAAAATCAAGGGAGCCCTGGCCGGCTTGGCTCAGTGGATAGAGCGTCAGCCTGCAGACTGAAGGGTCCTGGGTTTGATCCCGGCCAAGGGCACATGCCTGGGTTGCGGGCTCGATCCCCAGTGGGCGATGTGCGGGAGGCAGCCGATCAGTGATTCTTTCTTATCATTGATGTTTCTATCTCTCTCTCCTTCTCCCTTCCTCTCTGAAATCAATAAAGAAATATCTTTAAAAAAAATCAAGGGAAATAAACACTTAGAATTATGGGGCAGAATTGCCCAGGGTATATGAGGAAAAAGCCTTTTCTTAAAACTAACACTAGTGGTTGTGAAGTATATCTCACTGTGATTTTAATTTGATTTCCTTAATGACTAATCATGTTGAGTGTCTTTTTATGTGCTTATTAATTACGCCTTCATCATCTTTAGTGAAATATCTAATAGGGTTGTCTTTTTATTAAAGAGTTTTAAGAGTTCTTACTCTGGATACAACTCCTTTATCAAACATATGATAGGGAAATATTTTCACCCAGTCTGTGACTTGTCTTTTCATTTTCTTAATGGTGTCCTTGGAAGTGCAAAAGTTTTGAATTTTGATCAAGTAGAATTTATCAAATTTTTTCTGCTATGGATTATGCTTTTAGAGTGATTGTGCTTTTAGGGTGCTATAGCTAAGAACTCTCTGCCTCGCCCAAGGGGAGACCTGCTTCATGCAGTTAGAGAAGGGAGGCTACATTGCTCAGTGTAGGAGGTGTGATTTTATGTATTGATGTTATTTTAGAATTAGCTTTCTGAATACTTTCTGAGGTATTGGAGTACATAGTTGATGAGAAATCATTTCAGTTTTGTAATCAATTCACAATGAGAATAATAATAGCCAACTTCAATTGAACACTCAGTGCCAGGCGCTTGGCTGAATTCTTTAAATAGGTGAATCTCACGTAATACTCACACCACACGTGTGAAGCAAGCCTTGTTACTATCATTGTTACTGTCATTGTGGGAAACTGAGGCCCTGAGAGGCTACGTGAAGAGGTAAAGTAAGGGTTGTAACTGTGGTAGTCTGAATCGAGAGACCATTCTCAGTCACTCCATAGTGGGCAGCACTTAGACATCTGTCCAGAATTCCACTGAGCCTTGTCTGTGTAAGTACAAGCCTCCTGATTCTCAGCTTCTTGCTGGGAACTAGCTGCAGGATCAACAGTCGTAAGTGATTTTTAGGGGCATAGGAAAGGTCTTGCCTGTATAAATTTTTCCTCACTAGCTCTCTCTGGTACCTGGAATTTTTGGCTTATGGAGTCATTTGTTTTGGATTGAAGCAATTGCTCTGCAGTGTGGATGGTGAAATTGATTTCAGCATCCTTCTCTGAATGTGTGCCTTGTCTTTCTCAATGATTATAAACTCCACGGTGACTGAGATCATGTTTCATTTTTGCATGTGTTTTGAAATTTGAGCCCAGATCTCGGCTCATGGTCTGTGGAGCTTTATCTGTGGGAAAGGCAACCTGGCGTGAGGGTATGTTCTTGCTTCTGCCAAACACCCCCATGGGTGTTACTAGTTCAGAGCCACTTCTTGATATTAATATCTCTGTATGGAGGTTCCCAGCCTTCACAGGTAGCATACATCCCAACTCCCAAACTCTTCAAGGACAGTTTGTGGTTACAAATTCTCATGGAAGATATCTTCCTCACCCCCTCCCCCTGTACCCCAACCCAAGCCCCAGGTAGACAAGCTTCCCTGTCATCTTAGCCAAGGGGTGCGATTTTCTGGTCCAGGCCTTTATTCAAGTATATCCTTTCATTCAGGGCTAGCCCCAGCTTTGTGTTGGGGGATCAATTCCAACTCGGTTTTCAGGAACAGCCAAAAGCCTGTGTCCTGGCCCTGTCAGAGTCTTAAAAGAGCCAAGCCCCTGGCTCACTAAGATAAGTGCAACTCACACCAGGGTACCCAAAGAGTCCATTCTCTTACCCTCAGTTTTTTAACCTCTTGTTTGTTCTTTACCTCTGGAGAAATGTCAATACTACCCAAAACAATCTACAGATTCAATACAATCACTATCAAAATACCAATGGCATTTTTCACAGAACTAGAGCAAATAATCCTAAAATTTATATGGAGCCATAAAAGACCCCAAAGCAATCTTGGGAAAGAACAAAGCTGGAGACATTACATTACCTGATATCAAATTATACTACAAAGCTATAATAATCAAAACAGCATGGTACTGGCATAAAAACAGACACATAGATCAAGGGAACACTAGAGAGCCCAGAAATAAACCCACGCTTATATGTTCAATTAATCTATGACAAAGGAGGCAAGAACATACAATGGGATAACGACAGTCTCTTCAATAAATGGCGTTGGGAAAATTGGACAGATACACACACCCCAGATAAAACTAGACCATTTTCGGAGTCCCTTATTTTCTTGTCAGCTATGACTTCATAGTATATTTATAATATTTATTTTTTTAGAATTTATAAGACTTTTGTTGTGGGAAGTTGCTCAAAGTAGCCAACCTGCCATTCATTTTTGGAAATGGAAGTCCGTCGAGAACCATGTTTTTAGTAGCCCTTGCATTTTCCTCAATACCCAACACAGTATTATTATACAGAAGATGCTTAATCATAAATAATGGTTTTATGAATGTCTGTGCTAATCACAAAGGAAAACATATTACATGAAAATTAACTTGTGTGTCATATTTTAATTTCAGACTGATGCCAAATTCATTCCCCTAAGGGAGGAAGTGCATGATAGGGGAGTTTCAATGGGGGATAGGGAAGAAGCGGTGGAGTGGCAAGGCTCCACAGCAAGGGCAGATGCTCAGGAAAGCCACGTGCAGGGCAGGGTCCCCAGGGAAGGGGTGGGGTTATCAGAAGACAAGTCGCTGGAGTTCAAGATCGCTGGGGTTCAAGAGAGGAGCTTCTATCTACCCCGTCCCAACTATTGCACCTTATTACATGGAGGGCAGTTTCTTGAGTATCACTTTCTCACTAATGAAGTCTTTAAAGGTCTGATAAGAAGATTTAGCAATGTGTAAAAAGAAATTAGGCTCTCTTTTCTTTTCTTTTTTTTTTTTTTTTTTAGAAAAGAGAGTCCTTTGGAGATAATTAGTAAGAGAAAATAAACCCCAACTTTTCTCTCCAAATTTTGGAGAAGAGAGTCTTGGCGGGGACAGCCATGTTTATTCACTTCTAACAGGTATTTTTTGAATGACTACTAACTGCTGGGCTCTGAGCAGGACACCAGGGCTACAGTTCTAAACAGCATGGATGAGGAACGTGCTCTCTAGAGCTTCCATTTTACAAAGATCATAGAAATAAACGTATGGTACAGATTGTGAGGGGTGTTCTGAGTGAAAGTCCATGAAGAGGTGTGGCGACAGGTCATGGCAGGGGCTCTCATGGCTGCGGGATCAAGGAGGGTTTCTCTGAAGGATGCGCTCAAGTAGTCAGGCCAAGAGTGTGCAAGAACAGCAGCTGGAGGGAACAGCTCGAGTGCAGTTTCTCATCAGTAATACACTTATTTGCAGAAAATGGGGAAGCAGCAGTTTCATTATAATAAGACCCGACAGTTGGTGCCCTTTGCAGCTTCCTGAGTGCTTTTCTGCGGCGGGGCAGGCTGCATCATTATTCCAACTTTCAAGACAAAGGAACCGAGGCTCTAAGTTGTCAAGGTACCTGCCCAGGTCACCGATTTTCAAGAGGGGTGGAGCTGGGGGCCCTGTTCTGGTTGTTCAAGTAGCTCATGTTTAAAAGGGAAACTGGAAAGTTCCCCAGAAACAAGCGAGTTTATTCCAGTAGCAGCCTAGCAGCTCATTTGATGCTCAGCAGAAATAACTAGCGGTTTCCTGAAATAAATGGCATTTTGAATAGGACAGGAGCTCAGGGGGAAGAGGTCCTGGTTGTAGATTTAACTGTAAGTCATCATCATAAATAGAATGTGCTTCGTCAGGGCTGTAATCAGGTTCCTCTGGGCTGAATGGACGGAGGGCCGCGGTGGAGCGAGCCGGCCTGCTGTCAGACTCTGAGGAACACGATGTTAGTGCGACAGCCATGGACAACCGAGGAAACTTCTATGGAAATTACTTTTAATATTGAGTTACTACAACATAATGGACACTTTTTTTAAAAAAAAGATTGGCTAAATCAAAGAACATGAACTCCTTTCATCATTCATAAAATTAAAGATGGAGCAGCAAAAAGGCTTGAAATCAACCCAATCAATGGAAAACACTGTGTTGGGTCTTTCCCTTTGTAGCTGGAGATGCATCAATATGTTCTGCAAAAGGGCCTGCAGCAACATTCCTCGCCCTTTCTGTTCATTATCACTTCCTAAGGAGGACATTTTAATTTAATAAATTTAAACCAATTTATTGAGTTTAAATAAAGTTAAATTATACAATATAGAATGTATAAGTTAATTTAATTCCTTCCTAATGAGAGAAATTAAATATTAAACAATCAGATTTTGTCAGATAGGGTTTGGCTTTGGAGGACCACAAGCCATTGTAATATCTAGGACTTTTTCATCACCCAAGAACCAATTTTCACTTCTCCTGTGAAAATTCATGGCCTAAAGGAGAAGCAAAGAAAGAACACATGAACACACACTCACACACACACACACACACACACACACACACACACACACACACACACATCATAGAGCTATATTATCTTATTTTTTAAAAAAATATTTTTATTGATTTCAGAGAGGAAGGGAGAGTGGGAGATAGAAACATCAATGATGAGAGAGAATCATCCATTGGCTGCCTCCTGCACGCCCCACACTGGGGATCAAATCTGCAACCCGGGCTTGTGCCCTGACTGGAAATTGAGCCATGACCTCCTGGTTCATAGGTCCATGCTCAACCACTGAGCCACTGTGGCCAGGGCCACTTCCTTAAAAATAAATCTACTTCTTCCTCTCTTCCTCTTCTTCCCTTCCTCCCTCACCCCTCTCTCTCTCTGTCCTTCTCTTCCTCTCTCAATCCTTCTCTCTCCCTCTCATTGTCTCTCTCAGCAATATATATGTCCAAAATCATCTTGGTTTAAAAGGAGGAAAACAGAGCATATCTTATGTGATAGTTATTCTGCTATCATGGAGCCTTGACAACACAGCTGTGCGGTACGGATAATCACCTCCACTTCATGGATGAGGAAACTGAGACACAGAAGTTTAAGTAAAACTTGCCCAAGGTCATGTAGCTACGCTTGACAGAACCCAGATGTGAATCCAGGCCTTCCTGACTTCAGAGCCTCCTGCTTCCCAGACAGTAGACCCCCCATAGCTCCCTGATCACAAAGTACATGGTTTTGGGTGAGCTCATAAGCCACTGAGAACACAAAATGCTTCCCTGATAGAGCCTACAAGCGCCAATGATTAGAGAACACTTGGCCAGTGCTGCAAGAAGTGTTAAGCTTGCATTATTCATCTGATCCTCATCACAACCTTAAGAAGCATATATGATTACTGTTCACCTTTCATAAATGAAGAGGCTATTTAAATAAATTCTGAGAGGATAAGTGCTCCCAGCTTTTAAGCAGCAGAGCTGTGACCTCTATCCTTGTCCCCTCCGGTGCCCAGCTGTGACCACTGCATGGAGAGCCTTCTCCAATGTGGTTCTGAGGATCTGGGCAGAGTTTGCCCTCGGGACCACATTACCCCCCACCCCTTCCCCCTTCACTTCCCTCCTGGTTTATGCTTCCCAACTCCCTTGCTCCCATTCCTCACTATAAAACGTATTCATCTTGGGCCAGGGCTGGGAAGCAATCTGCTAAACAGTTGTTGTTATAGTTTGGAATTCCTAGCACTTGCCTTTCAACAAAGAAGACCTGGAGCCCGGCTGGCATGGCTCAGTGGTTGAGCGTTGACCTAGGAACCAGGAGGTCACGGTTCGATTCCCGGTCAGGGCACATGCCCGGGTTGTGGGCTCCATCCCCAGTGTGGGGCGTGCAGGAGGCAGCCGATCAATGATGTTTCTCTATCATCGATGTTTCTATCTCTCTCTCCCTCTCCCTTTCTCTCTGGAATCAATAAAAATATATTTTTTTTAAAAAAGAATACCTGGAAACACAAAACTGTGGACCACAAACAAGATCGAATAGGGATGCCACAGGTGGGAGGAAACACAGGTGGGGAAGGTGTTTGGAGGCTGAATTGGGGTACTGACTGGAAGTGGATGGCATCCTCAGGTGGGAAACGCAGAAGAATTGACTAAAGGGACCATTTTCAGGGGTGTGAGGAAGGCTCTGAGAAACCACTCAGGGATGGTGCGGCACCTTGGGGCTGGCGTCAGCAAATGCCATTCCCACCTAGACCTGAAGGGGCAAGGGAGGAAGGATCCTGGGAACCCAAGAGAGCTGCTACAGCTTTGAAGGGGGCTGCAGGGGCTGTGCCTTCAGCAGAGACCCCAAGCCAGCCTCCGGCCACCCAACAGGGAGAAACACTGAGAAAAGAAATAATCCTTGCCTTTTTCCTGCAGCACAGGTGGTATGAGTGCTTCCCATTAATCACACCCAAATTGGAAGGAAGAAAGGAAATAGGAAGGAAGGAAGGAAGGAAGGAAGGAAGGAAGGAAGGAAGGAAGGAAGTCCAATTGTAGATTAAAGAGATTAAGGGATTTGTAGACTCTCAGAGGACAGAAATCAACCCCTCTTGAAATCAGGGTGCAACTAAGCAGTACAACAACAATCCAGTAGGTGGCGGAAACAGGCCATTCATTTGAAGGGACTTCCATTCGTCATTGTCTTGAAATTTGGGAAAATTTTTCGTCCCTTTTTACTCCCCTTACTTAACTACAGAACCAGGGAAATCCTTATCAAAAGATCCACTGAACAATTAAAATATTTTCCTTTCATATCCCCACTCCCCCAGGATTCTCAGGTCAAAATTCATGGTCTCCAGGTATTTCTATGCTCACTTACCAAATATATGCTGCCCATTTCACCAAAAGAATGATTAGAAGTTGTATATGATGCTAGATTTTTTTATACGAAATTAGATTTTTTAAAAATCAAAGCAAGCTACTTACAATTGATATAATAACTAAGCACTTTCCAGAAAGCCAAATTCAAGTGTGAGCCCATGGTATTTACTGAAAGGTCGATTTACACTGAGGTGGCCCTTCTGAAACCAATGATCATTATAGAGTTTTCCAGATGAAAGATTAAAAAATAGAATACTCTTGCATGATTTTTTTTTTTTTTTTTTACCAATTTTTACTTTTTTCCCCACTTTCTTCTTTCAATATATTTCTAATTTGAAAGCATTGTGGTTGGAGAATGTGTGTGATATGATTTCAGTCTTCTGAGGCTAGGTTTTTTTTTGTTGTTGTTTTTTTTTTTAATTAAATCTTTATTGTTCAGATTATTACATTTGTTCCTCTTTTTTCCCCCCCATAACTCCCCTCCTCCCAGTTCCCGCCCCACCCTCCGCCCTCACTCCCCACCCACTGTCCTCATCCATAGGTGCACGATTTTTGTCCAGTCTCTTCCCGCATCTCCCACACCCCTTTCCCCCCCAAGAATAGTCAGTCCATTCCCTTTCTATGTCCCTGATTCTATTATAATCACCAATTCATTCTGTTCATCAGATTATTTATTCACTTGATTCTTAGATTCACTTGTTGATAGATGCATATTTGTTGTTCATAATTTGTATCTTTACCTTTTTCTTCCTCTTCCTCTTCTTAAAGGATACCTTTCAGCATTTCATATAATCCTGGTTTGGTGGTGATGAACTCCTTTAGCTTTTTCTTATCTGTGAAGCTCTTTATCTGACCTTCAATTCTGAATGATAGCTTTGCTGGATAAAGTAATCTTGGTTGTAGGTTCTTGGTATTCATCACTTTGAATATTTCTTGCCACTCCCTTCTGGCCTGCAAAGTTTCTGTTGAGAAATCAGCTGACAGTCGTATGGGTATTCCCTTGTAGGTAACTGAGTTTCTTTCTCTTGCTGTTTTTAAGATTCTCTCTTTATCTTTTGCTCTTGGCATTTTAATTATGATGTGTCTTGGTGTGGTCCTCTTTGGATTCCTTTTGTTTGGGGTTCTCTGCGCTTCTTGGACCTGTAAGTCCATTTCTTTCACCAGGTGGGGGAAGTTTTCTGTCATTATTTCTTCAAATAGGTTTTCAATATCTTGCTCTCTCTCATCTTCTGGCACCCCTATAATTCTGATGTTGGTACGCTTGAAGCTGTCCCAGAGGCTCCTTACACTATCCTCACATTTTTGGATTCTTTTTTCATTTTGCTTTTCCGGTTGGGTGTTTTTTGCTTCCTCGCATTTTAAATCATTGACTTGATTCTTGCGCTCCTCTGGTCTGCTGTCGGGAGTCTGTATAATATTCGTTATTTCAGTCCGTGTATGCTTAATTTCTAGTTGGTTCCCCAATATAAGATCGAGGGTCTCATTAGTTTTCTTGTAGATCTCATTAAGTTTATCGGCGGCTTCTAAACAGTTCTTGAGAGACCTTAAAAGTGTGGTTCTGAACTCTATATCTTCCATTGACAATTTTGTCCTGTTTCTTTGTCTCCGCATTTTGTTATGCTTCCTTGGTGCACCCCCTAGTGGTCTTTGTTCGCAGTCTTATAGTTAAACCTTGATTGTTGTAGCTAATACCAGGGAGGGTTTGACCTCCAGGCCAAGTGGCTATGAGAATCAGCTGTGTCAGCAGTGAGAGAACTTCTGTCCTCTAGGGAGGTGCTAATCTGGCATTTGCCTGAGGCTATCCGGCAAATGCCTCAGTGCTGGGCTTGGGCGGGGCGGGTCGCACAGGATCAACAGGGTGGGCCGGAGAGAGCAGTTATGGCGGCTCTCAGCCCTGTCCCCAGGGGCTCTGCCTCTCTGAGTCCCAGCACCCGCTGCAAAGCTCGGAGAGAAAGCTGCACTCGCTCTGACCGAAGCCAGACAGTCCCGCTTCTCCCGTTTGAGTCTGGGTCCCTAAAGACTCGCCTGTATCTGGAGCTCAGAGTCTGCGACTCCCTCCCGATTGAAAACGCCAACCGTGCCCTCCGCCGCCAGCCTGCTCTGCGCACTCCGCACCTCAGAATTTGACTTCAGCACTGCGCCTCCTCTGAGTGTCCATATGCGTTTCTCTTTCCTCCTAGTTGTAGGACTTCCACTCAGCCAGCGTTCCTGTGGTTCTGGGTGACGTCCGTTCCGTCTTTTAGTTTCACTTTTGAAGTAGTTGTTCAAAACAGCAAACTCCGGCGTTAACCTATGCCGCCATCTTGGTTCTCCCTGAGGCTAGTTTTGTCTCTTGCATGATTTAACATGATCAGTTTCTCTCTGAATTAGATCTAAAATTTCCCAAAGCAGATGCAAGTATTCTTACTCTCTTTGGGATCTATGAAGTTGGTTTATTAAAGAAACAAATTATGAATTTATCATAGTTTAAAGTATACATAGGGCTGTCCCTTCTATGTTCACATGAGCATTTTGGAAGAAAAATAATTTTTTAAATGTTTTTATTATAAAATTGAATAACATTATAGAAAACAGTAAAACATAAAATAAGGGGGATATTACCCTACCCCCAATACTCTTTTAGAAAGTCCTGGCAATTGGATATATAGCCTTCCTTTTTTAAAAAAAAAAATAAAATAAAAAATAAATTTTTTTTTTTTAATATATTTTATTGATTCTTTTACAGAGAGGAAGGGAGAGGGCTAGAGAGTTAGAAACATCCATGAGAGAGAAACATCGATCAGCTGCCTCCTACACACCTCCTACTGGGGATGTGCCCGCAACCCAGGTACATGCCCTTGACCGGAATCGAACCTGGGACCCTTCAGTCCGCAGGCCGACGCTCCATCCACTGAGCCAAACCAGTTAGGGCGCCTTCCTTTTCTTATGCATATTTTCATTCATTCATAGAACAGATATCACCTGACCAATGTCTATTCTGGGATCTGGGGGTCTAATAGCAAACAACAGGCAAAGCTCCTGACATCACCGTGTGCACAAGAAAAACAATAAATGAGTAAGCGAAACACGGAAAAGGTCAGTCCTTCACCAGCACTAGGGAGAAAGCCGAACAGGTGATAAGGAGACATGAGGTCTCTTCTTTAGATCAGGTGCTCAGGGAAAGACTTGAGTTGTCAGGAAGGAGTTCGCATGTGAAGAGAGGGAAACGAGCATTCCAGGCAGGGAGATAAGCATGTGCAAAGGCCGTGCAAACAAGCTGGCTGTGTGAGGACCCAGGAGAGGCGCTGGGTGGCTGAAGCACAGTGTGGACAAGATGAGAAAGAGAGAGAGAGAGATAGAGAGAGAGAGCTAGAGAGAGAGAGAGATCATCCAAGAGCCAGGCAGGGGATCATGCCGGCCTGGGCCAGAGCGTGGGACTGTATTGTGTTAATCATTGTATATACATTTGTTAGAACACACTTGTCATCCTGATTTTCCCGTGTTGCTATTAATACATTTTTCCTCATGTCATGACATAGACTCCAAAACTTTCACTTAAAATTAATACAGCTCGGCTGGCGTGGCTGAGTGGCTGAGCATCGACCTATGAACAGGAGGTCATGGTTAAGTCCTGGTCAGAGCACATGCCTGGGTTGCGGGCACGATCAACAGTGGGGGTGTGCAGGAGGCAGCCAATCAATGATTCTCTCTCATCATTGATGTTTCTCTCTCTCTCTCCCTCTCCCTTCCTCTCTGAAATCAATAAAAATATAGTTCTAAAACATCAATACATAAAATTCCAGCAGGTAGATATTTAATCATTTATTTAACTATTTTTCCTTTGGTAGGCATATCATCTTAACAAATATCCCTGGGTGACCATATGTCCTTATTGCAAAATTATCTCCTTTTAGGCAAATTGTTTGATTGCTATTGGTTTTAGTTGTTATTGATTTGAGTTAGTTAAGGTAAATCTTTTTGCTTTTCTTAAGGAAGTTCACTTGCAGACAGTGTGTAGTTCAGGATCAGGCTTGGTTACAGCAAAGATTGCCAGCAAACCGCCAGGAGGTGAGTGAAGGCCTGGGACAGATCCTTCCCTCACAGCCCTCGGAAGGGACCAACCCCACCTCTGTGTGTCCTTTCTTGTCCGCGGATTTCCAGCCTCCAGAACTGTTGAGACAATATATTTCTGTTGTTTAAGCTGCCCACTTGGTGGTACTTTGTGTGCAATTCGGCAAACTAATACAATACCTTTGCCTGCTGGTTACCTACTGAATTAGGGATCTAAGAACAATGCAATTGTCCCTTTGGTAAATGTATAAAAACCCTCATCAAGCCCATAACTACATGATATTTATAGAAAACCAATTTGTGGCTGTGGACCAGAGTGCCACAAATTGCCAAACTACTTATTGCAAAGGTTTCCTAAAATCCAACTATGATAGCCTGTGGGGTTTCTGGAGACCTTGAATTGTCTGGCCTGACCCCAGCAGGGGGTGTTAGAGACAAATCGTACCACCTCATATAATGCTGTCGGAAGAAGCTAGGGTCTGAACTTAAGCATCCTGGTTAATTCTTGGTATTTTCATAGGTATTTCGTGTTCTAATTTCTATGTGGTACACTACATGATAATGATTTTAAATATTGTTCCTTTTCTTCCTTAAAAGCTATTCTCTTGTATTATGGGAAAAATCATATTCTTGGTCAATTTATTTATTTGTTTGTTTATTGTTTAAAGTATTACATATGTCTCCTCTTCCCCCAATTGACACCCCCCCCCGCCACTCCTGTCCCCCAAGACAAGCCCCCACTGCCCCAGTGTCTGTGTCCATTGGTTATGCTAATATGCTTGCATACAAGTCCTTTGGTTGATCTCTGACCTGCCCCCCCCCCCCCCACCCCCCCCGCCGATCAATTTAAAATGCTTCCCTCCTAGTTGTCATTTCCTTCAGCTGTCCCCAGCCCATCACTGAGGAGTGACGTCACCGAGGGAAATGGGAGGTGGGCAGCAAGAGGAACAACCATCTCCCTCTGGTCTACTCCTACTGGATGGAGGAGAGCACAGCGTAGAGCAACAGACACAGCCACCCTTCCTTTCCCAAAGGCGCTCTAAGGAGGTAACCCTGAGGGAGGACTGACACTGGCTCATACAACAGAATCTCTTTTCAGAGGACTCCACACACGGAAGTTCAAAGCCTCAGCACAAAACCAAGTACAGTGTAACCTTCCAGAGCCTTTGTCCTGTTGAAGACTATTTACCGGAGCTGGCAGGTAAAATTACGTCCTGGAGGTGAAAACACAGAGGGCAGCAAATGAAGGAACCAGCGCACTGCTCACATTGGATTGTCGTTCAGGCAGGAAAACCACTGCCTGTTGGGGCAGTTGAGGCCAAGGACTCGGACGGGGCCAGGAAGGAAGGGTTTTCCTGCATTTCCCGCATCCACCTCCACATTCTGTTCCCGCAACTGTGCAGGAAGAGTGGGTTCACCGTGAGCTGGCAGCTGAAGTCCCCCGGCCCATTTCCCCGCCTTTGTTTTTCTCCTTTGGTTCTGAAAATGATTCTGGTTATCAGGCCGCCTCAGGTGTTGGCCTGTGGCATGCCGTTGCTTTTCAGAGAGCAAGGAAATTACCAAGAATTACAAAAAGGCACGTCAGGACCACGGCATTTAGAAAACAACCATATTAGTCTGCCAAGAGTGGCCTTTGGAGGGGAAAAATAATTGAGTCAGTGACTGAATACTGTGCCGCTTTGCATGACTCATTAAACTGCTATTTTCAACACTTCTGCCTCATACTGTAAGAAGGACAGAATCCTAAAGCAATCTAGACATTTGAATTCTTTTATATCTGAAAAGCCTTGTGGTACAAGTGCCTGCAGAGGTGAGCACAAGCATCAATTGAAATACAAGACAACCATAATGGAGCTAAATTTGATAAGCCACTCAAGCGTGACCCAGGCAGCCCAGCCTCTTAAATCAGAATGCACAATTAATTGCTGCTCTTTTATTTATTATCTTTAATCCCTTATTGGATACAGTTGACTTGCTACTTCCTGGGATGAGGCCACAGCATAGGCGGGAATAAATAATTTTAAAATTACGAAGCAATTTTTTGGTTACAAACCTGGGCTCAGACAATGTAAATTCTAATCATTTCCTCTTCCCAGCACAGCAACCTCTGAACTTGAAAAGGGCATTCATTTTTCCTTCCTTCTCCCCGTAGTGGGCAGAAAGTCAGGCATATGCAGATCCTGGAGGTCAATGGTCTTTTTCTTGCCCTCACTAAGGAATTGGCATCATTCCCACAATTCCTAGGGACTCCTCATCCATACGGTGAAATATTATTAAAGGCCTATATTATATTAAAACTAGTAAAACTCTGTGTGAACTAGCCCTTTCTAGAGCCCTCTTCTGTGCCACCTCCGACTTGTTCTATTCGTTCGATCAGAATCTCTACCTCTCAGGAGATAAGGAGCTTTTTCACTTTGAACCGTCCGTGGTTTCGATCTGAGTCACAGAATCAACAGAGTTTGACTTGAAGGGCATCAGGAAGGCGCTTTTCTTCCTGTTTACCCCACAGCTTTCGCCATTGTTCTGATGTTGCCTAAAATGTCACTGTTAGCAATTTCATCCTTTGTCTTGATCCCCAGTAAAATATATATTCTCTTGGGCAGCATCACACTTTAAGCATTAACAGCGGAGCCTGAATCAGTTCCTAGAAACCTACCCTGAGAGGAGGCCACGCGAGGGAATGAGAAGAGCAGGGACTGAGGGCAGCAGTGGCGGGCGGAGGACAACACGGAACGGGGAGGCCTAGAGAGCAGACAAACAATCCTTAACCCTCTGACTGGAGAGAGCGTTGGCCCTAACGTTGGGAGAAAAGGCGTAGCAGAGTTTGAAATACATATAGCCCAAGATGCCTCATTTTAAAAAAACAAAACAAAAAACGATTCCTGCCTATAGAAGTCATTGACGCTTATTGTAGAAAACCTCATAAAATGTAAAAATATAAAAATGCTCATAATCTTACAATCAGACATATCTAACCTTTTGTTGCAATTGCATGTAACCGATGTCATGCTTTATGTAAAGCTGTTTTTCATTCTGTCTTTCTAATTAACATGATGTTGTGAGCATTAATACATGGTGATTTTTCATAGCTATATGATATTCCATGATTTATTTAACCAATTTCCCATCAACCTTTGTTGTTTCAAATGCCAATAGCTAGCATTCACAAATCTTCCTAGGTCCTTTTCTAACCGGCTTGTGTCAGTTAATTCATTCCATCTTCACAAAAGCCCAAAGAGGAGGCACAGGTATTAGTCCCAGGTTAGAGATGAGGGAACAGGCACAGGGAGGTAACATGTTCAAAGTCACACGCTAGCAAAGAGTGCACCCAGGATTCAAATTAAGATTAAGAGCCTGGCCTCTTCATCTTTCTGCACAGATCTGATTCTTAGGTTACATTGCCTAGGAGCAGTGTCTCTGGGTTCAAGAGCATTTTTTTCCCTTTTTTCTGGTGTGGCTCAGTGGTTGAGCATCAACTTATGAAGCAGGAAGACACAGTTGGATTCCCAGTCAGGGTACATACCCGGATTTTGGGCTTGATCCCCAGTAGGGGGCATGATCAATGATTCTCTCTCATCATTGATGTTTCTATCTTTCTCTCCTTCTCCCTTCCTCTCTGAAATCAATAAAAAATATATTAAAACAAAAAACAACAACAAACCAAGAACACTTGTGTTGCTGTAGCTGAATGGCTGTTTACATTTGCCTCCTATCGCTGAGCTGACAGGGGAAGGAGGGAGGCTGCTCAGAGACCTGAAGTCCTTGAATTGTGGCAGCTTTAGGGATTTCTGAAAGCACATTCTGGGCCTGGCCTCCCTGTTCTTTGAGTTGCCTTGGATATGAGGTGAATTATCAGAGTTGCTCCTTGTGGGTTGTTTGGTACTTTTTTGTTTATTTTTTAACCACGGTCAGGGAGTCAATGGCAGGAGTCCTCCAGCCTCTGGCTTCAGAGTACAGTGTGCGCTGCGATGCTGGCAGCAGGGAGCGCCCGCAGCGTCAGCCTGGGCCAGATGGTAGCCTGAGCCGGGAAGCCTGGATACTCCCTTGGGTAGTTGTCTATCTGTATGTTTATTTGTTTTTGACAGAAAAGACTTTTAAATGTTTCGGTGGGAGATGGGTTAACTGAATACTCATTCAATGGAATGGTATAAATGAGGTAATTTGGTATGCACTGACATGGAAAGATGCCCAAAGCATTCTTTTAAGTAGAAGAAAGAAAGAAAGAAAGAAAGAAAGAAAGAAAGAAAGAAAGAAAGAAAGAAAGAAAGAAAGAAAGAAAGAAAGAAAACAAGTTACAGAACTGCGCCCGTCATACTATCCCATTTTTAGCATATGTAGAGCAGAAAGAGTTCTCTAGAAACTGGAATGGGGCGGGCTTAGAGCCTTCCGTTTTCTATCCTGTGCATGTTTATATTGCTTGAAATTTTCAGTGAACATATATTACTTTTAAAATTACAGCTGACCCTTGAAAAACATGCATTTGAATTGCACAGGTCCATTTATATGTGGATTTTTTATTTTACTTCATTTATTTTTACATGGATTTTTAAATATAAACACCTGTATTGTTTTTGATCCGGGGTTGGGAGTCTGCAGATGTGGTAGGATGACTGTATGCATAGTTCTGTGCTATTTTATACAGGGGACTTGAGCATCCACAGATTTTTGTATCTTCGAGGGGTCCTGAAAGTAATCCTCCATGGATACCAAGAGACAACTAAGTTTTGGGGGAGTCAAAAGTTATAAGCAGCCCTGGCTGGTTTGACTCAGTGCTTAGAGCGTCGGTCCTTGGACCAAGGGGTCTTGGGTTCGATTCCCCATCAAGGGTATGTACCTGAGTTGCAGGCTCAATCCCTGGTCCCGGGTGGGGGTGTGTTCGGGAGGCAGTCAATTGATGTGTCTCTTTCACATTGATGTTTCTCTTCCCCCCCGCCCCCTTCACTCTCTCTTTAAAAAAAAAAATCAATGGAAAAAATATCCTTGGGTGAGGATTAACAAACAAACAAACAAGTTATAAGCAAATTTTTGACCGTGCAGTGAGTCAGGGACCCCAACCCCCACATTGCTCAAGGGCAAACTGTAATATAAAACCAACAGAGACTTTATAGGAAGGTAGAACACTTGGAGTGTAAAATTTTAACAAACATATAAACTCATTTACAAATAGGGAAAATATAGAGAGAAGAACATGGAAGCTAAGGGAACCTAGTACAATTAGTTCAACAGTACTAATTGAACCGGTATTTGGGGGAGGAATATATATTTTTCCCCTTGTGTTTTCAAACATTTTAGTAATCTGATTGCATAATTACTGCACACGATTTACATACTTTAAGTGTAGATGCAAGAAAGCATGAAGTCATATTGTAAGAAAACCCAAGGCAACTCTGACAGGAAAGGAGCGAGTGTGGACCAGCAGCTAAAAGTGAAACCTGGGGTCCAGGTTAGCTGGGTTCTTCCCCAGGCTTGCTGTGTGATGATCTTGGGCAAGTCACTTGGCCTTTCTGGGCTTCGGATTCCTTATCCAGCATGGAAGTGTTCAACCCTGGCTGCACATCAGAATCACCTGCGGAGCTTTGAGAACACTCTGAGTCCCGGCTGCTCTGGGGTGGGGCCTAGACAGGCTTCGAGGTGATCCCAGTGCTCAGACCAGGGTGAGGGCATTGACCAGCCTGGGCTCAGGGAGGGTCAGTTCACCCACCCTCTCTCTCAACCCAGGCCCTGAACCTACTATGGTCATTGCAACAAGTGAATAAGTAGATGTTGATGTAGCTCTCAGAGAAGAAAAGTTTGAAAGACGCCATTGGGCCCAATCACCTCTTGGTTTTGAAAAGTGGTTGCTCTTTGCTCATAATAACCAGTTTCCGTGGGGCTTCTCACCCGGCATTTGGATGTAAAGAGTATGCATTTTTAAAGCTGTCCAAATGCCTATTTATGCAGCAGACCATAGCTCCTCTCTGGATAGGCTGCTATGCTTTATCAAGTAAATGATACACATTTACAAAACTGTCTGGAGCGGCATTTACCTGAGGGACTGTTATTATTGTGTTTGAGGTATTTTTTTTTGAGCCCTATGGTTCATTGGGTAAATAATATCTTTTAACCAATTTTTAAATAGACGTGGCTAGCAAGATGCCATTTTATCAATCTTATCCACTCTCATACCTTTCAAAGAAGGCTCTTTTAGATTGTTTTTTATTTTAAATTTCACATTAAGATACTTTACCAAAAAACAAATAAAAGGATCAAATCTTGAAAAACTGAATCAGAAGCATGCATCTGGCCCCTGAATCCCCCAACCCCTTTGGTAGATAAAAAGACTCATAACTTTACCTTCCATGGGCTCCTTCAGTTTCAGTGCTAAATTCAAGACATTTTTGCCTTTGTGGGAACATTGCAGAACAAGGGGGACTTATTTAGGTAGGATTGTGAAACAGAAGGACATCAGATAGGACAGAGATTGTGTCAGCATGAGTCACGTGACTCCTGTAAGAAATAGGGCCAGGGCCTCAGAAGTGACATGGAGATCCCCCAATACAGAAGGGAAAGACTCAGTAGAGGACTACAAGAATGTGTAGAGTATTGGTAGATAAGACCAAGGACCTGGTATGGATCAAGGTTCTTTGTTGCAGACAACAGAATCCACTTCAAGCGAGTATAAGGAAAACGGTTTTAACCAAAGGGTATTAATTGATCGACAGTCTCCGGGAAGGCCACACAGGCTTGGCAGTTACCCATAGGAACAGTGGAGTCAAGGATAGCGCAGCCAGAAGAAATGAGGAATCAGAGCTTAAAAGAGTGGTTCTCGAAGTGTGTTCTCAGACCAGCAGGCTCAGCATCACCTGGGCACTTGGTAGAAATGCAAATTCCCAGGCCTCACCACAGACCCACTGATGAGCAACACTAAGGATGAAGCCCAGCAGTCTGTGCTTTGACAAGGTTTCCAGGTAAGGCTGACAGAGAGTGAAATCTGAAAACCACTGGCTTAGTGTGAGTCCAGCAGAAGCAGTCTGTGGCTGCTGCTTCCTATTCTTTAGCACCTAGGAATTTAGGGACTGGATGCCCGAAACTGCCACGGCAGCCCCAGAAGAACCAGGTGCATCAGCCAATGCGTTTACAAGAAGAGTCCACCCCTTGCACATGGCTGCTGCCTCACATTGCTCACTTCCGGCTCAGGGACTCCCATAAGTCACCCTGCAGGTAGAACCAGGACCATATTACGTGCTAGCACCCTATTTGCAAAGGACATGAAGAAACATGATTTAGCGTTCCAGTTCATAGGACAGGAATAAGCTTGGAATGGATGTTGAGAGAGCCAACCTTTGTATCTGCCCTTAACCTGATGTTCCCTGTGGATGCACAATGACTCTACGTATTAGCCAGTCTTTTACAGCAGAGGCGGGTAGCAAATGAAAGCTCTTGAGGCTGGTTGCCCAGCCCTATCCCAACACAGGACAGACAACACCCCACAGTAACCCCAGCTCTGGGAACTTCACCCCAGACCCTGCCTGGAAATCAGACTTTGCCCAGGCTTCAGGGAGCCTTAACTCGCACATCATCTGGGCTCACTGTACCTGTTGCACAACAATGACAAAGGTGACCTTTGGTTTAAAGAAAATAATTTCCTTCCTAGCCCCCATTATTTAATTGCAAATTGAAGTAGAAGGTGCTCCTAAAGGTGCCATGGTAGAGTGTATTGCTCCCCAACACTGAACATTTAACAACATTCCATCCAACTATTTGTACCCACTTCCTTACAATAGAGCAAGATCTTCATAAATAAAACTTTATACTTAACCCACACCTGCCCTATTAAATGACATTGCTATGACAGTACTGATTGTGAAGTATATCAGGGCTCTGAATGCCAACAGCCGTCTGTTTACTCGGTGAGATCTGCCTAACCCCAAGGTCTAGGCTGGCCAGGAGGATCACGATTCTCAGGCCTGCTTCAACCTGACAAAGGCTTACCCGCTCCTCGTTCAGCTCTTAATTCAAACATCATCTCCTTAAAGAGGTTCTCCTTGAGCACCCCAAACTCATGTTGCCCTCCCAGAAGGCACTGCCCATCACGTCACCCCGAGTCATCACCTTCTCATCCTTCTCACTCTCTGATGAGCTCATTTAGTTTTTTTAATGTCTGCCTCCCACCAGAACATAAGCTCCCTGAGGATAGTGGCTGCCCTAGCAAACTAACAGAGGACCCACTGTGGAGAGCACACTGTCCTGGGTGGGTCTTATTCCCTACGATCAGCTAAATCCTCCTGCTTTCTTAGACATTTTAGCACAAATGAGTTTAGGAGAACAAGACTTCAGAGTTATGAAAAATGGTCTGCTACCTTACTAGGTTATTAGGCATGAGAGCAGATTAAGGAGGACAATCAAAAATGCATCAATCACTCTTGGACTCAGAAAATTATTTCAGCAGCAGCTGTAGCCCCACCAGCTGCTTTCGCTGTGACTCACAGGCATGAGAGCAGCACTGTGCAGTGAGGCTCCTGCACGGCACAGTGCTCATCAGCAGAGACCCAGTGACGAGCCAGCGCCACCCAGTATGGTGCCAAGGTGCCCACCACATCTGTGTCCCACTGTAGGCCCCGTGGAGCCGATGTCCCTACCGTGACAGTCTGGCTGGCCTCCAGCACCACGAGATGTCTGTGCATTAATTTATTTGCTTGAGTACCCAGCCATTGAGTACCACTGAGTGATGACATCACATTTGAAATAAGATCCGCTTCTGAATATATAAGCTGGAGTGGCCTAATGAGAGGCTGATGTTGAAGGGACAGAGAAATCCAGAGATGGAGAAGGAGATGGACTTGATTAGAGAAACTCAGGGATAAAAAGCCAAGCACTTTTCATTTTTCAAGAATCGTGTCAAGCTTATGCTCTGGGCTAATACATTTTACTGGAATGGAAGAAGTGTGCCTATCCAGCAAGCCAGCTGCCTCTTTCTGTACTCTGTGCTTTGGCTTCCTGACTACAAAGACCTTTTCTCTTTGAGTTCAGTGGCAGAAACCAGGGCACCGGCCCAAGGGAGGAGCCAGGGTGGCCTTGAAGAGAGTGTTGTGGCCTTTCTGGGTCTAGGTGGTGACTTGACTGATTCACCTACCTTACCTAATTCCTTTGGGAGCCCTGATCATTGTGAAGCCATTGCCACTGTCTTAAGTTACCATAATAGCCTTCTCCCCCTACTTTTCTCACCCCCCAAGAATGGCTATAAAATGATGAATCCCTAGAAAATCCTATAAAAATGTTTCTGTTGCAGGTTTGTACCAACATAATTTTTGACATCTGAGTGCTGTCCAATGGATCCTTCTAATGAACCTTCCCCAGGAGAGGCTTCCAGGTCTGTGATTCGGCGCTAAATTGGAGTTAGTGAGTTAGTGCCACCAAACACATGCTATGGGAAACACAAAGTCTTATCCTTAATGTCATGCCCAAGAACACACTTAGCTGTTCATGTGATTGGTTTATAATCTCCATGCAAGTCACTGAAGAGTCCGTGATGGGCTGGAGATAGCAATACGGAGCAGATAAATGAACCAAAGCATCTCAGTCCCCCAGTCCTCAGCCTTCCATGAACCGTGGAGTCCAAGGTGGTCCTCTTCCTATTTGGTGCCAACACTGGCCCCTGTTCTCTTGCTGTCCTTCCTCATCTGCTTCAACCTTTATTAGATCAATAATCCCGTTTCAGCTACCTTCTTTCTTTCTTTCTTTTTTTAGTGTTTAATTGAAAATTACATTTGTAGTTTCTAAAATGTTGATCCGTATACCACTTTCTTGGTAGCATGTGTGCCAATGAAAACAAACGGCAAAGAACTGAACTAGTCTCTCAGTGCCTTCCAACTACAAGGGGGTGGGGACAGAAGTACAATATTACTGTGTACCAGATCAGAAGAGAACCAGAATACTTGGCGAATAGCACTACAGGCTACAGTAGTCTGCCCACCTGCTAACCCAGAATTCAGTTCACCCGCCTTCTATACATGAATATACTCATCCTTCTTTCATTCCCCTTAGAGCCCAAAAGTCCTATCCAGTTTCAGTATCAAGCAAAAAGTTCAGGATCTCATGACAGTCTCTACTTTAGTGAATGAGGTAGCCTCATCATTGATCTTGAGTATGGCTCTCTTGATCTGGAAACCAGTGAACTAGAAAGATGAGCTACTTGCATCCCCTACTGTTCCCCCATTATGCAGTGGCTAAACACTCCCATTGGGAAAGGGACAAATGGGAGACACTCAGCAGTCACTGGGCCATAGCAATTTGGAAATAGTCTAAGAGTAGGCAGACACTCCAAGAAGCCTCCACCCCTCCACTCCTACAGGGATGGCACCTTTCTTGAATTGGCCTTGATTCAGCTCCCTGGAGGTCCTTCCCTTGTCTGTGTTCTCCTTTGCACTTGGCTCTGCTTTGCTTTTTCATCACTCATTTTGATATTATCTGAATAGGACATTAGTAAATGACCTCCTGGCAGATGAATAGCTTTCTCAGCCTGCTTGCAGGCCCAAAGGTGGTTGAGGGGACCAAGGGTCACTTAAAATATCAAGCAGTCACAGACATTTTTTAGGCTAGGCTAGTGGTTCTTAAAAAACAAAAAAAAAGCAAACAAAAACAAAACAAAACAAAACAAAAAAACATTAATGAGAGAGAAACATCAATTGGCTGTCTTCTGCACACACCGCACTGGGATCAAGTCCACAACCCAGGTATGTGCCCTGCCTGGGAATTGAATCAGCGACCTCCTGGTGCACGGGATGATGTTCAACCAGCTGAGCCATACCAATGGGCTTCAAACAGCTTCTTGATCCCTTGCTCCTCTTCTCCTTCTGGTACCCCTATAATGTGGTTGTTGTTATGCTTGATATTCCCGAGGTCCCTTAGACTTCCATTTTTTAAAAAATTCTTTTTGTCTTTTGTTGTCCTGCTTGGGTGTTTTCTGTTATCGTGTCCTCTAAATTGCTTATCTAATCTTCTGCTTCGTCTAACCTGCTAGTGTAACCTTTATTTCAAATGTTATATTCTTCAGAT
The DNA here is from genome assembly GCF_014108235.1 of Myotis myotis. Classification (NCBI taxonomy): domain Eukaryota; kingdom Metazoa; phylum Chordata; class Mammalia; order Chiroptera; family Vespertilionidae; genus Myotis; species Myotis myotis. The sequence goes on along the minus strand of NW_023416316.1, from coordinate 43,684,100 downwards.
CGGACGGTTCTTTTTGGTGATTTCTATGTCCTTTTTTATGCTTGTTATCTCTTAAAGTTATCTCTTAAGTTTATCCATTCTTTCATTTAGTTCCCTGAGCATCCTTATAACCATTGTTTTGAATTCTGTACCTGATAGAGTGCTTATCTCCATTTTATTTCATTCCTTTTCTGGAGATTTCTCCTATTCTTTCATTTGGGACATGTTTAATCTTTTGTCTTTTAATTTTGGCTGCTTCTCTGTATTTATTTCTGTGTGTTAGGTAGATCTGCTATGTCTACCAGTCTTGGTTTGGTAGCCTTATATAGTTGGTGTCCTGTGTGGTTCAGTGGTGCAGTCTCCCTAATCACCTGGGTTATGTGAGCTCTTTGTTGTAGTTGAGTTTTGAATACTGTTGGCCCATCCATGGGTGTAATTGACCTTCAGGCTGGCTGACTATGAGCATCGACCCAACCACAGTGTAGGAGCTTTTATGTGTGGGCTAACCTCACAAAGCGGAATTTGGCTCAGTAGGGTCTGGTGCCTGCCAAGATGTCCTTTTGGGTATGCCGCTGGTGGAGATAATTGAGTTGTGCTCTCATGTGGTCTGAAGCCCACCCACCACCAGGTGTATTGTTTCTGGGGTCTCTTGAGAGGCAATCCAGTGCAGGTCAATGTCAGATGCTACCTGTGATCAGTCTTGAGCAACCTTTTTTGGAGCTACAAGGCGATCCACAGTCTGTGATGGCCTCTGCTGGGCCTGAGTGTACTTGGAAGGAGCCAGGCTGCATACCACCAGGACCTAGCCTGGGAGTAGGTCAGCAAAAAGTTTGTTACCTCAAGATCTGCCTCTGTTTGCCAGCTGCCTGTTAGGCTCAGTCACTGAAAGAGCCTCTGGCAGTAAGCAAGTTGTGTGAGTAGATCCTCAGTAAGTCATCAGGTAGGGGAGTGGTGTTCACCAATGCTGATTCAAAACTTGGCCAGTGCTGGGCTGAGGACACTCAGTAAACATCTTAGGGGTACAACAAAGCCATCAGCGACCTTTCAGGGGCCTGTAGACCTTTGTGGTGGGGCGGGGTCTCAGGCAGTCTGCAGGGTGAGGCCAGTGGAGTTCATCAAGCTAAAACAGACAAAGATTTGGCCATGTGGAGGGAGGGCTCTTCAAAGAAACGGTGGTGTCAGTGAGGTATAGAAGGAAATACTTAGTCTCTCCTTGTCCATCTCTGCCACCCCTGAGTCTGCTTGGACCTCCTCAAGAGCCTTCCAAGAAATTCTGCACCACAGACCCAGGTCTCCATCCTGCCTAGCACTCCGGTGGGACTTCTTCTGTAACCCTTAGTTATAAGACTTCTGTTCAGCTAGTCCTCGTTTGGTTATTCAGGTTGACTGGTCTATAAGTTGGTTGTCATTCGCATTTAGTCCTGTGAGGAGCTGAGTTTAACTTCCACCTGCTTCACGAACAACTTGCATCCCCCACCCTCTCTGCATCTTCTGTGCTGAGGTGTCTGTCCAGAGCTTATGCCCCATTTCTAACGGGGTTGTTTGTTTTCTTATTATTGAGGATTAAGTGACTTTTTAAAAAAATACTTAGATACCAGCTTTTTATCAGATCCGTTTTGAAAACACTTTCTCTGATTCCGTGGCATATGTTAAAATCAGTTAGAAGACTGATATCTGCAAAAATAGCCTTCTCTCTCTTCTCTCCTGTTCCCCCTACCATCAGGGGCTTCTCTCTCTCTTTCTCCAGGGAGAGCGCATCTAGAGAGGATATATGTTCTCTGCTCAGACAGCTCCCATTTCTGGGCAGACAAGAGATACGTCGCTGACGGTGGCCTCACCTGGCAGCCTCACACCAGTGGACTCCACCTGACCTGACTTTGAATGAGGTGACGGCTCCCTGCCTCCTCCTCAATGAGCAGAGCCCCACTCACAGAAGCTGGACGTGCTGGGTGTGTGGGCTGGGCTGGCACAGGACTGAGGCAGAGGTCACCGCTGGAGGACCTCTGTGGTTTGGGTGCTGTGATCTGCGATTTGAGCTTGATACTCTCACCTTCTGGCACCTCCCATGTGGCCCCTTATAAGATCCCTTCTGCTTAACACAAGGTCAAGTGGGTCCTGCTGTTGCAACTGAGAACTCCCCCCTGGATAGAGCACATTCACAGTGGTCCCTGACTGGCTGAGCCTCCCTAGACCTGCTTTCCTGAAAGAGAGGAAGGGGAGAGGGAGCAGGCCAGAATGTGCAGGCCCCACCCTCCAGTGTCCTGGACAGCAGGGCCAGGCTGCTCAGCTCAGCTGAGTTATGGAGCAGGGGGGACTGGTGTGAGCTAGGGGCAGGGGGAGGGGAGAGGTGATATGTGGTGGGTCATGACTTCCAGCCGGGTTTGTCACTCTCAGGTACCTTCATCTCCTCCACTCCCACCCCTCCTCCTTTCTCGCTCCCTGAGGTCTCAGCCCCAGGTCTCCTCACCCTTGCTTTCCCAAACAAGGCTCGAAGTGGACACTGTGACCTCGAATGTAGGGAACTGTCCCCAACACCTTAAAATCGTGTTTACATTAGACCGAGAGTCTCCACTTCTGGAGACCCGACCTAAATAAAGATCTACGGACCCAGAAGTTCCCTTCAGCACGACGATGGGAGTGAAGCATTGGAAACGGCTCATGACTCATGGCAGGGGCTTTGGAAATTCTGATGTGGGGACACAGAAAATGCCAAGGAGGGGGAGATAACTGTCAGTGTCCACCCCTTGGGAAATGAGGCTCCAGAAGGGCACACGACCAGAATCTGCCCTGCCCACCATCCCAAGTGCACACACACATGTGCACACATGAACATGCAGAGGCACCCATACATACATGCATAAGCATGGGAACACAGGCATCCACACATGTACGCATGAGCGAGAGAACATAGGTACACACACATGCACATGCAAACACAATGTGCACACACAGGGAAGGGACTGGAACAGGGAGCACCCCTGTCAGAGCTCTTCTCCCCAGAAGGGCTTTGTTCTTTACTTGATTCTGAATTGCTTTCAAGTTCATTTTTGTACCATAATAAGCCTTTTTATTTTGGTCAGAAATACTTTAAAAATAAAAAACAAATAATGTCTGTGACTCCATAGATGACTGATCAATGGATAACATTGAGAACATGACTTTAATATTTTTAGAACTACCAGTCACACATGCATTATAAAAAAAATTAGACATCATCTCCAGCAGAAGATGAGAGATGTGCAAGTCCCGCCCCAGAGGTGACCATCAGGAATGACGTACTGGGTCCCTCTCAGGCTCTGCCTCTCTCATTCGGTTTGGCTGTCTGTCACAGGCAGACTCATTCTCACATGTATGACTCTGACTGTGGAAATCATATGTGTGTGGTCTAACAGGTGGGATCAGGTCCACGTGTCTCACATGAGAGGACCCCTGGGGTCTTTATCTCTGGGCACACAGAGACCCCTGCACCCACTTGAGCAGCTGCTCAGCTCCCCTCCTCCAGGTGCACCAGGACTGGTGGATCCCATGCCCTCTCCACAGACATTAGTGGTCTCTCCAATCCCAGGCTATTTCATCAGTGCTCTGATGGACAGTCTCAAAATCCATCTCTGACCAATTGTGCAAGAATTTCTGTGGGGTAACCCCTAGGGGGGGGGCACTGCCAGGTGCAGGTGAGCCCCTGTGGGACTTTGGCAGGTGCTGCTCACTGTTCTCCCAGAGGGTGGCCGTTCCCCCTCCTCCCCAGGGGACCTGCTGGGGCCTCTGCTGCCTCCCTTTGTCCTCAGGCTGGTTGCCACCAGCCCAGAAGCCTGCCAGTCTGATGGTTACAGTGCTCTCCCCTCAGTGTCCACTATGGGTGTGTCCCCATCGGGGAGGTGGGGCATCTCTGACATGTAAGGCGTGTGCCCTGTCCCTTTGGAAGTGCATGTGTTTGCCCTTTGTCCCTTTAGAAAACGACTTTCCAGAGTTCTCTGCACCACAGGGAGGTCACACCTTTCTCTGGCCTTGGGTTGTGAGGAATGCTTTGTAGCTGAAGGTTTGTCTTCCCAGATTTCTGCATTTTTTCTTGTTTTTGTTTTGGGCACAGGAAGAGCCAGCCTTTGCCTGACTGGCTTCTGGCCCTGAGGCCACACTGAGCACAGAGCCTCTACCTGGAGATAACACACACACTTACCAAAAGGGCTTCTTCTTCTTTTTTTTTTTTTTTACATCTGATCTCTAAGTCATGTGGGATTTCCCTTTCAAATTACAAAAATGCTATTTCAGATAAAAAGCAAACAAAAATATGTGAGCAGACACAAAAAGGCACCTATTGTAAGATTCCATGCATAGGGAATGTCCAGAACAGGTAACAGAGCAGAGACAGAAAGCAGACCAGGGGTCTCCAGGGGCAGGAGGAGTGGGGCGTGAGAACTGTTGGTGCAGGGTTTCCTTTGCGGGATGGAACATCCTGCAACTAGACGGTGGTGATGCTTGCCCAGCATCGTGACTGTCCTTCATGCTCAGCAATGACACCATTTAAATACAATAATTTTTTTTTATTAAATTGAATCACCCCAGGGAGAAACAATGCATAAAAGAAGAAAGAAGAATAGAGAAAAACAAAAAGACCCCAAAATACTCCAAATAATAACAATTAGAAAATAAACAATTGAATAACCCCATGAAGAAAAATAAAACATGAAAAGGAAGGAAAATAGAAGGAAAAGGTCAACGAGGGGGGGTAGCACAAGTGTTGCTGAGGGGACACGGCGGGGAGCAGTCTCAGCCAGCGGCTCTGGGGCTGGACCTGCTAGGTTTTCAGGAGGCAGCTCCTCCTCTGAGGCAGGACCTATGGCAGGTTCCAGGGAGGGCTCCTCATCAAGGGGTGGTGGGGCCTCAGTCATGTCTGCAGGTGTCTCCCAGGCCAGCCCTGGCTCCACAGCTGCCACCAGAGAGGCTGCTGGAGGTGGCAGGACCTCTGGAGGTGCCCACGCCTCCAGCTCTTCATCCGACTCCTCATCAGACTCCTCTGTATAGACTTCAGGAGTCTCCTCTGCCTCCGGTGCCGGTGCTGGGGTTGTGAGAGGAGAAAAGATCACCCACATGCCCGCTTTTCTGTGTGCCCTTCCTCCCCGCAAGGACATAACAGAAGCCACAGCCTTCCAGAGAAGCCACAGCCCAGGACCCACCACAGGACGTGCATCCCAGCTGCACTCCAGTGGCTGGGTGTCCTGGGGCCAGGCTTTGCCCCTGGCCAGCCTCTGGGGGTGCTCCCTGTGTGCCTGGCACTGAGCCCTCCCCATAAGCTCAGATGCACCACCTCCACAACCCACTCCCACCTCTCCCACCTTCTCACCCTTGGGCTCTGCCTCCCTAGGCTCCAGGTACTCTGGCCAGGTGTGATTAACATGGGCCTTGTGGTGCACGTAGGCACATGCTGGGAACCTCCTGGGGAGCCTGGGCGACTCCAGGAGGGGGCTGAAAAGTGGATCCAGGAAGGAGCTGAGAATTGCGTTCTGCCTTTGATTCCAGGTTGCAGGTCTGCAGAACCTGGTTGGCTTCTGGGCAGGAGTCCATCTCCGGCCACTCAAGGTCCCTGGTTCTCCAGAACCACAGGTGGCCGTATGCACTGCGGGCCTGCTCTGGCCTTTAGTATGGCCCAGCTGCCCCTCAATGGTGATGGTGGGGCCGGGGTCTTCATCGACCACCTGCTGTTCCTCTATGACCCGAGTTGAGCTCTGCAATGACAGTGACAGGCAACCGGTCCAGAGGCCTCAAGCTCTGCAGGGCCCTAGTCGCTGCTGCTTCTGCCCACTGGACCTTCTGCTCCTGGATCAGGCCCAGCCCTTGTCTACATAGACCTCCATCCAGGGGAAATGAGAGTCACCTCCAGGGCTCGGGATAGACCTCGGGCAGAGGGCGCCACCACACTCCACACCCACCCAGCCAGCCTTGACCCGGGGTGTGAACATGACTGGTCCACCAGGCTTCTGACCCCTCCCCAGCCTGTTCCTGCTCAGGGAAGGCCCTTCCTATGTGAACCCCCCTTACACACACACACACACACACACACACACACACACACACACACACACGGAGGGGACATCGGGCTGTTCAGGTGGGGTGGGAGTGGTGGCCTGGCCCGCACACAACCACCCTGGGCCTCCCTGTGTTACCTCTGGCTGCAACCGTGTCGAGGGCGACAGGGGCCTGCGCAGAGTCCTGAACCAGCGGCGACTGCTGAGGAACCTACTCTCATCGCTGCCTCTCTTGTGGCCTCGGCCTCGGGACACGGGGAGACAACAGGAAAACATGGTGTCCGCTCCAGTGTCTCTGTCCGAGTGAGCCGGGAAGGGGCAGTTATAGAATGGGGCTGCCCGGTTACCAGGTTCTGTTGGGCCCCATCGTCAGGAAGTGAGGTCACCCCTGGGTCCCCCCACCCCGAGCATCTCCTCAGACATGAGCAGTGACCTCACTTCCTGACGATGGGGCCCAACAGAACCTGGTAACCGGGCAGCCCCATTCTATAACTGCCCCTTCCCGGCTCACTCGGACAGAGACACTGGAGCGGACACCATGTTTTCCTGTTGTCTCCCCGTGTCCCGAGGCCGAGGCCACAAGAGAGGCAGCGATGAGAGTAGGTTCCTCAGCAGTCGCCGCTGGTTCAGGACTCTGCGCAGGCCCCTGTCGCCCTCGACACGGTTGCAGCCAGAGGTAACACAGGGAGGCCCAGGGTGGTTGTGTGCGGGCCAGGCCACCACTCCCACCCCACCTGAACAGCCCGATGTCCCCTCCCTGTGTGTGTGTGTGTGTGTGTGTGTAAGGGGGGTTCACATAGGAAGGGCCTTCCCTGAGCAGGAACAGGCTGGGGAGGGGTCAGAAGCCTGGTGGACCAGTCATGTTCACACCCCGGGTCAAGGCTGTCTGGGTGGGTGTGGAGTGTGGTGGCGCCCTCTGCCCGAGGTCTATCCTGAGCCCTGGAGGTGACTCTCATTTCCCCTGGATGGGCGTCTATGTAGAGACAGGGCTGGGCCTGATCCAGGAGCAGAAGGTCCAGTGGGCAGAAGCAGCAGCGACTAGGGCCCTGCAGAGCTTGAGGCCTCTGGACCGGTTGCCTGTCACTGTCATTGCAGAGCTCAACTCGGGTCATAGAGGAACAGCAGGTGGTCGATGAAGACCCCGGCCCCACCATCACCATTGAGGGGCAGCTGGGCCATACTAAAGGCCAGAGCAGGCCCACGGTGCATACGGCCAGCTGTGGTTCTGGAGAACCAGGGCCCTTTAGTGCCCGGAGATGGAGTCCTCCTCAGAAGGCCATCAGGTTCCGCAGATCTCCGTCCTGGAAGCTGCTCAATCAGCAAAGGCGGATCGCACTTTGCAACTCCTTCCTGCAGTCGCCCAGGTTCCGCAAGAGGTTCCCAATGTGTGATGCCTACCTGGAGCACCAGGCCCATGTGACTCACACTGGGCCAGAGGACCTGCAGCCCCAGGGGGCAGGGCCCCAGGAGGGTGAGAAGGAGGGGGAGGTGGGAGTGGGTTGTGGAGGTGGTGCATCTGAGCTTATGGGGAGGGCTCAGTGCCAGGCACACAGGGAGCACCCCCAGAGGCTGGCCAGGGGCAAAGCCTGGCCCCAGGACACCCAGCCACTGGAGTGCAGCTGGGATGCACGTCCTGTGGTGGGTCCTGGGCTGTGGCTTCTCTGGAAGGCTGTGGCTTCTGTTATGTCCTTGCGGGGAGGAAGGGCACACAGAAAAGCGGGCATGTGGGTGATCTTTTCTCCTCTCACAACCCCAGCACCGGCACCGGAGGCAGAGGAGACTCCTGAAGTCTATACAGAGGAGTCTGATGAGGAGTCGGATGAAGAGCTGGAGGCGTGGGCACCTCCAGAGGTCCTGCCACCTCCAGCAGCCTCTCTGGTGGCAGCTGTGGAGCCAGGGCCGGCCTGGGAGACACCTGCAGACATGACTGAGGCCCCACCACCCCTTGATGAGGAGCCCTCCCTGGAACCTGCCATAGGTCCTGCCTCAGAGGAGGAGCTGCCTCCTGAAAACCTAGCAGGTCCAGCCCCAGAGCCGCTGGCTGAGACTGCTCCCCGCCGTGTCCCCTCAGCAACACTTGTGCTACCCCCCCTCGTTGACCTTTTCCTTCTATTTTCCTTCCTTTTCATGTTTTATTTTTCTTCATGGGGTTATTCAATTGTTTATTTTCTAATTGTTATTATTTGGAGTATTTTGGGGTCTTTTTGTTTTTCTCTATTCTTCTTTCTTCTTTTATGCATTGTTTCTCCCTGGGGTGATTCAATTTAATAAAAAAAATTATTGTATTTAAATGGTGTCATTGCTGAGCATGAAGGACAGTCACGATGCTGGGCAAGCATCACCACCGTCTAGTTGCAGGATGTTCCATCCCGCAAAGGAAACCCTGCACCAACAGTTCTCACGCCCCACTCCTCCTGCCCCTGGAGACCCCTGGTCTGCTTTCTGTCTCTGCTCTGTTACCTGTTCTGGACATTCCCTATGCATGGAATCTTACAATAGGTGCCTTTTTGTGTCTGCTCACATATTTTTGTTTGCTTTTTATCTGAAATAGCATTTTTGTAATTTGAAAGGGAAATCCCACATGACTTAGAGATCAGATGTAAAAAAAAAAAAAAAAAAAAAAAGAAGCCCTTTTGGTAAGTGTGTGTGTTATCTCCATGTAGAGGCTCTGTGCTCAGTGTGGCCTCAGGGCCAGAAGCCAGTCAGGCAAAGGCTGGCTCTTCCTGTGCCCAAAACAAAAACAAGAAAAAATGCAGAAATCTGGGAAGACAAACCTTCAGCTACAAAGCATTCCTCACAACCCAAGGCCAGAGAAAGGTGTGACCTCCCTGTGGTGCAGAGAACTCTGGAAAGTCGTTTTCTAAAGGGACAAAGGGCAAACACATGCACTTCCAAAGGGACAGGGCACACGCCTTACATGTCAGAGATGCCCCACCTCCCCGATGGGGACACACCCACTGCGGGCACTGAGGGGAGAGCACTGTGACCATCAGACTGGCAGGCTTCTGGGCTGGTGGCAACCAGCCTGAGGACAAAGGGAGGCAGCAGAGGCCCCAGCAGGTCCCCTGGGGAGGAGGGGAAAAGGCCACCCTCTGGGAGAACAGTGAGCAGCACCTGCCAAAGTCCCACAGGGGCTCACCTGCACCTGGCAGTGCCCCCCCTAGGTGTTTACCCCACAGAAATTCTTGCACAATTGGTCAGAGATGGATTTTTGAGACTGTTCATCAGCGCACTGATGAAATAGCCTGGGATTGGAGAGACCACTAATGTCTGTGGAGAGGGCATGGGATCCACCAATCCTGGTCCACGTGGAAGAGGGGAGCTGAGCAGCTGCTCAAGTGGGTGCAGGGGTCTCTGTGTGCCCAGAGATAAAGACCCCAGGGGTCCTCTCATGTGAGACACGTGGACCCGATCCCACCTGTTAGACCACACACATGTGGTTTCAACACACAGACCGTCATATCTGAAAACAACATGACACTGTATGTAGAGAACTCCAAAGATTCCACCATTACTACTAGAACTGATAACTGAATTCAATAAAGTAGCAGGATACAAAATAAAAATCCAGAAATCAGTTGCATTTATGTAGACCAATAATGATCAGAAAGGGAAACTGAGAAAACAATATCATTTACAATTACATATAAAACATACCTAGGAATAAATTTAATCAAGGATGTAAAAGATCTGTACTGAGAGAATTATAAGACACTGAAGAAAGAAACTGAAGAAGAGCTGGACCAGCATGGCTCAGCAGTTGAGCATCAACCTATGAACCAGGAGGTCAAGGTTGGATTCCTGGTCAGGGCACATGCCCGGGTTGGGGGCTTTATCCCCAGTAGGGGGCCTGCAGGAAGCAGATGATCAATGAGTCTCAACATTGATGTTTCTATCTCTTTTCCTCTCTCTTCCTCTCTGAAATTAATAAAAATATATTTAAAAAAGAAAAAAATTGTAGAAGATACAAATAAGTGGAAGCATATACTGTGTTTATGGATAGGAAGAATTAACATCATTAAAATGTCCATGCTACCCAAAGAAATCTATAGATTAAACACAATTCCTATCAAGATACCAATGGTATATTTCACAGAACTACAACAAATATTCCATAAAATTATATTCAACCACAAAAGACCCCAAATAGTCACAGAAATCTTGAGAAAGAAGAATAAAGTTGAAGGAATCACACTACCTGAAAACAGATCATCCTACAAGTTTACAGTAATCAAAACAGCAGGGTACTGACACAAAAACAGATATATAAGTCAATGAACCAGAATAGAAAGCCCAGAAATAAACCTACACTTTTATGGTCAATTAATATTTGAGAAAGAAGTTAGGAATATATAATGGAGTAAAGATAGTCTATTCAAAAAATGGTGCTGGAAAAAGTGGACAGATATGTGCAAAAAAATGAAACTAGACCACTTTCTTACACCATAAACAAGAAAAAACTAAAAATGTATTAAAGATTTAGATGTAAGACTCATAATCATAAAAATCCTAGAAGAAAACATAGGCAGTAAAATCGCTGATATTTCTCATAGCAATATTTTTTCTGATATATTTATTTGGACAACGGAAACAAAAAAGAAATTAAACGAACAGGAGTACAGCAAAAGAAACCATCAACAAAATGCAAAGACAATCACTAAATGGAAGAACATACTCACCACGGAGACATCTAATGAGTTAATAATCAAAATTTATAAAGAGCTTATACAACTCAATACCCAACAAACAATCCAATAAAAAAATGTGCAGAGGACCTGAATATACATTTCTCCAAAGAGGACATACAGATGGCCAATAGACATATGAAAAGGTGTTCAGTGTCACTAATCATCAGGAAATGCAGATTAAAACCACAATGAACTCCCTGGCAAAAGGCAAGGAGACACCTGATTGGTGGTGTTGCTCTTCTATCAGTCAGGGCAAAGCAGATGTACAGTCCTTACTTTATTCTAGCTTGATGCCTGTGTTGGTGGCTACAGCTGTTTCATGGCTGGGGCACATAAAAAAAAAAAACCACAATGAGAAATCATCTCACACCTATTAGAATGATTATTATCAATAAATCAACAAGTATTGGCAAAACTGTGGAGAAAAGGGAACCCTGGAGCGCTGCTGGTGGGAATGCAGACTGGTGCAGCCACTGTGGAGAACAGTGTGGAGTTCCCTCAAAAAGTAAAAAATGGAACTGCCTTATGACCTGATTCCACATTTGGGAATTTATGCAAAGAACCCCAAAACACTAATTCAAAAGAATACATGCACCCCCATGTTAAGTGTAAAGTTATTCACACTAGCCAAGATGTGGAAGCAGCCCAAGTGCCCATCAGGAGATGAGTGGATAAAAAAGCTGTGGCACATTTCCGCAGTGGAATACTACTCGGCCATCAAAAAGAAGGAAATCTTACATTTTGCAACAGCCTGAATGAACCTGAATAAGCCAGTCAAAGAAAGACAAACACCATATGATTTCATTTATATGTGTAATCTAATGAACAAAATAACCAACAAAATAGAAACAGACTCACAGATAAAGATAACAGACTGACAGCTGTCAGGAGAGGGGCCTTGGGGGGTATGTGAAATAGGTGAAGGGATTAAGCAAAAATAAAACAAAACAAACCTCATAGACACAGACAACAGTATGCTGACTACCAGAGGGAAAGGGCCGGAGGGCGGGGGGCAGGTAGAAGAAGGTAAAGGAAGGCTAAATGGTGATCGGAGGAGATTTGACTTTGGGTGGGGAACACACAATACAATATGTATTATAGGATTGTACACTGGAAACCTATGTCATTTTATTAACCAGTGTTACCCCAATAAATTAAATAAAAAGTATTGTACTGATTTCAGAAACCTTGAAAACAAATGGAGAAACATGTACGGTGGCTCTAAAAGGTATTCATTTCTTTGTGAAAAGAATTTCTTAAGTTATTCTGTGCTCTGATTGTGCTTTCTAAAATTGAAATGTGTTCAATAAAACTAACAGAAAAGGTAAGACCCACATTTTGTTTGTTTGTTTTACAAAAAGGCTTCTAAACCCTCACTCCAAATAGGGGAGGGGTCATCAAGGACTAAGGAGCACAGAAAACTATACTCGCTGCCTCCAGGAGCGAATGAGGCCCAGGGACCGCCTCACAGCACACCCTGATGCAGAGGAGACCTCTCCCGGTCGCACCCCACAAGGACAAGCTGTGGATTCCTCAGAAAAACCTTCCCACTGCCCAGTGGGCTCTTTTTCCTTTTTCACCCACCAGAGCAGCTTGCCTGGGCTCAGCACCGCAGCGGACAACCCAATCTGGACATGGACATCTGTAGCTCACGTGGCCACCCGTGGCCCAGCGGTGGTTCATGCTCACGGGGCAACTTGGGAGACACCGTTTTTGTGTGAGTGCCTGTGTGCTCTGGGGAGGGATGCCAGAGAGTGAAAGTTGGGATGCAAACCACCTGACCTCAAGAGAAAGAAGCGATCTGACCCTTGGCAGGACAGCTACTGCTTCTAGCGGGCCTGTGCAAGCTCACAAGGTGCTTTTACAAGCATGGGCTCATGCGAGTTCCTCATCACCTGCTCTTCCCAGTATCGCAGGCTTGGCAAGCAGCTGTGGATTCTCTTTGGCTCTCACTCTGCAAGTTCCTCTCTCCCTGGTCAGCAAGTCCCATGATCTAAATGTAACGGGGGCAGTTTGGGTGCTTGTGTGACTCTTCTGAGGTCTGCACATGAGTGGCAGAGTGCTGTGTAGCCTGTTAGTTTTGCTGGGTTCCTGCTTCCATGGATTCTTTCTTGCCCTGGCTCTGGACAGGGTCTTGGGCTTTGTTACAACAGAGGGTGCCCTTCCGTGGAGACTTCTGGGCCAGAGGAGGTGTCACAGGAGTTACTTACAGAGCTGGGGTTGGACAGGGTTTTATTGTGTGCAGGAGTCTGGTTCTGGAAATGTCGTCTCCAATCTATGGCAGGAAAAACAGTTCCTCCCATGGGCTGTATCACCCTGATTTCTGTGGTACCTGACTTTGGAGGTAGGAGACGTGGGTTAACACTGGTGCGTTGAAGCCGAAGGGAAGAAGTGGCTGGGTGCATAACATAGCCGTGCATGTTTGCCCTTCCTTGCTATTTTAGTAGGCCGTGGCTTCCCCAAGCAATGGCAGGAGCCAGCAAACAGGTCACTTTGGAAGGACATCTTGGGGGAGTCTTGTCAAAGCTACAGCTTCCCGTGCTGCGGCAGGTAAATAAGTTCTGTTCTTGTTGACCCCTCAACTGAAGTCCTTAGCCTTCCTGGCTGAACCCACAACCGGGAGAACTGAGGCAGCCACACTCCAGGGACACGGAGTCCCCTGGGGCTCAGGCTTTCTAATAATAGTTTCTCAGGGCGCCTGGAAAGTAAGTGTCCTTGTGTGTCTCACTGGAGACAGCCGACCGCCTTCCTGTTCCCCTCGCCTTAGGGTGGGAGTGATTTCCTCATCACTTGCTTTTCCCAGTATAACTAACTGCTTTTTTCTAATAGTTTCTGTCTTCCTAGTCAGTGAGCCACGTGACCTACACATAGCAGGGGCAGGGTTGCTGGTGCTTGTGTGGCTCTTCTGAGGTCTGCAGATTGCTGGCCTACCCCTAACTATAGTGGCTGTGGTGGCCTGGAGTTCGAGACTGTGAGGCATATGGGTAACTGAGGTTGAGACTGTGAGGCATATGGGTAACTGAGTACTTACACTTTCAGATCGGTGTGTCTTTAACCGAGCATTCTAGAATGTTTTAGGGAACCGATTTTGGGCCTGAAGGACTTCTATTTGCCATGTAGTTCCTAGGTCACCCTGGTTAGGGGAGGAGGCTGTCCCTGAGACCCAGGCAGAGTTTGGGGCCATGGATGCTTGTGTAAAAGACAGGTGTCACTCAACTTCCAGTCGTGTCTGAAACAAACTTGCCTTCTTGAGTTCATCTCAGATAAAGGGCACCTTGATTTATTTCCTTTTGGGATCAAATAGCTAACATTAAAAATATAATCCCAGTCCGACTGGCGTGGCTCAGTGGTTGAGCGGTGACCTATGAACCAGGAGGTCATGGTTCAATTCCTGGTCAGGGCACATACCTGGTTGTGGTCTCGATCCCCAGTGGGGGCATGTGGGAGGCAATGATGATTCTCTCTCATCATTGTTGTTTCTATCTCTCCCTCTCCCTTCCTCTCTAAAGTTAATATATATATATAATCCCAGTGAGACCTGTCGCTTTGGCCTGGCCTTGCCTTAACGGTGTGGCCTTGACCAAATTACTTCCCCTCGCTATGCTTCAGTGTCCTCATCATTAAAAAGTAGAAAGTAATGGTGTAGAACTACCTCATACGTTGGTGGTGAGGAAAAAAATCAGTTAACATATACAAAGCCCTCAGAACAGTGCCTCGTATGTACTATTCTGTGCTATACTAGTACAAGGATTGTTATTTTTTCGCTATTTGAATCCAGAACAGAATGTGAAATAAAAGGGTGTCCTGGCAAAAGCCACTCAGAGCTTCCATTTCTCCATTTTAAAATGAGGTGGCGATACCAACCCAAGTGTCCATCAACAGATGGATAAAGAAATGTAGCATATGCACACAATGGAATATATATATATATATATATATATATATATATACCCCTAAGCGACTGTCCGACCGGTAGCTATGATGCTCAATGCAGGAGCTGCCGAGCTGCAGTGACTTGGCAGCTGTGGTTCTCCGGTGATGCACCCAGAACCAGAGAAGAAGAAGCCCTATTCCAGGGTGCATCACCTGAGAACCGCCCTCTCACAATCTGGGATCTGTCGGAGAGCTGGTTTTGGCCAGATCCCTGTAGGTCAGGCTGAGGGACCCCACCAGTGCACAAATCTGTGCACCAGGCCTCTAGTTCAGTCATAAAAGGAATGAAGTGCTGACACGTGCTACTTAATGGATGAACCTTGAAGACATTATGCTAAATGAAATAACCCAGACACAGAAGGACACATATGGCATGATTTCACATATGTGAGCTCTCTAGAAAGTCAAAATCAGAGACAGAAAATAGCATTGAGGCTGTCAGGGGAGGGGGTGTGGGAAATGGATAGGTATTGCTTGATGGTTACTGTTTCTGTTTCAGTTACAGATGAAAACGATTTGGAGAGGGGTAGTGGTGATGGTTACACAACAATGTGAATGCACTTAATGCCACTGAACTGTACACGTAAAAAGAGTTAAAATGGCACACTTCATGTTATGTGTATTTTACAATAAAAAAATTAAAAATGACAATAGAGGGAGAAATCAGCTAACTTTGAAAGAGAAGGCGCTTGCTGTAGACATGGTTTATCAGGAAAACACTGAGCTGTAATGACCTTGGTCTGAAAAGTCCTTTCCAGCCTTAGCCTCCTTTCCCTCCGGCACTTCCATGCCCTTTGTTTCCTTCATGACACATCTTGGGACAAATCTCTGTCCCCCCCCCCCACCCCCTTTCTGTTCCCACAGCTCTCCTCCTACCCTTGGTGCTACCTGCCTCAGTCTTTCTCAGGTGCCTGCTGCCCTACAATAGGCTTTGGGCTTTTCTCTACTTGTGTGTGGCTGTTTGTCAACTATGTCTTAACCCCTCGACGACCAGGGATTGTATCTTCTCCCTCTTTTATGCTGCTCCCTCCATTCAAGTCCTATACTCAGGATGAGTCCGAATGGGTGCCTGAAGATGATCCCCCCCGACATCCTTGCCACGAGGAACTAAAAGTACAAAGGGCCTGGTTGCACCATGTTCTGGACCTGGGTTTTCCAAACTTTTAAAACTTCTACTCTACCCACTAACACATACATCTTACCTTGCAACCCAGAAAACACACACACACACACACACACACACACACACACACACACGTAGTTTCATGAAATGACACCATTATGTGGTTAAATCTTAGATTTCTGATTTATTAGGTTTTTAAAAAATGCTTGTAGTTACATTGATTTTTGTGTGTCTGTGTAACATTTTATTTCTTGAAATTTTCCATTAAAAATGAGAAGAAAAAGATTGACTAACCTGCCTGGCGAACCAAAGTTACACTTACATTTTCCAATAACTGTCCAAGTTTCCTTATGATTCAATCCAATGCGTCATCACTCTCTATGGAATCCCTCGGCACTGACTAAGGCATGTGAGTCTTTCTGAGAGCCATAGGCCCAGCTTTCTGTCTCAACATCCCTACAGCACAGTGGGATTAGTGGAGATAACATGAGGTTGATTTTTGTACCCATGAAATCTTGTTTGAAAAAATACCATTATTTGAAGACTGACTCATGCTTGGGTGTGCCCACTGCTGGCCACTAGGGGGAGCTGATAGGTCAGGCTGCACAGAGGAATCCTAAAACTGGCAAAGGGTTTGAAGGAATTGGAGGGAGTGGTCTCCGTCCTAGTGGGGACCTCAGGAAGCCCATGCAAGCTCCCACACCCCTTAGCAAGCCCCTCACAGAGGAACCAGAGGTGCTCAGTCAGAATTTATTTAGTTGAACAAACATCTCTCTAGTGCAGTGGTTCTCAACCTGTGGATTGCGACCCCTGAAAATACATCCTGCATAACAGATATTTACATTATGATTCATAACAGTAGCAACATTACAGTTATGAAGCAGCAACGAAAATAATTTTATGGTTGGGTCACAACATGAGGAACTGTATTTAAAGGGCCAGAAGGTTGAGAACCACTGCAGTCTAGTGGATTTAGTTGAGTGAACTTTTCCTGGTTCCCTCCCTCCTCGGGGAACCATTTAAATGTAGTGTGTGTGCTGCTTGTTGGGTTTTTGGCTCAGCACTCGGACCCTCTTCCTTGTGAAGCAGCACAGAACTCAGCTCATCCCTCTCTGTCCTTCAGATGTGTGACTGGCCGCCTTGAGACTTGTCGTGAACACCAAGTGGAATCTGCCTCACTGTGCAGAACACCCTGCTGTGCCAGGAACCCTCCACTCCCTCAGTCAGTAGGTTTGTGGTGAGGGAAAAAATCAGTTAACATATATCAAGCCCTCAGAACAGTACCTGGTATGTACTGTTCTGTGCTGTACTAGTACAAGGATTGTTATTTTTTCGCTATTTGAATCCAGAGCAGAACGTGAAATAAAAGGGGGCCATGGAATATTATTATCTATATCTATAAAAGCCTCAGCAACCGTCTGACCGGTAGCTATGACACGGGGAGGCTGGAGGAATGAGGTTGTGGGGAATGAGGGATCCCTGGGAGGGAGCCAAGGCCACAGCACAGCCTGGCCCAGGTGATCCTGGAACCCAGAGGAGATCTCCGTGACATCGAAAGCCAGCTGCTCCGAGGACGCCCTGGCCCGCCCTGGGCGCTGTCCCTGAAGCAAATGAAAGGAAACATCTAGCTCAGCTCCAGCACAGCTTCAGCGTCTGTCTGCCGCGAGGAACCATGGACCACTAGACGTCTCAGCCGCCTTCTGTGAGCACAAGGAGGGGCAGCCACAGGCTGGTGAACCGCCTGTCTCCAGTGCCTCACAAGGTGCTAGCTGGGTATCCGTGTTCTTCTCCTTGCTCCTCCCATTAGCTTCACTTTCCTCCTATCAGCATGGCTCTCGGGCTTCCCTAAAGTGATGACCGCAGCCTGCTCCATCTTTCTAGTAGGATGCGGAGTATGTGCCTCAATATTTTGAGATTTCAGTAGACGGCTTATATCTAGAGCGAGCCAGAGAGTTATAATGTCCTTAAGCAAGGGAGAATTCTTCTCACTTCATTAGCAAGTGGTAAAGTGCTCCCCTCTGCCAATTCCCTGCTCCCCCTTCCCTTAAAATTCACCCACCCCCGGCACACCACAATGTCCAGGCTCCATGTGCTCCACTAGGCTGGGATCAGCTATTGAAGGGTAGGGGTTAGCCTTTTAGTAACTGCCCAGAGACTGAGCCAGACGGACCTGGAAGACTGCCTCAGAGCAATTCCATGGGACTGGGACTCGGAAATGACCGCGGGCCTCTCCCTGTTGGCCACAGGAAGAAGCCTGTGGTGAAAATCATGCTTGAAGGTCATGCTTGTCTGCTAAGAGCTTGGGGAGATTCTAACACAGCTCCTGCCACGGGCCTCTCTGATTCTGCCGGCAGGAAGCCAACGCTGTGAAGGTCAAGTTCCCCTGCTCTCCAGGGAAGGCTCCTCAGTGAAGACTGGCTGGAGCAATCTATCCCCCCTCCCTCACTGGGCCTCACCCTGACCCTCCTCCAAAACAACCTTTGAAACACACTCCCAAGACTCATAACGCTCTTCTCTTCCAGCTGCTTGGGGCTACCACCCCCCTGTGAATCTCAGGTTACCACCTTCTGTCCACTGCTTAAGTTCACCGCCACAGGTGCTCTGAGGCAGGTGACTCCAGGCAGGGGCTACCCCTGGTGACAATGAGGCCTCCACGGTGGAAGAGGCTCTGCTGGATGTAATGTCTTCACCCTTCCCTCAGGTATTGGAGGAGGTTAATGGAAGGATGGCTCTTGAGCACCCCCCCAAATCCTGGTGAGAACTACTCTTGGGGGAGGGCCTCACTCTGATGAATTTATTGCTCCAAACTTCTTGTTTATAGCCAAACACTCTAGCATGTGGCTTTGCAATTCTTCTCACTAATTAGAGAGGCAGGATTTGTTTCCCAATCTCCTTGAATCATGACTGGCCTTGAACTTGCTTGGGCCATAGAAATGATGAGGTGCCAGTTTTGAGCTTAAAGTCTCAAGGAGCCTTGTCCAGTTGTCCTCCTTGTGTCTTTGTGAGACCATGCTTGGGCTGCTCGGCTGCAAGATCAGAGTCACGTGGAATGGAGCTGAATCGCCTCAGCTCCCTGACCAAAGCCAACCTGGAACAGCTGACACCTCACTGACCACCCAGACATGTAGCGATAAATGCTTATTGTGTGTCACAGAGGCTTTCAGGGCGGCGTGCTACACAACGTTTACTGTGGCCATAGTCAGCTAACATGCCCACCTAGAAATTAGAGAATGGGGCACACCTTGAAGAAATCATATGTATTAGAAGCGACATTCACCTTCAAATAAAATGGGTTCCTGCAGATTGCTTCTTCCCTTGCATTGCTTGGAGCTGACAGCTGAATATCTTCCTCTGGTCTCAACTCTAGATGTGTTTAATATCATGGCAGAAACCAGAGAAGAGGAGAACCAAGATGGCGGCATAGGTTAACGCCGGAGTTTGCCGCTTTGAACAACTACTTCAAAAGTGAAACTAAAAGACAGAACGGACATCACCCAGAACCACAGGAACGCTGGCTGAGTGGAAGTCCTACAACTAGGAGGAAAGAGAAACGCATACGGACACTCAGAGGAGGCACAGTGCTGAAGTCAAATTCTGAGGTGCGGAGTGCGCAGAGTGGGCTGGCGGCGGAGGGTGCGGTTGTTGTTTTCAATCGGGAGGGAGTCGCAGACTCTGAGCTCCAGATACAGGCGAGTCTTTAGGGACCCAGACTCAAACGGGAGAAGCGGGACTTCTGGCTTCGGTCAGAGCGAGTGCAGCTTTCTCTCCGAGCTTTGCAGCGGGTGCTGGGACTCAGAGAGGCAGAGCCCCTGGGGATGGGACTGAGAGCCACCATAACTGCTCTCTCCGGCCCACCCTGTTGATCCTGTGCGACCCACCCTGCCCAAGCCCTGCACAGAGGCATTTGCCGGATAGCCTCAGGCAAAGGCTAGATTAGCACCTCCCTAGAGGACAGAAGTTCTCTCACTGCTGACACAGCTGATTCTCACAGCCACTTGGCCTGGAGGTCAAACCCTCCCTGGTATTAGCTACAACAATCAAGGTTTAACTATAAGACTGCGAACAAAGACCACTAGGGGGTGCACCAAGGAAGCATAACAAAATGCGGAGACAAAGAAACAGGACAAAATTGTCAATGGAAGATATAGCGTTCAGAACCACACTTTTAAGGTCTCTCAAGAACTGTTTAGAAGCCGCCGATAAACTTAATGAGATCTACAAGAAAACTAATGAGACCCTCGATGTTATATTGGGGAACCAACTAGAAATTAAGCATACACGGACTGAAATAACGAATATTATACAGACTCCTGACAGCAGACCAGAGGAGCGCAAGAATCAAGTCAATGATTTGAAATGCGAGGAAGCAAAAAACACCCAACCGGAAAAGCAAAATGAAAAAAGAATCCAAAAATGCGAGGATAGTGTAAGGAGCCTCTGGGACAGCTTCAAGCGTACCAACATCAGAATTATAGGGGTGCCAGAAGATGAGAGAGAGCAAGATATTGAAAACCTATTTGAAGAAATAATGACAGAAAACTTCCCCCACCTGGTGAAAGAAATGGACTTACAGGTCCAAGAAGCGTGGAGAACCCCAAACAAAAGGAATCCAAAGAGGACCACACCAAGACACATCATAATTAAAATGCCAAGAGCAAAAGATAAAGAGAGAATCTTAAAAGCAGCAAGAGAAAGAAACTCAGTTACCTACAAGGGAATACCCATACGACTGTCAGCTGATTTCTCAACAGAAACTTTGCAGGCCAGAAGGGAGTGGCAAGAAATATTCAAAGTGATGAATACCAAGAACCTACAACCAAGATTACTTTATCCAGCAAAGCTATCATTCAGAATTGAAGGTCAGATAAAGAGCTTCACAGATAAGGAAAAGCTAAAGGAGTTCATCACCACCAAACCAGGATTATATGAAATGCTGAAAGGTATCCTTTAAGAAGAGGAAGAGGAAGAAAAAGGTAAAGATACAAATTATGAACAACAAATATGCATCTATCAACAAGTGAATCTAAGAATCAAGTGAATAAATAATCCGATGAACAGAATGAACTGGTGATTATAATAGAATCAGGGACATAGAAAGGGAATGGACTGACTATTCTTGGGGGGGAAAGGGGTGTGGGAGATGCGGGAAGAGACTGGACAAAAATCGTGCACCTATGGATGAGGACAGTGGGTGGGGAGTGAGGGCGGAGGGTGGGGCGGGAACTGGGAGGAGGGGAGTTATGGGGGGGAAAAAAGAGGAACAAATGTAATAATCTGAACAATAAAGATTTAATTAAAAAAAAAAAAAGAAAAGAAAACAGAAATACAAATTGGAAATGCTAAAAAAAAAAAAAAAAAAAGAAACCAGAGAATGAGCACCAGAATCGAGAGTCATTTTTTATTAGACATCAAATGAACACACGTGAGAGAAGCAAAGCCAAGAAAAATGATGCTCACTTATGTTTGTATGGACGTCGGCTAATGCGGGATTTGTCTACCCAGGTGGGGTTGGGTGGGTTGTTTGTACCAGTTAATATTCCTCATGTTGGCATCTGGAAAACTCCTGTGCATGCAGAGGTCAGAGTATAACACTATCACTGACAGGTCATCTTTATGAAACTTATTGGCGGGCAATGGCAGTGTGTGGCTTCCCTGATTTCAGTGTGGATTAGAAGCGCAGGTAAAACTCTAGCAGAGCAAGATCGTCAGTCAACGCCTCTTGTGCTCCAGCAACGGCAGGGTTACTGGCCTCCCAAGCTGGAGTCACTGAACTCTGACACAGGAAGGTAAGCTCTGACTGCTCTACCTGTTTAAATGTGACAGAGACCGGACCACACAGCAGAGGTTTAATGGTCGTCACCAAGCTTGTGGGAGGACTTCATTCGTGTCCCTTGGTCATTCAATGCCAGCTGTCAATCAGGGTCAGCAAGTGTACTTCCTAACAGTGAGCCTTGTCTCTCGGAGATGAATTTAGAGGCGGGGGAGCACGTAAACAAGTGGCCTCCAGTTTCCCAGGGACACGCTGACTTCTCCACCCTCTTCTTACTCCTCTCAATTCAGTGTCTGGCCCCAGAGCTGTGGACAGACACTGCACGCCTCTAGGCAGGAGCTCCCTCGGTGGTTCCTGCTCCCACGGGCCCTGTGGCTCCCTCACAGATGCCTCTGTCTCTCCGGCCTCGGCGTGAGCATCCAGGAGGACCGCTGCCCGGGCTCTGTACAGGGGCGCACTGTGTGCCTCTGCCCGGTGGCAGCACGAGAACAGAGATGGAATTCAGAGGCAGCAGCTGAGGGCAGCTCGATGCAGCACGCCCTCCCCTCTGCCCCACTCCCCCTCCCCCGCCCCTGGCTTTCAGAACCAGAGGGTGATTCTTCAATGAGGATTCACGAGGGCGGGAGGGAGCCGGCGCAGAGGGAGGCCCAGTGGGATTAGCATGAAGAAAGATTTTCTTTCTAAGTATAATATGTGTGTCATTTTTCTTACATGGCAGCTGTGATTAAAGTCACGTCCTCTGGCCAAATGCTAAAACCCAACTCTGGATAAGTACAGGATTAGAAACACTGGGTATATTATACAAGCTGCAGAAAGACCGATCTGCCATGAAACAAGTGCACCTTTGTAAAATTTCGTTTTTAAATTGAGGAGCGAAGGGTCCACAGGAAACTGGCTCACTATAAGGCTTCGTCACTGGAAACGGCAAACAAACGAAACCCCACCAAGAATACAAACACCAAGGATGCCAGCAGGTACTGCGGTTGGGATAAGGGAAGTCTCCTTGTAATACTTCATACTCCTTCCCCTTGAGCAACGGTTCTCAAAGTGCGGCATCTGCACCAGCAGCAGCAGGATCACACCTGGGAACTTGTGGGAAATACCAGTGCGTGGGCCTCTTCCCAGGCCTATTGGATCAGACACTCTGCAGTCTGTGTTGTCACACCCCCCTGGGGATTCCGGTGTGAACTCAAGTTTGAGAACTGCAAGTTTATGAAATACAATCTGTATCAGAAGGTACATAGGACATGGCTATCCTTCCCAAAGAGATTTAGTCTTTAGTGTCTTAAGGCATCTATGTAACATATTACCTTCTCTCCTGGGCATCTAGGATGGGACTGACACAGACCATCCTCGGGAAAATTAAGAAAAGCATCATTTGCTCGGCCAGTGTGGCTCAGTGATAGAGCACCAATCTATGAACTAGGAGGTACAGTTCCATTCCCGGTCAGGGCACATGCCCAGGGTTGCAGGCAGACTTGATCCCCTGTAGTGAGTGTGCAGGAGGCAGCTGATCAATGATTCTTTCTCATCATTGATGTTTCTATCTCCCTCTCTGTCTCCCTTCCTCTCTGATATCATTAAAAATATCTTTTAAAAAAGAAAAGCATTATTCAAATACTCTTCCATGTTCTGTGACTGAGTCTCCACTGGCAACGCCCTTGCTGGCCACGAATCACCATCTAAGCCACCTGGTTACAGCAGCACCCACTTTCTATGCCAATCAAGAAAACCTAAGCTATGCTGTGGCAACAAACCTCTTGCAGACGTCCCCACCTTATCATGATAAAGGTTTATTTCTTGCCCCCAATACACCTGGTAACACAGGTCAGCAAGGGAACTCTACTCGTCACTCAGGAACCCAGGCTGATGGGGAAGAGGACATGCCAGGCCTAACTTCCAAAGCAGGGGAGCAGCACCCAGAAGTGGACGGAGTGCCTGAGAACAGCCCGAATGACCACTACACAAGGTTACGCCTTGGCCCCGGCAGCCATCGGAGGCAAGGCTGCATGTTAACAGTAAAGAAAAGGCAAGGCCATGGCTTCTCCGTTTTACAGTCACTGCCTCTTTGTTCCCACTGATCTTCAAATCAACAAAATCTATACCGTCCTCCCACGGTCTTTTTTGACCAAACTTTTTCATTCTTTATATTTAAAAAAATGAAGTTAATATACACACAGGAAAGTGCACAAATCCTGAGGATACAGCCTGATGAGTTAGCACAAAGTGGACACGGCCGTGTAGCTACCTCAAGGCTAAGACATGGACGGTCATCGGGCACTCAGCAGCCCCTCAGGCTCCCTCCCAGCCATCTCCTCCCCCTTTCCTAACGGTAACACTCTCCTGATTTCCAACATCACGCTTCAATTATTTTTTTACACACATGCATTCGACTAGCATGTATCAGCCAGGCAGCAAGACTTCCCAGCCCTGGCAGGTGGTGTGACAAACCCAAGCACAGGAGCCGATCTCTGTGAGCTGCCCGGAGGAAGACCGGCTTTCGGGGGTGGGGGTGGGGGGTGGGGGGTGGGGTAACACGTTTCGGACAGGGTTGGGCCATGAGCTCTCCGAACTCTCAGGGACTCAACCAATTTAATGAATATTATCTTTATTACCTGTTTACTTGCGCACATTCCGTATTTCATACCAGGGCAGATGCCGTCATAGCCAGAATCGCTGCCGCCTGACAGATGACGAATAAGCGACCCGCCCAGTCGCCACCGGGCCTCCCACAGCCAGCCTTTCCAGCGTTGAACACAAGTTGTTTTCTCTCTCCCTTTTGTATAGCCTCGCCCTTTCAGGTGGGTCTAGGGCTGGGTTAACTGGTTGGGGAATGAGGAACAAGTGAAACTTATTTTGGCCCAAATACAAGATTGGCATTTGGTTTTAGGGATATTCCTATGCAGCTTCCATGATCTGGAAATTAGGAATATAGTTCCCATTTTCTTGCCTATTAACTGATCAAAGGTCTTCATGGAGAGACAGTGGGCAGTTGGTTTCCTAAAATGCCGGCTTCTCCCCAAATGTCTTCAAAATCAGACACATCGGTGCAGGCACGCGCCCATAAACATGGTGCTTTGCTTTCCTGCCGCTATAGAATCCCTGCTGGCATTCGGGCCCCATGGCCTGGGACACCATTAGAAGTGCTAAGTCCATCTGTCACATTGAAGGGCTGACTGTCACTTCCCACCCCCCACCCCCCCACCCCTAGGAAATGGCCAGGGACTCTGGTGGGTGGGCAGAGAGTGTGTGCAACTCTGGAACACTGTGGCCAACCACTCGGCCACATCCTTTGTGGTCATCATCTTCAGCAAGATGTGCCTTAAATATACTTTTATAGTCAGCTGGCTTCCAAATGACAGCCATGCTAAGTAAACACGGAGTTACCATATGATTAGTAATTTCCTCATGGCACAAAGGAGAACGAAATAGTCTCTGGCTAAGGCCGGGGCTTTAAAAAAAAACCCAAAACTGCGCTTTCAGTAAAAAAAAAAATAAAAAAAAAATAGAAAACTGTCTTTATTCCAAAGCCAGAGCAACAGGTCACGGCCTTCTTCCTGTGCAGGAACATTGCTGCTTCACAAGGAAGTGGGGAAGGAAAAGATTAACAGGAAAACATTCCCAGAGCTGACTGCTCAGCTGCTGTCACTCATATGCTGAGCTGCCCCCACCTCCCTTCCCCATAAACACACACAGATGGATCGTGGCAGCAGGTTCCTGGCCTTTTAGAAATGACTTCTCCAGGCCCCACCCTGTCTACCTGTTTAGAAAAGAACTTAAGGGTAGTGTTCTCATAATTCAGGAGTAATAAAATTCTCAGCGTGCACCAAAGGTCACACTGAGAAACACCAGGGATGCTCCTTAAAGATTCCCAGACCTAAGGAAGCAGATCTGCAGGGTGGGGCCCGGAATTTGTATGCCCACCAGCTCCCTCCGGAGACCCCTATGCATGCTGTGAAGGGGGAAGCTCACACCAAGTATCACAGAAATAAAGGTATCTCTGCTTGCAACAGGCTTCCCCCTCAAAGGGACCCATGAGCATTTAAAGAAAGATTACGGCTCGTCTGTTCGTTATTTCCCTTGAGGGGAAAATTGCAGTTTTCTTACCTGATTCTGTCTGCAAGCGTTATCACACATCTGCTGTATTTCAGTGTTATATAAGTCAGGGATAAAACTGTGCTCATGGGAGCATCGAAAAATTACTGACAGGGACCCAACATGTCATTTACTGTGGGGATAGTGCTAGATAGTGTGTTGGGGGTAACTTTCTCCAGAAGCAAGGCCCACCTCTGCGATAAGTATAGGGTTTAGTCCTAACAGCAGGACAAGTTGTCAGTTTTACTTAACATTAAAGTCTCAAAGTTCCCATTGCTCTATTCCTTTAGTCTTGGGGTGGACTCTGGCCTTCAGCTCCTTTTTTTTTTTTTTTTAAAAACCCTCACCTGAAGATATGTTTACTGATTTTAGAGAGGGTGGGGAAACATCAGTGTGAGAGAGAAATGTTGACTGGTTGCCTCCTGTACCCACCTCAACTGGGGATCGAACCCACAACTTAGGTAAGTGCCCTGACTGGGAATTGAACCTGCAAACCCTTGGTGCATGGGATGACCCTCCAACCAACTGAGCTACCCAGCCAGGGCTGGCCTTCAGCTTCTTAGCTTCCAGGGCAAGGGTGTCTGGAAAACTGGCTTTTCCGTAAAGCTGGAAAATAAAATCAGGTCTCTCTAGCCCTCTGCCAGCCTCTCTTGGGGACCTTGCCCAAGCATCCCCCCACAAACCCCTTTCTGTATTTGTGCCTCAATAAATTGCAGCTGTGCCAACGGGGAGACTCAGGCTGGTTAAGACAGTGTGCCAAGATCCCAAGATAAAAAGCATTCAAAGTGCCCAGTGTTAGCAGAGCAAACAAGGCCCAAGGCAGCAGACAGGCAGCAGACATTACCCAGAAGCTAGATGTGTACTGAAGAAGACCTCACTCCACGGCAAAACAAGCACTCGTTTTCTTTTTGCAAAATTTAGCACAAGAAGCCTGAAATGCAGCACGCGGATGTAGGAATTCATTTTCTCCGGCACCGACAAAATCGCCTTCCTTTCTCAAATGCAACAGAGAAAATTCTCAGGATCACAAACCACCTGAGATACAGCCCTCCTTGCTCAAAAGGCAGGCCAGGCCGTTAAGAGGCAGGAAACTCACAGCCCCACTTTTCTTCAAACACAAACACCCTCCTGCTTTAATTTGCTGTGTGATTTCAGATCTGACGGAACTTGGCCTTAAATAACTCTCTGAACCGAAGTTTAGCCCAAATCCCAGAGCTGGCGGATCTGTCCCAGGAGGGAAAGAGATGCTTGTGACCCCGGCACCTGTGGCCTCATTTTCATGCTTCATGGAAGAGAACAGCCCTTCTGCCCAGAGGCCCCGGCATGAACTGAGCCGTCCCTGATACTGCCCCGCGTTGGCCTGAATTGCCAGCAATGTTTCTCCAGCGCCTCCAAAATTCTTCTCTCCAAAGTGCCAGTGCCTGAGCTCGTGAAAGCAGGCTGTCCAGTGCAAGCACTGTGATGACACACACCTGTTGGAAAACTCTAGTCTCTGGCCTTATTCCTTGAGCTCAGTGATGAATGAACAAAAGAAAGGAAGGAGAGGAAGAAGGAAAATAAAGGTTGAAGAAAAGCCTCAGTGATCTTTTTGCGATGCACCTGGCTCTCACGGATGACCCAGGTTAAAAAACCACCACCCGCCACTCTGCCCAAACACCTCGTGTGCATTCTGGCCACCCTCTTCATTCTAATCCAGTGGTTCTCAACCTTCTGGCCCTTTAAATACAGTTCCTCACGTTGTGACCCAACCATAAAATTATGTTCGTTGCTACTTCATAACTGTAATGTTGCTACTGTTATGAATCGTAATGTAAATATCTGATAAGCAGGATGGTCTTAGGCGACCCCTGTGAAAGAGTCGTTCGACCGCCAACTAATCAGATGGACTCGAGCCCCGTGACATTTTAGAAAGGACTTGGAAGGAAACAGGTGCTGCCGGGCCATCAGCTGTCTGAAATAATAAGCCCGCCTGGCTCCATCTCTCCCTTCCTATCATCACGGGTTTCCACCAGCACCGGCAGGTGCACCCGGACTCGGAACCAAGGTGTGCTGCTTCTGCACGTGAGAAGAGTGAGCTCACCGGCTCCCCTTGGAGATTACCTGTCTGGTGAACTGCTTGCCTAGCGAGGTCTTAAATTTCAGACTCGTGACGTGCAACCTGAGTGCTGAGCAGAGCTGTGGCGCTCTCAGAAGGTGTCTTCTGTTGTCGGGGTGCAAGACCGGCGGGCCGGGCGCTCGGCCTGCCTGTGCAATCCGTCAGCTGGTGCTGCCACTGCTGCAAGTCAATAGCATCGGGCACACAGTGTCAGAGATGAAGCTGGGACAAGCAGATAGCTTAATGAAATTTTATTTTGAAAATATGGCAAGAGTCTAAGGCACTTCAAACATTTAAATACATATAAGACCATGGTAAGTGTGACATGGTATAAAGGAATCCATAAATACGTGGAGAACTACGCCATGTTTCTCTAGAGGCGAATATATAGCCAATTCCTCTAACACAATGTGACCTTTATCATCAGGTATTAGAGTTGTGCAATTATTAATAAAAATATGGTACTGTTACATGTAGTTCTTCATGTCTTTTATTTCCATGGAATATAAAAGTTGAAAATACTGTGTCAATTTCATATAGATACCTTTTATATAAAAAGTCATATAATACATCCACCGAGATAAAACCAACTGAAAAGATTTCCTTTTGTACGTGTTATACTTTTTTAAGAGTTCCATCTTCTCATTTTAACCCAGAAACCTACCAGCCCAGGCCCAAGTTGCTGATGACCAAAGTCACCTCAACTTGCTTTAGAAAATAAAGACAAAAAAAACATCAACGAAACCATCCTGGAATGGAATTTCTGAGGAGCTTTCCAATCGTTCCACGCCGGTCAATATAAACACTGGAGGAGAAATTGGAAACACTGTGCCAGTGAGAACCTGACACTCTCAGCAGGGGTGGTGGGGGCGGGTGGAGAGAAGGCGCAGAAGTTGCCCGCTCAGGTCAGGTGACAGTTTCCTACGACTGTTCATAACGGAGCAGAGACTCAACAGCAACAGCGACTGGGTCAAGTGTGCCCTCCACAGAGGGAAGATGGCCGGGAGGGAGGCGGTGGGTGCCCGCCGGCAATCTCTCGCTGGCTCAGCTTCCGCCGTGACAGCTCCAGCCTTCGGTCCTTGGCCTTTTGCGTCCTGTTTGCTGGTGAGCTCAGGCACAATATGCATACATTCAGTATCTGTCACCCCAACAGGAACAGTCAGCAGCTTAATGGTGGCATGTAAATGGATGGCTATTTGTACATAAATCAATCAAAAGCACCTCGGTGGGTGGGACCAGGAGATGTCTTCCTTCCAAGCCGAGGGGTGCCCTAGAGACCAGGAAAGGAAAAAAAAATGGGGGTTAGTATGTGACCTCAGGCAGGTGTGTCCTCTGTGACATAGGAACTCGGTCCACCATAGCTGACAACCACTGGTGAGCCAGAGACAGAGCGGGAGCTGGAACACAGGTCCGCCAGCAGGAGGCGCTCAAGAGCCAGCTGAGCTCAGTAGTGCTGTGACCACCTGTCCCTGGGAAGTCGACTTCCTGCTAAGAGTGGATTCTGGGACCACAGGTTGCTATTCACACTATCTGCATTACAAGAAATGGCAGGAACATGGCGACATGTGTTAGCTGGCTGGGGTTGTGCCATTTGAATAATTCTGCCCAGAATAAGTCCTTCACGTGAGGGTGTGAGAGTGTGTGTCCCCTGAGGACAAGCAGAGGTCCCTTCTCTGCTGTGCTAACCATTAGCACTCCTGGCCTTCTGGGTGGGGGTAAAAGTGATGGAGTCTTAAGTTCCAGACTGAAACTTCCATTTTCAGAATCCTCAGAAAACCTGTGCCTCTCGTCAACTCCCAGAGGAAGGGGGCCCACCTGTCTGGTGGATTTCAGCCTGCTAACAAATGCCAAACGCACAACACTGACCGGAGACTGGGCTTTGGCGAAGTTGACGTGGGCATAGAGGAGGACGGCGATGTCCTTGTGTCCTGCTTCCAGAGCGATCGAAAGCGCGGTGCTGCCATCCTTAAAGATGAAAAGAACAAGCCAGGTTGGATTTCTCAGACGTCCAGACAGCCAGAGGTAACAAAACAAAACACCCTCCAGTAACTGAGATGGTCCCCCAAATCTAGCCATTGGTCCAGTCCTTTAAAAGGGAACTTTTCTGGACCTCGATGTGCTAAGCTCTTCGAATACAAGGACGAATGAGGCACAGTCTGCACCCTAAGGAAATCACAGTCAACAGGACAGTCACCCGTTCCCCTGTCTTGGCCTCACAGTGGTTAGTGTACAGGCCTGCACACTGTGGGCCCTGGACAATGTAGGCTGCCCATGGAGAAGTCTCATTCAACCACTGTGCCCACCAGCGGG
This sequence comes from Myotis myotis, assembly GCF_014108235.1. Classification (NCBI taxonomy): domain Eukaryota; kingdom Metazoa; phylum Chordata; class Mammalia; order Chiroptera; family Vespertilionidae; genus Myotis; species Myotis myotis. Next base: position 43,654,087 of record NW_023416316.1, on the reverse strand, counting down.
GGACAGTAGGAGATGGAGGTAGAAACATATTTTAATTTTCCCCCCCTTGTCATTACAAATGAGCAGCAGGCATGTACCATGGTGTATGTGTTGACATCTTGCCTAAGGTCTCTTAATTTTCCTCTTGGGGAGAGAGCTGGTCCTGCATCCCTAACCACCCCTGTGAGATGTGTGAGTAACATCAATGCAGAAGCACTGAATCCTGCTGGCTTGCAGCGATGTATCTTATGGGGTCCTGGCTGTGTGGCTCAAGTGGTTAGAGAGACATCCAGATATGCCAAGATTGCAGGTTTGATTCCTGGTCAGGGCACATACAAGAATCAACCAATGAATGCACAAATAAGTGGAATAACAAGTTGATGGCTCTCTCTCTCTCTCCCTCCCTTCCTCCCTCCCTCCCCTCTTCCTCCTTCCCCACTCTCTAAACTCAATAAAAGTAATTTTTAAAAAGAAATGTATCTTATGGAAATATGTGGAAAGCACTACATATGGGGAAGAAAAATTATCAGTAAAATGTTTGGTTTCTATTAAAACGGCAGGGATTTAGATGGATATAAAAGAGCATCAAGGCAAAAAACACCACCACTTAGTTTCTGTCTAGGACTGGAATAAAGATGCTCCCACTCCCTTAAGGATGAGGAAGTGGACGATTAGCTGGTGACCAGGATGTCTGGAAGTCGCTGTGGCTCTAGGGCCTCGTATTACTACATCCACAAGCTGTTCTTTGCTGAAAGAGAGTAGAAGCAAAAGCCAACCAACAAAAACCAAGACACACGGAACATCGTGTTCTTGAGGGAACAGGTTGGAAACGCTCCCTCTGCTCGGGCGGAGGTGAGGGAATGAGGCGGGACTGCGGATCCGCTCCTGTGCAGCCACCGTGCCTGCCAATCCCGCACTGGCTGCTCTTCCTGCTGCCTGGGGCCCACCGGGACCTGAGGTTCAGTGCGAAGAAGGATGTTTTTTTCCCTCTCACTTTTTAGTGTTTCCAGTTAGAGGAAGCTCTGGTCCCAACCTGTGCTCCACAGAGATAAACTTTTCGAAACAGAGCCAACCCAGCCCAACCTCTATGACCCCTGGACCTTTCAACCATGTCACCACCCAAATGTTAGTTCCTATGAGAGAAGCAGCTTTCCTTAGGAGGCTCCCAGTCAAGGGTTATCTGGGAGTGGGGACAGCTCAGCACCTGCGAGAGGAGATTAGAACGGTGCTGATGGACCAGCCCAAGCAGGAGTGGAAAGATGTGAAGGGAGCCAAGACTGGCCAGCTCCCCTGGGCCCTGGTGACGGGCACACCTGCCTTTACTTCATTTTCCTGGGAAAGTGTTTCACTGTAGTAATATCGGTTCTAGTCAGCCAATAACCCCAACTGGTAGTAGCTGGCAATCCGGATTTCCAAACGGGCCGGGGACCTGGTCCTCTCAGTGGTCTTAGAAGTGCCTACATCTGATTCTGTATTGTAAATCTGTTCATTCCCCTTTAATAGGCTGGTTCTCGTGCCTGCGCAGCACCTCCTTCCTTTAGTAAATTTGGGGGTGAGGTCCATTTATCACTCGGCCTTTGGCTTTAGTTAATGGAGTATTAGTTGGCACACAATAAATGCTGCCAAGCTGGGCCATGAAACGAGGTGGCCTGGGTGGCAACACAAATCCTCAAGGAGAATCAAGGAGGATTTGTTTTCTGCCCCCAGCCAAATGGCACTCAGAGCTCCCCCTCCCCCCCGTGGCCTTGCGGGCACCCCGGCCCCAGGGAGACGCTCACGTTGTCCTCCAGATGGCCGTTGCAGCCAGGCTGGGCCAGCAGCAGCTTGACGATCTCCACGTGCCCGTGCTCGCTGGCACACATCAGGGCGGTGGAACCCTCATCGTCCTGGATGTTCACGTCAGCACCGCAGGCCAGCAGGCCCTTCACCATGTCTATCCGCCCATGGCTGACCGCCAGCATGAGGGCTGTCTGTCCTGCCTGCGCAGAGAAATGGCAGTGAACTTCAGAAGTGCATACCGGGGCCGGCAGGGTATGGCCTATTGTGGGGGGTGGCTATGCTGGGGGTGAGGAGCGGCGGAGGGGGGGAGGGGTGGAGTGAGGGAGAGGAGGGAGTGTGGTGACAGAGGGGAAAAAATGGACGTGGAAGCATGCGGGTGGAGGCAGGCATGGATCAATCAGCTTCTCATGTGCGATGAGCTAAGTTAATATGTTAGATCATAACGTATCGAGTCAGTTTTTCCCTTTAGCTTGGAGGCTCTGTCTCATTATATCAAGGGGCTGGAAAGTCAGCAGATGGTTAACCACTATGAACACATCTGAACTAGGGGCACCCGGCATGCAGACACTAGTCACCTGGTCGATGCAGGGACTCGCAGTCACCGATATGCAGGCTGACCTACAGTTTACGTGCACACGGCTCCAGACAGGCAAAGGACGGAGAAGTTTCCAATGGGGAGTTTAGGCCAGTATTTCATGGTGCGCTTGGTTGTCTAGGGGTCGTCTAGGGCTGCCAGGTGGCCACGTAGACTCAGGGCCGGGCCAGTGAGTGAGCGCTCAGTGGTGGGAGGGGGTGTGGGAAGCTGTGCAGGCCAGAGCTGTAGGCTAGCAAGCACAGACATGAACGAGCCTGGGAAGGAAGTGCGCTCACCTGGCTAGCTTTGGCGTTCACATCCCCACAGCCAAAGAGTTCCTCCACCACCCGCATGTCCTTCTCCGCTTCCACGGCGGCCAGGGCTGCCAGCATGATGGGGGTGTAGCCCGCCTTGTTCTGGTGATCCACGTTGCACACGTCTGCAGCGACAGGAGTCTTGTTTAGGGATAATTCATCTCCTGATAGGAACTGAAGGTATGGGGTTTGGAAGAACCCAATGACATGGCCTCAGGAGGTCCAAGTACAGGAGTGACTTGGAAGGAAATGCGAGGGGGTGTTTTTATATCACACAAAAAATTATTATTTTTGTTTCATGAGGCCAGGAGCTACAATGAGCTTTCAGAACATGTCTTGTTTGCAACTGGCGGCCGAACTGGAATCGCGCGGCTGTCTGGGAGGTTATTCTAAGTCAGGGGTGGGCAAAGTTTTTGACTCGAGGGCCACAATGGGTTCTTAAACTGGACCGGAGGGCCGGAACAAAGGCATGGATGGAGTGTTTGTGTGAACTAATATAAATTCAAAGTAAACATCATTACATAAAAGGGTACGGTCTTTTTTTTTTTTTTAAGTTTTATTCATTTCAAACGGGCCGTAGTTTGCCCACGGCTGTTCTAAGTAATGGTTGCTGTGAAGGATAAACAATAATGTGGTAACTGGACATTGATCTGTGTTTAGGAAATCACTGTTTTGGAGTGAAGAAGGCAGTGAGAGCTACAAGTGACAAGGATCTGTAAAGGCTTGTGCACGGAATCTGAACATGAAACCACGACTCATTCTGCGGCCCAAGCTTTACTCCTCTGACGTGTGTGAGGCCCTTAGAAGCAGAGTTTCAATCACACGACACCTACTCAGGGAATTGTGGTCTGAGAGCAAATGCAGTCAAGCCCCAAACTGCCAGCGACTAAGAGACCCTATAAACCAGACCTTTCCTATTCCTATAATTGCTAAGAGGTCTTCTGGGGCGACATTATCCTGCAGGCCTTTTAAATTCCTTCCGCACTAATAAAATGAAAGGAATGGAGGGTGCAGGAAAGACACTTGTGTGTGACCGAATGCAGTTAAAATGTTAGGCTGCTTCCATCACATGGAGGAGGTATCCTGAGAACGTTCCCTGAGTTCTGAAACAACTGTACACCGGGGACATCTGGCATCGACAATAGTGCGTATTTTTTAATGTCGGAAAGGAAAAGGCCGTGTGATGGAGAAGTGGGCGAGCAGACGTGCTCTGCGAGGCTCCTCAGCATCTGTCACGTTCAGTTCAAACACACTTTATGGAGCCACAATCTCTGCCTATAATGGTGATCGGTCAAAACTAAATCCAGCCCAGCCGCACGGTGTGGCTCAGTGGTTGAGCGTCAACCCATGAACCCGGAGGTCACTGGTTTGATTCCCGGTCACATGCCCAGGTTGAGGGCTGCATCCCCAGTAGGGGGCCTGCAGGAGGCAGCTGATCAATGTTTCTATCCTTTCCCCTTCCTCTCTCTCTAAAATCAATAAACACACACACACACACATATGTATATGTGTGTGTGTGTATATATATGTATATATACATATATACATATCAGAAAAGTGATTAACCAAAGGCATCCAACAATGGAATTAACTAAAATCATTTAATTTACCAAAACATCTTGTCCACACAAAATATCCACGGCTAGGTTAAATCATCACTTTCAGGAGTAATCCTGTTTTTTGCTTTCCTGGATATTGTCCACTTCTCTGTTTAAACAATACCTCGGGCTGCCAGTATCACCAGCTCTGTTTACAGTCTGGAAAGCCTGAAGGGAAGGCGGCTTGGAATTCCTTCCTGAAACACGGAAGCAGTTGTATCCTAACATGGCCCCTATGCCGAGAACAAGCAAGCTTAGAAGAGAAAAGTGGACAAATCTGCCTGGTTTCTTCCCTGCATTAATCCAACTTCCACCAAACAGAGCAGGAGAAGTTGGGCTGCTGGGCCAAGCAGCCGCGCAGGAAAACCGGGCACCTCGACAGCCATTTCCTAAATCAGCTGTCCACCCTGTGTGCTCGTTAATGGCACCGAGGCACTGTGACTCCGTCAGCCACACCACAGAAGTGGAGATAGGGATTTCAAAAATAAATCAAAATGAGCCTGGGGGGCGGGGGCGGGGGGGAGGGCAAGGGCTGGGTGCCGGGGGACAAAATGGGGGGAAATCTGCAATAGTGTCAACAATAAAATAAATAAATTAATAAACAGCTACATCAAAATGCTTTGGGAACTATATGTACCACTGGGCTGCTCTGTTTGAATAACAAGTTGAAAGCTCAGCATTTCTCAAAGGGGACCCTTCTATGTCGCAGCACCCGCTCGCTTCCTCTTTAATACATCCATTGGCAATAGTCTGAGATGGCAAGTTCCACTTATAAACCAGACTCTCCACAATTCTCACGACTATGGTTCAGATTCAGGAATAACACGTCCTTTGCTCTATGCTGATTTTCCATTAACTGGGTGTATTTTGGAGGAAACGCGGATGATTCTACATAAGGTATCACAGTGCCTTTGCTTGGTTCCCCCCCGCACCTCCGAGCCAGTTGGCTGGAGGTCGTGAAGCAATGCCAGAGGGAGCAGCCCGGCCTCCTGGGAGCCAACCCGCTGACCCTGCACGACTCCAGCAGCGGGAACTGCGGCCCAGGGATGCCCTGCGCTCACCACTCGCTCGCATGCAGCTGACCTGCAGCAAGAATATCCTCCAAACCTCCGCTCGACACAGATCTGGGGTCTGTCACCCGGTTTCGTTTCCGCGCCACGCCTCCCACGCGGAGTCAGGCGCTCCCTGCCTCACCATGTGGAGGAGCAATGGGGAGGACTGCAGGATGGCACAGCATGGAGGTGCTGACCAAGCACCCGGGGTGGGCGCCCTGAGAGAGGAGCCCGCGGCCACGTACCCGCGTCCAGGAGCAGCTTGACGATCTCGAAGTTGGAGTGCGACACGCTGTAGTGCAGGGCTGTGTTGCCGTTGCCGTCTGCCATGTTGATGACATGGCGCAGGACCTCGGGGGACACGGCCGCGAAGGCCGCCAGGTAGTCCCCCACCATGGCCGGGACCGCCGACTTCTGGCTGGACACGCGGAACCACTCGTGCTGCAGGGTGTTCAGGCAGAACCGCTGCCAAAACACCAGGCGAGGCCGTTAGTGCTTCTATTTATAGACTCCCTGGGACCCAGCTGGAAGCCCAAGGAACCAGCCTTGTATGGCCAAAGCCCATGCCGTTAGCACTGGCTGCAGAAACAACAGCGAAACCCAGAGCTCCGAGAGAGGCCTCAACTTCCACATGGATCATCATCCCTCCTGATTCTAAACTCAAACATATTCTGACTTCTCTAAGAGGCCATAGAGCCCTGTACGAGAGTTCACATTCTGGCTCTGCTCCTTAGGGGCTGTTTAAGACCCTGGGGAAGACACTCATCCTGTACCTCAGTGTCCTCGTCTGCAAAATGGGGACAATAAACATACCTTCCCTCCACAGTGTTGGTGGCGAGAACGACTGAAGCAATACATGTAAAACTCTGAGGCCTGGCTCTAGTTATTACGGAACTATGAACATTATGCAGTTATGCTGGCCGTCCGAATGACTTTCATAGCAATTGGGACAGAAGGAATTACTTAACCCACACTTAATTATGCTGCTCAGCTCCTTCTACATCTCCACGGCATGAGGCTGGGAGACCATAAGCATGTAGCCAGCTCAATCCCCACCCCAATATTAAAGACATGTTCAGTCATGGAAAGGGAGGAAAAAGCAGATCTGGGACAAATTACATTTCCCAGGAGGATCATCTGCTTTTGGTCATCAGCCCCACTCGCCTCCCCGCTTTGGGTGTGGACACATGTTCTTCATGGATGAGCAGGTCAAACTTGCACCGCATGAAGTTCAAGGTAGACGGGTCACAGCCAGTGCTGGTGATGGGGATAACTACACTTTTTTCACGGGCCCTCTTTCATACGAGGGTACCATTCATCTGTGCTTTGCTTCTCTTTACAAGATTAAAAATATATCAAAGAAAGATGGACAGTCTATGTCAAAAGAAACAGAACCCAAGAAGTCCTCTTTCGATAGGAAGGTTGAGATTGTAGAGCTTCCACCTCTATCTTCTTGCCACTGATGATTCAGTTTTAGCCCATTCAACCGTATATTTGGTCACTCTTTGAAAGGTGTTGTGGCCAAGAGAGAATTCTTCTATTTTTTTTTCTATTTTTCTGCTCCCTCTTTTTCTTCCCCCCCCCCCCCTCTTTTACATATTCAGATTTCTATTTCTTTGGCGTTATAACACGGAAGGAAGGGGAATTATGTCCTCTGGTTATCCTAGCTCTGTTACTGCTAAATATCCAGTGACCTGTAGGGTTACATGGCCCCTGACAGTGTGACCATTCACATGTCCACTACTTTTCACAGCACAATACTTTAAACACTTTTGCACTAAAGAAATATTCAATGAACAAAAATGTACTGATCACGGAATGTGTGTCTGACACTATGCTTGGCAATCTGGGGTCATAGAAATGTGAAGACTTCCCAGAAGACCACATGGCCTAGTATGTTGAGCCAGATTAAAGAAAAAATATATTATGGCTAAAAAATCAGGGGCCTGAAAGCACCAGTTTTAAGTTCAATTTAAACCTCGTGGGAAATAGTAACACTGCAGTGATGTTTCATGGTTTTGCTACTTGTGACCAAGGTTCAGACCGGCATTTAGTGCATCACTGACAGAGTTCAGCATGTAGTTCGATGTCCGCCCCTCGGCCAGGAATTTTATGGAGTATTTTCTTCCGTAAACATCACTGCCATGCTCCTTTCAGCACACTGACTGAATGTCAGGACTTGGCTGGCTCTGATGAAGTTTAAGTCTCCATAGCAGCATACACAAATATGAGATGACACCATCCTTTTTTTTCCTTTTTTTTTTAAAAATACCATATACTAAGGTTATGTGATTTAGTTTAGATAAAAACAAAACAAAAGCCCTAACCGGTTTGGCTCAGTGGATAGAGTGTCGGCCTGCAGACTGAAGGGTCCCCAGGTTGGATTCTGGTCAAGGGCATGTACCTTGGTTGCGGGCACATCCCCAGTAGGGAGTGTGCAGGAGGCAGCTGATCGATGTTTCTCTCTCATCAATGTTTCTAACTCTCTATCCCTCTCCCTTCCTCTCTGTAAAAAATCAATAAAATATATTAAAGAAAAAAAGAAACAAATATTACAATATCCTATTAAAAAACAAACAAAACAAAAAGCATGAACCAGTACTCAAGACAGGTATTATCTAGCCCCAGCACTAACTAGCAGCTGCCACTCTAGACAAGACTTATAATCTTTCGGGCCTCGGTTAAAGCAGGATGAACCAGAATAGAGAGGCCTCGTAGGCACACGCCCATGCACTTCTCACGCCTGTGACAGTCACCACCAGTTCTTCAGATTGTGCTTGTTGTACAGGAAGGAAATCTAGTTGCCTCTCCAGGGTGAGTTCATTCCTTAAATCCCTTCTAGCCCTAACATTTTGGTTTCATAACTCTCTAATGCTGTGAGGCTTCTAAATCAACTCTCTCACTAGCTGCTGACTTAAGTTAACCAGCATAAAACTTCCTATTAAATCTAATGCTAAAATGCAAAGATTCAGCTGCGCATTACTACCTAAAACAACACAAAAAACTACATTTTCTCAGCGCACTGAATAGAGCTGTCAACACGAGGGCTGGTCTGGCCTAGGAAAGCAGCCACACATCGACCTCACCAACGCAGGAGAGGGCGACAGACTTGGCAATGGGTCGGATTCACCACTGCCCGGAAGCGCGGCTCTGTCCCACATCTGCTGCTCGCGCTCACTACGGCAACCATCAGCTTCTCTGCTGTTTGCTTCTGAATCTCTCAGACAGTGGGATGACGACAGTGCAGTTATTTCTAAGTTTAAAAATAGTGGCAGCCTGCATTCCACACCGGAACATAATATGCAGTTTCATAATTGAAAGGAATGCTGACCTTGGCCCAGATAGGTTTTTTCTTTTTTCTTTTTTTTTAAAAAAAACCCCACACACATATGCTAACGTAAAAAAAAAAATGTCTGGGATGCTGCTACCTGGATCACAAGGTTTTGTCAGTAGAAGCAGAACTCGCAGAAAGGTGCCGAGTGACTGCAATCAGCCCTGCCTTCCACGTGCAAGTATGCCTCACAGATGCACCACCCCCGGGACAAGTACAGGGTCGAGGAGGATATGTGAGATTGGGCCTCCGGGGACGGCTCACAGTGCGACCCAGGGAGCGGGGCAGCAGGATGCTCGCCCTGCCCACACAGGCTAGGAATAGTCTGGAGGCAAGCACGCTGGCAACAACAGCTCAGGGACAGGCCACAGCTGCCGGGACCAGCGTGTCCACTCAGCACTGTGCACAGACTGGGGACAGCGACTGTAGACCAGACTCACCATATCCTTGCTGGTCAAAGCTTTGGGGTCATTTATGTTATTTTTCAGTAAGTTGCACGCGGACAACATCTTTTCACTTAATTCATACCTGAAAGGGGGGAAAAAATAAAAAGAAAGAAGCTCACAATTGGCCATAAAAGGAAAGGCATTTTTATCTCAAACTCTGTAACACTTTAAAAGATAAGAGGACCCACGCCGAGCCAAGCTCATTGCTCGGTACAAAGTGCTTCCCTGGAGGGAGTCCAGGCGTCCCTAGGTGGCCAAGGGCTGATGCTATGATGCAGAGCTAACAACGCCTCCAACCAGAGATCACGGCTTTTCATGAGAAAAGCTTTAGGCCTCATAAGTTTGAATTGTATGACATTATTGTAGAAGAACATTTGGATATTTTTCACTCCTTTTGTTCTGAGTTCTTAAAAGTATTTCTTATTCTTATGGGGTTGAAGAGGCCTGAATTACCACATACCCATTACACCGACCAGTAAACCACACGTCTGAACTCACATTTGGTGACCCAGGATGTGTTTGTTGAACCCACGTGAAGTGTAAACTTAAAAATCAGAGGACATATGATATATACATTACATCTCAATAAAGCTGTTAAAAAATCAGATGACAAGACATCGCGCCATTTGAAAATACTTGGACATATAAACTAAAAGTTACTTACCTTGTCTTAATACAGTTAAGCTTTCACTTGCCAAATTTAAAAAAAGGCAAGCTTTCTAAAATGTTCTATTTATTACATCGCATAGCGAAAAACCACACTGAAATTTCCATCTGTTCATTCTCTCGTTTTATAGGCACTGATGCCGTATTTACTAAGTCTTTAAAATTTACTACATTTTATGTGCATGTTTCAGCCAACCAGTGTTTACTTGATATTTCAGCTGCTGTTTATGATATTTCCAAAAACCATTCTTGTAGTGTTCCCAATCACTCAGTGCACAACCAAAAATAGACGTGTGACCGGTTACATCATCTTTACAGTAAATGTGATCTTTGGTTGAAGCCAAAAAACTGTCCCTCTCACACACAATGCTCCTGTGAGAACAGTACTGAGAAGTGTCTGTCAAGATAAATGACTAGCCATAACTGATTTGGCTCAGTGGATAGAGCGTCGGCCTGCGGACTGAGGGGTCCCAGGTTCGATTCCGGTCAAGGGCATGTACCTTGGTTGCAGGCACATCCCCAGTAGGAGGTGTGCAGGAGGCAGCTGATCGATGTTTCTCATCAATGTTTCTAACTCTCTATCTCTCTCCCTTCCTCTCTGTAAAAAATCAATAAAATATATATATTTTTTAAAAAAGATAAATGACTAATGGTAAAATCTAAAACCTTAAAAGAAATGTGCTGGACACAAAGCATTCTAACATGCCTTTAAATACAAGGTGAGTTGTTCAAACCATGAAAACCTTAGAGGCGCTAATAGCTCTGTGGATGGTGGTTCCAAGTACACAATTAGATGACAAATACTTAAAGTTGAAGGAAATAAAGGTGACCAAAAATATCAAGTCGTTCTCTTTGCTACTGTAAGAGATCTGAGAGCGATCACCTTCTTCTACACTGGTACTTATCAATATCACGACAAGATGTATGCATCTCTGAGGAACAGATCAAGTTTAGCTTTCCTTTGGAGATTGGAAAGACTAATAAACAAATGGACACAATTGCAAAATCTCCTAAATGGCCAACTCTATTGCCAAAGTACATTAAACGTGGGAGGGGTGAAGGGAGGGGAGGGGAATGTACCACACCTCTCTCTGATTTCCACCTTCTCAGGTTCACAGTCTTGAACCTGCATTTCATCTTCCACCCTGGCGGACTTGCAACCTTCCACATTAACTGCATGGCGCCCTGCCGCCGTTCCCCGAGTGTCTTCGTCCTCCTCGTCCTCCTCCTCTTCCTCGGGAGGGTACTCAGTGACATCACACTCATCCTCTGACTCGGAAGAAGAGCTTTCCTCTGAGCTGGAATCATCACTTGAAGTTGTCTCATACCTAGGTGGCAATCGGGAGTTCAGGAGATGCAAGGTGTGCCCATCAAGACCCAGTGACAGAAATGTCTACGAAGGGAACGCTGCGGACTGACTCCAGAAGTCTCACCAGTGTGTTTAGACCCTACACCAAGCATGTCAAACTTGCGACCGGTGGGCTGCATGCCTCATTTATTTAACATGCTTGCTCTACACTGAGCAGTCCAAAGTAAGGTCTATTTAAAAGCCTGGTAGTTCTGAATAGGTTCTGACTTAAGAGGGATAACCTGCATTACCAACTGGTATCATATACCACTTGTAGGAAAAATATGTAATATATATATGCCAGAGGCCCGATGCATGAAATTCATGCAAGGGGCTTCGGCCCTCGCAGCCCTGGCTTTGTCTGGAAGGTCGTTCGGAAGTCCTGTCTAATTAGCATATTACACTTTCATTATTATAGAGAGAGAGCACCTCTAGCTTAGTATAAATCACAGGAAACTTTATCATATAAGAGCTAGGTCTGCAGTTGTTCATTTTTTCTATCCTTTCAATATAGATTGATTTGATTTAATGGTCGGAAGACAAACAGGCTTAGCTATTTACTTGTGCCAATTAGAAGAGAAGGAACAAACAAGTAGTAAACATTTTATTGAGAAAGCAAAGAACTGACGGCAGGACTGGTTTGCTCTTCAGGCTCAGTCTCTTTCGGTTTGTGCCTGAGTTCTGATACGGGTAAGTACCAGGTGTCCAACAGTGCAGGAAACCTGCTGCTTTTGTTTGAAGACTATTCTTTTTTTTCAGGTCAAAGGTGAGAAGATGCAAATGGCTCAGCTTCATCAGGTTTCCTTTCAAGAGTGACATATCCTTAAAAGACAGCAAGAGGGGGAGAGGAGAGCAGCCCGAGTGCCCCTTTCTTAGGAGGGAGTCTTCCATCACCGGGACGCGGCAGCATCCCAGGCTAGGCCCTCTGAATGCAACTCGAGTAGGCAGGAGGCAAAGGAGACAGAAAGACCACGTATAAATGCCGGCACCACCATCTTTCCTTACCCTCCATTAATGCCAACAAACTGGAGATTCTTTTTCGCTCCATTTGAATCCCTGTTGCCATCTTTCTTCTTCATGATGGACTTCAGCGTACTTTCATTACTTGCACATACTGTGAAAACATAAATCAAGGCGATAAAAATTAACGTAACTCATACCCATACAAGTTGAGTGAGTAGGTAATCTTTCTTCACGTACATTTAGTTTTCCCCCCTCATTCATGTAAATACAGATCTTGGCACGTATATATGAGAAACCTGCACAACTCATTGGAAAACTGTGTGCGTGCAAAAAAAAAAAAAATCAAAGTTCCATTTAATAATGTTCTTTATGGAAAAGAAAAACCATTAGTACTTCCAGACATAACAAAAGCAGCGACAACTAGCGTGTGTATCAGACTTCACTGTTTATAAAGTGATGTCGTGTCTCATTTGATCTTCAAAAACCACTTAGCACTAAAATAAGGGTTATTATTATAACTTTTCTACAGCTGAAATAACCTGGGGAAAATATATGCCTTCCAGACTGTGAAAGAGTGAAATGCTGTTTAAAATATTTTCTACTTCATAATATCAGGTGAGTTTTCTTAAAGGGACCACAGAGCTCTTTAGTAATCCTAAAGCTCTGCTAGGTCTGCCTCCAGGTGAGTTTCTAAGGCACAGGGACATCAGGTTGGAACGCGGGCGCCGCCGGCCTGGAATGCTGACGCTGGGAAGGACTGGGCGGGAGGAAGGTTACCGTAGAGGCCAGCAGCTATCTGGTCATCTGTCAGGTTCACTGCAGACAGCGTGCTTTCCTGAGCGGGGAAGGTGTCCTGGCTGCAGACGGGCTCTCCTTCTGTGAACCCCACCTCCCGTCCATGTCGGGATGTCTGCGTATTTAATGGTCCTCCTGACTGTAGGCCTCCACACCTACAGGTGTATTCCAAATTACTTCCTGTCAGGAAGGAGAAGGGTGGAGAAGCGTGTAATTCTGGAACCAAACAAAATGGGCTAAACGGTCAAAAAATAAAAAGATTCTTGCAACTCATCATTTTGTTAAGTGCTCCGCCCCCCCCCCCCCCCCACGCCGCCCCGCAATTTCTTTTTGCATAAGTGGAACTATATCCAAGACACCCAAACGCAAACCCCCAAGGTCTTCTTGACTCTAAATCTTTTCCTTTATTAGCGTATCCGAAGCTTGTCATTCTCTCTGCTCGGGCTGCTACACCTAGCCTTATGCTGGGCCACCAGCGTAGCATCCTGACAGTCCATCTTCCTCCTTTCCCCCCCCTCACGCATGCCCCTGAGAGCAACACTCCCGCTCAGCTCAAATCCCATCGTTATCTCATCTAAAACGAAACCTAAAAAGTTCCCCATCACTCAGGAAACACAGAGCCAGATATTCTAGATCAGCCATGGGCAAACTATGGCCCGCGGGCTGGATCCGCCCGTTTGAAATGAATAAAACTAAAAAAAAAAAAAAAAGACCGTACCCTTTTATGTAATGATGTTTACTTTGAATTCATATTAGTTCACACAAACACTCCATCCATGCTTTTGTTCCGGCCCTCCGGTCCAGTTTAAGAACCCATTGTGGCCCTCGAGTCAAAAAGTTTGCCCACCCCTGTTCTAGATCATCTGCAACCTGGCACCAAGGTACCTATCCAAGTTTACTTCCCTCTACGCCTGTGGTCCTTTCTGGGATGGGGACTGCATCCCAGTAGATGGAACTACTTCCGATATGCTCTTCTTCCACCTGGCATGCTCCTCTTCCCCACCTCCACATGGTCAAGCCGCCTCCCGCCCCCCGCCCCCGCCCCATCATGTCCTCTTCTGAGCCTTCCCTTACTTCCCTAAAGAAAAATAACTTGTCTTTCTCTGAACTCTCACAGCCCATCCTTCATACCCTCTTACAGGATCTATAACACAAGGTACTGGGTGATTTGTGTGACCACGTTAGACTCCCCTCTAGTCTGTAAATATTTTAAGGACACCAAACAATTCTAATCAACTTTGTTTCTCTCACCACATCTACCAGATTGCTTTTGTGTATGTTAGGTACTTAATATTTTTTTCTGACTGAAGCAGAAAAATTGGATGAAGTATTATGCAATTAATGTATATAGGTTCATCACAGAATTTTCAATATGGCTAACATGGGAAGATATTTACAATATATGGTTAAATGAGAAAAGCAGATATTAAAATTCTCTGTATGGTATAATCCTATTAAAACATATTAATATATTTTCACACAAAAACAGAAAAGTTATCTGAAAGCTATGATGATTTTAACTTTTCCCTGTGTCATTATTTTTCCTACAGTGAACACTGATTCACTGTGCACTTTTATCAAATGACTAAGCAATTTCATTTCTAGAAACTTTATACTGAAGATGTACAAAAAAAAATATAGAAGGATAGTCCCTATTTCCATGGGGAAAACAATAAAAAGAGGTAAATATCACAGAGTGCCAGTAAGAAACAGATGCAATAAGTCTGGTACATTTATACAAAGAAATTTCATGCAGCCATTCAAAATGTTGATGTAGGTGGACATTTATTAACATAGAAAGGTGAGCATAATGTGTTAGTTTTAAAAAGAGGCTATAAAGATTAAGATTACATGAGAATAAAACTAATAAAAATTTACTAAAATAGGCTATTTTGGTAAATAATTATATTTATATGAATACATATTAGAAAAAGTCTGGAAGGATATGCAACAAACCTATTTAAAAACCTACTGTTGCCCTGACCGGTTTAGCTCAGTGGATAGAGCGTCGGCCTGCGGATTGAAAGGTCCCAGGTTCGATTCTGGCCAAGGGCATGTACCTTGGTTGCGGGCACATCCCCAGTAGGAGGTGTGCAAGAGGCAGCTGATCGATGTTTCTCTCTCATCGATGTTTCTAACTCTCTATCCCTCTCTCTTCCTCTCTGTGAAAAATCAATAAAATATATTTAAAAACCTACTGTTTTTGTAAGGCTAAAGAATTATGGGTTTTTATAATCTTTTCTTTGTGTCTCTATTTTCTAAATTATGCATTACAAACATAAGCTACTAGTACAACCACAAAATTGAAATCTACGCACAATAACATCACATGATAAGAATTTGATGACAACATTCTTGAAAAGAAAAGCTTTGAAATCCCTTACCGTAGATTCTTAGAAGAAATTTAAGTACTGATTGCATTTTGAGGCAATCAGAAGAAAAAGAACCATGATAGCCTATAAATCTGTCCTTGTCAAACTCCATTGTTCATAGGTTCATCTGGGGTATTTGTTAAATGCTGATTCCCAGGCACTTGCTGCCAGAAAATCATTCTACAGATCTGGGCATTTCTGATGACCCCCGCCTCCCTCACACACACACACACTGACACATTCACAAGAGATTTTGATGCAGATGCCCCACTTTGGAAACTACTAGTTTAAAACAATACTGTAATTAAAAAAAGGGTAGAGGGAGGAAAAATGTTCAGTGTGAGAGATTATGAATTCTGAAGGCCAGGGAGGTTCAGTGACTTGAAGTCACATTTTGTAACTCTGTGACCAGCACTTTGTCCACTAATCAACAACACAATGTTCCCTCCTCTAGCTCTGAAGGTACCTCCTGGTAATTCCTTTACAAACCCACCTCCCTCCTCAGCACACACATACAATACTGAATGCAGCTCTCCAAACATTATTTAATGCCCCATAACCTGATGTGTCTCCCAGCAGCAAATATAAGATGTCTAAAATGCCTTTGACTTATTTTAAGCAAATAAACAAAACAGGGGGTTTATCATTATTTATCTTTATTCCTCCTCCAAGTACATTCATCATTACTTTGAAATTACTACAGTAACCTCTAAAGTCTCCATAGTAAATCCCCAGGGCCAGAGCACTCTTCCTAGAGAAACACCTTCAATAAGCATTTTCATAATCAAGAACAATGATTTTTAACATGCAAATACATTTATCATTATTATTATTATTGAAATCTTAAACATAAAAGTAGATGGTATAAGAAATCCCTGTGTTCATGCAGCACTGGGGCAGCAGCTGGAAAGGTGCCAGAAACATTTAGGGAGAAACTGAACTGTCTGGGGGTAGGGTTGGAAGGGCAGCTTTCTCCCAGGCAGAACTCCTGGCAGAAGCCACTGTTCCTTTGCTGAGCCCTCCCCCTACAGAGCTGGCAGGAGGGCACCCTGTCTGAGTCTCTATTAACCTACCTACCACTGTTACCCCTGTCCTGGTGAGACCATGCCCCACCCAACTTTCGGGCCCACCAAGCCAATTCCAGTGGCTTTTCCATACAAATGGCCTGTCTCGGTTCATATGCTACAGACTTTCTTAAAATCTCTCAAAGGTTCACAAACCCCAAATAAGCAGCATCTGGCTTTGGAGTGCCCCAAAACTCTTGCTAAATAGCCCAGACCCGGCATGCTGGCAGCCAGCCTCAGTTCATAGTTTGGCCTTACCTGGGCACCTCCAAGCCCAGCACATGTAGCAGCCATCTGCAGATCGCTTTGTAGCTCATGCCAGGTGGCTCCAGGGCAGGGCACAGGAAGAGGCTGACCTTGGCCTGCACCTCTCGGGAGACCAGAGCCAGCACACCTGGTGGACAGCTTCAGACCATGCTGAAGTACCACCCAACCACCTCCATGAGCGACACATTCAAGGGGCAGACTCCAAATGGGAGGACTCATTGGGAACCAGAGCTCTGCTGAAGTGAGCCCTTCTCTGTGGCATGCCAGCAGCAATCAAGGCTCAACTACAACAGGAGCATGCATACAGCCCACATGGGGTGGGGGACTGGGGGGCACAAGTGGAAAACCTACCTTGGGTGACCAAGAAGGCTACAACATTGGGCGTACAGGATACCTACAGAGCCCATAGGCCACTTTACCAAGACTGGAAGACATAGCAGCTCTATCTAATACATAGAAACAAACACAGCAAGACAGCCATTATGAGAGACAAAGAAACATGTCTCAAATGAAAGAAGAGGGAAAAAACTCCAGAAAAGAAATACATAAAATGGAGAGAAGCAATCTACCAGATGCAGAGTTCAAAACACTGGTTATAAGGATGCTCAATGAACTTAGAGGAAGAATAGCTGAACTTAGAACCTCAACAAAGAGTTAACATAATAATGGGAGATAGAAAACATAAAAAAGAATCAGTCAGAAATGAAGGATACACTAAGCTGAAATCAACAGTAGAGTAGATGAAAGAGAGGATTAAATCAGCAATTTGGAAGCCAAAGAATTGGAAAACCCCAATCAGAGCAGCAAAAAGAAAAAAGAATCCCCTCCAAAAAGAGGCCCTGGCCAGTGTGGCTCAGTTGGTTAGTCATCGTCCCGTATACCAAAATGTTGCTGGTTCAATTCCCAGTCAGGGCACATGTCCAGGATGCTGGCTTGATCCCTGGTAGAGAGTATACAGGAGGTAGCAGATCAATGTTCTGCTCTCACATCGATGTTTCTCTTTCTCTCTCCCTTTCCCTTCCCCTCTCTTTAAAAATCAATAAAAATATTAAAAACAAACACCCTCCCCCCCCTCCCCCCAAAAAGGGAACAATGTAAGGAGCCTCTGGGGACAACTTCAAACATTCACATCATGGAGGTGCCAGAAGGAGAAGAGAGAGAGTAAGGAATTGAAAACCTATTAAAAAAAAAAAAAAAAAAAAGATGGAAAATTTCCCTAACCTGGTGAAGGAAACAGACATATAAGTCCAGGAAGCACAGCGGGTTCAAAACAAGATAAATACAAAGAAGCCCACACCAAGTCACATCATAATTAGAATGCCAAAGATTAAAGACAAAGAGAGTCTTAAAAGCAGCAAGAGAAAAGCAGTTAGTTACTTACAAGACAGCTCCCATAAGACTGTTAGCTGATTCCTCAAAAGCAACTTTACAGGCCAGAGGGGATTAGCACGAAATATTTAAAGTGATGAAAAGCAAGGACATAAACCAAAATTACTATACCCAGCAAAGCTATCATTTAGAATCGAAGGACAGATAAAGAGCTGCTCAGACAAGAAAAAGGTAAAGGAGTTCACCACTACCAAACTAATATTACATGAAATATTAAAGGGTCTTCTATAAGAAGAAAAAAAAGGATAAAAATATGAATAATAAAATGACAATAAAAACCTATCAACAATTACTTTAAATGCAAGTGGATTAAATGCTTCAATCAAAAGATACACGGTGGCTGAATGGATAACAAAACAAGATCCTTACATATGCTGCCTATAAGAGACCCACTTCAGAACGAAAGACAAGACGCATAAAAACTGAAATTAAAGGGATGGAACAAGATATTTCATGAAAATGGATACAAACAAATGAAAGCTGAGGTAGCAATACTTACACCAAACAAAACATACTTTAAAACAAAGGCTATAACAAGAGACAACAAAGGACCCACCCAGCAAGCCCACTGCTAGGTATTTATCCAAAGTATCCCCAAACACTAAATCAAAAAGACATCTATATGTTCTCTGAAGCATTATTTACAATAGCCATGATAGGGAAGCAGCCTAAGTTTCCATCAATAGATGAATGGATAAAGAAGTTGTGCATATATGCAATGAAATAGGACTCAGTCATAAAGAAAAAAAAAAAAAAAGAAATCTTGCCATCTGCAACAACATGAATAAACCTAGAGGGCATTGTACTGTGCAGACAAAGACAGACAAATGCCATATGATTTCACTTATATATGGAATCTAAACAAAGTATATAAGCAGAACAGAAACAGGCTCATACGGTAGATATGGAGAACATATTGTCATTTCCCAGATGGGAGAGGGGTTGGGTGGGGCTAGGTGAAAAAATGAAGGGATTAAGAAGTACAAACTGGGAGTTACAGCATAGTTATGGGGATGTAAAGTACAGTATGGGAATATAGTCAATAATACTGTAATAACTATGTATGGTGTTAGATGAGTACTGGATTCATTGAGGGTGATCACTTCATAAGATACATAATAAATGTCTAATCACTGATTTGCACATCTAAAACTAATATAATATTGTACATCAACTGCAATTGAAAAATAAAAAATTATTTAAAAAAAGGAAAGAAATCCCTGTGTTCACATCACCAGCTTCAACAATGATCAGAGCTATCTGGTCTCATCTTCACTTCCTCCACCCACTCAGAATTATGCTGAAGCAAGAGCCAGCGATCCTATCACTTGCACCCATAAATGTTTTAGTATATATTTCTAAAACCAAGAACTCTCAAAATAATTATAATGCTAAAACTATCAAACCTAAAAAAAGGGATAATTTCTTAAAATTACTACATTATCTGGTCAGTATTCAAATCTGTCCAATGGTCTCTTAAAATATTTTAATAGTGTTTAAATCAGAATCCCAGTCCTAGACATCCATTGCCTGATATGGTTTTTAAGCCTTTTAATCCATAGGTTCTCTTTCTTTTTAAATACAGCTTTTAAAAAATGTTTTAAAATTGAAGTATAATTTATATACAATAGAATGAAAAAAATGTAAGTGTAGAGTTGGTGAGTTTTGGTAAATGCCCGTGTAACCACCCCCCAAATTAAGACACAGAACATTTCTAACCACCCAGTAAACCCACAACTCCCCATCCTTCCAGATAATCTCCCCAGCTGAGGCAACGCTTCTCTTCACACAGCTTAGCTTTGTAAACTAGGGCTTTTTAAGCCTTTTCCAATCAAGGCCCAACTGCTCAAGCAGGCACTGGAGGATACTTCTTGATGAGTGTGGATAGATTCTTCTTGCCTGTGGGATTTTTTTCCTGCTCAGCTACTACCGCCTACCCATTCAGAGTGGTCTAGTGACTTAATTACTCCCACTTCAGTGACCTTCTCTAGTAGATTGTTCTACAGGCCTGCAATTTCGGCTGCCTTTGCCAGTTAAATTCTACCCACACTCTAATCAAGACTTGGCCCCGATTCTCTCTCCTCTATAGTTTTTTCCTATGACACGATTCCACTGACACCTCTTTTCTCCCCTCCTTGTCCTGACCAAAATATAGCCTGCCCTCTGTTTTCTCTGTTTCATGTGAGTCTCCTCCTTGAGAATGTAAGCTTGAGTCTCTCCCGGCCATGTTCATATCTGGTGTGCTCTTCAGTGCTTAAAATAGCACCGGACAATAGAAAGCCTTTGGTAAGTGCCTATGTAATTCAACTGAAAGTCACGAGGATTCTGTTTAGGCTGACTAGCAAAGGCAAAGAACAACATTAAATATTAAACCAATTCCCATTCACTGAAATCAGAGGGAACTTATCACCTTTATTGATAGAAAATGTTTCTCTGATGGTACTGAAACTCTGGCTGATCTTAAATGGCCCGCAAACAGTGGTCTGGACTCGTCAGACCCATCGTAGTTATAGGGCACACACAAGATCACACGTGCACTAGCATGAGACTGTGACAGATGACTGCTGTGTTTAAGTAAAACACAGGGAAAGGGCAGCCAAGAAAGCCAGAAATAAAGCGGCCAAGAAAATTCAATGGCCTCAACCTCAGCCGCCTTTCAAAATCACCTGAGTTGGAGGTGGCACTTTTAACAATACAGATGTAATGAACCATCTGCAGGTGGGCCTAAATATTAGTTAGTTTGTTTTTAACAGCTCCCCACGTGATTCTAATGAGCACCCAGGACTGAGAAGCACTGGATTAAATTAGCCAGTATAAAAACAAAACTCGGCTGCTAAAAACAAGAGTTTAGACTTCCATCTGGTTTCAATCCATCAACTTGGATCATGTGAATTATTAGGAATTACTGGTAATTTAGTTATTAACAGGCCTGGACCCCTAATGGTAGGAACCCATGACAAGCAGTAAATACTACCAAACAATACGGGCAAAACAACAGGAGTAACACGAAGCACCCTCAGAATTCTGGCCTAGATGCTCCAAACTCCCACCAAGTGGCAATGGTTTTCACCCGGGAGGTAAGTGAGCTGGGGAGTGGGCAACTTTGGTCATGAACTCAAAATTGCCACCAAGGCCAATAAAGCACTAGCCTCATTTTATGACTTGACCAGATGTAATGACTAAGAGAGCAAGTGATAGAAAATGTGATTTTCTTCTTGAAAATAAGAACCACTTTGAAACATTAATTGGTATTCTCAAGTGTACTTAGCGATTAATGTATGGATAGCTATACTAGCTCAGGCAAACTATAATGAAAAATAAGTAACCTGAAGACATTTTTTTTTTTTTACTTTCTTTAGAAATGTTAAAAGCAAACTTATTTGGAAGAAAAATAATTCAATGAAAAATAGAACTGGAAGAGTTTTAAAGAGATCACCTTCTCCAGTTTCCTCTGAGATGTTTACTCATCCAGAATGGGTATTAATGTAAGTAAAGGGCAGTGTTTTGTTTCTAGATCTGTTGATTTTTAAAAATTTACTAAAATAGATTTTAAAAGTTGCTCTGTTCACACATTCCAGCTCCTCTGGCATGCTACCTCATATTTTTATTTACAATGCCGAGTCCTTTCTGAAAACACAGCTAAGGAAAATTAACCATGCTACGGTGCCAATTTTGAGCTAGACACTGTGATACGATTTTTAAAGAACATTTAGCTTACTTGTCAAGAAGAGGTAGGATTGAAATTTCTGAATCATTACAGAGGCCACTCTATGATTTAGGTATTTTCACAAAGTATAAGAATTCAAAGGAATTTGAAATAGTACTTCTAGTTTTTCCAAGAAGAAAAGAGCTTGAACATGAATTCACCCTTGTCAGCCCACATGTGGGTTTGGGGAATAGACTGAGATTATTTATGAAGGATCACCTATTTTGGGTACCTTTTATGAGTTTTTTTTTTTGGCCGGGGGGGGGGGGGGTGGCGGGGGGGAGTATGTAGCTTTGGTGGAGAAGGGACAATCCCTTTCTGTTTCCAGGATCACCTCTCAAGCACTGCCTGAATGCCACTACAGGTGGTCACCAACATAGTCAACTTGAACTGGAGATGAAAAACTTACGTGGCCAGAGCTGCAGCTTAATAATTTCTAGGGCCACTTTAATATTTTCTTGAGAAAATGCCAGACAGCTGTTAAGAATGTATCTAAAAGTGGGTACTCAGAAATTAAAACGTTAGAGTAGATTAAGAATCAGATTCTTCCTCACCACAACCCCACCCACATCTAATTACACACCATCCCAAGGCAACCCAGAAAACCCACACTGACAAGCTGCAGTAACTGAAGTTGGGTTGAGCAGATGTGCTCTCTGTTCCTCAGATACAGCTAAGGTCCTCCTCTGCTCCCTAAGCTCATCCCCTCCCTTGCCTCAGAGAGCTGGATGCCAGCTGAACAATTCCAGCACTGTGTCCGTGCACACTGTTTAGGGGCTAACATATACCACCAGAGGTAATCACTCATATTTCTGCTATATGTCTTGGCTTCCCAAGTCCTTCAAGGTGTGGGACCACTTGCTCTCTTTGTTGCAGTGCCACACTTTGCATATAGTCAACGCTGACTGCATAATTATCAATTGACCCTAAAGGAGAAGGGTACAGAGTAGACTTGGGACATCTTTATTGAGATATGAGTGACTTGCTGTTTAGAAGAAGAATAAACAGCGGTAGCCATCATCCTCACTCAACAATCCCCTTTGTCATTTATGAATGGACGTCAGGGATTCAAAGCCATTTTGTTCTCTCAAACCACTAATCTCTGTGCTTTGGCCAGAAATGAACTGCACATTGTAGGATTCATTCACAGTATAGGCGTCAAAGTAAACCTGCACCTTTTCCCCAGGCTGCACGTGCATTTCACTACTACCCACTGAACACAATAAAGCATCAGTTTAAAAACCAGGAGTTCACGGTTTGATTCCCACTCAGGCCCGGGGTTGCAGGCTCCCTCCTCAGTAAGGGGCGTGCAGGAGGCAGCCCATCAATGATTCTCTCTCATCTTTCCATCTCTCCCTTCCTCTCTGAAATATCTATCTATCTATCTATCTATAAATTTTTTTTTAAAGAGGAAGATTTTGAAATGTGTCAACTAAAGGGCTTACCAACGGTGAACAGATCTTAAACTCTGTAAAAGATTTTTCTTAGGACTGGAGTACTTTTCCCCAAGGTCTGAAACCGATCTAAAATTTCAATCCTTCTGAGGGTCACTATCCCCTTTGAGACTCTGATGAAAATTATGCACTTTCTTCATAAAAATTCCAAACACAAAAATGTTCATGAAGCTATGGACCTCAGGTTAAGAAGCCTCACTCTAAGGCTGTTTATTCCAACAATATTTCCCTGAAATAGGGCCTGGGGTGTGCCTATAGGGTTGGTGATGGTGGTGGTGGATGAGAGCAGGAAATCCATGAATTTTGGAAAAGTCCCCCAGCTGAATCTGATGGGCAGTCTGGTGAAGAGCTAGTTTCGCATAAAAATTCTGCTGAAAGAGCCCCTTGCATAAAAAATCTAATGCATCCTTCTCATGACACAGAAGGACATGGAAGCCCAGACTCTCTCTTTCTACGGTGATTCTCCAAGTTCCTGTACAGCCGGTACCAGAAGTCAGCTAACTACCTCATGCCAGTATACATATACTGCAGGGTGCCAACAATATTTTGTTTGGCTTATTCTGATGCTATTGTAGCACTAATTAAGAGACAATTATTATTAAAAAAAAAAAAAAAGGTACCAGGACAAGTAACTGGTAATTATTTGAACTAGGAGAAAACTAACTAGAAATGGTATTTTGTAACAATTTGTTTCCCTGCTTTTGCTTTGGCTCACATCTCTCTGTCTACAAAACTGCTTTCACAATTATGGGAATGACTTCAAGTTCATAAACTTTTTAACAAACTTGAGATAACGAACAGGGCAAATGTGGAAGCTGATTTAAAACGCAGTTCTTTTGTTTGAGTATGAGAGATGAATTTTCTATAACTCATGTGGCAGGCAGTTCAGTTCCACCATTATAGATAGTTTTGTTTGTGTTTCCTCAGAGGCAGCTATAATATATTTAGAGTATTTGTAACTGCACGTCATTTGTCTAGAATTTTCTCTCCTGTTTCCTCTTCCAGAGAGAAAGAAAAAAAAATGAAAAGAAATATTAACCCACTCCTCAAACCAAAACAATCCAATTGATTTACAGGAAGCATAAACATTATTTTCCTAAGGTTTCTTTGATAACAGAAACTTATTTCTTC
The DNA here is from genome assembly GCF_014108235.1 of Myotis myotis. Lineage (NCBI taxonomy): Eukaryota > Metazoa > Chordata > Mammalia > Chiroptera > Vespertilionidae > Myotis > Myotis myotis. The sequence goes on along the minus strand of NW_023416316.1, from coordinate 43,629,859 downwards.
TTAAATTCTTAATTACAACCTACTTATCTACCTATAGCAATAATACATGGAAATTCAATTGCTAGGAATGAAAAACATGTTTTATAAAACATGTCTATAAAAAGATGTTTTATAGAACATCTTTGGTCAGCACCAAATTCAGGAAAAATGTTTGTGATCTTTTACGTGACAAATGCATAGAATATGTATGATTCAACTTTTGTTTAAAAAAGTATGTCTCCAAAATACAGCCCCACTCACATACACACTTGTGTACACCAAGCACACATGAGGTTACCCCCTGGGGGCGTGAGGGAGAGGCTGTCATTCTTTATTTATGGCCTTCTGAACCGCTATTTGTTATGAGCACATACTTGTTATAATTTTAAGGAAATGATAGTTTAGGCATAATAATGCTGCAAAAAATAATGCTCTTGTGCATACCAACAAGTTATACCCTCAAATCTTCAGCCCTAGGCAAGTTTAAGAGAATTTCCTAGACTGGACACTAATATACTTAATTTAATTTTGGCTTCGTTTTGGGCTTTCACACAGATTCTGAATGAGGCTGAACTGAAAATTTATACTTCCTACTTTGTATTTTCCCATTTTTATCTATCTATCAATCTATCTATCTACATATATATATCTATCTATCTATCTATATCTATCTATCTATATTTGTTTTGATAAAACTGTTAGTTGGGGAGGCATAATATAATTGGGGGATGAAGGCAATGGCCAGCCAGAATTATGAGGATGAAAATTTGGATTAAAAACAAAAGATCATTTGCACAATTTCTGTTTGGCAGTTTGTTCTATGTCCACACTTCCATTTCTGGAAGTACTAAAAATAGTAACAGCAACGACAGCCAGCATTTATTGAGCATTTATATACTCTGTGCTGCAGGCTGTTCCAAATACTTTACTCTTTAAATCTTCATTTAACTCATTAAATCTTCATTTCAACCCTCTGAGGGAATGAAGACAAGTTTTCCTAGTGGCAGAGAAAGAATTTGATCCCAGAATGTCTGGCTTTGGAGTCCAAACTCAACAGCTCCTTTGCACTCAAGTATTAGGTTGACATAACATACATAATCATTTATCTGATCTTTTTGGTAGATGTCAAACCCAAATACCCTATCATTTCATTTGGAAGACAAAGTCTGAAATGAATACCTTCCTATACTCCACTATGCCTTTTGGTAGGGAAAGGCATGAAATGTTGTGTGTGAGCAACACTCTCTATTATACGGTGTGCACAGTCAGCTGCAGTGCATTTTGACACACCTTTAATCTTCACAGCTTGCAGGTACTGACACTCTCTCTAGACCATAGATCAAGCTGCTTTCATTTTCAGTTCATATAACAAACACCAGATAACAAAAATTTAACACCATGGGTTGAGTTCCTAACCGAGTTCCTTCTTCATTGGAAGTTTAAAAGCAAAACATCTAAAATACAAACGTGATGTGGATTACAGAAATACTTTGAAGCTGTTCTTGTGCGTTCTGCGAGGGAGCTGTCACTATGACCCAATAAGTACTATTAAATATATTTATACTGTTTGTTCACCAATGCTGTGGCGCTTGTGCATTTTAGCTGATTAATTAGGTGTTCCTGTGCAGGGTCAGATCTAAGCAGAGACGTGTGGAGCATCGGTGTGACTGGAAATAGACCCAAACACACTGTCACACAGCCAGACACAACTTTATCCCCGCTCTTGCTGTTCGGGGTGTCAGGCAGATTACTCTAATGGTTCAGCTGAATATTTTTGGCAAGAATGTGAAATAGAAGCCCCAGTTTGGGGAAGAGGGAGGAAGGCTGGCAGGAAAACGCCTTTATAATGGATGATCTACTGTACCATCTGTGTCTGGAGGTATTTAGGGGTTTTATTTTGACTTCAACATCTGACATCATGATTTTTAAAAAAGACGTGGAAACAGACATATTATTAGTTACTCAAGACTCTTGCTTCAGTCCACATATCATTTTAATCCTGTTTACTCTACAATGACTCCCCTGAACATTTATTAGACTCCTTTGATTCTAAAAGGCAAAAACATACACATCAGCTGTCATGGTCATGTCCATTTTTTCTCCTACAATAAGCTGTCTGTTCCACAGCATGGTTACTAAAAGCTAATATTAATTCAGTACTGAAAGTGGAAACCTAGGGAGATATAAAAGATATTTCAGTCCATTTCAGCCACTACTACTTTTAGGCTATAAAGCAGCAATTCTCAACCTATGGGTCGCAACCCCTTTGGCGGTTGAGCGACCCTTTCACACGGGTCGCCTAAGACCATCCTGCATATCAGATATTTACATTACGATTCATAACAGTAGCAACATTACAGTTATGAAGTAGCAATGAAAATAATTTTATGGTTGGGTCACAACATGAGGAACTGTACTTAAAAGGCCAGAAGGTTGAGAAGCACTGCGTATAAAGAGAAACAGAAAGACTTTGAAATTCTTGTTAATGGCTTACTTACAGTTAAGTCTAAAACATTGGACATTTTCACATTACAATTAAATTTAATGCATATGAGGGCCCTGACTGGGTAACTCAGTTGGTTAAAGTGTCATCCCGATATGCCAAGGTTGCAGGTTCGATCCCCGGTCAGGGCACATACAAGAATCAATCAATGAATGAATAAATAAGTGGAACAACAAATCAATGTTTCTCTTTCTCCCTTTTCCTCTCTCTCTAAAATCAATCAATCAAAATAAATTTAAATTTAATCTACATCACACAAATCACACGAAGCATTTACACTTGTTTTGCATGTAGCCTTTGGTCAGAGTTGAGAATATGTTTGCAGTGGCCTCCCAAACCTCACACTACGGTTCAGCACATCAACAAAGGAAACCACATTCAACATGCTACTAGCACAACCACCAATGACAACAGTGACCCTGTGCTCACCACATGCCAGGGACCAACACAGTGACAACCTTCTAGGAGGGGAGCCCTTCTAGTCCCCACTTTTACAATGCCCTGTAAGGAAGGCTGACTTTGCTTCCCCAGGTCAGGCTGGTTCGTGAGACCAGGACAGCCAGGAACGAAGCCCGTCCTGGGCGGATAGTATGCATTCTTAGAGACACACAACACTGATAACAAGGGAAGTCATTTTAGTGAGGCGTCCAGGGAAGTATTATGCCACAAAATCTTCCAGGGTAATTTCTCAATTATTAATGTCAATTAAAAAAAAAAAATCAGGAGGCGAGCAGGAATCCCAATGATAAGGGCAAGGATGAGGAAGACAAAAATGTAAGCACCGATCAAAACAAACAGTGGGCTAGGGCTCCCTTCTCTCAGAGTTCTGGCTTATCAGAGAGGCCTTCCTGGGCCACCCCACCTCAAACAGCCCCCACTCAGACCACCACCACTCACTATTCCTGTAACTGGAGTTCTTTTCTTCATAGCACATACCACCACCTGACATGGGTTAGGTCTATTGTTTAGTGTCTGTGCCCCCAAACTGGAATGTCAGGACAGGAGCTGACACCTATGCTTGAAACAGAGCAGGAACTCAATCATTATTTGCTGGAGTAATATGAATTAATGGAGTCTCCCTCCCCTCATAAAAAGTTTCAATATTTTCTACCAGTATTTTTTTTAATCAATAATATACTGGTAAAAATAGTAATAATAATATACTGGTAGTTGGGGTTACAAACATGAAAGGACCTTTTTTAAGCCTGCCTAAATTAAATGAACAAGTAAATGAATAACTGGAAGACATCATATCAAACCAGCAGTCCCAGGAGACAGCCCCTAGTCCAACCAGCATTAGCTTACTTTTCTTCTTCTAGCCTGAGTCCTCAGGCAGAGGCCAAAGAAGCTACCAATGAGAAACAGCAGATTTAGCTACGGTTTTCCATCATTCTATCAAATTACCACTCTAAAGCTTTCTCCAGGGCTCTAGCATTTTAGAATGGTTCTAGAAGTATAGTGCCCACCCTTCCTCATCCCCAGGTCCCGCAGAGCGCTACCTACCTGCGACTTTACCCAGACTCATTTTGGGGAGGTCGGGGTTCCTCAGCTCTTCGGTGCTTGCAGACTTCATGACAGAATTGATGGATGACAGGGTGCTGATGAGCTGCGAGTTGAGAGAGCCAATCTGCGAGTGAGGTTCCCCAAAAGCTTCTGCCAGTTCACTATAGTTCTCAGCCAGCAGCGTCTGCTGTTCTGTCAGCAGCTTCTGGACGCGCTCTATGTAGTGATCCAAGCCGGTCATCATTCCGGAAGGAGCCTGGGGCTGCGGGCCCTCCAAGAACTCTCCTACAGGCTCGTCCCCGACACCTACGCTCCTCCTGCTGGCCATCAGCCCCACAGTCAACTGGGGAGGCCCACATGCGATGGTCCTCATTTTGAGACCAACCAGGTAGTTGTCATTAATATTTATCTGGCCCACGCCGGACTCTTTGGTCTTCACAGCTGATGGCCGGTCAATCCCGGCACTGCCAGAGAGCACCGTGCCAACTCCGATGGACCGAGTCTTGGTGGAGGGGTTAATGTCCCTGACACGGCCTTCTCCTACAGCCACGGTCCGCGTTTCCACAGTCCCGGTGCTGGTCTGCTTGTCCAAAGTGCTGAGGGAAGTGTTGGTGCAGGACTCGACGAGGGTGGCCTTCTCGGTGTTGGTGGACTGGTTCAGCTGCTCCAAAGCCGTGCTGGTGTGCTGGCTGGTGGTGTGAGGCACTGCCATGACAGCAGCTTCCGCCTGGCCCGCGGGCTCCGTGCTCACGCTCCGGGAGGTGCACTCCTTCGGCGGGCAGACAATCACATCGATGGAACAGTCTCCACAGCCGATCGATCGCACTTCTTTGAGATTCAAGTTGGTCTTGAGCAGCGTCAAGTCGTTTACAGATTCTTCCGTGTTGCTGCCTGTTTCACAGACACTGATTTCCACACCCACGCTCTTATCGCACGTCTCCACAGCCCTTCCAGTGCACTGGTCACGCATTTCCACCCTTTCTTTAACAATCCACCAATTCATGGGCAGCTCCGGCCCCGTGACTTTATTCTCACAGTGGGGCCGGCAGGAGATGCCTACGCTACTTGTTTGCACAGAGGTCCCAACACACGAGTCAACAACGTCCACGTGACGGCCAACCATCTGGTCTCTTGTCAGCACGACGGCCTCTACCATCTTGCTGAAGACAAGCGGCTGGGCCATCATGGCTTTATCCATTTTTTTCCTCGATCCAGCAGCCTGCAGCTCTTGCTTGAGCTTAGTCATCTCTCGGTCATGGGTGGTTTCTTTGAGCTGAACTTCCAGGCGGTAGATCTTTTCCTTTAAGGCTTCTATGGTCTGCTGTTGCAGCTCAATTTCTTTGTCAGCTTCGGTAGTCACCCCAAGCATGGCCTCTGTCACACTGACCCCAGAATCCCTCGTCTCCGTGACTGTCCCCACAGCAGCGTCCTTCCAGGACCTGGAGCCTCTGAGGTACACAACAATGTCATGCATGTTCTCGTCGGCACCGGCAGCCACGGACCGATGCTCTCGAGGCCGACACTCCCCGTTCTCCCTGAACTCTGAGGGGGCCTCATAGCTGCTACTCTGGATCTTCTGCTCCAGGGCCTGCATGTCTGCTGTGAGCTGCCGGAACTCTCTTACCCTCTGTGTGCTCTGCTCTACACTCTCTATCTCTTCCTCTTCATAGTCAATGTATAATTCCCCGCCACTTCTCGGGCCCTTGGAGAGCCGTTCCAGCTGCGACGCATTCCCAGCACTATAGGACCGCTTCCTCACACCACTGATGTCGTTCTGGGATGCAGCTCTTTGGTTTTTCAGCTTTGAGGCCAACTGCCTTTTCTCCTCTTGCAACACAGAGATCTTTACCTGGAGCACAGGGATTGTTCGTACCTGTTCCTCAAGCTCCTTCAGGCGCTTCAGGGCAATGGCCATCTGCTCCCGGATGTGCTGCAGGTGCACGGGGCTCACGTTGGTCACAGGAGTGGAGATCCCTGAGCTCAGGGGGCTGTGGCGGATAGAGCTCCCCATGGAAGAGGTGGTGGCTGCAGCTGGGGCATAGCCAATATAATCCCCGTTGCCTTGGTAACCATTCTGAAACTGGTGCATGACAGGATTGTGGTTTCCAGAACCCATGAAGGAGGAGAGAGAGCCTGTGGAGCCCATGCCTCCAAAACTGGCCAGCCTGGGCCTTCGGAAGTCACCCGGCATCGCCTGCATGGTGGCCCTCTCCTGCTCCAGCCTTCTCCGGGTCTCCATCAGTGTCTTGGTGACATGAAGGTTGTGCTTCGGGAGTTGTGGTGAGGGTGGTGGCAGCTGTCGACTTTCTGGGATGGTAAGGAAAGTGGGTGAGATGTCCAGAGGGGTGGGTAGCCTTGCGACGGGAGTCGATGTAACTTGGCTTCTGGCTAGGAGGAAGCTGGGGCACTGCCTGTTGTCATCGCTATTGGAAGATGACAGAGATTCGGTGGAAGTCCACACACCCTGCTGGCCAGGTGGGGGCCTGCTTTCTGGACATGGCACAGATGGCTTCCGCCTCTTCTGGATGTTCAGTTTCTTGATGGTGTTTCCTTTCTGTATGTCATCCACGTACTTGAGGAAATCTAAATCTAGTTGATAACCATAGGGAGTCTCCACAAAATAAGGATCTCTCTGTTCCTTGTCATGGTCCCCATTTAGAACATCATCTGCTTTTCCTGTGAGAGAAAGAGAAGACAATCTTTTAATGCTATGGGATACACATAATGGCAAAAGCTAACGCGTGTGGGTGTTGCAGTGTGGCAAGCTGGTATTATTTAACCAGTTAACTGCCACGGTATTTTGAATTTAAGTAAAAAAGGTCTGCCGCTTGCATCTATAGACGCTTATGGCATACACATGGTTAAGAGTTGACAGACCTATGTTCGAATCCTGGATCTATAACTTTACAGCTGGGTGAGCTAATAAACCGTTGGGAACTTCAGTTTCCCCTCCCCCGCACCCCTTCCCCCAGCAAAAATTGAAAATACCAGCATTTAACTCATAAAGCTGTTAAAAAGAATGTAATGAGATAATGATTTTAAAGAGCCAAGAACACATCAAGTCCTTACTAAATATTGTTATTTTTTTAAAAGAATCATTAAAATACTTAAAAGCATTTTCAAGTAGATAATTTGTTTTGTTGTATACAGTCCCTTGAAGTAGGATAGCAGTCACTAACACTCCCAGTTCATAAAGTACACTCTGAGGCACAAAAGGCAAAAACACACACACTTAGCATAACTGACCTCCCAGTGCAGATCATGCCGCCTTACTGAACGGTGGCCCCGGGGGTCCCAGTGCCTCATCACCCGCACAAGATCACAACTGGCCTTGCCGCCTTCCTCCCTGAGAGAGCTGAGTGAGGAAGTCCAACAGCAGGGGTGCAAGGACGCAGAGCACAGACTTCACCTCTACCTTGTGTGTTCCCGTTTAAACACAAAAGCAAACCCCGTGCCAGCCAGAGGAAACAGTTTCTCCAACTTGGACTTCTTTTGGACAAAACATCCACTGTCCCAAGAACACCCGGTTTTGTGGCTGTGGTGTATGCAAACAGTTGCAAAGGAGGATGGAAATAAGGGCAAGCCTCCGTCCAAACCCTGGATCATGTGGCATTTGGTAAATGCTACTTCTGCCTAAAACAGACATTTAGCAAAGGAAACACAAGAGCTTTTCAAGGCACAGAGCTTGCTGCTGGCCTGAGCTATGCATTTCAAGCTGAAAAGCGAGGTCATTTTTGTTTGTTTAAATTGCTGGATCTTCCTAGAGTCGGAATGAGAAGCGCTGCATTTTCGGAGCTATGGGAAGGACCCAAACGCAGTGAGTGGAAACGCAAGCCATGGGAATACAAACCCCGCCGGAGGCCTGTGGAGGGCCCAGTACTCCCAGCAGTTTGGGCTGCCAGCCTGCCCTTCCCCACCCCACCCCACCGCTGCCGAACATTTCTACCCGATATGGGAATGCTCTGAGCAAACCTCCTGCCCCTGCTCGCCCTCTTTCCTCTGAAATGCTGGAAAGGAAAGCACACCAAGAAGGCTGCCAAGCAGAGGAGTACAACGTTGTGTGTCCTTTGTGCCCCGATTTAAAACAATATTCGACTGTCCCAGCTGTTGGAACTCAGGCCCTACCTTTCAACTCTAAACCACGCAGGGAAAGCACTTTAAGGGGTGCGCAGCGCCCAGCATTTTCTAACCAAAGAAGGGTGAGTTGATGCAGGGCGCCCGCGCCTGGAAATCTGTGCTCACGCTAGCAAGACCGCGTCTTTCCATCGCTCTCTCCTTCCCTTTTAACTCCACATGGACAACACGTCATTCCAAATATGCAGCCGGACCTGTTTCTAGCGCTGTCTGAAATTCCACAAGCGAAGAGAAACTGCAGGCTCCGGTGTCAGGCAGAGGCAGACAGATCTCAGACACCACCAGCCCGGTGGCTCTCAACCCTCCCCTTCTCTCCCCGCCTCCCGCAGGGCCCTGGCTCGGGGGAATCCAGGGAATTCAGCCCCATTCCCCCAGATGAGGGCCCCAGGCGGCCGGATTTGCTGGCCCGCCCGCCCCGCGGGCTAGCCCGCTCTCCGCGCACCTACCAGGCGCCCGCTGCGCTCCCCGCAGGCCCGCCCCGCTGCACCGCACACCCGGCTCTGTTGCTCCGTGGCCACGGGTCTTCACCCCATAAGGAAAGGAGCTCCCACGTTCTCGTAAACTTAGCAGGCCACGCGCAGATACCATAGGCCGAGCGTTCACCAATGAAGGCTCCCTCCGCCTCGGTGGCGCCACCCCCAGCACCCTCAGGGGTTCGGCATTCCCTGCTTTCTTAATGGAAACAGGAAACCGGGAGCTTTTGAAAACGTGTGTGCTTCTTCCCAGGGCTGCCAGAAGTAAAACTTAAAGCCAGCAGTTTCACCACGGCCACAGAGAGGCTCTGTCTGCGGGGCCAGCCCCTTCTCCGTGAAAGAGCGTGTGTTCTTGTGTGGAAGCTCGGCGGCCTCGGCCCTCGGTCACCTGCAAAAGTGAGGCACAATCGGCCCCACTGTTCCCTGCAGGCTCTGAGCCCCGGCAGTGCCCGGTGGGTGGGTGCAGAGCCCAGCGGAACTGGCACCAGCACTTGGCGCTCAACCAGTGACAAGTTATCCTTTAACGAGAATCTCCACTCAGCTTGTGCCACTGTTGAACGTTTCTTTTTTAAAAATGTAAACACCCTTTTCCATTTACAAAAGTAGTACATGTTTTTAAAAAAAAAAAAAAAGAAAAAAGAAAAAGAAAAAGCCAGGTAGAAACTACTTAAGAAAGAAAGTCACTCATCTGGCCATCTAGCGGCAACTGTTAATATTTCATTGTTACTCCTAGATTTTTCTATTTCTTAACATACTTTTCCTACTTAGGCATTTTCAATAGGAAAGGTTAACTTTTTTTTGTTTTCCTCCAAAAAAAAAAATTAAATGCACTGATTTAACATTAGGATTTAAAACACAACAAACTACATCACATGTTTTCAGTGAACTTTAACTGTCACACAGTGTTATACCTGAAGTTTACAAAAGGCATGGTCACAATGAATTACCCTCAAATAGACTCAAGACTCCTAAATCTGGGAATCAGTAGAGGTTAGAATTTTACCAGGTTAGGATTGATGATTTGCGAATACTGCTTGAATCAGACTATCCTACAGCTTTGTAATTTCAAATTTCATGCTCAGGCAACTAAAAACTACAAGCTGTGTTCTTAATACGTCATTTTTACAAACGATGTCCACAGGATGAATTGTTCTACAATTAGAGATACCCAGTGTCATTACTTTTCTTATCTCTTGCTTTCTAGTGTACCTTTACAAACATTAACACAAATATGGCACTTCTAGGGCCCTGACTGATTTCCCAACTTTTCATGTAGTATCTCCCTATACTAGACTGTAATTATCTTCAGAGCAACAGTATAATATTTACAATATATTCCCCTGCCCTAGCTGGTTTGGCTCAGTGGATGGAGCAAGCATAAACTTGCGGCCTGCATGCAGCCCACCAGCTGCGAGTTTGACATGCTTGGATAGAGCGACCGCCTGTGGACTGAAGGGTCCTGGGTTCAATTCTGGTCAAGGGCACATGCCTTGGTTGCGGGCTTGATCCCCAGTAGGGGGTGTACAGGAGGCAGCCAATCAATCATTCTCTCTCATCATTGATGTTTCTCTCTCTCTCTTCCTCTCTGAAATAAATAAAAATATATTTTAAAAAATAAAATATGTTCCCCCAACCGCACACATCAATTAACAAGATACTGGGAACAAAGAAGATGTTCAAAAATGTTTACTGAAGGAATTAACTGAATATACAGTATAACATAATGAGCTTTAAATGTTCTTACTGCTCTGCTGAGAGACTTGCTTGCTCTGTATTAGTGTTAAGGACATTTCTTGCTCAACACTGTCCAAAACACTGTTTCAGTAGTTACCTTTAGGTTGTGGAATCATAGGTGGTTTTAATGTTGATATTTATGTTTTATAAATTTTTATAACACATAGGTGTTTGTCTTTTAAAAATATGATCCCAAGAAGTCACTATTTGGAAAGCAAGAGAAATGAACTGGGAGGTGGATGAAGGAGGCAGCCATGGCAAAGACAGCTAGATGTTCCTCAGTATGTCTTCTCCCATTCTTCTACACTAACAGAATTATGTTTACCTGGGCAAATATAAAGACTATTTCTCTAGCCCCCTTTACTGTTAGTATGGCCAGAGCAGAAATGTCATTTAGCAACCACCCTTAAAAGACACAGGAGTAAGTCTATGACCTCCTTTCTTCTTTGGTCCTTCTTCCATCCTGCTGCCAGGGATGCAGATGTGATGACTGGAACTCTAGCTGCTATCTTGGACCATGGGTTCATACACAGGGATACAGGAACAATGTGCCAGATGGAGCCTAGGTCTCTAAAAGCTTTGTGGAGCAAAGCTGCTCTGCTACTTCTAGAAAGTGTATACCTCCATACTTTTATGTGAAAGAGAGAAACTTCTTTTTTGTTTAGTCATTGTATATTTTGGGTCTCTGTTACTCATAGCTAAACTGAATTCTATGTGTCTACTCCCCCACAAAAAAATTTAAGACAGATCTTGAAAAGAAGAAAAATGCTAAATAATATACTGGGGAGATGCTACAGTAAAACGTTTTTATGACAAACATTTTGATTAATTTAAGAATTACAGAAATGTAAAACGCAACAGTTTAAAAAATCTCTAAGTAGGTTATAAGGAGACTCTTAACTGACGAAAAAGCCTTATTTTGGACTAACAGAGCTATGCCTGCCCATACACAGCCAAAAACCACTGGCCATGTCTGCAACTAGACTCCTGAAAGTAACAGCTTCCAAGTAAATATTCTGGAATCAGAGGGCTGTCCCTGGTGTTTACAAGAATTTTCTGAATGTCTGGAAATCCAGTGGTGGAGACTGCACCTGGCACCACCTCCACCTTCATTATATAGCATTTACAGAAAGCTTAATTGGGTGCAGAAAATGGTCCTATTCAGTGGGAGGAGTAGGCGGGAGGGTTTATAAGAAATAAAATGAGGTAGAGTCTAGCTGGGAGATAAATGCCAAATACCCTAAATGAAACACTAATTGAGATCAGTTACAAAGGCACATTATCAACAAGAACAATATGACAGTATACGAATGAGTGATCAAAACATAATGGAGCTAACCAGGAGATGAGTTCTGAAGACAAGGTAAGTAAGTGATGATAGACTAAAAGGAAAAGACAGGTAAATGGTGGAGAAGAGCCAGGGCGGGGCCTCTGGAGAAGTTCAAAGAAAGATGAGGTTAGAAGAGATGGGGATGGCTGAGTACAGAAGAGGCCACCAGACTTGGGTCCTGGGCCAGGGGAGTTTTGTCCACTGAGTCACTGTTACCTGGCACACCCGGCCCTGTGCTAGGGGCTCAAAGGTAGCAATGAAGACTGTCTTGATAACTGTGTGTGCATTAGACTGAGGTAAGGAAAGAGATTCAATTCAAGGGGACTAGTTAAAATGTTATAATCCTCATGTATGAAGTGAGAACCAAATAAAAAATTTATTAATTAATGCATTCAACTTGTATTTAGAACTATTGATAAAAAAGCAATTCCCTCCCTCCCTCCCTCCCTCCCTCCCTCCCTCCCTCCCTCCCTCCCTCCCTCCCTCCCTTCCTTCCTTCCTTCCTTCCTTCCTTCCTTCCTTCCTTCCTTCGCCTTCCTATCCTTTCTTCTTCACCAGGCACTGTTCTAGGAACTGGGGACACAGTGTGAACCAAAGGGACAAGATCCCCACTCTCACAAGCTCACAGTTTTGTGAAGGCTGGGGTGCATGAAAAAAAAAAAAGCCAAATATAATATAAGGCAGAAGTGAAGCAGAAAGGTAGAATCACCAGAATTTAGACCAGTGTGTAAGTGAATGGGCTGCTAACAGCGGGCCACATGGCTTCTGGGGTTGATGTCATCCTCAAGCTGACCTACTTCCTAGACGCCAAGGGTCCCAGAGTCCCTCTTACCCGCTTCTCTCTCCCTACCCAGTCTGCACAGTCTGCAATGTGGGGTAACCAAACACCCACGTGGCAGGAGCAACTAGAAACAACTTCCCACGCGAGGACCAAATTCCCATGTGTTCAGAAAGAAGTTGAAACCAACAAACGGATGGCAATTCTACTCTGTATTCATATATTTACGACCTGGTACAACTTACTGCACTTTTATAGACTCAAGAACAATTTGAAATTTCCTTGCATGAACAAAGTGAAATGGAGATATGAATATATCAAAAACCATGTCATTTAAATTCATCAAGTATTATATGATTTTAACTTTGCAAGGAAACTAAACTTAACTGTCCAGACAACATTTGGTTTGGAAAGACATACAAATTAATGTGCTCACTGAGGGTGAAAGATTAGATGGTGGAAAGGAGCAAGGGCACTAACCTGCTAGTGGGATTCACACCCGTTTTCCTCCAGGGGCCACTGGACAATGTTTGGAGACATGGTTGGTTGTCACAACTGGAATGGGGGCTGCTGCTGACTTCTAGTAGGTAGAGGCCAGGGTCCTGCTATTGACTTCCCACCCTCCCCAACAAAGGATTATCCAGTGCAAAATGTCTCTGCTGAGAATGCCTGCACCGAAGACAACGAGCAAAGTAAAAAACCCACATACAGCAATGGAGAATTTGGCCATGTAAGCTGTGGGCTTCAGGTCTCCCACTTCATGTTCACGTGACAGGGTGATAAAAATGCCACCTCTGAGTAAGTAAACACTGAATTGTCTTCTACACACTCTACCACAATGGGCCATTCTTTCATACGAGCAAACACGCTGGAAGTTTCTGAAATAGTGTGTCCTGGTGGACTTTTAAATGGACACAACTTTGATATTATTACTTTGGCTGTTAATTAGGATACAATGACTACTTTGTTCTGGCCTCACTGCTGTACACTCCAGACCCAATTACTACTGACTAATGGCGCCATGAAAAATAATTACGCCCATGTGCTGCAACTTCCACCTTCCACACGCTCTCTCTGTGTTTTTCTCCGCCAGCTATTCTACCTGACTGGTGAAACCGAAGAACACTGCTAATCCCCATAACTGTATCGTCTCCTCTCACAAGAAGCATGAGGACTCGGCTTAAAGAGCTGAGTCAGTCCTGAGAATCACATAATTGCCATAGGTTGCCATATTTAAAATCAGCCGAGTGCAAGCATCTTGCTGTTTGAAGCAGTCAAAAAACACTCCAAACCTGCTAAGGCTGAGAAGCAGGGGGGAAAACACCAGTAGGTTGACTCCGTGAGCGAGATAAATTCCCATGAAGTTAATTACTCACAGCGTGAAAGTAACTGAGTTAGCAAATCAACTTTTCTAGACACGGACCAGTGGGATAAAGAAGACAGAGATGAGGAACAGGACCTAGTGAACAGGTTTAACCGGAAAGTTCCCTGGATGACACTGTTAGCATTAGGACCTATAGACCAAGGAGCTTCCTTGTACCAAATCTACGTGAGAAACTCCATCTGTTAGAGAACACGCAATGAAAAGGAGGACAAAGTAAGTGTTCTTCACTCTGTTTTAAAATAATGTGTGGCAGGTGAGATTTTCCTATATTGCTCTTGCATGTGCCAACCAGTCTTTTTAAACGGGCTCTTACCCCACCCAGCCAACAAACCCATCCAATCATCCACGCATATGCTGAGCAACCACTAGGTGCGAGGACCAGCTCTATGAAGCCTGCATCCCTGTTCCATGGAGTTTACCTACCTACCTGATTTCACCTGGACCTCAGCTAGAGTTGCAGCTGTTTCAGGCATCTAAATGCTTTGTGCAAATAAAATGACAACATTAAGGAAAGCAAAAGTATATGCCAGAAGTGCATAGGAAATACCAGGTCAATTGACATGTCATAGGTTCCCTACCTGCATGGTTTGTTTAAAAGGCTAATTTATCATGTGGTATTATTTCTTATAGTTATAACTCTTCATAACTCCACTTAGCTTCTCCCTCTAAATCTTTAGATTTCCTCCCACAGTTGATCTTATCTCTGCTTCTTTAACCTGTCTCCACAGACTTTACTCTGCACACTCTCCCTACACCTCCACTGTCTCCCATCACTACCCTTTCCAAACTGGCTCCACGTTCTAAGTCTACCCATTCCCACACCCCACAGAGGGAATGCCGATCCGGGGGAGATGCAATTATCAGACTGCAAGATGGTTTTAGTCTTTCATTCAGGAAATATTGATTAAGTAGCTTCCATGTGCCAAATACTGCCAAGAGGTAAGCAAATCGGACACAGAGCCTGCCTGGACAAACTTGCGACCTTTAGGAGTAGCCAGACAAGCAGCTGCAGAAATAAAGAACAACTGTGGTAAGTGCTGTTAAAGTAAAATACAGGAGGTATGCTAGGAGAGAGCAGAGACCCCACTGGGCTGGCCAGTGCTGTATTTAGGAGTCCACCAGGCAAAGTGTGCAGGTGGAAATTCTAGGCAGAGGAAGCAGCATATACAAAACCTGCCACTTTTAGGAACTGAAAAGGGGGCTTTGCCTGATAATAAGGAACCCCCTCAGTGATTCAGAGAGGGGACAAAGCCCCCATCACACCGGGCCCCTGGAGTCAGGTTTTTGGTCCTTAAGTGCACTGGTTGGCTACTGAAAGGTTCTAAGCAATGGTCAAGTTTGCATTTTAATAAGACTGCTCTGGCTCCGTGCTGGAGTCTGCATTAAGGTTCTCTTCAGCGTCCTCCATTTGGTTTTCCATAAATTGTTCAAGTCCCCATGAATTTTTCTCTAGGTGTCACAAATTCCTTTGCACCACAGGAGTTTTATTGATTTTAGCTGTAGTGTTATAACCGGGAGCTACAGCCTGGCTGAATTTGGGACGCCCTGTGGTGTGGTCTACACCTTCCCCAAAATACTGAAGGGAAGACTGGGAAGGCCCGAGACACCTGAGAATCTCAGGGCTGAGCTGAAGCCTAGGAGCAGGCCTTTGCATTCGTCCTTCAGGGCTCTCTCTGTCCATGACCTCGTCCTGCCAACAAAAAAGAAAATATTTTTCCAAAGGATGACTCACTGCAGAGCAAAATGATGAGATTTCCCTTTCTGAAGGTCATTAAAGCATGATAAACCTAATCGGGAAGGGACAAGTGTGGCATGCGTGAGGGCAGGAAGGAAGACAAGGGGGCATTTTCGGGAAGGCGCGCTCTGATTGAGCACGTTGAGGGGCAGAGGGCAAACTTGCTCCGTATTTGAAACTGGGATGGGAACAGCAGGGACTGAAAATGTCTGTGAAGCAAACAACACTGACCCTGGCAGCCAGCAAGTGTCTCCGTGGAGGAGGGAGAGAAAAAGGGGCGGCTGCCAACTCTTAGTGCTCCCGGGCCTTGTCCTTATTCCTCTGCCCACATCTGACGAGGGCTGACGTACCCATCAGGGAAGGAAGGCTAAAGACAGAGGACAGGGCCTGGGGGGCAGCTAAGACTTCTACCCAGTAGGAGGTCTCTGGCCAGCTGAATTTCAAGGTGGCTTCCCTCTGGAGTCACCTGAGTGTTCCTATCTGCCTGCCTTGCAAGGATCTTGCTGTGGGTGACCCTGACAGTCTGCGTTACATGTGTGATCCAGAACTCAGACGACATATGCTGCCTGCCAGTTGTTATTCTCAGTCGTTAGCGCACGCCACATCAGCTATTTAAGACAGTGTCAGGAGTCTATTTGGCTTAGAAACTCTCTTTTGGGCTTTCACTGTCCAAATGTGGAATAATTTGATCAAACTAATATGGTCAACGACAGTAATAGATTACAACACAGTGAGCAAATTAGGTATCTTGAGTTGATAACGTTATAATAAATACAGTAGTGTGCCAACTAATAAATAATGAAGGAATTGTGGAAACAGAAACCACCGTTTAACAACCATTATAACAATGGTTGATTCATGCAGGGATGATGAATGCACACTAAGGCTAGTGGGTAGAGACTGCCTACTTAAGAAGAAGATATTGATTGGTTTGGCCTCAGAATACCTCCCCCACAAAATACTTATCAATCCCAAAGGGAAATGTGGTGACTCTCAGTATAGAAAGCTGACGGATAACCACCTGGACCGGGTGATCGAGGCTATAGCATTATGTGCCCCGGATGTCACACTCTGAGAAGAGCACAGCATCATGGCTGTGGTGTTCCTGCTTGGAAGGCATGGCCTGAGTCTAGAAACACTGATGGGATTCTACTTAAAAAATATCCTACAAAGTAGCAGGTGTCTCTTTTTAAACTGCCACGGTCATGAAAGAAAGGGAAGGTTAGGCTGAGACCTGTCTAGATTGAAGGGGATCAAAGAGATGTGACAGATATACCACATACATGTATGCACACACAGATGCAGAAACAATGGAGCAAATGTGGTAAAATGTTACCCACTGGGGAATCTGAATCATAGCAGCTATTTAAAGACAGGTCAGGCATCTATTTGGCTCAGAAACTGTCTTTTGGGATCTTGCTGTTCAAATCTGGGATAATTTGAGCATCAAAATAACAATGTCAATCAGTGTGTGTGTGTGAAGGCACACACATTCACATGAACAACTGTAAACGTCCATTTGCCCCGCCTGTATGTAAAACCTGCCTTCACTGTGCCGGCAGCGTCTCTGGGGTACATGAGTGCAGTCGGCCAGTCACCAGGGAGCACAGCCAACACTCCACTGTTGCTCAGATGTCACAAAAGCAGCTTTTTAAAAAACAAACAAACAAAACATGGGCTGATGTCTCTGCTCTCCAGTATTACGTATTCTTTGAGGAACTTTACATTTGTGTGAGGTATCCTTGTAAACTTGTAGAGCTTCTCAATTATTAATCTTGCAGACTGATGTGCCAGGAGCCCCGTTAGAGAGAATGCAGTCTGAAAGATCATTTCTGTGGCATTAAAAGTCTTCAATGATTTAGCCCCAGTCCAGCTCTTCCCCGTTTCCTCCCCACCCTGAGCCTCAGTCCATGGGAGCGACTTGCAAGCCTATCTGCCTTTGCTAATCCTGTTTCCTCTACCAGCACACATGCCCTTCCCCAGCCTCTGCCACCTGTCAGAAGTGGCTGTATCCACCTTAGGGCCCATCCTTTGTAAAGTCTTCACTTACCTCCAACTGCTCTGTTCTGGGAAGAACTGGGTCCCTCCTTCCCTCCATTCTCCTAAAACTTTGCCTACACTTACAGACACGTGTTATAGTTAGCAGGCACATGACTGCCTTCCCCTAACAGACTATAGGCATCTTGGGGGCAGGAACCACGCAGTATTTATTTCTCTATCCCTTACCGCATAGCATGGTGATTGGCACACAGCATGTTCAATGTTTGTTGAAATGTAAACTCCCATGTCTAGGCATGTACCGATTAATAAGTGTGGTGGAGAAAGAGTGTAATGATTAAAATCAGACACTCCAGGGCCAGACTGCCTGAGTTTGAATCCTGGCTTTGCCACTTTCCAGCTGTTGGCAAGACAGATTCTACCCCAGGGGTGCAGTTGGGAAAAACAATGGCCTGCTTCGCAGGCCTGCTGTGGACCACGGAGAAGGATGCCTACTGTCCACTATTATTGGACCGCTCTGTAGTTTGGTGACGCTTATAGCCCTGGCATCCCAAGATGATCCAGAACTCTCCTCCCTCCACCCTGCCCTACACCCTGCTACTGGCCTCCTGAGAAGGTAAAGTTTGAAGTGTTGAAATGTTTATTCCAAATCAATTGGGTTTACTAAACTCTTGAGGTCTAAGTTGGCTTCTGCTTCCCAGAGTGGATGAGGAGATGCCGCGTGGCCTTTAGGAGACTGTGCCCGTGCACGAGGGTACACACTACCAGGGGTGGGCAAACTTTTTGACTCGAGGGTCACAATGGGTTCTTAAACTGGACCGGAGGGCCGGAACAAAAGCATGGATGGAGTGTTTGTGTGAACCAATACATGTTAACACTGCTGCTGGTGAAGGAGCAGAGGGGAGAGCAAGAGAACCCTCCGCTCTTTCGGCTCCGCGGGCCGGATAGAACAGCCAAACGGGCCGGATCTGGCCCGCGGGCCGTAGTTTGCCCACAGCTACACTAGGCTCAGGGACAGTGGGGTGCTGGAGCTGGTCAGGCAGAGAGAGTGATCGAGACTATAGCATCAATTAGGCACTGGAAGGAGGCAAAATACAACTAAGAAGAAGTAGGCAAACGTCCTCCAACCTTTAAAAGTATTATTATGGCCCGAGTTAAAATATTTCCTTGTCACAGTAAGAGGACAAAGGGAGGCACTGGTGTTTCTGAACAACCTCATTCTCGTACCTCTACCAAAGTCATAGGAGTAAAGCGTTCTTTAACACAATGCAGAGGCGTGTGCCTTAGACCCAAGGGGCACCTTCCCATCCAGCCAGAATGGCTGCCTAAATAGGGGGTGGGGGGTATAATTCTTTTTCGTATTGTTGTTAACACTCACCTGAGAATATTTTTTCCCATTGATTTTTAGAGAGAATGAAAGGGAGGGAGGAAGGGGGAGAGAGAAAAAAACAAACTTTGATGTGAGACACATCCATTGGTTGCCTCTGGCATGGGCCCCAACCAGGGACGGGGAACAAACCTGTAACCAAGGTATGTGCCCTTGACCGGGAAATCGAGCCTGCAACCCACTGGTTTGTAGGCTGATGTTCTAACCACTGAGAAACACTGGCCAGGGTGGAGGTATAATTCTTTTCATAACACAAGAACAGGAGCTGTCAATATCTCCCAGTCCACCCACGCAAGGGGAAGCAGGAATCTGGAATCTCTCCACGCCGCAGTTAGGTCTGTATGTGTGAAATGAGGGGGTTGGTGGGACTCGGTGATTTCCAAAGGCTGCTTCCAGCCTGTAACTCTGACTGCACGTGGCACAAAACTTCCTAACACCTCATGCTATGTGATTGAGCGAGGAAAGAAGTTAATTGCAGCAGCTGTCAGACCAGATGTGCAGGCGGGCAGAGCCCCTGGCCTTGCTCTCTTCCCAGGCCATTTCGCAGCACCTTTCCAGTTGCACCACTACCCCTGGCACCACCCCAGGTTCCCCACATGCCACTTCCCTTGGCGGTATCACCGGTTCTACTCAGGGTGTGTCTAAGGCATCCAGAAGCCAGGCTGCAGGTGAGCGGTTGCGAGGGAAGGAAGTGGAAAGAGTTGCTGCTCCTGGGAATGGAACGGGCTGTGCCTTAATAAAGGGTGCATGACATTAAGGAGGCCCGGGACATTACACTAAGGTGCACTCTATTACAGAGGCCCCGAGGTTTACACAGTGGCCCTCATCTCCAGGGTTCAGTGTCAACCACAAGAGGCAGTGACTCTTTACCCCAAATCTGTCTGAAATAGCCAAGATGCCAGTCTTCAGAACTTGCCCTTCGCCAGCTTAGGCAGTGTTGCTCTTCAAGGCCCACTGTCTAATTTAAAAAGCTACTGCTGAAACACAGCCCGGATGTTCATGCCTGCACCCAAGAGAACCAGCTCGGGATCTAAATTCTATTCTCCCAACTTTCTTTAAAAATAACACGTTGCTCTCCCTGGCCGGTGTGGCACAGTTGGCTGGAGCGCTGTCCCGTACACCGAAAGGTTGTGGGTTAGACTCTAGAGCAGGGCACATACCCAGGTGGTGGGTTCCATCCCAGGTTGGGGCGCATACAGGAGGCAAAAGGTTGATGTTTCTCTCTCTCCTTTCCTCTCTCTTTAAATCAATAAACATATCCTGGGGTGAGGGTTAAAATTTAAACTTACATAAAATAACAATGCTGCTCTAAGCATAAATAGGAAAATGTGCCAGGTCAAAGGGTGATTGTTGACGAGCTGAGAAGAAGCATAAACCTGGACTTTGGGACAGAAAGGGCCTTTCTAACACAACAGACACAAACCGGGGAGGGGTTGAGGGGGGGCTGGAGTAACTGTATGACTCTCGGCCCTTACTTTGCTTTATAGTGTTTATATAAGAGAAAGAAACCAGCTTTAAAAGCACACTGAGCAGTTCCCATTAGAAAAACCGAGCTGAAAACAAACGACCAAAAATGGATTTAGCAACAAAAAGGGAAACTCTGGAATTTAATTAAACCATAAACTCAAAAACTCAAGCCTTAGCATACAGTACAACCTTTCACTCCTGCAACAATGATGGCTTTATGTTAAAGCCCCAGCCAAAGCTGAAATTTTCACGGAACCAAAAATCAAGCTCTGAGTGATCCTTCCCGGCTTGTTAACCGGAGCAAATACTTCACATAACATACGGAGCCTGCGTTTCTATCCCACCAACCCCCACCGGGAACGGCGCACTGTCCTCCTGGTCTTTACTGGAGCTTTCTTACTTACCCACCCAGAAACAAAATAACTGATTTTCAGCAAGCAGGAAGCCAAGTCTCAGGCATGCCTCCCTGGGCATTAAAGGGACTACACACATGGGCAGGCAAAGGGCCCAGGAGCGGCTGCCGAGAATTTATTTATACCCATTTGGAATTTCCTGACTAACCAGCAGCCTCCTGCTGGCCCCGGGTTTAATTCCAGGACGCTGGGCGTCAGTGAGACAGCAAAAACTACCCAGGAACGAAACTGCTAGGGAGGATCTTAACAACACAAGAGGTGAGGACAGACCTCTCTCTCCCTTGCCCCTTCTGAGTTTCCAAACAAACTATCCTACATGAAACGCTAACCTAGAAATGCAGCCGTGGACCTGCTCATTCTAGGAAGAACTTAGAAAGGCAGCAAATGTTTCCATAACTCCCCCTGCCTCCCCCCCCCGCCCCCCCCCCCCCCCCCCCCCACACACACACTCCCCCGCCAAAGCCTCCAGGGCTGAGCAAGGCTCCCTGCTATAATCCGAGCCCTGGCTCAGCAACCCTCTTATGAAGGAAATGATTCAGTGTAATGCTGAGCCCAGGCTGGGCTGGAGACAAGTGGTTCCTTTTCTTGGTGTATTTTTATTTAATGCAGCATGCAATTTGAAGGCTAAAAACACTCCCATTTGTAAACCACACACCCAAACCTTTTTTTGTTTTGTTTTGTTCCTTTAAACATTTTTACCCAAATTAGACCATGTGACTTTCTAAGACACAGAATTCGTTCCCCCTAAAAATGCATTCTGTTTTAGGGTGATCATATATTTGGGCAACCTTTGGTTTCTGTTTAAAAAGTGAAAGAATGATGTCCCTCTAATGATTTTATTTCAATTCACCACCTTTAAAAAATAAGAAAGAAAAGTTTCTTTCAAACCGTTCGTCACCTATGCCTAAATACACTGGGTAAAAGTGAATCGAGGGGAAGAGATTTACAGAATTTTCTCTACAGGACAAACAAGCAAAGCCAGTTCTAAACAATAAAGCAGAGATTACCGAAGATTAGGGATGGCTCTAAATGGCCTGCTTTGTAAAGTTCAAAACAGGAGAAAGGCGCAGTTTTCAAGAGCCCACACTGCATTTGCCTCGTTTGACTGGTTCAGTTTTAGTGTCCGCGCCCTCCCCGCATCACTCCATTCATCTGCTCCTTCCATTCTCCCAGCCCACATCTGGGGGCTGGATACTTCAAGGGATTCTCTTTGGCACAGACATTTTTCTGTGTGAAGCTACAAAGATTAAACTTTTTAAAGATGATGTGGGACTCGTTGAGGTTTGTTTTACACAAAACAAACAAACTGACTGAAAGGGAAATAACAAGCCAAGAACAAAGCTTCCAGTGGCAGATACTTTGAAATACAGGGTCCAAATAATTCCAAATTATGTTACCCAATACCTCCAACATCAGAGATCTCAGTTAGGCCTATTCTTATGTTTTTGGGGGACTTCAGAAAACTTTATTGAGCTATTTACATATCATAAAACTCACCCATTTTAAGTGTACTGCTCGGTGAGTTTTAGTGAAAGTATATACCGTTGTGCACCTAACACCACAATCCAGTTGTAGAAAACACCCATCATCCTTAAAGCTATCCTTGGGTTTGTTTTATCATTTGCTTTTAACAGGTAATTTTTCTTCTCTGTGCTTTTGAAGAAAGCTTGGTATTATTTAGTCACATTAGTATTGTCCCAACTAGATGTTAATATCAAAAGTCTTGTTCTTAAGACTTAAGGTGAGGAAAGCAACAGAGTGTAGTATTTCTTAATCCTGCAAAGCAAAAATATCCTGCTACGTTTTTATTTTCTTTTATATTGTGTTCTGGTAAGAATAGAGCTTACTCTACAAAGCAGTTGAAGGTAATTATCTCGCATGTGTGCTTCTATGAAGGCAGGTCTAGCAGAAAAAGTCATTGTATGCAAATAAGCCTCTAGACCTCTGATAGAATTAAAAATAGGAGAGTCACAAAGGTTCCCATTGTAGTGACAAAGGCACACCTGTCTGCCTTTCCTCTCTCTTAATTTATGTACAAAAGAAGACGCCAAATGCAGTCTGGGAGGATGAAGACGTACTCCAGGCTTTTCCTCGGATAGGTAGAGTGTAGGCAGAAAAGGTGACTCCCAGTGAGAAGGGCAATGGGCCGTAGATAAAAGACTTCTGTGTTTCCCGGCTGGCTGAGGGAGTGCATTGACAGTCTTCCCAGGAGGGTGGCTGCAGAGTTCTGAGCCTGCAAGCAGGCATACCTGAGCCTGTGCTTCTTCTACGCTTACTTAACAGGATTACTGAGTCAAGGTCTTTCTCCAGAGGGCCTGACCCCAGGTCTAGAGATAAAGCCAAAATCAAATGAAGTATTGACTGGTAACAATGAATTCTATTCTGGACATTTTAAGATGCATATATCCTGGCATGCCCTGAATTTACCTTCCTCCTCCTCTCCTTGATTTCTTACCACCTTCCCAGTCTCAGAGCCATAGCACAAATGCACCTGGGTTATCAGTCTCACAACAGTCTCCTTGCCCCCATCTCTCCCCACCATGCCCTGCGCACAATTCTTCTTGACCGCACTGCTCCAAGCGTATCAAACATTTATAGGAACTCGTTTAATCTTCACAACAACCCTATGATTGTCGGCAGTTCACAGGTGAAACTCATGTCATCCATGTTGCTACTCTACTGCTCCCGTCTACTCGACTGCTGTATTAATGCTGCACTGCATTGAAAAGCCACACGCCAAGCACATTCTTTCCTGTAGCCCTTAGAGGGCAAAGCAAGCTGGGGAAGGGGAGGGGAGCTGACATTTCTGGTGGATGGTGTTTCAATGCTTTTGCTTGTACCATTGCTTCCCCTTCTGATGTACACCCCACAGTCCAGTGGTCAGCAAACTCATTAGTCAATAGAGCCAAATATCAACAGTACAACGATTGAAATTTCTTTTGAGAGCCAAATTTTTTAAACTTAAACCACATAGGTAGGTACATTGTTATTAACTTAATTAGGGTACTCCTAAGGCTTAAGAAGAGCCAAACTCAAGGGGCCAAAGAGCTGCATGTGGCTCGCGAGCCGCAGTTTGCCGACCACGGCCCCACACCAAACCTTCTCGGACAAAGTATTTCTAGTCTGCAAGGATCAGCTGAAATATTGGTTCTGCCTGCAGTTGTCTCATCTTCCCAGCCTCCTCTTCCAGCCAGGCTCCCAGAGTAGCTTGTTTTTCCCCCTGTTCCAATCTGTGCACACACCTTACATTCCTACAAACTTACAGGAGCTTTGTGCTTTTCATCTCAACCACAGCTGTGCCCCGGCACTGCAGGTGCCCAGGACGCATTCGGTCAATTTAACTCCTTCGTGAGGAGCCAAACTTGGAGTATTTCCTTTTAAAGAGCTGCATGACAATGTCAAGGACTCTGAGCCCAGGTCCTCACTTTACAGCTGAGGCAGGACAATGGGTGATGGGACTAACATCACCTTTGCCATTCCAGGTGAAGGTGCCAAGGCTGGAACCTCCCAGAGCAAGCACGTCAGTGCCACAAGTTCTCAACCCTGCTGCACAATCAAAGGGCCTGGGCTGCTTCTAAAAATGCCGAGTCACCCTCCCACTCCCACCTCAATGAATCAGCATCTCCTGGGGTGGGACCAGAGGCATCAGCAAGTTTAGAAGCTCCCCAGGTGAGTCTGTGCCACAGCCTGGGATGCGAAACTGGGCTAGAAATCAAGCAAAATCTGAAACGCAAAGTGTGCTCTTCCTTTAGGCTAAAAAGAAGCTGAGAGCCAAATTGGGGGCAGCCCTTCAAGCAATTTCCAGTACCTTCAGAGTCCAGATCACAAGTTCAAATACCTTTAGAGTCCAGGCCAGCAACGGAAAGGAAGAGGTCTGGGCGGGGGAGACCATAGAGTCCCTGTCCTCTCCCGTTGCCTGTGGACCGATGGAAATACACCCCAGTGATGTGCCAGATCTTTTGACTTTTCAGGAGAAGCTGAAGAAATCGGTATTTTTATATGAAACTGCCTAATTTAAAAAACTTTGACAATTGATGGGGGGGAAAACTATATTTATCAATAAATAACACAATAAAGTAAAAAAAAAATTGGGGGCAATTAATTCAAATTTTAAAAAAGCTTTGAGTTGGTCAAACAGAACATGCTCCCAAGCCTCCGTGTGGCGCCCAGCAAGGACTTCCCGGTATTCATTCGGGATCCAGTTTCATTCCTGTTCCCATCCCTTTTCTTTTCCCACTTTCTAAGTGGCCAACTTTTTCTCATTTTATGTTGCAAGAGTCCTTGTTGGAACAAGCTATAACAAATTAGAAAAACAATTTTAATTCTGGTGCATATTAACTTAATTGCTTATGTTTAAATTTAGCTCTTTTACTACTAAGATGTTAAAAGAGAAAAAAACTCATGGATACAGACAACAGTGGAATGATTGCGGGGGTGGGTGGGTGGAGGTGAAAGAGGGCACGGGGGGTGGGGGGGATAAATGGTGTTATAAAAATATATATAAAATAAAGATAAATAAATAAATACAAAGGCAACAATCAAAGCCACAGTCCAGGATCCCTTGCACCATTTCTCTCACAGGTAACCTTGATGTGCAAAATCCTGATTTATAAGCCCACCTTGTAAGAAATCATCTTAAAAAGAAACAGATTGAAGGCAAGATGCTGTTATCACTTTTAAAGGGGGCCTGAGTTATTTCTGCAGTATTTGAGACTTCTTCCCAACCCCTAAAGAATTCAAATACCTTATGAGCTACTTTACCCATCTTTTCTCAGACTGTGGTGGGGTGTGACACCAAAAGCTGGGTGCCTAAGGAAACCACGGTGAGGGAGAAAAGCGGGCGTAGTTCCTTTCCATGTCACCACAGCTGCTTCTCCACCCACATCCACCAAAGCCCAAGGGACTGTCGGGACTTGAAGAGATTACAAGGACAGGTCCAGCAAGGGCTCCCAGCTCTCTCTTGCCCCGTGAGGTGTGAACAGTGCTGGGTGTTGGAAGAGGACTGACTCCTCCTGTGCGGGACAGGGATTAGAAGGATCTGCTCCTACAACTGAATGCAAGGGGAGATTTTCCCAGGAGAGGCCACAATCAACATGAGGAGGGCGTGTGCCCCGTGGCGGTGTGCATTCCATGCAGGAGAGGGAAATTAGGAAGAGGATGCTGCGGACGATGGGCCTATCTTCAAAGGCCAGAGAAAGTCCTCTTTCTTCATTATACCCTACTCAGCCAAGTGCATTTCCCCACACGTATTCGAGCCTTAACACTGGAGTCACAATGAATTCATCCACATCAGGCTTCCTTTTCAGTCTGGGTTGCCCCAGGAATATTACTTTCATCCAATTTAAACAAGAGACTGTCACGCAATATGCTTTCATCTTGAGATTTAAAATCAACATTTAAAAAAGTCAAACGGCCCTAGCCGGTTTGGCTCAGAGGACTGAAGGGTCCCAGGTTCGATTCCGGCCAAGGGGCACATGCCTGGGTTGTGAGCTCGATCCCCAGAAGGGGGCATGCAGGAGGCAGCTGATCAATGATTCTCTCATCACTGATGTTTCTCTCTCTCTCTCTCTCTCTCTCTCTCTCTCTCTCTCTCTCTCTCTCTCTCATCTCTCTCCCTTCCTCTCTGAAATCAATAAAATTTAAAAAAAATGGTCAAATGACAAAATTAACTGAAGCACAAAACCAAGTAAGGGAATTAACACTTTAAATTAGATTGCCACAAAGACTATGAAGGCTGTAAATAATCAGTGATGATAAGGACAGTTCTTCTCATCTCAAAGGGGTGACAGACCTGCAGAGACCTTCCTAAGAAAACAGTGGCAGAGAAGGAAGGTAGACCAACCGGCCACACTCCTACCTGAGAGGTCACCAACTCAGGTCCTCATCCAGTTTCAACCAGCCACCAAAGCAGACTAGATACTAGGCCTGGGACAAAAGAAACCGACCAGGGTTCCACCTCCTCTCTCCCTGGTTGGGTTGCTGACAAGCAGAGAAAGGAGAAAGGAGAGAGGCCATGAAAGAACTTTCCAAATGGCCTGTGACAATAACCCTCCCTGGACAACCACATTATATCAGGTCACCTCTCCCTGAAACCCAAAGCATCTAACAGACACTGTCATTGTAAGCCTCCCTAGAGTACGTGATGGGAAGAAGGCAGATACCAAGACCTCCACTTAGTCAGAGGAAGAAGAAAGCAAGCACGTGTGTGTGACAAAGTGAGAGCCGCCTATTCATTCAGGCGAGGAGAAAACTGCAAAGGCCATAACAATATAAGACTGGCAACTGGCAGGGCTCAACCCCAGATTGGTAAGTAGGCACTGTCCTGCGTTTTGCTCTGTATTAGATGCCCAGCATTATGCCAGCACAAAGCCGGTGTGCTGCAAATACCTGCCGAACACTGAGCATGGTGACTCTATGCTCAGCACTAAGCAAGCCACGATGGGCACACCAAGATGAAGATGACACGGAAACTTGCCTCACAAGACCTTGAAGCCTACATATTCGTGAGGTACACAACCATAACTCTTACCTAAAAGCAAGTGGGGACAACTACTTAATAGAGTGCAAAGCTCCCTGGGAATAAGGAAGAGGAAGGGTGACTTTCCATTGGGAGTATCTGAGAACACCTGTTGGAAAAGGTTAAGAGAAGAAGCAGGTCGTGAAGGAGAAGAAGGGCTTATGCTAATAGGTAAGGGAAAGACGTCCAGAGGAAGAGAACAGTGCTCTGAGCAAAGCCACTGAGAGGGGAACAGGACAGAGTGGGCCTGGGGAATGGCAGCTGGGAGGGTGCAGGGGACCGCACCTCTTTCATAGCTCTTTGGGCAGACCTGGTGTCTTGCTACTTGGAGCCGTGGAAGCTTGGAAGGCTCACCATGATTTCTGCACGCACGAGGACTGGAGAGACAGAAATAGACCCTGGATTCTATCAAAATAAGGCCAAAACCAACAGCTCAGAGTTAAGAGAAGGGAACAGAGATTAAAGTGAGTGAAAGATAAAATGGTTGGAGAGAAAGAAAAATAACAAAAGTATAGAAAGCTGAATGATCCTTAATCTTGCCAGCCACCCTTAGCAAAACAAAATCACAAAGCAGAGAGAATGAGGCAAAGACAGACCAACTTTCGCAGGCCCTGAGGACTGGAGCGTTCCACAACAGGGAAACAGCTGCCTTTACTGCCACACACATGTATGTGCAGTCACTTAAAAGCCAGCTGCGGAATGAATGAACTGGCTGAACTGAAGTATTTCTCCCGAGTTCTGAGTTATTCCTTCTGGGAGTCCCCAAATGACACCCCGATTTAAATGCACCACTATTTGGAAAGTTTACTTTTTCATCATCCAAGTGTCCAGAAGACAGACCACCAAAGAATAACACCCCAGAGGAAAAGCCCCGGCTCGGGGTCCCCTCTACCTTTCTGAAGATGTTCTGGTCTTGGGTTTCTTCACTTAAAAGCAGTATCCAGAGGCGGCGTAAGTTCCAGCAGCTTTCTAGTGCCCAAAGAACGTCTGCGCACCCTTCCTCAGAGATCACACAGTGAGTGTGTGTGTGTGTGTGTGTGTGACGCAGGAGAGTGCAGAAGGCAGTGCTCAGGGTCTGGGATTCCTTACGGGACAGGCTGGCAGAGCTTGTGATGTGACCGCTTCCCCTCACACGGCCAAACAGCTGTTCCTGAGGCAGACGTGGAAAGCGTGGTGCTAATGGAAAAATCTGGTGGCATAGGACTTGGGTGTTTTGCAATGTTTTCCTGTAGGCTGCCGCTGCATTGGTCTGACATGCAAACCATTCCCTCCTCCCCTCCCAGCCTACAGACTTCCAGGTCTCCACCCCGAGTGCTATAAAAACCAGTGTCTCATCGAGCTGATTCACCCCTGGAAGGGGCGGAGTCCTGGTGAGGGTTCATGCTGCATGGAGCCGGCAGGTCTTCTGCCTCCTCTGCCAGGCCAGAGAAGACAAACCCCTCTTTGTCCTCACGGTCAGAGGGGACCATGCCAAATGGGCTGCCTCAAAAACATGTCCCTGGTGTGCTCCTGATCTGAATAAAGCATCCCAGCCACTGGATCTGAAATGCCGGGGGAAAGGAAATAAAATTGCTGTACCTTGGAGGGTATGTGGAATGAGATGAGGGGGATACTGAGAGCAGAGAGAGAGAGAGTGAACTATGTTGGGTGTTAGTTATAAAAACGCCAGCGCTGATGCACACGGACTAAGGTTTTAAAGGTATGAATCAGCTGGATTATGGATTATTAGAACTGTCACATCTGTCTCCCCTTTTTATATTTCTAGTCTGGGAATATTCTCCCTTTCTTCTTCCAAGAGACTCTTAAATGTGCCTTCCGGAGAGAAACACTCCTAGTGCCTTAGCCTGATGGGCAATGGATGCCAGAGGAAAGGACACCAGAACATGGGCAGGGATGGGAAAACCAGGCAGGACAAGCTGAATCAATGTTTTCCCAAACTAATCTGCAAAGCTGATGGGATTTATCAACTAAACCAAACACTGTGAGGCTAAATTTAGAGAATCGCATGACTGTCTCTTGATGCTACCTAACAGAAATCTCGTCCAAAATATAAAAGACCCCCTTCAAGAGAAAACTTTTCCAAGTAACTAAAATTGTGAAAAAGAACCTAAAATAATCTCAGTACTTGTGACTATTAATAGCTAATGACTTCCATGAACTATTACTCTAGTACCAGCTCCTTAACAAAGTAAGGATTCACATGTCAAATTGCAACCACGGCCACAACCTTTGGTCCAGCTGGGGGAAATGTCACGGACCACTCAAACGGGGCTTGTCACAAACATGACGGAGCAGGAGTAATGCAAAGGTTTAACTTTCAGGATAAGAACAAACCCCATGACTCCAACAACCTGTCCCTCGGCCCAGCTCCCCCACCTGTCAACAGTTCTGCTTTTCTACCTGTTGGTTAGAAAGGCCTTCTGAATATTATACACTATTGTTTAACCTGAATTTTCAGCCATGGCTTGCTCCCAGAACTGCTAGGATTAGAAATCTAGTCACAATTTTTTTTTTTTTCCAAATCCTCAAAATAGCAGCATGCTTATTATTTTTAAGCTGTGAGATCACGAAGGTTATACATACAAATGGGCCGCACAGTTTAAAAACTTCTCATTTTCAGGCTTCACAGGGAACTACAACCCCAAAGCAGAACCAGGCTTTGCCTCTAAAACACGAGCATAGTCCTAAAGCATATGGAAATGAGTAAGCCAGTTACAGCTCACTCCGAAAACATCCCGCAGAGAAGCCAGGAGAGGAAAAAGGGAAACACCAATTTATTTTTAATTAGAATTTCGAGACGTGTTGGAATGGCTCTTATCAAATCTGATTTCCTGGCTGGGTCTTCCTTGAGGTTTTTATTAGAGAAGTCTCCTCAATGCAATTTTAATTAAAATCTGTTGCCAGAAAAGAGCAAGAATTCACTACTCCTCTGAATTTGGGAACTCTGCTAGTATTTTTCGTGCCAGATCAAAACAAACAGCTTTTTTTTTTTTTTTTTTTTTTTTAAATAGAAAAGGACCCCTGAGCAGAAACCGAGAGCTTCGGTCACTCATTCCCTGAGCCCATACAAACCTTTCTCAGAAACGACACAGAGGAGATGAGCTGGAATTATCCAGCTCACAGGAAGAACGCAAACCCTGGGAAAGGAAGCTGGTGAGTTACACTCTGAGGGGCTGAGCTGGCTCACCCAAGTCCTTCAAGAAAGAGGGGAAGTGCACAGTCAGAAGCCAACGCCAATACTCACGATGGGAAGTCTGTGGGTGAGCAGGCACAGGACACCCACGTCCTTGGAGGAAGGGCTGTTCTAATCCTTTGCCCCATGATGCAAGCTTAGAGTGACAGCAGCAGCTCAAGTCCTCAACACAGTGGACCTCCCTGTGGGGTTTTCATTTGGGGTTTTTTTCTTTCTTGTTGGCACCCACCAAGCATCTAGGAAGACGTCTCCAACCAGAGGGTATCTTTGCCCGGCACCCTACCCTTCCTATACTTCCTACACTCGCTGGAAGTACCTGCCTCCGCCTGGCTGGAGAGATAATCACCTGCCTGAAATCAGACGCTTAACCCATTACGACCCGCTCAAGGTTTGGAGCAAGAAAGCGTATTAGGTGAAGCTGGCCTATGGCTTGATGAAAACTCAAGCCCTGTAAACAGGCAAGCCCCGAGCAGGCAGGGACTCTTGAGAACCTCTGAAGGGGCTGCATGCATCCTGGGGTTTTGTTTAACCAGACAGGCAGGGCACCGAAACCCAGGTCTCCTGTTTGTAGGTAGTCTCAGCATTTCCACCGCTAGGAGATTCAAGGATAACGGCTTTTTACTTAAAAAATGTAACTGTCTTCTCATCCACCATCACTGTGAGAAAATGAATTATCCCATTGATAAACTTCAATGTGAAATTAGCTTTCAATAAACGAACAACGAACAGTTTCTTTTAAAGTTGAAATGCACAATCTAACTAAATTCAATTATTAAATGCATATAAGATATTGGATATATTTTAATTTCCCTCTCTAAAATAATTCACACTAAGAGAAAATAACTTAGTAACATAACCCCTATCAGAAAGGACATTTTATTCTTAACCATGCTACTTCTGGGTTTTATACATTTTCTGAAATTACATACTTCCCCCTGGAGCTGTTTAATCAGAACTTCACGGACACCACACTTCTGATTTTAATGTCAATGGAATGCCGTAAGCAAAGAAAAGAGACTCTCCATATTGAACGTCTGGCTTAGCCATTAACTGTGTGAGCTGGACAAGTCATGTTTTGTCACCTAAAAGTCGGGCAGGGAGATTGGACAGGTAGAATCTAAAAGACCCCCTCCCTCCTCTAGCTCTCACAGGTTTTTGTTCCACCCTCTCAGCGCTCCCGATACGCCACTGAACACACTGCCGATGGGAGAATGCAAAGCACAAGTAGCAACACACATTGGATCCTTTTGCACATGGAACCAGGAGACCCCGGAAGGTCATGCCAGCTACCCACAAGCCGAAGCAGCCCCGGTTTCTAATCAGCTCACCCTCTGCCTCTGAACCAGCGCCGAGGCGGACGACACGCCGGGGACTCGCCACGGAGAACACACCACCTCTGCTGTGGCCGGAGACTCTCTCCACAGGTGGCCTCAGAAAACACCAGGGTGGTTCCAGCCAGACCAGTCAGTGCAAACTGGTCTTGCACTTGACAAACAGCAGGCAGTTCCTGCTGTCAGGGTCACCGCAGTGGGCTCAGAGTTCTGTTTGAGAAATACTCCTGCCCAGAAAAAATATTTACACAACCGAGAGTGGGCTGCAGGCGCTCCACCTGCGCTGCCAGGAGCCTCTGGCTCTGAGTGACCGGGGGTACCAGTGGCCTTTGTACCTCCTTGAAGATCAGCGTGGAGACAGAGCCTGGAGCCGAGTAACTGACAGGCTCACGTATGAAATGTATTCTATTAATTTAAAATGACAGCCGCATTTTCATGCAATTCAATAAAGACTTGAATAAGTAAATAATGTTATCTGTCTCTGGGGGGAAATGTATATATTTAGGCTGTGAAAGAGAAACAGCAAAAGAGGGCAAAACGGCAAGTAAACTAGTAAAGGCAAGTATTCGCAAAAATAAAAGATGGTGACGGCAGGCAGAAAAACCACTCCATAGCGCTCCTCTACTTGTTTCCTGTAACTGCTGGACTCAGGACAGCAGCACAGTTCCTGCCCCAGTGCCACAGCAACCCTGGCACATGGCACCCGCCCGGGTGTTTATTAGATCAGGAGCGCACGGCAGAGGCAGCAGGGGGGCAGTGATGTCCTCTGACATCGGACCTGCACCTTGCATCTTAAAAAAATGTTTTTTATGGCTATTGTTTCATTTTTTTTTCTCTCACAACAATCCTGTGAAGAAGGCAGGACGGGTATTATTATCTTCATCTGACAAATAAGCTACTTATTATTTGGCTTCTGCAGAGATTCTAAACTCTTAATTAACATTTCACAACATTAATTAGTGTTTAGAGAGGTATCAATCAGTGCCTCCAGTTTACAACATGATTCAGAAACTCGGGGAAAAGTGGACTGTCCCCATCTGAAAAATCTGCAGAAATACAGCAATTTTCCTAACCAAAGACCCCCCCTCCCCCATGTACTTCCTAATTAGCTATAAGAGAACAGTCATAATACATTATGATGCTCATTCTCATCACATTAAAAAATGACATTAGGGCCCTAGCTGGTTTGGCTCAGTGGATAGAGCGTAGGCCTGCCAACTGAAGGGTCCTGGGTTCGATTCCGGCCAAGGGCACATGCCCGGGATGCAGGCCCGATCCCTGGTAGGGGGCATGCAGGAGGCAGCCCATCAATGATTCACTCTCATCATTGATGTTTCTCTCTCTCTCTCTCTCTCTCTCTCTCTCTCTCTCTCTCTCTCTCTCCCCCTCTCCCTTCCTTTCTGAAATTAATAAGAATACATTTTTTAAAAAATGCCTTTAGGGTACTCTTAGTGATACCGTAATACAATGTTTAAAATTAATAAAAACAAAACTGCGTCAGTCATCAGAAGTCCGATGAAGGATCTGGTGAAAAGGAGGTCACACTGACAGTGACAGGGTGGGCAGGAAGGAAAAAGACGCAACAGGTCAGGTTTCCAGGCTCAGCAAATAAACAGAGGACACGCAGTTAAATTTGAATTTCAGGTAAGCAAAATACTTTTACAGGCTCTGTCCACAGAAAACCTCAACTTCCCCTCGAAGATAAGATTCTTTCTGCCTGTTTTGCTCATTGCTGTGTCCCCAGTGCACAGAACAATGCCTAGCACGCGGTAGGTGCTGAGTGATATTATCCATACTGATTTAAGCGAGGTGGTATGGGCATGGGTGCTTGCTATGTAACTAACCTCTACCCATTTTGCATGTCGGAAATGGATCCTAATAAATTTTACAAATTACAGTATTAACTAACTGCTCTTACTTTCAAATCAGCACCTTTTATCCAATCTACCTGAAGGACACACTGGGGAAGTCAGGATATAAAAGGACTTGTGACTCGTCCCTTACCCAATTGCAACTCTAAGCTGGGACCTGAACGTGGGGTGATCAGTCGTCAGATGGCTTTGCAGCCGAGGGCACGGTGTGGCCAGGTGGTGTTTTTTTCAGCTGCTCTACTTTTTTTTGTTTTATTCTTAAAACCATGAACAGTGTTTCTTTTGCCAGTGCCCTGACCCCAACTTCTCATGGGATTTCTTCTCAAGTTCTATGGAGCCCAAAGCAGTGATTTTTCAGGAGTGGGGGTTGGGGGGAGGTGTGGGAGGACCCCTTTTGAGCATAACACATCTAGGGGAAGTACATATTTAATATTACACTGTATCTTTGGAAAATAAAAATAAAAATCATACCAATTACTCCACATTTAAAACTCCTACTAAACTACCCAAATAATTTATCTTTTTCTCAGGGGAAAGATTAGTAACCGGCCTTCACTAGCTGCCATAAAGCCCTCTTCATCCCATCTTAATCTGAGGCCTGTAAATTTCATGTTAATTTCATTTCAAAATAGTATATTTATAACGAGCATACACTTTTGCATTGTTTGAATTTGCCTGAAAAAACAACCAACAACAGTGGGTATTTGTTTTATAATACAAAATGGGAAAGGAAAAGGTAAAATTATTTTTATAAGCACAATCTTAGCTATGTGAAATATAGGGTGTTCCCAAAAAAATGTATACACAAACTTAGAATAATTATAAAGGCAGTGTTTATTAAAATATATTTCATTTTCAAAATTGAGCTATTAGCTGTTAAAGTATACACTGTATATACATTTTTTGGGGGACACCCTGTATATAAAATTTAAAGACTATATGAAATTACTACTAGTAATTCCTGCTTTATTTTTTTAGACAATGCTATACATCTATATTTTTAAATGTTCTATACTGAGCATCATATATATGTATATGTGCTGCCATGTATATTCAGATACAATGTATATATATTTTGATAGCTGTAAGTGTGGTTAAAGTAATTATGTACGACTGAGCCTCTAATCAGATTTGCTTACAGGCTTGCTGAGGTCATGGTGACGAGAATAAACAAAAGCCTTCCCTTGCCTGGTCCAGATACCTGTGTACATGAACAATCCATACCCTGAAGCCCAGAAGCCGCATTAGAGAGCTTTCCTTCGCATTCAAACTCAGTGCCCAGGCCCATAGGCAGGATACAGGGGAAGAGGAAAGGTTATAGCTGGATCGTCAGATTTCGGGAACAAGAGAAAACAGAAATCTCAGGAGAAGTCAAGTTGGACAATGAATTAGGGACAAATGGAGTAGATGTCTAAACCCTTGAAGACAGATATTGTCAGAGACTCCAGAGGGTGGAGGTTGGAATCCCCCCTCCCCTCTCCTCCCCTCCCCGAACTCCAAGCCCCACCTTCCTCTGAGCGTGGGAATGGAAGTGAGGGCAGGGAAGGAAGGGAAGGAAGATAACAGCATCGCTAGATTGAAACCTGCCTACAACTCTCAAGAAATTTCACAATGGACCCCCACCCTCCACCCTCTACCACCCCACCCACCCCCCACCCCCATTCCCAGAGCTCTGGATTCCTCAGAGAAGCCATCGCCCCAGAGCTACACTCCCCCACCAGCCCTACATTAAAAGGAAAAAAAAAAAAAAAAGAAATTCCACATGTTTCAGTCTCCTTCCTTATCAAATATTTCACTAGAGAAACCAGTAATAATCCTGACTTTTCTCACTTCACTTAGGTAACTTACTGAGCTTCCCTGAGCTACCACATAGGGATGATAGTGCTGGCGATGATGAGAACAATGTAATTACACAGCGTTCCTACGAGGATTAAGTATATAATGCAGGCAAAGCATCTTGGTCACTGTAGTGTTCATTACATGTTAGATACTGTCATTCATATTTATTGCTGACAGCAGTCCTGAGCAAAATTTAGAGAAGTCCCAAGAAGTTGGGCAGTAGAAAGGACAAGCAAAAGAATGGGCAAAATAAACAACTGACTTTATTTGGGTTTGGTTTTCAGCAAACTAAGCATTCTTGCCAGAGCGGATACTTCCAGCTCGGATTGCTGGAATAAAAAGTCACATATGTAGGCGCATACAAACATAAAACTCAAAATAGACTAAGGACTTAACTGTAAGACCTAAACCCACAAAACTCCCAGAAGAAAACATAGGCAGTAAACTATTTGATATCAGTCTTAGTAACATATTTTTGGGTATGTCTCCACGAGCAAGGTAAACAAAAGCAAAAATAAACAAATGGGACTTCATCTAAGAAGCTTCTGCACAGCAAAGGAAATCAACAAAACAAGAAGACAACCTACAGAACGGGAGGATATATTCGCAAATGATATAGCCGGTAAGAGGTTGATATCCAAAAACGTGTAAGGAACTCACACAACTCAATAATGAAAAAATAAGCAATCCTATCAAAAAATGGGCCGAGAACCTGAAGAGACAGTTCTCCGAAGAGGACATACAGATGGCCAACAGACATAGGAAAGATGCTCAACATCACTAATCGTCAGGGAAATGAAAATGAAAATCACAATGAGATTCCACCTCAGGCCAAAAAGTCAATAAGTAACAAGTGCTGGCGAGAGGTGTACTGCTGGAGGGACCAGAAATTGGAGCAGCCACTGTGGAAAACATCATGGAGATTCTCCAAAACTAAAACAGAACTATCATGTGACCCAGCAATTCCACTTTCGGGGATTTACAAAAAAAGGGAAAACACTAATTTGAAAAGATACACACTCCCCTATGTTCACTGCAACATTATTTACAATAGCCAAGATATGGAAGCAACTGAGGTGTCTGTCAATAGATGAATGGGTAATGAAGATACGGCACATATAGACAATGAAATATTACGCATCAATAAAAAGGAATGAAACCCTTCCCCTACTTGCAACCACATAGATGGACCCAGAGGGTATTATGCTAAGTGAAAGAAGTCAAAGAAAGAAAAACACAGCATGATTTCACTTATATGTGGAATCTTTAAAAAAATCAAGACAAGAAACAGACTTATACAAATAAGGAAGAAACTGATGGTTGCCAGACGGGTGGGAGCAGTGTGGGGTGGAGAGATGGGTGAAAAAGCTGAAGGGGAAATAGTCAATAACAGTGACAAATTTGCACAGCGTCAGATGGTTACTAGACAGTGTGGTGAGCACATCGTAAGATGTATAAACATTGAATCACTAAGTTGTACACCTGAAACTAATGTAATATTGTCTGCCGACTACAATAAAATAATGATTGCTTTGGGGGGAAAAAAGTCACATACGTGGGCTGGATGTGCCCACTTCAGGTCTCTTCTTTCTGCTGTTACCTGTAAAAGGACCCCTCTTCGTTTTACAGTTTACATACTGCATTTGTTCTATAAATTTACTCAAAATTTTATATAAGCAATATTGGGATATGCAAACTATATAGGTCTCCACTGTAACCACGGTGAGAAGTAGAATGTGAATCTTTATGATTCAGAACATGGCTTGCTGCATATTCCCCTGGCAAAGTCACTTTGGAGAGCATACCCTTCTCTTGCCCCCTCCCTTTCCCTTTGTGCAGCAACATCAAACACAACTGCTCAGGAGTAGATACTAGGGACTGGTTTTAAGCATCCAAACTCATTTCCTCTCCTATCCTTCAATCCCTCATAAAGAAGTACCAGGGGAGTATACATTACACATGCATCAGCATTCAGGGTTTTACATTTATCTTTCAACACTTCAATAGAATTGACTTAGGTAATAATTTACCTCACTGATTTCTGTACATAAAGACTTTAAAGATAAAAGCAAATTCTCTAAGAGATTAAAAATCAAAACAATGCCTCCCCCAATTTTAATGGATAGAAAATCGCTTTGAAATTCTAGTTATTTGGCAACTTGCTGTTATCTACCCATTTAGTGAAAGAGAAATTAGAAACTGGTTCGAACACAGATACACATACACACACACACACACACACACACACACTCCAGAACACAGTTACCTGAGGCACAGCCGTTAACCTTTGTGGTGTGAGCCATGCTGGCTTGAGTCCAACGACAGGTCTAGAAAGGAGTGAGGAGTCATGCAAATTTATGCACCAAGTTCCCAAATGCATTCAACCTGAAACAATAAAGAGAGCCCCATCAAAAAGGATCATTTAAAAGTATGTACAACACTAAATCTTAGATTTCCGTTTACAAGGGTGACTGCTAGGGGAGAGAGCAAGTCTGAAAGGGGGCAGAGAGCCCATGGCTCAAGGGGGTGGCGGCCCTGGACCCGCCATTACCGAATGCTAAGGGAGTAGTAACACGCAGACAGGTGCCCGGGCAGACAGGCACTGAAAGCAGGTCTCCAGTTAATACTCTGATGGGAAACAAGACTGGCTATCCAGAAACGAGACTTTTTAGGAAGGTGGTCTCCAAATGCAAATGACCTCCTAATGTGCATCATTCTGTAGCACTTCACAAACTTTTGGTTTTTAAGCTTATCCTCCTTTCGAAATGTTGGCTCAGCAGTTTCATTTACTCAAGTTCAACTTGAAAGCAGTTGTTACACCACATGGTCACATTTCTTAAAAAAGATGAACTTCACGGCAATTTTTTGAGATATCTCAAGTCTTTCACCTAAAACACAAATGTAAACTAGTTAATCCCCCTCTTAAAAACAAAAAATCTTCAATATTTCCCATTGTCCTGTTGGATAAATTTCATATGGCAGTTTTTTATTTTCCAAATGGCAGTTTTGAAATATTAGGGTTCATGTTGAGCAACATACTGGTATTTATTTTACATTGATTCTCTAGTAACAGTTAACTGAGATTACCGTAACGTTACTTATGTTACAATCACAGAATTTAAAAGAAATGGGGGAAAGAACAAGAATAGAAGAAAGCATTACTCCAACCTTTGCAAAGCAAACCATTATACAGACAGAACTAGTCTACTGTTCTAACCCTAGGCCCACAAAATCAAAAGAAATTGAGCTTAACAAATTCCAAGTTCAGAACTGAAGTGTCAATTTAAAAATCTACCATATGACTCCCAACAATAGAATGTTAAAATAACAACATATCCATATACACTGAAATCTAATGCAGCCATTGAAATCGTTTACAAGTTTTTAATCATACTGAAAAACACTCAAAGGACATTGATTTTAAAACTATCCTATCACAAACATAATTTCATTAAAAACATGTACCAGTACAGTATGTACACATTTAGGACATTTATTTAAAACAATTAGAAGTAAATACACCAAAATGTTCACTGCCCCAGGATGCGG
Source organism: Myotis myotis (assembly GCF_014108235.1). Classification (NCBI taxonomy): domain Eukaryota; kingdom Metazoa; phylum Chordata; class Mammalia; order Chiroptera; family Vespertilionidae; genus Myotis; species Myotis myotis. Next base: position 43,590,741 of record NW_023416316.1, on the reverse strand, counting down.
TGCGATTACAATGTTAGCTCCTTTACTACGTTTGTAATAATAATAATTATTAAAAAGAAGCAGTAGATACTTCCTGTCAACTTTGTTTTTATTTGCTTTAAAAATGCTATGCAAAAAGCAGCTATCAGACTCCAGTCATGGAGATTCTAAGAGGTCAGAAATATGTAAATAAAAAAGGAAGGAAGAGGAAATGGCTGATCACTTAGCTTGTGAAATTTCCCTCACTGTTGGATGGATCTGTACAGTTCAGAGCTAACTACTGTGAAAGCAGCTCAGTGCAAACGCTAACGAACGGCTGCTGCCGACAGGAGTGCCCCTGCACGGCTTTTCCAGCTACAATGACTACGGCTCAGCTCCAGACCCAAAGCCGGACCTTCCACCGGAGGCCTCCAGGTCCTCGCCGGCCCCCAGTGTCCGCCTGGCAGCACACCAGGAGGGGAGAGGAGCTGCAAGCTCTCTGACTCTGTGGCAATCACCCGACATTCTGCTGGAAAGGGGCACTGGATCAGGCCCAGGGCATTGAACTTGGAGAGCAATAACCTCTGTGCACAAGCAGAGCCAGCTGAATCAGAGCAGGCTTTAAGGGTAGAGTGAGCATCATCTTTAAGAACAGGAATAGCCATACATATCTGACAAATGTGCCTTTGTAAAAAAAAAAAGCAGGAAAGAAAGAAAATAGACAAATGGGGACTGGGCGGACCGAAGGAAGGGGAGTGGGGAGATAAGGGGGCAAAGAAAAGAAACCCAGCTTCTGGAATTATTCAACGAATTATACGTTTAAAAAGCCAACAACAAAAACCTAAGTGAAATCCCTCTTTCCTGGCCCCTGTGGAGCCTGGTGTGTTTGTGCTCTTGCTTCATGGTGGCTTGTAAATACCACCATTTAAACTCTTGAGGGCGAGCAGAAGGCAAGAAGGAACAAGCTGCAGGGGTTATGGATGCATGAAGTATGTGTCAAGGTATGTGGATGGAGATGTGCCCAGGATCTTCCTAATCGAGCTTCATAAACGGTGGTCCACAGTTCGCTCACATTATTGGACCCCTTTCACCTGGCAGAAGATCTTTATCTCAGATTCAAATGAGTCCCCCCCCCCGCTCCCCCCCCCCCCCACAACTGAACAATAAAATCAAAATGAGGGGGAGCTTAAAATTAGGAACTACAAGCATATCAGTGGTAAAATAACAAGACACGCCTGCCACTGGGCGTGGACCCTGGCAGTGTTTGTGCAAAAACAAGTTTTATATTGTGTATCGATTTTCCTCAGGTACTGCTCATGCCTGACAGGTGGCCTCAAACTGGGAGGACTCTGATTCTTAGGTCGGTGTATTGTATAAGCCAGAAAAGCTTTGGCCAGGATCCGCTCTCTGTTACAGATCAATAAACGGCTTCTTTTCTCCCTCAGAGAAGATTCAAACCAGTAAATCTTAAGTGGTACAATGGTGGCTTAGTTCTGCTCACTAAGAAAGAGCACTTCTTTGAAAGGATTTAGGAAAATACATCAATAGAGAAAATAAAGAATTTGTCTTCTCTATTTATTTCAAGAGACTGATCTGCATTGAAGAACATGTTAGTGGCTCCCCAAGTACAGTGCAGAGAATAATGCAGAGATTATACGAATTAACCCCTAAATACTTTCCATTATTAGCTTAATATAATAAATATAAAAATCAGCTCAGAAAATAAATCAGCTCACTAGATCATTTCTAAGAACACATCAATAAAAACAAATAGATGAAACTGCGGTTTGCTATGTACTCCAGGCTAGCACTGCCAACCAATCAAATGCCATGTCTCGGTTAGAACCACGGTAATGATGACGGTGACAACACTGTCACCACTGTTGACGACAGCCAGTATATATTGTGCTCTTGCTGCTATTAGTTATTGGAATCTAAAACATAATCCACTTTAAGGTGCACCATTATTTAAGGTAAAAAAAAAAAGTTACTGGTGATTACATGATGACAAAATGCTTTTTTAAAAATTACATTAATTATAAGACACAGCCTCATTTCAGAAGTGTTACAATGTGAAATTTGTGCATCTGAGAATTGGTGCAATTATGTTACATTCAAGGCACTTTTTAAGGCACTTATTTAAACCTCAAAACAACCCTATGAAGTATTAGGGTTCTCTTTTCCCATTTTATAGATAGGAAACTGAGGCATAGGGAGGTTTAGAACTTGCCGAGGTCACACAGCTAGTAAGTGAGAGAGCTACATTTGGGGCTAAGTGAGCCCTAGAGCTCATGCTCCAGCCCCTGTGAGTATGAGATTTAGAGTGAGGACACTATTGCTTTAACAAGTAAGAACTTAGACACATAGGTGAGTGAGGTCCTCTTCAAGGTAGTCACCTGATGGATGTATATGCCTATTGCAAGGATGCTTTGCTCAAATCTTTTTTAGATAGAAAGTTATGTTTCAAAATTTATGTAATTGTTTTTAAAGTGACTGAATTTCCAATTTTATTCCTTGGGATTACATGTTTAAGAACTTAAAGAGGTACTTATATGGCACACAGGAAATGTCTCAGCACTTAACCATCACACTTCCTTCTAGACTCCACCTTTAGTCAGCTTGAGTATCGACCTTGTTCCTTAGATTCTGCTATGAATGTCATTTGACTCTTTCAAAAAATTAAGTACTTTTTCAACTGAAAATTTTGTCCACCACTGAGGACAGGCGGGAGGCTCCCAGTGGAATCATAGTACTTTCAAAAATGGATAGAATTAGACCTGGCTGGGTAGCTCAGTTGGTTAAAGCATCATCCCCGTATGCCAAGATTACCGGTTCAATCCCCAGCAAGGGCACTTATAAGAGGCAACCAACGAATGCATAAATAAGTGGAACAACAAATCGATGTTTCGCTCTCCTCTCCCTTCCTCTCTCTCTAAAATAAATGAAAAGAAAATGGATAGAATTATGGCAATATAATTAGAATAAGAACCTTGATGCTCAAAAGGACAAATATGACAGGAGAAACAATTTTGATGCGAAAGAATCTCCTTTATATGTCATAGTATTTTTTCTTCACTTAATGAAATTAAGGAAGCAATATAGTTTTACCTAAAATCTGGAAAGGATAGAACATACAAAAAATAATAATTTATTACCTCACAATCCTAATGTAGCCACTGTTACCACCTGAGGCTATTTCTTTTCCATATATTGCTTGACTGTATATTTTAATTACCTTAACATGTTTTAAAGACCTATAACATTCCAGAATGTGCACCAGCCATTTTTTCTGAGATATGAGAAAAACTAAAGTGCTGAGCCATTCCCAGAAGTTCAGACACTAGCACTGTGAAGCAGACAGAGACACAATGAAAGGAGAAAGCCTAGAACAGCTGTGTACACCATTTGATTCCAAGACATAGTATGGTCTTACTTTGCCCAAAAAGAATGAGAGTGGCCAAAAAATGTATTCACCAGAGACCACTAGGCCTAAGTCATAAAGGATAATTGAGTGTTTTTCAGGTTGTGAAAGATGGAAGGTCATTCTAGGCAGAAGGAACAGCACATGCAAAGGCAGAAGAAGAGAAAGTGCATGGCAAGGAGAAGTACAGTGGCTAGAGCACTGTCCACGTCCACGAGGGCTCAGCTGTAAATAAAGTGAACTGCCAGAGAGGAAGATGATGTCAGGAGACGGGGCGCTAGAGAGAAATTTGAAGGAAGTAGGTGCTACAAAAAAACAAACCGAAAATCTCTCTCTCTCTCTCTCTCTCTCTCTCTCTCTCACACACACACACTTTTACCCTAATTTAAAAAAATGCAAAGTTCATTTATTTCTTTAAAGAAGCCAGACTTTCAAAGACATTCAAACGCCTATCTAATGCATAATATACCGTCTATGAATGTCCACATATGTCTGTCAAGAATTTAATTAAAGGTAATTTATTTAAAAGTATGTTTTGTGAGCAAACTCTGGCCACAGCTCATCATCAGGTTACCTTCTGTTGATTTTGAATATTGGCTCCTACTAGAAGAATTGTGGTGAGTAATATTAACCAGCTCTTGGTTATTTTGCAGCCAAACTGCCTAATTATGACCCAATCCCATGTGGTTTCCTCAAATACAGCAGATTGTTTTCTTGGTATGGGTGGGGTATAGGTAAAGGGAAATCACAATTATCAATCCAGATCTAAATTAAAATTTTACCTGGATACTTGTTTGCATTGATAATGTAGGAAAATGGTTGGGTTTTACCCATGAGAGAAATTTTATGCTATGTTTGTTTGGTTTTATTTTAAAACTTATTCCTTTGAGTAACATATTTAAGAGGCTGAAGGAAGTACTTAAACCACAGGAACAATTTAAAATAAAGACAAAATATGAAGAAGGAAGAGTAAATAAGTTCATTCATTTAACAAATGAGTGCCTATGATGTGCCGGATACTGTTTTTGGCACTGAGGATATAGCAATGAACAGAGCAGACACCCACCTCATTCCTTTCCCAAAATAATCTCACCAAAGATCTGTGCTTTGGGCCCAAAGATAATTTAGGTCACAGTGCACTTCACAGATTAGCTGTATGAAAAGCCAATTCCTTACTTATCTTTTTTGCCTTATTTGAAAAGATTTCCTATGTTAAGCTCTGCCTCCCAGTGCACAAGAGTGGGCAGGAGTGTGTCCACATGCACTCGACACCATGGAAGCACATTAGTATCTCCCCAAGAGTGTGCCTAAGGGCAATGCTGTTAACGAACGGGTTAAAACCATCTCAGAGCCTGCAAATACTTTCCGAGCCATGCACTGGCTCTGCTCCAGGTGGGTTGCTGGGATCCACATAGCTTCCTGAACACTTAAAAAGAACTGATGCTGGCAGATTTTCTTTCCAGGAAATTTTCTGTGATGAAAGTTTATCAGATCATAACAAGCGAGGCTGAACACGGACTGCTTTTCTCAAAAGAAATAGGGGATAGACTGGAGAAGAACAGACAAATGAAAATTAGAATTATTGCCCTGACTAGTGTTAGAGTGTCGGCCCAGGCACCAAAAGATCAAAGGTTCCATTCCTAGTCAAGGGCACGTATCTGGGTTGCAGGGGCCAGGGTGCCACCTTCCCATTTCTTGTTGACTTTAGAGTAGGGGTGGGGAACGTCTGGCCCACAGGCCGTATACAGCCCACAAAATCATTTGGTCTGGCCCTGCCAAGGAATTAGGGGTGAGTTAATTAAATGTTTGACCAAATACAGTAGGTTAATTTTTAAGTTGATAATTTTGTATGGTCCACAAATGATGTTATAAATATCCAAATGGCCCTTGGCAGAATAAAGTCCCCCACCCCTGCTTTAGAGGAAAGTAATTTTATGACTCAGTTCAGTGTAAGCACATAAAATAGTCTTTGTTGACTTAGTTTGATTCATCTATAAATAGTTTAAAAACAGGCACAGCAGAAACCTCATTCTTGGTTTTATAAATTTGTCCATATTAGTGAAGTCTTGCTCTTACTTAGTAAGCATCCCTGGTAGAACTTTGTGAGTTAAAACATCAGTGCCTTTGCCTATTCAAATATTAAAGAACCAAAACGTAACAGACACAGATGTAAGAGAATTAGTTCAGGGTAGTTTGAAGGCTTTTGTTCATTTCCTATTTAAATTATTTAAAATATGCAGTTATTAATATTATTTACTGCTATCATGGACATTTTCCCTTTCATTCCTCTAGGGTTGGATTCTTGTATATTCTCTGTGATTACTCTTAAATTAATTAATACTATTAATGACAAGTCCAAGGGTGCCTGGGACTATCAGTAGATAAAAGAGATCATAACCTTCAAACCGGGGTTCTCAAAGTGTGGTCCCCCGACCAGCAGCATTGGTAAGGTCTTCTGGAAACTTGTTAAAAATGCAAATTCTCACATCAGCCCAGACCTACCGAATCATGAACTCTGGGGGTGGGCCCAGCAGTCTGCGGTTCAGTAAGTCCTCCAGGTGACTCTGATGTAGGCCAAAGGTTCTCAAAACCACTGCCTGTAAATATTAATTGGTTAATTGGGGGGGGGGGGGGGCGGGGAATGAAGTCATAAGGCACCTAGAGCCAGGAATGTCCTTTGATTTTATGAAATGGTACCCAGTGGATTAGAAAATATCCTCCAAGAAGCCTTAGTTTTTTCCCCACTAACTTATTGCAAAGGTATTGACTGGGCACTTAGCATGTAGCAGGGACCCTGCTGGGCACTATAGTGCTAAACAAAATAGTCTCAGTTCCAGCGCCTTGGGGCTTATAGACAGGAATTACACACAGACACACCAGTAAATTATTAGCAAATCATGCTAAATACCACGAGGCGGGGGAAACAGGGTTGAATGAGAATAATGGAGGCCAAACTCCTTGGGACTGAAGTGGAGGATCTGCAGATGAATGGGATGGGTGGTCTTTAAAGGCTTCTCTAGGGAAATAACACCGAAGATGAGGCCTGAGAGATGCCTAGAAGTGAGCTGCAGGATGTGGGAGATGAGAATAGTCCAGGAACAGAACGGAGCTCAGAAACAACGCTTCCACTGATTTTCTCCAATGGCATATAAGACAACTCAATAGAAGGAAAGTCTTTCTATTAAAAAATGGCGCTGCAGCAATTGGCCATGTAAAGGCAAAATAATGAAACTTGATCTTATCCTTTCACCTTACACAAAAATTAAGTCCAAAGAAATCATAGTCTTGAATGAAAAACAAAAGATATATAAAGCTTTCAGAAGAAAACAGAAATCTCCAAATTCTTGGAAAAGACTTCTAGAGACATAACACTGAAAGGAAGATGGATAAAAGTAAAAATGGAGCAGATGGTCTTCATCAAAATTAAAGTCTCTCTCTTTCTTTTTTTTTTCTATGAAAGAATGGCCTGGAAGCTCTGGGGCAGGATAAAGCTCTATGCATTTGAGCAACTGAGTTTATTAAGAGACGAAAAGAGCACCTGGGGCTGAGAGGAGAGGTGAGCAGAGGCGCCATTATGATATTTGTGAGGCCCATTGGCCACAAGAAGGAGAAGGGGTTTTATTCTAGGTGCAAAGTAAAGTCAGGAAGGGTTTCAAAGCCAATGAGTAACATAAGATAAATGGCCTTATTTCTCAATGTTTTGCTTAGGCTTCTTGCCATCTTTACGGAGAGATAGGTCGGGGCTGAAGAGCTTTAAAATTTTTATTTTCCACTATTTACAGCAGAAAGGCCCAACCATTCCTAAACAGAAACTTCCTAGATGTTCTTGTGTTTCCCCATACCTTCTAAGTTCCTAGTTATTTAATGGAAAATTAAAAGGGGGCAAGTGCCCAGCCCAGGAGGTATGTGCTGCCCAGCAGAAGTTCCCAAATGTTAAACAGTGTTATTAATACAGCAAATGCACTGCACCTGCAAACGGTTAGGTTATGGGAAAAGCTGAGACCAGAGAATGAAGAGGGCAGAAGCTGTTTCCATTGTGTCCCAGCTGCACTAAAGTGCAAGTGGCCCCTCACGCGTCATACAAGTTGTTCAAGCAAATCCTGAACGGCGTTTTCCTTTAGTTGTAATAAATCGCACTTAAGCTTTCCCCTTTTTCAAAGAGAAGACTCAGAACATTCTGTGCTTTTATTTTTTACTGTCAAGGGCTTCCCTCCTGGGACAAGCACACTGCTTTCATGACTCCGCAAAAGTCGTGCTGTTGCATGTCCCGTCTACCCTTGCTAGGCGGGCCAATTTCAGGGCGCGGGCTGGGGTGGGGGCATTGGCATCTGCCACAAAGATTTCATTTAGAAAGAGGAAATGACTAAAAACCCTATTTCCTGCCAGAGTCCCATCCCCCCTGGGGACATGAATAGCAGTATGATGACAACTTGACCGATGAGGCCACACCCAGGAGGGAGAGCCTTGTCCCCTTGGTCAGCATTGGAAGGGAGGACCCCTGGGGTGGGTCACACCAATTTCAATTGCCATCAACCACCTGACCCTTCTGCTGGGAAATGCAACAGGCTGGGGAGCCTACTCAGCAGCTGGGACTTCAATCCCTCCCTGCTTCCCCGGAGATCCTGCCTCTCCCTTGCCCCACTTCCCTTCCCCCTTGGAAAGGCTCTGAAGGCAATGTCTCAACTCCAGCTCCCTAGGAAAGTGCCAGAGGGTGGAACCTGCCAGAGGAAAAGCTCCCCCCCTAACCCAGGACAGAAAGGTTGGGCTGAAGCCAGAAACATGGGCTGAAGCCAGGTCCCAAGAAGGCTGACTCCCCAAGTGTGCAATCGGCCAGCACAGAGCCAGGTGCCACCAGCTCCTGAACTGAGGGCCTTGGGGATTACGGAACCTTTGGCCCCTGGGTGTTAACACAGAACTGGCTGGGTCTCAGGCGATGAGGTAGCTGGAAGGCAAGATCCCAAACTCAGAGTGAATAGTGAGATCTAGATAAAGGGGCGCGGGGGGGAGGGGGGGCGGCGGAGGGGGGTTAGTATATGTGTATCACACTAAATTAATCCACAAGCATTTGTTTGAAACTATAGGTAAAGGGGATAGGGAGAAGCAAAAACAAAAACTTATAGCCACCAAAGGAAGGTAAATGTTCACTAATGGAAAACTATTATTTCCAGTTTAAGGTGTCTGACATCTCATTGACATTGTTCTTATTTGTTCTGCACTTTAAAAAACTAACATAAAAACTGTTGCTAGGCACCTTCTAAGCCCCTTGCTATGCAAAGTGTGGTACCTAGGCCGACAGCAGCATCTAGTTCAGTGATGGCGAACCTTTTGAGCTCAGCGTGTCAGCATTTTGAAAACCGTAATTTAACTCTGATGCCATGTCATATATAGAAATTTTTTGGTCTTTGCAACCATAGTAAAACAAAGATTTATATTTTTGATATTTATTTTATGTGTTTAAGTGCCATTTAACAAAGAAAAATCAACCAAAAAAATGAGTTCGCGTGTCACCTCTGGCATGTGTGTCATAGGTTTGCCATCACTGATCTACTTGGTGCTGACTTGTTTAAAAAGCAGAATCCTGGGTCCCACTCTAGACCTACTGAGTCAGAATCTTCAGCCTAAGGAGATGCCCAGGCGATATGTAGACACAGGGATGTTTCAGAGGCATCGGCTTAGCCCTATTTGCCTCATCAGGCCTCATGCTTCCTAACCGGTTACCTTCCGTCCTGAGGGCCCACAGCAGTGGCTCACTACCTTGGCCTATCACTGAATTACAGCCCAGACCCCACCGCAGGCCAATTAAATCACTCTCTGGGGTGGGACTCAGACAGAAGTATTTTTTAAAGCTCCCCCAGGAGATTCTACTGCACTTTGCTTGAGAGTCACTGGTCTATTCCAGTGCTTTGCAAAGTGTGCTCCCTAAACCAACAACATCAGCATCACCTGGAACTTGCTAGAATGCACATTCATTCTTCCATTCTTCCCTCCTCCCTGCCATATTCTCACCCTTCCTCTCATTCTCCCTCCCTCCCTCTTCTTCCCCACCCCCTCTCTAAAATCAATAAATACCATTTTTTTAAGTTAGTTCTCAGAAGGCAGGCATTCTTAATAGCAATTTTGCACAATAATTAGGCACCTGGAATTTTTTTTTAAAAAATTATGTTTCATAACAATAGCTTAAAATTCATTCTAAAATGAGGATGAAGCCAGGAAGATAGACTTCAGGGGCTGAGGGGTTCATAGGGGCAAAGCATGCAATAGATGGAGACTATGGTTTAGAGCAGCAAATGAATTCTACCGTCCCAACAGCAATCATGCTTCCCCAGATCTGACCACACAGCATCCCAAGACTCTCACAGAGGTTCTGATTCGGTGAGTCTGGCATGGAGTTGACATTTACATTTTTCACACACAATCAGAGTCTGAAAAACACTTTGCCTGACAGGAATCCTATTCCCTCGCGGTCGCTGTTTCTCAAAGTGTGGCCCTGGACCGGTAGTGTCGGCACCACCTGGGAACGTGTTAGAAATGCACATGCTTGGGCCCCACCCTGGAGCGCGGGGCCAGAAACTGCAGGTGGGCCAGAGGTCGGTGTGTTCCCAAGTCCTCAGCTGGTCTGAAAACCGTGGCGGCAGGCCATCTTCCGCTGTTACAGTGGAAGCTCCTCGCTCTTATTCAGACACCTAGTTTTCGGTGAGAAGCACAAAGAAACGCTGGCCTCCTCCTGGGCCTAGGCCAGTGTCTTTCTTACGGAAGGGGTTGCCCTGCCCTTTGGAAGATGCTGAAGACAGCCTTTGGATGCAATCATAAAGCATTCATGTGGCTAGGAACAGAGCTGAGCACTCTGCCAAATGCTAGTACGGTGGGCACTTAAAAAATATCATAAAAATCTACCCTTATTGGATAGACAATCTAACAGCAACAGGAAACAAAGGTCGCACTGATGTGGCAAGGTGTGTTCTTCTTCCTAAGTTTCCGTCCTTTCCTCCTCTCTTTCCATTCTGTTGTTTTGGCAAGAAACATCTACCACAAAATATGAAAACAAGTTCACAGTTCCACTATGTCCACATACAAGAGAACTATGTGAAAACTCGAGGAACACAAGACAAGAAACATTTACGAAATAGGGACAGGTTCCAGAAGGTTCCCCAAACCTGCAAAATCAAATGCACAGTTTTGTGGTTTTTAGAAAACACACATTGTTCAAGGAAGAGGTTCTGCAGCCTCTGTCAGATACTCCAAAGAGGCCAGGACCCAAGGGACGTCAAGAACCTCTGAATTTCTACATATTTCACTGGAAACAGATCAGGACAAAAGGCCTAACAATGTCAAAGTCCATGAAATCTGGGACACACAAAGCAGCAGCCCAAGAACCATGTGTTCATTTCAACATGGCCTTGAACTCCCTCCAGGTTTCTGGGAAAGTGCCTTCAATGCTCTGGGCCTCCAATTCCTTGTTGCTGGACTAGGACAGCCCTGATAACATTTCCAGGTCTGACAGGCGATCTCTGGTTCTGCTTGTCCACATCCCAGGCCCCAGGGGAACTGCAAGGCTCCCTAGGGCCCACATGGGCACATGAAGTAAGGCCGTATGGAACACTGTGTGTGAGTCAGCAGGGCAGGTCTTGCCTCACAGTCCCCTGCCAATGGAAGGCCCTCCTGGCACAGCGGAGACCAGAGAATTCCCACCGGAGAGACGCTCAAACAGTAGAGCTCTGAGTTCTCCTCCAACCCAGCTCACAGGATGGCTGCTTTTTTCTGACCCTTTTCTAACTAAGTTATCTCCTCCCCCTCAATGGGATAGCACCAAATCTTCAACAATAAAGTGTTAAGAAAGAAAGTGAAAATCAGCTATCCTTCCACTACTATCAACATTTTGGTGTGTATATTCCAATTCTTCCCTGTCCTTTTTTTTTTTTTTAAATTTCAAGAGAGGAAGGGAGAGGAAGAGAGAGATAGAATTATCAATCATGAGAGAGAATCAGTGATTGTCTGCCTCCTACACACCCCCTACTGGGGATTGAGCTTGCAATCCAGGCATGTGCCCTTGACAGGAATCGAGCCCAGGACCTTCAGTCCACAAGCTGTCACTTTATCCACTGAGCCAAACCAGCCAGGGCTCTTCCCTGTTCTTATGTACACATCTGTATACATACACTTTTTTCTAAATATGTTATTTTATAACTTCTAACACTATTATTATCGCCATTTTTCTAAGATAATACCAATATCTCTTCTTTTTAATGCCTGCACCGCGTTCCCTTTCACATTTGTGCCATATTTGGACCTTACTTTATTATTGAAATATTTAGGTTATTTCCAATTTTTTCAAGTCACAAACACTGTGAGGGACATACTTTTTCATAGAGCTTTGCGTAGTGTCCAATAATTTGCCATGGACCAACTCAAAGAAGTAGAGCTGTGAAATAAAGAGATAGAGCCCGTGCAGTCTCATGGATAACGTCAGGACGCCCTGCAGAAGGCACGGGTTTAAACTCACCTAAACCAATGGGAGGGCCACTCACCTAAACCATTGGGAGGGCCAATGAGCCTGGAATTCATGCCGAGGTTCACTGCCTTTAATTCAGTAAACACACCCTCAGAACAATGCATGGAAATCTCTCTGTAGACAATTAATATGCTTTCATTAATTGTGAGTTGAATATAGCCATTTTAGGTGTTCAACATGGGATTCTACGTCTACTCTTCATCGTTGGTTCAGAGTAATTTATATTTTATAAAACTCGACTCCTGTGTATAATCTGAACATTTCTTCTGAGGGTAAATTTATAGAAAAATTTTAATTTTCTCATCCAGAGGTCTGAGAGTGAGGAATCCTTGACTGACGTGGATTGCTCCATTACTCACTACACTGTATAGGGTTTGATGTGTAACCAGTTAGCCAGAACAGAGATGGGAATAAATTCCAGGCTTCTGTCCTAAGGCTGAAGAGGTCACTGTGTTGAGAGGACACAGTTGGAGTGCACACAGTTGGACCCACCGTACCGTTTGAAACAAGCACTCCTTTATCCTCTCAAAAGAGGTATCTATTACACATACACCCCCCAAAATTAGCAGATGCTTAGAATAAGTGCTAATGAACATTTCTACCGATTGCTGCCACTGTGAAGCTGGATTCCTCAAATTAGTTTCCTATTTATTAGTATTACAGAAGCAGAAGTTAACACAGCTAACTACAGATTATATTTAAAAAATTTTGAAGCTATGAAACTGGAGGAAACTGAAATTTTCCTCACACTTTCCAAGTTCTTGTAGCTGGGCGAATAACCAAATTAACATGTCACAGATTCACAGGGGAAAATGTCCAAAATGTATTAGGGCTGTACATGCCGGGGCCGTAGAACGTGGGACCCCAGGAGACATTGGGAAGTTGAGGATTATAGGTCATTTTGAACAGCGGGAAGGGGGACAGGGGCCTGGGACTTTAAAGGGAAGGCAGGTAATTCGCAGGTAGATGAAAAAGCAAACATGTGGTAAATGAATTCTTGCTGGGCCCCCCAGAAACAATGGGATGCAGAGGGAAGTCCAACAAACAGGCTTTCCTAGATTTTCCCCATCTGCCACATTAGTTTAGAATATGATGCTAAGATTATGCTCCCTTCCGCTAAACAGGTTTTTCCATCTAAATTCCTCCAGGCAGATAAAGGGTGAGAGTCGAAGATGCTAAGTTTTTTGTTTCTTCATAACCAGCAAAAGTCAATATTCCAAAAGGCATGTCATAGGGTGGCAAAACTTTGGTCCTCCTCAAAACAAAGTAGATTATTTTCAAAGAAAGAGAACCAGGTATATAGGGGGAAATGCCAAATTTATATATACCGGGGTGAGCAAAAAGTAGGTTTACCAGTTGTGAGTACACAGAGTTAATAAAGCTATTGCAATAATCATAACTGGCATGCCTTTTCCCACGCAAACAACTGTAAGCCTACTTTTGCCCACCCCTGTCTACTGCATATACTTATTTTGGAGGTGCCCTTACAGAAATAAAACCACATTCTTAAAGACAAAACTATATGACATCTAGCGCCGTACGATCGTGAACCTCTCAGTTGCTATGCTTTAACAATCTAAACCAGTGGTTCTCAACTTTCCTAATGCCGTGACCCATTAATACAGTTCCTCATGTTGTGGTGACCCCCAATTTCACTGTTACAAATTGAACATAATTAAAGCATCGTGATCAATCACAAAAACAATATGTAATTATATATGTGTTTTCCGATGGTCTTAGGCGACCCCTGTTAAAGGGTCGTTCGGCCCCCAAAGGGGTCGCCATGCACAGGTTGAGAACCGCTGCTCTAAACGGTTCTGAAAACCACCCCCATTCCAATACTTCTTTGGTGGATGAGGACATTTCCTGAAATAACAGAAGTGAAGGAGCCAGGAGAGAGGAAGGCACAGCGCAGCTTTTTTTTCCTATGATGGGAGGAGGAGCGAATAAAACTTTCTTTTCTCAATTTCTTCTAGTTTCCTATGTATTTCCTTAATCTCCCCCTTCCTCAAAGCCCTTAAACTGATAGAAAAGGAGCGAGTGACTGGAAGTGCAAGTCCATGAGCTATATATTTCTGCATTCTTTTCATGAGCAGGAACATTAAGACAGTTCCTCTTGCTCCACCCTCTCGCTGAAACAGAGCTCCCGGCAGCGAGGGTCTCCTGGGTGTCACTCTGACTTGCCTGTGGTACAACAGTGCCATCCAGAGTCAGAGCCGGCTGAAGTGCACGCTTTCCCCACAACTCTCCCCTCCAGGTGTGGCCCAGGGTCCTGCAGCACCGGCACCCCTGCAGCCGGTCAGAAATGCAGAACCTCAGGCCCTCGCCCCAGACCTACCGTCTCAGAATCTGCATTCCCACAAGGGCCCCGTGTTCAAGTGTGAGAAGCACTGTTTCAACAGAGATCTTTACCCCACTTTGGCCTCTCTGGGAAAGTGAAACGGGGATGGCCCTAAGATGACCCATGCCAGTGATTTCTCTTTATTTCCTGACCATCCACTTTCACTTTACAGATGTAAGTCATTTCCTTAGAGCTCAGGAGCTCAGAGGCCAACCCCCAACTCCAACAGAGCTGACCACAGAGAAAGGCCGTTCGTCACACATTTGCTCTTGACCAGGCATAACCTGCACTGAAACTTTATTTAAACTGCCCTGCTGTGAAAATGCTAAGACTGCACATACTAAACCAGTAAAATATCCCCTTCATCTCACTCATCCCCTTGGTCTCACTGCCAGAGCTGCACGGGTGGGGAGGGGGCCAGAGACATGTTTTACATACGCCCCCCCCCCTTGGTTGGCTGCCGTGGGTAGAAGATGGCCAAAGCAGGATCGATACCACATGAATGCATCTGCTCACACTGAATGAAAACCCCGACGAGCCTTTAGGAAGGAATGTCAGCCTTCAAGCTCCAACAAGCCCGGCCGGAGTGCACACTGTTGAAGTGTCAACGCTACTGTTCTGAGCGAGAGTGAGCAAAACATGTTTTAGTCTTACCAGCTCAACACATGTTTTAGTCTTATCAGCTCCCCAGGAAACCTGCTGGGATGTGTACTGATCATCAGTCTGAAAGCTGCATTCCAGGATATTATTGGACCAAACCCGCACTGTGTAACAGTCAGCACAGTGGCTGCGGTCAGTTATCACAGATCTTTATAACTCCACTAATTTTCTAGCTCCTTCTTTCATTTTCGTAATGCCTTGAGCCAGGGTGACTATATATAACTTATGGTCCAAATGGGGACACTTTTGAGAGCGCTAAAATGCTAAACAGATGGGCTGTTGGGACAACAGGTATAAACCAGGCCCGTCCCAGGCAAACTGGGACATACATGATCTCCCTACCTTTAAAGAACTAACAGAAAAAAAGGGCGAGGGAGAGGAAGAACAGTAAGTAGAAACACTGGGATACTGCTATGAAGACACCCTAGAACAGACTAGCAAACAGGCACCATGAGACCCAATACATTCTTATTAATGAGATGCAGTAAAAATGCGCTCTGGGTGCGAAGAAAGGCTGACAGTAATGTGTGATGTCAAGTGTGTCTGTGTTATGCCCAATGCCATCAACACTTAGCATGAATGCCAATGCAATGATTTCTAGAACGAGAGGCTCCTAATAATATAATCTCAAACATGCACCCGGGAGCTGCAGCACTCCCTTCACCCAGAGTCTCATAACTGGATTATCTAAATGATTGCAGAATAAAATTCTCCTAGCTTCTATTTTAAACCGAACAGACACGTCCACAGCTTTACGATTTCACATGCATTATCTTAGCTAAGTGTCCAAACAGCTTCGAGAGATACCCTCCCCCAGTAACAGATAAGGAGACTGAAGTTCAGAGAAGTGAGCCTCACATGGCATGTGGCTCTGAGTCAACACTGATGGGGCTGGGCTTTCCTTCCCAGCATGCCACTCTTCCCCACTGGGCTTCACAAGGGCAACGATGTACAGGTTTCTGAGTATCCGGCTCACAGAGTCTAGGATAGTCAGCCAATGCTCAAAATTCTTTTTCATTAACTAGTTAAAAATTATTTTTTGAATGGCTATATTAATTCCGTAAGAAAAGGAATGGGTACCTTTCTATTTCTGTGTATAAATTCTCACTTGATGACCCAGTCTCGGCAAATTATATACACAGGTTATTTTTTTAATATGAGATAGTACTGTCAGAGCGGGATAAGAGAAACCAGGAACTTACCACTCTCATGTAGTTAATACAGCTTAAAGGGAGAAGGAACATCCAGAAATGGAGGTCTCCGATAGGCAGATTAGCTGTGTGAGGAGCGTACGAAAGCAGAAGGCGGAAATGCACTCCATCTACTGAGATCCTGGAGTTTTAGGCCCGATTTCCTTGGACTTCAACAATGGCTCTGTGAAAAACACTATCCTCAAACTACCCACTGAAGGTCCTGGATCGGGGCTGGTATTTCACGCCCCTGCCACAGACGTGTGGGCCAGCAGGAAAAAAGGAGGTTACTCAGCACCTTCTTCGGTATTTGTTCTTTTGAGTCAACAAGGAAAAAATAGCTCGGAACAGTTCATGAGATCACGGCAAAAACCTCTGCTCCTGACACTCCCCTGTGGGTGCTTCTCCTCTTTTGATACCACAGTAGTTGTTTAAGCCCCAAGACCACTGCCTTAAAGCAAACTGATTTTTTTAAAAAAGAGTTTAGGGATTAAATACACATATAAAGGGAAGAAAGTATCGACACTAAAACACTACACTTGTTTTCTGTGGTTTTCATTACTTTGAGATCTGACCAGTGCCCAGGATAAACAGAACGCGTTAAGTTGCATGGGAAGGCAGAGAAAAATCCAAAGAGGTACAAAGGGACAGTCTTCTTACACTGAAGCTTCTGTAATTGCTTGTCTCCTATGTCATCAATAAAATAAAAGTAAAATACAGCACACTTGTTTACAATGCCAAGAAATATTATAAAACATCATTATCCACCCAGGACTTATCTGGCCACTCTGTTTGGATCAGTAACAAGAACAGAAAATAATCAAGTAAATAGATAATATTATCAAGAAAATGGTATCCATGAGCTTAGCTTATACAGAAACCCTAAGCCCATGGCCAACTCACTCACTCTTCTTTCACATGTGGTCAGGTTATAAAATCGTGGGATTGTTTTAGAAAGTCTAGGAACTCAAAGAAAAAGTCCTATCGCAAGGGAACACATTAAAAAATGATGCTAGCCGAAACCGGTTTGGCTCAGTGGATAGAGCGTCGGCCTGCGGACTGAAGGGTCCCAGGTTCGATTCCGGGCAGGGGCATGTGCCTGGGTTGCGGGCATATCCCCAGTAGGAGATGTGCAGGAGGCAGCTGATCGATGTTTCTCTCTCATCGATGTTTCTAACTCTCTATCTTTCTCCCTTCCTCTCTGTAAAAAATCAATAAAATATATTTTAAAAAAAATGATGCTTTACAAAGCAGAAAAGTTGGGGCAAACAGCCCTATACAAGGTACAGTTCCTAGGGACACTGATTATTACAGCATGATGCAATCATTATACTCGACAATGAATAGACCTGACTTACTAAGAGAAGCTTAAATTTGTTCAATATGTATTTTAAAAAGTCTATAAGTGTATAATTAATTGCACAAAGTTTTCAAACTAACGTGGTTAAAGTGAGAGAAGAATAGAGAAGACAAAATTAGAGGGACAAGTCCTGGGCCACTTGGAAAGTTCAACTGTCCAGAATAGCTTATTCTCTCAAGGAGAGGCAGCACCTGTATTTTTACTATAATTTATTTTTAAATATTAAAAAAAATACTTCCTTGTAGTGCCTGGTAATATTCATATTTTCCAAAGATCTGTACGACTGTCAAAATAGGTATCCTATAAAACTTAGGAAAACATAAACAAAGGGGCAAGGAATGATATTATTGGGTGTCTGCCCTGCCCTGTGCTGGTAGCGCCTGGGTAGACCTCTGGTTTAAATCCTCTTGTTATTCCTGCACAAGTTTGGTCTAGTGCTCAGCACAGACAAAGCATTCAACAAATGCTTTTTGAAATAAATATTTAATTGTGTGGTCAAGTCATATCATGAAGGCCAAAAATGTAAGCTGTGGTCAAATCATGAAATACTTTCTTAACCCTTTACCTTGTTCTCGTGGCACAGATCAATGTACACATGTGAATTTTTAAATGTGAGGGATTTTCATTTCTTAAAAATGGGATCTCTCTTATTTCACTAATTATTAACTTACAGCCTAATTCTTAAACTCCTAAAAATATCACAGTAGAACTAGGCTCATTTTTACCCAGGTTGATAGTAATTGATGCTTCTTTTCAAAACAGTAGCAAGTCCAATAAAATCACAGGTACTTATCATCTTGGTTGAAACCATGCTGACCACACTGATTTTTAAATCTGTGCTTTGTTTAACTGTTTCCCAGAGGACATTATAGTTCAGTCTCCAGACGTAGCAAGTCGGGATCTATTCTACTTGTGTTCCCTCTATTTCAGAGGTTAAAAAAAGACTGGCTTTCCCACAGACACCTCATGAGGAAGAGCCAATGCAAACGTGGTGAAGAGCAATCCAGACTGCACTGGAATATATATTTTCCCACATGCAAAACAAAGCCAAGCTAAGCCTAGTTCATCTATGCTAAAATCCTTTGCTTTTAAGCCAAATTCTCTTGGGAGAAGCCTCCTAGAATTTGGATCAATTTTGAGTGAACAATAAATTAAACAACAAAAAATATATATTGCAGGAAGGATTTTATTCTGTAAAAGAAACATTTACGGAATTAACGAATATTGAAAGTTGTTTATAAATAGTAAAAAGCAGATCTTAAAACAACTACAGTAAAAATCAAGAAGATATTTTAAGGGAGTGGCTTTGAAAAGCTTATGAAAGTGATGGACCCTTTCATTAGAGAATTCAAATATGTACAGACACACAAACACACATACAAATCTATATGCAATTTCAAAGAAATAAGATGGAGAACCCCCTCCCCCACCCTCAACGAATCTGTAGTTCAAAACTTTTGCTTTAAAGTGTAAGATCTTTCCCAAATTGTGATCTAATCAGATGCTTAAAAATGACCCTGCCTTCACTGTTCTTATGTGTCTCCAGATAGGCTTTTCTCTTTTGTGTTTATAAAAAGGTTCATAACATATTAAATATGAAGTTAAAGTAGGCGAAAAAAAATATAAACTTACTCATGTAAACATGCAACAAAAAGACGTTCTAGAACACCATGGATACTTACCCTCCCATCACGTTGACACTGGCTTACAGAGAGAATAAATAGGCTGCCAAGGAGAGGAACAAAAATAAAACTCTCAAAATACCAAAAGGAAGCACTAGCTTTCTTCCATCTATAGTAGAAGCTCGTCAGATGGAAGAGAGGAAAAAAGATGACCAGTACCTATTTACTGTAAAGGACATAGATAAATTAATTTCTCCTTAGAAATTCAAATAAATTTCAAGTCAGAAATCTCTCTCTCTCTCTCTCTCTCTCTCTCTCTCTCTCTCTCTCTCTCTCTCACTCACACACACACACACACACACACACACACACACAGTTCTGTCTAGCTTGAATTTTTCTCCCTCTTGAAGATGGCGAATTCTGCCAGCTAGCCATTCATGGGAATGCAAACCGTCTCTCAGTTCTGGAGAGTGGGTAGGTCCATGAAGTTGAAATTTGGGGTAGGAAATTTACAAAAGCAAGCTTAAGCACCACTAATTAAATTTTACTAATTAAACACTTAAACTCCACCATCTTCTTTCCAGTTTTTTAGTTTTGTCCAAATGTAAATTCATTCATAGAAGCTGATGTAAAAATAATATCAAGTTTTTAAGGTGAGAGAGAAAAAGGGCATGGGTCTGTGCATGTTACCCTCAAAGAGAAAAGTTATTCTCTCCCTCCCTTTGTAAAGCAAATCTGAGGTGGCTTTGAGGATGCCTCTGTTCCAAGTTCTTTAAGTGCTGCCTTGAGCCTTAAAATTCTTTGGAATCTCAATGCTTAGAACACCCTGAAAGCTGCTCCTTTTGTGTGCTAAGGATGGTGGTGGCGATGCTCTCATTAGCCATTTCGCAAAACAAGCCCCTGTTGTGGACAGGATGTGAGGAGAACTAGCAAAAAGGGAGGATTACCGAGATGGATGCTCTGCTCTACCTTAATGACCACAGCCAACATGTGAAGAGGTGGATTCTAACACAGGAAACAATTAGGTAAAAGACTTTCATTTGTTTATCTGATAAAGACAGAACATACACATACATGCCCAGCCTACCCCGAACCACACTGCAGTACACACCTAATTGCATTCATTACACTTCTAGGGGAACCTGGTTTCTTACAGCTGAATTCTCACCCCTGCAGGACTTTCCCCCACACGGGTCTACATGTGTCAGGCGGGGAAGTATCATTGGTGGTAAACAGGAAATGGGTTTGGGCTAGTAACACAGCTCTGGGCAACATCTATTAAAAACCTGACATCAAAACTGAGCTCTCCCTTTTCAAAGTTCACTGCAGCACAGACATTTTAAAACGCTGATGTGTATGTATCCCAGCGAGGAATTTCATTCAAATTGGGGGTGACAGCTTTTGGGTCCCTAACTCAGGTGTGGAGTTATTCTAAAATGAAGCAGTGTACAATGAGATATGGAGACCTCACACCTGGAGCCTCAGACAGACAGATAGACAGACAGACACACAAACACACACACACACATACACAGACTCAAAAGGCAGAAGGCAGGGGCACTGTTTGGTAAACTCATCCAAGATCAAACCTGCATTTGGAAAGAAGGTGGGATCTAGAGAAACTTATTCCTGCCAAGATAAGGAGAGAAAATTATAAGGGAGGTGTATATTTAAGTTAAATAGTGGCATATATTCCTAGCTCAAGTACAATGACAACTTGGAGACAACCCTTGAAGCTGGTGAAACAAAGTATTTACTGTCAGATCTGTGGGGTGAAAGCGCATCTTTAGAGAGTTTTTATGGGGCTCCTTAAGGCAACGGTTACCAACCTTTCAGACCTCATGGACCACCAGTTGGCAACTGCTGCCTTAAGGAACACAGGACTTACACTGAGGTATGGCTTTTTACATATTATGCATTTTATGAATCTTCTAAATCATTACCCTTGTTTAGGTGAATCTATATATATAAAAGCCAAGTGACTGGAACAACCGGTTGCTTTGATGCGCACTGCAGCCCCAATCACCCCCACCTCCGCCCACATTGGGGGCGGGGCTGGCTGGCCAACAGCCCATGGTCCCTCCCTCAATCCCCCCCCCCACCACCACCCGGCCTGGCCCCAATCGGGGAGGGCCAGCCGGACCCCACCAGTGCACGAATTCATGCACCGGGCCTCTAGTGTATTGTATAAAGTGAAATACAGTCACATCCATTTGCTCAGCCTTAGGTTAGAGGGAGCAGATTGTCCCTACATTGTGGACATCGTTATGTCCCCTGTTCTATCTGTTCTTGGCAGTGGCAGTCAAACTGAATGGCAGAGTCACTCCATGGAAGAGTCAGAACAGGACATTTCAGGGCTCATGTTGATTCGAGAATTATAGGAATCTATAGGGCATCTATGAGAGAATTCTAAGGAACCAAGCACTTCAGTGGCAGAAGTCAAGTCCAACAAGAAGGGATGTGGGTGGATGAAAAGAGAGTATTAATAAATTATGAATGCTAGTTTTACATTTTCCTGTTCCACTAATATGGAATTCTTTCTCTTCTAGTAACAGAAGGAATGCATATTCTATTTTAAGGACTGCCTCTAGTCTTAAAAGGGTTTGTTATGAATAGGATGTAAGAACATTTTCTTCCGTGGGTTATATTCATCTTAATTACATTTAGGGAAAACCTTTGCAAGAATAAAGTCAGGGTCTATGGCTCTCTGAAAAGGACACTAGGGAATAGAGAGATGCACAGCCACGCCCCAAGGACCTACGAAGCTAGCTGCAGAGATGTGGCCTTCACACAGGTGCCAACTGAGCACAACAAGGGCAGTCCCATGAAGCAGAGGGAACCTGGGAGAGGACGGGGGGGGGGGGGTGAGGGTGGAGGGCTAGGATCTGGAGGGACAGAGAGGAGGAGTGGTGGTAGGCAGGTATAAGGCTTTGTAGGGCCACCACAGAAAGGCCAAAATGGCTGAGGTAGGTATGGCAAGGTAGGATACACAGGGAAGTAAGGAAGCCCTGTAATCCAGTCCTAATGGTTGACTCTCCACTTCTGTTCCACCCAGGTTGGTTACCATCGTAGCCTCATTCCCCTTGCCAGTGATTGGTTCAGGAAAAGCCATGTGACTCCATTCTGGTCAGTGACATAAGGAGACGTTCTCTAGGGCACTTCTGGGAAAGGTTTCCTCACTCCTGAGCAAGGCACACAATGTTGTCCGGATGTGATACCTAGCAGTTCTGCAGCCATCCTGCCACCAGGCAGAGGACACACCAGCAGGTGGTGGAGTGCACAGCAGAGTGGAGCGACCATAACAAGCTGGGCTTCTGATGACATCATTAGGTCACTGAGCCAGTCTCAAGAGCTGCTCTCTGGACTTCTGCTATGAAAAAGATGACCTTTCCTTTTCTTATATGGCAATGTGACTTGGGGTATTCTGGGGTTTTTACTTATACCTAAAACTATTCAAACATTAAGACTGGAAAGATGAGTTGGACTGAATTCTTGAGGGCTCATAGGTCCGGTTTAGCAATCTGGATTTTGCAATATGAGCAGAGGCATTATTAATTAGGAGTCTTATGAGTAAGGGTGGCACTGTTGGTAGTAACCTGAATAGCAGGGGAAAGCATAATAAGTATTATTACTTAATAGTCCATAAAATCTTTTATTCCCTTATTGTTTTATGGGACACTAAAAAAATTAGTGTGTAAAAAAGACAAGATTGGACAGAAAATGGTACAGAAACTCATAACCTATGGATGGAAAGAGCCACGTGGCCTCGGCCTGTTGGCTTTGCTAAAACACTCACTTTCATTATCTTCTTTGATGAGGCACCCAGGCCTCCGCCCTGTGCTAATCAAAGTTAAACACTCAACATGGTTCATCATAATGGAGACGTCCCTCTCCCCCCCCACCCCCTCACACACACACAGTCAAGCTACTGAATTAATTTTAAAGCCCCATCCACAAGGAAGGCCACAGTCTGTGCCTCACACATGCTCTGTGAAACCTACACAGGAAAGCAATTGTAAAAAACTAAAGCAAAAGCAAAACAAAACAAAAAACACCACATACATAAGCTGCTTTATTTTACATGAAACATCCATCCACACCAGTTGGAGTACATGTAATAAGCAATTATCTTCTCCATCCCAATAATTATCTTCTCTAACCAGTTTTTAAAATATTTCCCATTCAACTCTCCTTTCAAGATTAACAATACAATTACTAAACCAGTGATTCCTTTAACCTCCTCTCTTAGAATCCCAAGGTAAAGCACAATTATCCAGATAAATAATTTCATGCTGTGAATATATCATCCCAGAGACCAAAATCTGGAAGTATGGAATTTTAGTAATATTTTTGGCCAAGAAAATCTGGAATAGGTGGCTGGTGGTATCTGACGTTAAAGGAAAATGTGTAATCTAACTTTAACAGAATTTCATTGTTCCTTTCTAAGGCTGGATCAATGACCTGTCATCCTTAACTTGAAGGCCAAATATCCCTTCCTTTTCATCCAAATTTTTATGAAGGAACTATTAAAGGCCAGATACAGTGCTCGTTCCAGGGAGGAGAAGATCAGTGCTACAGTCTCTGCCCTCATGGAACGCGGGGTGATGTGAAGGGAAGTTATTATGATTCTGTAGTTTAACTGTACGTTACTTATCCCACTGATGTGAGCTGAGAGCTACAGAAACACAGAGGAGAGGCAGACACCCCAAACTGGAGTGTGGAAAAGGGTTACTGGAGGACATCACCCTTGAAGAGAGTTTTGAAGATGGATAAGTTGGCCCTGAGCAGGAGGAAGTGCTCAGAGAAGACATGCAGCAGATGCACAGGCAAGAGGAGACCACAGGACGGGGTGTGCATCAGGGAATCGTGGGAAAGTAAATATGCCAAGGCTGCATGACTAAGGGCTTTGTATGCCAAGCTAAGGAGTCTGGAATTTCTTCTGAAAGCAAGGGGAGTCACTGAGTCACCTGAGCTTTGAAGCCACCGCACTGGGTTAAGTTCTTAGGAATTCCAACATTTCCTGGCTGAAGTGAGGAAAATGTCTTGCCCAGTAGAAGTGTACAGTAGTGGTGG
The DNA here is from genome assembly GCF_014108235.1 of Myotis myotis. NCBI lineage: Eukaryota > Metazoa > Chordata > Mammalia > Chiroptera > Vespertilionidae > Myotis > Myotis myotis. The sequence goes on along the minus strand of NW_023416316.1, from coordinate 43,566,607 downwards.
GGGTCTGAGGGAGGTCTGGGCTGGAGGTGCAGACAAGGAGCAGAGCAGTGTGGAATGGCTGAGCCTAAGAGTAGAGATGACAATGCTCTAAGAAAGAGGAAAAGATAAATCTTGAATCTTGGGGTGGAATATTGTGGAGACCATGAGACTCTTCTGGTTAAGGCTGCCCAGGAGAGAAGCCCCATGAAACCTGGGGTGCTAATGGGGCCATTTCTGTGTGGGCCCTATGACTTTCATCAATAATTCTGTTTGCTGGGCATAAACTGTATTGTGTATTTAATGTTTCCAGCTAACTTGTGAATTCACACCCTTTGTCTCAAAGTGAAGGAGTAAGGAAATATTTGCAGATGGTATGCAAATATATTAACACTGAGCAGAAATAACAACAGACCCCTATCATTCCTAGAACTGCTTATATCAAGATATTTGTTCCCACCAATCGGTCACACCTGGAGTTTGCCTTTTTGTGACACAACCTTCATCAGCCAGACCTTGTACTAAGCTTTTGGCAGCCTCTCAGTTCCTTTTATCACCTTTCACCTGAAACTGTCTACGCTTTCAATTAGTTATTACCTTTTATTCCTACCACTAGAGGCCCCATGCACGAAGATTCATGCAAGAATAGGCCTTCCTTCCCCTGGATGATGGTACGCTTTCGCTCCGGCCTGGAGCTGCCTTCTAGCCTTCGCTCTGGCCCAGAGCAGCCTTCTGCCTTTGCCTGCTGCCCAGAGGCCCGGAGCAGCCGGGGTGGGATGGAATGCCTGCATCGTTGCCATGGCGACGGCGCAAGCATCCCGGCCGCTGCCATCTTTGTCGCATCAATTTGCATATTCCCTCCTTATTGGCTGTGGGTGCCACCATCTTTGTTGCATAGTGATGGTCAATTTGCATATTCCATCTTTATTAGACAGGATTATTCCCTTTGTTGTTAAAATGAGCACTTGTAGTCCACCAACAGATGAGCTAACATATATGAAATACCTAGTACAGTGCCTGACATATAGCAGGCACTCAGTAAAGAAGTTATTATTATTACTGTCTGCTGTTTACACTTTCCTCTCCCTCATCATAGGCCTTGGGAGTCCATTAGGCCAACTCTCCTCTCCACTTTGTTATACCCATTCTTTCCACAGACACATGGGAGGAGTATCGCGAACATGTTTTGACTGTAGATTGCAACTGTGAGACACAATGAGCGAGTGAGAACTGAGAATAGCTATTCTGGACCTCCCCTGAGAAGGGAGAATGAGACATCCTTTGCTATTCATGTTTGCTTCAAAAACCAATGCATTTTCTGTAGGACAAGTGTTTGGATACATAAAATTTGTCTATGATGTGATTACAGGAGGCACAAGAATAATTAAATTACTGAATCAGAAAATGTCATTGTTTTTCCTAGCAACTCATCTGAGCAGATGGCAAATGATTATTTTTATGGCTTGTTCTCTATTACATGTAGAAATATGTATTAACATTGTATTTCTGTCACATGTGTGCGCCCAGCAAGAAACCAAGTTAGGCAGCAGCCCGGAAGGCTGGGGGGAGGGGGAGTGAATGTCTTAGCAGGGGAGCAAGGAACACCCACTTACTCCCCTAAAGCCAAAGAAAACAAACGATTAAGCGAGGTAACACAAACAGCCACCCAGGGTTACTCTTACCACTTAAAGCCACATTTCATCAACTCTGATTTGTCATCACCACAAGATGAACAGTTTGTATGAACCTCTGAGAAAGCCAAAGCACCTGAGATGGGGAGTTGATCAGGGAGGCCCACATGAAGCTGGGGCCCCAAAAGGCCACAAAGAAATAGGCCTGCTATGCAGAAAAGGATGGCAAGGCACCATGAACACCTGTTTGTGTGGCTCTATTTCAGGATGTTTCTATAAGGGCTATTTTAGTTACAAATCAGGTAAAGGCAGATTCCTGTCCAAGACACTAGTTTGCAAAGAGTGATTAAACAATCTCAACTTCTGGTCTTTTCTAGATATGCCTTACAGAAACACGCACTGTAGAAATAGAAAACTTTTTAACAGCGGATAACTATCAAAAGACCCAACCCACAAGTTTCCTGTGGATTAAAAGAGAGAAGAAAAACAAAACCATGGAGGCCCGGGCTTTGCCCAGTAATAAACCTTTTTTTATTTTTTTTCTGGGAAACTTGAAAACAAGGTTTATGTCCCCTCGGTCAGGCTGTCAGGCAGCATTTTTGTTGGACTCGAGTTCTTTAAGATTAAATGTTTCCTATTCTCAACTGTTGCCTTACAGCTAAATCCTTAAGGGTTTTTATCGGGGCCCTCCTTGATAAAGACTTAGGAAAATATACTAAAAAATGTTTAAACAAATCTTTCTCGTGACAGAGGAAATTTGGCTTTTAATTGCTAATCTGTAGGAGTTTGCTGTCAAAGAGACACCTCTGTGGGCTTATGGGGTCTGCCCTGGACATTAATAACCCTCATCGTGTATAACCATAGTAGCACCTTTCAGACCCAGAACACCTTACAGAGGCCAATTTCTTGGACATTCATGTTAGGCTCCATTGCCAGTTTATAATTTAGAAATTAAGGAATATAAAAGTTAAGTAGTTTGGTCAAGGGCATAAAGTCAGTCCCTGTCAAGACTGAAGCTTTAAACTAAGGATTGTCTTAACTCAACTCCTACTTAGAGATGGGCTCTCACTGGTGGTTTAATAAAAAGTTTGTTTTGTTTGTTTTTAGTTGCATTTTTAAAGAAGATACTGGTTTGTTGTTTTTTAATGCAACTTTTAGGATGCCTTTTGGCAGCTTTCCAGGTACATACTAGATTCATTTGAGATTTAAATGGTTATTTACACATTGCTCACTGCTCCCAATGGATTTTAAGCTTTTTCCAGGAATGGACCTCATGCCTTATTTCTCCTTGTAGCCGTCTCTCACACCTAGAGCAGTGCCCCATCATACAGAACCTGAGAGGGGCATGAAACAATGAGATATACCGATGACTAGCCTCTTTTTGATCCAAGGGAAGCCTGTTAGAGAGACTGAAAACACAAGTCATCAATTCCAAATCAATATAACCAGGTTTCAGGGATTCCTCAACTGGAGCACATTAGACTTCTTCTTCCCATGCTTGGTAAACTCCCGTGACACAGCAGGACAACAAAAGCTTTAAAAGCAAACTGTACCTATAAGCTTAAAGAAAGTTTGAAAACAATTTTAATGAAAAATAAATTTCTTATAAAAAATGAGTGAATTTCAGGTTTTGAAAATTAGAATTCAGCTTTTGGCTCTCTGAGCTGCACCATGGTGGTTGGCAAGAACAAGCGCCTTACAAAGGGCAGTGAAAGGGAGCCAAAAGCTGTCTCTATTTTCTAAGAAATATTGGTGTGAGTCCACTAACCTAACCTACCATGGTAATCCCTGTGCTCCTTAGAACTAAAGAGGCAAGAGGCTAGTCAACCAATGGGTTCACGTTTCCATTCTGGGGAGAGGGAACACTAAGTAATTAGGCTACTGTGACTGGAGACAGAATAGTGCAAAAGCCCTGTGACACGCTGAGAGGGTTCCACAGAGACTAGTGCACGCCTGGGAACAGACACATTCACCCAGAAAACCTCTTCCAGATATCCTTCTCATCTTCTCTGGTAGGCTCTCCCTCCAAACGGTTAAAGGGCTTTAATATTAACTTCAGCAGCTTCTATATGATTAAAAAGCAAACGAATCCAACAGGTAAAATTTTAGTTATAACCTGTTTGCTGTATCAGGGAGAGCCTATCATTTATTCTTGTCAGAAGTTTCCTAAGGCAGTTTTTTGGGTTTGTTCTCTCTATCATTCTTCCCAAGAGGCTTAAGCAATAGCACAGGTAAACCCCAGGATAAACCAAAGCCATCTGGCAGAGCATTTGGGTTTCCTCATCCCCCATGTCTGGACTGCATCCCCTCCACTGGTGAGGGCATGGCCCACCTGTGAAGGTCAAGATGCCACCACAGGTAGTGTAGGAACAGGGCAGTGAGCAGGCTGGGCTGGAAAGTGGAAAACTGTTTAGAAGAGAAGAGGACAACAGATGCTCTTGATGGGGGAAAAAAAGGAGAAAGAAGAAATCAACCCTGGCTGGAAGAATGTCTACTGGTCATTGAAAAGAAAGGAATAGATTATCATAAAGTTTTAGACTTTTCACCTCTAACTGCCTAGAATTGCTGTTTCTTGAAAATTTAGGAACAGAGCCGATTCATCAGTATGAAATGACTAAGGACTAAGGCTGTTAAGTCTTTCTTTTTCTCAGGATAATGTGCCACGTGATCAGAATTCTCTGTGTGAACTTTGTCATGCCTTGAGAATTTCCAGAGTGCTAACACATAATCTGAGAGCTGTGACTGTTCAGTTACCCTTCTCAGCTGAGGCCCAAAGATAACATTCTTTTTTAAAAAAATATATGATTTTATTGATTTCAGAGAGGAAGAGAGAGAGAGAGAGAGAGAGAGAGAGAGAGAGAGAGAGAGAGAGAGAGACATGAACGACGAGAGAGAAATCATTGATTAGCTGCCTCCTGCAGGTCCCACTCTGGGTATCAAGCCCACAACCCGGGCATGTGCCCTGACTGGGAATTAAACCAGCGACCTCTAGGTGCATGGGATGATGCTCAACCAACTGAACCACACCAGACAGGGCCCAAAAGTAAAATTCTTAAATGGGCTTTAGGTAAGAAGACTGAAAAGAGGAGAGAGTGAATTAAATACCTTAGATTTCTGGTATTGGGCATTCTGACAGCACTTTGGCAGTTTGGTCCTTAAATAAGGATTCAGATAGACCAGATGGGAGGAAACAAATGAGAAAATTTGACCCAAGAGGCTTAACTCTGATAAATCAAGCAATGACTAATTTCAATTTGGAATTTGATCAATTCAATTAGCAAACTGGTGCTCTATATTCAGGTCAAGAGTAAAATTGCTCACAGGGCTATCTATAGTCACTGAAAAAAGACAATGCTGGCTTCTTATTCCTTCAAACTTTATATCCCTAGTTCTACTCTATCCCCTTATCTAATTAAAAACATTTTTCTTTCTTGCAAAGAATACTTGTTGCTCACCTGGGCCTGTGAGGGAGGTGTTAGGAGCGGGGTGGTTACAGAGTTCCTGTCCCCTTCCAAGAATTGTGGGGAAGGAATGGGACAGGATTGCTGACACTGAGTATTGGAGAGTTAAGGGCATTTCAGGAGACACTAGTCCTGAGCAAAGTCTCTGGCCTGCCTAGACCTGAACTAGACAGCTGAGAATACAACAAAGGAATTTCAACCAGCTAAGTAGATTTGGGAGAACAATACCACCAGAGGAAGATTCTGTTTGAAGTATTTTAGAATTATAGCAAATTACTCAGGTTTTAATCAATTTTAACCTTTTAATATGGGAGTATACTGTATATGAAAATTACAGTAAGGCTGACTGGAGGAAACCTGCATTCTGTAGTCCATGTGCACCCCATAAATTAAAGGCAAAGTGACTTGTGGATCATCAAATATCATTACTCTGTCCCCTCGCTGAACGCTGGAAAGCTATGATGAGTATGTCAGAATTCATTTGATTCTAAAAGAAGCGCAGATTTAGCTATTCTGAAATGATGTCAGCTCTTCTTTGTGTAAATACTGCACATTTTCAAAATTTAAAGCAACTGGACCAAACCAAGTATGATATGTAAAGGGGAAATTATGTATAGCTACCTGTCCCAAGGAAGAAGTTGCTATGACAACAGCTCATTGATGCCCATCTTGATTCCACCCTGCCTATTCTTTCACCTTCCACCCAACTAGATAAATAAGACTATGCATTGTGATACCTTTAAGTACTGTAGGGCTTGAAAAAATAACATTTATAAAAACGATTCTTGAGGCATGGATAAGACCCCAACACCCTGAATTCAGAATCACTATACACCTCCCCTTACTCCTTTGAGAGAAGTAAAGACTCTGAAGAAAGAACTTAAGATTCAGCCCCATGGGGTGGGGGTGGGGGGCGGTTCTAAGAAACCAGGGTAAGAACATTTCTTTAAAAGAGAGCCCTGCATTTACTTATGGCCATTTTTTCCCCAAAGGGTGCTGTGGATTTTCAGCAACAGATAGTGAATGTAAGTTCAGAAAATATTAAATCCACATTTAAGTAAAGTTTGGTCATTAATTCTCTACTTCTCAACTTTATTCTCTTTTTAAGTGGCAGGTACATTTTTTTTTTCCAAACATTGAGAAGTCACAGATTGTTCTTGGGATAATAGGGTGGAGTGCTTTGGCCTCAGGACAGATAGGAGATGCTAGGAGCCAGAAGATAAAAGGCTGCCTCCCCACCCAGCTGTGCACAAGCTTTCTTACTGAATCAAAGCATCCTTTCCCAGGTGACAAATAGGGGTGTAGTGGTTGGAGATTTATTTTTTACGTTGAGCAAGCTCTATGATTAACTACCATTTAAAGATTATTTCATGATGCCTACTGTGTGTGTGAAACAGTGAATCAGATGCCTAGGAGTCAGCATGTTTTAAAAAAACTGCACTCTGTATAAAAAGAATTATGTCCTGATAAATATTTTGGCAATGAGACAACACCTGTTTTTTGCTTAAAAATGAGTTCTGGAACCAAAAACGCTCTACCTTTTTCAATGAATGCCACAGTTTTACACCAAGGGGGGTTCAGATTTGTCTATTTTACTCTCGGAAATGTTGTTCTTTATCCACAGGAAGCTGAACTCCAGGGGTAAGAACCAATAGAAATAATCTCCAGGATGAAGTCCTGTGTGTGGGGTGGATAACGACAGGCAGGTGGGCCAAACTTACTTCTTTGATAACTGCCCACAATAAGCTTGGCATCCGGAGGGGTGGTGCCATAAATACTGTTGACTGACAACAGCCAGGATTCTTTTCTTCCTCCACTCTGCCCACACCCTCCTTCTGAAAGATATGATATTCCAGTCTATTAATATGTGTTTTCTTTTTGACAAAAGTGATAAGTCTTGAGCAGAGCCTACTCCTGAGAGGAACCTGAGCAGAAGAGAGGAAAACCAAGCAGGCAATCTGAAGGGCAGAGAGGTGTGTGTCAGGAACTGGCCTGCTGATCTGAGTTTCTGCCAGGAAGATAGGTGTGGAGCGTCAGCCTATCTGCCTAGGTTGATGGTGGGAACAATTCAGCCCAGGAAGCAATTTTTCCGACCAGCCCATTATGCTTGTACACCATCCCCCCGCACCTGCCCCCGCACCCCCCGCCCCCCAGCCAGAGAAAGAAGAGTAGCTGGCTCCTTATCACCACCCAGTCGCTGTAACAGAAACCCTGGGCTCTCTTCCTGTCAGGCTGGCTTCTGGCCAAGAGCAAAAGTAACTTTTAAAAGTAAATAGATAGACCCCCCTGAGCAAGTGCCGACATTTATTCAGGGAGGGGCGTTATTAAGGAATTAAAACCCAGGGTATTAGACATTTGTCATCCCTCATTCCTTCTTCCCAATCCTTCCCTCAACTGATTCTATTTAGCTTTGGAAGGCAAAAGAGATGTCTGGTTTTGAAAAATAAATGTTTAACAGCAAAGCCAACAACTGACAGTGGTAGAATACAAATTGTTAAATGAAGCCGCTGATAACTGATAAATTAAGCCACAGTAAAATAACTTTAAAGATAGTTCAAAAATATCATGACTATTACTGAACATAATAACAAGATTACTTGCAAGAATGGGGGGGGTGGGATCAATCTGACTCACCAATCTCTTAATGATACTATATTTTGAAAACTACTCTCTCAGGATAGTCAGATCTTCCAGGGTGGGAATTGCATTTTTAGACATATCGTAGATTAAGTCGCTATTCATCAAAATTTGCAGTCTCTTCCCAAGAGGCAATTACATATCCCCACACTCCTGAACTCAAGCACGGCCATGTGATTTGCTTTGGGTGATGACCATGCATCAGTTCCAGGGGGAAGTTTGAAGTGCTAGCGTGGAACTTCACCTCGTTCTCTCTTCCTTCTCTGCTCTGGAGAGGAGCAATGATGCAGGCAGAGCGGCTCCCTCAACAGGCTGAGGTCAATACAGAGAGAGCTGCAGCGGCCCCACAAGGCACATGTCGGACCACCGGGCAATCGGTCTGTGTTTAGAGGGCCACTGAGATTTGGGGTCAAGAAGCATCATTACCATCTTGACAGATATTGAGTGTCTTACACAGGGCCCTTAATAAAGCCTGGGTGAATGGTCGGATAAATGGTAGGAAGTACTCAATGATAAAATTCGGTAGGTATCAACTGAATATAAATCAAATATTTCCTCACAGGGTGTGGAGACCACCAGCTTTTAGGTTAAATGACAGCTCGGAGAAGTGGAAAACAAAATAAAGGTCTTTGTAAAGCAAAATAAAGATCTGGGTTGTGTAGTATGATAGCAATTTATAATCAATGTGTCAAGTGTCTAGTCTAACCATCTGCACAAGATCTGCCCTTTTTGATCCAGTTGCTCCTGACATGGGCAGGGAGAATACCAACCAGCCCCGGAGGAGTCACTGAAGTGATTGTCAAAACAGCTTCACTTTAGTGCCATGGACATCCCTTGCAACAAGGCAGTTCTGGGGACTGGATAGATGTTAAAAGCCTAGTAAACCCAACAAGTCCCCGAGATTACCTAAACTTTGAAAGTCCATCTTGTTGACCGAATCCTTTAGCATTAAACATAATTTCTTTATTGAGCTTCACTAGGAGGGCCAGGTTGGGAGGGGTGCCAGTGTGGTTGGTGAGATAACATTGGGATGAAGGGTGCAGAAGAGTCTTTGCTGCTCCTGAACACGAGAGCCTTTCCTTGGGCTTTTGAGCCTGAAGAGCTTGTCTGGGCAGGCAAGTGGCATCAACTCAGGTGCACAACACACATGATCAGTTGGCAGTGCCTTTGGACTTTGGCACACCAAGGACCCACGCAGGCCAGCATTCCACCTGGATTCAGCAGCTGTCTTCCCTCATCCCTTTTTCACTCAGGATACTTTGTTAGGTCAGGTGCCACTTGGGATCTCCTCTACCCCTATCTTCTATCTGTACACATCAACGGCAAGATATAAAATTTGCTCCTGCCCTGGCTGGTGTGGGTGTCATGCCATGCACTGGAAGGTGGCCGGTTTGATTCCAGGTCAGGGCACGTGTCCGGATTGTGGGCGTGGTCTCCCGTGGGAGGTAGCCAATTGATGTTTCGCTCTCACATTGATGTTTCTCTCCCTCTCCCTCTCCCTTCCTCTCTCTAAATATGAATAAAAATATAATTTAAAATTTTAATTACAGGCAGGTTTTTAAAAAATTTGCTCCTAATGTCTTGGACATAGTTTATGGTGACCTAACCTATATCTAGAAGCTGATGTTTACTGTACCAATGCAAAGACCAACCAGGGAAAGTAAACTGGGAACATCCAATCAACCAAGGCTTTACCTATGGACAGACTCTCTGCTAGGTACCACGTGAATAATTAGAAATCCTAAACTCCAGGCCTTAAGCTCAAGTGGAAGTTTTAGTCTAGTTGATGAGAAGAGAAAAAGAGAAAGGAGACCGATTACTCCTCTTTCAACTAGCACAATCTAAAACTGAAGAGGCATGTGGGGACGCAAACCACCCTCCAGGGCAGGTGAAATCAGAGAACAAAAGTAAGGCTTCTTCCCACTGAATAAAACATTTATGGGAGGGAAGAGGGGGATTTGACAAAAAGAGAACATATGATGCCAGATGGACTAAAATAGCAAAGAATACAATTCAACCCTAGATCGCTTGTATATTAATAACTTCAATTAAAATGCAAAAAGAGACTTTACATATCTCAAAATGATACTAAATTTCACAGGAGAAAAAAATAAATGGTTGTACCTTTCAAAGAATGTTATTTTAAAAGGGGAGGGAGAAGCGAGGTGGAGGAGAATGGATTATCTGGACATGATGTGTAGACTAATAGAAAAACAATAAGGAATATAAGAAAAAGCACCTGATAAGGTTATATAAAAAGTAAACCCTAACCCTGGCCAGTGTGGCTTAGTTGGTTGAGCATCATCCCATGCACCAAAAGGTCGCAGGTTCAATTCCTGGTCAGGGCACATACCCGGGTTTCAGGCTTAAACCCCAGTAGGAAGTGTGCAGGGGGCAGCCGATGTATGTATCTCTCACATTGATGTTTCTCTCTCCTTTTCTTCCTCTCTCTCAAACCAATTTTTAAAATATTGTTTATAGAACCTGGCTGGTGTGGCTCTGTGGTTGAGCATAGACCTATGAACCAGGAGGTCACGGTTCAATTCCCGGTCAGGGCACATGCCGGGAATGTGGGCTTGATCCCCAGTGTGGGGCATGCAGGAGGCAGTCAATCAATGATTCTCTCTCATCGATGTTTCTTTCTCTCTCTCTCTCTCTTTCTCTCTCTCTCTCTCTCTCTCCCTCCCTCCCTCCCTCCCTGTCTTTTTCTCGCTTGCTCTCTGAAATCAATGAAAATATATTTTTTAAAAACTGTTTACAGTGTACCCTCCTAAAATTAGGTGTGCAAGTTTATGCTTTGTAAAAATTGTGTTTATGTAGACTTAATTGAAATCACAACCCATAAATAAATGCAAATGCGAAGTTTAAGGTATCAGAAAGTTATTGATGTGCAATCTTTTAAAGAGATTATGCCCACTAAATTCCACAAGTCCCTTTACTTACACAAAACCTCTAGTCCCAGCAGCTCTCAACCCAGGGTGGTGCCGTGACCTTTCTCTACTGCCCTCCAAGGAGACCTTGGACATTTATGTGCTATTGGGTGGTATAGTGACTGAGGGACATTGACATTTAGAAGTGAGCAGGAGCCGGGGATGCAGAATGCCCTGCAGCACAGGGTACAGTGCCACACAATGAAGGACTGTCCCACTCAGATCACGAGCAGCGCTGCTGTTAGGCGCCTGGAGGAATAGGACAGAGATCAATTTTTCTATGACTTCTCACGGGCCTCCCAAGATGCACTACAGAAATCCTACAATTCAACAAATACCATAAACTTCATGCCGTCATGATGTAAAAACAAATTTAACTTTTCCATTTAAAAAAGTATGAAAAAGTATGTAATCTCTCCTCAAAGACGGGCATGTGCAAAAGGTTTTTATATAAACAGAACAAAATCACTTCATTTTCTCACATTGCTTTGATGCTAGAAATGAACAAACGCTGGAGGTCTCAAAAGTATCCCCACTTATTAAACCTTTTTGCACCTTATCAATACACCATGACCCCACAGCTGGTCCCAAGACTTTGCCAGTAACTCCGGCCCTACAACACCTGAAGGCTCAAACAGAAGCAGCGAAGGAAAGCGGCTGGACCCTGCTGCCTCGGGCTGCAGAGCTGAGGACCCGCTGGCAGGTGTGCTCCTGGGAAAAGGGCCACCCAGACATGAAGGCAGCCACCATGTATAAGCACCTCCGAAAGCAAAGGGGAGGAGGAAATGGAAACTTCTCTTTCGTGTAGGGTGCTAGAAATGAGGTCCCGTGTGTTTGATGAAGCGGCTTTCCTGCTTTTCCACATTTTCAGCACTTAAGGGATTCATGGTCCTGTTTCACTTCCAAAAGCTGTTGACACTGCCATCTAGTGAGTCCAGTCCTTTTTACACCAGAAGTCACAATAATTTAAGAGCTCGTGGGCCCATCTTCCTAAGGTAGAGTTTGAGAAGTATAATAAGCAGTGTATCCTGTTTTTAATCTCAACTGAAGTATCACTTATGTTACCTTGAGGAGAGGGGGAAAAGTTACCAATAGAGAGTTTGCAGTCTACGTATTGTTCTACGTAACTGAGAAATAAAAATAAACACAATAGGGTCAAACAAGCCCTTGACTGTGCATGTGCAGGAGGCAGCCAGTCGATGTGTCTCTCTCACATCAATGTCTCTCTCTCCTCCCCTCCCCCCCTTTTCCTCATCCTTCCTTCCACTCTCTCTCTAAAGATCAATGGAAAAGATATCCTTGGGCGAGGATATTTTTATAACTTACATCAGGGTGCTGTTGCCGGCATGGCCCACTTGTTCCCTGTGTCATGGGTACTTGTGCTTTTCCTGAGTAACCAGGTTACTGAACCTTAAAGAGCCTGGGAGCCATGCCTCTGGCCCCATTCCCTTTGCCTGGATTGCTGAAGAGCACAGAGCCACGTCAGTGGTCTGTTTCCAGTGTGTTTACAAGACCTTACACCAGGAGTCCTCAAAGTACGGCCCGCGGGCCACATGCGAATACAAATATTGTATTTGTTCCCGTTTTGTTTTTTTACTTCAAAATAAGATATGTGCAGTGTGCATAGGAATTTGTTCATAGTTTTTTTTTAAACTATAGTCCGGCCCTACAACGGTCTGAGGGACAGTGAACTGGCCCCCTGTTTAAAAAGTTTGAGGACCCCTGCCTTACACAGTACATGCTATCTTCAGCCTCACTTCCCTCTGTCCCAATATCCTCGCCCACTGGTTTTTAGTTTTACTTTGTATGGCCTTTTAAGCCACCATAATATTTTTTCCCCTGAAACAAGATTGGGAACATATAAAACAAATGCCATGCCTTAGGCCTAGCCGGTTTAGTTAAGTGGAGAGAGTTTGGCCTGTGGACTGAAGGGTCCCAGGTTCGATTCCAGTCAAGGGCACATGCCCAGGTTGCGGGCTCGACCCCCAGTAGGGGCATGCATAAGGCAGCCAATCAATGATTCTCATCACTGATATTTCTCTCTCTCTCCCTCTCCTTTCCTCTCTGAAATCAATACAAGTATGTTTTTAAAAAACCCGCCATTACTGTTATTTGTATGATGGTCCTGCTGAGACCCCACCCCCCACCCCCAATCATGAAACCACAAGTACATGGCAGACAAATATCATCGTCCATGGTGATTCCTGCCTGAGGTGACTCGTGGGGTTCCCTCTCCACCACTTAACTCCTCATCAGCAGCACTGCTGCTGGCCTACACTGGGGTTAAAGTGCTGTCATCTCAAAGGCACACGATCACTTGTAACTGCTGTCTGTCTTCTTCATCGTCCAGATCAGCGGTCGCCAGCCAGTGGTCCGCAGACCACTGGTGGTCCATGAGGTCCAAGAGGCTGGCGACCGCTGGTTTAAGGAAACCTTTGTGATGGCCTCCTGCGATGCCTGTTCAAACGCCTGATGCTTCTCCATCTGAAGGGACTAATTCTTCATTTCCTGTCTCATAAAAACACTGAGATGCACTGTTTTACACTTTGTCCCATTTCTAGATAAATGATTTATGATTTTAAATTATAAAGCTTTTATATAATATTTTAGAAAATAGTGGCGTGTTCAAAGGCAGAATATAAATTCATGGCCACAGGCACGAAGACGACAATACTGAAATTGAAATCCCAAAGGCTCTTCTTTCTCTCTCAAGAAGTATGTAGGACACTGCTGGCTACCTTATCACCACTGGAGCAACATCTAAAGTCCTGCCCACACACTGTGGAACTGCATTCAATCACTGTTGTTTAGATAACACGCCCAGTGAGAGTTCACCCCTGGGGCAGCTCGGGCTGCATACCAAAATTCCCTTTCATATCTCCAATCACTGGCTATTTAAAAAATACAGATTATAAAAATTATATTCTCTCCCAGGTTGGTGTGGCTCAGTGGGTAGGAGTGTTGTCCCATATACCATAAGGCTGTGGGTTCAATCATGGTCAGGGCACATACCTGGGTTGTGGGTTCAATCCCCAGTCAGGGCATATAGAAGAGGCAACCAATTGATGTTTCTCTCTCTCTCCTTTCTCCTCTCTCTAAAATCAAAAAGCATGTCTCTGAGTGAGGATTTTAATTATATATATATATATATATATATATATATCCTCAATCCTACACCCAAGAGTAACAACACTTGGCTCTGAACTGCCAAAAGTGTACACACAAAAAACCCCCAATTTCTTATTAGCAAAATAGAGTGAAGGAAGTTTGGGTGGGTTGGTGTGGGAGGTAATACAGGTAATCCGTGTTCATTTTGCAAACAAGATCAGATTTTAATTTAAAACATCGTATTTCACACATAAATTAAATGACCAAGGTGATGAAGGTCACTGAGAACAGTCATCGCTGCTTCTTACGCCGAGGGAGGAAGACAGAGAAGACAGGGGAATAAGGGAAACTTCCCTGAAAAATACTACATCTGTTATATAAACATCTAACGTATATTATAAAATTCTCATCTTTGGTCGCATTCCTTCTATTCCTACAAATGTATCACATGTTCGGCTTTTTAAAAAATACCTGAGAAATTCAATGTCATCATCTGAAGGTCAGAGGACTGGCATCCGAGGTTCTGAATTCCAGACATACTCCTATCTAATGAGGTAGTCACTCTATTTTATTAAAAAGCGCAGCGAAGCGTAACTTTCCCAGTGGCTTCTCTGTTTGGAATCCAGCTTCTGTGCAGGCAGCAAGTGCTGGGACACGTCTGAAAAGCTTGACAGACGGGGGCCTCGGGCGTCGTGATTTTTATTCCAAGTTCAGCCGTCACCTGAGGCCTCCACCTCTTCCCCTCTATGCCCTAGCAGAATCCTGGGGAGAAGTCTAGACACCCAATTTCAAACACGGGAAACTAATGCAGAGTCAGTGAGGAACTTGGCCCAGTAAGCAGGAATCTCGGTTCAGTGGCAATTATGTCTGTGACTGACCAAAAGATTCCCCAGTTTGCCTGTTGTTTTTATGGTAGAAAGCTGTGAGCTGGGCCTACTGCTGGCAAACAGGACTCTGTGGACTAACAGCTAACACCTCTAAAGGTCAAAAAACCACCATGCGTGTCAGGCCAACCTTCCCTTCAGGTTCGGGGATGGAGACAGGGCTGGTGGGAAGCGTGATAAGGTCACCTAATTACACTCAGGCCAGAGTAACAAGTGAGACACAGAAGATGCCTCCTTTTAGAGACAATAATTCAAAACAATTTAATGAAACAACCCAATGGGAGAATATCATTGCGCTATTCTTCTAAAGCAGCGATTCTCAACATGGCGCGACCCTTTCACAGGGGTCGCCTAAGACCATCCTGCACATCAGATATTTACATTACGATTCATAAACAGTAGCAACATGACAGTTATGAAGTAGCAACGAAAATAAGTTTATGGTTGGGTCACAACATGAGGAACTGTATTTAAAGGGCCAGAAGGTTGAGAACCAAGGCTCGTGGAGGAAATGAACACGTTTGTCAAGAGTGGTCTTATATATTGGTTTCTTTCCCTTTGCTCAGCCATGATTCCCCACAAATGGGAAAGACCAAAAACTTGATTTCTGCCTAGAAAGGTGAAATCTAGAAGATGAAATCAAATTTCAAAGACACACAGGTCACAGGCACGCAGCCAGAGGCCTACTCCCTCCTTAGCACACTCGAACTGCCTCCACGGACCCTCTCAGCTTCCCAAGTCTAGTCATCACTCCAGGGCCTGGAATCTACACTTCCTCTCTTATCTATAAGGATTCCTCAATGACCCTTAAACCCAGGAAAGCTGGGGCCTGCTGCTTCCAGCCATCTCTTCTTAATCAGAGTCAAGGGGGCACAGACATCACTTAACATTATCTGACACAGGAAACTGCACTTTCTCAAACCAGCTGCTTGTAACTAACAATGGACACCTCTACGTCTTGTCCAAAGAGGGCATTGCTCAGATTCCATGTTTAAAATCATACAAGTTAAGCAGTCCTTCATTTTACTGTTTAACTAGATAGCACACTGTCACCACTTCCCCCATTCTACACAACCTTTGCTCACGCGAGAGGTGGGGCGGGGGGGGGGGGTAGTGGGGGGGAATGAGGTCCCACAGAGAAATTTTATTTTCTCTACTTCCATACCATTCTAGTGTGTTAGGATGATTATGTAATATTTTTATAATCCAGAAAGTCTTTGATAAGCCCACCAAACCAAAACATGTTCATACCTGTGACCTAGTTATTCTTGTGAATTTATCCCAAAGAGATAATTTATTACAGCATAAAGATTTCACTATAATGATGTCTTGTCTAACACAGCAAAGAATTAGATACAATCTACATTGTAAACATGAGAAACATGTTTCATAGATTATGGTACACGCATGTGACTGAATATTATTTATCATTATAATTGTAAAGGCTTTTTGAAAATGAGTGGAAAACTGTGAAAACTACAGTGAAAGTAGTATTCCAAATAGAAAGTACACCACATAAACAAAATGTAACTAAGATATATAAGATCAAAAAGTGTAGAGTGCTAGGATTTATATGCCATTTAAATATGTTACTGATTTCCTTTAACAAATAAATATAAAATACTCGCTCACCGGTGATATGATGAAAATTAATTTTGCCATAATTCCAAACTAAGGTATTAACCAACTTCTCCTTTATTTTGTGGGAATTTATAAGCTTTCCTAAATTTTACTTAAGTCCACTAAAGGAAATGGAAAAAGTACCAATGGGTTAAATGGCAAAATAGGGTCTCAGGATCCATGTCTATTATATCTACTTTTAATGGACTTGAGGTACCAATCAGAAGTTTAAGAAAGTCCCTAAAAATTGACAAATCCATTTAACTTATAAGCTAATTTATCAAAGTACTTTCTAAAGTAAAATGCTGCCATAGTAACTACCACAATGATCAGTTTCATCACATGGTAAATCTATTCTAGTCAACAACAACTATTTGTATATATGTGGAGGGCCTCTTTAAAAAAAAATAATATTGTTTCAACCAACTTTCTGAAGGGATAGAAGTCAAGTTTTCTTTCCTTTGGGTTCTTAGAACTTAAGTATTTTCAATGATCTTACAAAGGCTCAAGTCCCAGTGGGTAGCTGGGGGAGGAAGGACAGTAGGGGGCCAGCAGTGACCCTGGGAGCTGACAAGAAGCGTGAGTGCGTGCTCATGTGCTGTTTCCCATGCTTCCATCCAAGAAAAGGCTGTATTGAAGTGATGGGTATGAATGCACCCATTATGTATCACCACCACGGCCTTATCCCACTCACAGTCTTAACACTGGCTTAGTTCACCTCCCTTGGAGACAATCTGGACCATCAACTGGGGTGGAGGCACTTAGGTAACTTTATGAGTTGGCTTCATTGAGCTAGCTTCTCAGGTGTGGTTCCACAGCCACGCCCTAAAAACTGAAAACCTTTTATAACAATTTGTCAAGTCTGTTTACCCCATGGGCTTGGTGAAAGACGGATTGACCAAGTCAGCCTGGATGATGAGTGCACTATTCCTGACGTAGAGGCTGCAGATACAGCCCACCCTTTTCAACCTGAACTCGCTTGACAGTGCCCACATGCAAGGGCCCCCAGGTTAACCATCTTCATCTCATATGCTCTGACACAATGACATTTTTCTATTTATAACATCGGTCAATAGAGATTTTTATAAAGCCAAAATACTTCTTGTAGGTTTCAAGAGAATACGCAAATATTAATAAAAAGAGATTTGGTCTACTGTCACGTAGAATGTGGTACACAGCAAATGAAGTCATTATTATTACAATTTTTCATACTCTTCCCTCAAAGATTCCAAGGTACCCCACCCCCCGCCTCTCTCTCACACACACACATACACACACGCACACACAGATTTTTTTAAAAGAAAAACAAATGTTACATTACAGACGACTAGGTAAAGGGCCAGGAACATAAAAGAGGATTGTTATGGTGCTTCCTAGAGAGCCTAAATTCAGCACCACATCCATTTCAGTATTCTTTGTCTAAAAATCCTTGCCACCCTTCCATGATATTCCCCCCAGCACAATAAGTTAGGAGAACAAGGAAGGGGAGAAGTTACAGAAGTTCTTACAATCCTGGAAGTACAACTCTACCTCTGGGCTGGGTGAAGAAAACAGGCTGGCCCTCCTGGACTGGGGTGAGGCAGGTATGTGCAGCTGGTCCTGGAATTGGGTGGAAGCAGGAATCTGTACAAGAACCAACAAGCCCAAAGGAGAGGTACCCAATCGAACCTGTGTTTAGCAGACTTAACCTTCTGTTTTCAAGTGGCTTATGATATGCTAGATTTAACCTTAGTGCCATTCTGAATGACCCAACAGCATGCAAAGAAATTAAGGAAGATGAAAGAGGGTATCATTTATTAATTACTGGTCTAAAACCCAGTTTTAAAGAATGCCCCATGAAAACTCATAAAATTTAAATTTAAATCCTAGCCCCAACGTTTTTCCTAAAATCTGAGTGGACAACTATATTTCACCAGTTTCTTCTTAGTTTTTAAAATAACTCACTAGTCTGTCTTATCTCATCCACCCACTAGAATATAAATTCCATGAAAACAGGGACTTTGGTTTTCAAAAGCTCATTAATTCTGGTCCTCTGTTCCAGCTGCAGTGGTCATATGAAAGCCATGACTTACAGGGCATCTTTTACTTTTTATATATAATATATACAGCATATTAAAAATATATATTCTCTATATAAAATTCAATGTTATATACTGGGGAAAAGCTCCATAGTTTTTCTCCCCCAGTGGTCTTTTATTTTGTTTTTGTTTTGCGTGGTTTTTTGTTTGATTTTTGTTGTTTCTCCCACTATGGTCTTTTAAAGAGGAAAACATACTTATACTAATTCGATAAAATTAGCTGAATGGTTAAAACCCACAACCAGAATTCACTGTGTAGCAAAGTTCGTTTAACCACCAACCACTCTACTAGGAGGAGTCAGCACATGGGGCCCATGCTGTGGACCTGGTGCTTCCCCCAAATTCCATGTGGGGTACAGAGACAAGTTAGTTCCTGTTACCATTTCTCTCTCCCATCCTGGTCACAGCCTAACCTATCCTATATAATAAAAGGCTAATATGCAAATTGACCAAACAGCAGAACGACCAGCTGCTATAATGCGCACTGACCACCAGGGGCAGACGTCAATGCAGGAGCTGCAGCAATGGTGGCGTGAGCCTCTCCCGCCTCTGCGTTAGTGCTAAGGATCTCTGACTGACGGCTCAGGCCTGCTCCCCCGTCATTCGGACATCCCCTGAGGGCTCCAGGACTGTGAGAGGGCACAGGCCAGGCTGAGGGACACCCCCCCTGAGTACTCGATATTCGTGCACCAGGCCTCTAGTAATAAAATAATTCTCACCAGGTGTTCATTCACTTACACAACCACGCTTGCCTACCATTCTGGGCACAGTGGCTGTCTTGAGTAAGCTGTTCATTTCCCCATAGACCAAAATACCAAGGGAGAGTGGTCCATGGGGGAGGTTTCCTTCACTATCGCCTCTTTTCCCTGCCACTATGCTCAACATTGCCAGCCTGGGCCATCCCATTCACTTTGTGGGTAAATGTGATTATGCTTCTTTTAAAACTCAGAATTGCATGGCATTCACAGATATTCATTGTTAGGTCTCTCTCCACCTCTTCAGCTGCAGAGAAGAGTTTAAACACTAGTTTCCAAGTGTTTAATGCTCTCTTATCCCTTTATGCCTTTGCCCACTCATGTGCTTCTCCTCCCACTCTTTAAGACCCAGCGCAGGCCTTTCCTACCCCAGGAAGCCTTCCCTGATGCCCCCTACCAGTTTTGGATACCCCTTTCCTGTGGCTCCATAGTTCCTTATGCATAACTTCAAAGAGCTTCACAAACTGGTGACTGAGGTTTTGTTTTTATCCTTGTGGTTATTTATTTGGGTTCTTTCTTCAATTTACCCATTAGTTCCTTTGGGGGACGGGGTCTTCTTTAATTCCAGATCTGGCCCATCAAGCCCAGATCCTCTAAACACTTGTTCATGCACAAAACATGGAATGAGCTCGAGTTTGCTTGTACATATGATGTTGATGACTTCTCATATTTTATGGAAAATGGCATACTACCATTTCTCCCTTTCATCACTTGGAAATCAGATATCAAGTCTCCCTCTAAAGAAACACTATCACGGAAGGTCGAAAAGTAGCTGGCAAACAGGAGTTAAATCTCTAAGGATGTATTTTCCTGTAGACAGCATATCTTTGGCAACGTTTTTATTATACACTCGTGGTGCACTTTGTCTAAAACATATTTAGGACACATGCTTACGGCAAGATATTTTATGGTAAAATGTATTTTAGACTCTTAGCAGATGGTACCCTATATATTCCAGCCACAACACTCTCAAGTTGCCTACTCCACTGCTTGGAGTTTAATTTTCCTGTACTTGCCATTCTCACTACTGCTCATTCTTCATGACCCAGAATCAAATGCCGCTCTCCCATGGAGCCTTTCTTGATCACAGTAGACAGAAAGTATCCCTCACTCCTCCAGCTCCTCCAGCACTTGTCTCGTGCATCTTTGTATCATCTACCACAGCATCTGACGCCACGTGTGGCACATACACAGCAGATGCTCAACAACTGCCACAGCAAGAATGGCCCTTTCTACATATCCCTCAGTATTTACAATAGGGAAAAACTAGAACTAGAATAAGCAAATATCAAACATCAGAGGGGGAGCTTAGCAAGAACCATGGGACATCAACATAATAGGATATTACGTTCCTAATAAAAAGGACCATTATGTGACTTCTGGCCATTCATATAAAATAATGCCGTGTGGAGAAATACACAAACAGCATATGAACCACTGCCCCATTTTTAAAAATTTCTGGATGCACATTAACAAGGCAATTTGGAGTCTAATGAATAAACTTGACATTAATTAGCATTTTTAAGCTTACATGCACAGCCTCACATGACACTCATCTTAAATGCTCCTGCATTTATTATGTAGTCAAAGTAGCTTCACTACCTCAGAAATCATCAAAAAGTGTCTCCAATGACCAATGGCTGGGAATCCTCCGAAGAGCTGTAATGTAACATTATTGTTTTAAATCCAAGTCTCTTCAACTGTTTTGCATCTTAAGACCAACATCTTTACCCCACTTATCCAGACCCATAAGGCAGGTTTTTAATGATATGAAAATCCACTCTCCTCCGTTTCCCACGAATCCCTTTTTCCAAAGGAAGATGTCACCATGAGCCCAGTATAAACAGAAACGCACACATTAGAGATTTAGGAAGGATAAGTGGAAGGGGGGTTGAAGTTAGGGCTTTTTATTTACCCCAGATACATTCCCAACTGCAGTATTTTTTTTTAAATATATTTTATTGTTTTTTTACAGAGAGGAAGGGAGAGAGATAGAGAGTCAGAAACATCGATGAGAGAGAAACATCGATCAGCCGCCTCCTGCACATCTCCCACTGGGGATGTGCCCGCAACCCAGGCACATGCCCTTGACCGGAATCGAACCTGGGACCTTTCAGTCCGCAGGCCGACGCTCTATCCACTGAGTCAAACCGGTTTCGGCCCAACTGCAGTATTTTATTGGCTTCCTAAATCCAAACTCCATACAATGTCCACTGGGTACAGGGTAAGGCCAGCAGCATTCACACTAAAGGTCAAAGCAGTTATAACTGACTAATGCTCACAGTCTACCTACTGTCGTGTTTACTGCTTTATTTTCTCTGCCAGTAAATATTATGTGCCACCAGCCCAAAGCCTGAAGTTTCCACTCACAGAAATTAAGAAAGTCCAAGAGAAAAGTCATATTCAAATTTAAGAAAAAATCATGGTTTTACCATACGGGAGCAAAATTACCCTGTCTCATATCTAGTATTCGAAGCCTAGAAACCAAAAGCCTGACAATAGCTGAACCCCCAAAAACTAGCATTTAAAAATCATTTAAAAGTACTCTGAAGGATTTTACAAATTTAAAAATATTCTGAAGGAAAGGCAATCATAAAGATATTCTCATCTTTATGACACAAGGCCAGCCATAGTATATAACATGGAATGACCACTGAACTCAAACAAAATCCACACAGTTCTCTGACCTACTAGCTGTGCAATCTCATGTCTATACTTAGACATGCGTAAAACGTAGGTATCCTTCAGATAGCATTAACTTCTTTAACTAATGGAGGACCAAAAGTTAGTCTCATTACCTTAAAATAGGGAATGAACTAAAAATGAGAGTCAAAAATACAAGAATGTCAGGGATATCTGAATGCTAACACAGGCCTTTCCTGTGTTAAAACACTTTTCCACAAAAAGTTAACCCATTCCACTTACAGTCAAAATACCTATTTGTCTACAGGCCTTCCAATGTGCACTGATTTTTTTAAAAAAATGTATTTTTACTGATTTCAGAGAGGAAGGGAAAGGAAAAAAGAGAGAGAAACATCAATGATGAGAGAGAATCGTCTCCTACTGGGGATCGAGCCCACAACCTAGGTATGTACCCTGACTGGGAATCAGACTGTGACCTCCTGGTTTATAGGTCAATGCTCAACCACTGAGCCACACTGGCTGGGCTGTGCACTGATTTTTTAACAACCCACCAATAAGTGGCCTAATCAAAATTATTTTACATCAAAATGATTTATTACCCAGCAGTGTCAAGAGCAACTTTCAGTCCTGCTACATTCATGCTCACAGAGAAGAGTTTGCTTTAAAATTGGTGGAAGTTAAAAGCACTGGCACCCCAGTTGCAACATGCACACCTAACACACAGACACTGGGTTCTAAACACCATTCTCCAATAAAAAGATCCAGGATTCTTGAGGAAATGATTGACTCTAGGGTTAGGGCAAGGAAAATGTATGATAAGGCTGAATACCTGGGGTGCCACAAAATAAGAATGGATGGGAACATGTCAAAAGACAGTGGGGCCAGTCAAAAGGAACTCCCAATGGCCAACTCTGGAACAATTTAAGCAATTAAATAAAAAAATGATAGCATTGGATTAGAACCCATACAATAAAGTAACTATCCATGAGTCCATACTGCCGTGTGTGTGTATGTGTGTGTGTGTGTGTGTGCGCGCGCGCGCGTAAAAGAAAGGGCAGTTCTTCCTTACAGAAGAATTCCAATAAATAAATAAATGTATAGGAATGAAGGAGACATGGAATCACTATTAGGTAAGTAGTATAGTGATAATAATTGCAGGCAAGATCTACCCATGGATGCTAAAATCAGTGGGTAAAAGCTTGAGAAGAAATAGGATATTTGCCCAGACCTATAAAGTAGGTTTTTAATTATAAATTAAAATTTTAATTTGCATAGTTTCAAAGTATCTTCCCCCAAGACATTTATTAATTACAGAGGGAATAATAGTCACTTTATAGTGGAGAAATCCCAGGGAAACTACCTGAATCAAGTGATCAAGGTTAGCATCACCTTTAATACCACTTGGAAAAAGAACACATCATCGCTTTTGTGGTATTCTTCCCCAAAACACAACCTCAAAGTAAATATTAGAAAACATCCCAAAATCCCAAACTCAGTGTCATTCAACAAAATAACTGACCAGTACTGTCCAAAAGTATCAATATCATGAAAGACAAGGAGAGACTGAGGAACTAGCTGTCGTCGTCTGAGGAGACAGAACTAAATGCAATGAAGATCATGGATTAGATCCTGGACCTGAAGGAGGACATTAGTGGAAAACCAGATGAAATGCTAATAAGGTCTGTAGTTTAGCTAAAGGTATGGTACTAATTTAAATCTCCTGATTCTGGTAATTATGCTGATTATGTAAGATGCTAACGCTGGCAGGAGCTGGAAAAGGGTGTATGTAAATTCTGTACTATCTGTGCAGCTTTTTTTCCAAGTTCAAAATAAAAAGATTTTAAAAACCGATGGCCGAGGGAAGCAGCTATGGTTACGTTACTCCTCGCTTCCATTTGGCTTTCTTTTCTTTGGGTATTTGACTAAAAAGGCCTTCCCCTGCTTTACTCAGCCAACCATGGAAAAGCATGGAAAGGCATGAGACACGAGACTCGGATACACAGACCATCACAGCGACTGTCTCAAAAATTAAGTGCAGCCTGCCTTCTAGAGTTTAGCCTGTTAGTCCCGAACAAAACAAAGTCATTAACTTTAGACTATGTTAGTGAATTCCCAAACCGGTCTTGGATGGTGCCAAAGAAAAGAACACTGGGTATTCACAGAATCTGTCAACAGCAAAAGATCTTTTGGCATAAAATCCAAAGCTATTTAAGAAATGACTGCCAGCATTATTGGGGGGGGGGGGGGACAATGAAAGATAGGTTAGTAGTGGGGTGGGTTGTACAAAGGGAAGAAGAGAGAAAAGCCCATGAGGCACAAATGTGCTACTAGGTGCTTCATCGCCGAAAAATACTAAGTTAGACTAACAATGCATTTAAAGACACCTTGTTTACACAGCTCATAAACATACCCAAGAGGAATTTATTATTTACATTCTCTTTAAATTATATGTTACCACATTGTATGACAATAAAGAGTTAGACACACCCTTCCTTTCTCCACTTTTTCCAAGCATTTAATTACTCACTGTGACGTTCTTAGGTAATAGTGGCTAGCATCTACATCTATAATAAACAGGCAGTTTAAAACTAAACAAAACAAAATAAGATCTCGGGCTATCCATCTAAAGGTAATATGCACATATTTTTGGCCCTATCATTTCTACTTAAAGGAAACTACCTTAAAGAAAAACGTAAGTATACAAGATTGTTCATTGTTGCATTATTTATAGTAGAAAAGAAGCTGAAAACACACTAAATGCTCATTTTAAAAAACCCTTAAAGTATGGTATATCTGTATAATCGGCAGTGTTTAAAAGGAATTAGTTAATTCTAGATGTACTGAAAAAGAAAGATATTCATAATCTATAGTGAAGTAAAAAATAAATAAGTTAAATGTGGACAAAGTATATTATAATTCTACTCAAAGGAAGAAATTTTCTTTGTACTTATAAGCAGAGAGATGATGTGTTGTGGAATTGTGCACCTGAAACAGGTATAAGTCACCTCAGTAAGTTCAACAAAAAGAAAATATATGGAAGGATACATATCAGACTGAAGAGGGACCATGCTAGGGAACATCTGAAGGGATAGTGGAGTTCTTACTTGCTTTTTAAAATAACCAGTAGAGACTACCTTTTTTGTGTTTTTTTTTTTTTTTTAAGTAAAAAAACACAAATGAACACCTAATTTAGTCTCCCCTTCAGAGGGCTTCCCAGGCAACAGAAAGTCACACCAGAAAAAGCAGTGACCTCCTAGCCACTTATTTTCCGGGTCACATAAATGGGCTTTTAGTTAATCCTTTTCTCAACTGATACCAACAATCACATTTTTATTTACGCTATTTGGTTTCAGCATTTCAATGTGATTATTAGGGAACAAACAGAAGAACTTCAAATCAAGAGGCAGCTTTTCAACCCTTTTCAAAGTCAAATTATTTCTGTAATAGGAAAGGATGACATGTAGAACTTATATGTCTTTATTTGTTAGTTCTCTTGATAGGAATAAGTAGGTCATCATCAATACAAAGCAGCTAAATCAAAAGAATTTATTTTATAGGTTAAAGCAGGTTGGAAGAAGAGGGACAGGGAATCTTAACTCTCCAAATTTTTATGTTCAATTTCTTTCAAATTTTAAGCGTCATTATTAAAAATTATTAATGCTATTTTAAAACTTCTAGAACCTAACAGTTGAAATCCCATTCAATGTTTTTGACTTCTGAAAAATATCTACACTTGTAAATCTGATTTTAAAGGGGAAAAAAAGTCACTCATCAATTCTCTAGTTTATTGCATTAAATCATGACAGTTTACAAAATATAAATAATCTCAAGCTTATTAACAATTTAAGATTTTAAAGTATTTCTGCTTCACTTTAATCCATGGCAGGGCTGGTTCCCATCATTCCATCGAATTCTTGAAATGAGAGCTCTATGCTAAGGTGGAGGATTTAGAGACTTACAAAGTCAAAAAGAAATCATAACTCCTGTGTTTTTAATCATCCATCCTCCTGGTGTATGATTTACCTCATAATTCCCTCCGAGCAAATGAAGAAAGTTTTGAAGAACGAGTTATTCTCAATGTAAATCTCCAGCCAGCCTCTGTCAATCATGCTAGCCTTTCCCCTGGTTAGCCTCTCTCCACCTTCTGCCTGAAAACTACACTACCATTTAATTGCTTTGTGACTTCCCATTTTATGAAGAGGCAGAAAGACATAAAGAGCTGAAACTAGGGGATAAGCCCGCTGCCGTAAATTGTCCCCTTAAGCAATGAAACTTGCCTCCCCAGCGTAATAAGGCGGGCACGGTGGGAACCCTGACAAGTGCAATTCTGCCTAAGTCCAGAGCCCCCATCATCACAGAAAGCCTCACAGTTAGTTCTCTGGAATGCAGTGCCATAGATCAGCAGCCGGGCCAGCCAACGGCAGGTTTTCTCATGCCGGTGTGAAGGGCACAGCCCGGTGAGTCACTGCCCTCCACCTGACTCCATCCCAAACTTTACCTTCTATTCTCATGGACCAGCGACAACCACCACAAAAAGGCGCAAGAGAATGATGAGAGACGGTGTTAAGAAAAAATGTATAACCTGACAGCACCTCATCTGCCACCCCGTTTCCCTGGAAATCAAACTATGCACTCGTTACATAACGCAGTGAAAAACATTTCGCTACATGTACGCCCTCATGCACTTAGGAGAATTTTCTCCTTTCCCACTCCACTGGCTCCCCTTGTAAGTCCTCCTTTCTTCCGCTGGAGTGAGAGGGAAATCATGATCAGATGACACCGCATTCCTGACTGTGCCTGGCCCCTGCCCTCCGGAAGATTACAGCCAGTGCTTCGAACACACTAAGCAGGACTTGGTGGCTGAAGCCCTGGGAAAATATCCATTAGTGACTTCTCTAAGACGCTGCCAGCCAGAGAACAAAGGCTGCAAGTGTTGTTAAGGCCCATTGACATGTGTAAGAAAGTGGGTTTATGACATTGTTCTAAAAAAGTGTGTGTGTGTGTAGATCTAATAAAGAGTGGGGCAAAAGTAGGTTTTCAGTTGTTTGTATGGAAAATAATACAATTAATAAATAATAATACAATAAACTGTTTCACGTACTCACAACTGTAAACCTACCTTTGCCATAGCTTGTATATTTACTAAGCATAAAAAAAATCTACAAAAAATACACAATAAACTCAGCAGTGGTTATATTGAGTGGGCCAGAAAGTGGGAAGCAAGAGTAATTTTTTTTCTGTGTACAACTTTTATGGCTTAAATATGTGACAATGGGGATGTATTATTTCTTTCATTAATTTTAATTTTAAAAGTTAAAATATGGAAGAGCCCTAGCCGGTTTGGCTCAGTAGCTAGAGCGTCGGCCTATGGACTGAAGAGTCCTGTGTTTGATTCCCGGTCAAGGGCACATGCCCAGGTTTCAGGCTCAATCCCCACTAGGTGGCTTGCAGGAGGCAGCCAATCAATAATTCTCTCTCATCATTGATCTTTCTCTCTCTCTCCCCCTCTCCCTTCCTTTCTAAAATCAATAAAAATATATTTTTAAATATGTACATATGGAAAAGAGTGGTGACCAACTTTGCCAAACCACAGACTACAATACATGGTCTGCCAAAGCATTTTTGTCCCTCATCCAAGTGCAGGAAGCAGTTAAGGAAAAGTAATGTAGTCATTGGGATGGTGAAGTTTCAGGGTTTCAACTGGGTTTTTAAAAGGACAGTCAGAATATCTAAAACAAGTCTGTGTAAAATACCTAGCGGTTGAGCAAACGGAACAAGCCCCTACGCTGGTAACGTTATGTCCTCCTCTTGGAAGCCAGGCCGTGGCAGGTGACCCCAGGAGCATCTTCCCTGGTACGGGGCCAGCACGCTCACAAGAAATTCAACTCAACTGGATGAACAGTTTCTGTATTTACTTTTTGCAAAAGGATTACTCAAGAAGAGAAAAAACAAACAAAAGAAACATCAGAGTTCCTAAGGACTGTAATTTAGATTGAAGCGTTCTTTAAAAGAAATTACAAAAGCCCAGCCGGTGTGGCTCAGTAGTTGAGTGTCAACCTATGAATGAGGAGATCACTGTTCGATTCCCCATCAGGGCACATGCCCGGGTTGCAGGCTCGATCCCCAGTGGGGATCATACAGGAGGCAGCCGATCAATGATTCTCTCTCATCATTGATGTTTCTATCTCTCTCTCCCTCTCCCTTCTTCTCTGAAATCAATAAAAATATATATACCTATTTTTTAAAAAAAGAAATCACAAAAATTGCAATTGGCTACTCATTTGGGGAAAAAAATTAGTTTTCATTCATATCTCAAATCACACTTCAAACTAACTTCTATACAGATGAAATACTTTATAATGTGAAATAAAACCATCATACTACAGTAAGAAAATGTAGGTAGCATTTCTATGCAATCTTATGGTTGGAGATGTTGATTTTCATGCATTCTTTCTAGAAACACTAGATGCCAAGCAGCAGGGAGCTAGCTGTGGAAAACACAGACACAGCCCCTGTGCCTGTAGAGTCACAGGCTAGAGGGGGAAATTGAAAAAAAAAATTCCATAATGATATGTGCACAAAGGTGAAAATAGCAGGATTCTGAGGAAGAGAATACTGAGGAAATAGCCAACGTTGGATGGCACTCTGACTGAGGTGAGATTTAAGCTGACGATCTTGTTAACAGTTACCACGGGTGTGCACTTCTATGCACAGGGCAGTTTTTTTCTAAGAGCTTTGCATGAGTTAACCCACATGGTCCTCCAAAACTCTGAGACAGGTACTATTATGATGATGATTCTTCGGTTACAGGTGAGGTAGAGGTGCAGTAACCTGCCCAAGGAAACAGGGCTAGGGAATGGGGAAGCCACGGGGACCCAAGCAGCCTGCTCCAGAGCTCTCTCCGGGAGCTGCCTCCCTGGACAAGGAGGAGTCAGCCATAAGAAATGTGTGTGTGAGCACATGTATGCAAGCACGCACCTGCACATGTACAGGCACAACCACATGTTCCAAGCAAAGGAAAAGCATCCCGGGGGCAAGAAAGAGCCTGGCCTGTTCCCTGACTTGAAAGGAGGCCAGTGGGGCTGGAACATAGTGTTCTAGAGTGAGTAACAGAGCTGAGGCTGGAGAGCAGGCGATGCCAGATCATGCCTGGCCTTGCAGGCCTCGGTAGGGAGAATGTCATGCTGGGCTCAGGCCGGGGTGTGCCAAGCCGTGATTACACTCCAAAGCGATCACTCAGCTATGTGAAGAACAGATTCAGGGGAACACCATCAGGGCATTCCTGAGTCCCGGCGAGTCTATGTGGACACCACAGGGGAAGGACTCGACTCCCAGGCCTGGGTATCTACACCTGCGCCTCCTCAGTTCATCTCTGTCATGAAGCGGCGAGAGTTACAGACGCCCCGCTCTGCCACCGACCACATCCATGACCTTAAGTGGGCAAGTCACTTAAGTCCTCCAAGTCAGCTTCCTCCTCTGTAAACCGAGGTTACTAATAGCTGCTCCACCTCCCTCCCAGCTCTCTTGTGAGGATCAGGTGAGATGATGTGTGTGAAAGTGCTCTGTGAGTTTATAAGGCACTTTAACGTTCTAGTTATTCCTGTTATTTCTGTTTCCTCACTATCCTTGACCTCTCAGCATCCACTAAGGCTGGAGTGGTTATCTGTGACCTTCAGGTTGGTCACTGTGCTAACACAATACTACAGCGTCAGCACGATGTTTCTACTGTGAATTACATATTTGGTAATGATCATATTTCATTCAAAACAAGCACAGCCTTTGGTTTTTAAATGACACAAGCATGGACTTCTGGAAGACAACACTAGTGGCTAACAATGAATGAGCAGGTACCGAGAATCAGGCACCGTCCTAAAGTACTTTACATCAACTAGCACCACTACCAGAGAGGTTTCATTACTATCATCCTATTGACGGGGAAACTGAGGCAAAGCGGTACACCCAGGATTTGAACCCAGGCACCTAGCTCTAGAGTCCAAGTTTTTACCCTCTGTCCTGCAATTCTGTTGTGACAAGGTGTGGTCTATGGTGGAGAGAAAGAAACCTGTCAGGGGGCCATGGCTCTAGAGCAGCAGTCGCCAACCAGTGGTCCCTGGACCACTGGTGGTCCGTGAGGTCCGAGAGGTTGGCGACCATTGCTCTAGAGCAGGGGTCCTCAAACTTTTTAAACAGGGGGCCAGTTCACTGTCCCTCAGACCGTTGGAGGGCCGGACTATAGTTTAAAAAAAAAACACTATGAACAAATTCCTATGCACACTGCACATATCTTATTTTGAAGTAAAAAAACAAAACGGGAACAAATACAATATTTGTATTTGCATGTGGCCCGCGGGCCGTAGTTTGAGGACCCCTGCTCTAGAGTATTAGAGGCAAGAATATGGACCTGAACAAGGACACCTGGAACCATTTTAAAAGGCAAACAAAAGTGTCCAAGTTGCGCCCTAGCTGGTTTGGCTCAGTGGATAGAGCGTCGGCTTGCAGACTTAAGGGTCCCAGGTTCGATTCCAGTCAAGGGCACATGCCTGGGTTGCGGGCTCCATCCCCAGTGGGGGGCGTGCAGGAGGCAGCCGATCAATGATTCTCTCATCATTGATGTTTCTACCTCTCTCTTCCTCTCTGAAATTAGTAACAATATTTTTTTTTAAAGTGTCCAAGTTGCTAACTACCAATATTGCTGAGAACTTAGGGTCACCAGGCACTTCCATATGCTGCTAGTGAGACTATAAACTGGCACAACTTTTTGAGGAGACAATTAGCAGAGTGTATCAAACCCTAAACAGTACATTTCCACATTCTCATTCACTCAGCAATGCCACTTACAGTAATTTGTCCTGGGGGAATTATGGCTGTGCACAAAAGATGTGCACTGCAATGTTATTTCTAAACGTAAGTATAGGAAAACAAATACATGTCCAACAAAAGGAGATGGGGGTAGAGAAACCACTGCATTACCATAGTGAACACAGCGTGGTCATTTAAGATGATGAGATAGTGGGAAAGGAACATGCATTTTATTAAGAAATAGAAGTGTGTAAAAATCCCATTACTATAGACTTTGGTACCTGACTACTTCAAGTTTTGAGTGGGTTTACCAGCTGTGTGAGCATGGACAAGTCATGTAATTTCTCTGAACCTCAAGTTTTAAATGGGGAATGAAAATGTACCAACCTCACAGGGTAGTGAAAACTAATAAATTAATGTATGTAAAATGCTTGGTACAGAGCCTGGTACTGAGTAAGCATGTGATGATGCTCACTCTTTAAAAATCTAGCAAATGAACACACATATCATTACAAGTATTTGTGATACAAACATTATAATTAATGCAGTACTATTTTAACCTTGATTATATATCTGGATGTGGAATACCAGATTTTTTTTCTTTTAAATTCTCTGTATTTTCTAGGTTTTCTATACTTGAATAAATCCAGCAATATATTAATATTTAAGTATCTCCATTTTTTTCAAGTAGCCTTAATAATACTCCTTTCAATCTATTGATTTTTCTCTAGCATAATCCACTCCATGCATATTGCGTTTATGGAAATGGGATATTTTATTGATTTAATATGAAGAGCAATACATTTTCCTCTTTATTCTTCAGAGTCAAACAGCTTGCTCATATTTCATCCTATAAATGTCTTTTCTGCACCCATATCTACATTTGCAGGTTAGGAGCACTCTGGAGAATTACTGGGGCACAAAAGGTAGGGGAAAGTGGATTAATGTCCCTTAAAAAGCACAGTTAAAAGAGACAAGCACAGCAACTTCATGACAAGTATACGGGGAAAAGCATAGCTTACCTCAGTTATGTAAGGCCAGAAATTACTGCAATAAATATTTCAACTCCATGGACAATTTCCTCGTGTGGTCAAAAGATGGAAGGACTTCAGGAGTTCAGCAGTCTGTCCGGTATAGTGACAATCATTCTGAAAAGATAAAAGAATCTGGTTGAGGGAAATGTGATGGAGAAATATTCCTTTCTAGGCTGCAGACCTGCAGGAAAGGGGAATCAAGTGTGAGAGGCGGCTCTGCAGTTCAGGAATCCAAGTACAGTGAAGTGCTTTTCTTGCTGGGAAGGGGCAGGCCAGAGTAACAGAGAACCTAGCATGTCATGCAAACACAAGTCTCCTCGGCCGTAGGTAACAGCTAGTTGCTTGCTCTTGGGGTGTATCTCTCACCATCACATCAAAGAAATGGGCTGCTCCTCACGGCCTTTCACCTTCATTTCCATTGCTGTTCTCCATGTATTTACCAATATGCATCACTCAGCTCATCAATACCATCAATTTTATCTTCTAACATTTGTCATTTCAGTCAGACCACTCCGTCAGTAACACATGGCCTTTCTCTTAAAAGTAGCTCCACTGAAGACTCTCTATCAATGGCAGCCCCTTGGGATTAACTGTGGGATTATTTCCCAGTCATCCCTCTCCATCATCCTTTACTCCATCAGGTCAGTCCACCACAGCTTTCCCTTGTAGGTCCTACCGCTCTCTGCCTCTTTTTCATCCCAATCCACCGCTGTTACCAAATTCTTTGGCACCCCTACCTGTTCGTAGCAGCAGGCTCTAACCTGTTCTCTCTCTGCGGATCACCACCTATCCTCTCTCTCTTGCAGAACAGCTGCTTCCATCCTATGACCTGTATAACCTCAAACAGTCCCTGTTTCCTGGGTCTCAGCTCTCTTCACTATAAAACTGGCTTTGGTGTTCTCCGTCCTCACTGGGCTTTGAAGGCCTATGTCCCTGGGCTTGGATCCTGGCCCAGGCACACGCAGAACTTAGACAAGTTCTATTTCCTCAAAACTCAGTGTGTTATGCATAAAATGGGAATAATATCATCTACCCTTACGGTTGCTGTAAGAATAAGAGCCGCGAGGTCTTGCACCTGACATACAGCAGGTACTCAACAAACAGTCATTCCCACCCTACCTTACAGGATTATCTCCAGCTTTGAAGCTCTCTGTTCTAATTTCCAAGTCTAACATTCTATTATATCCTTACCCATGGTGGTAATAAATCTCTCTTCCATAAAACAAACAAACAAAACACCACACAAACAAAACACAAACTTCAGTCTAGATCTACTTTATCTTATCTTCCTCCAATTTCCAACAAACACCCTCTGTTCTCATCAGATAAGTCTTTGCTCCAAAGAATGCATACACCCTGCCTTTGCAGCTATCCTTCCCCGGGCAAGATACAGCTTTTCTCATCCCTTCTGGCAAGGCCCAGCTCCAGTTCTGGCAATGCCCACCCACCTTTCCAACAAGTTAACCCTCACACTGAGAGGGTTAACAGTACCATCCATTGTCTTCTGTTTATTGAGCTAGTTGTCCAATTTGAAAGGGACTATTCTGATTATTTTAAGTTAGTCTTGCACTTCAGCATGGACAACATTAGGATTTTCACAAATCCTGGATTTTTTGCATCAGCTCTGCAAATGCTTTTGAAATTTACAAGCATTCGTGCCTTAAAGTAAGGTTCTTACGAATTACACCATCTTCTTTTCTTTTCTTTTAAAATAAAAAATGTATTGTGGTAAAATATAGAGAATGTAAAATTTAACATCTTAACCATTTTTTAAAGTACACAGTTCAGTGATATTTCATGCATTCACACTGCTGTGCACCAAGTTCACACAAGAAACCTATTCCGCCATCAGGAGCAGACCTTCGCACACAATCCAGGGGCCTCTACTTGGAGCCAGGAGATGAGCTCTAAGTATGTCCAATGTGCGCAGATTTTATGTCAAAGCGGATGTGTTCTAATTCCAAACAAACATTTTATGTCCAAACTCAAAGCAACAGCAGGGATGACTCACAGCGGGGAAAGACTGTTTCTTAGACTCTTAACTCAAAAAAGATGGCTGAAGCCCCAAGACTAAATGAAAATTCTAAGGGGACTGAGTAGAAGACAGTGAAGGATGAAGGGAGGGAGAGGAAGAACGGATAAAGGAGGCACAGAGGGGTGGTTACAGAGGTAGGAGAAAGACCAAGTGAGTGGAGAGGCCCATTAGCCCAAAGATAGATGAGTGACGTCAAATACTGCGATTTTTTATTAGATAGATAATAGTGAGATGGATATCCTCGAACACACCATTAAGTATTTGTTAGGGATAAGGACGTGGGTCAGAGGTATGCACGCCCCCTACAGGGGATCAATCCCACAACCCAGGCATGTGCTCTGACCGGGAATTGAATCGTGACTTTCTGGTTCATAGGTCGATGCTCAACCACTGAACCACACCAACTGGGTACCATCCACTCTTTTAACTTCCATGTGAAAACTCTCTTCTTCTCCCTCCTCTGTGATGTGTCTTCACTCTTCAGTGCCATTTTGGTAACAAGATAAATATTTATGTTTAGGAACCAGGGCCACTTTATCAGTCACTACAAACCTAACCCCATGACAGGTACCCGACTTTCTAACATTCCAAATACCATTCAAGGCTCTTCGGCAGCTCGGACATTAGCAATGCCAGCAGTAACCGTACACACCTGAACCAGTGCTCTCGTCAGGGGTGAAGCAGCAGGGCGCTGTATAAATATTTTATGTACTGCTTGAAATTCTAGATGAAGAAGCACTCACAGATCCTCTGCAACATGCTGGTTGCCCTGGTAGCATTTTAAAATACGTATTATTTTTGTTGATTTCAGAGAGCAAGGGAGAAGAAGAGATATAGAAACATCAATGATGAGAAAGAATCACTGATCAGCAGCCTCCTGCATGCCCCACACTGGGGATTAAGCCCGGACCAGGTTCATAGGTCAACCCTCAACCACTGAGCCGCGCCAGCCGGGCCCTGATAGCATGTTTTAGGATTAATGAATGCTGTGCGCAAGCTTTACCCTCTTTATCTGTTTTCAGCTACAGGCATTTCATTAAATCAAGATATAACAGTAAAACTCCAGGGGTCAGAGTGTTCTGCTATTGGTCCTTCCCCACGGATAGGCTTGTCAGCTTAGCATTGCTTAGACCAGGGGTCCTCAAACTTTTTAAACAGGGGGCCAGTTCACTGTCCCTCAGACCGCTGGAGGGCCGGACTATAGTTTAAAAAAAAACTATGAACAAAATCCTATGCACGCTGCACATATCTTATTTTGAAGTCAAAAAACAAAACGGGAACAAATACAATATTTGTATTTGCATGTGGCCCGCGGGCCGTAGTTTGAGGACCCCTGGCTTAGACCTACATCTCAAATACAAGTTACATAGACAGAGGGGAGAGAAAACAGTTGTCTAGAGAGCTCTGTTTTCTGACAGATAATGGTAGGGGAGGGATAATTTCCCCCATGAACACCCGAGCACAATTTCTTCAAATGGAAAAGAAATGTGGTAATACCCAACATGGTAATGGCTATTTTCAAATGTCATAATTAATTTTTCCTTAAAAATCTTACACTAATGTGTTAACACTATAGAAACAGCTAGGTTTACACATCAATGCATATGTTTTTTAAAAATCAACTATGAGATACACTCTCAAATTGTTATACGGTCCCAGGAGAGAAAAAAATAAAATAAATATACTCAATTTTTAAAATTTTGTACAGAGGACTCAAGAAAAGTGCTTTTCTCCCTTAGGATTAATAAATCAGAAATGAATTGTCTGGCTGACTGCTATCCATGCAAACGATACTGCTAATACTTTTTTTTTTTTTTTTTTAACCTTGATTGCTTGGCAAAGGCCAAAAAAAGTCACACTTGAGAGAGATTACAGAGGGAATAAAGGGCACTCAGGCATCCAAAGCAACTTCCTTTCCTGGTATCTAGATATATAAAGTAGGGAGAATATTTCCACTTAAAGCAAAGGAAACAAAGGCCAATGTTTTTTTTGTTTCTTTACTATTCAGGTCGGAAACTGGATAGAGGGCTCGGTCCCCAGTTGGGGCGTGAACGGAAGGCCACCAATGATGGGGCTACCATTTGGCTCAGATCGACCCTTTAAACCATAAGCCCCAGGACAGAAAGCGCCAGATTCTCCAGTGTTTCTCCTCCTTCCGCTCTCTGTAGAAGTGACCACATCTGGGGGTGGCCTGGGATGAGGTGGCAGGAGGCCCCTCGCTGTACTCTGAGTGAGGGAATGACGTTCTAGCAGGTAATGATCAGCAGGTGGCGCTGTCAGGGGGTTTGGAAGATGCCATAAGGACCTTCAGTGTGTTCTTCTCCCCAAAGTTTAAACGAGAAGTATCTTAACCTTCCCAGAGAATTATTTATAAAGGCACTGTTAGCCTGGCTGCTGTGGCTCAGTGGTAGCGCATCGACCTATGAATCAAGAGGTCTCGGTTTGATTACCCATCAAGGCACATGTCCCAGTTTCAGGCTTGATCCCCAGCAGGGGGCGTGCAGGAGGCAGGTGATCAATGATTCTCTCTCATGGATGTTTCTATCTCTCCCTCTCCCTTTAAAAACCAATAGAAACATGTCTATTTTTAAAAATTTAAATGTTTAACAAGCTTTCAGAGGATGAATGATGCTGGCCCAGGCACCATAGTTTGAGAACCATTCATTAAGCTTATCCTTTGCTATTATCTAGAATACTATCTTCTCTGATTAATTTACTACATAAAACATAAGTCCCTTGCTAAAGGACTAAGAATGTGGCTTTTGTTATCAACCATATGACTTACCTCAAGCAAGTACTGTACTAGCTTTCTCTGTGCTTTAACCTTCCCTATGTACAGTGAAAATACCTCCCTCCCTAATATTGTAAGTCTGATTAGAGGGTTTTTACTATGTAACTTTAAGGATGTCACCAAACGATCAGCTGTGGCCTTGTCTTTTAGAATACTGTTGACTGCTTTAATCGAAATACTCTGTAGCATTTAAGGTAAGTACCAGAGACCTATCATTTACCAGGCAAGATGGGAGAAAACTTTATAGATATTTTTTCAAAGCCTGGCTGGAGTGGCTCAGTTGGCTGAGCATTTCCCTGTGCACTAAAAGGTTGTGGTTTGGTTCCCGGGCAGGGCACATGCCTGGGTAGAAGGTTCAGTCCCCAGAACAGAAGGCAACCAATGGATGTTTTTTTCTCTCTCTCTCTCTCTCTCTCTCTCTCTCTCTCTCTCTCCCTCCTTCCCTCACTCCCTCCCTCCCTCTCCCTTCCCCCTTCCCTCCCTCCTTCCCTCTCCCCCTCTGCCTCTCTCTCCAAGCATATCTTCCGGTGAGATTTAAAAACAAACAAACAAACAAATAAACTAGATAAAACCTAGCAAATGTTATCTATCTCAAAATTATGCATAATCTGAAAAGATGCTTTTAATTCTTCCTCGTGAAAACAAATTACTTCAAGTTTTGCCGTGTGTATAAAGACAGAATGCAACACATACAGGCTTCCATTTAAAATATATACACACTTTAAAAAAGAGAGCAGTAGTATTTTCAGTAAAGAATTCTAAAACAAGGGCTTCTTCCCCGTTGAGAACGGGGTGGCGCAGGCGCTCGTTTCAGTATTCACCATCACAGAAATGCCGCGTTCCACTCTAGGGAAGAAAGAGAGGGAACTGAGGCGGGCTCCCCGGAGCGCCCCGTCAACTGGGTCAAGCTGTAACGTATGCCATGGGAATGTGCTCTCCAGCCTCATTAGTTATCAGAGCCCGGGCTCTGGTATTTCAGCACAGATAGCTGGCGCCCTGCCC
Source organism: Myotis myotis (assembly GCF_014108235.1). Classification (NCBI taxonomy): domain Eukaryota; kingdom Metazoa; phylum Chordata; class Mammalia; order Chiroptera; family Vespertilionidae; genus Myotis; species Myotis myotis. The sequence continues at coordinate 43,529,223 of NW_023416316.1, read as the reverse complement.
ATCCTACTGCTCCTCAGCCTTCCTGGAATGTTGGGCCCAGAACGTCTGTCCTCTTTCCCAAGAGAGGAGTGAATCTGAGGTGAGCCATTCCAATAAGTGCAGCCCTAGGGCCAAGGCAAGATGATGCTAGTCACGCCTCCATGAGTCCTACTTCCTTCGGACAAAATGACTCCTTCCCCTAGCAAGGCAGCCCGGGCTCCCAGGGCAAACACCCTGGAAGCACAGAGCAGAGGTGGACGGGCCCAGCCCCACTGATCCTCCTGCCTGACCCCTCCAAGCACCTCCCAGCGTTCTCCTCTGAGCCTCTAACTGAAGCTCGGTTCAATGACAAAAACAACAAGCGCACTGTCCATCTATTGTTACCCCAGGCTGATACTCAAGTCTCCGAGTGCGTATGCATCTCCATGACCGTGTAACGGAGGAAGCCTGACCCTTATCCATCAATCACTCCCACAAGGAAGCAATTCCTGTCTTTGCATTCAGGATTTTTAAGGCGAACATCAATCAATCTCGGTGGAGAGGGGTGAGTTGGAAAACACTGTCAACCATTTTCTTATTGTCTTTAAAATAAGAAGAAAACAACACTTTTGACGTTATAATCCCTCCTCCCTCACAGCCTTCCTTTTCTCACTGGCACCGACTTACATTACTTCTGGCCTAAAAAATCTGACTTATTTATTAGATACATTTAGAGACCGGTAAGGCAGCAATTTTAATTTCTTGACCTAGGCCCTCCACATTTACAAGTTCTCTCTTGTTCTCTGATATGAAGACGGCCTTTGGTGATGGCGTGAACTCCTTAGGAGGGAAAAGACGCGCCTGTCCGGGTATGACAGCATCACGGTTTCCGCGAGTCAGACTCTTCCGCCTGCCAGTAATTAAAATCTGTACCAGCTCAAATATTTTTTCTCAAAACATGCTGGAAACAAATGACGACTTCCTGTTAAACCCGGCCTTCACTGTACTAGGATACAGATTGTGGTCATGTTAGACAAGATGGCATAGAATGAAAAAGCAAGTCCTAAAGAGATCTGCCACTTGATACAAGCTCACCACATCCTAGAGACCAACAAGAAATCATACCTCAGTCCGGGCCTGCATGGCTCCGTTAGTTGGGTGCTGCCCCGTACACCAAAAGGGGTTGATCCCTGGTTGGGGCGTGAGCAGGAGGCAGCCGATCCATGTTTCGTACCCGTGTCAATGTTTCTCTCTCTCTCTCTCTCTCTCAAAAACAAAAGTCAATTAAGAAATAAAATGAATCATATTTCAGAAATTTTCTAAAAGAAAGAAAGGAAGATCTTTCTGCTAGAAACAGCCATTGCTACCTCCTTAGTTAAAACATACTGATGCAAAGAATGCACTGGCATACTAAAAATCCCTGCTTGACAAATATAGGTGTCCCAAAAAATGCATACACGTTTTAACAGCGGATAGCTTAAACACTGCCTTTATAATTATTCCAAGTGTGTGTATACATTTTTTGGGATACCCTATACGTCCTTTAAAAATTACATATGTATCTGTAACCGCTATTTATTGCAAATACAAGGTAGAGATATATAAGTGGAGGCAAAACACTGACTTTTCAGTTCCAACTTGTTTTAAACTGAAATGCCTGACAAAAGAAAATGGACATGTCCTCCCAGCGACCTCCCAGCGGCAAACACTTGCTCCCAAGTTGTGCTGCACCTACACCCACGGGTTAACTGGGAAGAATGTCCTGTGGTGAGGACTTGATTTTATGAGCCAAAAAGACGAAGACCAGTATCTGCCTCCTTACCAAATGCTCATTAAGCACTTTCCTAAAAACCCATATTTATTCTCTGAATAATCTGTGTACTGCCTTGAAACAAAATCGATTGCCTTTAATTTTTCTGATAAATTAAGAAACATCTCACTTTAGGTGTCTAAATTTCTCAGCTGAGGCTCTGTGCTCCAATTGCATTTCAGCCTTCTTTAAAAAAAGCAGAACTATGTGGTTTCTCATTGTAAATGTACATGGGATGACAAGTGCCTGGTTTTCACTTAATTTTAATGCATGTCTTGCTTGTTTCCTTACTAGAAATGTGTTCTTCCTTTAAAATTTTTATTTTATTTTAAAGTGAAACATGGTTGTTTCCTTACATATTAAAAAAAGGAAAAAGCAACCTGCCTTGTTCAACAACATGGAATCTCCTTTATTTAAAGCTTAACAAACAATGCATTCCTAAGGCTTTTTAGGTTATTTTTACACATATTTCCCCAGTGTGGGTGTTCAGAATTTTCATTTAAGAAGGGCTCCGACATGAGAACAAATCCATGAACATGTGTTGCCAAAGGAACACTATGTAACTTCTGCATCGCCACAACCTCTAGCAATTGTCAACAATGCCCCTGGTGAAGGTTGCTCTGGCTCTGGCGTGCACAGAGCGGTATCAAGTATCACTGTTTGCCTTGGTAACAATGCCTTTTCTTGTGGAGTAGACACATGACACCACCTTGTCACACAAACTCCCCACAGAGGAGCGGGTCCAGCATGGAGCCTGCAGCTGGATGTCGGAGCACCAGAACCATCCATTTCCCCCCACTCCTACCCCGACCCCACCCCCCGCCATGGGCTGGTCTACAGGGAGTCGGGCATTCACAGACCACCATGGGGATGGACACTGGTCCCTCCCATTTTTAAAAGATATCAAATCGGTGAAAGGCATCAAGGGCCTTTAAAGTGGTTACAGTTTTAAAAATAAATGTAACTTCTGACCCTATAATTTTACTTCTAATAATACACACTAAGAAAATAATGTCTAAAAATAAAACCCATAGACTTAGACACAAACATATTCACTGCCCAACTATTACAGAACCAAAAGTCAGAAACTTAAAAATTGTAATTAAATTATTATGCAGACATTAAACATTTATGAAGAGTTTAAGATGAGGAAATAACAGTTTATAAAATTAAGTGAAAACTGGGTACGCAGTTTGAAGAGTTGACATAAAAATACAAAAATGATTAAAAAGAACTACATCGATTTCTTTTTTTAAAAAATATATTTTATTGATTTTTTACAGAGAGGAAGGGAGAGGGATAGAGAGCTAGAAACATTGATGAGAGAGAAACATCGATCAGCTGTCTTCTGCACACTCCCCACTGGGTATGTGCCCGCAACCAAGGTACATGCCCTTGACCGGAATCGAACCTGGGACCTGTCAGTCCGCAGGCCAACGCTCTATCCACTGAGCCAAACCGGTTACGGCTACTTCGATTTTTTAATAGTTTGTTCTTTGTCTAAAAACAATCTTATGAGACTGATTTTTAGAACTTCTGAAACGTAAATGTGGTGAGAATGAATAAAGTAATGTGTGTTAACAGCTTACCACCACTGGCATTTAGTTCCCTAAGAGAAATGTAAGCTGTTGTCACACAGGATCACCTTCTACCTCACACCGGGCCTGCTATTCTAGGACTTTAGCCAAATCACAACTTCTGAGCTTTGTTTTTCCCTCCTGTAAAGTGGGAATGAGCATAGTTACCTCATAGGGGCAGAGATTAAATAAAACAAAAATTGCCAAGTGCTGAGCTTAGGCGCTCAATAAAAAGTTAATTCTCTTTCTTTTCTTTCTCTCTTTTAGAAGATACAAATTTTGTCCATGCTGGAGAGTCTTGTGCCAATTTAAAAAATTAACTCTAAATTCAATACACATATGGGCACTGAAAGTCATAGAACAACAAGAACATACTCATATGAGAAGGTCTGGCTCTGGAACGGTCTGGCTCTGACAAGCTCATGCATTGCCCCAGGGGCCCAACAGCCTTTAAAATGGGCCAACACTGCACTGAAGCTCTACAAGAAAAGGACTGAAGAGTGTGCCTTTCAAAAGGAAACATTCCCACGGATGCATAAACAGGTTTCGCATTCCCAAGCATGCGCTTCATTTATATGGCGATTCCAAACTGGGAAATACCGCAGACATTTTCCTTACTGGCTCCTTTCTATGCAGACGGGACTTAAACGAGTGGTGTTCTGCACAAGAAATCTTTAAGCCCCTGTCTGCACAAGGCTGAATGGGAGCAAACATGAAACCAGTCTTTCCTATGGCAAGAACTATGGGTTAAGTCTTAAAGATGGTGCCGCTACCATTTCCTCCCTAGTCGTAATGAGATAGGGAAGGTGGATGTGGGGGTGGGGAAGATCTTCACAGGCATAAATGGTCTCTGGTTTATTTAAATTACAAAAACTTTGCTTAATATGCCTAATGGTCTTTAAGAGGATATTGGCACGAATTTGCAAAGGGGAAACAGAGGGAGTCAGACTGTGGTGTCCCTTCTACTCCCACAGACATACTAGTGCAAGGTGAGGCCAGTCACCATTCTAGCCACACCAGGCCCCTTCTCCATAAGTTGCCCCATCCACACTCCTTGCTACCTGAACAGCTATGTTTGTGCCAAGTGATGAAGTCAAAACCAGCACTGTTTATCAAGGAGACTTACATGAGTTGACCTGGCATAAGGTGAACCGGACCAATGAGATCCTGAGTCTCGAGAATTTGAATTAAGTACAGAGGATGCTTAACAGTGAGGGCATCTACAAAAGAGTGTTAGGAGGCAGGAGGAGAGCCATGGAAAACCAGAAATGGTGCAAGCCCGGGAATGAGGAGGACAAAGGTAGCAGTGAGCAGAAATAAGTCTAGATTGTGCCTATTAATGTAAAAACCCACTGAAACCTGTAAATAATTTTTGTGAGTTTATTTGAGCCAAACTGTCCACAAATACCGGGAAGCAGAACCTCAATGAATTGAGATAATGCTCCAGAGAATGGCAGGTTACATCTGTATTTATACATTGCAATCAAAGGAGGGACCTACGTAGGTGGGTTACATGAAATCCACTGGTGACAGACTAGAGAGGCGGGAGAAAGCAAAGCAGGAAAACCCCTGGGATTGGATAAAAAGTAAAATGATAGACACATACTTAGGTGGATGCAGGAACAATTAACATGATAATGAAGGAATTTGTGGTGTCTGTCCTGGCGCCTAGGCACATTAGGTTGTGCCCCAAGGGGTCCAGAAAAAGGGAAGTTACAAGTTACCCAGACATTTCAAGGGTATGTTATTATAAATGCAAAAAGACAGGCTCAGTTAAGGTAAAGGTTGACCTTGTCAGTGAAGATACCGGCCTAGGCTGTTCCTACCCACCATAACTGCTTTTAGTTAAAGTTGAATTTCTGACCATCCTTTGTGGCTACTTTAGGTCTCTCAGTTTGTAAGACTGCCATGCAGGTCTTCCCTGAGCTTGTCAGGTTAAGCAGGAGGCCCCTATCGTCCACATGCCTTTTTAAATAATAGCTAATGTGAATATGAGGCCATCATGGTTATCAATGCATTTTAAAACGTTGCTTTGCATTTTTCTTATTTTAGCACTGCTATTATGTGTGCTTTCTATTATCATTATAAAACAATCCGAGCAATATCTTCAACATAGGCATATACTAGCGCATGTATACAATTCACAAATGTGTCTATCTTCAGCACGTGTGCTCAGACTGTTTTGTATGAATGGGGATAGCTAATCAAATGAGTTTAAAGACTTCTACTTTGACCCAGACCAGCCATGGGCAAACTACGGCCCGCGGGCCGGATCCGGCCCGTTTGAAATGAATAAAACTATTGAAAAAAAAAGACCGTACCCTTTTATGTAATGATATTTACTTTGAATTTATATGAGTTCACACAAACACTCCATCCATGCTTTTGTTCCGGCCCTCCGGTCCAGTTTAAGAACCCATTGTGGCCCTCGAGTCAAAAAGTTTGCCCACCCCTGGTCTAGGTACTTCCCATCACTTTCTATACATCAAAACAAGCTACCAGGCTGAATTGAATTGGCTGGGTCAGTGGTCCCTAAACATTTCTGGACCATCGACTAGTTTGAGATTCTGATTAAAAAAAGAAAAAAAATGGAACCTCTCTCTAGCAAAGCACACATATATACAAATAATTCTGGATTTAATTTCACTGATACTTCTTACCTAAAACTCTAAGGATAAGACACAGACGGTTCTACCTATTTGAAATATATATATATATATATATATATAATCATGTAATCCTAAAATGAACGACTATTGTTTCAGCAATGAAAGCACTTACAAGGTTTATTCATAGGCCTATCTTTTCTACGTCATATTATTAGTGGCAATGAGAGAAATCCCATCAGAAATAAAACAGCACATTTATTCTCAAGCACAATGCATGGAACTGACAAACAGAGTATCACTCCAGTGACACAATGGCTATTCAGAGCTCTCAGTTAATAGAATATTCACAGTTTAAGAACAAACACAATGCACAAAGAACAGAAATACAAAGTTGCCATGTTAGGGATGTGGATAACAGAATTAGCTTTCTGGTAACAGAGACTTTGGTGAGGACAGAAATAAAACAAGCAAAATTATTTTTCTATTAATGGTCAGTAAATAATAAAGTCTGAGAAATATTTCATCAGTTTGTTTTAAATGGTTTTACCCAACAGAGCTATGGTACCACAGGCTTGTTTCACCTTTTCTCAAACAATCAAAGAAAGTACTTGATTAGAAAGGACCTGAAAATGCATGATCTGGCTATCAGGATCAACAGATCTGTTTCCCCATTTGTAAGATAGAAATAACAGCAGTTATTCCACAAAGTTGAGAAGCACATTTTCAAGGGGAAAATGTTATTTTATACCAGCTCAGCCTACACTACACAAATATTTCCTAAATTCGTTCAACAAATATTTAGTGACTTGCAACTGTGCACCAAGCATTAAGAACACAGAAACTGCCCAGATAGTGTGGCTCAGTGGTTGAACGCTGACCTATAAACTAGGTCATGGTTCAATTCCTGGTCAGGGCACACGCCCGGGTTGTAGGCTTGATCCCCAGTGCAGAAGGCAGCCAATCACTGATTCTCTCTCATCACTGAAGTTTCTATCTCTCTCTCCCTATCTCTTCTTCTCTGAAATCAATAAAAATATATTCCTAAAAAAAAAAAGAACACAAAAATCCAAAGAAATCAGGCCCAATTTCTTCCTTGATAAAGGTTACTATCGCCTTCATCCATTAGAAAGATTTAAGGCAGAACGTTCCATTAGCTGATAGTGACAGCTAACATTTGTGTAGCGTTCTACAGATTATAAAGTACTGTCCTACATATCATGTCATGTCATCCTCACAGTAACTCCTTGCGAAGTACTGATCATCGATAATGATGCATCTCATTTTACAGGTTAAGAAACCAAGGCTTGAGAGATCATGTGGCTTAGACCAGCTCTGGAATCCGCCGCCCGGATGGCATCAGTACACCATTCATCTCGCGGGAGCTGGGCTTTGGGTTACAAGTCATTCGGAGCTTCCTATTAGGAACACGCCCTGGAGCAGCATCCTGCCTGTTTCTATCCTCCCCAGAAGCAAAGGTAATGCGGGGAGAACGCAATTTACTTCGATGGGAAAAGCTCAACCTAAATAAGTTATAAATGGGTCATTTTCCAATTGTTACCTGCCACGGGATCTCGGGGCTGAATGACCCTTTGCTATTCCTATCATACATACAACCTAACAGCACTGAGTTGCAGCCTGAGCTATGCCTTCCTTCACTGGTTGATTTCTACAGTGCTTTAAAAAAACAACAACTTTTAAAACTATTTTAAAATGTATTTTTCAACTACAGTTGATAGTCAATACAATTTTGTATTAGTTTCAGGTGTACAGGATAGTGGTTACACATTTGCCTACCTTACAAAGTGATCGGCGGGGAGGACGGGAGCAGCGGGAAGAGGTTACTGGGGGGAAAAGGAGGACCTAATGTAATACTTTCAATACTAAAGATTTAAAAAAAAAACAACCCACGAAACAACAACAACAACAAAGTGCTCCCCACGAGAAGTCTAGTACCCACCTGGCACCATGCCTAGTTATTAGAATATTACTATTGGTTATATTCCCTTTGCAGTGCTTTACATCCCCGGGACTATTTTGCAAGTACCAATTTGTACCTCTTAACACCGTCACCTTTTTCACCCCACCTCCCTTCCCTTCTCCTCTGGCAACCATTAGTCTCTCATCTCTCTACAGTGTGTTTTGATTGCAGAAACCTTCTGCATTATTTTCCATACAGACTCTTAACAACTAGTTTGCCACAACAGTAGGATTGACATGCTAAGACTGAAACATGACATCTCTGGGTAAAATAATCACCTGGTCCTATGTAAAATGTCTGCGACATCCTTGAAGGGATCTTAGATCGCTGTCCAGCATACAACCCACTGCCCCAACCCCTTCTACTGCACATCTGCCTTGGGGTAGTGCAACTTCTTTAATACATCCAGTTCTATTGGCAAGGCAGTTTGGTAAGGCAACTCAAAGCCTCAGAAAATGTTGTCAGGGACTGACTTTGACCTCGCCATTCCATTTCTGAGAATTTGTCCTAAGGACACACCTTGACAAGTACAACAGTGATGAAGATATTTCAAAAATGTTCATTGTAGTGTTGTTGATGATACTAAGAAACTGGACACAACCAAAATGACTACCAGTAAGAGACGGTTTTAACAAAACAAGTGTGTGCATTCATAAAATGAAAGGCTATGCAGCCAGTAGAAATGATAATATAAATCCATGTTAACATGAAATGATACACATTACTTTTGGTTAAAAAAAAAAGCAATTACTAAATAGCGTATATGAACCCCATTTACTGTGTGTATACAGAGAAAACAATCGTGAATTAACAGACACAGAAAAGAATGTTCTTCTCTCTGAAAGTTCTAATTCTGCCCCTGAGGCTGAGGAATGTTTGCTCTCCTTTCCACCCAAAGGCCTTTCAACTATTCCTGTCGGGCAGAGTTTCTAGTCCAGTTACCTCCCTGGCTTGCCTCTAAAAATGCAGGGCTCAGCTGAAAGCAAGCCCTCAGAGGTGGCCTGGCCAAGGCAGAAACAACGGGACGATTCTCTCCTTGTTCTGCACACTGCGGCATTAACGCTGTCGGAGGTGCCAACCACGTCACACGGTTGGCTCAAACCTTCCCTCTTTTTTAGCATGAGCTTCTCTTGATCCAGGTCTCCCTATTCCACAACACACAGCTTTTTTCCCCTATCCTATAAATAAGGAAGCAGTATTCAGTGGAGCTTAACTGTGTATTTGCTCACTTGATCCTCTTCAAGTTCTGAAGCCTTTTTCTATCCTGATTTCTAACATCCATTTGGTTCACTTCCCTTCCATCACTGGGACAGACACAAATTTGATCCACCTTTCATGATTTCAGAGAGAGGAAGGAGGAGGGAGAGAGAGAGTGAGAGAGACATAGATGATGAGAGGGTCGTTGATCAGCTGCCTCTTGCACGCCCCCCACTGAAGATCTAGCCCACAACCCGGGCCTGTGCATTGGCCAAGAAATGAACCGCGACGTCTTGATTCATAGGTCGATGCTCAACCACTGAGCCTTGCCGGCCTGGCTGATGCATCATTCTTTATCAAAGACCAATTTCTCTAACCAGTCATTTTGGAAGGGCTACTGAAACCGTTTTGTTTTATGATAATTTGAAATATTTTTAAACCAAAACAAATATGGGTATGTTGAAAATAAAATACAAAGTGGATTCATCTTTGTGCAAAAACATGAGACTTTCAAGGACATTTAGCTCCTGGTTATGCTTCCCAAGTCCCCCTACACCCCTGTCTACAATCTACTACGGCACCACACTCTCCCCCCAAAAGTATAAACTTCCTTCCCTCTTCTTTAATGGAAAAATGAAAATAGCATTGGCAAGGTAGTAAATTACACAACATCATATAGTTATTAACCTGCAACACATCTATGTATCTTATAATCGCGTCCATATTTTCTTTTCAATTTATCTATAAAGAGATCCTAAAAAACTTAGTCCTAAACACCTCGTGTTACTCTGATATCTCCCAAAATGACATTACTCAAACGCTCTCTCTTTAATAAATAACTGATTTGAAAAGTAACAAGACTGTCCTTGGAAAACTCATGCTGACTTTTTAGAACCACTGGTTCTCTCCTTCGTAATTGCAGCCCATCCCTTCTTCCCTCTATTTATTCCACCCCAAGATGGTTTCACACTTACTATTTAGAAGACACTGAACTAGTTCTATGAGAGATAAAACAATGAGTTAAGACAGAGCTTATCTCCCAGGAAGGAGAGAGATGACACACATCCACATAAGTACAACACAAGACGAAACTGCTCCAGGGACAGAGAAGCACTTATCTTGCAAGAGGGAACAGCTCTATCTGGCTGGACCACAATATGTGTGAAGGGCAGTCATAAAGGTAAAAATAGGGCACAAGGCAGATAGTCACAAACACATCTAACCTAAGACAACTCCAGCCCTAGCTGGTTTGGCTCAGTGGACAGAGCGTCGGCCTGCGGACTGAAGGGTCCTGGGTTCAATTCCCGTCAAAGGCACATGCCCATGTTGTGGCTCAATCCCCACTAGGGGGCGTGCAGGAGGCAGCTGATCAATGATCTCTCTCATTGATGTTTTTATCTCTCCCTTTCCCTTCCTCTCTGAAATCAATAAAAATATATTTTTTAGAAAAAACACACAACAACTTTGCTATGGAATCACCTTAGAGTTTTCTCGGCCAGACTTGGAAAATCTATCATTTTCTATTTCAGAAAATGAAAATGTTTTCAATTTCTGAAGAATATCTGCTTGTAGTTTCAGTCCTTTGGGCCTTTCTCCTGTCCTCCAAGATTGTCAACAGAAGCCTACAAATCATAAAATGCCCTAGACTTGCAACAGTATTTTTAAGTTTACAAAGCATTTTAAAAGGGATTACCTCTGGCAAGACTTGTAAGTATCCTAAGATATGATTAAACTGGGCCTGACCTCTCAAATTCGATTCACTACATACTCTATCACCTCCCTCAGCCTAGGACTCCACCCACTTTCACCTGCATTTATTTTGCCCTTTCCAATTAAAAAGCAGCATCCTTGAGTTTTCTGTGTTGACTGCAGTGCACAAAAATTGTAATGGGTAACCCCTGCAAAATATTTGCAAGAAATTCTAAATGGCCACTACCCTTGATTGTTAGAGTTTAGAATAAATCTGAAAGGCCATAAGAACAGACTAGATAATTTACAAGAAGCTGACAAATCTTTTGGGGGTAAAATTCAACAGCGATGGGTAAGTTACCCAAAAAAGGCTTGCTAAAAATACAGTAGATCGTCACTATTATTCAAGTATTCTGTAGTTGCAAGTTGGAGTGCCCACTAAAATTCATTTGTAACTCCAAAATCAATGCTTATGGTCATTGGTGGACATCTGCAGAGTGGGGAAAGATTCACGTCATTCTACACACACATTCCTAGCCAAGGTCAGACAAGGCAACACTCTGCCTTCTTGTTTTAGCGCTCATCCCATAAACAAGTATCCTTTTCACAGTTTGCATCTGTGTGCTTTTTGCTGGTAATTTTGTTGCTTAAAATAGCCCCCAAAAGTAGTGCCGAAATGCTGTCCCGTGTTCCTAACTGTAAAAAGGCAAGGATGTGCCTTACAGAGAAAACACGTTATGTTAGATAAGCCTCATTCAGACATTGAGTTATAGTGCTGTAGGCCCTGAGTTCAGTGTTAATGAATCAACAATACATATTAAATAAGGTGTCTTTAAACAGAAACACACAAAAAACAAGGATATGTATTTGATCAGTTGGCGAAATGTTATGACCAGAAGCTCACAGGAACCTTAGCTTGTTTTTGTTTTTATAAAGTCTCTAGTAGCTATGGTTCAGTACTCACTAATTCAGTGCTCATGCCACTTTACAGAACATAAACTAAGCTAATAATACGAATGGACATGTTAACAGTGGGGGGAAATGTGGTTTCCTCTCAATTTTTCTGTATTTCCTACAATGAGTAGTTTTGCTCCCTCTGGGTCTCCTGTTACATTACAGAACAACTCCAAGTCCTGGATCGATCCTTTCTTACTATTCTCCACGTTAGGGACTTTTAAATATTTCCTAAGGTGTTGGCCCATCCTAGACTTGGCCTTCTCCACCTCCTTCACAGCACCTAACTCATCTTCTGCACTTTGGTTCCCGGACATTCCCACCACCTTTTGCACAGGTTCCTTTACAAGAGAGAGCTCCTCAGCAGTTCCTGGGTGGCCTCTGTGACTTCTTGGGCTTCCTTCCCCTGTCCTTTCTCACCCAAGGATTATGTCATTTTCATGAACAGTCTTATGAGTCTGTGGCCATCCATTTGCACCTACATTTTTGCCTACTTGCTTGAAACTCATTTTTAGTAGCAACCTGCCAGATTACTCAACATATTCAGAATCCTTACTTCATTTCTCTTGCAAAAAATCTATATTATAAAAGCCTAAGTGACTGTTACAGCGGAACAACCGGAACAACTGGTCGCTATGACATGCACTGAGCAGGCAGGCAGGCAAGTGGTTAGGGGTGATCAGGCAGGCAGGCAGGCAGACAGAGCGGTTAGGGGCGATCAGGCAGGCAGGCAGATAGGCGAGCAGTTAGGGACAATCAGGCAGGCAGGCAAGCAGTTAGGAGCCAGCAGTCCTGGATTTTGAGAGGGATGTACGACTGCAGGGATCGGGCCTAAACTGGCAGCCAGACATCCCCTGAGGGGTCCGGGATTGCGAGATGGCACAGGCCAGGCTGAGGGACATCCCCAACCCCCCACCCGTGCACGAATTTCATGCACCAGGCCTCTATGCCTATCTAATAATAGACAAACATGGTAATTAACTGTACCTCTGACACGCTTCCCATTAGCTAATCAGGGCGATATGCAAATTAACTGCCAAGCAAGATGGCGGCCGGCAGCCAGGCAGCTGAAGCGAACAGGAGGCTGGCTTGCTCCAATGATGGAGGAAGCCAAGGTTCCCCGCCTGCCGCTGCCGGCCTCTGAGCTGCACTCTAAGAAACAATGTTGCAATTATAGAAGCTAAACAAACTCCAGAAACCTGCTTTCAGCCAGCCGGGCCTCAGAGCTGGAGTTGCAACAGTGTTTCAATTACAGAAGCAAACAAACCCAGATACCTGCTTTCAGCAGCCGAGGTCTCAGAGCTGGAGCCGAGCCTCAGAGCTAAAGCCGGCTCTCAGCTCCAGTGACAGCCATAGAAGGTAAATAAATCCCAGAATAAAAAAAAAAAAAGAAAAAAAGGAGAGGTTGGGACCTTCAGTCACCCGCCAGCCTGAAAACAGCCCTCAGCCCCTCACCCAGACTGGCCAGGCACCCCAGTGGGGACCCCTACCCTGAAGGGGGTGTGACCAGCTGCAAACAGCCATCATCCCCTCATCCAGGCTGGCCAGGCACCCCAGGAGGACCCCCACCCTGATCCAGGACACCCTTCAGGGCAAACCAGCCGGTCCCCACCCGTGCACCAGGCCTCTATCCTATATAGTAAAAGGGTAATATGCAAACTGACCCTAACAGTAGAAGGACTGGGAATGACTGGTCACTATGACACACACTGACCACCAGGGGGCAGACACTTAATGCAGGAGCTGCCCTGGGTGGTCAGGGCGCTCTCACATGGGAGGAGCTCTGCTCAGCCACAAGCCAGGCTGATGGCTGCCAGTACAGTGGTGGTGGTGGGAGCCTCTCCTGCCTCCTCAGCAGCACTAAGGATGTCCTACTGCAGTTTAGGCCTGCTCCCCGCTGGCAAGTGGACATCCCCCAAGGGCTGCCGGGCTGCCAGAGAGATGTCTGATTGCCATCTTAGGCCCAATCCCCCGGGGAGCAGGCCTAAGCCAGCAGGTGGTCATCCCCTGAGGGGTCCCAGACTGCGAGAGGGCACAGGCCAGGCTGAGGGGACCCCGCCCCCCCCCCCGAGTGCACAAATTTTTGTGCACTGGGCCTCTAGTAGTAATATAATAATAATGATGATGATGATGCTGCTGCCATGAAATTTATCTGGATGACAGCTAACATTCAGATTATTTACTAAGCCAGGCACTCTACAACCACATGATAATACCTATTTTTAATGCCTATTTTATAGTTGTGGAAACTAAGACTTCATAGTTCAATGATAGTGTGAGGGTCACATCTAGTAACTGGAAGCCCTGGGACTCCAAAACTGGCTAAGAGTCAACTCTGGAGCCTAAGACTCAACCCACGTTCATTCAGAGGCTAGAAAAACTCAGAAACCGGGGTTCCCAGGGCTTCATTGGGATCACTGACTGTACACTAAACTTCTCCCTCTGCAGCAGATACATACATACATACATACATATACACACATGGGACTATTTTACAGAAGCAATTCATGTTCATTCATGAAAACATGAGAAAAAATTAAACAACATAAACTCAATAGCAAATACTACTATGTCTCAAACTTTAGAGTAGTATGATTAAAAAGTAGTTGTAAGCAGAGTTCTGGAAAGGTTTAATGATTACTTTAATATGGTCAGTGATGTTTGTCTACAAACAAGTTAATGATGTTATAACATAATGAAGGTTAAAAGTTAATGTTATAACATAATGAAGGTTATTGGTTATTTTTTAAATAGAAAGGTTTGGCAGCATGTTTATCACCACTAAAGAGTAATTTCAGCATTTCAAAGGAATTGTTTCCTAATCGTATTTTGTGAAACATATTTTCAAAAACATTTATGCACTGGGAACCTACAAATCTTGTTAAGTCAAATATTTCATATTCCAGGGCAAGTCTGGGCACATCAAATCTGGAAGAATTTCTTAAGGCTTACTAAATCACCCTATGTGATTTAATTCCCAGCCAAAGGGGAACCTGAAACTTTTAGATTATTGCAGCTAATAGTCAGGAGCAGCAAGGGGAGAAGGAGAAACCCATCAAAGCTTTTGGCACTGAAATGTCCTGGAGGAAGGACAATCTCCATAACATACTCATTAGAATTAATATTCTAACTAATTGGTTCCTGAGTTCTGAATTATGTTTCCTCATTGACTCATTTAATCCAGCAATGTGGGCAACTGTCATTCACCTAGCAAAGTGGGAGCGTTTAATCACTGTAGGGTTAACTGTGTACATCTGGCATATCTAAGTCATGTGCCATCATGTACATGGTGGTTGGGGTAGGGAAGGTCACCCTACTGATTTCCCAAAAGTGGGAATGGCTCCATGAGTCACCGTCTCACTCTTTACCCTGGTGGACATCAAGACACCATTCAGCTTTGGATTGTGGATGTGGTCTGAGACTGGGAAGTGGCTTCTTCAGGGGCTAGCTATTGGCCCATCGATTTTCATTAGCACTTATTCCTGCCCGCATATTAGTGATTCTCAAAGTGTGGTCCCCAGACAGTAGAGTCCACTGGGGACTTGTCAGAAATGTCAATTCTCAAACGAGTTCCAGAACTCTTGAATCAGAAAGTCTGAGGGTAAGGGTCCAGCAATCTGTTCTAATACAGCCATCAGGGGATTTGGGTGAGCAGTACAGTTAGAGAATCACAGCTATAAATGCTTGCTTTAAAGTGGTCATTTATTGGCCTGGCCAGGTGGCTCAGAGGGCCGGAGAGTCATCCCATACAATAAAAGGTTTCAGGTTTGAGGCCTGGTCAGGGCACATACTTAGGTTGCTAGTTCCATCCCTGGTCAGGTTTCGTACAGGAGGCAACAGATCAATGTTTCTCTGTCATATCAATGTTTCTCTCTCTCTCCCCACTCCTTCCACTCTCTCTCAAGTCAATAAAAACATATCCTTGTGTGAGAATTTAAAAAAATAAATAAAATAATAAAGTGATCATTCATTAAGATTGCCATTATAGCCTGGCCAATGCGGCTCAATGGTTAAGCATTGACCTATGAACCAGGAGGTCATGGTTCGAGTCCATCAGGGCACATGCCTGGTTTGCGGGCTCGATCCCCAATAGGGGGAATGTAGGAGGTGGCCAATCAATGATTCTCTCTCATTACTGATGTTTCTCTTTCTCTCCCTCTCCTTTCTTCTCTGAAATATACATATATATATATACATATATATATATATGTATATATATATATATAAATTTAAAAAATTTTAAAGCACACTGCCTGGTACAAAGCAGCCCTCACTCCACAATAGTAATGGTATTATTAGCTAACAAAACTATACAATTTTAAATACTTCTGAACATATTTAAGTCTCTAGAAAGTAAAAGTTGTAAACATCTAAATCACTTTCTATAGAAAAGCACCTGACAAATGATTTTTTAAATAAAGGTGACAAGATTACAACCGCATTCATTCCTCACAAAGGATCCCAAGACTGAAATCACAGCTCATTCTACAGTCAATGCAGTATACACAATACCTTACCGCAAATACTCTGATCAAGAGAAACCATTTCAAAATATTTACTTTAAAAGATCCCTAAGCTGCCCAAGAGGGAAAGCCAAGGCGTAGTACAGACTTGCGTAGATTAGTCAAGAATGTGATTGGATGAATGAAAGAAATTACGTTTTGGCAAGGCCGTGAAGGAGGAGGCAAAATTTCAAGTTTCTGCGGGTTCATGCAAATGAGTACTGCCCTTCCTTTTTGCAGTTGATAATTCAACACACATTTCACATTGTAATTAAAAGACCGATAAGCCATGTCAAAAGGAACCTGTCAGTTAAGCGTCTTTTCAATATGTTCTAGGTTAACATGAACATTGTTACCAAACGTTGTTTGACAAACACTGAGGAGATGCTGCCTTGCCTTCCTATAGGCCTGGGTCGGAGTGAAGGCTTGGTCATTCACCAGCTAACAGACCCTGGGCAAGATCCCGAGCTGCCTAACTGAAGTCCTGCTTCGACTTTTGTCCTGTCCATTCTCCTGTGACAGCAGTCACAGGATCCTCATCTGTGCCTCAGGGGGGCGGAAGCCTCCTTCCCGCAAGGCCTTGGCACGTGCGGCTGCACCGCTCTTCTCCCGGTCAGCGTCTACTCCCAATCCTCACCCAGCCAATTCTGAGTCCTTCGGGTAGACACACTTGTGGACCACTTAGGTGTTCAGACATGCAAAACTGTCCGTTGAGAAAGTAAATTCTTTCAATATCTTTCCGGTTTTCAAAAACAGAAGCTGGCGAAAGCTGAAAAACAACTTTGGACCTTCCGAGTTTAAGCAGACAGGTAACTTCAGATTCAAAATTCTGGGGCAGAGGTCCTCAAACTTTTTAAACAGGGGGGGCCAGTTCCCTGTCCCTCAGACATTCCACACATGCGCACTGTGGGCCCGGGACGAGTCGGCTGCTAAGCAGGACAGGTGGCGGCGGCAAAAACACCCGGCGGGCCGGATAAATGTTTTCGGCGGCGGGCCGCATGTGGCCCGGGGGCCGTAGTTTGAGGACCCCTGTGGGGCTTGGGCTGATAAAACCGAGTGACCCAGTGTACTCAATTTGGCATTAAAAACCATCACGGGTAATGACTCTTTCTCCCACCTAGTCATTCTGGATAAAAGAGGGAAATAAGTAAATGTCTGTTTTCCTTCTCCCACCCCCACCTCAGCTTGCCTTCATTCTCGCCGTGTCACTCCTCCTTTATTATAACTGGGGGAAAGCTCTGGGGAGGAGGTGAAGCTTCATGGTCCTCTTATCACAATCTTGGTTCTACAGATCCACACCTGTGGGATTAGCCATGCACTGCCCCTCCCCAGGCCCTGTTCCTTATCCATTTCCTTCCATCTGCAGTGTTTCTTTCTCCCCTGGCCCTCATCTCTTTTCCAGCTTTCCCACTCAGCTTCTCTGAAGATGTGCAATAGACACAGTGACATGGCGGCAAAACGAGGGGGCGGGGCCTGGATTTAAACCAGGCTCCTAGAGCGACGTTCTCGGGGAAGGAGAGTTCAAAAAAAGTCAGAAGATAGACAGTTCAGGGAAAGAATGGAAAAAGGAATGAGGTGAAATGGAATGGCTGACCGCTGGGCCTGTTTCTTGTAATTAAGCCTCCTACCTCTCTCAACCCGAGGCTCAAGATCAAGAGTAGAGAACTCGTAGGCCTGCCCAGGTGTACAGCCTCTGCCTCCCACTTCTGAGAACATTTAATCTGATAAAGGAGTCCAGGTTACTTTCTGATAATGGTGCTTTTGAGAAGATGACCTGTCTGTTCTTGCCGCTCCGCCTGAAAAAATATATTGTTAAAGGTCTGTAGTCAGCCTTATGTATAGATGTGGGAGGAACAGGTGGCTAGCACCATGTTATTAAATAATGAGTGTTTTCTGGGTAATAAACAGCTTAATGGCTATCATAAAACCTGATTAAAGATTGGAACTTCTCTCCGAAATTACCAATATCTAAAAAGATACTAAAAATTAGGGCCTCAAGGGGAATCTACCACAGTTTAAGCCGGCTTATTTATCCCACCTGCACTGTGTGTGTTTTTGAATAGGAACTCGTTACTCTGAATATCTGCCTCCAGCCCCGTGTTATGGAGACTGCTGACATTCCAGACATGCTCCCATCAGAAAGCAAGGTCAGGCTCCAAAAGGCCTCAGCACTATGTGGAGAGAAAAGACCAAAACCCACAAGGAGGTTTTCCCTAGGGAACCTGCTGACCCCAGAACTGTGGCGCGCGTGCAAGCACGCAATCCACCAACCCCAATTAAGGGTCATTTTGCCTCCCAGAAGCTATCAGAAGATGAAAGCAGGCCCTGGTCACTTCCTCCAGAGAGACAATCGGCAGCCACCTGCTTGGGGATTTAGTCACCGCCCCCGAGTTCCTATGTCATGGAGTCACGCAGTCACTGCCATTTATACTCCAGAGAGCAAGCGGAGGAGAAAGGAACAAAGGAGCCAGGTGGCTGGGCAGGGGGGGGGGGGGGGGGGGGGGTCTTTCTCACACCCCCACAATGCAGCAAGGGGCTTGTGGAAGCCAGGATGCTCCCCCATCTCAAGCTACGTCTGAGCTGCGACAGGAAAAGGAAGGAAAACAGCCCTAAGGACTCCTTTCTGAGGCCTGCCTGGTCTTTTATCTAAAGCAGTGGTTCTCAACCTTCCTAATGCCGCGACCCTTTAATACAGTTCCTCATGTTGTGGTGACCCCCAACCATAAAATTATCTTCGTTGCTACTTCATAACTGTAATGTTGCTACTGTTATGAATCGTCATGTGAATATCTGATATGCAGGATGTATTTTCATTGTTACAAATTGAACATAATTAAAGCGTAGTGATTAGTCACAAAAACAGTATGTAATTATATATGTGTTTTCCGATGGTCTTAGGCGACCCCCGTGAAAGAGTCGTTCGACCCCCAAAGGGGTCGCGACCCACAGGTTGAGAACCGCTGATCTAAGGGCACCAGCATTGCTCAACATGAAACAGAGCTGTCTGGGAGCTTTCTTCTATCGGTTTAGTTCGATTCTGCCATGAACAAGTCCTTGGCAGTCCTCTTCACGGATAAACTGGAGAACCTGCAACTAAACTAAGTCAACCACAGAGAGAGGCAGGATCGCTGTTTACTCAGCGAAGCACTCTTTTCCCATAGGGCTGAGTGGGGTGTTAGGGCGGCAAGCGGCCCGCAGTCACACCTGCTATAGGAAGTTAGGGGACTGACCTTGCAGAAGGGTGTTGATGGGGTATTCTCCACTCTCTGTGGAAGGCTTTGGAACAGGGGGCCTGGGAGAAGAACTATCAACTAAGAGAAAGGAAGAAATAAAAGCAGAGAAGAAAAGTTGGAACTTCGCATATGTGAATTTTCCATTCTGTGCAATAAGTGGAAAAATGAAAGAAGCTTCTTCGGAATTATTGGTGGAGTTAAAACAAAAATATTAATTTTATATGATATCATCTATAATTTCATGCAACGTGTCCTCTGTAACCAGATTACAAAATTCCTGCGATTTATATATTTACTTATCTTCCCCCTCTATTTTGTTTTTATTGGTAAAATATAACATGACCATTACAAAATGTTTTAAAATCCTGATCAGAAAATTTTAAATTAAATTACTATAATTCCAAAAGAAACTTGACCACTGTTAACATTTTAGAATAACATCCTATCTAATAAAAGAGAAACATGGTAATTAGCCATACGTCTGCTACCCTTCCCATTGGCTAATCAGGGTGATATGCAAATTAACTGCCAGCCAAGATGGCGGCTAATTTGCATACCGCAGCCAGGGAGGGCCACATGAGCGGCTGTCCGGCCAGTGTGGCGCCTAAGCCCCAACACCAGCCGGGACCCCAGTGTGTGGCCCTGAGTGGCAGGGGGCTTGGCGGCTCAAACAGCAGCCTAAACCACACCCCCAGCCGGGACCCCTGTGTGGGGCCCTGAGCGGTGGGGGGCTTGGCTGAGTGAACAAGCCCCCTAAACCACCCCCCAGCCACCCTGTATGTGGCCCTGGGCGGCAGGGGGCTTGGAGGCAGGAACAGCCGCCTAAACCATGCCCCCAGCCACCCTGTGTGTAGCCCTGGGCGGTGGGAGGGGGGGTGCGGGGCTTGGAGGTGCGAACAAGCCGCCTAAACCACGCCCCCAGCTGGGACCCCTGTGTGAGGCCCAGGGCAGGCGGGGCCTCCTCAGCTGCAGTGTTTGGACCCAGGCCCCCAGCCTGCCCTGGGCTCCGCTCAAGGAGGGGCTGGAGGCCTGGGGTTTACTAAACTTTACTGGAGCTGCTCCCCATACTCCAGCCCCTGCCCCAGAACCACACTGCCTGCAGCAAGGCTCCTGGCAGCTTCCTGACAGGTGGGCAGCAGGAGAGCTGAGTAGAGCAGGGCTGCAGGGAGCCATGGAAGGGCTGGGCTGGGGGAGCCAAGCTCCTGGGGGTCTGAGGAGAGAGCCTGAAGGTAGAGGAACCTTTGGCAAAGTGGCTGCCAGGAGCCATGGCCATGGGGTCTGCAGGAGCGCGGACAGGCCTCCGCCTGATGGGCGATCCTGGGCAAGCGCCATGGCTTCGGGGAAGCGGCTGGCCAGGAGGCAGGCGGCCCAAGGGGCGCAGAGCAGCTCCAAGGTGGGGTGCACTGGAGAGGGCTCAGGCCTGGCAGGGTGCTGGCGGGTGGGGATCCGCCTTGCCTGCAGAGAGTGAGGTTCTGTATTGGCCCCAATAGGCGGGAAACAAGAGGCGATGACGCAGGCTTGGAAGGACGCCCAGGCGGAGGGCGCAGACTCGCAGCCCTGAGGCCCGGGTGGAGGGGCGGCGCCACCTCAGTGGAGAAGCGCCCCACTGCTGGGTACCCCACTGCGGCGGTTTGGTGAAGCTCCCGGCGCTGACTGGGCCTCGCCGCGGCCTGCACACTTGAGAGACTAGGACTCCTGCTCTGGCCTTGGCCCAAAAACAAGCCTGCGTCCACCCTGCCCCGAGATCTCGCCCACCCCATGGGGGTGCACACCTGCACAGTGAGTGCAAGCCTACCACCTGCTCCCCAGAAGGGGGTACAGTAAAGAATGGGGGTGGGGCGGGGGAGAGGAAAGAAAGTGGAGCATCCATGATGAAGAGGTGTTGGAGAATGAGGCTTGGAAGCCTCACGGGGAGGTTTGTTCTGTTTGCCCTGCGGCTGTCCCTTAGGAAAGGCGGAGAGCCGGCTGTGAGGGCTCCCTGCGCGAGTCCAGTTCCATAGCCAACTGGAATTGGCCTCAGTTTCCTGCTCTGTAAAATGTGTTAAGCGTGTCCCAGTGCCTTCACTGAGCTTTGAGGGCCAATTGAGATACTATATAAAGAAAATGAGGGAAGACATGAGAAAGAAAAAGAAGGGTGGGCAACACAAAAGAAAGATTGGAAGGAACCTGTAAACCTATTGTCACTTAAATAGGGAATAGAGTCAATGGTGTTGTAATGACGGTATGAAGCCAGGTGGGTACTGGAAATATCAGGGAACACTTTGTAAAGTATATGGCTGTCTAGCCACTATTCTGTAACTAATAAACCTGAAACTAATACAAAATAATATTGAATGTAAAGAAATGAAAATAGGAGTGAAATTTTTCTAAATTTCAAAGTTTAAATAAAGACTGTAAAAGAAGGAAGGGGGAGAATAAAAATAGTGTTTTTCATTTTACCACTTTATTGTCTTTTCAGTATATGAAAAAGACAGTTGTCTTTATATGGTGCTTTTATGCTTTTCTAAGTCATTATCTCATTTGATGTTCAGGGCAATTTAAAGACAAGATAATTATTCCCTCCACTATTCAAAGAAAGGAAATCTTGGTGCCTGGCCCCAATGATTCAATCATCAATCCCTTATTGTAAAGAAGGGTTAGTGAAATTTTCTGTGAAGGGTCATATCTATACTAATAAAAGCCTTGGGGGTGATCTGGCCAGCAGGGGAGGGCAGTTGGGGACGATCAGGCCGGCAGGGGAGTAGTTAGGCGTCAATCAGGCCGGCAGGGGAGCTGTTAGGGGGCGATCAGGCTGGCAGGCTGAAGCAGTTAGGGGCAATCAGGCAGGCACGCAGGTGAGTGGTTAGGAGACAGCAGTCCAGGATTGTGAAAGGGATGTCCAACTGCAGGTTTAGGCCCGATCCCGGCAGTCGGACATCCTGGGATCAGGCCTAAACCAGCAGTCGACATCCCCCAAAGGGTCCGAGATTGGAGGGGGTGCAGGCTGGGCTGAGGGACACTCTCCTCCCGTGCATGAATTTCGTGCACCGGGCCACTAGTCTATATATATAAAAGCCTAAGTGACCGGATGAGCAGCTGGTAGCTATTATATGCACTGACCACCAGGGGGCAGGTGCTTAATGCAGGAGCTGTCCCCTGATGGTCAGTGCGCTCCCACAGTGGGGGCACCGCTCAGCTGACAGATGGGCGCCAGATGCCAGGCTGACAGCTGGAGAGAGCAGCAGCAGTGGCACAAGCCTCTCCCGCAGACACTCCCACTATGCACCGGGCAGGCACAGCACCCGCCCAGGCTCAAGCTCCTCCCTAGCTGCCGGCTGCTTCACACACTACTTCATGCTGTGAAGGATTAATGTGGACAGCGGGCTGGAGCCCGACAAGCTGGCGGGTAAGGCTGGGCTGCGGCGGCACGGAAGTCCACTGATTGTCGCAGGGACCCCACCGGTGCACGAATCTGTGCACTGGGCCTCTAGTTTTATATTTTTTTTTTCTATGCAAACATAGACACACAAATAAATACATGGTGAGTTAGTTAGGGAGATGTTGATTTACAAAAATTTCCTCATACTATACACATTCAATTTTTTTTCACTGACATTGTGAATATCTGTTCAAATAAATGTAAATTTGTATGCATTCTTTTTTTTAAAGAGTGTTGGAAAATAGCTCTGCTATTTACTATTATAATAGTCTATGGAGCAAACAGGAGCATCTGTATGTGCTGCCGAAGGTTTAACAGCATAGGAAGTACCAAGTTCACCTGCAGCAATCACAAAATCAGGAATCCCTCATATGTCACTGACAAACCTTTAGAAAGCCCTCCTCAGTTAATAACTAAAATGACTCTAAGAACAGAGTTTGGATTCTTTCCCACATATCTTCTTCTGGCTGCCTAACGTGAGAAAAACCTTTAGTAATCCTTTCCACTGGGGGCTTACAATATGGTTTAGGACAACCACTGATATTATGAAGGTATAAGAAAGATCTTAATTAGTTTCCCTTAATTACTTACCCATTAAAAAAAACATAAAAGACAAATGAGAAATAGTTTCTTTAACCATAGATAACCATATGCTATTGTAGTTATAAAGGAAGATTATGAATTTCACTAGAGGCCCAGTGCACAAAAATTTGTGCACTCAGGGGAGTCCCTCAGCCCGGCCTATGACCTCTCGCAGTCTGGGGCCCCTCGGGGGATGTCCACCTGCTGGCTTAGGCCCGTCCCCCAGAGGATCGGGCCTAAGCTGGCAGTCAGACATCCCTCTGGCAGCCCGGGAGCCCTCAGGGGATGTCCACTTGCCAGCGGGAGCAGGCCTAAGCTGCAGTCGGATATCCTTAGCACTGCTGAGGGGGGCAGGAGACGCTCCCGCCATCACCACTGTGCTGGCAGCCATCAGCCTGGCTTGTGGCTGAGCAGAGCTCCCCCTATGGGAGTGCACTGATCACCAGAGGGCAGCTCCTGCATTGAGTGTCTGCCCCCTGGTGGTCAGTGTGTGTCATTCCCAATAGTTCTGCTTTTAGGGTCAATTTGCCTATTACTCTTTTATTATATGGGATAGTATGGAGCAGTTTAAAAACAGGATAAACGTTTACCAATATTTCCCACAGTCCTGATTAGGGAAAATGTGAAAATGTGAGATGATCTCAAGCTCCTTCTTAACTGTATGACCAAAGACTTCCATAACTGGAAATAAGATTTTACATCAAAATTCTTCAGCCCCAAAGTTCCTGCTTCCTGCCCAGCATCATTTCTCCTTTCATAAAATGGGCTGGTCTACTACAAAAATTTAAAAGCTGGAGTGAGTTTTACTATGTTAGGGGGTTGTAGACTGAGTAGTTAGGCTGTATGTATACAGATACACAACAAACATGCCTATACCACTGGTATAATGGTTCCATACAGGAGGATTATTCTTGTCATCAGCCCTATCTTTTAAACTAGTTGAGACAATTTCATAGAACAGAGTTTAAAATACATCACCATATACATTAAGTTATTCAGAAAGAACATGCCCACAACCAAGGCATATCTCATATTCAATGTGGCCAGTAATTCATTTTAATTCATCTCTGCTACCATGCTTTTCTTTAAAAAAAAAAATTTAATTCTCACCTGAGGACATGCTCAGTGATTTGAGAGAGAGAGAGAGAGAGAGAGAGAGAGAAACATTGCCTTTCTGACCACAGATCAAACCTGCAACCTAAGAATGTGCCCTAACTGGGAATCGAACCTGCAACCTTTTGGTGCACAGGACAATGCTCAACCAACTAACCGGATAGAGCCATCATTTTAAAATTAGGACACTTCCTGTTCTTAATCCATACCTTCTCCTTATCTTGAACACACTCTTTGCCATAACTTAATAATAAGCTTGTTTTCATTTGTCCAAAGGGTTTAGATTTACCCACTGTTGCAGGGTAAGATATTTCTGGAAACAGAAAAGGCAACTTTGCCCTTCAAACTTACCCAGGACTGTCCAAAGCTGTTCTGTGAATTCAAGTGCTTCCCCATTGACCACACGTTACAGTAAATTTTCTTGTTCATTGGACCCAGGACACTGTCTGCCTCACGTTAGAGGAATCACAAAATTTAGCCAACAACCTTTTGTACCGTGTAAAACAGATTACCAAGTGAGCAGCCAGCATGTCTGGGGGACTTTGATGCTGCAATCTGAGAAGGCTGAAAAAGGACACCAGGAGAAGGAGCTGCTTATTAAGCCTCCCCCTCATCAGCCAGCCCCAAATGTTCAAACAACTACTAATCTGGGAACACAGTTTTGACATTATTGAGATAATCACTTGATTTGTTCCCAAAATGCTGGGAGAGCTCCTGCAACCCTATCTGGTGGGAACCATTTGTACTCTTTTCTTCCCAACGCCAGGAGCAAGGCTTGCTTCCAAAGACAAGGACTACTTCCTGTCTTTTTTTCCCAAGCCAGATGGTCAAGGAGGTGACTGGCCAGGCATTAAAGCCTTATCAACCTGACACTGAATCATGAACTCTACTTTAGATGAGCCAAAGCTATGTCCCTCCCTTGGTTGCCAAAAGAATTTCCTGACTAATGGTATTAAAATGCAGATTTCCTACAAAGAGCCCAGAAACAGAAATTAGGATACAGGGTTCCCGTGCCTTACAGTATTTACGGGGGGGGGGGGGGGGGGCGGGGGGCAGGAGTGGGAGGCAGCTAGTGAAAATGGCTACCGACGAATAAACAGTGGAAGAACTACAACCTGATGGGTTGATGGGTACAAATTATGTGGTAGAGAGGTGAGGCGGCAAGATGAAAACTGGCCCCAATGAGACTGCAGCTGAGTGTCACTGTACCCAGGTCCACCTTTAGCTACCACCCACCATCCCCTCTTCTTCACAGAACAAGATCTCGAAAGGTTTACCTACACCCGTGGTCGGCAAACTGCAGCTCTCGAGCCACATGCAGCTCTTTGGCCCCTTGAGTGTGGCTCTTCCTAAGTCTTAGGAGTGCCTTAATTAAGTTAATAACAATGTACTTACCTATGTAGTTTAAGTTTAAAAAATGTAGCTCTCAAAAGAAATTTCAATCGTTGTACTGTTGATATTTGGCTCTGCTGACTAATGAGTTTGCCGACCACTGGCCTACACCAAGACTTCTGAACCCGTGCACAATTGACACTTGGGGCGGACGGACACACACACACACACACACACCTCACAGCTGCAAGGATCATCAAGGTGTAGGAGACCCCTAGAACCCAGCTCGCTGTGCCCTTTCTCCTTTCTCAACTTTAAATGCACATTTCCCTTCTGACACCCCGCAGGCCCTAGAACTCAATCTGTCCCAAACTGAGCTCCGTGTCCTCCCCCACAAACCTCCCAGGCTGCCTCTGACTGAGCAGCAGCTGGGCCTCCCAAAACCTGGGCACTGCACTTGGCGCTTCCCTCTCGCCACTCAGTCAGCTCAGAGACTCTACCCAGAACCCCACCTTCCCTAGCACCGTGCCCCTGCTCTGGCCCAGGCTCCGATGCCCCTCACCTGGGTTTCCCTGCAGGCACCTCAGTCCTCAGGCCGTCCTCACCCTCCCAAGCCCAGGGAACCTTCCAACCTGCACTTCTGATTATATCACTCACCAGCTTAAAACTCTCCAATGATTTCCCACCACCTTTAAGATAAAGTTTAAAGTTTATTAACATGGGCCTGCCCGGGTAGCTCAGTTGATTAAAGCATCGTCCCAACACAACCAGGTTGCAGGTTCAATCCCCGGTCAGGGCACATACGAGAAGCAACCAATGAACGCATAAATTAGTGGAACAACAAATCAATGTTTCTCACACTCCTCTTTTCCCATCCCCCCTCTCTCTAAAAAAAAAAATCAATAAAAATCAATCAATCAATCAATCAATCAATAAAATGCATTAACATAGTTCACCAGGCCCTCTATGGTCTCACCCCCCTCCCCACCACACACACACACACACACACACACCTAACTCCACCCTCCAATTTGAAGTCACATACTAATAAACTCTCTTTGGTTCTAAACACAGGATGCTCGCCCCCTTCTCCCCCCCAGCCTCTTCCCCAAATCTGCCCCTTCACCGGGCTAACTCCACCTCACCCAACAGGTTTCAGCTTAAGCTCCTCCGACTCCCACCTTCCACTCATGTTCCCAGTATTATGTGCCCATAACAGCCTGTCCTCCTTCAGAGCACTTAGTCTGCTGATCTGCCCTCCTCTCCACCCATCAGCGGCAACCTTACCTAATCCTCTGTACAGTGTTAGCCAGATCCTCTAATTAATTTCTTATCTCAAATTTGTTATGGCTCATCATCAACAGCAAATATAAGTACCAAGGCTATAGAATGCCCCTCTGTGTCAAATATTATAGGGATATCAAAACATATGCATGACATGGACCCAGTTTTCAAGAAAAATATCAAGGAGAGGAAACAATATGAAAGGTTATACTTACTAAGCAGCATGTCTGTCTACAAATACAAATCAGTAGAGGCAGCTTGAGAAAACACGTAGTTAGGAGACGTAAAGTTGAGACATTATCAGCACAAAGTACAGACAATGGGACGGGGGTAAGAGATCAACCACAGGACTTGTATGCATGCATGTAAGCATAACCCATGGACACAGACAGTAGTGGGGTGAGGGCATGTGCTGGGGGGTGGAAACGGCCAGGGAGAGGTTAATGGGGTGGGGGGAAAGGAGACATATGTAATACTTTAAACAATAAAGAATTTAAATTTTTAAAAAACTGGGAAAATTTCAAACTAACTTTTACAGGTATGTGTATGAAGTATACTTACTATGCCAGATGCCTCACAAAAACACCTTCATTTTTATTTTCATAGCCATCCTCTGAGGGGAGTATTACGATGTCCGTTTTACAAATGGGACAACTGACGCTCTGCTCTGAACAGAGACAGAATTCTCTGCCCAACTGCCTCCTGTCTCTGTTCTAAGCTGGCTCTCAAACAAGTAACTGGCCAGAAAGCCTTTGCCAAAGAGTCCCCGACTGGGAAACCCTCCTGTTTGAAGGAACTTTTGCAGGTTATCTATAATTACGTCTGGATTGTTCCGACTTGAACTAGTAGCTGTCAATTTAGTTTTAAAATAGCTCTAGCCTGAGGCAAGTCATGCCTCTCATGTACTTCAGATGTTTTGTTGATCTCTACTTTCAGTAACCTTTACTGCAAAGCTGTTAAGTTCTTTCTTTCTCCTTCCTGGAGAGGTGAGAACAATCCCTGAATGCTGGAGATTTCTGCCTCTCCTCTATATGCAACTTTTTACCAAAAGGGGGGCGGTAGGCCTTTAGGCCCCTTGGACTTGCTATGGTCTCCTAATCAGTTGCCTGGGCAAGTAAGGCATTTACTGAGCACTTATTACATGCCAAACACTTTGTAATACCCTCTCTCTTGAATATGTATGATACCATTGTAATTACCTAGTTATTAACACCAAGAAAGGAGCAAAGGGAAGATGGGTGCATACCCAGTAAAGCTGGGGGGACTAGCGAAGGTGCTTTCCTGTCAGTCACACCTGGGAATAAAGGTCCTTGGTCAGAATGAGCGTGTCCACTGCAAATGTGAGGAAATTTGGGATACTCAATTCCCTGAACAAAGAAGCTCACGTTATCACTGCTTGTGTGCTCCTGGTTCCTCTTAAGCTCTTGGGGCTCCTCCTGCTTGGGATGCGCTCCCCTGTATTCAGCCAGATGGCCCATGCCCATGCGGACCCCACACACCGTGGACTAATGGACTGCTGCTAGCCTGACGTCCAACATGGAAAGAAAACTGAGGACACTGGCTTTGCCTCTAGCTCTACTAAAACCCCAGCTACACTTCCTCTATGACTGGACTACGGGAAATGGGACTTTAGAAACTCAGAGATGCAATTCCACGCAAATAAAAACCACTCAATCTCCAGTGCAGGTCTCAGAAAATTCTTTTTCTCAATATATCATAAGGACTCCATCCCCAGCACCCAGTGGGGAAGAGGATAACCCAGTTTTTCCGGTAACACAATCACCCTCGATTAGCTGTTTTTTTACCTCCATTTTACAGAACGTAGAGACTGAGTGCAGGCAAACTCTCCATACTGTGCTGACTCTGCCAAGGTCAGCTTGTCAACACTGCCCCAAGCACTGCGCTCTGAGGGGAGAAAAGGATGGACACCTTAACAAAGGTGGGAGGGGGGGAAAAAGTCAGCCCAATCAATAAATGTTTGAGCCAACGAAGGGCAAGGTGCTGTGATGAGTGAGAAAAGAAATGGACCGTCAGAGAAATTAAATCTATGTGCAGTGTGAAAGACACACCCAAATAAGTGAAAAATACAAGGCGGTCCCTCTGGTTTCTCCTCCTCAGTACTGTTGACATTCGGGGCTGGATAACTTTGCGGTGGGGATGTTTAGCAGCATCCCTGGCCTCAAACCACTAGCTGCCAGGAGCACCCCTCCCCTGAATCGTGACAACCAAAAATGTCTCTGACACTGCCAAATGGCCCCAGGGGGCCACGTCACCCCCTCCCCCACAAAACCCCTGGAGACCCATTGCTCTAAATGAGTTAGGTGCTGAAATGACTGGTTATTTTAGGGCCTTATCCTAGGCACAAGGTTTCAGAGTTCTTTTCCAACATATTAAGACATGAGTCAATCAAATGCAGAATTATAATCTTAGGAAAAAAGAGCCCCCCAAATTACTCATTCACCAAGGACATCAGCAGCACTTCAGAGACAATGTTTACATTCTCCCAGACTTGTGGTCTGTTGAAAATTAATTTACCCCATCCACGCTTTGATCTTCCAGCAAATTATTTCCCGAGGCAAGATTTAACTTGTAAGGGCCCTCCAGGCTAACCCACTGTCAGAGGGGAACCAGCATCGAATTCCAGGTGGGGAAGTAGAAGGTTCCTGTCCTCCCAAAGGGACCCTACTCAGTAACATGCCAAATGCCACCAAGGGGCCCAGTGTTCCCACGACAAGCATTCAAACTATAATGTAGCGTGGTTTTGTGCCCGAAGGAGAAAGAGCCTGTGAGGAAGAGGGTCAGTTTTACCTCCCAGCACTAGTACGAATTTCGTTAGGAAAGGTTTTTGCTGTTGTTTCCATTTTCTTTCTTAATGTCACATTAAGGAAGAGAGTCTTAATGTCACATTAAGGAGGAGAGTCTCAACCCACGTGGTCGGTCCCCTTGCTTCCATGGCCTGTTTTCGCTGAAAGACAGGAGGGAGCTTTCGGCCTTTCCACAGCTCCCGCTCATCTCTCACCTGTCCTCTCACCTGTCCCGCAAGGGGTGTGCCACCAGCCAGGTGGAGCAGATGGGCCCTGAAGAAAATGCTTGTTGTATTAGTAACCACATGCTTGGTCTATAGGAATGCGGCTGCAAAGACCAGAGATGAATTTTGCTGTGTATGTATACCCTACCTTGTGTGGTAGGCAGAATGACACAGGCAGGCAGACAGAGAGACAGACAGGCAGACAGACATGCACACAACACACCAAGAGGCCCAAGTCCTAATTTCCAAACCTATGTAATTTACATTACATGGCAGAAAGGACTCTGAAGATGTGATTAAGGTTAAGGACCTTTAAGATGAGCAGATTTTCCTGGGTTATCTGCATGGGTACCAGGTAACTAAATGAGTGCTTGAAAGCACACAGCCTCTGGCTGTGGTCAGAGAAAGGATAGACTACAGAAGAAGGAGTAGGAGAAAGTTGGAGCATGAAAGGGACTCCACTTGTCGTTGGTGGCTGTGAGGATGGAGGAGGGGAATCAGGAGCCATGGACTCCGGGAACCAGCCCTGCCCATCCCTGGATTTGATTCCAGTGAGCCCTGCGTTGACCTTCTGACCTACAGAACTGTGAGACAATACACTTGTGTTATTTCGGGCACTGAACCTGTCAGCTTTGTTAATGATGGGATAAAAAGCATACAGATTTTGGTACCTGGCAGTGGGGTGCTGCTGTAACGATGCCACGAACTGTGGAAGGGGCTCTGGATTGGGCAGTGGGTGGAGCCTGGAAGACTTGAGGAGAATGACAGAAAAGTCTAAATTGCCTGAACAGAACTGTTAATAGACACATGGACATTGAGGACTGCCAGGGAGGGCTCAAAAGGAAGTGAAGAGCATGGTAAGCAAAGCACGTACTCTCTTGGAGAGGCCTACAGTACATTGCTAAGAGCAGAGGATGTCACACCACGAACGTGACGCCCCAAAGTGGGGGACCAGCCCTGCCACCCAATGGGACAACCCTGCCACCCAGCGTTACTGCACAGCCCACCTCGCTGTTCAGTGAGTCAACTGCTCTCTCTGGAATGCCACTTCCTCACCACGTGAGCTGGGCAGACAATCTCTGAACCACACTTGGGAATGACCCTAGCGCCCACATCCCAGGATTGTTATGGGGATTAATGAGGTCCCACAGGGAAAGCCCTAGAGCGAGTAGGAGACACAGGCACTCAGGGGTGTGAGCTCTTTCTGACCTAGTGTAGAGGGGAAAGTGACTGGGAGGACAATGTCTTTCCTTTCTCCCACAGGAAAGCATTTTGAGGAGGAAACAGGGGAGCCTGGGGGGTGTTCAGAAAGCCACTGCTATATAATCTATGGCAAGGTTTGGGGCTCAGTGGGGATATTCCAAAATGCAAGGGACAGATGGACTGAGACCTAGGGAGGCTGCCCCAGACTTCAGAGAAAGAAAAAAGGGGGGTGAGTTGTTTCTCTGGATGACTCCATTGCTGGAAACTTGCCAACTGCATTTGAGAACACTGGGCAGAGATACTGTGCCACTGTCAGTGCCAACTTGGACAGGAAGTGATGCGCTGGGTCCCACGGTCCAGAAGCCAGCAGGAGGGGGACGGGGGCATCCTCAAAGAAAGACATCAATTCTCCAGCCTGGCGTCCCACCTCAGAGGCCTTCCCTCTCCCCGCCTCCACCCATCTCTGTCCAGGGAATTAGAATACACATCGAAAATGAAAGCACCACAGTTGTTCCTTCATGAGCAAGGTAAAGCCAGAGTTTACAGAAACTCATAGAATTTTCTACTTCAGAAGAAGGAGAGGGTTTTTTTCCCTTATTGTAAAATTTTTTTTAGTTTTGGTGCTTTCCTAACATTTCTGGGAGAAGACATCATGGGGATGGGGAAAAGGCACTAAAAGCATTTGAATATCTTTTCTATCTCTTTACATCTGTACCCCTGACTATAAATTATGGTGGTTCATTCTCCAGGATTAACAGTCAATGGTTAAATGTCAGCCAGCAGGCTGCTGCATAACTAAGAGGAGGGAAATCACCTTAGGAATGATTAAGATAAATCCAAGTGGTGAAGAATTAAATCATTCTCCACTAGTATGTTCAAAAAACAGATGTGTCTGCTGCCAACACAGTCAGCATTTTCTTGCATAAAAGCTGGGATTGTCCCCCTTTGTTCCCTCCACCCCCCCCCCAAAAAAAAAAAACATCTCTTCGTGCTTGTTAGACATCACCGCTTACATTACTTTCTGTTGGTAGTAAAATCCACAGCTCAACCCCGCCAGCAATGTGGTTAAAGCACAAATTTTTATGAGCAAAGCACATGTACCCACTGAAGACAATCATGCTTTCAAAAAAAAGAGAACAAGTCTCAAAAGTTCTTCCAACAATCCCATTGTTTGGACTCACAGGCTGGGGAAACGTACATTTCTGCATGACATTTTCTGAATTTCCACACGCTGGGTGGGTCTCAAGGCTCATTCTTCACACTCCCACTATTAATTACTCAATGCCCTTTCCAAGTAAACCCAGACAGGCAGTTATCAGAGCGGAGGCACTATTTGGGTTCATGAGACCACAGAACCGGGTCCTATCTTCGCCCACCCCTTCCCCCTGCCACCCTGCTGCAAACCCCTGCTGACCCCTGTGAATAAAAGAGCACAGTGGTAGAAGCTATGGTGTGGCTTTTATTCTCCTTATCTCCACCCAAATCTGTAGACTCAGGGAGTGTCAGCTAATGAATCTCCAGATCCTTCTAAAAGGATGATGTGAGTGCCTAGTCATTTTGTTTTGTTTTTCATAAACATGGGAAAGGGGAGGTATGGCTTGGAGACAGTTGGATAATGAACTCAGCTACTGAAAACAAATGCCAGCCCACTTTCTGCAGAGGAAAACAACATCAGGGGTAGGAACCGTCACATGACGTTGGCATCGGCCTCCCTCACTCTGTCAGGAACTAGAGATGCCCCCGCGTTTGGTGGGCTGGCTGGAAGCGGCTAGCTGGCCCCTGTTATCCCGGACTGCTCCCTGGGCAGGATGGTCCTCCAGGCAGGATGGTCCAGACATCGGACTGTGAGCCAATAGACACGATGTGGTATTCAAGTCAGTCAAGTAATTCAGGACTGGAAGATTGTCACAGTGTTTTGAAGGATAAGAATATTTATGGTATGTATAAAACTTTCCATTTTATATGCCTCGTCTAGGGGCATAAGAGGTTCCCTGTATGAAGTACTCAGACTGTGCTGGCCACTTTCATGCGTTATGCATTATTTGATCTGTTCCTCACAAAGAACCCAGTAACAATCTGCCTCTGTGTTCATTCTTCAGATGAGGAAACAAATTCCGCTTACGAGCTGAAAATGCTGACTGTGTTGGCAGCAGACATATATGTCCTATGGACATACTAGCGGAGAACAATTTAATTCTTCACCGCTTGGTTTATCTTAATCGTTCCTAAGGTGATTTTGTGAGGCTTAGAACGTCACACATCAGCACACCTAAACTCAGAACACAAATTCATGCTCTTAACCTGGGATTCACTTTTGGGATGTACCATGATTACCAAAGGATTTTAAAAACAGCTAAAACTCCTCCAAACTGCCCTGGGAATTCAACAAATTTCACTCACAAAATTAATGATTACCTCCTTTTTCCAACAACCTTTGTTCCTGCATATGAAAGCCTCACACACCCAGCTTTGCCTCAGACCAGCAGTAAGAACCACTATCTTCCTGGCACTGGTTTCAAAGCAATGCGAATATTCAAAAGTGCCTTTCTCTTCAAAGAGTCGCCATCACTGCAGGACAACATGCAATTCCAAAGCTGCTGTGACCAAGGACTGCATGGGGCCAGATGCCCCATTATCTTCCAAGGCCCCGGGCCTCCGAACACAGCCACCTCCCTGCTCCCTCCTGCAGCTGTGTACACAGGCTTATTATACCACAACCCCAGCTTTTGTTTTCTGGCCAAGAGATAAGAGAAACACGGTTGACTGAGATGCCACTGCTGGTAAGAAAATATCTGATCTCCTCCAGAAATCTGAAGTGCATTTCTTCATTGTGAACTCAAGCTGTTTTTACACTCTTCCAAGATACTCCAACATCAGCGATTAAGGCTGCATTTTAGTCCCAGCTTAACCAGCGAGCTGGATGCCCAGGCCAAGGCGCCAGGGAAGAGTCTCAAATGAGCAAGGCTTAGCTTCTGAGTATCAATTAGACAAGCAGAATGGTGGTTGCCAGGAGCTAGGGGGGAGCGGAAATGGGGATCAGTTGGCATGGGTGCTGAGTTTCTGTCTGGGATGACGAAAAAACTGGAGATGGATGGTAGTGGCGGTTGTACAACAATGTAAATGTACTTAATGCCACTGAATTGTACAGTTAAAATGGCAACAACAACAAAATCGTGGTAACATTCAAGTGGATGCTTCACTTCTTTCCTGAAACCTCTCACTTCTGATGGGAAATGAGACCAATAAATCACTGAAAGATCTTGGACCCATTCTAGGCACTACCGGGAAGACTTTAAACACAAGTTTTAGGCTCAGAGCTCCTAAAAAAGGATAGTGCTCTCTCTCAAGTTACTTTTTGATCTGTACACACTGTCTGCCTAAGTGGTGCCTAAGTCCTCTGCTTCGAGGCTGCTGAGAGAACTGGCTACAGGGGCTCAGAGCAGCCCACTCGCTATTTTGACAATCTGATTACGGACTGAATGTCTGTGTCTGTCCCCCTCCCAAAATTCATGTGAAAGCCTTAACCCCCAATGTAATGGGAAACTGCAGGTCTGGCCTTTGGAAGGTAATGGTTTAAATTCGCTACCGTCAGGATAAAAACAGTTTCCAAAATGCCTCTCGTACGCATGCATTGTGGGCACCACAGCTCAGGTGGGCATTTAGACAGGTGCTCTTCTCTCTCCTGGTGTCACAATCTAATACGACAACAGCCTGGCTCACACAGACACACGCACACTTTCTGGGCTATTTCCGAGGGATAACTGAGGAGAGATGCCAAAAGGCTGTCAAGGTTGAGAAGGAAATGGTCCGTGGTTCGCTGCAGTCTCCTTTTTCATCGCAAATAAAAGCTTTTCACTGAAAGAAATCAGCGCTGCTGACTACTGATGGGTGCTCTACTTTCATCACCTGAGTGAGCCAAGAGCTGCATCTCAAATGACCGAGTCCCCACAATCAAGTCTCTTCATCCAACTCGCAAACTTAAAAGAATTCTGCTTTGAAATTATTGACCTATTTAATCCCTTTTTTTTTTTTCATCCCTCAAGGTTACATGTTCTGAGACCTGGAAGCCAATCTTGATCCCCAAAGTGAATAATTAAGTCCTTCTTACCCCTGTTCTGGCATCCTGATTCCCCTCATTGGAAAAATAAATAAATAATAAACCTTGAGTTAGAAAACTCTGACTTTTACCAACCTAGCTCAGTATACTTCTTTTGAATTACATAAAGTTCTGGCTGCTTTTCTTTAAGTTTTGAATAGTTCATTTTCAAATGTCACTGCAAAATTTTTTTGGTTAATATCAACCAAATAAGAAAATAAAAAACCTGATCCTCACGAATCCAAAAATATGTTAGAAAATCCTTAACAATGAGAATAGTAGTACAATTAAAACCTAAACAGTTGGGCAGGTCCAGAGAACAGAAGAATCAGGAGATGGAAACAAAGTCTGTGGGATTTGGTACATGATAAAGGGATAAATGGATGATCAAATAAGTGGTTAAGAGAACCAGTGGCCATCTTTTAAAAAGTAAATTGAGATTCCCTACTTACTAAAGTTAGTTTGAGATAGATTAATAATATATATATATATCCTATATAATAAAAGAGAAACATGTAAATTGAGCATCCCTCTGCTACGCTCACCAGCCAATCAGGAACGACAAAGATGGCGGGTTAATTTGCATACACAGGCACCAGACAGAGAGCAGAGCGGGAGAGCCGGCGGCTTGGGGGGACGTGGCTCCCTCAGTCACTCCCCGCAAACCGCTGGGTGGAGAGCAGAGCGGGAGAGCCAGCGGAGAGTGGAGCGGCTTGGGGAACTTGGCTCCTCAAGCCGCGAGACGGAGAGCAGAGAGGGAGAGCTGGCAGCTTGGAGGACTTGGCAGAGTGGGAGGCCATGGGACGGAGACAGAGCAGGAAGGGAAAACCCAGAGCGCAGGGAGCACCAGGAATTCTGGGAATAGTAGTTCTGGTGGCAGCCCCAGGATGGGAAGTGGAAGCCCAGAGCGTGGGGAACACCAGGAATGCTGGGAATCGTAGTTCTGGTGGCAGACAGATCTCCTAGACACTAGAGCAGCGGTTCTCAACCTGTGGGTCGCAGCCCTTTTGGGGGTCGAACGACTCTTTCACAGGGGTCGCCTAAGACCATCAGAAAACACATATATAATTACATATTGTTTTTGTGATTAATCACTATGCTTTCATTATGTTCAATTTGTAACAATGAAAATACAACCTGCATATCAGATATTTACATTACGATTCATAACAGTAGCAAAATTACAGTTATGAAGTAGCAACGAAAATAATTGTATGGTTGGGGGTCACCACAACATGAGGCACTGTGTTAAAGGGTTGCAGCATTAGGGAGGTTGAGAACCACTGCACTAGAGCAAAGTGAGCCTGGAGCAAGTTACTGTTGTGGTGGGGGATGGAGGGAAAGCAAAGGTGAGAGACATAAGTAAAGTCAGAGTGTCTAGGAAAAATTAAAGGGAAGATATCCTAAAACTTCCAGGAAATCTCTACCAATGAAGCAAAGAAAAAAAAAATGCCTCTATTATTCTGTGAGCAACAAACCAAACTGAGTTGGGGTCTCAGACTATTTGCTCATATGATTGCAAAGACTGACAGAAACTCCCGGATTGGAGAGGGCTCCCCTAAGGGCTCCCAGATTGGAGAGGGTACAGGTCAGGCTGAGGGACCCCCACACCCCCCAGTGCACGAATGTCGTACACCGGGCCTCTAGAGAGTGTGTGTGTGTGTGTGTGTGTGTGTGTGTGTGTGTGTGTATGGCTAATATGCTAAGTGTCCAACTGTCCAACTGGTTGCTATGACACGCACTGACCACCAGGGGGAGACGCTCAACACAGGAGCTGCCGTGATGTGCACTGGCCATTTACAGAGAAATGGCACCATGGACCTGGCACCCACAAAGCAACACTCAGCTTCCCCCAAGTGAGATACAGGCCCCACCACCACCCTGGAGCAACAGCCCACCAAATCACAGCTGATGCTGCCAAGACCCCAGGGTGCAAAATGCGGCTCATAGCCCAGCCCAGCCCGGAAACGGTCACTGTGTCCATCTGGGTAATGATGTCACATAGCAACACCCAGCTTCCTCTCCCTAGTGACTAGCCTCCTCTTCAGCCCAGGAACATAACTTGCTTTATAGCCAGGTGCAAACATTTTACACTTTAACCAAATGTCTGTGAAGCGTTTTCACATGCCTCATCTCATTTGATCCTCACAGAAGTCCTGGAGTAGGAAGATAGGAGACTCGGTGGGATCCTATTTTCTTTTCATTAGCCAAAAACGGAGACTTAGAAAGCTTAGAAACTTGACCCAACTGGAAAGAAGTAAGAAATGGTGGACCTTGAAAATGACTTCAGGTATTCTCACTGCAAAGAATATAGTCAAACACTGCTGCAGTTAAATAGTTCACCCTTTGTTCTCCCTGCGTGATCTACAATAATCTGGTTCATGTTGATATTTACTGCTGTGTTGCTGACAATTACCTGAAAGAGAAGTTGGGGAGCTTCACTGGGCTGGAAAAAGTTTAGTTACATCAGAAAGGAGGTCTACTTAAGCAAGTTTATTCTATATCTATAAAAGGCTAAGTTGACTCGCATATGCGCGATACATATAAAGCTCTCGCTGGCACCAATCACATGCATGTGTTTTGATCTGTCATTGTTGATAGTGAATTTGGTTGACACGTCTATTATAAAGAAACGGCAAATAGTGATATTAAAATATTTCTTCTAATTAATTTCCTTTCAATGTGCACGAATTCGTGCACCGGGCCACTAGTTTAAATATAAAAACTGCAACCAAACAAGTGTCAGAAGAAACTCTGGACAATTAAAAAAATAATTTTAGAGTGGGAAAGGCCTTTGTGGCATTAAACTTAAAGGCCTTAAAATAAGCAGCTGATAAATTTGTCTACATGGAGAAATGCAACATAATCCAAGTCAAAAGATGAACAATAACCTGGAAACAACTCCCATTCTTATCATAGGTAAGGGCGCATTTCCTTATACATAAAGTGACAGAACTTGATCACTAACAGCACAATAGCAAAGGACAGAACAGTTCACAGAAAGGCTCTTAATAGATTCATGAAAAGATGCTCACCTTCCTACGAGAAATGCAAATTAACACCACAGGAGATACCATTTTTCACGTAACCGACTGGCAAAGATTAAGAAGTTGCCTAACATCCCATGTTGGCAAGGAAGGAGAGTGACTTTTGTACCTTACTGGTGAGCCCATACTTACTAGCACAGCTTCTATGGAAGACATATGGGGTGACACCTATTACAAGTACAAATGCACAGAGCCTTTCACCAGGTAATTCCATATTTATGATGTTATCACATGTGAACAAAAGAATGTATGTACAAAGTTATCCCTTGCAGCACTAATGCAAATAGAAGCCAGTTTAACAAAATATGGAGCCTTTAAAATGAAATACTATGCTGCTATATTTAAAACTATAAAAATATCCTGGCCGGTGTGGCTAAGTGGTTGGGTCGGGAGGTCACGATTCCATTCCAGGGCACATGCCTGGGTTGCAGGCTCCATCCCCAGTGGAAGGGGTGTGCGGGAGGCATCCAATCAATGTTTCTACCTTTCTATCCATCTCCTTTCCTCTCTCTAAAGTCAGTAAAAATCTATAAAAAAAATAATAATCTAGCCCTGGCTGGTTTGGCTCAGTGGCTGTGG
This sequence comes from Myotis myotis, assembly GCF_014108235.1. NCBI lineage: Eukaryota > Metazoa > Chordata > Mammalia > Chiroptera > Vespertilionidae > Myotis > Myotis myotis. The sequence goes on along the minus strand of NW_023416316.1, from coordinate 43,490,034 downwards.
ACTGAGGGTCCCAGGTTTGATTCTGGAAAAGGGCACATGCCCCGGTTGCAGGCTCGATCCCCAGCAGGGGGCGTGCAGGAGGCAGCCAATCGATGATTCTCTCTCATCACTGATGTTTCTATTTCTCTCTCCCTCTCCCTTCCTCTCTGAAACCAATAAAAATATTTAAATAATAATAATAATAATCTAGACATGCCAAATCTCAAAAAATGTGTATCCCTCGAAACCTCTCTCCGAAGCTGCTGGCAGTGCCCTCTACCTACCAAGGTGAGAGACCAAGAGAGGCCACAGGAAAGAGGACCACAGGGATCCAGGAAAGAGGAATGAAGAGCACCTCAGGGTTGAGGAGGACAGTCCGAAAGGGATGCCTTCGGGAACTGATCAAACAGACAACTACTGCTCCTTCAGGTGGCAAACTCAGTTTGTTAGTAAACTGGTTGTGCGGTTCCTAAGGGGTCACTGTGAAATCCCCAACCCCAGTCCTAACGGCTGAGCCACAGCCAGGGGAGAAGGGCAACGGGCATAACCCCGAGTCGCTTCCTCTCCTAGATCCCGACACTAATACCACCACTGGCTGCTGAGATAAAAGTCCAACACTTACTAGAGTCAGTAACTCAAAGCTGGCCAACTCAGAAAGAGGAAATTCTACACATTTTTACAATCTATGTGACAGCACTTGCTAAGACTATTCAAATTCTAAAGAGAGTTCTCCAAAAATTTCAAGCAGAACTGAAGTTCCAGGAAGACGGTTAAGCCTATGGCGTTGAAAACCCACTAAAATTGCCCCCGTCTGAAAAGCACGCACTAGGATATCCATTTGTTCAGACTGAACACCCTGCCATTAATTTGATCCTTTTGGGGTTTAGCCAACAATTCCTTTTATTGAACAGTGGCAAGAAATTCTTTCAATGGCTATTCTGCCAGAAATGAGGGTCCTTGGGTTTAAGAAGCAAGAGTTTGGGATTGACAGTAACAGTTTACAGGTATATTAATACGTGTCTAAGTGTAATTCAATCAAATAAAAGCCTACAGAGAAACAGAATACCCAAAATTACTGTCTCAGAACACTGATCAAACTAGTAAGTCACAAACTACCAGAAACAATGGTGCTGAAGTTCAAAAGAAAACCAGCTATAAGCTAAGACAAACAAATCTCTTTCATAAACCACTTCCAAAGGTTACTTACAGGGTCTAACAATAAAAGACTGCTGTTGTCAAAAATAAAAATAACTACAATACATGTTTCCACCCAGGGAAGACTGGAGAAAGGGGAAGGGAGGGGAGGGTTGTATGTTTACTGACATACTGAAGCAGAGTCACAATCACAACTGAGCATAAAACAGTTTTTTGCATCCTAACAGCCAAAACAGAAAAGGAAATACGACTTCAATAACTTTCATAACTGGGGAAAATAACAAAAAGTCCCTGCTCATCAGGGAAACATGTTTTCCTGACAGTGAACTGAAACATACACTTCCTCACATGAGGGGTTCGTGAATCCTTTGTTCACTCAACACCCAATATCTATTAAGTCAGTGCCTACTATCTTTCCAGGCCCTGTCCTAGGAATTTGGGAACCAGCAGCCAATAAATCAGATAAAGATCTCTCTGCCCTGGGGAAGCTCACAGGTACTGCAGTAGATGGACAATATATACAATAGTAAATTACTTACTATATTGTTATGCTATGGGACAAAGAGGAAGGGCTGGATAAGGGAGATCAGGAGTAGGAAGGCAGATTGTAATTCTGAATTTTAAGGTATTGAGACAATTGACACCCGGTAAGGACTAAGAGTAAATATGGAGGTGAGACTGCTTCAGGCAAAGGCCCTAAGGGGAAGCATTCAGGTATGTTTGAGGAAGAGCAAGGAGGCCAAACACAAGAGGGAGAAGGGAGAGGACAGGACAGGGCCAGGATAGGAAGTTAAGAGAGGAAACAAGGGAGCAGCTCAGGAAAGCCAGAGAGTTCACTGTAAAAACTTTTCCTCTATGAAAACGGGAAACCAGCAGGGGGTTTGAGAAGTGCCACCATCTGACTTCTGTTTTCAAAGGATCATTGTTGAGAATAGACTGCAAGGGCAGAAGCAGGGAAAGCAATTATGAGGCCATTGCAGTAATGCAGGTGAGTGAGAGAGGATGGTGGCAGTGGGAAAGGGGGGAAGGAGGCAGATTCTGGATATATTCATAAGGCAGAGTCAACAGGATTTGCTAAGATTGGAGGTGGAGTGTGAGAGAAAGAAGAGTGAGGATGAGCGTACCGATTTTGGATTCCATCATCCATCAAGACAGAGAAGATTGTGAGAAGAAGAGACTGGGGGAACCACGAATTGTTTTGGCCATGCTGAGTTTGAGGCACTACCAGACATCCAGATGAAGTTACGAGCAGGAAGTTGGACATATAAGAGTGGAGTTGGGGAAAGAAGTCAGGCTGGAGAAATAAATGTGAGAATAACCAGAATCGATAGTAACTAACGCCATGAAACTGGATGAGGTCACCAAGGGAGTGTCTACAGAAAAGAACCAAAAAAATCAAGGACTGAGACCCAGGGTCCTCCAAAAATCAGGGAAATGAAGAACCAGCAAAGGGAAGCACGGAGTGGCCAGCGAGCCAGGCGGCGAACCAGCAGGTGTAGGAGAAGTTAACATGATCACGCTTTATGTTATCCTTCAGTAACAGCAACAGGAACATCAAGTCAACCAAGTTCAGAGAAGATGCTTCTATGGGAAGCTACTGCACAGCAGTCCAGGTGTTTAGCTTTTGGTCCGTTCTGCCTAGATTACCACAGCGGTCAGCACCAAGGAGGAGTAGGAAAAGAAAGGCCAGCACGGGCCAGAGGCTGGAGGTCGGGAGAGCGCAGGCTGGCAACACACTGCAGCCTAAGAAGGAGAGTAGAGTTTGGAGAGTCAGCTGGGGTAGATGCCAAAGTAGCTCCCTAGGAAATACCAACTCCAAATCCAACAGTTAGTATGCAGTCCCTTCCTGACCTGCCCCTGCAGAAGTGCCCATTATCGCATTGCCTTCTGCCAGTTCAACCCACCTGGGTCCTAGGCCTGGAGTGCAGACACCCTGGCACACCAGGAGCTCCTCCCTCATTAGCAAAAGGGCCCTGAGTCTGAGTACAAGGGACAGAGACCCCAGCATCCCCTTGAGCACACAATAAAGGAGATAAGGGAGCACATAAAGGAGTGTTATCTGGTATTCTCTCCTCTCTCTCTCTCTCTCTCTCTCTCTCTCTCTCTCTCTCTCTCTCTTTCTCTCTCCCTCCCTCTCTCTCTCTCTCCCTCTCTCTCTGTACAGCCCTCTTAAAATTTTCAAATACACCAAGTAAGCATGATATATATACTTACATCCAGCCTTGTTCCAAAAAGGGCTTCAGGCAAGTCTTAAAACTAGATTGAACTATATTTACCTTAATTTTAAAAACAGTAAAGAAAATATCAAATTCAGAACAAGGGAAAATACAATGGAATAGTAAATGAGGCCTAAATTAGTCAGCAAAAAAGATGCCGTAAGGTCCAACATGGCTGTTTACCAGTGGGATATAAATTTGGCCAAATATTGAAATCACAATTTCTTACAGGACTCACATTGTTCAATCAATCAAATGTTTTCCCAAGAAATGTCCCAGCATTACTCCACCCTATAGCAACTTTTCTAAGGATTCTTCTAAAAAGGGCTGCCGAGAGACACAAAAGGGATTGTGAAGTGGGAGAGTTTCCTGTCGTTGCTTCTTACACTGTTTCCTATCCTCAGTCATGTAAGCTGAGGATATCACACATACTAACCCCACAGAAGAAATTAGAAAGGGAAGTATGGCTTCCCAAGTACCCAGTATTTCGATGGAACAAATGTGTAACATCCTTTAGAATTTCATGAATGAACACTATTTCCCCAAATCAAGTTTTCATTCATAACTGGGGCAGGTCAATTGTGCAGAAAGAGCCCAGAGTGTAGCATTCCACATCACCAATGGAGGGTTGGTCCTCCTACTGTAAAAGGCAGCCAAGTGGAAATTTTAACATTCACATAAAAACTGCAGAACCTGCCCTGCTGGTGTGGCTCAGTTGTTGAGCATCGACCTATGAATCAGGAGGTCACAATTCGATTCCCGGTCAGGGCACATGCCCAAGTTGCGGGGTTGATGTCCAGTGTGGGGCATGTAGGAGGCAGCCGATCAATGATTCTCATTCACCATTGATGTTTCTATCTCTCTCTCCCTCTCCCTTCTTCTCTGAAATCAATAAAAATATATTTTTTAAAAAGATTCTGATTTTGTACTTTTTGTTATTGTTAATCCTTATCTGAGGATATTTTTCCATTGACTTTAGAAAGTGGAAGGGAGAGGAAGAGACAGAGAGAAAGAAACATCATTTTGAGAGACACATCAATTAGTTGCCTCCCGCACATGCCCGGACCAGGGCCAGGGATTGAGCTGCAACTTAGGTACATGTCCTTGACTAGAATCAAAGCCGGAAACCTTTAGTCCATGACTCAATGCTCTAGCCAATGAGCCAACCCAGCTAAGGCTGATTTTGTACTTTTTAAATGGTAAGATAGACATTTCCCATTAAGGATATTAGCAATAGCTCAGCAATTTCACGTTTGGAAGAAAAAATACCAAGGCATATTTACTGGGCCCTAATAAATTTTAATTTCACCAAAGACCTCCATTTCTCTACCCTTCTCTTGATAGAACCATCTGCCTTTAGTTGGCGGCCAAGACCCAACTATTTCAAGCAGTTAAACAAAAAAAAACAATGACCAATGAGATAGAGTGTAATACATGAAAAATCAAGAACTAAAGTCAAGAAAGTAATAAGAGTAATTTCTTGATTAAAATACAGGTCTAGACCTTTGAGAAACAATGAGTGGAAAGTTACCAAATTGCGGGCACAGCTTTCCAGCTCATAAAAGATTAATCAGTCCTGTGTACAAAAATTAGACCCTATTTTCCATTATCTCGGCAGATTTCTGAAGCATAACCTTTTCAAAATAAACCCTGAAATACAGATTTAATCAATTCTAAAAACTGTTTCTGCATCAGCATACAGGCCATTAAACCTCTGAATTAAATATAGGGTGCCATTGTGGTAGATGATGTTGTTTCAATTATTTGCTGCCCTCCCCATGAGAGGATTATACCTCCCACTGTCACGTGACAGTGTCCTCAGATGGAGGAATTCTTCTACTTCCCTACTTCACTGCTGGGTGGGCTTAGCCAAATGACTTGCTTCAGCCACTGGTCCTTTCCTTTCTTACCCTTTCCTAGTCCCAGGAGATTATGTCCCAGATTGGGGTGGCCCATTCAGCCTGGATCTAGCTAGAGCAGTGGTTCTCAACCTTCCTAATGCCGCGACCCTTTAATACAGTTCCTCATGTTGTGGTGACCCCCAATTTCATTGTGACAAATTGAACATAATTAAAGCATAGTGATTAATCACAAAAACAATATGTAATTATATATGTGTTTTCCGATGGTCTTAGGCGACCCCTGTGAAAGGGTCATTCGACCCCCAAAGGGGTCGCGACCCACAGGTTGAGAACCGCTGAGCTAGAGTAAAGACGACTCTTGAAGCAGGGCCATAGCTATCATGTAATATGAACAAGAAATTAAAATGTTGTTTTAAGCCACTGAGCATCTAAGCTGAGAAAGGAAACCAACACTTTATTTTTTAAAATGTTTTCACGCTCAACGGAGTAATTAATACCTACAGCAGCCTAATGAAGGTAGATGGGCATGTAGGTCTTACTGCCAGTGAATTTGCAGGCTGGCCGTCTGCATAACAACTCTAATAAACTGTAAAAAACACCTCCCTTTTTCTACTTAAGGTTTTTGCCTTATAAATATATGCCTTAAGGGAAAGGGGAAACTTAAGTTACTGACCTTTAGGAGACCTTCTTGAGAACAATGGTAGGTTCAAAGAAGATAAAGTTCAACAGCTCACCGTTCCACAGTCCCGTAATTAATCTCGAACTGATAGGGGGATAAAACAAGAATCAAGGTTATAAACTTAACCTGTACACCAGTCTCCCAGCGAAACAAGGAAATGTAACTGCCTGGGATTTTATGAGATATAGAAATCATCCCCCCGAAAAAGCCGGGGTTCACTTTAGCTTTTTACTATTAGTCCCTGCCTGGGAGTCTTACTAATAAGATCTAATACAATCATTTTCCAAATGACCGGTTAAAACAGAGCTTGATGAAAATGACTAGAACTCTCCATTTCTTTTCTGGAAGCCAAAGGAAAGCAACACCCCGAGATAAGGCTCCTCTCATAGCTACTCTGATGAAACACATCAAGTCATTTAAAAGTTAATTTCTGAAGGAAAAGCATTCAACACCTCCTCTCGCAAACGTGCGCTAGGTCTTGGCAAGCTGGAAGTCCAGAGGAGCTCAGAAACTTACTAGGATTAAGCTGAAAGGTTGTCATATCCAGAGGCTGTGGTGAGAGTCTGTTTTCCATGGGAGGAAACAAATGGAAGGAAGGCCCAGTGGAAAGGTGCCTAGCGAGCCCTAAACGGTTTGGCTCAGTGGATAGAGCATCAGCTTGCAGACTGAAGGGTCCCAGGTTCGATTCTGGTCAAGGGCATGTACCTTGGTTGCGGGCACATCCCCAGTAGGAGGCGTGCAGGAGGCAGCTGATCGATGTTTCTCTCTCATCGATGTTTCTAACTCTCTATCCCTCTCCCTTCCTCTCTGTAAAAAATCAATAAAATATATTTTAAAAAAAAGAAAGAAAGAAAAGAAAGGTGCGTAGGGAGAGGCAAAGGGCAATGCTAAGAAATCCCATACTGGCATCTCCAAGTGAAGGTTTACAGACCTTGGAAACTGTAAACCTACAGAGACTGGGAGGGAGAGAATGCTACACTCTGCTTTGAATCCGGGGCCCATGGTTCTCTCCACCAGCCTTAGCAAGCCCGAAATAAAGGTCAGAATGGCTATTTGCACTGTTAAGCTTCAATCAAGTTAGGAACAGTATTTCCTATCATCGGAAACAAAGTTATACCCCGGAGATGTGACTCACCATGTATCTGGGAAATTATCCCATAATCCCCGAAATGGTACAAAGTAACAGCAGCTCCCTCTACAAGGCTAGTTCGTGGTGGCTCTTGGTAAAACCAGAGTTCAGGGAGACTCCGCAAGAAATCAGGGTCAAGCTGCTGGGGTGTCCTGTTTGGAAGTAGACATCAGAGTCTGATGTGGTTGGGAGGGAACAAAGAATTTCTGGGGACTTCCCCGACCCCCTGCTCCAAATACTAGCTGGACAACATGGGAGGAAGCCTACCTTCAGCAGGAGAACATGTGGTAAAATGGCAATCTTTTTTTCTCACACGTTTCCCTTTCCAGAAAAATCCACCTGTCCTTAATTTGGCTGCTTTGTTTGCTACCTAATCCCAACCTCCCTGGCCACAGCTAACTGGACACAGGGGGGAAATGAAGACAATCAGCAGAGAGGGAGAGAGGGCTAGAAATTTTTAAAAAAATATTTTTATTCATTTCGGAGATGAAGGAAGACAGAGGAGATAGAAATATCGATGAGAGAGAATCACTGATTAGCTGCCTCCTGCACGCCCCCAACTGGGGATTGAGTCCGCAATCCAGGCATATGAACCGTGACCTCCTGGTTCATAACTATCTATAATAATAAAAGCGTAATATGCTAATTAGACCGGACAGCCAAACGACCTTCCGAGGCTGCGAGGGCTGAGCCCCTTGCACAAATTTTGTGCATCAGGCCTCTAGTAAGGCATTAAAAAGGAGTTAGGCTTGAAATGGAAGGTCATGATAAACAAGGGCTGGGCTGCCATTTTCTACCACGTGAGCTGAAGTAGAGAAAAAGGGTCTCTACAGAAAAGCCGAGGAATGATGCAAATGCTGGAGACGCGACACCATGAGTGCCCCCAAGAAATCGTAACTCGGGCCCTAACTCCCCAACGCCCAGGAGGACTGCCGGGCTACCACGCTGTTGGGTTTCACTGGGTTCCTTCCAACAAATTCCTTATTGTTGATGCTGGTATGTTTAAGCCAGTTTAAAGGAGTCTTTTCTCTTCTCTTCTGAGACATCACTTCTCTCTCACTTTTTTCTTTATTCAGCCAATAAGCCTTATTGGTTTATTTATGTTAAAATGCTTGATTTTAATAAACTTTCTAAATTAGGAATAACATACATACAGTAAAATACGTAAGTCTTAAATATTTATCACGATGAATTCTTAAAATAAACATATCCATGTCATCAGCAACCAAGTCAAAGATAGAGAATATCCTCAGGGTCCCCACACCCCCTTGCCCCCCGCCCCATACCCCTGCCCTGTCACAACATTCCTTGCACCACCTCCTGCTCTATTCTAACTTCTGTCACCATCGCTTATTTTTTGCCTCTTTTTGAGCTTCATATAAATGATTCGTACAACATGTACACTTGTTTCTTCTTTTACTCAGAGATTCATCATGTTCTATGTAGCAGTAATTTGTTCTTTTTTATTGCCACTTAGTATTTCGTTACATAGCCATACCACAGTTTATTTACCCATTCACTGATATCTGGATTGTCTCTATTATGAACAGTCTTATAACTGCTTCTGGTGCACATGCGCACTCATTCCGGTGGGACATCTAGGAGCATAAGTACTGGGACATGGGATATGCATTTGTTCAGCTTTATAGATTAGTCCAAATAAATTTCAAAGTGGTTCAATCAATTTACACTTCCATCAGCACTGTATGAGAGTTTGAGCTTTTCTGTATCTCTATTAATGGTGGGTTATGTGTTTTTATTTTAGCCATTTGTGTGTGTGTGTGTGTGTGTGTGCGCATTTTAGAGTCATTTCAATTTTGCATTTTCCTTATTTTTTCTCTTTTTAAAATTAAGGTTTTTTTGTTTTTTGATTGGTAGCTGTTCTTTACAGATTGTGCACAAGTTGCCTGTTGGATATAAGGATGACAAATATATTCTACTTTGTGATTTGCCTTTTCACTCTTAATTTTTACTGCTGAATGAAAGTTGTTAATTGTAATGAACATGAGAATAGGGAAAATAGTACATGTTGCTATGAGAAACAGACCCAATCCTCTTGGTCTATACAGCCACTGATTTATGGGAAAGTTAACTATATAGGACCAGGCCTATGAATAGGCCCTAGACTACAATTACAATGTTACCATCCTCACTTCCCCAAAGCTTCAGATACAAGGACTCACCAACTTGACCTGTAGTTTATCAAGGGAATTTATGCATTATATCCTGGAAACATTGTTATAAATAGTGAAGGGTTTGCAACACCAGCCCTTAAAAGTCCCATAGCATGCTTCCAGCACAGCTCAGCATAACCAGCAGTTCTGTAAAGCATTTCCCAGAAGAGATGCTCCCAGAGCCAAGTACCCAACACCTCGACAACTTCCCAGCAATTGCCAGGATCCCATTATTCTAAACAACCAGTGAAAGTTTCCTTGGCAGGAGGAGCAACAAGCTTCCCTTTGAGTGAGCAGACTTCAACAAAGTCTGGGTCAGGCTCACACGCTTATCTATTACCTCATTGATCCTCTCAGCTCCTCTGTGCACTCTCACTCTCCTCATCCCCAAGTTACAGGCAGAGAAAGAGTATCATGCTCAGCCAGGACGGTGGAAGAGCTTGAAGGGAAAGCAGAAGAGTGGCAGCACTTCATGGAGTTGGGGTTTCCCCCTGGACCCAGGCAGGCCCCTGAGCCCACCTTTGCCCTTTTCCATGTTCCCAGGGTTCTTCTTCCACCCACTGTGGGCCACCTGAGATCACAGCCCTCTCTCTGGCCATGAGCAAACAAGGCAGCTCTTTTAAGAATTTCCCTCCCAGGGAGTTTGACAGTCAGGAAATACTATATCCTGGATGTTCCTTGCTTTATCTTCCCTCCCTGCTCTCCCTGTCCCCTTTCTCCCCTTCCCCCCAAGACACAAGCACAATGGCTTAATGATATTAATGTTTCTTTTCAGACAGAAGCAAAGGAGCACATGCCTGGCAGGAAGCAGTAGAGTTAAGAGTCAGAGCCCAGAGTCTGCCCACTGCCCTATATTGAACCTCCTCCCTTCAATATGACCAGACTAAAAGTAAAGGTTAAAAATGGGGAAGAAACGGGAAAGAAAAAGCTCTTCTGGGCCACTGAGGGTCAAGGAGAGAAAAGGAGATGCCCAGGATTAAGCAGGATTTGGCATCTTCAACCGGGCCCGGGACTCAGGCCCAGGCTTAAAGGCAGAGGTCGCATGTGACTCACAGCGGTTCGTCAGGACTCTGCGCAGGTGAGCACAGGTATTTGGCCAAATAGGATGTAAGGCCAGAGGTTTACAACACCTTTTTTTTTTTTTTAAAGAAAAGGAATGATTCATAAACTATAAACTATATAAACTTCAAGCCCCTTAAGCAGTATTTCCTGCCTTTGCAAGGAAAGTTGACCGAGCAGGAAAGAGTGAGTTTTTTCCATTGAACGAAAGCAAATACTTTCCTGAATCATTACGGGCTAAGAGTCCTCAAGGCCTCTTACTCATTCTTGACTTCAAGAGGTGAACCGTTGGCACACCCTTCGCAACAACCACAGACCCGAGCCCGGGCACGGTGGCACTGTTTCTGAGGGAGACGCCTTGGTTCTCTGGACGGTGTTGAAAAGCTCTACGAGCACATGGGAGTCTGTGAAAGGAAAAACCGAAGCCTTTCCAATCAGGTTTTCCTGGTTTGCATGAGCATCCAAACAGTGGCCTTCTGTTTCCTGGGGTTGGCTAAAAGAACTCCCTTTCTTGGCTCCCCCCCCCCCCCCCCCCAAAAAAGAAACAGTCTCTTTCTCTATTAGCCTAAAAATTGATTAAAACTCTCCTGAAGCCCTAGCTCAGGGGTAGGCAACCCCTGGCACGCGTGCCAATGCCAGTAACTTTTGCTGGCACTCGAAACCCTCTCTTATAATCTTCCATTTACAATTTTTTTCTTAATATCGACTTTTTTATTTTTCAGATAAATTCAGTGTAGGTGCATCTTAGATAAATAATTTTACGTAACATATACATTAAAAAATCAATGTATTTTTCATCATCCTATACTGTGTTTGTGTCGCTCGAATGAATTTTATTATTTCTTCAAGGTTCTTCACATACACCTTAAGAGATATCAAGTAGGCGTAACATGTTCTCAAAAAATTAGGGTTGGCACGCAGAAGAATTTTGAGTTAGAGATTTTGCTGGTTTTGGCACACACTCACAAAAAGGTTGCCCACCCCTGCCCTAGCTGGTTTGGCTCAGTAGATAGGGTCCCGGGTTCGATTTCAGTCAAGGGCACATACGCTGGTTGTTGCAGACTCCATCCCCGGCCCCAGTTGGGGCGCATGCGGGAGGCAACCAATCCATGTGTCTCTCTCACATCAGTGTTTCTCTCACTCCGTCTCTCGCCCAACCTACCTCTGTCTAAAAATCACTGGGAAAAATATCCTCAGGGAGGATTAACCAAGAAAAAACTCTCCTGAAAAAAGAATACACTGAATTTGGGGAGGATAACTTACAGCACCCTCGTGGCTCTAAGTTCACACACATGAAACGGTGTGACTGGGGACGCCTGGTGGAGAACAAACACCAGACTCAGACACACACCTGGCAGGTACGGCCAAATCTTGTTAGGACAAATCTCTTTATAACCAAAATGTGGAAACTATAGCTGACAGAAGCATCGGATTCCTGATGACCTACAGGCCAGGTTGCCATGCAGTGGGCACCAGACCACAATGACAGCTGATGAATCGAGGCCTTCATGCGGCTGTGGCAGCCTTAGTATATGTATATGCTACTGATGAAATTACACATATTCACTCAACTACCACCTGGCCAGTCCATACAAAGGCTATTCCTCAGGTCTCTGCACTGTGCCTCCCACCCACATTGCTTCATTCCCAGCGTTATGAACAGTTCTCAGATCCCACAACTGCTCCCCTTTCCTACCCCCCTCCCCCAATAAAAATCTACTAGAACACAAGTCCATGTGATTTCACTGGAGGAATAACCATAAATCCCCTCAACTTAAAAAAAATGTTTCAATATACAAAACTTTTATATCAGTAACTATTTGAATCGCTTCTGCCACTTGCTACTGAAACTCTGCCAAGGCTAAGGAACTTAGTAAATAAAGTTCAATAATTTCTCTCCCAACCTCCTCTCCCCTTGAAGGGATTCAGCAAAGTGGACTCCCACGCGTGAATTTTAATTCTGAACGGAGATCAAAGTGTGGTGTGTCTGGAGGCAGAGAAATCTTATTCTTTCCTCAAGGTCGGAAGCCTGGATTCCGCAAAGACACGTTAGGTATGCCCCCCAGGATTTAATCTTGCCACTGTTGTAGGTGGGCGGGAACGGGAACAGCACTGGGTGTTAAGACTGGTGGGCGCCCCACTGGACCTGGGTTCAGCAACCTCGGTACTTGAGTTCTGGCTAGGAAAAAAATCAGAACCAAGACTCCAACTATAAGAGAACATTTATTTATACAATTACAGAGGTAGAAGAAATAATTCGTAGAAGTGGGCTGAGGAAATGAGTTATGGAGGCAAAGGAAGGGCCCTAGGAGCTTTTGAGTGAGGAAGGCAATGGTAATGCTGTGGTGAAGGGGGAAGAGGAGGGGGAGAGGGAGGGGGAGGGGAGGGGATGGGGGGAGAAAGGAAAAGCTGCAGGCATGCTCCCTGCTCCCAGGAAGAGCGCTCTGGGTCCTCCATCCGAAGGGTTTTAAGGGTGGAGATTTTAGGGGAGATTCCAGGGCACGATCTCAATAGAATATGCATCAGCTTTCCAGGTGGGTCCTTTCAGGGTAGGGATCTCCACTGGCTGATTGGTCAGCCCCAGGGCAGGAGGTCATTATCCAATGAAGCTGCCCTTCAGGTCAGCTGTGGTCCCTTGTCTGGTTTTGCTGCTTTTCTGGGCCAGGAGCTGAAATACAACTGAGGCCTAGATATTATCTCTAGGGAGGAAAAGTGTGTATGTGTGTGTGTGGGGGGGGGGGGGGGGCGGAGAGGGTCCAAACCACGTGACCATGGACTTGCTAGGGGAGGAAAGGCCACCCTGGGGCGAGGACCACTACAAGTGTCCCTTGCTAGGCACCTGGGGCTTCCCACCCTGGGGGCCTTCTGTACAGTCCTTGCTCTGCTCATGTCTGTCTAACTGCCCGCCCACAGCTCTATTTTGGGGAAGGGACATGAGGGACTATTTGGCAGAAAAGTGAGTTTTATGAACAATCCCAGCCCCTAAAAACGGCTTCTTTTAATTAGTTTTTTTTTTTCTTTTTAAATTGGAACAAGCAGCTCTGTTGAGAAGAATGAGTGAGAGAGAATGAGAATGAATGAATTCAAGCTTGATTTCTACTTCTGCTCTATTTTTTCATATTTTCCCCCGAGGTCAAAGTGAGCCAGGCTAGTTAGTAAACCAGGAAATGGAATAGGGAAACTGAGACAGACAGTTAAATGGCCAAGCAGCCTACAGCCATCTAGTAAATCACAAAAATCCTATCTTCCCTAAACCAAGGACACTTAAGAGTAAATGGTTTATAGTTCTCCCCAGTCAGAGGATAAATAGCTTAAGTCACCCTACTCAGGGTGACAGCAGAAATCCAATTAGTGACATTTGTCCCACACCCAAGGTCAGATGAAGTTAAGGGAATAAATTGCATTTTGGCATATTAGCATAAAGTTGATGAATATTCCATTCAGATCCTCCCCAAGACCTTCCCTAACCCCTCAGCCTTTAAAAACCCTCAAAAACTGAAGGTCCAGTCCTAGCCAGTGTGGCCAGTTGAGTTGGTTGGGCATTGTCCCACGAACCTGGAGGTTGCCAGTTCTACTCCCAGTCAGGGCACATTCCTAGGTTGCTGGCTCCATCCCAGTAGAGGGCGTGCAGGAGGCAGCTAATCTGTTCCTTCCAGGATGTTTCTCTCCCCCATGCCTCTCTCTAAATACAGTTTTAAAAATCTTTAAAACAACAACCAAAAAACCCACAAAGGTCCCAGCTCCCTGCATGCTCTCCCTCCCAGGATCACATCCATGCCTTTCCCTCTCCCTCCCCCACAGGTATGCATCTCCTAAACTCTAAGGGACCCTACAAGGCTCACAACCAGGGAGTAATGGGCTAAACCCCTGTCCCCAGCGCTCCCTTTTCTCTGACTGCTTAGTGAGCCAAAGCAGCCCAGCCTAGGCTCGTCTCCCCGCCTAGTCCCTCGCCTGATGCTTCTTCTATCCTGGGACCTTCCTTGTTTCCTGTCCCCAGCTTTAATAAACATCCTCTAAAAGTCACCTGGACTCTCATTGTGAAATCTTTCCTGCACAAAGTCAGGAACCCACACAGGAGCTCTGGCACACAGATTTCAGGGATTGCGAAGCACATCACAGGCAGCTACAAGGTCACCTACCATCCAGATGGCCTGGAAGGCCACACCTAGGAGACTCACCTAGCCCCACTCTTCCGGAGAGGAGAATCGGCAGCTAGAAGAGTTCGAGAAAGCCTTGGGGGTGAGGCTGCCAGAACTCTTTGAAACTGAAGAAACTAGCAAAATTCTTGATAATATCTGTGCGGCAAAAGCTTTTAAATGCCCTCAACCTGGGACCACAGCCAGGCTCCCAGATAAGCTTGGAAGTGACATACATCAATCCTATATTCATCTGTGATCACCCCAGATAATGAGCCCTGTGGCCAAAAACCATGGCACCGCTCTGAAGAGGGTCAGACTGAGCACTTTGAGCTGTTTGTCACAAAGAAGAAACTATGCAACGCCTACAGGAGCTGAATGACCCCGGGGACAGCGGCTGCTTTTTGAAGAACAGGCCAAGGCAAGGCCGCTGGCGATGATGAGGCCATGTTCACAGATGTCAAGGGCTGCCCCCCACAGCTGGCTGGGCGCGGGCATCCACCGAGTCACCATGTTTCTCACAGACTCCAATACCAGTAAAATCAAGGAAGTGCTGTTTCCTGCCATGAAACCGGAAGACAGAGAGAAAATGTAGGAACTGCTGATATACTGGAAAGCACATCAGCTTTGCATTTCTGCAAAAGATCAAGGACTGCAAGGGAATTCTTACATGCTGCTAGTCATTTGGCTCTTGCAACCACCAGGCAGAGAAAAAGGGAAAAGAATGAAGAATTCCTTTTTCACCCCTTGTTACCAAATAAACCATCTGTCTCTAAAAAAAAGAAGGTAAACCAACAAGAACAGAGGTTCTTGTGTGCTTCTCAGGCGACCAGATAATTATAAAAAGGGGGATTAGTATGTCTTCTGAGAGTTAAACTAAGCCCCATTGCTCAATTCCATTAACTAAATGGATTTAAAACAAAACAAAAAACCCAACAGAGCAACAGGCTTCCTGACACTTTGAAATATATAACAGTTTCCAATTAACTGATTGCTTCTGTAATGAAAAAAGCATGGGTTACGTCACCTGCTATGCTCACGCAGAGTACATACTCACAGGCAGCTCACATGTCTAGTGGCTGGAGTGTTTTAATAAGAGCCTCATTGTCAGGCTTCCCCTACTCAGGACAGTTCTGTTTTCTTCTTCAGTGCCCCTCCCAAACACAAGAAAACACACACACGCATACACACGTGAACACGCCAACAAACCTGAGCTTTCCACCTCTCCAGGGCCTTGTCAAGTATACAGTGCTTTCCTAAAAATTATAAAGGTAACTAAAAAGAGAGGAAAACCTATAATAAGATAAAAATAAGAGGGTATCTAATAAATACTGTACTGGAAGGCACAGGGGAGAGGAAGAGAGGGGCCAGACAATATAACCCCCTTAACAGAAAATTGATAGCTACTGTCAAATCTGCAAAATCCAGTAGTATAGCCTGTGGCAGTTTAAATGAAGGCTGCAAATTCTTTGACATTCTTCTCATCAAGTGGAGAGGGTGTCTGTTCCCTCCCCTTGAGCCTGAGCAGGCTTTGTGACTGCTCCAACCAACAGAGCTTGGTGAAGGGAAGCTAGGTAACTTCTGAGGCCAGGCCATAAAAGGCCATGAAGCTTCCAACTGGTTCAGGGGAGGTGCCCACAGCTTGAGTTCACTGTATGTGTCAACATGAAGGGTGTTTTGGAAGGAGATCAACATTTTAATCGACGAACTTTGGGTAAAGCAGACTGCCCTCCATCATCTGGGTGGGCCTCATCTGGTCAGATGAAGCCTGGTGAGGACACAAAAACTGGCCTCCCCAAGCAAGAGGAATGCTCCAGCGGACGGCCTTTGGTCTTCATCTGCGCCACTGGCCTCCTGAGCCTCCAATTTGTGAGCCCACATGGCAGATGTTGGACTTGTCAGCCTCTATAATCATGTGAGCCAATTTTTTATAATAAGTCTGCTTCTATAAAAAACACGTACACATCCTATGGTTCTGTTTCTCTACAGAACCCTGATAAATAGTCATTCACTGCATAACGTTGTTCGGTCAGCACCAGATCACATATACAATGGTGGTCCCCTAAGATGATAATGGAGCTGAAAGTTTCTTATCACCTAGTGATAAAGTCATAAAGTTATAGCGCGATGCATTATTCATGTGTTTGTGGTGAAGCTGGTGTAAACAAACCTATCATGCTGCCAATCATATGAAAAAATAGCACATATAATTCTGTATAGTACATAACACTGATAATGATAATGGCTATGTTCTTGGTTTATATATTAATATACTATATTTTTTATTATTACTTTAGAGTATACTTTTCCTACTTATTAAAAAAAGTTTGCTGTGCCCCAGCCAGGTAGCTCAGTTGGTTGGGTGTCATCCCATGCACAGAAATGGTTTCAGATTCCATTCCCGGTCAGGGCACATACCCAGGTTGCAGGTTCAATCCCTGGATGGGGCACATACAGGAGACAGCCAATCACTGTTTCTCTCTCTCTTTCTTTCCCTTCCTCTCTCTCTCTAACATCGATAAAAACATGTCCTCGGGTGGGGATTTTTAAAAGAAAGTTTGCTGTAAAACTATGCCATGTTACGCAGCCAGCAGCCTCATGCTTTGTCTCTTGATCGCATCACTTTCTGTGTGCTTGATTTCATCTTGTGTTTTGTACAGTAGCATGCTGTTCAAGTGTTTGTAGCCCAGGAACAACAGTCTAGGTGTATAGTAGGCTATACCATCTAGGTTTGTGAAGTACACTCTTTGATGTTCGCACAACAAAATCACCCAGCAGACTGTACCCCCATCGTTACATTATGTCAGGGGTAGGGAACCGTTTCTCTGCCAAGGGCCATTTGGATATTTATAACTTCACCAGAGGCCCAGAGCATGAAAATTCATGCACTGGAGGGGGGCCCCTCAGCCCAGCCTGCCCCCTGTCACAGTATGGGAGCCCTCAGGGGATGGAGGCGACCCAATGATCAGGGGAAGGCGACGCCCCATCACACCTCTGCTGCTGCCACTGACGACAGCGCAAGCCTCGGGCCGGCCCTGGGCGGCTGGGGGGCTGAGGGGACTGGGGGGTCTCTGGAGGCAGATGGGCCGGGGCACCTGCCGCCCCAGTGGAGCTGAGGGGACTGGGTGCCGCCATCTTGTGGCTGTGGGCACCAGCCATCTTTGAGGGCGTGGTAATCAATTAGCATATTCCCTCCTTATTGGCTGTGGGTGCCACTATCTTTTAGGATGGGGCAGTCAATTAACATATTCTCTCCTTATTAGCTGTGGGCACTGCCATCTTTGTGATGGCATGAGGGTCAATTAGTGTATTCCCTCTTTATTAGATAGGATTCCTGGGCCATACAAAATTATCAACTTAAAAATTAGCCTGCTGTATTTGGTCAAACATTTAATTTACTCACCTCTAATGCCTTGGCAGGGCCAGACCAAATGATTTTGCGGGCCTTATATAGCCCACAGGCCAGACGCTCCCACCTCTGCATTATGTGGGGCATGACTATACGTGGAGGAATCTGGATGGCCACCATGCTTAAGCTATCATATGTATGTCAATAGTCAACACTGAGCCCAGCCTTTTAGCCATCCCCTGCCAAGGCATACAAAGCCTTCTTAGACCCAGACCGGCCCATTCACCAGCTAAGTGCCACAGGGACCTCAGACATCATGCAGAGCAAAAGCACCCAGCAAGCCCTGCCTGAATCCATGCTACCATGAAACAATTGTTTAAGCCACTAAATGTCAAGGAAATTTGTTCAACAATAACCACCAGAAGACCTAAAAACATAGTCAACAGTAAGACACCTGAAAAGAGACTATACTCTGCACTAGGATCAGAGGAGTGATGGGATTTCATTTTCATTTTAAACCATTCTTTGGTGTTGTTTTTTTTTTTGCATTCTTACAATGTGCAAACATGACTTCGGAAACCTAATAACAAGGTATTATATAACTAAAATTTGCTAAGACAGTAGAACTTAAAAATGCTTCTAACACACACAAAATATATAGTGATGATGTGTTAACTGTATACATACATCAAATCATCATGATGTACACTTTAAATAGCTTACAATTTTATTTGTCAATTATGCCTCAATAAAGCTGGGGGGAAATTTTTAAAAATTAAAGGGACAACAGAAAACATGCTTAGCACATACTGTGTATCAGGCAGTCTTCTAAATACTCTATGTGTTTTAACTCATTTAACCCTCACAATAACCCCATGAGAGGGGGGTGACTTTATTTTGCCCATTTTAGACATGGGAAATTAAGGCACAGACAGGTTTAGTAACTGCACCAACATCACACATCAAATGGCAAAGCCTAGATTCAAACCAGTCAGTCTGGGCCCAGAGCTGCATTTCCACAAAGATCACCCACCAGGCTCGTTCAGCAGTCACAAGCCACTGGATAAAGGTACAGTCTCAAAGTGCACTTACCTGGGTCTCCAAGCATGTGACTGACCACACTTACTATGCGTCAAGCACTGCTGGGCTGCCTTGTTTCTCAAAGCCTACCTAACCTGCAGTGCTTTTTACTCTCCACCTGTACAGTTTTCAAGGCCCAAGGTCCCTAAATATCACCCGAATCTCTCCACTCGGCATCCATTTCTCCACCCCCTACATTTCCAGAATGAACCACTGACAGCAGGTATTTCCCTCCTTCTGACTCCTACTACAATTCTGTATCTATCTCCCCGCTTGCTATGAACTCTGTGAGATTCTTTGCTCTCAACATTTCTTCTACCTTTATATTAGTTTATCTTCAATATCTTCCAGACAAAGAATGGTAAGGAAACAGCAGTAACCCCATGGTCCAGAGTGGTCTGTGAACTAACGCGTTAATCTCTCCCCTTGAGAATGGCTCAGCAGTCTCTTCTCTTTAGAGATACCTGCTCTCTAGCCACTTTCTTTTTCTTTTAAATTTAAATTCTTATTGTTTAAAGTATTACATATGACTCCTTTTTCCCCCTTGACCTCTCCCTGACCGCTCCCACCCCACTTTCTAAAGACAGCTTTAAAGCTCAGCTCAAGTCTTACTGTTTATGGAAGCCAATCTTAACCGACCAGGCAAGAAAGGCCTCTTTTGACTCAGAACTCATATAAGCATTCCGTATCTGTTAAGTAAACTAGACACTCCTATGTCACATATAAGAATTCTGCTTAAGTGGTATTGTTAATTTTTATACAGAATTTCTGATCATGCTTAATGGTACGATCCTTCTTATATCATCTAAAGCTCCTAGCTCAGTACCTTTGCAAAAAGTATCCTATAAAGAAAAATACTACGTGAGTAGTAAACGAGATCACAACAAAGTCACTTTTACCTTATTTACCAAGAAGATATCAGGGTCACCCGGATGGTATGGCTCAGTGGTTGAGCAGTGACCTAGGAATCAAGAGTCTGGGTCCAGAGCTATATTTCCACAAAGATCACCAGGCTCGTTCAGCAGTGACAAGCCCGGGTTGTGCACATGCCTGGGTTGCTGGCTCAATTACCAGTTTAGGGCATGCAGGAGGCAGCTGATCCATGATATTTATCTCTTACAAATGTTTCTATCTCTCTATTTCTCTCCCTTCCTCTCTCTCTCTTTTCTCTCTCTCTCTCTCTATCTCTCTCTTCTCTCTCTTTGTCAAATCAATACAACATATCCTCAGATGAGGATTTTTAAAAAAGAAAATACAGTAATTAATAAATAATAATACAAGAATAAGCTGTTTCACATACAACTGTAAAACTACTTTTGCCCCACCCTGTATACCAGTAATACTACAAAATTTAACACACATTTCCAATGTTGGGTAAATTATTAAATGAAAACATAACCATGACATTGTGGACCTGTATAGGAAGTAAAAGTCATAAAGTCTGGAGCAACATTAAGATATAGTGTTAATATACAAACAAAATTGAATATTAGGATTATGACTCCATAAAAATATGAACAGACATGGAAAAGCACTGGAATCGAACACAACAGAAATAATCAGTCTGCTGAGATCTATTAATATGGGTCACCAAAATCTCCTTACCAGTAAGTCTACTGCTTTTGCAATTTAAAAAAGGATACGACAGTCCTGGCCTGTGTGGCTCAGTTCGTTGGGCGTCTCCCACGAACTGAAAGATTGCTGGTTAGATTCCCAATCAGGGTACATGCCTGGGTTGCAGGTTCAATCCCTTGGAGGGTTCATGGAGGAGGCAGCTGATCTAGTGATGTTTCTCCTCTCTCTCTCTCTCTCTCTCTCTCTCTCTCTCTCTCTCTCTCTTCCCCCTCCCTTCCTCTTTCTCTAAAAATCAATTTAAAAATCTCCAAAAAAAAAAGAATAGGACAAAACTCTCATATACTGCTGGTTGAAGTATAAACTACATTGCAATCTGTTTAGCTGTATATGCTAAACTGAACACTAGAACTCAGCAATTCTACCCCTGAGGGCATTCCCAATACAAATACAAATGTGTACAGGTATATCAAGACATGTACTAGAATGTTCAGTCACACAATTCACCACCGACAAAATCTGGAAATGACTCAATGCCCATCAACCCTAGAATGGATAAATAAATCGGGGTAGGATTACACAATGGAGTATTGGCCAGCAATGATAATTATTGAACTATAGCCATATGCAATGTTGAGAAAAAGAAACGATATATATCCACTACTTTTGGATTATTAGGCAAAACTAATCTATGGTTAGACTATCCCTTGGGGATAGTGACTGGAAAGGAGCATGAGGGTTCTTCTGCAATAGGCAGAACACAGTGTTCTGTTCCTGGATCCTGGTGCTAGTTATAAGTTTATGTTCATTTTGTAAATATTTGTCATATTGTATGTTATAGTTCAATTTTTTAAATTACATTTTTTAAAAAAAAGAGATGGCATAAGTCAAGCTACCCACACATGAGGCATAAAATTTCCTATAACATTTGAAACCAGTTGGCTTCTTTATTTGACTGTAGAGCAGAAGAGAAGTGTGGTGGCTGTTGCGTAATTCACCTAGCTTCAACTCTGCTCACTAAAATGTGATTTTTTATTTTTTTATTTTTTTATCTTTACATTCTTTATTAGTTAAGGGATTACAAATGTGTCCTCATTCCCCCATTAACCCCCCCCCCCGACTCATGCTCTCATCCCCCTGCTGCATGCACAAATAATCCAACAAATGCCTGAGTAAAACATATGTTACTTTTTACTGAGATCCCTTTGGCTGCCTCTGAATCTGCTCATCCCACAGCTACTCCACTTTAACAGGCCTGGGCTCCCACAACACCCTTCTGTTAGCCAGACTCCTGCCCCCTCCCTGATTCCTTGAATTTCCTTCAACTACCAGGGGTTCTCAACCTGTGGGTCGAGACCCCTTTGGCGGGTTGAATGACCCTTTCCTTCACAGGGGTCGCCTAAGACCATCCTGCATATCAGATATTTACATTACGATTCATAACAGTAGCAACATTACAGTTATGAAGTAGCAACGAAAATAATTTTATGGTCGGGTCACAACATGAGGAACTGTATTTAAAGGGCCAAAAGGTTGAGAACAACTGAACTAGACCCTTTCCCATTCTCCTCCTCCCTGGACTAGGGGATTAATGCATGAGCAGTTTAGTTCATGTGACTATCTGTGAGTAGATGTTGAAATGAACCTCTTCTACTGGCCTTTTGTCTGTGATTTTTTTCTTTGGGGCCATTTTGGATGATTTAAAACAAAACTATTTTTAAATTTGCAGTCCCGTTTTCCCCTCTATCATCTCCCCTCCCCACCCCCACCCCCAACTCACTTTGGCTGAGGCAGAAACTCAACTAGAGTGATCTGTGGACTTGGCAAATCTAGAATGCAGAAGTGTCCCAAAGCAACCCTGTGGCCTATGAGGATAAATCACATTCCTAATTTGTGTATTTTTACATATATATCTTTTTTAATTGATTTTAGAGAGGGGAAGGGTGAGAAGAGAAACATCAATGTGAAAAATATCATTGGTGCCTCTAATACCCACCTAGACTGGGGAAGGAAGCAGCAACCTGGGTATGTGGAATTGACCTGGAATTGAACCAATTAATGGGACAACTAAGCCACACTGTCCAGGGCTAATCTGTGTGTCCTTAAAGAAGGCATTCACTTCTCCCCTAGGGGACTCTCCTCCATCCTTACACATTTTTTAAAATATATTTTTATCGATTTCAGAGAGAGGAAGGGAGAGATAGAAACATCAATGATGAGAATCACTGATCGGCTGCCGCCTGCACGCGCCCCACACTGGAGACGGAGCACGTGAGCAACCCGGGCATGTGGCCTGAGAGGGAATGGAACCATGACCTCCTGGTTCATAGGTCCTCACTCAACCTCCGAGCCTCGCCTGCCAGGCTCCTTCGACATTTTAATCTCGACACAGGACAGCCCGTATCTAATTTTTCTGGCACTGCCTCAGCAGCAGCACCTTTCCCCAAATCTATTAAGTGTAAAAGGACTGAAGGTAACTTCTGTTTGCTCGGTCTCTATCTTGGGAAAACTTCACCTTAAAATGAGGGAGTACTAGGCTGGGGAGGAGAAATGCCCAGTGACTGCTAATGGGTAACTGCCAATGGGTATAGGGTTTCCTTTTGGAAAATGTCTGGAATTAGGTAGTAATGATGACTGCATAACTTTGTGAATATACTAAAAACCCCTAAATTGTACACTTTAAAAGGATAAGTTTATGGCATGTTTATTATATCTCATTTTTTAAAATAAAGGTGAAAGAGTGTCCAACTTTTTTAGAAAAAAAGGAACAGGTAAAGTGCTAAGTACCACCTAAAAATCAAGTTGAATAAACTCCTAATTAAAAATGAGAAAACCGGCTCTGATTCCAATCCAGCTCAGAGGTAGGGGACGGGAGTGGGTGAAAGTGAGGCAAGAAACTGCACAATGACAGACCTGCACGACGAACCTCCCTTGTTAGTCTAGCGCTCTCGTCCTAATACAGCATTTCATTAATCCAAGATGAACCTCCGAGGAGACGATGTGCAGAGAGCGATCCCTGGGGGACGCCATAGGTTGTTTTTCATGATAACTCGGCCAAAGCCCTCACCCAGTCACCCCGGCGCAGCAGAGCTCTGGCTGGCCTGCCGGACTCCCCGCGGAGAGCGGCCGGGGGTTCCACGCGGACCCGGCGGAGAGGATGAGCGGGGAGGAGGGGGGTGGCTGCCCGAGCGCAGCACTCCCTGCGTGTCTGCCGACGCGGCGTGTTGGAGGGGGCGCTCAGGGGCCAGTCCGCTTCAGGGCACGCGCACCCTCCCTCGACCCGACGTTACGGACCCACCAGAAGCCCACGCCGTCCCGACCGAGTCCCGAGGGCCCGAGGCCGAGTTCCCACACCCCTCCCCCACCTGCCGGCCCTCCGACCGCGGCCCGAGTCCTCTCCGAGTTGGCTGAGGGCGACTCGAGGCCACTTGCCGCTCCGGAATAGAGATTAACAGGCCGACCGCCTGCCCTCCCGTGGAGCGGAGAACTTCTCGGGGAGACGTCTCGGAGGGGATCTCCCACCCCATCCCGAGCGGATCAAAGGGCCCGGGGGCATCAAAAGGCCGTGCGCTCCGGCCGGACTTTCCCGCTGCCCGGAGCCAGGCGCGCCGCGCTCCCCTTCCACACGGACCCAGCCCCGCGGCGCAGCGAGCGCCAAACCCCGGCGACCCCGTCCTAGGCCCGCTCTGGGGCCGTCCAGGGAACCGGCGAGAGCGATCCGCGGGGCTGCCCTCCGCCCCCGCCACGGCCGCCGTGCGCCCCCGGCGCGCGCCAACTTGGCCCGGCTGGGCGGAGGCCGGGCCGGCGCAGGAGCCGGAGCCCGGGTGGCCCGCGCCCACCCCGCGGGGAAAAGGGCGCAGCGAGTCCCCGGCTGCACTCACCTCCGCGCGCTCCTCCCGTCCTGCCGAGCCGGGCGCGCCGCTCGCGGGCTCCGCCGGCTCCGGGACCTCGGAGGAGGGCGGGGCGCAGGGGGCGGAGCCGGCCCGCTGCCCAGCGCCAGAATTAAACACCGAAACGCTCGGTAGCCGCCCGGCCCTGCAAACGCGGCTTAAGGTGCAGAAGTCGGGGGAGGCTGGTCAACCTCAGACGCCGGGTGAGGAATGCCTGAGGCTGCTCCCGGAGCGCGGCGGGAGGGAGCCCCAGGCGGCCCCTGAAACCTCCGGGAGCCCCGGCTCTCCGAGCGCTTTGTACCCCGGGACCGGCCGGCGGGCGGCCTCAGTGCGCCTGCGCGCGGCCCCAAGCTCACCGAACCCACGAGGCACCTCTGCTCACCTCCTCGGAGGTCCCCGACCCGGCCCGCCGGCCTCTGCACCGCAAGAACCAGGCCCAGGAATTCCCTCCGCACTTTCCTCCGCCCACGTGTGTTTGCTTTTACCCCCAGGAAGGGAAAGAGCCCATCCCCCGCCCCCTTGAAACTTGCTTCAGTTCAGATCTATTATCTCCGAGCGGGAGCGGGAGGCGTCCCCGGACGCCGCAGGGGTGGCAGGTTAACTCTCCCGTCCTGTGCCTTTTTACTGCAGCCTTTCACTCGCTGAGAATGTGCTCTGCAGCGGTGGGGTGGTTTTCTGGCCCGGGGTGAGAAAGGGATTGTGGAGCGTGCAGGGGTCTTGTCTCCTGCAGGTGCCTGAGCGGGACAGTCTCTGGGGCCTCAGCAGCCTCCCGCCGTTCCCCGAACCGGCCTCGTGTCTCCCGTGCGTTCGCTCCTGCCCCGCCCCGGCACGGAATCCTCCGTGGAAAGCAGAGGATGCCTGTCCAGAGGGCGCAGGTGTTGGGGGCTCCAGAGAAAACGCAGTACCTGCCTTGGGAACCCATTACCGAACCAGGACGTCTGACACTGGATTCAGAGCAGTCTCAGTGGGTGCCAGAGAGATGAGTAGGGGTTAAGTGGCCGTGATTTGAGTCTTTCAAATTGTAGATGGTTTGAATAAACAGGACGGGAGGATGTTGATAAAAACCAACCAAGACAACAACCATTAATGCCAGCTCTCTAATCACTGACTTTCTTAAGGGGGACAGAGGGGGGTCCTCCCAAGCTCTCCTGCGGAGCGCACGCCCAGCTGGGCCTTACACACGTCACAACTTTTTGCTAGTAGGTTAAAATGAAGAGTCATCAAACTCCACAAGTTGAAATGCTGGCCTCTGGGGGGAAGAGGCTGGCAAAATCAGTGCTTCTCTACTTGTTCGTGGCAAAGCACACCTGCAAATTCCTGAAATTGATGGCCCCTGCCTGTTAAGAGGACAGGCAAAGGGCAGCTCAGAGATACTGGGGACAGGAAATCTTACTTTAGCCTTAGCCCAGCTGCCGGCTCACCAGGTAACATAACAGTAAATAAACTTCTGGGCCTCTGTTTCTGTAGACCAGGATGTATGGATTCAGTAGGTCCTTTCTAAAATCGCCCCCCCCCCCAGACGTCTATGAAAAACACACACAGAGAAACTTCTTCACAAGGTGAGGAGTGGGGAGGGGAAAATCGGGCGGGGGCGGGGGGAGGGGCGGGACTCCTGCATATATAAAGTGCCTGCACCTTGTATTTCCTCTTCCTTACAGTCAGTAAGCATTTATTTCATAGGCCTTCAAATGTTGGCAACTCTAATCCATCAAAAGTAGGGCAGATCCAGAGTTTTTAGTGGATTTATATTTGAAAAATCCTCATTTTTCAGTCATTTTTCTATTGAGATACAATTCACATAAATTTACTCTTAAAAGGTATAACTCCATGATTTTCAATTATTCACAAAGTTACGCAACCATCACCACTTATCAGATAGAAGGATCTCTTGCAACTGGATAATTCCAGAACACTGTCAGCACTCCAATATTCCCAGGCCCTCCACCCTCACCTTTAGTCCCAGATAACCAGTAATCTACTTTCTCTCTCTATCGATTTGCCTGTTCTCACATTTCATACAATAGACATCCTTTGGGTCTGGCTTCTTAAATTTAACACAATATTTGCCAGGTTCGCTCATGCTGTAGCATTGGTACTTCATTCCTTTTTATAACTGAATAATGTTCCCTTGTATGGACAATACCATTATTTACCCATGCATGCATTGATGGACATTGTAGATTGTTCCTACTTTTTGGCTCTTAGGAATAATGCTGCTATGAAATTTCATGTACAAGTTTTGTGTAAACGTTTGTTTTCATTTCTCTTGAGTGTATATCTAGGAGTAGAATGTCTTGGCTAAATGGTAACTCTATGATTAACTTTTTGAGGAAGTAAAGTTTTTTCAAAGTGGCTATACTATTTTACATTCTCATTATGAGGGTTTTAATTTCTCCAAATTCTTGACAGCAGTTGTTACAGTCATCATTTTGATTATTTATATCCTAATAGGTATGAAGTGGTATCTTCTGGTTTTGATTTGTGTTTCCCTAATGATTAATGATGTTGAGCATCTTTTCATAATCTTACTGGCCATTTGTATATCTTTGGAGAAATGTCTATTCAATCCTTCACCCATTTTTAAATGTTTATTGTTGAGTTGTGAGAGGTCTTTACTTATATCTGATAAGTGATACTAGTCCTTTATCTAATATATGATTTGTAAATTTTTCTCCCATTCTGTGGATTGTCTTTTCAATTTCTTTATAGTGTCCTTTGAAACACATATTTTTTATTTGATAGTCACTAACACTTATGTTATAAGTTAACACAATAGTTTTTCAGACTATAATAGTAATACATACCCATTATAAGAAAAAAAAAACTTTGGAAAAAGATAAAACAGGATAAAGAAGAAATAACAATCACTTATGGCTCTATCACCTAGGTATAGCCACTGTTAAGATTATAGAAGATTTCCTTCAGCCCCTTCCCTTTTTTAAACTTTTATTATTGACACTATTACGGATGTCCCCATTCCTCTCTCCCTTTGCCCACCTACACCCAGCCCTCACCCCCCATCCCTCTAGCCACAGGCCCTTTTTTCACACACATTATTTATTTATTTGCTATCTCTCTACGCATGGGGTCATAATGAGGACTCTTACTGGCAGCATCCCCCATGTTCAGAACCTTCTCCTCTCCCTCTTTTCCCATCAAACCTAATTTGGCCAGTGTTCATTCCCTCTGGATTGAGTTAAGCTAATCTGGTACATTAAGAATACATGTAACCACAATTATACAAGATTTGCAGTTAAAGAGCATCTGCCCCGGTTCTTTGATATACACTGTCAGACTACTTGCATGCTGGACCTTCATGTAACACAATTAGGTATCTGCTGTACACTAGGAATCGTGTGCAAATAGCAGCAGCCAGCTCCTTGTCTATCAAGTGGGAATAATACCACTGTGCCTGCTTAGCCAAATTGCAGTGAGGATCAAGCCTTGCAGAGAGAGTGGGCCCGGAATGGGCCTTGGGTATGTTGCAGATAGGAATCTAGACCCCCAGTGTCCTGTACACCGGGCCCCTAAGGTCCATGGCAGCCAGGAGATCAATCAGGAGAGAGTGAGGAGGACGCCAGGCAAGAAGCCAGCAAAGTCCTACCAGGCCTTCGGGGCAGGCCCTGGAAGTAACTTCTTTCCTCATACTCTTCATTTCTCCTTTTTTTTTTTTTTTTTTAATAGTGGATTCCACAGTTATCACTGACATTTTTAAAAAGTTTTTGTCATCCTCAAATATGTTAGAGATGTAAGGGTAGGGGTTTTATCTGGCTTCATGAAAGAGAAACTGTGATAGCAAGAATGTGTGTGTGTGTGTGTGTGTGTGTGTGTGTGTGTGTGTGTGTACGTGCTCCTACCCGAGCAAACCTGGGTCACAAGTGAGTCTCAAAGAAAAAGTAAACTGGGGAGCAGGGGTTCTAGATTTTACTACGGAAAGCTGTGTGTCCCCTCACTCTTGCCATAGTCTTACTGCCACTAAGGAGTCTTCTTTTTAAGGAACACATGTTAATATTACAAAATGCTAGTCGGTGACTTACAACCTGGAAGACTTGCCTCCTGCCAGTGGCTCTTGGTTTCCTCTTCCAAAACGGTGCTGTCACCTGCCTGGTTGGAGAAAGCTAGAATGGGAAGCAGAAGGGAAGGGCCCCTATGGCGGGCTCTGCTCCTTTCTATATCCCAGAGCTCAGACCTCAGATTTCCTAGTTGGTTTTCCACTTAGTTATAAGCATTATGAAGCTTAGGGAATGTCAAAGCCAGTTGCTGCCTGTATCAGAAAACACATAAGGTAACTCATCTAAATCTAGAAAGAAAAGAGGACCTAATTTATTTTCATCTATAACATGACAGCCTCACCCTTGTGGTTCCTGGAAATAACCATTGGAAAGGGAAAGGACTGGTTGATTCATTTGCTTTCGGTATTTTGCAAGTAAGTTGCTGTTCAGTGTGCATTAAGCTAAAGCCCTGTTTGAGCACATTTTATATGCTGCTGAAGGACAGGACCCTAGTTCAGGAAATTTGAGCTAAGAATAGTCTTTATTCATAATTATAATCTTCATTATTTCATTGTTACTATTATAAAATATTTATAGAGGATTCAAAAGGTATATGACATTCTCCTAAGATGCTGAGTGGAGGGATTATGTGTATTAGCCTGTCCCTGCAGAACCACTATATTTAGAACATTTATTTATTTAACAAGCATTTATTGAGGGCCTACTGTGCCCAAAGCACTGGATTCAGCTTGATAAAGGACACAAACAACCCCAAGAAACTACCTGTCTTAATGTCCCTTGATAAGTGTAGCTCCCTTTAACCATGAATTATTTTTGAATGTTAAAGATGGCTTGCTTACCTGGTGGTCCTCAAAACCTTGTCAGGAAGGTGGGTAAAGTCAAAGATTGAGCACCAGGACTGACCAAGGTGGAGAAATGATGGCTCCCTATTTGGAGGCTCTGGTTACAGACAGAGCCGTTCACTGAACACTGTATTCAAAGGAGACCTGGTGCGTATAAGCTAGTGTTGAATTTCAACAAAGAAGGGCTTAGTCAACTTTTCTCTTCCGGGCACAATTGTACAACCTGACAAAGCACAGCCGAAGGAGGGGAGGAGAATGCTGGAAGGGGAGGAGGCAGACACAGGGTCTGGGGACAATGGCTTTGGTTCAGGGGTAGAACCCTCTTTGAGATTCAGCTTTGAGACTTGGAGCCAAGACAGTTACTTATAGGATTTTTCCAAGGTTTTGTTGCCTACTGTCATTCCTAGGTAAGATAGGAAATACACAGAGTTCTAGAAAGCTGTTATCATTATTATTTTATTATTTTGCTATTATTTTAACAAATAAGTTCACCCAGCTCCTTTGCAGGCACCTTAGGTTGGCCTAATGGGCAGTTCACTTATCTAACCAATGCACATATTGTACGTATCCGCTACCTGTACTAGTCTGTGCACCTTAGGAGCACGGTCCTCTCTGTGTTGTCCAACTTTTATGTATCTAAGAACTCACAGTACATTGCCTGGCTAATTTGAGCTATTTTTTATTGTGCCGGTTATTATTTTGTTACATTTTGCAAACTGAAAATAACACAAATGTTGTACAATAGGGAATGTTTGAGATCATCTGACATAGGGAAGAATGCTAGATAGCCAGTAAAAATGCTAAGAACGTTGAATCTGTTGGTACTTATGAAATAATTCTAAGGGGGAAAATCAAATACCATGTAGAGTGTAAACACTGATAACAACTATGTCAAAAAATAAATGCTTGTGAACTGCCAAGGATCAGCAATGATCTTCAGAGATCAAAAGTGATTGAAATAGGTTAAGGTCTAATAAATTCTTTATCTTCAAAAGCTTATTAAAACATATATATCATTGTATTAGTTATTTTATTGCTGTATAAACCAATAACCCCAAGACTTAGAAGCTTGAAACCATAAACATTTATCATCTCACACAGTTGCTAAGGGTCAGATTCTGGGAGCTGCTTAGCTGAACGGCTCTGGCTCAGGGTCCCCCATGAAGCTACAGTCAAAATGTCAGTGCGGGCTGCTGTCATCTGAAGGCTTGTCCATGGCTGTGGGTCCACTTCCAATAAGGCGCTGACTGTTCCTTATCATGGGAACCTCTCCTCTCCACAGAGGGCCTCTCCATAGGGCTGCTCATGACAGGCAGCTGCTTCCCCAATGCAAGTGATGAGAGAGAGAGAGGGAGAGAGAGAGAGAGAGAGAGAGAGAGAGAGAGAGAGAGAGAGAGAGAGAGAGAGAGAGAGAGAGAGAGAGAGAGAGAGAGAGAGAGAGAGAGAGAGAGAGAGAGAATATGAATAGTCATGATAGCTGCAATATCTTTTGTAACCTAATCTCAAAAGTGACCTACCATCACTTCTGCCATATTGTATGGTCACATAGACCCACCCTGGGATGATGTGGCAGGAGACTAAACAAAGTCAGGGGTGAATACTCAGAGACAGGGATCACTGGGGATCATCTTGGAGGCTGGCTACCACAATTATTTATAACAACTAGAGGCCCAGCACACGAAATCGTGTGCGTGTAGGGTCCCTAGGCCTAGCCTGCAATCAAAGCCATGTCTGCCACTCCGCAAAGCTGCTCACTGCTGCCCGGGGATGCTCCACGATGCTGCCACCACCCTGCGACCCTCCATGACGCTGCTCGCCACCGCCCTGGGACGCTCCTCCCCGATGCTGCTGCTGCCCCAGGACACTCTGCGGCACTGCTGCCACCCTGGACCCTCTGCGATGCTGCTGCTGCTGCCCCAGGACCCTCTGCGGCACTGCTGCCACCCTCGGCCCTCCGCGATGCTGCTGCTGCCCCAGGACACTCTGCAGCACTGCTGCCACCCTGGACCCTCCGCGATGCTGCTGCTGCCCCAGGACACTCTGCGGCACTGCTGCCACCCTCGGCCCTCCGCGATGCTGCTGCTGCCCCAGGACACTCTGCGGCACTGCTGCCACCCTCGCCCCTCCGCGATGCTGCTGCTGCCCCAGGACACTCTGCGCCACTGATGCCACCCTCGGCCCTCCGCGATGCTGCTGCTGCCCAAGGACACTCTGCGGCACTGCTGCCACCCTCGGCCCTCCGCGATGCTGCTGCTGCCCAAGGACACTCTGCGGCACTGCTGTCACCCTCGGCCCTCCGCGATGCTGCTGCTGCTGCCCCGGGACACTCTGCGGCACTGCTGTCACCCTCGGCCCTCCGCGATGCTGCTGCTGCCCCAGGACACTCTGCGCCACTGCTGCCACCCTCGGCCCTCCGCGATGCTGCTGCTGCTGCTGCTGCCCCGGGATACACTGCGGCACTGCTGCCACCCTCGGCCTTCCGCGATGCTGCTGCTGCCCCGGGACACTCTGCGGCACTGCTGCCACCCTCGGCCCTCCGCGATGCTGCTGCTGCTGCTGCTGCCCCGGGATACACTGCGGCACTGCTGCCACCCTCGGCCCTCCGCGATGCTGCTGCTGCCCCGGGACACTCTGCGGCACTGCTGCCACCCTCGGCCCTCCGCGATGCTGCTGCTGCCCCGGGACACTCTGCGGCACTGCTGTCACCCTCGGCCCTCCGCGATGCTGCTGCCCCAGGACACTCTGCGGCACTGCTGCCACCCTGGACCCTCCGCGATGCTGCTGCTGCCCCAGGACACTCTGCGGCACTGCTGCCACCCTCTGCCCTCCGCGATGCTGCTGCTGCCCCGGGACACTCTGCGCCACTGCTGCCACCCTCGGCCCTCCGCGATGCTGCTGCTGCTGCCACCCTCGGCCCTCCGCGATGCTGCTGCTGCTGCCCCGGGACACTCTGCGGCACTGCTGCCACCCTCGGCCCTCCGCGATGCTGCTGCTGCCCAAGGACACTCTGCGCCACTGCTGCCACCCTCGGCCCTCCGCGATGCTGCTGCTCCCCCAGGATACACTGCGGCACTGCTGCTACCCTCGGCCCTCCGCGATGCTGCTGCTGCCCCAGGACACTCTGCACACTGCTGTCACCCTCGGCCCTCCGCGATGCTGCTGCTGCTGCTGCTGCCCCGGGATACACTGCGGCACTGCTGCCACCCTCGGCCCTCCGCGATGCTGCTGCTGCTGCCCCGAGACACTCTGCAGCACTGCTGCCACCCTCGGCCCTCCGCGATGCTGCTGCTGCTGCTGCTGCCCCGGGATACACTGCGGCACTGCTGCCACCCTCGGCCCTCCGCGATGCTGCTGCTGCCCAAGGACACTCTGCGCCACTGCTGCCACCCTCGGCCCTCTGCGATGCTGCCGCTGCTGCCCCAGGACACTCTGCGCCACTGCTGCCACCCTCGGCCCTCCGCGATGCTGCCGCTGCCCCAGGATACACTGCGGCACTGCTGCCACCCTCGGCCCTCTGCGATGCTGCTGCTGCTGCCCCAGGACACTCTGCGGCACTGCTGCCACCCTCGGCCCTCCGCGATGCTGCTGCCCCAGGACACTCTGCAGCACTGCTGTCACCCTCGGCCCTCCGCGATGCTGCTGCCCCAGGACACTCTGCGGCACTGCTGCCACCCTCGGCCCTCCGCGATGCTGCTGCTGCTGCCCCAGGACACTCTGCACACTGCTGTCACCCTCGGCCCTCCGCGATGCTGCTGCTGCAGCCCCAGGACACTCTGCACACTGCTGTCACCCTCGGCCCTCCGCGATGCTGCTGCCCCAGGACACTCTGCGGCACTGCTGCCACCCTGGACCCTCCGCGATGCTGCTGCTGCCCCAGGACACTCTGCACACTGCTGTCACCCTCGGCCCTCCGCGATGCTGCTGCTGCTGCCCCAGGACCCTCTGCGGTACTGCTGCCACCCTCGGCCCTCTGCGATGCTGCTGCTGCCCCGCAAGTCCAGTCCCCAGTCCCGCTCTGCTGCCACCCAGCCGGTTCCGTGGTTCCCCATTGGCCATCCAGTGATGGGAGCCTGCGGGCTGGGGGGAGGGACCGAGAAGTGGTCAATGCACCTCATAGCGACTGGTTGATTGGTTGTTCTGGTCTTGACGTCTGGCCTTTTATTATTACAGATAATAGGGCATTTTTGCTCAAAAGCATGTTTCAGTTATTAAATATACATTTCAGGTATACACTGAAATGTTTTATCAAAAATACCTAATTCTCCTAATTATATTTTTCAAAAAATAATCATGATAGTTACTTAGTACTTTCTATGTGCCAAGCACTATGCTAAGCATTTTCCACAGACCCTCTCCTCCAACTCTCACAACTCCAAAGGAGGCACTGTTAGTTGCCCATTTCACAGAGATGGGACTTGAAGCACAGAGAGGTTAAGTAACTGGCTCAAGGGCACAGTAAGGAAATCAGAATATGAACTCTGATCAATGAAAACACATACAGCATCACTAAGCTACATGGATTCACTCTAGTCATAGTTTTGTGAAAGAAATCCCTAACCTATCCATGCTTTACAGGTACACAACCATCATTCTAGGTAAGTGGTTCAGGATTTCCTTGCAGCTACAGAGTAAATAAATAAAGACTAAAAATTGGAGGTTAGGTTCATGAGGTCCTTTGTCATGAGTAGACAATATGAGTTACCTGTCTTTTTTTTTTTTAATCTTGTAGGAAATACTCTGGTAAAATGCAACATATAGTTTTTAATATCATTTTCTTGATCTCAGAGAGAGGAAGGGATAGGGAGAGATAGAAACATCAATGATGAGAATCATTGATTGGCTGCCTCCTGCATGCGCCCCATCGGGGATCCCGGGCATGTGCCCTGACTGGGAATCGAACCCCTGGTTCATAGGTCAATGCTCAACCACTGAGCTACACCAGCCGGACAATTTTTTTTTTTTTAATGAACAGTCTACATTTGTTGCCATGTATGTTTATTTTTTAACCTTAGAAGATGTATTAGAAATTTCTAGAAACCACAAAAATTCTAAAAACAAAAGATGCTTTTATCCTAGAAGAGAAATAAGCTAGGTCAGGACTGAAGTATTTCCATTGCCCAAGTAATAGCCTGTCGCTCTGTAAAGTGACCCTATAAAACTTGAACAAATATTTACCTTTAACATTAGAAAAGGACAGGGCAGCAGGTGACATTTCATAAGGCATGAAATGAAAGAACTTCCTTCCTTTATTCCTTTAGTTAGTATGTTTTTTTCCTCAGACACAGAGGTATTGTTTGATAAAAGGTCAGCATTCAATCTAACTTGCCCAGGTCTACCTAGAACTGTTAACTGTACACTTGGTCATTTCAGAAGGCCAGTTTACTAGTTGGCAAGTGCATTCAATAAAGGTCTCATTGATATTAAGTTTTTTCCTTAAACCAACTAAATATACCAACTATAGTTATAACCACTAAACTTTATTAGGTTAAGTGCTAGCCACCATGACTATATTATCTCTAATACTTTCAGCAATTGTACAGGATAGATACTGCAGTTACAAAGCCCAATGAAGGTAAGCAATTTGTTAAGCACACACAAGCAGGGCAGAGACTCAAACCAAGATTATCTGTCTGATTCCCAAATCTGGACCAGTTTCAAGGTGCCATCAGCCTAAGCAGTAGCCTTACCTAATGGCTCCATATAAGTTGCAACAACCAAATATCACGTGGTCCATATTTACAATAAAATGTACATTGTTTATCTGAAATTCAAAGTCTTGTGTTTCTATTTGCTAATCTGGCCTCTCCATGTGGAAGGAAACTTGGGGCTTCTTGAGTATAGTGGCTATCAGCCAGGGGTGCTTGGCAAAACGTACACAGGTTCTACCCCATATGCATGAAGCTTCTGAAATGGATCCAGGCCTGTGAATTTTCAAAAATATATATGTAATGAGTACCTGCCCTGTATCAAGTGTTTTTCTATGCTTTGGAAACAGAGCAAGAAACAAAATAAAATTCTACTTGTGGGGATCTTCCCAAGTGACTCCACAACGTCAACCCTGTTTAGAAACAATGGGTCCAGCACCCTCATTTTACAGATTGGGGAAACAGAGGCCCAGAATGGTGTCATGATGGCTCAAGATCACTGATAGAGGAGGGACTGGAGATCAAGTCTCCTAACTCCTAGACCAGTATTTAAAAAACAAGAACATGCCCAACCAGTGTGGCTCAGTGGTTGAGTGTCGACCTATGAATCAGGAGATCACAGTTCAATTCCCTGTTAGGGCACATGCCCGGGTTGTGAGCTCAATCCCCAGTGTGGGGCATGCAGGAGGCAGCCAATCAGTGATTCTCTCTCATCATTGATGTTTCTACCTCTCCATCTCCTTTCCTCTCTGAAATCAATAAAAATATATATTTTAAAACAACAACAAAACCTCTCTAGGCCTTCAATTTTCCAGAATACATCCCTTTTAGTATTTGATTTTCTTTAAAATTACCACCTTTGGTTTGCAAAATATGGTGTCAGACGCTAGGTCATTCTTAAAATAATACACTTAATATTGCTTGAGGCTCTCATTTGTAACCATAGCACCAAGATTATAGTTGTCAATAGAAACCCGTAACAGAAAATCCTGACCCCAAAGGACAGTGGCAGTCATTATTGGCGCTCCATTCTTTACCCAGCAAGTGAGCAGCATTTTTCACATGCATCAACTCATGCATTCTCCCTACAACCCTGTCTCCTATAAAGGAGACAGAAAAGATGGTATTATAACTGCCCTTTACAACTGAGGTAACTGAGATGAGCTCACACA
Source organism: Myotis myotis (assembly GCF_014108235.1). Lineage (NCBI taxonomy): Eukaryota > Metazoa > Chordata > Mammalia > Chiroptera > Vespertilionidae > Myotis > Myotis myotis. The sequence goes on along the minus strand of NW_023416316.1, from coordinate 43,454,082 downwards.
TCAAGTTCAATCAACTCATAAATGGCAGAAACAGGGCTCAAGTCCAGAATTTCTCTCTCCAACTTGGAATAAAATAATCTAGGGGTGAATACCAGTTTTAGCTTCTTTCTTTTCTTCCTCCTTCATCAGGAAAGGGCAGCAAAGGTGGGAGAAACCTGTTGCCAGTGCAGCTCTAACCTGCCCGCCTGCTGCAAAGCCTGTCCCTCCCCTGCAGTTCTGTCCTCTCCTCTTCAGCTTCACATTCCAGCCCATGGCGACGATGTGAGGGCATACTACTGATGGCAGGAAAACCTCCATCCAAATGCACACAAGGCACCCAGGAACTGTGCCCACTCTGCCCCCATATTTGTAGGGATTGATGGAGCATATTAACTAGTTAGTACTTCATTTGTAGGAAGTTAGCGGGCACACTGGACTGTGTTTTTGTTTTTGTTTTTTTACAAGATGGATATGATACCATGCAGGGCCACGGAAGAAGGAAACGGGAAACGAGAGCTGGGGAAAATGGGGCCTAGGTTTGCTGGGGAAGAAGCTGACTTCTTGTCCATTTTCCTGAATTCCCAGCGCAGGCACACCCTTTCCACACGAATTTGAAAAATAAAACTGCCACAAAACAAAAAGCAAAACAAACAAAAAGAAGAAGAAAAGTGCCCAGGTCTGTGCCGCTACCTCTTTTGGGTATAGGCTGCCTTCAGCAGTGAGGGGTGGCTGGGGAGAGTTTGGAAACCAGACTCCAGCCCACCCCCATCATTTGAAGACTGAACAGACCTGCCCAGAATAACTTGCCCATCAGTTCCACCATCCGTTCCTCCAATCCACACTCTAGAACACTCATCCCATTGATTTCCAGTTCACTCCCTTCTGCTTCAGGCTTTCAGTGCCCTGTTGAAGACCCGTTCATTTTAAAGATGGTGATGGCGTTAGAACTTGGAACACAGTTCTTGCCCTCAGGATGCAAGTCAGTCTCAAGTACTAGTGCAGAACTCGGTATAGTTATTTATTTGTTTTTCAAAGACTTTCAGCCCCACTGGGCATGGCTCAATGGTTGAGCTTTGACCTATGAACCAGGAGGACACAGTTCTATTCCCAATCAGGGCACAGGCCCTCAGGGCATACAGGAGGCAGCAGATCAATGATTCTCATCACTGATGTTTCTATCTCTCTCTCCCTCTCCCTTCCTCTCTAGAAATCAATAAAAACATATCTTAAAAAATATTTTTAAATTGATTTTTAGAGAGGAAGGGAGAGAGAGAGAGAGAAGCATCAATGTGAGTGAAACACGGATCAGCTGCAACCCAGGCATGAGCCTTGACCTGGAATCAAACCAGCAACTTTTCAGTGCATGGGGTGATGCCCAACTCACTGAGCCACACCAGCCAGGGCTCAACATATTTATAAACCACACATACCTGAGGTATTTGCAAGAGCAGCCTTCTAAATGGCTCTTATTTCCCACAACCCCCTCCCCCAACCATCCTATAGACGTCTATCCCCTGAATTTTCTAAAAGACCAACTCACTCTTCTACGTAAAAATAATTTCACTCCCCTTTTATAAAAATGAAAGCCTCCCACAGTCCTGCCGTTGAAAAACACCCTCGTTTATTCACCTGCTAATCCCTGCCCAACCACACAGTTTAGGTAAGGATCGACGGAGACAATGTATGTGAAAATGCTGAAGACTATGGTGAGTGACGTTCACATGGCATTTCAGAGCTTCTGAAGCATTTACATCGCATTTCAAGATATCAGAGAAGCCAGATTTGAGTTACTTTCAGTATGTGTGTATTTTGTTTCTATAAGTGGGTTGTTAAATTCCAGGCCTTTCACTTTTTTGTCAGTTGATTGATATGAAATGTAAACTTTCATATAAAATTATAATATTAAGTATCACATACTATTTCATTATATATCAATTAAAATGGACAAGGCAGAGCACTCACCTGTTTCTTCGTTACTAATGTTGTGGCCGACCCCATAACAAAGAAACAGAATTTCCGGAGGATGAGGCCCAGAAATCAGGATTTTAACAAGATTCCCAGGTGATTCTAATGTGCAGCCAAGGTTGAGAACCACTGGTTTAGGAGATGCATGCCTGTGGGGAAAGGTGGTCGGGGAGGCCAGGGTATGCTCCTGGGAGGGAGCGGTCCTGCCAGGAAGATTTGTTTTGAGGGGTTTTAAAGGCTGGGCATTTAGGGAAAGTCTCAGGGGAGTGTCTCAGTAGAATATTCATCAACTTTATGTTGATGTGCCAAAATGAGGTTTATTCTCTTAACTTCATCTGGCCTTGGGTGTGGTTGGCAAATGGCACTAATTGGATTTCTGTTATCTGTCACCCTGAGTAGGGTGATTTCGGCTATTTACCCTCTGTTTGGGGAAGAAGTGCAAACCATTTACTCTTAAATGTTCCTGGTTTAGAGAGGATGGTATTTACTAAGTGCCTACAAATTGCTATTTAACTATCCATCTCAGTTTCCCTATTCTGCTTGTCCTAGCTTACTGGCCTGTCTGAATTATGATGATGATGATGATGATGATGGGGATGATGATTTGAGGGAGAAAAACAGTATCAAATTCTGGGTTACACGGAGCAGAGGACTTCTTCAGAGTCTGCTGTGTATCCTGGGAAAGCAGTTTACCTAGCAGGACTGAACCCTCATCTGTGAAATGGCTCTATGGTCATGTGTAAAACAATTCTATAATTACTACAAACCTGGAGATGGGCCCTCCTATCTGAATATCCAATTGATAAAGGCTTCAGCTAGTCATCAGAGTCACTAGAGTTTGAATTGATTCCTGTTGCAAGAGATGGAAAACCCCAAGTCAAACTGGCTTAAGGTAAAAGGGAACTTCTTGGCTCCTGTAACCGAAAAGTCCAGGAGACGCACTGGCTTCAGGTTGGGCTCGATCAGAGTCTCAACCAGTGACGTCAGGACGCAGTGTTTCTCCACCTCTTAGATCTTCCTTCTGAGGTTACTGCTTCATTCTCAGGTTCTACATGAAGATCCCTAGGAGCTCCAGATGCTTGTCATCTTTACTGAAAACAGACCCGGTCAGAAGGCATGTGGGAATCTCTCCCAACTTCTCAGCTCAAGTCTCCTAGTCTCCACAAATGGGCATGAGAGATCTTTTAGGGATTGTGGAAATGTTCTAAAACCAGATTTTTGGGATGATTACTCTGTAAATATACTAAAAAAAAAAATCACTGAATTGTATACTTCAAAAGGGTGCTTTTATGATATATAAGTTATACCCCAATAAAGCCATTAAAAACAGATTTCCTTGTATCTCTTTGGCTGATCGGGTCGCATGCCCATTTTTGAACCCCTCACTGGGTCAGAGAAATGTGCTGCTCAGATTGGCCAGGCCACGTGCACACCCTGGAGATGTGGGCAAAGTCAGTTTCAGCCAAAGCACCGGAACTGAGAGCGGGAGAGGGTGGTTTGCTGGTTGAAAATTGGGTTAATGGATTTTGCTTCCTAAATACCCATAGACCAAAGTTGATCCAGAACTAGTCCAGGCTTCCAGGGCCTCTCTGAGCTAAAACTTGGACCTGCCAGGGCCTAAACACTCACATACCTGCCTCGTGAGGCCTACCTTTTGTTTTTCTTGACTTCTCCATGGCAAATGCCAAGTAGAATGAATCACGTGCAGGATTCTGATTCTCAGAAACATTGCCAGTAGCCATCTACAGATAAATCAGAGAGTCCTCTCCTGGCTCAACACTCATTATTTTCTGTGGTGTTGACTGGGCTTGGGCGCTGCCCAGGGCTCACGGGGGCTGCCGCGGGATGGAGCGAGGGGAGGAGTCCTGTGTCACCTCTCTGTGCCCCGATCGGCAAGCCAGCAGCCCCGTGGTCCCTGAGAACGAGCCAGAAACAAATCCTCCTCCTTTATTTTTTGTCATTTTACACCCTTTATCTCACCTCTCACTATCTCTTGCAAACTTGATTCTCAATGCTTGTGACTGTGGGGCCAAAGGAGGGATGAGGTAATGGATTAGAATGAGCTGTATAGCTCGCATTTTAACTGATTTTCCAGGGCACAGGGAGAGACAGTGCTGGAGGCTCCTCTTACTTGACTGAAGAATGGCAAAATCAAACAAAAGCGGACGCATCCGGAGTGCGGAGAGTAGAGGCACTGTGCTGAGCGCTCTATACCCGCTGTTCTTTCAGTCCTTACAGCAGCCTCCAGCGGTGGATCCTCTCGCCCACATTTCCTATGTGAGCAAACTGGCTCAGGGTGTAAATGAAGGCAGCACAGCTAGTCTGGGGTGCAGCTGGGCTTGGAGTGGGGGCTGTCTGTCCTTGAGGCAGACCTCTTCCCCGCTAGCTGCCCTTCTGCTTCTAACAAGTCTGGTGTGGTCTGCAGGCCCCTTCCCTGTCAAGGCCCGGGTCCTGGGAACCCTTGGCTCCTCTCAGAGCTCACCTGGGGCAGAAGCAATGAGGAGCCACCGACCTGTTTCTGTGCGGTTGATGCTGCGGCTCCTGGGACCACAGACAGACCCCGGCCTACAGCAGATGGGCACAGATGGGTCTGCTTGACCACTACCATATTGTTAGGGGAAGCTGCTCCCATTTGTAATAAACTTGAGAGCCCTTCATGGGGCATCTTCTCTCCACTTCACTCCTGATTTCCACACTCCTTAGAGCATTCACCCAGTTATTTCACACCTGTCTGTTAGCTGTCGGACAATCAAAAGCATTTGCCTTTACATCTCTCAAAGAGCTAGCAAGATCCCAGGAGGGCCTGCCCAGCCCCCTTTCCTGCCTCATGGTGTCAGAAGGCCTGAGTGGAAAGTAGGAAGAATGCATGTTCTCCTGTAACCAATGGTGTATCTGCAGGAGAAACTATAAGCTTCAGTCTCATTATGGATCAGTGAGGCTGTTAGGGGCTCATTCCCCCTCCCTCTACCCTAATCCTCACATCAGCCCTATAAAGCGCTCACGTCTGCGATTCCTATTTGACAGGTGCTGTAACTGGCCTCGACCGAAATCAGGGCCGGAGCCCCGGCTCTCCACCCTGCCCTGCCCAACAGGATCGCCTGGGGAGATGTTAGAGGGTACAGGGTCCGATTCAAATCCAAACCAAGTCCATCTGAGGCTCTAGTGGCTGGAGGTGAGGCATCCGTGGTGGCTGAATATTTTTCAAGTGCCCAGGTGACTCTGGTGTCCTCAGAATATGGCACTCTTTGAAAAGCAGGTGTTACAAATTTACAGGCATATATATGGGTATTTTGGGGGGAGGAGGTAGAGGATGCTTACATCCAGTGATAGGCCAGCAGACACCCTGAGCCCTGGAGGGTGTGTTTACACACTCACAGGAATGGTGCAGTAACAGGAGGTAGTATCGTGTCATGGTTAATGGTTGACGAAGTCTTGGGTTTGAATCCGTACCCCTCAGTGATGTATGACTTTGGGCACCTCTGAGCCTCTGTTTATTCATCACTAAAGAGGGAATAATAATGGGCCCCACCTTAGAGGCTGTTGTGAGGAGGCAAGCGAGGGCATGCAAGTGCTGAGCTCAGTACAGAGTCCGGCACCTTGTGAGCCGTGAGTCACTGTTAGCTGCTGATGGCAATTACCACACCACTAAGTGCATGTTACAGACACCAGGTAGTTTCAAAGACAAGTTCAAATTCTGAAAATGGTTTCTGCCTCCTCACTTCTGCTCATCAAAATTTTAGAATGATTCTCTTCCCTTGAAAATGGAATCCATTTGCGTGGTGGTTTAGCATCAGGATAAATGTCCTGGAGGCGGCCGAGGTGCAGCCTGTTGATGAGCCTGCAAGCAGGTAGTAGTTTTGGGTGTGGAGCAGGCAATATAAGGGGAGCTCGATGGCTCTGACTGAAGGGGTGGGACCCAGCTCGGGGACCTGGGGCTCTGGGGAAAGGTAAGGGGAAGGCTGGAAGCTGAGGAGGAGCAGGACCCAGGTTCAGAACAGAACGGGGGATGGGAAGCCAGCGTTAGGGTCTGGGGGAAAGTTGGGAGGTCTTTCACAAGGATCCAAGGAGCTCCACTCTTCCCACCTACCTTTTGGCCTTTTTTTTTTTTTTAAACTGTTCTCACCACCTCATAACTCTATTCTCCATTTATCTTAATGTTGTTAATCCTCTTAAGCCTAAATCAATGTTAGCTTTTCTGTGGCTCTTTGTGGACCAATCGAAATGTACGTTCCAAGTGTTTCCTCAGGCCTTGATGGGATTTTGCCTAGAATTGTTAGTTGTAAGAGCATAGCTTGTTTAAAAATATTTTTGAGTTCCTAGACTCTAGGATCTACCTGGAGGACAGAGATCACATTTTATACTTCTGGGCCAGCCCGCCTCTCCTACCATAAAGGTTAACACAAGTGTTTGACTCTTCATAGTTGTATCTATTTCCACGCAAATGGAAATGATGCACATGCAAGTCAAAGAAATGGTAAACTGTCTTCCTGATCCACAGGCCTGCAGAGATGTTTTATTTGGCCAGGCCAGTCCTTTTCTTTTTCTTTTTCTTTTTAATATTAAGTGTGCATGCCTGCACACAGGCGGGGTGTGCCTGTGCAGTCCTCCGCCATTTAATCCATTTCATAATGCCTTAGCATTTCACACAATTTATCTGCCTGACCCTTAAAGGCATTTGAGTCTGTAAATCCTACTTTTTTTAAAATATGTATTTTTATTGATTTCAGATAGGAAGGGAGAGGGAGAGACAGAAATATCAATGATGAGAGAGAATCACTGATAAGCTGCCTCTTGCTTGCCCCCTACTGGGGGTCGAGCCCACAACCCTGGGCATGTGCCCTTTACTGGAATCGAACCTGAGACCCTTCAGTCAGCAGGCCGAAGCTCTATCCACTGAGCCAAACCAGCTAGGGCTGTAAATCCTAATTTGATTCTTTTTTGTTTGTTTGTTTTTTGTTTATTTGTTAGTTAATCCTCACCCAAGGATATTTTTCCATTGGTTTCTAGAGAGAATGGAAGGGAGGGGGATAGACACAGAGAGAGAAACATCAATGTGAGAGAGACACCTCGATTGGTTGCCTCCTGCTCAAGCCCCAACCAGGGCCAGGGATTGAGCCTGCAACCAAGGTACTGTGCCCTGGACTAGAATAGAACTCGGGACCCTTTAGTCTGAGGGCCAAAGCTCAATCCACTGAGCTAAACCACCTAGGGAAGTGAGCCCTAATTTGAGTCCAGCTCCCCAAGTTCTTGGATCTTCCCCACAACATCTCTAATACATGGCTCTCTTGCCTATGCGTCCAGAGGCAGGAATAAAGAATGAATGAAGAAATAAAACAGAGTCACTATAGTTAAGCTGCTAAATTACTAAACTTAGTTGGCTGAGGCATGAGGAAATGATCCTATTCTTTCTTAAGTAGCTTGGGAATATATGTATACACACATTCTATAGATAACCCTCTGAATACTCCCTGAAGGAGACTTAGGAAAGAATGTTCATGTGTCCAGACCGCCTGACATCCATTAGCCAAGCCCCTGCACATCTGGAAGACTATCATCTGAGACCAATCCAGAGGCTACGCATGATCCGTCTCTAGAATGTCCTTTTTACTCTGAGAACTCTTCGCTTTTCTCTCTGGCTTGGAACACTCCGGGTATTGCTCAGCTGTGCTTATGATTTGCAATCCCCAACGCCCCTTAATAAATCTGTGCTGTTTATTTCTAGCCAAAGCCTCCTGACTCTTTGTGTCAGTTGGTAGGAAGTTTGTTCCGTTGGTTGAAAGCTTTGACTAAAAAGAGTTCTTCCTGATTGAAAATCGTAACTGAGAGCCAGCAGCTGAAATTAACCTTTTACAAATTAACTGCTTTAAATCTCTTCGGTAGCTCACTATGTCCTGCTGAGTACTTTTCCTGTTCCCAAGCATTCCAACGCGAGATGGATTCAGCCTACGGTGGACATTTTCCAACCTGTTCTTTAGGAAGAAGACAGGAAACCACAGAACCACATTAGAACCACATTTGACTTTGTCCTGCAACTGTGGCCATCTGAAAATGACCTTAGCAAAGATTCTTCACTCTTGTAGAATACTGCCTGCATGTGTCTACCCGATCTTTTGTACTTAACAGTGAACTTTCTCAGTCATCTTGGAATAATCTTATGTCTGTCTAGCTCATCGGATTCTGGGTGAGCTGAGAGTGCTAGGCTGCCAGGACCCCAGAAGGCTGCAATTTGAGGCTATGATAGATCTAAGTAGATGTTATCTCATATCGCCCCATTAAGCCCAGACATTTTCACAGGTTTATGCTGTACAGAAGTTAGCTTGTGCCTGAATGCACAGGAATGCAAGCCCAGCAATTATTTACCAGCTGGAATGTGTTTTTTGTGTTCCTCTCTGTCTTAAGGGAACTCTTTCAAAACTTTTGGTCCTAGTTTTGACAGAGTGGATTGTAGACCTGTTATAACCTGATGAGTGTGTGTGTGGGGGGGGGGATTCCATATTTTTCTGTTTTCAGGAAAAATAATCTCTATGTGAAGAGCCATCTGGAGAACTGGGTGTATTATAAATCATTGTTAACACCAACTATACTCACTGGGAGCCCAGTTATTTTCTTGCAAGTGGAGACAGGAGGATACAGTATTGGCTTCTGAAAACAATGTTGTTGTGAACTTCCTTGTGGGAGAGCCAAAGGTCAGAAAGACCCCAGGCAGTTCCTTCTGAGAAGAAAGGAGCTGCTATTGCGGGGGAAATGAAAAACCATTGGTTTTTCTCTCCTCCTTCATCTGAAGCCCCCACAAAAATCTAATGTTTTTATCCTATGCGGCTTTTCTTATATACTTTTAGAACTATGTGTAGTAATCTACTGATCTTAATGAAGATGCACATTTTCAAGTCAATGTCACTGAATCAGCTTAAGTGGCCCATCTAACTTCCTGAGCCTCTCCCATCCCATCTTGGCAATATGGCTAATGGAAATGTACCTAATGTGGCTAACCTGACACAGACGTAATCAATACACATAAATTCCCTCCTCTTGTAAGCAAGAAATCCCAAAGAGGAGTAAGTCGACGTGCAAGTAATTTTAAATAGCATAATTTCAACTAGCAAAATAACCAGATACAATCTAAATGGTAAACAATAAGCTGTTTAAATCAGATATGTGTTGTAGGTATTACCCTTCTTCTACTAACACATCCCTGCTTTCTCCTTCTCCCCACTAAATGAGTGGAAAATCAACTCAGAAAGAGCCACTGTATCTCTTCTTTGTCATCACAGTGATTGGTCCAGGATGGACACATGATCCAATCCAGGTCCAAGGCCTTTCCCTAGATTTTCTGTTTGAAAATACATTGTCTTCCCTTTTTGGTGGAGAGTTGCATAATTGACCCCACATTTGCAGGTGGCACAGCCCCCGCTGTGTGGAGAAGTCTAGGAGAATGAGTAATGAAGAACTCTGGTGACATCAAGCCCCTGGCTCCCAATACTTAGGACCCCAGGGAAGCCTGGTTCTGATAGTTCAGTGAGCAATCCCAGCATTTTCCCATTAAATTCCTCTTTCCCTAAGGTAGTTGGAGTTGGCTTTATGTTAGTTGCAGCTGCAAGAGTTTAGACTGACAACTTATGCAGCCATTAACATTGATACTTAGGAAGATTACATGCAGCAAGAAAAAGGGATTTTGATGAATTTTACAAATAGCACCGTATAAAATTACGCAGCTATGCATATGCAAAACAAGTGGACAAGACATACCTTAAAGGTGTAATGGATATTTAGCATCGTAGAGTTACAGGTGATCCCCCCACCTTCATATAATGGGGTCAAAAACTTATCAAAGTACATTCACTGTGCAAGGTAAATATGGTTTATTTGTTTCCTGCAAATGACACAATCCTCATTGGCTTCTACTGCATTGACCATTATTAACTGTATCTTACTCTCTTTTGTTAGAAAAGAGTTTTGGTTTAAAGAGTTGTTTTGGTTTTTGTTTTAAGGCAACTGGCTAGTCTTGCATTGCTTCCTGCCCTTTTTCCAAGATGATGCCTTGGTGTATTGTGGTGACAGGTGTGTGACCTTGTGGTAATAGGAGAGGCTGAGTTTTAGATTTGCACATATGATCAGGGTTGGTGTCATAGACTGAATGTCTGTGTCCCCACGACTCACACATTGAAGCCTGAACCCCCAATGTGATGGTGTTTTGAGATGGGGTCTTTTGGAGGTAATTAGGATAGATGAGGTCATGAGGGTGGACTAATCCCACTAATAATGGGATTAGTGGCCTTCTAAGGTGTGTCATAGCCAGTTTGGTTCAGTGGATAGAGCATTGGCCCACAGACTGAAGGGTCCATGGGTTTCATCTGGTCAAGGACACGTCCCTCAGTTGCAGGCTCGATACCTGGCCCTGGTCAGGGTGCAGTGCGGGAAGCAACCAATAGATGTGTTTCGCTCATATTGATGTTTCTCTCTGTGTGCCTTTCCTTTTCCCTTCCACTTTCTCTAAAAATCAATGGAAAAATATCCTCAGGTGAGGATTAAAAGAAAAAAGGAGAAGAAGAGAGGTGCTACTCTTTCTCTGCACGCACACACCCAGGAAAGGCCATGGGAGCACACAAGAAGTTGGCCATCTACAAGCCAGAAACAGAGCTCTCACCAGAAACTGCATCATCTGGTACCTTGATAGACTTCCCAGCCTCCAGAACTGTGAGAAAGTCATGTCTGCTGTGTAAGCCACCCAGTCTATGGTATTTTGTCCATCTCCTCTGTGCTGTGGAATGCCACTATTTTGCTTAAGGCTGACTTAGCATTTAACCTTGATCTCATGGCTGACCTGGTGTGATGAGTTCATGACCCACAGGCAGACAGACAGGCACCTTCCTACACACTCACTCACCCGTTGATGACACTCAAGAAGGCTCAGTTAAAAAAAAAAAAAATTCTAATATAAATAGAAAGTCTTTTTCTGTTAGATGCCCTCACATAGGGACAGCTGTTTCAGCTTCTTAATTAACTGTGGCTTACTCTGATGTTGAAATCAACTCTTGTTCCTTCTGGGGGCAAGATCATTGCCTGGACACATTCCCAGGTGACCGGAGGTTTGTTGGAGGATTATACACATATAAATAAATGGTGACTACCCCTCACTAACCATGTCACATTTTCTTAATATTATCCCTACCAGAAAGCCAGAGAATGCCTCATTGTAGGGCACTCCTACGTCACCCAGGATCACAGGAATGATGGGAGAGAATGACGGAACTGTGCTGAGATGGTCCCCCATCAGGGGTCTTTCCTGTGGTGATCACTGCCCTGTCTGACATTTCAGCTGTGGAATTTGTGAGGAAACTAGAGAAAAGATTGCATCAGATCCCCACCCATTGAGTGTGGGGTCCATGCCCCTTCCCTGGATCTTTCTCTGTCTCATTGTAGGGATATTATACGGGTCTTGGAATCAGTCAGACTCAAGTGTAAATTCTGCCTCTGCCTCTTACTATCTATCCGTGGAGCAGTAGGGCCAGTCTCTCGCCCACAGAACTGCAGTGGCCTCTCCCGTAAGGGGAAACCACAGCCAGGTTGTGGTGAGGATCAGGTGAGCTGGCACAGGCAGAGCACCAGCACGGGTCTGGAGCACAGCGGGTGTTCAGCCACTGAATTCTGTCCTCCTGCTCCAGTCAGCTGTGGCTGGATACAGCCTTTTCTGAGTAAGTAGCCCTAAGGACTATTCCATCGGCCATGAGGGCCTTAGTGAGCTTTACCTGAATAACAACCAGGAATTTGCTCACGGTTCTGCACCTGGGTAGGGCTCAGCTGAGTGGTGTTTCTGCTGGCCTCACTGGACCCATTCCTGCACTCATGCCTCTCACGAGGGGGCTTAGTTGGGGTAGGAAATCCAGGATGCCTTTACTCCCATGCCAAGCACTTAGACCTGGATGGCTGGAAAGCAGAACCTGGCCTGGATCCCTCTCTTTCCACCAGGCACTCCATTGGGGTGGCCAGCAGGGCCAGCCTCACAGCTGTGCAACACGTGCAATCACACAGGGCCCTGCACCCAGAACAGCCCTGATCGGTTTAATATTCTCTGGCCACTGCCTTGAAATCCTTAATACGTTTGAAACAAGGCATCCTGCATTTTCATTTAACACTGGGTCCTGCAAATTATAGAGCCAGTCCTTGTAGTCAGATCTCTTTCCACAATGGCCCAGAGCTCCAAGAAGGTGAAAAAAGAAGTTGGCAAGCTTCTTCAGACCTAGACAAGAACTCTCACAGTATCACTTCACTGCACTCTGGGCCAAAGCGACTCACAGGGCCATTCGGATCCAAGAAGAGTCTGTGTGGAGATGTACCTCGCCTCCGTTTCCTGTTTTCTGCATTCCCACGAGCAATCAGGTCCCCATGAGGTACTAAGAAGCAGAAACCCACCCAAGCTACCTCACAAAAAGAGGGGTCTATGGTAGATCCTCACAGAAAGGAAGGTAACCACACCTCAGGAAAGTGGAAATAAGAATGAGAAACGCAGGGCCTGAGGCTGTGCCTCTGACAGATTACGCTGGTTTCCTTGGTCAGTCAGGGAGCAGCAGGAACTCAGTCACTCAGAACAGACAATTGTACCCTCCAGAAACTGTGGCCAGGACAGGCCCTCTACAAGGGGCTGTGGATAAAGACGACTATATCATCTGACAGAAAGGCCTGTCTTTATTTAAGAAGTGCCAATAATTCCGTTCAAGACCAGGTCTGGACCTACAGGGATATAACCTGGCCCTAGCGGAGAAGGGCCCCTTCTTTTCAGTCACCTCAGGGCATTTCTTGCTGCTCTGATTGAAGCACAGGGGGAGGATATGGGTATCAGATTTCTTTTTATTGTTCCTTATGCCCAGTGAGTTAGTCCTGGTCCCTGATGGCTGGCTCACAAGTCCTCATGTGGCAACACCCACCTACATGGAGGCTTAGGAGAATGAATGGGAATGTCAATTAACCTCACAGAACAGTGGAGTGAAGAAGGACCAGAAATTTTTTGATTTCATCTCACTTGATTCTGTCCCACTCCGGGGAAGGTGGCAGAGCTGGGCTCTAAGAAGGAGGGATTCTTACACGAATAGCCCCATCTCTTGCCCTCTCTCCACAGTCTCTCCTGTCCTGCCCCTTACAGTTCCTTCCTTCACACCCTCAATCCAGTGCCCTTACCTCTCTCTTGGGAAACCTCATCTCTGCCCCAGTACATAGCATCCCTCCTTGATTCCTCCTTGGTGCCTTCTTGTAAACTCCAACGTTTACAGCCTCCATTGGTGCTGGATTTTCCCCGTGCCCAACTCTGTCAGCTCTGAAAGACAAAGTTCAGTGTAGTAGGCGAAGAACACGTTGGTGGAAAGTCTGTGTGGCCATCCCTCTCACCTCCATTGCCGTAAAACAATAATCTTGGCATTGTGTAGTTGACGGAGAATTTTAAATTTTCCATTGTCTAGTTTACACAAGAATCACCACATGAGTTTTGTCAACGAGTGTCACCCCAGTACATTCAAAAAAATAAATAAAGACAAAAAGAATCACCACATGAACTACTAAAGGTTCTGTCTTACCTACCCCGGATGCTGGTGTCTACTGAGATAAATCTCTTCGATAAAAACAGGGATTGTTCCTGGCCTCAAGGAACTTCTAATCAAGTGAAGAGGACAGTCCTATACACAGATAGAACTGAGGAATAACAGGCCACTGAGGGGTGGGTGGAAAAGAGAAGAAATTTTCAACTAAGCGTGGAGTGAGGGATTAGCCTGGGACTGGGTTCCAAGTTGGAGCTCAGGGAGGAGAGGAGTCTTTCACACCTCACAGCCCTGTGCACGTATGCGGTCCGCTGCTGCTGTGGGGTGCTCGCTCGGGGCACAGACTGGCGCTTACTTCCTCATCTCTGCAGGAAGGGCATCCCGCTGCCCACTCACCGTGCTGGCTTGCCGGGAGAATGAGCCTTCAGGCGGGCGGAAACCAAGCCTGGGCGCAGGTGGAGGTTCCTCTCAGGGGACTCCACCACACCCCTCTCCCCGCTGCTGCTTCTCACCTTTTCATTCCAAGTGCACATTTAGCTGCGACCTCCAGGTTCATCCAGTCGGAGGGCCCCAGGAAGGAGATTTTAGGACTATGCCCATTTGCCATGACGTTACTCTACTTGATTCTCACTTCAATTCATTTTTCTGCAGCTCTGCAACTCCTGAGGAAAAAGGCCCCGAGTCTCCGTGAAACCCTCAGCTGATGCCTCATAGCATCTCCCTTTCCCAATTTCCAGCCACTCGGGTGTCCCATAGGTGGACGTCTGCGCCCAAGCTGAAAACCCCACGTGCGCATGCGCATTAAGCCCCACGACCCGGTTGGGGGTGGGGGTGGAGGTGGGAGTGGGGGTGGGGATGGGGGGTGGAGAGGCGGGTGGAGGGGTGTGAGGCTTGGTTTCCTAAACTCCATCTAAACCAGTGGTTCTCAACCTTGGCTGCACATTAGAATCACCTGGGAATCTTGTTAAAATCCTGATTTCTGGGCCTCATCCTCCAGAAATTCTGTTTCTTTGTTACTAATGTTGAGGCTCAGAAATCAGGATTTTAACAAGATTCCCAGGTTATTCTAATGTGCAGCCAAGGTTGAGAACCACTGATCTAAACCGTTGCATTTGCTGGAGCACCCTTCGCTCAATCATCGGTGGATTAGGGCCAATGAGTCTCTTAATGGTAGGGCTCTGCACAATCCTTTTTAAGAAACTTTTTGCTTAATAGGCACCTAGGGACATTCTCGTCCTGGCTGCAAAGTTGGAGCCAATGGAGTGGGGCCCCGGAGGCCCAAACTCCGGGCTTCCAAAGGAGCAATGTCAGCTTATTGTTGCAAATCCGTCATGGCTGCTAAGTCCTTGCTTCCTTAGTGCTGCAGGAAACTTGCCGCTCAGTGCTTTGTTTCAGGTGGAAGGAAGTCAGTCGGCTCTGATCTCCTCAGAGAGCACCACCAGCACCAACAGCCTGGGGACGCAGCTGGGCTGGTGGAACCAGTGTATTTACTTCCCAGAGGAATGCACTGGGAACGTGGGCCGGTGAGAAGGGAAGCCGGGTGGGATTGGGTTTCCAGGCGCCTTGCGTACCCAGTCAGTTCCACTGGTAGCCTTTCTTCCTTCCTGAAGGCCTTGCTGTTGGCCCTTGCCAGGCACACGGTGTATACACTGCCGCTGCAAGGTGAATAGAACAGGCTCTTGTTTTCTGGCGCCTAGGCCTCTGTCCTGCCTGCACCTTTGGCCTGCTTTTACTTAAATATTGCCCGCGGCCTGGCGAAACTTTCTGGAGGTGTCCGTTGTACACAGTGCTGCCTGACATTTGGGACAGCACTTTTGATTTACAAAACACATTCCCAGGAATTCATCATCTCACGGGATTTCCGCAGCAGGTTGGAAGAAGATGGAGGCACTCTTATCCCTATTCATAGGGAAAAATCCTGAAGCTTAGACAGGTATAGGGGATTGGCCAGAGTCTGCGGTCCAGGGGCTTTTGGAAGTCACTTTTTTTTTCTTTTTTCTTTTTTAAATCTCACTAATAACCTGTTGGATGACAGAAAAATTTGTTCACCCATGCCTTGTTCTCTCATTGCATAAAGGAACTGATAAGAGGCAGGGGAGCTGGTTTCTCACCTGTATCCTTTAGGGCTATACCACCTTGAAAATCACGCCCTTATCCTTGCTACCGGTGATTTGCTGTCTTCCAATGTGTGGGGAGAATAGTGAAGGTGGAAGCCATTCTGCTGTCAAGCTAATGTCACAAAGATCGTCATCAAACAGGAGCTGGGTTGGATTCAGTAGCATCATTCCAGGGACAGCCATGCTCCCCAGGATGTGTTCCAGCATCGAGGCCTTAGGGCTCAGGAATGTGATCCCACCCGAGGCTGTGCTGCATTTCCTCCAGTAATTCCAAGGCTGAAGACCTTAGTGACCGGCAGAGATTTGGCTTTTGAATCAGGCTCTGTACAGTTGGGTTTAAGGTTATTGAGGATAAGGACTAGGATGATTCAAGGGAAAGCACCAGAAAAGGAGGGGGAATAATCCTCTTAATTCTTGTTCATGCATTGATAATAGGTAAAGTCAACAGGAACTGGAAGGCTATTCCTCTGTGGCCAGTTGACCATCCTCCTCCTCTTTAAAGAGCAGCTTTTAACCCAGAACTACAGAAAAGCAACAGCCTTGCTGAAATCATCCCTGAGGGCCACCTCCATTCAATACCTTGATCTTTTGCACGCATCCATTGCATGTCCACTATGGGCCAGGGACTGGGGATACAATGAAGAGCAAAAGACAATTTTGATATTTGACTCTTCCCACTCAAATCTAATCTTATTCCATTCCCCTAGTCCCCTCATTTGCCTCCCAGTCCCCCCCGCCCCCCCTCGCTTTCCCCCCTCACCTCTATAGTTCTGATTCCTGAACCATTTGGACTGTTTTGGCAAAACACTCCAGAATATGAATTACTGGTTTGGGAAAACACCCTGCTCCATCTCTCCCAGTCCACACTCTTCTTCAGGATATGATGAGCCCTAGGGTTCTTCATATACTTCAGATCCCCTTTACTCCCCTTCCAGGGGATGGCCCTACCAGGCCAGAGTTTGTGAACATGATATGAAATGACCTGTAATCCTTATGTCCACACAAGCTCCTTCTTCTGGATGCGTTTCCTTTAAAGCAAAATGTCCTTCAGAGAGCTCTCGTGGTTTGTTTTCCATCCTTTAGCCCAGCGGTTCTCAACCTTCCTAATGCCGCGACCCTTTAATACAGTTCCTCATGTTGTGGTGACCCCCAACCATAAATTATTTTCGTTGCTACTTCATAACTGTAATTTTGCTACTGTTATGAATCATAATGTAAATATCTGATACGCAGGATGTATTTTCATTGTTACAAATTGAACATAATTAAAGTATAGTGATTAATCACAAAAACAATATGTAATTATATATGTGTTTTCCGATGGTCTTAGGCGACCCCTGTGAAAGGGTCGTTCAACCCCCAAAGGGGTCGCGACCCACAGGTTGAGAACCACTGCTTTAGCCACTCTTCCTCATTCCCTGCAGAACTGCCAGTTCCTTAGCCATGTGGATTGAGTTGTTATTGATCCCACTTCTAGTGCAAGAAGAGAAGCTTGCTTATCATGAACCACTCCAATTAGAGTGAACCCAAGGAATTTTACTGGGAATTCTGGAATACAGAACTTTTCCTCTTTGTGGGAGTTGGTGGTATGAGGTTGTGAGACTCAGGACTGCATTTGTTATGATGAATGAGCCTGGAATTTCCAGGGACCACTGCTGAAAGCCTGGGGATGGAGCCAACCAAGAGGAAGCAGAGATGAAATGGATCAGGAGATGATACGTGGGCCCCGAATCAAAATGGGTCTGAACCATTACTACCTCTGGATTATTCAACTAAGTGAGCCAATGAACTCAACCACCCATTTAAAATACTGATTTAAGTTTGACTTTCTGTCTCTTATAAAAGATCACTATCCTTAGGGTAGGGCTTGCCAAGGGTGTAGCAGTGGTCTGGGTTGTAGATGCTTCTTGAGGGTGATCACCCAGCCTTCTGGGAGGGACTCAGAGCAGCCAGAGCTCCAAGGCTGGTCATCTCTAGCAGCAAGTTGTTTTGTCTATTTATCCCAGTGAGACAACAAATACAGAATTTTAATGTACACTATTATGGTGATTTTAAAATATGTTAAAGTTATTTAACAGTCCTCTGTTCAAAATTTAGAGCCTAATTCTCCTCCTCTGGGATGTGGACTGATCTTGGTGGTTTGCTTCGGGCAGACATGAGGGACTGTGATTTCTGAGGCTAGGCCATAAAAGATATTGCCACTTTTGTTTTGCTTCTCTTGAACGACTCACCCTGAGGGAAGTAAGTGGTCATGTCATGAAGGCTCCCTGTCTGACTACTGACTTGCAATCATAAGGACCAATGCCAGCCCTAAAAGGTTTTTGTTAAAATAAATCTGTTGTCATGGATAGGACTAAATAGAATTATAGACTTTAAGACAATGTATGTCAGGAAAGTCCAATCAGGTCTATGCAGTATATTCATGTTTCATTTTTCCGAGATTCTTACGAGATAGTGACAATTGCACCCTTTACCTTGCTGAAGGACAGGAGGCATGAAATTAAAGCTTTGAAAATTGGACTGTCCAGTATAGTAGCCACCTGCCACATGTGGCTCTTAAGCACTTGAAATGTGGCTAGCCTTAATTTATATTAAGTGTTGAATGTAAAATCTGTAAGTGTAAAATACATACATACATATTTCAAAGAATTGGTATGAAAGAATGTAAAATACTTCATTAATAATTTTTATATTGATTGCATTTGGAAATGACAATATTTTTCATATATGAGGTTAAACAGAACATAGTACTAAAACTCATTTCACTTATTTCTTTTTATGATTATTTTTAATGTGGCTTGCACTATGTTTCATTGGACAGTGCTGTTCTAGAAGCAGGCCTCCTTACACTCACTTATTCACTTAGTCATTCAACCAATATTTATTGTGGATCTTCTGTGTGATGAGCACTGGGCCAGAGAACAGCAATGCAGCAATGAACACAGTTCCTGCACTTGGGCAGCAAGTGGCACCAACTGTGTAAAAAAAGATACCAACAGGTATCTAAAAGCAGGGACATTTAGTCAGGAATATCCTAGGTTATTAGGATTATTAGGGCTTGCAGCATTAAAAGCCAGCCCCCTATAACTTAGCACCTAACCCTGTTGTTTGAGAGCAGAATAGAATAGGTGCTGATAATGATGGCCATCCGGAGTCCCCCAGGAAACGTTATATTCCATAGGCCTGTTGTAGACTGCTGTGTGTTACGGCTATGCGCATACAGAGCCTCTTCCTCACTGAACGGAGACACTTTGGAGGGTAGTGACCATAGTATTTAACCTTCATCTCACTCAGGAGCTCCCACACAGAAGATACTAAACAACATATGGAATGATATGAAATATACATCATGTATACTCATTTAAGAAAGCAATTAAGTATATAATATAGTTTAAAAAGAGTTCTGCCCTGAATGCTTTAAAAACAAAGTTTGTCACTTAAACTTAAGCTTTAGTAATTAAAAACAAAAAATAGTCCCTCTCCGGATATAAATTCATGATGATATAAACAAGAAGTTCTGGCATATCCAAATTAAATTCTGTCTCAGGAGCACCAAGAATAAATATTGCAGAAGTGGTCCGACCCTGGACAGCACTGATTGGCCGAGGCCACAGTCACCCATGTTTCTTCTTCTCTGAAGTGCTGTACAAGGCATTACGAGTTGTCAGTACAAAAAGCACAAGTTGCAATGGGAAACTTTTTGTTTACAACTCTTAGTACATTTTTAGTACCAGTCAAGGTAATCAGTCATATTAAAAATATATAACTTAATTCTCAAATAATAATTTTGTTCATCTTTCTCCTAAAGTACATTGTCACAAGAAGTCAAAGAAGACTCTATGTGATATGCATATGCTAGCGTACAGCACAGTGTGCCGATATGAAAGCAGAGATATTACCCTTTTATAAAGATAAACTTGGTCCCACTGAGGAGGAGAGAAAGAATGAACAAGCTGTAGCATAAGAAAAAATGCAAAGCACCAGGAAAATGGTTTCAATTTAAGGGAACGCCGCTCAGAGTACCATGTATCTCCTAAATCAGTGCGAGTGTGTTCCTCTAGAAACACAGGTTAAATTAACTTACCAGTAACAATAAAGCAAAAACAACTGTATAACAATAGTTCACCGCTACCAAAAGGGTAACGAGGTCACAAATAATTAATCTGTCCCCAAGTTTCCAACCATCATGGTTCTTAGATCCTTAAGGCCCTCAAAGATTTGTTGAACATGGTTTGCACCCCTGCACGCTCACCCTCCTTTCCCATAAAGCGGGGATGAATGAGGTTCACTCTGAATAGGCTGGTGGGCAACTTTTCCATTTTCCCTTCGGAAATTTGATCCTGTAAATCCTAATACCGGCCAGAGGAAGTCACCTTCCAGGTAGACAGTAACTGACCACTCAGTAGGAGACGTGTTTATGTCTTGTTTTGTTCAACACTGTGGAAAACGATTCTTTAATAAATACACAGGCATTCTGATTAACCACCCTCGGCTACCCTCACCCCCCTCCTAAATGGACAAAATACCCCACGGGGTCACTGGGACCCCAAATCTTCTAGAGTGCTGTCTGGCCAGGGAGCATGAGTCTGTCCTGCGTGGCCAACGTCCAGTGGTTTCAGTACCGGTGAGTCCTTCTCTGGGGTCGCAGAGCCTCAGTCTCCATGGGTGTAGACAGCTTTTCTTAGCTGCCTTGTGACAACTGGGTTTCACATTTCCTGAAACTAGATCTGTGGAAGGAGTCTCTGAAATTAAGGAGACAGAAAAAGAAAACAGAGGTAAGAAAGATCAATTCGCTTTTGAAAGAGAGGGAAGGGGAACTCACCCACTCGAAAAGGACATCAATCACGGGGTACTCAGTAACTAATAAGAGAAGGTGTGAGATCCCTTCACACTGTGCCAGAAAATACCCGGGTGGGCGGTAAGTCAGCCTGGGAAGACGGCTGGCCGACAGCCAGCAGGAGGGGTCCCGGTGAGCTTAGGAGAAGGGACAGGGAGGATCAGGATGGAAGCAGAACAGACTGCGCTCAGGCAGCTCCCCTGACTCTAGCCCACTCGCAGCCCTCCCTCTGAGCCCTGTTGTGTGCAGTGGAGCGTGCCCTGTTGCTGGGCCCCAAGCCCTTATCCTTTACCCCAGGAAGAGGCCTTCTCTGCCAGCTCTTACCTCTTTTGACTTTCAACTCTGAATATCGGCTTGTAGAGATCTGGAATTTTCCGCTCGATCATGGGCCTGAGGTTTTCTTTCAGCTTATTGTAGTTCTTTTTGAGTTCCTGCTGATATTCCCTCTGGTCAGCTGTGATGAGACGCTTGTTTTTCTCCACGGCCTCACCACATCTGAGATACACATATCAGGGTGGGGAGAAAATGAGGTTTCATTTCATAGGTGTGTGAAGCATTTAGAAATAAGGGATGACGATATGATTAACTTTTTTTTTGTTGTTGCTGTTAATTCTCACCTGAGGATATTTTTCCACTGATCTTTAGAGAGAGTGGAAGGGAGAGAGAAACATCGATGTGAGAGAGACACATCGATTGGTTGCCTCCCATACATGTTCTGACTAGGGCCAGGAATCCAGCCTGCAACCAAGGTATGTGCCCTTGACTGGAATCAAACCCAGGACTCTTCAGTCTGCAGGCCGATGCTCTATCCACTGAGCCAAACCTGCTAGGGCTCAATTAACATTTCTTGAGTAACCTTCAGAGTGTTTGCAAACTTGACAGCCTATCAGGATCATCTGGGTAGCTTTTAAAAATGCAGATTTCTGGCCCCACCTCAGACTTGATGAATCAGAATCTCTCAGGGGCAGCACCCAGGAATCTGTATTTTTGAAAAGTTGCCCAGGCGATCCTGATGCTCAGATTCACTATGTGCTAGGCGCTATTCAAGGAACTTCACATCCATTATCTGGTTTAATTTTTTTCAGCAAACCTGGGAAGTCTATGTTTATCTCTATGTTGTCCCCGAAGCTCAAAAATGTTAGGTTCTTGCCGAAGATAACACTGTGAGGAAGTGGTGGATCCAAGATTCAAACTCAGGTCACTAAAGAACGGAACCTCTTATGCTCACAAAAACGTCCCTGTGATTTATGGTGACAGGGCAGACACAGCAGGTGCCATTCAGGCCCCCCCTGCTACCTACACATGGAAATGCTGAGAAAGCACAGCAAAAATCTGTTGAAAGAGAAGGGGAAACCCCAGGTGCCAGAAAGGAAGAGAAAAAGCAAAATCAAAGTGACAGCAGAAGCTGGTGCCGTGGCAGACGCAAGGAGGACCGCCTGTTAGGATGCTAAGATTGCCTACAGGCCCTGGAGGCTGGAGCAGGAGGTGGGTTTCAATGGCCACACAAGGTAAGTGAGGAAGCCTTGGCCAGGGCAAAGTGGGATTCCGCATATGCCACCTGCTTATAGTTCAGAGCCCTGAAAAGCTACCCCATCTGTGAGAAAGGGTCTAGAAAAAGGCTGCAAACTGTCCAGAGAGGTGGAATGGAAGTTTATTATCAGCTTGGGGCCATTAATAGGAAAGAAAGTCACCTAAAGAAACTGAAATTCTAGGCTTGCACCACATGTGGGTATGAGTTACTAATTTACATTCCTCTCTTGTGGGTGCTCCCATTAACTATAAAACCAGACCAAGATTATTAAAATCCCTAAGGCTCAGATGGGAGTAGATGTAAGGTTGCTTTGGAGGAACAGTTTCTTTTTCTTTTTTTTTTTTTTTTTAAATATATATTTTATTGATTTTTCACAGAGAGAAGGGAGAGAGATAGAGAGTTAGAAACAACGATGAGAGAGAAACATCGATCAGCTGAGGAGGAACAGTTTCTTAATCAGGGCCCATGGGCTACCCTCGATAGAACAACCCTTACCAAAGATGAACTCACAATAAAAAATTACAAACCACCTGAGGAAACCAACTACCATGAGGGAGAACCAACAGATGAAACAAGGAGGAGAATTACCCCAGTAAGAATCAGAGACAACAGAATAATGTAGAAAAACCAAAGTTAATATAGATGTCTAAGAAGAGGTATAAAATCCATGATTTAAAAAGTGGAAGAGTATGAAAAAAGAGACCAGGAAAATTTCAGAAAAGAACCAAATAGAACTTCTAGAAATAAAAATGTAGTCACTAAAATAAAGAGAAAAATCTCAATGGACAGGTTAAACAATAAACTAGACACAACTGGAGAACTCATGAACTATGTGACAGATCTAAGGAAATCATCAAAGAGATTTAAACAAATTTTAAATATGAAGAAAATGGTTGAAAAATCTGGAGATACCATGGAGATGCCGGACCTACATCTAAAAGAATGTTTAAAAGAATGCAAAATAAGAGGCAATATTCCGAGATAACAGCTGATAATTTCCCAGAATTGAAAAGAGACAGAAATTCTCTAATCAACAAAAACAGACTGATACCTAGCCCCACCAAGGTGAACCTGCAGAGCATTAAAGAAAAAATATTAAAAACTTGTGTTTATTGCCTGGCCAGTATGGCTCAGAGGATTGAGCATCAATCCCATGCATCAAGAGGTCACCAGTTTGATTCCCAGTGAGGGCACATGCCCGAGTTGCAGGAGGTATGTGCAGGAGGGGGTGTGCAGGAGGCAGCTGATCAATTTTTCTGTCTCGATGTTTCTAGCTCTCTCTCCTTCTTCCTCTCTTTCTAAAAAAATCAATAAAACACAAAAAACCCAAACTTGTGTTTATCAAACTTGTGGACAATCAAGCCTAGTTTTTTCATGGTTTCCCACAGTATGGTATATACCAAGGAAGAAACTCATATTATTTAAACATAATAAATCTTGCCCTTTATACTGTTCTACTCAAGGGAACTTACAAATCAACAAACCTTGAAGGGACAACATAATGGGTGAAATTTAGTCATCCTTCAGATGACTAGGATTCCAGTGATCAACGTGGTTTAAACTGTTTTCCTAACAGTGGTGCTAAATTTCACTTAAGTTATGGGGATACTCAGACCTGATTATCAAATTCTTCCTGTTACCACTGCACACATTTTCAGGATGACAGTGGGGCAGGGGAAAGCTATCTGGCTTAGGCAAAAATAAGTCTATGGCCATAGCTTCATCACAGAATTAGCCTGCTGTGGAACACAGAGTTGATTTAACTCAGCCAGAAGCCAAAAGAACTCCCTTAACTGGATTTTTTTTTATTCATCTTTTAAGTTTGCCATTAATTGAAGCAAATTGTAGGATATCTAAGGTTATAGATCAAAGATTTCAAGGAAGGGGAAGGAAGGGCATGTAGCCTTAGAATCCCGAGAAATCAACATTGCCCTTGTTATTTTTTATGGCTTCTTAACGGACAGTTATGAACTACTACATATGTAAAATACAGTCAGTTTCAGGGTGACTCTGAGGCCCAGGTTTGTAGCACAGGAGGACTACAAGAGGCCGGCGGGAGCTGACTGCTAACTTGGGGATGTCTACTCTAACAAAACGGGAGAATTAACTAAATCCTCGGTAGTCTGTGTTATCAAAAGGAACAATAGCTAGCTAACATATACTATGTACTATATGCCCTAGGCTGGGCTAAATGCTTTACATGCAGTCAGAGATGGGGTTGAAACCCAGTTGCTACTCCTCAGCGCAATGACAGCCATTGGAATCCTGTTTTCTCATCTTTAAATGCTTAGTTTAAATCCTTAAACTAAGATATTGTATTTCCCAAAGTGCCAAAATCTCCTGTTTGATGAACTTTCTATAAATACATGGACAAAACTTCTTTCAGGCTGTTCACAGATCAAAAAAATTAATTTGCTATGGAAGAGCAAATCAAGGGATGATTTAATGTGTGGAAAAATTAGCATTCACTTTAGGCTAAAGGCGAAATACATTAAATGCATCAGAAAGGGTACATTTTGAAACTTAAAATTTAGTTCTTAGTAATTATGGAAGTTTATTTACCATATCCTCTTTTTCCTGTAGGTATTGAGGGACAGACTTTTTATTTTTTTATTTTTAAATGTATTTTATTGATTTTTTACAGAGAGGAAGGGAGAGGGATAGAGAGTTAGAAACACTAATGAGAGAGAAACATCAATTGGCTGCCTCCTGCACGCTCCCTACTGGGGATGTGCCCGCAACCAAGGTACATGCCCTTGACTGGAATCGAACCTGGGACCCTTGAGTCCGCAAGCTGATGCTCTATCCACTGAGCCAAACCGGTTAGGGCAAGGGACAGACTTTATAAAAAATTCTTCATTGTTTAAAGTATTACATAAATCTCCTTTCCCCCCATTGACCTCTACCCAGCCACTCCCACCCTCCAGCACATGCCCTCACCCCCCTACTGTCTGTGCCCATTGATTATGCTCATATGCATGCATACAAGTTCTTTGGTTGATCTCTTACCTCCCTCCCTTCCCTGCCCTCCACCCCGCTTCCCTCTTAGATTGGACAGTCTGATGCTTCTATGACTCTGGCTCTTTTTTTGTTCATCAGTTTATGTTGTTCATTATATTCCACAAATGAGTGAGGTCATGTGATATTTGTCTTTCTGCAAGTATTTTGCTTAGCATAATGCTCTCCAGGTCCATCCATGCTGTTACAAATGGTAAGAGTTCCTTCTTTTTTGCAGCAGCATAGTATTCCATTGTGTAGATATACCACAGTTTTCTAATGCACTCATCTGTCGATGGGCAGTTAAACTGTTTCCAAATCTTAGCTATTGTAAATTGTGCTGCTATGAACATAGGTGTGCATATATCCTTTCTGATTGGTGTTTCTGATTTCTTGGGATATATTCCTAGAAGTGGGATTACTGGGTCAAATGGGAGTTCCATTTTAATTTTTTGAGGAAACTCCATACTGTTCTCCACAGTGGCTGCACCAGTCTGCATTCCCACCAGCAGTGCAAGAGGGATCCTTTTTCTTCACACCCTCACATTTTCAGAATTTTTCTTTTGGGTTTGAAAACTGCTAAAATCTAGTCAGGATGGTTAAGGAACATTGCCAGTCAATTGTATGCTGTAAATTACAAGCCTAAGGGATGGGATGTTCTTTTTTCTAACTGGAAAAGGAAATGATGTAATACAACACGTTATTCTACTACTGAAAATCTTTAATGATTTTGCTGGTTTCTAAAATAGTGTAAGTTTATATATATACTAGAGGCCGGGTGCACAAAATTTGTACATGGGATGGGGGGAGTCCCTTAGCCCAGCCTGCACCCTCTCGCAATCCGGGACCGCTGGCTCCTAACTGCTTGCCTGCCTGCCTGCCTGATTGCCCCTAACCACTTGCTTGCCTGACTGATCACCCCTAACCACTCTGCCTGCCTGCCTGATCACCCCTAACTGTTCACCTGCCTGCCTGATCGCCCCTAACTGCGTCTGCCTTGGCCCTGCCGCCATGGCTTCATTCGGAAGGGCATCCAAAAAGTTGTTCGGCTGTCTGGTCTAATTAGCATATTATGCTTTTATTATTATAGATGAAAGAAGAATAAGCCATGAGGGCGAGATCCACATGATGGATGAATGGCCTTAGGAGGAGAAATGCCAGAGAGCTTTTTCCCTCTTCCTGTCTCCACCATGTGAGGATGCAGGGAGAAGGTGGCCATTTATAAGACGGCAAGAGGGTCCCCACCAGGTACTGAATCTGCCAACACCTTCATCCTGGCCTCCCAGCCTCCAGCACTGTGAGAAATCAATGGCTATTGTTCAAGTCACTTGATCTATGGCATTTTGTTAGACCAGCCGGAGCTGACCAAGACAGAAATATAAGAAGAAAATTTAAACACAGATTGGCAGTGTCTAAAAGGGTTTTGGTGCTTTGGGGAGCAGAAGGGGTGGAAACAGAATGTTGTATCTCTCCATCTTGGGTCCTGAAACCCTGAGATGTTTTTTTCTTATCGTAGGAAAAGGTAGGAGGGGATTGAAGTCCCAACTTGGCAGCCATCTGAAGAGCTGCACAACGGGCTGCAGCAGTGGGCCTGCCAGCTTCTTTATGGCTGAGTCAGAAAGGCCAGGACCCGCTGCGGGGCACCTGGCCCGCGTACATTTCCGCTATTAGCAGTCAGTGTCGGAAGGTGCACTTATGTTCACCCTGCATATCTGGGCTTATCGACCTGCAGCCCAAGTCTGCGGAGAAGCTGGGGCTCACTCGAGGGAAAACCTGAGTGCTGTTCACGCCCCCAGACATTTTCCACTCCTGCTCACCTCTGCTGCCTGAAAGCAGAGTGGGGGAGAAATAACAAGATCCAAACCACTGGACAAAATCGTTACTCTATTCATTAAAAAGCTGTCACGCGCAGATTGGACCTGAGAAGCAATAAAGCGAAGAGGGGAAAGGAAGGCTCCACACCTACCACTAGTATTGAGGTTGCAACTGACAGATCATAACATTTACCAATTGTAAATGCACATGTTGATGAGTTTTACTGAATTGGGTGAGTTTTACTGGAGATTCTGATTCAGTAGGTCTGGCTGGTGCCTGAGAATTTGCCTTTGCAGCAAGTTCTCAGGTGCTGCTGACACTGCTGGCCTGGAGACCACACTTTGGGAACCTCTGCTCTACTGAACCCTTAGTCATTTCCCTTCTTACCGCATGATGAATTCCTTAAAGCATAATCTCAACTTGTTGTGATGTCGATAGAGTTTTGGGTCAGCTGGAATTTCGGCCAAAAACACTTGGGCTACTTCCAGTGGTCCCTGAAGGAGAAAGCAGGAAAATAATACTCACATTGGAAATAAAACGACATTACTTGGAAGAAAATATTGGCACGATTTCTTAATTTGAACATTTAATTTTGTAGTTGGTTTGATCAAAACAAATAAAAATATAAAGGGAGGTCTTAAACTCTTCAGGGATCTTTGATTCTCAAGGAGGAGTCTGGAGTTTTCAGAGAATTCTCAGAAGCATAAACATATTTTCTTAATCAAATGCTACTACTAATAGGTTTCCTTGAATATATAAAGATAACGGTGCTACATCGAAGGGTATGTGCTTTGAGTTGCTTTTATAAAAATGGGGATTGTCTTGCTCCTTCCATTCAGATTCATTTGCTCAGTTGCCCTAGAGGGGAATGTAGAGCACATATGTAGTCCACGGTTGTGGGCTGATACAGTCTTCTATTTTCGTCAAAGGATTGGGACTTACAAAAGCAAAAGCTTCCTAACATTTTCTGATCTTGGAAATATAATAGCCATCTCTCCTCTCTGCTATTTTTGTTCCCTTGACGTTATGTGGACACAGAGTTCTGCAGGGGAGTCCAATTGTGCTGAGTGAGGAGAGAGTCACGGTGCTCAAGAGTTTCTGAGTGTGGAGGCGTGGACAAGAGCGGACTCAGATCCGAAATTAAAGTGGTCCATTGGACAGCGTACTAAGCTGGCATCTTCCTCCATCTGAGACTGGGTTAATTAATCCATGCTGAATTTGGGAGTCAGGATTCTCACGGGTCTGAGAAGATCCAGTCTGACCTAAAGTGGCCCAAGAAACCTGGTCCCAGGTCACTCCTGGTTAGCAAGGCTCCTGGCACGCTGGCTTCATCTGATGACTGACCCAGAAGTTGCATGTTCCAGACCCTTTCCTCATTCTCCTATAGGTTTCTTAGGTTAGCCTCAAGCCCTGCAACAACTCTGGCTAAATTGGTCATGACTAAGCATTCTTCAATAGGACCCCAGGTCTCAATCATATTGCTGAGTCTGGTCCCAAGTCAGAAAATGCTACTCCTTAGATAAGCGGTTTTCAACCTGTGGGTCGCGACCCCTTTGGGGGTCGAACGACCCTTTCACAGGGGTCACCTAAGACCATCGGAAAACACATATATAATTACATATTGTTTTTGTGATTAATCACTATGCTTAAATTATGTTCAATTTGTCACAATGAAATTGGGGGTCACCACAACATGAGGAACTGTATTAAAGGGTCGCGGCATTAGGAAGGTTGAGAACTACTGCCTTAGATGGTCCACTCAATCTCCAGGATTTCTTTTCTACCTTGGGTTGTTGCATAAGCAGAAGAGGTCACTCAAAGTGTTCTGAACCTCACAAGTCTTCAGCCCAAATTGAGGAACATTATTTGTGTGCTGATCAGACTCCCCATGAACCTCAAGGAAGGAAGGTGCAAACATATGAAAATCAAAATAATAAGAACCAGAGAAGCTGCCACTAGCTCGTTTTGCTGACCTGATTCACAGTAGCTCCGACGGAACCCTGCAGCACCATCTGAAGCATCTTGGCGTCAGGGGGCTCTTGGTGAATGGCAACTGCCAGCTGCAGGGTCTTCTTCTTCATATCTTCAATGGCAACTTCGATTGGTGTCAAAACAAACTGAACGTAAGACAGAAATGTAGGAAAGTCACTTTCAGATCTTATAAGCCATGGAAAACCTGGAGCTATGACTGAGGGCACCTGGATTTGAAGAGAAACTAAGAGACTTTCAGAGTAATTTAAAATATCTGGAAAGGTTAAGAGGAAGGAAGGGCCTAACATTTTTTGAGTGCTTATTATGTTCCAAGAACTTTGCATACGCTTATTATTTACTCCTTTAAACAACCTCCTTCTTTTCTCCATTTTATAGTCCAAGAGGGAGTTGTAAGGTGAAGACAGTGCCATAAAAATGACACAGATAGTAAGCGAGAAGGCCAGAATCTGATTGTAATAATGTCTACATTTAAAATCCATGCTATTAAAGATAGAGCACTCAAGATTTTCTTTCCCACTATAACGCAAGATTTTGGCATCAGTTGTGCCTTCTCCAACTACCCTGAAGGTGCATTCCTAGTAAACAGAATTCTCTCAAGGGTCAATCTGCTGGCTGCTAAGTTCTGCTGGTTTAAGATATGATCCTTCCTGAATGTTATGAGTGAATTCATGTCCCCCTAAGTTTGTATGTCAAAGTCTTAAGCCCTAGTACTTCAGAATGTGGCCTTATTTGAGATAAGGTCTTTACAGAGGTAACCAAGTTAAAGGTGGTCATTAAGAAGGGCCCCAATCCAGTATGACCTAGGTCCCTATAAGAAGAGGACTCTGGACCCAGAGACATGCATAGAGGAAAGACAATATGAAGACACAGGGAGAAGGTGGCCATCTACAAGTCAAGGAGAGAGGCCTCAAACAGACCCTTCCCTCACAGTCCTCACAAGGAACCAGCACTGCCAATACTTTGAATTTTGACTTCTGGCCTTCAGAACTAGGAGGCAATAAACACAGCAGACGCCTTCTGTTATTTGAGCCATGCAATGTGGGACTTTGTTAAAACAGCTCTAACAAATGAACATATTGAAGTTCTCAGAGAACAACAGATGGCCAAGAAAAACTATAAAGGCTCCTCTTGGGACCATGGGTTTATTTTTGGGCTATGCCTTTATGTCCTAGTGTCCCAAAGTCCAAAACAATAAGAAATATAGCAGATGCCTTCGAAACCATCCTCCTCTTAACGGAGTCACTAGTTCAGGCTTTCCTTGCCCTTGTGAAACCCACTATCTGACGCGCTTGCTGAACACCTGAGCATGTGGGCCACTCTCCAATGAGCTCAGTCACTTCTGCTTCTGCCTGGTGAAGTGTGTAGTCATCACAATTCACCTGTGTTTATTAACCAACTTGATTATGCCTGTTATACTTGTTATTTGAATGACCTAATCTAATAATGCTCAAACTATGGGTGTGGAAAGGGAAAGAGTTGTTTCTATGAAAACCAAGCTGATTGCTTGGGCAAAGCGCTATGAAAAGTAGTTGCTATAAAGATTCCTGCCATATTAGGTGTGCACAAGACAACTATAAAAGGCTAGGGTTGCCGAAACCGGTTTGGCTCAGTGGATAGAGCGTCGGCCTGCGGACTGAAGGGTCCCGGGTTCGATTCCGGTCAAGGGCATGTACCTGGATTGCGGGCATATCCCCAGTGGGAGATGTGCAGGAGGCAGCTGATCGATGTTTCTCTCTCATTGATGTTTCTAACTCTCTATCTCTCTCCCTTTCTCTCTGTAAAAAATCAATAAAATATATTAAAAAAAAAAAAAAAAGGCTAGGGTTAAAAAAAATCATAAAAATCCAGGAGGATTCTGCCGGCAAGGATCTTTAAACTCTCACTCTGCTTTATATAAATAAAAACTGAAAGTTATAGACAGTGCATTATGGTTGGGGTTTACATAAGACAATGCTGAATTGTGATAGCCCAACCCAAAATCACAGAGAAGGTTTGGCCTTGTATAAAATAAATGACAAATAAGTGTACATGGATGTGTTTTAAAGTAAAACTAAAATGTTTAAAGTATGGTTAATTTTGAACGATGTGTGGCCTGAGATACTTTCTTGATCAGGCCCATGGATGAGACGTCTCCCGTATACAGAACCCCAGAAGAGAGACGGGTCCTTCCTGTCAGTACAGATGAGGAAACTGAATGAAGACAGGGGGCTGAGCAATGTCGCAGGAGGAAGCTGGGCCTGGGAGGCAGTGGGCCTCCTTATCCACTTTGCATGGAGCCCTTCCTCCAGCTTCACCCCTTGTCCCTGGGGCTGCTTGCCTGCCATTCCTGTCTCTAATAACTAACCACCCGACTGCGCCTAATTCACCTGTAAGCCTTTACAGATATAAAGACTTAATACAAAGTGTTTAAAATGTAAATATATACAGTTCATACAAATGTATCATTAAAATACACATTTAAATTATACTTCTGTAAACATTTATATTAAAGATAGAACTTTAAAATAGAAACTACTTAAATATAAAGTAGTGCTATGAAATACGTAGCTGCCTCAATGGAATTCCCTGGCACCACAAGAATGAGAGAACAGCCACTGAAATGGTATTTCCAGTGTGTCCCTTTTTAGATTTCACTCCAGTCTGCCATGAGGGAGGGTTGCGTTGTCCACTAATTCGGTGTCAGCCTCAGTCCAGAGCCCGTCCCCAGCGGGGCCCATTACCTCCTCCTTCTGGATGACGCTGATACGGGTCTTGATGTAGGGGAAGGCGTGCATGGTGGTCAGCACGGTATTCCGCCGGTACTGCTCGTGCAGCTCTCCCCGCGGCCGCCCCTCCAGGGTGAAGGGGGTGGTGTACATGAACCTCCGCAGGTTGAAATTCTTCTCAAAGTAGGTTACCCTGTCTTTCATCTCATACTCATCAAAGTAAGGCTCCACAAAAGTGATTTGTATGTAGGCCTGAGGGAGAAAAGGCAGGGGAAGGAGGAGATGAGCGATTCTGCAAACAGCCAGCCAGGACGCACTGGAGAGGCATGCTGGAACCAGCGCCGAGGCACCGCCCTCTGAGTTCCCTACGGCCACAGAAGCTGAGTGCATCGGGGAGACTTCAGCAGTCAGCCAGGCCTCCTCTCCACCCCAGGGAGAGAGAGCACAGCGAGAAGGAGAGGGCAGTGTGTCTCTGCAGTCACATCCACAAGCCACCCCTCGTGACTGATCCAACTGGAACTTGGTATGAGAGTTTGCAAACTGCTAGTCCAAAGAGACAAACTTTCCTTCCCAGAACAACCATGACTGCTGCACATTTGGTAGCATGGCCAAACGAAATGAAACGGACAACACCAAGTGCTGACAAAGATGGGGAGCAGCTGAAACTTTCATACACTGATGGTGGGACTGCAGAACGGTACAGTCACTTTACCAAATAGTTAGATTACACTGACCACACGACCCAGCAATCCCACTCCACGAGCATTCCCAAGAGAAATGGAAACGAATGTTCAAGTAAAAACCTGTACACAAAAGTCTGTAGCAGCATTATTCAGAATAGACAAAACCAAAAACAACCCAAATGTTTCTCAAGTGGGGAATGGATAAACTAATGGTGGTACATCCAGGCAATGGGATACTACTCGGCAATACCAAGAATCAAACTACCACATCATGGATGAGTCTCAAGTGCACTGTGCTAAGTGAAAGAAACCAGACTCAAAAGGCTATCGTGGGATTCCATGGATTTCCTGTAGAATGTCATTGACATGACGTTCTGGAAAAGGAACAATTGCAGAGACAGAATACAGATCAGTGAGTGGCAGGGGCTTAAAGCAAAGGGAGGAAACGGCCACAGAGGTGAACAGGGAAATACTTTGGGGTGATGCAACTCTTACGTATCTTGATCATGGTGGTGGTTACATGTATTTGTCAAAACTCACAGAACACCAAAAGAGCCAATTTTTATTGCCTGTACCCCATTAAAACACACACACACACACACACACACACACACACACACACACACACAGAGTGAATGAGGGCACTTAACTAAGAAAGAAGGTCTCTTTAAAAAACTAAAACAATGACAATGACCATAGCATTTACAACACCCGCCCACTGAAATGGATGGGTGAGGTCACTGATCTCAGAGCATAAATCACTATTTAGTGTGATGAAATCTGGTCATAATTCTGGGTTCAGTTTCTTATTTAAACTCTCACAACCTACTCGGGGTATTTTAAAAAAGGGAAGAAGAGCACCTTGTGTCAGGGATGTCACCAGTGACTCTCCAGAGCATGTGCTGTGCACAGATCATTGTGGGCACACGGCCAATTCCCACTTTCAAAGACCTCAAACATTTCTGTCTGAAGCTTAGCTCAGGACTGACCAGTTAATCTTCAAACCTAGACTAGGGGATGTGTCTAAAATGAGCAAGTCTTCTGAAATATGCAGAAAAACAAACTATTACATTTGGCCCATTCCTCCCTACTTGCATCATCTTCTTAATATCCTGGAGGGCAGTACTGGGAAAAGAGTGTGGACTCTTCATCGTGTAGCCCTGCCAGACTGCAACTGCTCCTCTGTCCCCAACCCTTAATAATTCCTTGACCTTGCATTATTTCCAACAGTTTAGAACAGCCATGGGCAAACTACGGCCTGCGGGCCGGATCCTGCCCGTTTGAAATGAATAAAACTAAAAAAAAAAAAAGACCGTACCCTTTTATGTAATGATGTTTACTTTGAATTTATATTAGTTCACACAAACACTCTATCCATGCTTTTGTTCCGGCCCTCCGGTCCAGTTTAAGAACCCATTGTGGCCCTCGAGTCAAAAAGTTTGCCCACCCCTGGTTTAGAATGCTCTCTCATGAACATATGTCTATGGGCTGGGAAGGAGGCATCCTTCTGTGGTGTAATCTTATATAATAAAAGCCCAATATGCAAATTGACCAAATGGCAGAACGACCAGTGGATCGACCGGTCGCTGTGATGCTGACTGACCACCAGGGGAAAGACACTTAATGCAGGAACTGCCCCCAGCCCACAGGCCTGCCAACGTGGGTGCCAGCGGGAGCCCCCCACCAATTGTCCCACCGGTCGCCCCACAGATCGGCCCTGATTGCCGGCCTGGCCTAGGGACCCTACCTGTGCATGAATTTTGTGCACTGGGCCTCTAGGAAAGAATATATCTGATCTTTGCATTTCTAGGCACAGTGTCGGTATAGTACTTTTCAGAGTTTTGTGCCATTCTAATGAATTATCTAATCCGAGGGGCGAACAGGAATGTCCAGGTTTGTAGCCATCTGGATGGAAGTGTGGGTAGCTCAGGGGCCCTACTTGAGGCTGGTATCTCGAGTGAGAGCAGTCCTATGGAGGACTGAGCCTGTCACTGGTGGTGTGTGATGTGAACTCCTGTGGTGAGTGTCAGAGTGTACTGCAGTCCACCTAGTTAGGGGTGAGACAGGACACACCCTCATATGAGAAGTGAGGACACTGAACTCCAAGCCCTTTGCATCATTCCCCAATAGCACATTCGCCTGCACTTGCCTGGAAGAACTACCTGCAGCCTGGAAAAGTTGTCAGTGGGAAGGTTGAATCATTTTTTTAAATCCTTACCTGAGGACATATTTATTGATTTTAAAGACAAGAAGGGAGAGAGAAGGGAGGAGGGGGTGAGGGGGAGGAGAAAAGAAGGGAAGAAGGGAGGGAAGGAAGGAGGGAAGATAGAGAGGGGGTGAGGGAGGGAGGGAGGGAGGGACAGAGACAGAGAAACATCAATGTGAGAGAGAAATATTGATTGGTTGACTTCCGTACATGCCCAGACTAGGAATCGAACCTGCAACCCATGTATGTGACCTGACCAGGAATCCAACCTGCAACCTTTTGGTATCCAGGATGATGCTCCAACCAACTGAGCCACCCAGCCAGAACGGGTGCATCTTTTTAACATGTTTTAGGTTGAGGGTTTTATTAATAGTATGGTTTTGAGGATGAAGGGCTCTGAGTGTGAGTACTGGCTTCTGCACCTGAGTGACCACGGAGAGTTGCTTAACCACTTAACACCTCAGTTCTCTCACCTGTACAATAGGAATAACTACACCTACTTCAAAGGGCTATCATCGGAGAACGCAATGATGTATGTAAAGGGCCTAATGCAGTCCCAGGTACAGAGCTGGTGTTTAATGAGCAGTAGCTTTTATTGTGATTCCTACTTTTGAGTGTGGTTTCTTTAAGATCTAAACAAATAGCAGTTGAACCCTAGACAGAAAGACTTGGCTGCACTAAAATGACTTGGAGAGCCCACCAGAGGGGGTCATTTTATGTTCTTGGGGTAGAGCAAAGGGAATCAGAGCCTGATGGCTATTTTTTGCAAATATCCCCATACCTTGTTAGGATCCAGCTTGGTTTTGTCTACAGGAGCAGAGTCTTTTATCACTTCCACAGATTCTGCACCAAAGCATTGACTATAAAATCCCTAGGTAAGAGAAACCGACAAATTAGAAAGGTTATTTTAATGTAATGCAAGTCTTCATCTCTCAGAAGTAGAATAAGGTTGGAACAAGTGTAAGGGACAACTTGCTTACTGATCACTGAAAGTCCCTCTGATCTAATGAGGCAAGTTCAGCCTTTCCTGAGACAAAAGTAAAAACATAAGGAAGTGCAGCATTGCAAACCGATACATGCTTCCGTACAGTATGCATGCTTCACCTCAAATGCAACCAGCGCCGTCATATTTCCTGAAGCGGCTCCAGGGGTATGGCACTGTTCACTTCTTGCCTGTTGTGCCCTAGGAACTTGGAGGTCACTAGCCTTTCCATAATGTGACAAACCACAGCGCACAAGACGACCAAATATATGCCTCTAGCCCTAAGTTGGGGGAACATTAAGAAGGCCAGTATCCTGGGGTCAATTGCTAATTCTCCTCGTGAGCTCAATGACTTTGGGTAAGTCACCTAACTACTCTGGGCCATTGCTTCTTTGAGCCACGTAAGGATTAAAGCCCCTTGTCTTAGTTGGCATGAATAGATAGTATGAGAAGAAACTTGGCAACTAAGGTGTTTTAAGTTTTATAGTCATAGTGGAACCTAAATGCAAAGCAATAGCGAGGAGTGAATCTCTGGTTAATGGCTGTCAGCATTTCAGGGGACCCCAGTTATTCACCCTGACAGGGTTTTGTTTTGGGGGCACTCCTTGACTTTCCTCCTAAGTTCTTGGTGCTTGGCTCTTTCAATGTCTGCTTCCTTTTTTCTCACTGTTCTTTACGCTGTTTCCCTTTTTCTTCAGCCTTTCCTCCAGGAACATGCTGCTCCCTTCTGCTACATGCTGGATCATATGTAGTACCAGCAGGTTGAACTTGGGGCTGCCAGCCCATGGGTTGTGATACTGACTCTTATTTTCCTTGGATCAGCAGGAAGACTTCGTTATGCCACAGTCCATGGTGTGGCTACTGTGAGCATCTCTGTGTCAGAAGTGGGATGTGTTGTCCAGTGACACCAAAAGGATGGCCATAGCATTTTCAAAGGGCAATTCAGTCATTTGGCCAGATTACTTTAAAGTCAAGGTAATAATCTTCAATCTGAAAATCTCATACTGAAATTTGGCAAGGGTTACAAGAAAGTAGATGACTTTTGAGTTTTGGATAGTCTGGAAAATAAATATTCACCCTATAAATATACAAACATTGACAAGCATACACAGAACCTTAGAAGAAAACTATCCAAATCTTGCTTTACCTCATGAACTCACCTAATACCTTCATATTATATATGCAATGTGGAAAAATGTATATAGAGATCAAAGATAAACCCATGACTGTCTTTTTTCATAATGACCAACTCTAACTTTTTTGGTAAAGTATATAAGGCCATGCACACAGAGTCACTTTTCTTACCTCTAGTCTATGAGAGATCTCAGGAAGCTTGGTAATCGCAGGCTCTTTGTAAACAAATTCTTGCTCATCCAAATCCCCAAATTTGGATCCATAGAAACCAACTCGGAAGTAGGTTCCAAACATTCTCTTATGACCCTGATGAGCAAAATAAGAAAACCTCTCCTAAGTTATGTACTTCAAGAGGATTCATTGCATTGCAAAGGATGGGAGCCTTTCACTGTTGTGTTATAAAGCAGTTTGTTCCTATGGAAAGTATAAACAGAAACCATGCCTTAAAATTTTTAATGTTTATGAAATGAATTTTGGAAATAATAACAAAAGAAATCCCATGAAAAATTTCTAGGACTTCTTTTAAGTGAATCTAAAAGATTCTCACATTGCCGGCTTGTGAAGTAATTCAAGCAGCCTTCTTTCATACTCTGAATTGGGGTCAGTGCTCTTGTTTGTTCCCAGCCCTTTTCTGTTTGGAAGGTGAGAACTAGAGTCATGATGTGCTCAAGGTAGATCACTCCCTAGAGAGGAAGGAGGGCTAAGCAATCTCTAGATCAGGGTCACCTGCTGCCAGGTAACTGTGTTGGCCAGGATCCCCAGCTACCTTGCTAATGATGCTGTCAAAGGCCTTCTGCAGCTTGTCATGAGTGCAGGTCAGCTTCCGGAAGTCTCGATGCGCTTCCAGGATGGGGATGACCAGTTTGTAGACCTCATTCACTGTCTCATACAATCCTCCCTTGGAAAGAGAAGAAAATCAAAGAGAGTTTAATCCTTGGAAACTTAAGAGAAACCAGAGTTCATTATGTACTGGAGAATTTTTTTTCTTTGTTTTTCTTAATCCTCATCTGAGGATATTTTTTCCATTGATTTTTAGAGAAAGTAGAAGGGAGGGAGGGGGGAGAGAGAGAGAAACATTGATGTGAGAGAGACACATTGATTGGTTGCTTCCTGCATGTGTCCTTACTGGGAAAGGGTTGGAGCCTGCAACTCAGGTACGTGCCCTTGACCCAGAATTGAACCCATGACCCTTTGGTGCGTGGGCCAATGCTCTAACCACTGAGTGACACCTTCCAGTGCTGGAGAATGGGTTTATTATGGGCACCAGGATATTTTACAGAGCAGAAGTGATGTCTGAGTATCTTTGGGATGGCTATATAGCACTCAAACTGAACTAGACACATGCTAAATAGTTCTTTATGCTGATGTTAAGCAAGGAAACGGGTTTTCACTGAAAAAAAGAAAAAAGAACAGGAGATTTGGAGCAGAAAATAAGAGCAATTTAGGAAGGCAGATTTAGCATACTTAAATGTCATCAGGGGCCCCCTCATGACCAGATGTTCAATGTATGCCTGAAAGGAGTTAGTAGGATTCTAATAGTTTATTTTCTTAAATTTCAGAAAAAATAGGAGTACATTGGACTTCTTTTCTGAATCCTGAAAAAGAAGTCAGGAAAAAAGAAATAAGAATATAGTTAAAACAATAATTAAAACACATAGAAGTTGTTGGTTGGAAACTTGGGAATTGAAAAGTAGAAAAGAAAAAAACCTAAGTATGAAATAAAAATTAATCATCTAGATATAGTGGAGTATTAAATATTTAAGGAAGAGGGAGATTATTACAATGAAAATGGACAAGACACTTTCTCCCCTGCCCTGAATCTCAGTGACTTAATCCCCAGAGACTTTCAACTGGTATGACACAAGAATTTTTAAAACATGCAGTACATGACTATCTGGTCAGGGGCACTGACCTCTTTTTCCTTAGATTGTCAAAAAACAAAAACAAAACAACAACACAAAAAAAACAGTCGACACAACAATAGCTGTCTGGTGTAAATGAATCAGAATTATATTTTTTGTCAGATCAGCAAAAAGTATACTTTTTGGTGTGCTGCAGAATTTTAGTAATTAGTTGATGTGCCATGAGATGAAAAAGGTTGAAAATCGCTGACTTAATCTACATATATTTTCTTTGTTAGGAGTGTTTAGACCCAGATTAGGTCAATGAGGGGAGCCGCAGTGGTTTCCGCTCCCACATTCTGCAAGCTGGACCTGGCCGTGAAGATCCTGAGGGCGACTCAGTTGTTAGGAAGGAAGATGCTGCCGATTTATTCTTTCCCTCTCCCCCAATATTCTCCTCTCTGAGAGGGAAGATGAGGCAGGGAGAACATGCCTCATCATTTATTGTGTAGCCCTGGGCAAGCCATTTCACCTCTCCATGGCTTCGCTTCCACCCCCATTAAATGGAAATAATGCTGTGAAACTGCTGCCCAGCCAATGAGCACGCGGTGAAAGCAAACTGTTGCAGTGGTGAAAGGCTTTCTCACCTCCCTGGAGAGCTGGTGCAATTTGCAGCCATCAAAGTCGTCCTGGCCATCCCTTGTCCTGCACACCCCTGCATATGTCCTCACGAAGTGGCACTGGCTTGGCCATTAAGGCCACATTCACAGCACCAGGAATTCAGCCCAGTGTGAGGCCAGGCTCCGGGACCACTGAGTGCACTCACCGTGCTGAACAGCTCGGCCGCCTGCTCCAGGAGGCCCACCAGGCCGCTCTCGGTGAAGTAGCGGCCTGAGCACACGCCATCCTCATCAGGCGACAGGGTATCTTCAGAGACTGCAGATTCCTCCAGCACATTGGAAGAAATATTCTGAAAGAAATGAAAGTATAAGCTTGGAGAACAGGGAAACCCTGCTAACAAAAGGCACTACGGGGACCCCAAATGTCGGGATGAGAGCCACACTCAAAGATCTGCAGCAAGCCTGTGATTGTCAGGTCCAGGCCTGTGATTCCCCCGGGAAGAGGCCCTGGCGATTCATCATTCGGAGAGAACATATGAGAAACAGGCCTTCAAAACTCACAATTTTCTTTTTTTTTTTTTTTAACAACCATTAGGAGCTATAGAAAGGATACCTACCTCAATATAACAACAGTTGAACAACATTTAGGGAAATGACCATAAGGGACATCCAGCTGGGGTCATGGTTTTTAAAAGGCAAAGGCCAAATAACAGGTGACCAGACTCCTCGTTTCACCAGCTGAGTGAACCTCTTACTTTTTGGGGGTATTTTTCTGAACATTGCTCCTCCTGACTTGACTTTCAGATGAAGAACCACAATATTATACGACAGTAGCAAATTAGAATGTCTTCTCCATAGAGAATTTTATGGTAATGTAGCAGTTATCCTTTATACCCCAAACATTTTGTTACTTTCTACATGCCTTCCCTTTACTTAAGCTGTAGAGTTTGAAGTCTCTGGCAAAGAATGCAGTGGCTGAAGCCAGGTCTAGGGTGAACCCCCGAGAAACACAGGGCGGCACTTACTCTTGGGGCTGTGGAAGTGCTAACCCTGAAATTGCTTGACCCTGAGAGTATTACCTTAATCTCTGCCTTACTGCCTCAAATGCCTCTTCCCAGCTCTGGACCTGAGAGGTCAAGAGTCATTTTCTTCAACCTGTCTCCCAGCTGTGGAAGAAATGCATATGGAGCATGGAAGAAATGGGAAACCTTTCTAGCTTAAGGAATTGCAAACAGCATACATGTCCCTTCCTATTCCTGCACTCATGGCAGGCGTAACTAATCAATCATAGCACTCTTTCCCCTGAAGCTTAGATATAGTCTCAAAAGTCTTCTCAGCAGAGTACTCTAGTCAGCCACTACCAATGGACCAGAGTTGGCTTTTGGAGTAATATATGTCTGCCTCCTGGCTTGGCTAGTAGGATCAAGTGAATCTACCTTAGCAATCTAGGAAAAGAGAGTTGTTATGGTCCTATGTCTTCACCTCCAATATTGTAATGCGGTTTTAGGAATATAGGAGGCTTTCAGAATCTTTTGTAACCAATCTTTCTTCCAAACCTGGTCTTTCTATTATGATGTTTCTGGATTGGAGATAACAGAAGGTCCAAAAGATTCATTTGAAAGAATCTAATAACCCCCAAAGCAAATACTATTAGAACTGTATGCAATTTCCTACATGCAGAGGAACAGACCTGAAGTTACATAGCTTTATTAGCTGTAGTCATAGGAAAAAGATTCTGGGCAGACTTTCCTGGCTTCAGAATTAGGAGGTAAGAGTAACAGCAGTATCTGAGACTGCATCCATATCCACACTTGTGGAGTAAATATTGTACTCTGGGGCATAGCATTTCAATGATCTCAGTTCCGTAAAATTCAGTGGTCTCAAAGTTATTTCTCTTTCACAGATTTATTTATCTCTAGTTTACAATTCTTTTCCAAAAATTTGATTTTTTAATCTTTTTTTTTATTGTCTAAAGTTTTACATGTGTCCTTTTTCCCCATCGACCCCCCCCCCGCCTCAGCCATTCCCACCCCCGAGGGCAAGCCCCCAGGGGCCAGTGTCTGTGTCCATTGGTTATGCTAATATGCATGCATACAAGTCCTTTGGTTGATCTCTAACCGCCCCCACCTCCCCCCAAATTCAATTTTATTGGAGCAGAACAAGGTTGAAAACTAAAGCACAAAGCATCTAAGAACTCCACACTGAACATCTGTTGTTAACGCTGCCAGAATTCCCTCATCCTTCTACACAGTAAAGCCTCCTGGAGAACCATCCATAACTTCAGGTGTGGACC
Organism: Myotis myotis; assembly: GCF_014108235.1. Classification (NCBI taxonomy): domain Eukaryota; kingdom Metazoa; phylum Chordata; class Mammalia; order Chiroptera; family Vespertilionidae; genus Myotis; species Myotis myotis. The sequence goes on along the minus strand of NW_023416316.1, from coordinate 43,412,860 downwards.
TCCACTCTGGCCCAGCCAATTCCACTTCTCATTCCATTCCTCTGGCCGTTCTGATTGGTTCAGGCAGGAGAACACGACCCCATCAGAACCAATAAGATGCACTGAGGCTTTCTCAGCAACTGCTAGGAATGAGGCATCTGTCTATTCTCCTGGACTTGAACCTGGGAAGATGTAAGCCTAAGTGTTTCTCAGTGAGTGTGGGAAGCCTGTGAAGAATGAAGGTGACATAACAGAAAGCAGAGACAGGAAATGGTTTTGACACTGAGTTCTGATGACATTGTTTGGGTCCTTAGGTTCAGTTTGGCAGGTTCACCTCCCTCATGCTAGCTGATAAATTCCATTTTTTTTCCTTCTGTCACTGTGGGTTAGGTGTTCCACCCCCTGCAAGCATATATTTCCAAATGGATGTGGTATGTCTCCTTTGAGAGAAAATTGGCTCAAAAGCATCAACATAATTTGGCTTTTCTTCTGTAGCTGAGAACACCTAATTCACCATGTTCCGTGTATCATGAAGACCTCTCACTTCTCAGTTCCTTCTGCCCTCCCCTTTGCCTTCCTTGTTCTTCTGAGTTTTTCCTTTACCTCCAGGCTGGGTCATATTATAAACATTCATAGCAACCTTATTATTGCATTAACTATAATTATAAATAAGTAAGGAATGAAATAGTTATATGATGTCACTTTCCCTGTTGAGAATGTAAAGTTCATGGGGACAAAACAGGTACTTAATAAATATCATCTAAATGAATGAATGAATGGATAAAGAATATTAAAAAATACAGCTATATGCACCCCTCAATGCAGGAACAATGTGAAGTGTTCTGTTGGTTCTAGAATAACTATTCTATCTCACCTTGGCCTGACTTATTATAAGCAAATCAACCAAATTCTTGGTGAAATTAAAATGGTAAGGATTACCAATTATTAAAGTGATAAATATAAAACAGAATAACTGAGAAAAAGTATAAAAGAATAATAGTTCAGCTAATGAAACAAGAAAAGAGGACAATTCAATTCAAAACTCAGCGATAGACCTAAAGATTTCGGGGCACTGAAAGTCTATCACTTGTAATATTTACCCTTGATAAAACAAGTGGCCAAAATAAATTGGATGAAAGAAGTAGATACATCTAAAATGATTTTTATAACTTTCTTTACTTTTCTGTGATTCAAAAACCTAATGTGATTTTTTATGGGATGAGAATTAAATGTTTGGCTTTTATAACAAGTATTTCTGAATTGAGAATATAATTTATTGGCATAGAATGAAAAATAGAATATTTCTGTTATTGAAGACCATAAGAAAAGAGGAGTTACTAATATGAGGCAATACCCAGCTTAGCAGGTGGACAGTACTCTAGGAAACAGAAACTCCTGGCTCTACCAGCAACAGACTCAGTGACTTATTTTCTCTGCCTGTGTAAGCTACTCTCAATTGCCCCCTCTTTCTGGTTCACATGGCATCACAAAATTACGTTGAAAAACAATAATGAGAACAAAGCCTTTTATAAAACCAATCATGTAAGTTCAAACAAGAATAATGCAAACACTTGTAAATGACTTTGTGAGTCTGGCTTGCAAAGGGCTCAATTACTGTACTTGTTATATTGTTCATGGTTTTAGGGTTGGTCATTCCCACAGATTATGTTTCTTAAAAGAAAAGTACTCATAACACTTTTGTTTCCTCTAACTACTGTGTTAAACCATTTAGCAAAAGCAGTCCCAGTGGCCTCTTAGCATCCTAGCCTGAACCAATTTTCAACCTGGCAGACAAGTTCCCTTTTCTGACTATGGGCAATATTCAGCCTATCATGAGAAAATATTAATTCAGCCCCCCTTTTCCCTTAGCATGTCGATTTGGTTCTTCCTTGCTTTTTGGGCCATGAGGGAAATCATTTCTACAATGTTTGGAAAATTCTCTCATGGTTGTCAGTATACTGTGCCAACTATGAGTCTTTGAGAAAGTGTTTAAATAACCTTAGAAAAAATGCTCTCTCAGTTTCTTTATCTGTCTGCCTGCTTCACTGGTTGGTGGGGAGGTCAAATGAAGTCACGGATGTGAAAGTGTTTGGTAATGTCTAAAGTGCCTCTGCACTTATTGCAATCAATAATTTAATAAACCAAACAAACCAAGATGGTACAGCAATGAGAAGAGGCAAATAGAATACACTAAAGCAGGTTTTTCAGCTTTGGCACTATTGATATCCTAAGCATTGTAGAGTGTTTAGCAGCATCCCTGCCTTATATCTATTAGATGCTAGTAGCACCTTCCCTCCTCTCCCCAAAGGTAATATCAAAAAATGTCTGCAGACATTGTCAAATGCCCTCTGAACTGGGGAGGGGGGGATTGCCCCCAGTTGAGAAGCACTACCCTGCAGGAAAAGCTGAATGTGCCCCACACCTGAAAGCTGACGCTGCCCACGGGCAGGTAGCTGTGGTCCTCTAGCATGCTCAGATATTCCGCCACCAAGGCAGCCGCGTGCACCAGGCACATGGCGGCCTCCGTGTAGCACTTCTTCTTGGAGTGTTTCTCTGCCATGTTCTGGAGCCAGGTCAGCCGCAGGTCGGGAGATGTCTGGTAACTCTTGGCAATTCTGAGGACAGAGTGAGAAAGTTTCAAGGACAACTGGTTAATGACACTGTTTTTCTACTGTGTGTGGCCATTTTTTTCCCCCCCAAGAAATTCCCCTCCCAGAGTTTACCTACACATTCAGAATATGAGAGAAAAGGCCAACATTTATCAGTCCAGCTGTTTTCACTCCAAGTCTAAGGTGTTTTAAACCCCCAAGGAACAGCATTTAATTAAAGCTTTATGGGAAAAAAGAGGCCTGATAAAATGATATTTATGTTAATGGATCTCTAGCAGTTTTCTTCCTTTTCTTTCCTTTCTCTCAAAAAAGAGAAGACAAAAGTACTGTCTTTTTTAAAAAAAATATATTTTATTGATTTTCTACAGAGAGGAAAGGAGAGGGATAGAGAGCCAGAAACATCGATGAGAGAGAAACATTGATCAGCTGTCTCCTGCACACCCCCCACTGGGGATATGCCTGTAACCAAGGTATATGCCCTTGACTGAAATCGAACCCAGGACCCTTCAGTCCCCAGGCCGATGCTCTATCCACTGAGCCAAACCGGTCAGGGCAGTACTACCATTCTTATTTCATCATAGCAGAATGATTTTGTCTTTGTAAGTAGTTTCTCCCGAAGCAGTGCTGCGAAGCAAAATTTTAAGCTACAGAGTAAAATATGATTTTTTAAAATGAAACTGTACCTGTATGTCTGAATATAATAGTAAAAACACATAAGAAATAACTCACATAACAGTTGATAGTTCTTTTCTCTCACTCTATACTAAGTGGAAGGTAGTGTTATAAAATGGGCATCTTACTTTAAATTAGGGAGATCTTCCTGATAACTTGTACATGAATCAACTCTCTCTGAATAATTAATTTCTACCAGTTTCTATAAACAGTTTTGGATGTATCATCCAAAAGAGTATGCCCACATGGCCTGTGATAATAACATTAATAAGAACTCCACCGTGACAAAACTTAGAGCAGTGGTTCTCAACTTTCCTAATGCTGCGATCCTTTAATACAGTTCCTCACGTGGTGGTGACCCCCAACCATAAAATTATTTTCATTGCTACTTCATAACTGTAATTTTGTTACTGTTATGAATCGTAATGTAAATATCTGATATGCAGATGTATTTTCATTGTTACAAATTGAACATAATTAAAGCATAGTGATTAATCACAAAAACTATGTAATTATATATTCAATATGTGTTTTCCGATGGCCTTAGGCGACCCCTGTGAAAGGGATGTTCGGCCTCAAAGGGTTGAGAACCACTGCCTTAGACCCTCAAGTGACACCCTTTTGATTTCATCAGAGAAGGTTACCTGTACATGAGATCCATAAGCATCTCAGGATCTTCCTGAAATTCCCTCATTTTCACTGTGTCATATAGGATGCTATTCAGATTGCAGAGAAGTTCCTCAACCTGCAAAAAAGTGTAGAAAAAGTAATCTTCGCTTTGTAGCCCAGGGTAACGAGTTAGAATTGCACTGAAAGTGCAAGGGCAGCAGGAGCAGGCTTCTCTAGGAGAGGAGAGATTGCAAATGGAGGGGAGTCTAGACTGGATCCTCTGTGGCCTTCACCTTTGCAGGTGAAAAAGAATTTAGTGTGAACTAGTTCCAGTTATTTGCAACCAGAAGAGTCCTAAAGTATAATCCAGAACATCAGGGCTGTTTATACCAAGTAGGAGACAGCTTAGCACATCAGCTTAGGTTCTACATTATATATCTATATATCTATATCTATATCATCTATCATCTATCTATCTATCTATCTATCTATCTATCTATCTATCTATCTATCTATCTATAACATACAGAAACACTGCCATTAATCAGCATGCTTTATTCCAGAAACTTCCTTAGCAGAGGAAGACAGACTGGCAACTGTGATCCTTAATGTTCATTACCCACAGTAAATGAGACTGAGGCTACCTGAGCACTTCATATATATATACATACATATCCTATATAATAAAAGGTAAATTGTCCCCTCAACTGGGAGTTTGACCAGGAGTTCAACCTGGAGTTCGACCAGGGTGTTGGGCTAGCCCCCGCCCCCTGATTGGCCCCCATCAACCCTGATGGGGCCGGCTGGCCGAACCCCACCTGTGCACGAATTTGTGCACTGGGCCTCTAATCCTATCTAATAAAAGAGAAACATGGTAATTAGCGTACGACCGCTACCCTTCCCACTGGCTAATCAGGGCAATATGCAAATTAACTGCCAGCCAAGATGGCGGCCGGCAGCCAGGCAGCTTAAAGTGAACATGAGGCTTGCTTGCTTCAGTGACGGAGGACTCCAATGTTCCCCGCCTGCCGCTGCAGGCCTCTGAGCTGCAACTCTAAGCAACTATGTTACAAATAGAGAAGCTAAACAAAACCCCAGAAACCTGCTTTAGTCCGTTGGGCTTCAGCCAGCAGGATCACAACATTGTTTCAAATACAGAAGGTAAACAAAGGCCAGAAACCTGCTTTCAGCAGCAGAGGCCTAAGAGCTGGAGCCAAGCCTCAAAGCTAAAGCTGGCCCAGAATAAAAAAAAAAGAAAAAAAGGAGCGGTTGGGAGCTTCAGTCACCCGCCAGCCTGAAAACAGCCCTCAGCCCCTCACCCAGACTGGCCAGGCACCCCAGTGGGGACCCCCACCCTGAAGGGTGTGTGACCAGCTGCAAACAGCCATCATCCCCTCACCCAGGCTGGCCAGGCACCCCAGTGGGGACCCCCACCCTGATCCAGGACACCCTTCAGGGCAAACCAGCTGGCACCCACCCGTGCACCAGGCCTCCATCCTATATAGTAAAAGAGTAATATGCCTCCCAGCACCGGGATCAGCGGAGCCGAGAGGCCTCCCGGCACCGGGATCAGTGTGACAGGGGGCAGCGCCCAAACCTCCTGATCGCCCTGCAGCTCTGTGTGTGACAGGGGACGGGGCCATAACCTCCCTATCCGCCCTGCTCTGTTCGTGACAGGGGAAGGCGCCCCAACACCCTGATCAGCCCTGCTCTGTGCTTGATAGGGGGAGCTCCCCAACCCCATGATCGCCCTGTGGCTCTGTGTGTGACAGGGTGTGGTGCCCCAACCCCCTGATTGGCCCTGCTGTGTGTGACGGGGTAGAGCCATAACCTCCCCATCGGCCCTGCCCTGAGTGTGACAGTGGCGGTGCCCCAACCCCCTGATCCGCCCTGCTCAGTGTGTGACAGGTGGCGGTGCCCCAACTCCCCAATCGGCCCTACTCTGTGAGTGACAGGGGGGAGCTCCCCAAACCCCTGATGTGCCCTGCTCTGTGTGTGACAGGGAGCAGCGCCCCAACCCCCTGACTGGCCCTGCTCTGTGCGTGACAGGGAGTGGCACTGCAACCTCCCCATCGACCCTGCCTTGAGTGTGACAGGGGGCGGTGCCCCAACCCCCCAATCGGCCCTACCCTGAGCGTGACTGAGGGTGGCATCGCAACCTCCCAATCCGCCCTGCTCTGTGCATGACAGGGGGCGGCGCCCCAACTCCCCAATTGGCCCTGCTCTGAGCCCGACCAGGGGCTGCACCTAGGGATTGGGCCTGCCCTCTGCCACCTGGGAGCAGGCCTAAGCCAGCAGGTCGTTATCTCCCCAGGGGTCCCAGACTGCGAGAGGGCACAGGCCGGGCTGAGGAACACCCCCCCCCCGCCCCCCGGAGTGCACAAATTTTTGTACACTGGGCCTCTAGTATATATATAATATGTAAAATAACATTATAGAACATTTATATATTACATATATAAGTATATAATGTATAACTATATACTTTATATATAATATATTGCAGTGTACGTATATATGCATATACACACAGACATACACATATATATGAATTTATTATTATTGGCTGATCCCCAATTCATGCATGAGACAAGGCATGCTCTTCAGCCTACCTGGGTGGGGAAAAGGGTGGTCTGCATGGCTTTGTCCTCTTCTGCATAGGCCAAAATTGTCCTCAAGGATTTTCTCAGGTGCTCCTCGTTAAAGTCTTGTGCTTTGCCCACCAAAGATGCCAGAGACATGGTTACCTGCATCTTCACTCTTGCAAAGTTCTGCATCAGTTAAAAGAAAAGATGGAACAGTAAGAGGCACTCAGCTAGTAGATCATTGAAGGCAGTAGAGCCAGATACCAATAACTCTTATCATTGAAACTATCATCTCCTTTTCTCTCAATAAAATGTGAGGTGTCCTCTGCACAAGATTCATATTATTGTTTAAATGGCTTAAAAAGGATGTTGCTCTGATATTAAATTTTCATGGAGGCCTGAGCAGCCTCCCTGCTGCCAGGCTGGCAGGTTCCTGTAAAGTGGGTCACAGGACGTCTCCTTTTGTGCCAAGATTCTTCTTCTTGGAACTTTATTTAAACTGCACAGAAGAACATGATCTCCAGCACCAGGATTTCTGAGATTCTGGACCCTGGGTAGGCCGCCACTTTCTGTTTCTCCTTCCCTTCCAGGCCCATGGGAAAATATGACTATTCTAAGGGCCCCTGAGGAATGTTGTAATGGCTTTTAAATAGTTATGCCTAATGTAGTCTGAGGACCCTGCCTTTCTTCCAGGGGCCAATTTATCTTTCAATATCACTTGAGCATGCTCATGAACATGACCACAAATGTAAATTCCAAAAGAACATATCAATATCTAGACCAGCTAAAGCAAAAGTTGACTCTTTTGCAATAAAATAGCACCAAAGGCTGCTAAGCTTCAATGAAAACTCAGGTGTAGTTTCAAATTCTCCTCCACAGGTCATGATGGAACCAGTCAACGAGAATTTATAAATAACACAAACTCTTCAGAATCTCTATTCTGCCTGTTGTATTGCCCCCCCGCCCCCCACAGATGACAGCTTTGAATCTACATCTATTCATTCATTTTTTATTGAAACACCCACGTGGAAAACACTGCATTCATCAGTCTTGATGTTCATTTTTGGATGCAAATTTAAACAAAGGCTGCTCTCCCTCTGCATAGTCAATTGTTTTCTTTGCAAAGGAAGAAGTAAATTGCAGTCCTGCAAACATTTCCTCAACCAATGTTTTGCACTGACTTTCTCTATTGATTCTGGGTCACCCAGCTGGTCTGAGCTCTTACACTGATGGCTCCAAAACTGAATCTCATGAGGAGGTAGAGGGTGGCACAGGCTTGGCTCCGGGTGACGTCCATGCTGCTGCTGCAGTGATGCAGCACTCGCTGACACAGGTCCGCACACTGCTCCACCTCTTCCTCAAACAGCAAGTCGCCGAACTAGGAGAGACACAGGGGCTATTAGGCACTTTCATATGCTTTCTGGACTGGATGCTTGTTGGAAATATGCAAATATCTGCTTGGGCAAGCAAAAGCCCGGAAGAGTTCATGCATTGCTCCATAAAGATAATGAGCTACTTGAGTCAGAAGATGAAATGAAATGATGGAGTTGAGATTTAATTATGAACCATACCACAAGGAATAGGGCTGCGTAATTAATTGCATTGTTAGCCAGGTTGCATTCACTGGCAAAGTCACCACTCTGAAGGGATGATCCTGACTTACTGGGTTTCCTAAAAATTACTGCTGACTAAGAAAGAAAAATGACCCTGCTGGGGAGAGCAGAGTTCCACTTTCTAAATGGAAAAGATCCCATGTGGAAGGCACCAACTGAGATTTGCAGTAAAGCGGGAGGACACCAACTGCCTTAGACCATCTTAAGGAACATCTATAGTCTTCAGGCTGCGAGAAAGAGAAATTTATTTCTAAACTTTCCGTTATTTTTTAAAATTCTTTATTGTTTAAAGAATTACATGTGTCTTTTTTTTCCCCCATTGACCTCTCCCTGGCTGAAACTTTCTGTTGTTTCATGGCATGACATTTTGAAAGGATTACTGCTGGGTGTCACACACAGGACTTCAATCTCAGTCAGAGGCACTATTAAAGAAAAGGGGTGAAAGGCAACGTTGCTTAATGGACTTTTCCTCTGATGTCTCCAGTGAGTGGCCATTCCATATTTCTACAGTTCAGCCCACGTTTCAAGTTTGAGAGCCTGTTTTTTTCCTCGCCATAGTGCATCTGCTTCCTTCCTGGGGAGACTTAAGACCTTGACCGCGTCACTTAAGACAGGACGCTGTGGGGTTTGTGCACCTGAAGGGAGAAGTCTGATGCTAGACGAGAATCTTAACTCTTAATTAAGAGTAAGAAAACAAGCATTCTGTGTTTACCTTGGCAATGAGAGCACGGAGTGTTGCAAAGCAGTGAGTCAGGTAGGTGGTGCTCTGATCACAGCTCAGAGAATTCACCAGAACCCTTAGAACACCTCCCAGCAGGCTGTCTTTGCAGTCCAGAGCCGAGCTTGCCTGGGGGAACAGAACAGCATCAATGAATCCCTGAGTTGTGAACTGAGGGGTGAAGACACAAGTAGATGCTTCTGACAATGAGCACGGGGACCTGCAGTTCCGTTCCTCTTGATCTAAGAGCTTATGGGTTTGGTAAAGGACCACACATATCATCTAAATAACTATTCCCAAATTCCCAGTTGATTTGGGGTTTATATCTGGGTTGTTAAACTAAGTTACAATCTCGGGCAATAGCTTTTGTAATGTTCTTTCTTTGTATACAAGGTACAGCCTTCCTTTGAGCTTCAAAACACAGTTGTGGGCTTCCTAGTACAATAGGGGCTGAAGGAGCTTGTTTATCAGCTACAGTAAGATCAAAACCACCAAAGATAATGACAAGTTTCAGCTTTCTTTGAAAATCGCAAATACATTGTGAGGACGGGCGTTAAGTATATAGCACTCAAAGTTGTGTTATGTAAGGATACAATCAATGTGATCCCAAGCATTTAAGTTATCAAAGATGCCATATACTTTTTGTTTTTATTTTTGTACAGTGATTGCCTTGATTTTAGACAACTTAAGAGCTGGATATTTAAAGTGCCACTGTATTTCAACAAGTTTTCTTCTTCTGGACTCCAAAAGGCAATACTAGTTCTACTCTAATGACTTCTCAATGGAAACATGTCAGGACTCATTTTTCAGGTTAACTAAAAACCCACTGTCACCTAGATGTCTTGGTAATTTGGGGAAACATTCACTTAGAAGATGAAGTGAGTGTGATGAATTGTATAACTGTTCACAGTGATGCTACACTTTTCTACAGCAGAAACGGCGAGTTTATGGCACAAATAAATTACTTTCCAATTTGTATGCAAAACAGACACACTCTTTTTTACACCTAACCCAGTCATAATCTTAGCTCCTCTACCAGATATCAATAACTCAAGTGGACCCACCAAAAAACACCCCTAGCTACCATCCTTATTCTGGATACTGGATGATAAACCCAGCATTCACATTATACATTTGATACATTCCGGCAGATTTAACTACAAGGGTCAGCTTATAAAGCATCTAACTCCTCCAGGTGAACAGCAAGTTCAAAGAAGCCTGAAGAATTTTCATTGTCTCTGGAATTTGTAAGTCGGACACTATTGTAAACTGCCTAACTTCATTTTTTCAAAAAAGGCATTTAGGGATCATGTTTATTTCTCTTACAAGTTTCTGTAAAGAATTCTTTATTAAATTTCAGTATGTTCGCGCTGAATAGAGCAGGTGTTTGTTGTCCTCACCTGGATAATGTTTTCCTGCATGTCCAGGATGATTAAATTTGCTTCTGTTGCTAGATTGCCACTGATCAAGGCTTCTTGATCTAACTCTGCCTTTGTTCTAAGAAATAAAAAAGAGGTCAAATTCGAGCACATGTCAAACCTGGCTGTATCGCAGCGATAGCAATCTATGCAACAAGGCATAAAGACATCTTCTGAAGAGTCGGATTGGAGTGAATACAGAGCAACGGCAACACGGGTAACGAAGGAGTGCAGGGTGCCTTTTGTGGTTGGTGTCTGGTGAAAAAGGTTTTCTAGGTAGAGTCTCCAGGCCATCCTCATCCCCATTATTATAAGTAATGATGGCAATTACAGAAATAACAAGATGGGTAGAAAGGCAATTATTGGTTGCTACTAGCAATGAGGCTAGCCAATCAGACTGCTGCATAAGGCCTTGGGGGCCATTCCTACATTTCATGCAGAATAACCATCTCCAGATCTGAGCCAAGGGCAGCCTCTGCAAGGAACTGGAGGGAGTGAGGAGACGGGGTGTGATGTGAATTTGGCAATGATGCTGCTGGATTAGGAAAGGGGTTCAGGGAAGAGGCTGTCTCTTGACCTCCCTGAGACTGCCTTGGGGTTGCATAGTCAAGTGTGGGCCTTTTGTCCTTTTCCAATGGGAAGCAGGATTGCATTCCTGTGGGGCGGGCCATCTAACATCCTCCCAGATGTTCCTTACTGGTTATTATCCATGAGGGCAGTGGTTCTCAACCTTGGCTGCACATTAGAATCACCTGGGAATCTTTTTAAAATCCTGATTTCTGGGCCTCATCTCGGAGGATTTTAAAAAGATTCCCAGGTGATTCTAATGTGCAGCCAAGGTTGAGAACCACTGCACTAGGGAATGGGAAATTGCCTGGTGCTCCTTCTCTACTAGGTTTCATTTCAAGGACTCTGAGCATTGTATGCATTAGTTCATCCATTTTCATAAAATCCAAGTGAAGTTGGGAAAGGAGATTGTGCCTCATCTAAATTTAGTTGCCGGGAAAGGGAAGTGTAAAGAATGGATTTTCCCAAGGTGTCCCGGGGGGCCAAAATGTTAGCACAGGGGTGGGGGTGGGGGGAGGCAGGTCATGATGTGAGCCCAAAAGTCTTGCCCTGGACCCCCAGCTGCTCTTGAGTCCCCATCACTCAATAGGGGTAGCGCCGTTGTTCACATGCCATCAGGCCTCAGAATAAATATTTTCCTTGTTTTTCACATTTAGGAGAGGCTCTTTGGTCCCAAGCTGCCCTACGTTGTTTTGTTTTTCTCGTTCTCTGAGTGATAATATTTGTGTAAAATAAGTGAAATAGAAACACCACTTTTTACAAATTTACTCATAGGTTTAGATTTAGAGCAACGCTATCCAACAGAAACATAACGGGGACCACATATGTCATTTTCTACTTTGCAGTAGCCACACACACAAAAAAGCAAGGTTGCCCTGACTGGTTTGGCTCAGTGGATAGAGCATCGGCCTGCGGGCTCAAGGGTCCCAGGTTCGATTCCAGTCAAGGGTATGTACCTTGGTTGCGGGCACATCCCCGGTGGGGGGTGTGCAGGAGGCAGCTGATTGATGTTTCTCTCTCATCGATGTTTCTAACTCTCTATCCCTCTCCCTTCCTCTCTGTAAAAAATCAATAAAATATATTTTAAAAAAAAGAAAGGTGAAATTAATTATAATATATTTTGTTTAACTCAATATATCACATAATATTGTCAATGTATAATCACTAGAAATATTACTGATGAGACAGTTTACATCTTTTTGTACTGTCTTCAAAATCTAATATCAAGTTTACTAATGAGATATTTTACATTATTTTACTTGTACCAAATCTTCAAAATCTGGTACTTTTCCCTTACACTACTACTGTGGCTACTATATTGGACCTGCAGGTCTAGGGTATCCTAGTCCCTCTTCCCCAATTTTTTATTGTGGTAAAATACACATAACATAAAATTTATCATCTTAACCATTTTTAAGTGTACTGTTTGGTGGTATTAAATACATTCATATTGCTATGCAACCATCACCACCACAAATCTGTTTTTTTTTTAAGCCTATTAACTATTCCTTTAAAATGGTGTTTCTCAAATTTGCACAATAGAATCACCTGGGAGTTTTACCAAATACTTATTTCTGGGCCCCACCACTGTAGATTCCGAATTAATTGGCCGTGGGTACATCTGGGCACTGGAAGCTTTAAAAGCTCCCTGGTGGTTCCAACATACAGCCCTAGCTGAAAATTACTGCTTCAAAAGGAACAGAGCCAAATAACTGAAAAGTGATCTGAAAGAAAATGGTGCAAGACACCACTATTCATAACTACAAAAAGTTTTCCAAAAAAGTTTTCTAAATCGAGCTGCTCAATTTTACTATGGTTTCTTAAAAGAAAAGAAAAAAAGATACCACCCCAATCTGCAGAGGTGAGTCGTTAGCTCTGACAGTGAGCAAGCAGCCCACCAGGTAGCTCAGGGCTGAGAACTGACCTAGAGAAAACTGGAGGGCCCTGCACGGAAGGCTCCATATGGTGTTGTTTCTGAAAGCAAGAGGGAAAGTTTCCCAAAACATCGATTTACACAGCCCAAGCAAAACATGCCCCATTAAGCTCTTCTTTTAATTGCATACAGTAGATGTCTTAACCACCTGTGCAGTCTGTATTGCATGCATGTTCAAAAAAACTATTTTTTGGTTTGTTCATTGCCTGAGCTAGAACTTAGGGACTCTCAGAACCAAATATCTTATAAACCAGTTCAGGGGACACAGAGCAAGAATAAAAATCCTAGAACAAATAGATGTTATTAATAAGACCAAATAATGGGGCTTTCCAAGTAACATCTATAATAAAAATGTGTTCAATGTTTTAAAATAAATTAGGTCCCCAAACGTCCTATAAGTGGGCCAGAATGATGCATTCTTGTGGCAACAATAAAGCTAGTAACTTATATTTGCTTACAAAATAACCTTGCTACTCAAGTCTGCCCCACCCTCCACTCCACTCCCTTATGTTAGGGGCTTCACACATCATGGGGTAACCCTTCCTAGGCCTTGTCAAGTGAGGGGTGTCTTTAGCTGTGCAATGTTTTGCTGAGTGAACCCTGGGATTCATTGGGCTACCTGCTGCTAAGAGGAATAGAAGACATGTGCTATATATTCAACATATTTAGTTTAATGTCCTCATATATCCAGATTATTGTGTATGTGTGTGTGTATGTGTGTGTGTGTGTATATATATATATATATATATATATATATATATATATTGCAATCTAAGCAGGATTTTTCTTCTTTAATTACTTTGTATTTTTTTTTTCAATAATATATACCATAAAACATCCATTGTAGGAAATACAGCAAAGCATAAAGAAGAAAACATCAATTATTTCTAAAAGAAAATCACCCAAGAAAACCACTGTTAATAATGTGATAAATTTCCCCCCCTCAGATGTGTATCATGTGGTTGAAGATTGACTCATGAACCAAGAGATCACTGGTTTGATTCCTGGTCAGAGCACATGCCCAAGTTGCGGGCTCGATCCCCAGAAGGGGGCATGCAGGAGGCAGCCGATTGATGATGTTTCTCTCTCATCAATGTTTCTATCTCTCTATCTCTATCCCTTCCTCTCTCTCTAAAAATCAATAAAAACATATTTAAAAATATTTTGATAAATTTCTTTCCAATATTTCAAAAATGTATTTACTACATGTAATTAAAGATTTAAGATTCTACTCTAATATCAAGTGTCTATCCTTCTTCTGTTTACTGAGCGATATCATAAGCATTTCTTGTGTCATTAAAATGATTTCAAAACATTTTAATGCCAACCTAATATTTCCCTATTCTTGAGCATTTAGAGCGTTTCTCATTAAAAAATAAATTTATGTAATGCTGATATAAATATCCCTGAATAGACATTTTTGTGCACATTTCTGGAGAGGAAATATAAATTGAAATTATGTGGTCTTGGGTACCCTGTGCTATCCCCATCAGCAGCTTTTGTTAAGCTATCTGCGATTGCTAAATAGTTGTTTTCTTTAAATGCTTATCAATGTGATAAATGTTTAAGAGCTGGAAATCATAACTCCTTATACCCGTGATTATACCGAGTCCCTGGATGAACTGAATTTACACCGATCATAATGCTTTACTTTCTTACCCTTGGAAGGATGTAGTAATACAAGTAGCCTGGGAAAAATAGTTTGGAACTTTAGGTAAAAGTAGCACAAAGTTGCTGAGTGACTCACTTATCTAGCTTCTCATTAGCTTGCCGCCAATGTGTCTGCTCCTTCTTCCATCTCAAATTTTCATTTAGGCATGAAAATCGGTCATTCCCTAGGAGTTAAGAAATGCATGATAGGAATGTGATTAGCACGAAACCCTCCAAGATAACCAGAAGTTCTGTAACAAGGTCAACTAAGAGGACTCAGCGCCGCTTCTCGGTTAGAGTCCATGCTGAATGCTGGTAGGAGACAAAGGCCATGTTCATGTCTGGGCTGGCTTGCTTTCTGATTGACAAGCTAGAGCTACAGTAGAACCCTTGCCTTTCTGGAGTGTCGGTGAGCATGTTTCCAGGAACACAGGTGTCCAGTGAAACTCTAGGGGTTCTCGTTAAGTTATTGAAAGGACAGGATGGGTGTCAAATGAAGGTAACCAACCACACATGTAAACGCTGAGCTCCCTTCAAGTTCCTGACCACTGTGTCCCGTTGCATCGTTGCATCGGATGAGCTGTTGCTCTGTTTTACTTTGAGCTCAGTAGAGCAGACGGAGGCTACCGGAGCACTTCACTCTATTCTACAGCGATGAGCTCAGCCTCTTTGAGACCATTCCTGGTATTGTGGGGTCTCTGGAGGACGAGGACATTCAGAGGCCCCTGAGAGGATTTGTTCCATTCTAACAGTGGCCTGAGTGACCTGGGGAGATGATCTTGAAACCAGAAGTACCCCGTGTATTGACCACGCTCCGAGGAGACAAGTCAAACATCCCGTGGAGAGGCTTCAGCCTTGAGAGACACCATTTGTCTCATACGATGACTCACATTCTTAAAGGTGATCTTTTACAACAGACAAGTTTTAGGCTGAAGATGCCATTTGGGGACATTTCTGGGGTTCCTGTGATCGCAGGAAAGCAACGTTCCCTCAAGAGACACAGGGCTGACATGACACACATCAGGCACAGAATCCCAGAACCTGCTTGTCTTTACTATCATAGTGTCTTACTAAAGTGATGGTGTCTACTCAAGTTGGGAGGGCATTCCTCCCATAAAGGGTGCAGAAGTCTCTGACAGAAAACAAGGAAGGGCGGATCCAACACACCTGGGACCCGGCGCCGCATCATCTCCCCTCTGGCCCCTTCTCCGCGGAGCAAAGCCTCTTCCAGCCTGGCCTTGACATCCCTCGACTTCTGCAGGACTTGGGTACTGACTTTGTCAGAACTCGGCTTTCCCTGGACAGGACAGAGGAAGAAGGATGTTTTGTTTGGTGAGATCTCTGTCTATGGGGACACTCTTCACAACAGAATACTCCAAGGTGAGATCGGCCAGTACAGACATGTGCTCTACAGAGACACTGTTCTGGGGGATCCCATGGCTGAAAGCCTGTTAACAGGAATGGAGTTCTCTCTGCAGAAGGCAAGGACCGTTTCCCTGAGGAATTATCATATCCAGATAGATGTTGCATATGCAAATCGGTTATGGATTTTAATACAGAAATAAGAAAAAGTACTGATGCCTCCATTGCCCAAACAAAGGGGAACAGCGACAAGACAGGATGGACCTTGAGAGATGAGAACTAGTTTAAAACGGAGCCACCCCACACCTACCTTGTACTCAAAACACGAGACACAGATGAAAAGGAGATCTAAAATCCTGTTGAGCTGCATGGAGGGCAGGTCAGCAATCCACTTCCTAATGAGGCTCTGGTCTGCATTTTTCATGATCCAGAGGAAGCAGATCATGAGGTTTCGGGTCGTGTCGGCATTCAGCACGTTGTACTGCTTGTAGGGCTGGAAGCAGGCAGATGGGGAGACAAACGCAGAGGAAGAAGTTAAGCAGCAGAAACACTGAAAGTCTTAAGGGACATTAATCTCTTAGAACACAGTAACTGTACTTCTAACTTGGCTGGGGTCTGTCTCCAGGAACTTGGCCTTTCACCGCCAGGTTCATCGGCCAACAGGCTCACCTGGGGCTGTATCTGAGCCAGGCTTTTAGCCACATAACTTTGGGGACGCTCTGTCTCAGGAGCATTGTGGTCTGGTGGTCTGCCCTGGACCTTGACCACCCCTCCCCCAATCTCAGTGATAACAAGGGACTCCCATGCTAAGATATCCAAGTATTTCTCCTTCAATCTGGACACTAGGCGACTTAAAGCAGTCTTATAGCAGAGAACTAAAGCATAATATGCTCAACCAATTAATCAAATCCATAATTTAGTGGAGTCCTCTGTAATGTGACTTTAACCACAATTTATGTTTTTCTGGGTGTATGGGTGTGGGAACTCAGGCTACCTGCTTGAGTATACGGGCCATAAGAGTTCATTTAGAGTGCTGAGCATACTTTCTGTCACTCATCAGATCAACAGAGAGAACAATATGTGGCAGCACCGTTGGTTCATGTGATGTAGCTAATATCCAATGGACTGTCGTGGTGAATTTGCAATGAGCTATTTGTAAGTATGGGAGGGAAATGTTGGTTTTGGATGGGAATGATAGGGCTTATGAAGTTACTTTAACTTTAGTTTTTCTGAGTACAGTGAAAAGAAGACATGAAGTCTTTAGATATAACCTCACAGGGAATATCTTCTAATAGATGAGCTTTGGGCATTTGAACTTTTGCCCTTAGATCAAATAACAATGTAAAAGGCATACACCACCTCAAGCACCTCACTTTGCTAAGATGGCTATTAGAAAGGTGGAGGAGGTCATAAAACACAGTATTTATCAAACTGTAGGATGAGTAATGTCAACTCTCAAATGTCTATTCTCTTTCTTATCTCCCTGTCCTCCAAACCTCATGGAGGTTTACTGGAGATGGGGGTGGGGGGTGGGGAGGGGAAATGTGAGATTAAAAATGCTGGAGGGACGAGAAGAAAGTCATCTAGCATGGATGAGTTAGGTCTCAATACTGCCTTTCCAGGAGAGAACCTAGTTGAGTCCTTTACAGATACACTCTACTCTGAAATGCTCAGTTCCATTAGCAGGATGAGAGAGAGTCGACTTGACATAGGGGCATTCAGAGCTCATCAAGAAACAGAGAGAGATCACACCTCCATGAGTCAGACGTTTTATTCCAGGGAGAGCCCCTCTTTAAACCCAAGTTTGTGCATAGGGACTGTGCCAGATAACTCTGCTGAGGCTCTCCGGGGACCTAGAAAAGCTGAAGTCTTTTGCTTAATAAGCAATCTATCAAGCGACCTTCAATCTTTTTTCGGAGGCAGACACAGTATGAATAATAAATATACAGAATAAACATAGCTCAAGCCTCCCACTGAGAGAGCCTTGGTTTGATCCTCTGCAATAATCTCAGGTTTCCCGTTTCACCTCTTTCCTGGTTTTCTGAGCCTTGAACTTGGCACCACTGAGATGGTCTGAACTGGACTTGTGATTCTCTTGCTGTTGCCAGCACCCCATCTGACTGTGTGTGTAGCCTCATCTGCATAATTTCCCTCCACAGCTGCCAGCCTCACAGTGACTTGTTCCAGCATCGAACAAAGAGGCAGAAATCTCACTGCCTACTCTAGGGAGGGTTCTGGTAGGTGAATATAAGAATGAACCCATCAGAAGATGGGAAAAGACTCAAAACGAAAAACAAACTAGAGAAATGTGCAACATACCAAGGAAGACAGCATAGGTCCATTTGTCTTCAAATTAAAGTGATTCCCAGCTATGGCCAGTGCCACATTCTGGTTAATTCCACTGGTCCCATCTTGTTCTTCATCCGAACCACTGGCGCGGTTTTTTCCACTACGGGCATCTGCAGCTGCAAGTCAAACATTATTGGTCTTATCAATGCAATTGTGCTCCTGGGTATTTACCCAAAGGAGTTGAAAACATGTCCACATCAAAACCTGCATGTAGGTGTTTTAGCAGCTTCATTAATAATTACCTAAACCTGAAAGCAGCCAAGATGTCCTTCAGTAGGTGAATGGATGAAAAAAACTGGTACATCCATACAATGGAAAATTATTCAGTGCTAAAAAGAAATGAGCTAGCAAGCCATGACAATATATGAAGGAACCTTAAATGCATATTGTTAAGGGAATGAAGCTGATTTATAAAGGCTACATACTATATGATTCTAACTATATGACATTGTGAAAAAGGCAAAACTATAGAGACAGTAAAAAGTTCAATGGTGGTCAGGAATTGGGGGCAGGGAGGGATGAATAGGCAGAGTACAGAGGAGTTTTAGGGCAGAGAAACTACTTATAATACTACAGTGATGAATACATATTACGCATTTATCCAAACCGTTAGAATGTGCAACACCAAGAGGGAACCCCAATGTGAATTATGAACTTTAGGTGATAATGATGTGTTGATGTAGTTCACCAGTTGTAAGATGTGTACCATTCTAGTGGGGGATGCTGCTAATGGGGAGGCTATGTATGTGTTGGGGCAGAAGGTATACGGGAAATCTCTATACCCACCTCTCAATTGTGCTGTAAACTGAAAACTGCGCTAGTAATTCGTCTTAAAAAAATCTTTGGTACAATAGCTAAGATTTGGAAACAGCCTAAGTGCCCATCAGCAGATAAGTGGATTAAAAACTATGGTACATCTACACAATGGAATACTACGCTGCTATAAAAAAGAAAGAACTTTGCCGAGACCGGTTTGGCTCAGTGGATAGAGCGTCAGCCTGCGGACTGAAAGGTCCCGGGTTCGATTCCGGTCGGGGGCATGTACCTGGGTTGCGGGCATATCCCCAGTGGGGGATGTGCAGGAGGCAGCTGGTCGATGTTTCTCTCTCATCGATGTTTCTAACTCTCTATCTCTCTCCCTTCTTCTCTGTGAAAAATCAATAAAATATATTTAAAAAAAAAAAAAAAAAAAGAAAGAACTTTTACCATTCGCAACAGCATGGATGGAACTGGAGAGCATTATACTAAGCGAAATAAGCCAGTTGCAGAAAGACAAATATCACATGATCTCACTCATTTGTAGAATACAATGAACAACAGAAACAGATGAACAAAAATAGATCCAGAGACACAGAAGCATGAACAGACTGTCAAACCTCAGAGGGAAGGCAGGGGAGGATGGAAAGGGTATTAAGAGATCAACCAAAGGACTTGTATGCATCCATATAAGCATAACCAATGGACACAGATAGTGGGGGGGGGGGGGGTGAGGGCATGTGCTGGGGGGTGGGAGTGGCCGGGGAGAGGTCAACGGGGGAAAAAGGAGGCATATGTAATATTTTAAATAATAAAGAATTTAAATTTTAAAAAAAAGAAACCCAAAACACTAATTAAGAAAATATCTTTGGTAATGTCAAGTCAAAGATGGTGATTTCTTATGTCCTAAACCCAATATCCAATGTGTACCTGATCCTTATCAGTCACTAAAGTCATCACAGTAATTTTAAAACTGATGTTTACATTATTTATCTGCTACTGTCTATAGGGGAAAGGGGAGGGAGGCTTATAATAAAAAAGACAGAACGCCCAGTTCAAGATTATGCTAGAAATTAATTTTTCTAGTTGTTAAAATAAAAATTTTCAGAACTTTCATAACACTTTTCTATAACATTTAAAAATGTGTTCATATATTTTAAATAATAACTAAATAGAAAGGAGCCTATAATTACAGAATTAATTAATACCTTATAGAATAACAAGCTATTATCACAAATTCAGTAATACTTTATTTTTAAATGTTTTTAAATGAATGTCAATTTATTGTATCTATGTAATTTAGACATATCTATCCTTATACATATGTCTAGATATAGGCAAGTAAAAAAAAGGTTGGTTTTTAAAAACACTACCAATCACACATATATAAAGTATTTAGAAAATTCTTAGAAAAGTATATTAAAACACTTGCACCTGATTGATCCATTACAAACTAATTTTATTAGACCAGTCAACATTATCAGTATTGTACCTTCAATTTTTCTTAAAGTACAATGAGAACAGTATTTTCATCTGCTAACATTTTGAAAAAAGGATGCAGTTTAAGAACTCAATTTTTAAAAATAATAATTCACTATTGTATTTTAAGGCAATTGGGTCTTTAAACAAATGGTAAAATGAATAGCACATGGAAATGATACAAGACCTGGTAATACAGGGATATTTGAGGATACATTCTTTCTCCCTCTAAATATGCACAGGGTCATAGTTATAAGACAAGGAAGGAAGGATCTAAATATTTGCTATACAAAATGTTCTCTCACTTCATCTATGATGTGGGCACCATTATAGTTTTTACATCTGAGAAAAGGTTGAGGATCTCATCAAAAATCACATATAGTAATAAATGGGCTGCAGTTTGAATTCAGTTGTATCTCTTTCTAAAGACTATATTCTTATTAGTTTATCAATATAAAGATTACATATACAATAGATACTATACCATATTAATAATAGAATACTTTTTATTGTTTTACCACTTGTCAGCTCATTATGACCATAAAGTTCAATGCATATGTAAAGAAATAGTCAAGACTTAAAAGGTTCAAAAGCGAATTGCTAGAAAGTTTTGATCCCAAATAACTAATTTGGAAAATTCTAATCAACAAGGAATCTCTGGAGAATGTGTGATAAAGTGGTTCCCTGCTCTGGAAACAAACCAATCATGGGTCTTCAAATGAAACTTTCTAGAAACTTTCACACAAAATTCTAGAAATGGTCTGCAAGACACCTGCCCTGCTCTGAGCCACATCTTCAAATTTTGAAGATGACTCTGTTCTCTATTTGCCTTCCAGTCAGGCACACCCAGAGGAAGCTCTATGTCCTCCTGCCGCCCACTCACCCTGTGTGCCAAGCTTGCTTCTGTAATTTCCTTGCCCGTTATTTTTTTTGCTCATTTTCTGAGCTAAATAATTATCACCATAATGATCTTAGAAATAATTAAATCGCACACGACACTTTGCATTTAGAGGAAGCAAGAACTTTGGTGGTTCTAAGATTCCAAGGATTTGACCACAAGAATGCTAGGCTGATGTAAGAATTCCTCAGACCCCAGGATCCTTCATCAGTTAAGAGAGCAGCATGGTCATTTCTAAGAACTTCCCTTGAGTTTGGGGAAAAGCAAGCACCACTCTGAAGTGATCAGAAGTGTAAGTGTGTGTGTGTGTGTGTGTGTGTGTGTGTGTGTGTGTGTGTTGGGGGGAGGGTAGGCAATGGGATTGCTTTTCTCAGGTATAGGGTAGTTTTGTTCACCTACATTCCGAATCCACACTGTAATATGCTCCAACCCCTTTGAGATAATTTATCCTTTCCCCCCTTCCTATATGAGAGATACTGACTTCTGACCTCAGAATCAACTTCTTAGTGCCAAAGGCAAAATTCCTCCCCCATGGCAGACTTTCCTAATCCTGAAAGACACCAGGATATTTTTTTGCATGTAACAATTGTTTAGGTTCATTTGAGGCTGCTTCTTTGCTCAGAAGGTAAGGAACACCTTTATTTCAAGGCATTAAAGCAGGAATCTCCAAAGTTGGGTGATCTTGTTATTATCTCGTCCTTTGTGGTGTATGGTCTATAAAGGTTATTATACACCATCAGACCAATGAACGAATGAATGAATGAACAAATAAATAATCTTTAAATAAAAACATAGACAGGGTTATGTACCTTAAGAAAATAAAACTTATTGGGGCCTTAAAAAGGTCTGGAGAGCACGGTGTGGAGACCTGTTCCCTTAAGCATATCTGCCCTGGAGCCAATGACAGAAACCTCATTCTAGTGGAGCACTGGGCAGGGTCCCCGTCAATCCAGAGGAGGAAACCGAAGGAATTATTACCTGTAAAGTCATAGAGCTGTGGCAAAGCATCCAAGATGATGCCAACCAAAGGCAAGTAAAGGGCAGCGACTTTGACCTTCACTTCTGGTTTGACACAGCGTGGGTCAAGATCGTGAGAACTTAACAGGCTGTGAATGGCGCTGACAGCTTTCCTTTGCACTTTGCTGATCCTGTTGGCACAACACAGAAAGCTAGAGGTTATGATGAAGGGAGATGGACCGAAATGCTCTTAAACAATAAGGAGTGACCAGCATGTTCCTAAACAATGGGGTGACAATGTGAAAATCAAGAAAAATTGGGTAGAAGTATTTATGGCTCAGACACAGACTACCTGTGTTCTAGTCCTGGGTCACTGTTAGCATGATATTTTAAAATTCATCATGGTGTAGCATCAAGTCTTTCATTCCTTTTTATTGTTGGATAATATTGTATGAATATATAACACTTTATTTTATTTATTTTAAAATATATTTTTATTGATTTCAGCGGGGAAGGGAGAAGGAGAGAGAGATAAAAACACCAATGATGAGAGAGAATTATTGATTGGCTGCCTCTTGCATGGCCCAATCTGGGGATCGAGCCCACAACTTGGGCATGTGCCCTGACCAAGAATTGATCTATGACCTACTGGTTCATAGATCAATGCTTACCTACTGAGCCACGATGGCCAGGATGAATATATTACATTTTATTCATCCACTCATCAACTGGTGGACATTTGGACTCTTTCCACTTTTTGACTATTATGAATTGTGAATGCTGCTATGAATATTTCTGTTTATGTTTTTGTGTGGTATAAGTTTTACTTCTCTTGAGTACATACCACAGAGTAGAATTACTGGGTCATATGGTAACTCTATGTTTAACGTTTAGGGGAACTGCCAAACTGTTTTCAACAGTGGCTACACCACTTTACATTCCTAGCAGGAGAGCATGAAGATTTCATATTCCATTTGCCAACACTTGCTATTATCAGTCTTTTTTATTATAGCCGTGCTAGTGGGTATAAAGGTGCTATGGACTGAATGTGGAACTGCAAACAGTAGCAGGTAGCATTTTTGTGTGTGCTTCGTATCCCGTTATTAATGTCAGAAACATACCCTTCCCCTTCGGCATCCAGCGCAGCAGCCAGTTCCGTGAAGAGAAGGCCGGTGAGGAAGTGCTGCTGGCGGAACTCAGGAGTCAGGTCGAACATGTTGGCGATCTTCTGGTCCTGGAAACTGGAGCAGGAGCTCGAGTTCTACAGAAATGCAAGGAGCAGCTGTATGAGTAACAAGAACTGGGACTAAGACCACAAGAGCTGGTATTTATTGAGCATGAGTACGGCCAAGCTTGGTAAGCACGACCCGGTGAGGCAGATCATCACTACTCTCCCTATGGGACAGATGAGGAAACCGAGACTAGAGTGGTCACTTAGCTTTCCCATCCCCACAGGCGGAAAACTGCCCATTGGGGAAGATGAAAATAAAGCACTCAGGTTCTGTCACACGACGCGGAACACTCCCTTCCTCACAAGCAATCAAAGGTTGAAGATGAAAATCCCAGGACAACACTTGGACAGGGAAATGGGAATGGGATCCAACGCTGCAGCTGTGAGCAGGCAATTCCTCTCTAACAAACTGCCCCCTTTAAAGTGAACAGGGCTCATACACTGAGCTGCACTTCTAAACATGGTTTACACACAGTGTCTGAATGGTGCTGGCCTGGAAACTAAAAGCGGTGTCAAGGCAGGGAGGTGTCAGATGGACCAGTCCCAGGTAATTCCTGTGCTCTTATCCTGCGGCACACTTTATATTTCACTAAGAGAATCTAAAATGTCTCTGGAATCCTTGATGTTTGGTGGGGCTGGGCCTGGCCCCTGGGTTTGCTCACTCCCTGGGGTAGTCAGAGGGAACGTGGGCAAGCACCTGGGGCAAAGTGAACACAAATGGAATTGCAGCTTGTAAGACACCGTTCCCAGTTCTCACTCAGATGATCGCATAGCCAATATCTAGATCATGTCTTTGGGCATGAATGGCCAAGATTATTATTTTTTAACTAATAAGACAGACCTTCACCTTTGTGCTAGTATCCAGAAATATTCAACAAAAATAGAACCTAATATTGAGAAATCTTACCTGCTTCTCTGAGCTACTGATTTTTCCCCTATAAATGAAATGTGACTATAAAAATAGCATTTCCTTAAAGTTTTTCTAGAGGACACTAGCCCCTTGAGAAATCTATGGAGGAAAAACAAAAAGTTTCTGGAGTCAGATCATTTTGTGAATAGCTGCTCATTATACACCTCCTTCCGATTGCCTCCTCCGCCCCTGGGGCATTTACAATTTACACCAAGTCAGAGACTCTTAGTTGGCCTTCTGCAAAGAAACCTGCTAACACAGGGGTTCCAAACTGATTAGACTTTGGAATCTTGTATTTGCATAATACCTCTCAACATCCTATAGAATCTGGGGCCCACTGAGCCTAACTTGAAAAATACTGTTCTACAAAAAATGATTGCTGGAACTCCTGTGTATAAATATTAATACAAGTGTTCCTCTTTCTGACTGATCATGAACAAAACTTGTTAGAAATATATTCCCTATACAACAGGCCATTTGCTTAGTTTATGGTGCAATCTTTTCAGTGTTTCATGAACCAAATGATCTGGAATGTGATTCAAGGTGGACTCATCTTGTGCTGAATTCCATTTTATAATAGTACCAGCAAAAAGTTCTGAGAGAGATCAAGGATATAATATCCACATTAAAAACCACTATTATAGGCAGCTGATTAATGATTCTCTCTCATCATTGATGTTCCTCTCTCTCTCTCTCTCTCTCTTTCTCTCTCCCTCCCTCTCTCCCTCTCTCCCTCTCCCTTCCTCTCTGAAATCAATAAAAAAATAAAAATATATTTTAAAAACACTATTAGGTCATTTTGGAATCAATAAAAAGGAACCTGAAACTTCATACATTTTATGGTGCTGGGATTTCAGAAAAGTGAAGTGACTAGAGGAGACTGTCAAGCTGAAGCAGAAAGATGATTAATGTGAGACAAAAGAAGACATGTGACTTTTCTATAAATTTCTGATTTTTCATAGTATATATGGATTTCTTGTTCTAGACTCTAGAGTCTAGAGAGAAATCAACCACTTAGTATGTAAATGATTAGATGGTACAACTTTGGGAAGTATATTTATATGTATTTGAATCAATTTA
Organism: Myotis myotis; assembly: GCF_014108235.1. Taxonomy (NCBI): domain Eukaryota; kingdom Metazoa; phylum Chordata; class Mammalia; order Chiroptera; family Vespertilionidae; genus Myotis; species Myotis myotis. Next base: position 43,387,485 of record NW_023416316.1, on the reverse strand, counting down.
TCTGTTTCCATAGCTTGATTTTTCTTTTTTAAAATATATTTTTGTTGATTTCAGAGAGGAAGGGAGAAGAGAGAGATAGAAACATCAATAATGAGAGAGAATCATTGATCAGCTGCCTCCCACATACCCCCTACTGGGGATCCAGCTCAAAACCCAGGTATATGCCCTGACCAGGAATTGAACTATGACCTCCTGGTTCAACTACTGAGCCACACCGACCTGGCTTGGTTCTTTAAAAATTAATAACGCCAACCTTTAGAGAACAAATTACTAAATTAAGCTAATTAAGTGAAATCATGTGTATAACTCTTTCAGGTAACGGGTTACCTGGGAAGATATGGAGGGGCAGGGAGATGCTGGAGCAGTGTCCGCGCTCATAAAGAAGAGGTTCAGGTTGAGGTAATGTTCATGGCTGCAGAGGATTCTCAGGAACTCCAGCCTCATGGAGATGAGCGTCGCGAGGTTGTTCAGCTTGGCTGACAGCTGGGGAGAACAATGAAGACAGGAAAGAAGCATTTATTATAAGGTGAATGGAGTTGAGGTTGACAGACACAAAAATATCCTTTCACCCCAGATTAATAAAAATGAATGGGGCAGTACACAGAAAACTCTGCAAAGAAACCTCTCAACATCCTATGGCTCAGTGGGCCCCGGATTCTATAGGATGTTGAGAGGTATTATGCACATACAAGATTCCAAGGGCAAACTCTGTATTACAGGGAGGCCCAAAAGCTTTTCATCCACTACCTGTGTCCTCTCATGATTCCTAGCCTAAAAACTGCCCAAAATGAGGACTCTTGCCCCAAACCCCAGTCTTGTCAAATCTGTAATACCAAGGCAAGCCTCTGTTCATAACCTGGAAGTATGTCTTCAGTGTAACAGAATATAATTAATTCTACAAAAACCCTACTGTGTCCAAGAAACTAAATGAAAGGCGTTGCCCCCACATGGGGCCACACAAAACTAATGGAATATGACTGGGTGGCCTTAATGCCACAAGGGTTCTTTTGTAGTTTCTAATTAAAGACCCCAACAGGAAGTTCTCAAGCCAGTTCCCTGGATGAGATCATCAAATTACTTTGAAAAAAAAAAAAAAAGCCCAGAGTTTGCTTCAAAGAGGGAGAAGAGAAAGAAACAGAAAACTGGAAGAGTTTTCAGAAAAAAAATCTTCCCTTGAACAAACCAACCATGAAATTAGCAACGAAAAGCTGACACAGGTGACAGTCTGGAAGAGATCTCATGCTTCTCTTGGGGAAAGTGACAACTGAAGGATCCAGACTCAATAGGCTGCCAATGAGAGGCAGCTTCTCTTAAGGCAAAGCACAGAAAGAAGGGTTTTGATGGAGCTTGAACCTCTCAATAGATCATCATAAACACCTCTCGCCTTGTCACAGGAAACCAATGTCTCATCCTTGCCAATGGACATGCCTCCTCCTCATGCACTTTAATTAATTATCCTAATATGTGAAAAGAGACCTCATATTTTGAATTCTACGCCTGGTCAAAGATCGAATGCTATGGTCATGCAATTTCTGTTAAATGTAAATTGAAGAAAGCTGACCATATCAGTAACAAATTTCAGTTTCCTTAGATTAACCTTCTGTATTGGGTTGATAAATGCTTTAGGAATCCATGCAAACCATTGTGTCTAGGGATGTCTATGGCATAAGACTCAGAATGTACAAGAGCCAAGCTGTCTAACTTGGCACTGGATAAGATAGCTCACCATGACAACGAGCATCACATAGACCAGAAGGAACCAGGGGCAACACAACTGTGTCCAAGGGAACACTCACCTGGTTGCAATAGTGTTTGATGAGGTTAAACACAAAGCTACGATCCATAAGTGAGAGAAGGTCATACAGGAAGAAAGCCAGGCTAATGTTGATCTTCTCTGCCTGTTCGGTTTCCTTAAAAACAAATATATAAACACTCAAGTCACTTTGTGGTAAACCCTGGTCATGAACCCCCTGGTCCCGAGTGGGAAAGCTGGGAGAGGCAGGTCCTATTTTTATAATCAGTGTTCCTTCCTCTAGGAGACACTGGGCTAAGCAGGTAACCCTGCACAATTAGAGCAAATATAGTTTAAAACTTAACTGATGCCATGAGGTTGAATCAAGTAATTCTTTATCTACTGCTAATATTAAGGTACATTTCCTTCTAATCTTTCCCCCTACATGTATGTATATAAGTTAGCTCATTCTCTATATACAATGCTGGGTCCTGAATTTTTTCATTCAACATCCTATATAATAAAAGCATAATATGCAAATTGACCAAACAGAGGAACAACCAGTTGCTATGATGCACACTGACCACCAGGGGACAGATGCTCAATGCAGGAGCTGCCCCCTGGTGGTCAGTGGGCTCCCACAGGGGGAGCGCTGCTCAGCCAGAAGCTGGGCTCAAGGCTGGCGAGCGCAGTAGCGGTGGTGGGATCCTCTCCTGCCTCTACTGCAGGCGTGCGGTAAGGAGCAAGGGGTCCCAGACTGCGAAAGGGCCTGGGGATTGGGCCTAAGCCGGCAGGCAGACATCCCTCAAGAGGTCCTGGACTATGAGAAGACACAGGCCGGGCTGAGGGACCCACCTTGCCCCCTTCCCTCCCCCTCCAGTGCACAAATCTTGTGCACCGGGCCTCTAGTTATATAATAAACATTTTCCTACATCCTAGTCTCTCATATTTCTTCAGATGGTTTTATCATAATTTATTTGATTCTGGTAAGTACTGTTTTGGCAAAAGTAACTTGAAATGTATTCACTATCTTCAATGAGACAGATTCTTATAAGTACTGTTGCAGAAAATCAAATCAGGATAAAAAAATCCATTTTTACCTAAGGATTTTTTTCTCTCCAATTAGGCATCAGGCCCAGCCTAAAAGAATTCATAGTCACTCATGGTAGGGTGAATTATTGCATAAAGTGAGACCGGGGTTTTTTATTACTTCACAGGGCTCATGTGCATGAGGGGTTTTACAGGACTTCAGAGCAATCGAGATGCACTTGTGCATGGTCATGCCTTCTAGTCCCAGAATGATGAATCAGTTTTCTCTGACACTATTGAAAATATATCTTGAAAATATTTTCCTCTTGTTATGTTATGTTCCTCTTGTTATTCAGGCCAAGCTGACCAGCCACTGGCATGGATGTAGACCTGATAAAGAAGTTTCCACAATATCATGGAGCACCAAGTCCTCACACTCTCAGCATCCTCACAGGCCACCCCTGGGTAGTATACATAATTGCCTGAATATTCTGGCATGGAATTGTCAGTCCTGGTTTTGCTGCTAGTTGTGTGACTTTTAAAAATCTCAACCTCACGGTGCCTCATTTTTCATGCCTGCCAAAATGGAGATATCATTGCCATTCTCAGAAAGTTTGCCATGAGAAAAAGTGGTTATTTCTCCTGAGCACTTGGTGCTATACACGTTCTTTATAATGATAAAGGTATTAATAATGATCACTGCTGCTTCAAATTTTATAGCTGCCTTTAAAATTTTTGTTTTATTGCATTTTATATATTTAACTTTCTATTTTAAAGTAATTTTAAGCTTACCAAAAAGGTGCAAGAATAGTACAAAATCTCCTGTATACCCTTCAACTAGGTTCATACATATTTGACATTTTGCTACATTAATCATTCCCTTTATACAATTCTTTTTCTGAACCATTAAAAAAGGAGGTCACAAATATCATGCCCATTTACCCCATAATACTTCATGGTATATTTCCTAAGGACAAGAATATTCTCTCTTATTTCTACATTGATATAGTAATTCAAACTATTGTAATTAGATGTTGCAATTTCTTTAGAGCAAACCTCCTGTCCCACTCTAAGGTCCCATTCAGTTTAAAAAAACAGCATTTGCGTGTCAGGTATAGTTAGTTACATTCAAATTATTGCTTTAAGATGATGCTTGTTTTTCTCTGATTATGAAAATAACATGTTCAAGTTAAAAAAATTTAGAACATAAAGAGTCACACGACACAGTTACCTTCTGAGGCTTTACTAAAAGGGCTGCAATCTCCGAGGTGACCACGTTAACAATGGTAGTTATGTCATCTTTGAAACGGTCGGAAAAACGAGTCCTCCGAAAATTGTCCTGTTTGTCCATGTTGTGTACATACTGGGCCATGCTTTTCACCTATAGAGGGATGGGGGAAATGTCAACATGGAAATTGGTGACCTGCTTGTACACTGTGGAAAGGGGAAAAGGCTGGAAGAAAAGCTCATTAACAATAGACTTTCTAACACTTTATCTGTGCTGGTAGTTGCCCAAGCAGGCTGGGGACTAAAAATGCTCCTGATACACAGATGGTTACCATGGTGGCAGGAGGTGGGAGGGTGTCCTCTTTTTGACCCCAAGTCAGGGGGCTTCCTCCTTGCTGCTGACAAAGCCAGGGAGCTTAATTTTTAGCCACCGTGTCATGAGACTCCCCTTCACTCAACTGCCTATGTCCGGGAAGGCAGACCCGTGAGGCTCCCAGAGCCACTTAGCCACCAATCTGCCATAGCACACAGCACACCACCAGAAGGGGGACTGTTTATGAAACTGCTTGTGATGTGAACTGAAGTCCCTGCTATACCTCAAATTACAGTAAGGAGAAATGGAAAGAAACATTCCTCCTATTGGATCTCAAGTTGAAATGAAGAGCACAGTTTTCCCCAGAAGCAGTTCTATAGTATGCTAGCTGGAATCTTGACTACTTTAAACATTGCTTCTAAGAGAAATTATGTTTTGAGTTCTATAAGACTGATCTGTTTTTATCTATATTTTAAATATTTAAATATATACTTAAATAAAATATATATATATACACATATACATATATATTCTATATACTAAAAGGCTAATATGCAAATCGACTGAATGGTGGAATGACCAGTCGCACACTGAACACCAGGGGGGCAGATGCTCTCCCACAGGAGGAGCACCACTCAGCCAGAAGCTGGGCTCACAACTGGTGAGCACAGTGGCGGTAGCAGGAGCTTCTCTCACCTCTGCGGCAGCACCAAGGACCCCTTGGGGATGTCTGACTGCTGGCTTAGGCCCAGGGGAGCAGGCAGAAGCTGGCAGTTGGACATCTCCCAAGGGGTCCTGGACTGCAAGAGGGTGCAGGCTGGGCTGAGGGACCCTCCCACCCGCAGTGTACCAATGTCATGCACCAGGCCTCTAGTATAAAAATAAAAACCTTTGTGTCAATTGGTGATTGTATTGTAACTATCCACCACCAGCTCAATGCCTACCACAATTTTAAATCTAGATCATCCTTATCTGAGGGACTTTTTCTTGGGACCAGGAGATTTGTGGGTCCATACCCCTCCCTTTGATACAGTCTGAGGTTGCACTTTGTCCTTGTTGGAAGTTGCTCGGAGCAATTAGGAACAGTCTGATGGGAAAGACTGGGAGTTCTGGTGGTTGGGTGTTTATCCTCTGAAGACATTTTCATGAATGTGTCCAGGCTAGTCAGAGAATTGTGGCAAAAATAAATGGCCCTGGAAGTTAGACTGCCCACATTTGCCTGAAGATGACTGCATAGGTCAGGGCTGGAAGAAGAGGAAAGACAGTTGTATGGGAAAAATGACCCCTCCCCACAAGAGCTATATGGGAGAACTGCTTTGCACTAAGGGTAATTTTCAGTATCTTAGAATGCAGGATTGGCAATTTTCATCAGCACTGAGACAAACAGATAAAACAATAAGGAGAAGGTGAATTAAGAAGAGAAAAACAGCAGACAGGCTTTCTATGTTTCATGTTTTACGATAATGCAATGGCCCTAGCCTGTTTTGCTAAGTGGGTAGAGCATTGGCCTGCAGACTGAAGGGCCCTGGGTTTGATTCCAGTCAAGGGCATGTACCTCGGTTACAGGCTCGATCCCCGGCCCCAGTTGGGGCTTGTGCAGAAGGCAACCAATCAATGTGTCTCTCTCATATCAATGTTTCTCTCTGTCTCTCCTGCTCCCTTCCACTCTCTAAAAAAAAAAAAAAAAAAAAAAATCACCCTAACCAGTTTGGCTCAATGGATAGAGCGTCGACCTGCGGACTGAAGGGTCCCAGGTTCAATTCCAGTCAAGGACATGTACCTTGGTTGTGGACACATACCCAGTAGGAGGTGTGCAGGAGGCAGCTGATCAATGTTTCTCTCTCATCGATGTTTCTAACTCTCTATCCATCTCCCGTCCTCTCTGTAAAAAATCAATAAAATATATTTTTAAAAAATCAATGGAAAAATATCCTCAATTGAGGATTTACAAAAATAAAAAAATAATAATGCCATGGCCAGCTTGGGGAAGACTTAAGAACACAGAATCTGAAAGCCCAGTGTAAGAACCATAGTTTCTCTTCACTGTCAAGTCCTTTGTGGTTCAGGACCCATGTACATGTCTGCACCCCACAGAGCCTCACACTCTTGGTGAGAGGACCTGGAGGAGGGGTGGGAACTGGACCCCATTTTTGTCTGGCAGAGTGTCTCTCGCTGTGCTAACCAAGGACCTGGGAACACAAGGCCTCTTTGTTCTGGGCTACCCTAGTCCTGATTCTCTGCTGGCTCCCTACCCCGCACCCGGCTGTTGGAGCTCACTGCGGTGTTCGGCTCCTGCCTGCTGCGTCTGGCCATCCACAACCAAATAAATAATTCTCACAATACCACACTTCCAGCTGATGGCCTCTTTCCAGGCGGTCAGCAACTTGCCAGCTACTGTGTCCTCTGTACGGCTAGAGAGGAGCACCCCGTAGAAATGTTAGTGGGTGCTTGGCCCATTATTTGTGGGTGGGGTAAGGCAGGGAAATATTTTTCCTCATATTGGCCTTTGTGACCCATTCAGAACAAGTGTACCTCTAAAGAACACCTTGGTGCAGACGTTCCTGTCCTGAGCAAACTAGGTCACCCATTTACCTCTGAGTCCCCAAAGTCTGGCTCAGCGGCTTATAGAAGCACGGGGATTTATTCATTAGCAAGTGTGCAATTCACAAAAGGAGGGTGTTCGGCAGCTCTCATGCCAAAGTGGTTGTTCATTACTGCTTGGGCATTAACACAACTGAAAGGTGTTAAATCTCCCAGGTTGTTGGCTAAGTTCAAGAAGGCTGAGCTTTCTTTCTCATCAAGCTTCTTGGGCAAAAAACTGTCTTGGCTTTGAAATAGCTTCCTGGGCATCTGAAAAGCAAATGCACAAACAATGCACGGAGGACTGGGCACCCTGTCTGAGTCTGAGGCCAGTTTCCTTGCCAAGTTCTGGCTGGGGCTGATAGTTTCCATTTGCTTCCACCCAGCCCTTCCTTAGATCCATCCCTTCCCCCTTTCTGTCTCTGAACCTTGGGAAGCTGATCTCCGTGGACTACACCTCTCCTTGGCTTCTGGTTGGAAGTGGCCAAAGGAGGCACCAGCAAGGGATCAGTGGGCTGGAGAATGGAGAGTCCTGGTATTTATCCTCTCCATGCCCTCATTCCTGCCGCAGCATGGTTCTGGCAGTGGCAACATTTCCCTAAGACTCCAGCTGCTGTCTGGGGACCTTCTCTGCCTTAGCGTTCTCTAGGCCCTGTTATAGTGCTCCCCACCCTGGCTTCTTTAGAGCTAGAATAACAACCTCCAGCACTGGCAGCTCCCTAGGTGCCTCACCAACCGTTATCTGCTTCTGTAACTTGTGTGCACCCTGGGCAGAGTCCCTCCGATAAATGCTTTTCAGTTGACCCCTTTGAGTAATGCCAACGCTGTCTGGCTAGGACCTTGACAGACTTAGGTTAGAACATGTATTGCCCCGGGTAACCGTGTCTTGGGTGACCTGCATGTCGACCAACCTCCTCCATGTGCTGGGATCACCAAGAGCTTTCTTTCCAGCATCGGTTTAGCATAAGGGATAGTCCTCCTTCCCTCCCTCCCAGTGCTTTAGCTTTTGCTTTCTCTCCTGGGCCCAAGTCCCAGTAAATAAATGTGCAAGGTCAAAAGCAACTTGTACCTTTTCCATGGTTCTTAGCTCCCTGCAGTGAGGGACAGCAAAGCGGGACTGAGGAAGCCTTGGTGGGCCTGGAGACTCCTCCTTGTGACCGCCACCCTTCCCCGGACCCCATAGAGAACTCCCGTCTCAAGGCTGTTTGAGGATTAAATGAGATAGTGCTTAAAACTGTGCCTGGCACAAACACAGTAAGATGTACAACCCATTTTCAATGCTATTATTTTTCCTTTCTCAGGGGTGCCAGCCATTAGTAGAATTACATGAAGGACAGAGCCACTGTTATATGCAGAGAAGACAACACGCCTGCAAAGAGAGCTCCAGGATGCCATGTGGAGCCACTCAGGAGATGAGTCGGTTAGAGATGGAGGCAAATAGAATTACGAGGGCTTTGGGGGCCATGACAAAGATGTGTGCTTTATTTCTGATACTCCGAAAATCATTGAAGGTTTTTAAAGAGGAGAATGATGTTATCTGTTTAATATTGGGGGCCCTGTGCAGAATGGATGGGCTCAGGCAAAAATGAATGCAGGCAGCCAAAGAGGAAGTTATTGCAAAAAGCACCAGAGAGATGATGGTGGCTTGGCCTGGTGGTGGGTGCTGAAGATGGTGAGAACCAAAGTGTTGGAGGTAGATTTTCAAAACAGAAAAAAAACAAGATTTGGTGGAGGTTGGGCGGGGGGGGGGGGGGTGAAGGAGAGTAGGATTTTAAGGAATGATCTCAGGTTTTCAGCGGGAGCAACTTGGTGTATAAAATGTCAGTTCCTGTTATGGGACACATCACTGCCTTTCTGCCATGTGCTTTTTACGCCCTACTGAGCACAGACAGAAACATGCAAGAATCTCACCAGGAGCTCGAAGAAGAACCAGGCGTACTTGAAGACTGTTTCTCTCACCATTCCAGTGCTGACCACCATCTGCAGGGCAAGCTCCTCATGGAAATGCTAGACGATAAACACCCAAAGAAACATTACATTCATGTAATGACCGTCTGTGAGGACAAATGCTTCGTATTCCAACACCTCTTTTCTTTCTTATCAATTGTAATAGCTTGTTAGTTACTGACACATGTGTCCTACATGTCCCAGACCAGCGGTCGCCAACCTTTCAGACCTCACGGACTAACCGTGGTCCACGGACCACCGGTTGACAACCACTGCTCCAAAAGTTTCCTTAAACCAGTGGTTGCCAACCTTTTGGACCTCACGGACCACCAATGGTCCACGGACCACCGGCTGGCGACGGCTGTCCTAGACCACAGGTGGATGGCAAAGCCAATGCTGCAATAACTTGAGCTTGGTGAACATTTAGGTCGGTAGGAAAAGGTTGGTGGTGGTATCACACAGGAGAGCTGGGTTTGAAGGAATGGCCTCAGCTTGGGGAGGGGATCTGCTTTCTGGGGTAGCCGTCAGAACTGGGGGTGCCTGTGGTTTTCCTTTCAGATCCTGCAGCAAACCCTCTGTGTGCAAGCCATTCCTCTATCCTCAGTTTTCTCACCCATGAAATCTGTTGTTGGGTTCTCAAACATGACTGTGCAGCAGGATCCCCTGGAGGGCTTGTGAGGACCCAGGCTGCTGGGTCCACCCCCAGAGTTTTGGATTCAGACTCAGTAAGTCTGGGGCAGGACCTGGGAATTTGCATTTCTAACAAGTTCCTGCTGGCACTGCTGGCCTGGGGACCTCTGTTAGAGAACCAATGCCTAGCTGATATTTAAACTCCCTTCCAGATTGGACAGTTGTTGTTGTTTTTTAATACTCCCACTATGGCTTTGTGGGAAACATGATGGGCTGGGTTTATGAGCAGATCCTCTGCAGTAAAAGGCATACTGGCATCAGCCTGAACTCACAACTTCTAAATTCTGACGTCCCAGGGTCAGATGCTTGAAAAGTCCTCAGCTCCACTTTATGTCCACACTTCCCTTCAAGTCACCTGACTGCTCGAGAGCAAATGGTAATTTTTATACCTTTTGTGCCTTTCCCATTCCCTCATTTATCTGGCTACTTGTTAATGCTTTTGACAAGTTTTGATGGAACGAAGTTCAAAACTAAAGGTAGATGACCAATTCACCTCAGTTTGCCTGAGCCTGTCATGGTCTTAAAATGAAAGTCCCAGGGACCTCCTCAATCCTGGGCAAACTGGGATGGTTGGTCAACCTAACTAATGACAAAAATGGACATTTTCTATGGATTTCATTTATCTAATGACCACAAAACCTAGAAGAAAGGCAGGTGAAGTTACTATTTATCATTTTGTGGGTAAGAAAGATAAAATTTGAAGACCCTAATATCACACCCTAGAGCACTGGCTTATGTCGAAGGTAAGTTTTAAGTTCAACACCTAAAGCAAAAAGCTGATTATAGCAAAGATTGCCCTTGACTAAGCCTTAAATTACCCACAATGTGCAGAATGCATGTAACCCAATTTATTAATTTTCACGGACATTAAAATCTGAGAGTTACTCAGCTATACTAAAAGGAGGCAAATGGAAAATCCACGTGCAGATGTCTGGGGATTCTAACTATTTACATCCCTGGCCGGTTCTGGTGATGAATGGAGAATGCTGAATGAAGCTAGTCAGTGGGTTCCACTCATTCTGCCAGGCGAGTCAAACCTTTATAATTTTAATACACGTTAATACATTTGTTTGCTGTTGGGAGTCTTAAGGGAAGCTTTCCCACCTGGAGAGGCATAAGGTGAGTGTTAGTCTGGCAGGTGGTCTAAGTGCGCACATGATGTAATGTGGTTACACACGATCTTCCCACTGCAGGAGAGAGAACACTCTTCTGGCTTTAAAGGGAACCTCCAGAAAGTAGGTCAGCTTGACTGGCTGAGTCTTATGGCAAGAACAGATTAGAGAGGGATTACTGCTTCTTAAAGAATTGATGCTGCTCACCAGGCAACAGTATTACAGGAACACCTTGCTCCCGAGGTTACAGGAAGTAGCCAAGCAGCTGGACCCTGTTTGCTCAGCTCCTAAGGAAACACACCGGCTAAACTTCCCTCGGAAATGAAATTATCTCATTGACCAGAAGCCAAGTTAAAATGAAGCAAGTACAAAACCAGATAATGACTGCACCTGGGAGAAATCAGCCCTGCCTTGAGGTTGTCAGGCTGTAGGAAAATCATGGTTTCTAGAAGGAAAATGGTCCCTGTCACCAGTCACTGCAAAGCTCAAAGCTAAGCTTTAGAGTAAGTGAAAAGTTTATTTTCAGCACCTACGCATATCTCCTTTCACTTCTTTTACCATGAACTCCTGGCACCTCTCCCCAGATTTATGGGGCCTGGGTTAGTGTAGCATGAGCCCTGCAGGGCTCCCGCTCGCTTGATATTTCCCTCACCTAGTCCCAAGTGAGTTACGCTGAGTTCATTTCCTCCTCGCCTGTTTAATACACATTTTCCTGAGTTGTCAGCTGTTGCAAATGGCTTCCCTTTTACTAGCGGTCTTAACAAACACGCAAGACCTTAACGCAGCGGTTCTCAACCTGTGGGTCGTGACCCCTTTGGGGGTCGAATGACCCTTTCACAGGGGTCGCCTAAATACATCCTGCATATCAGATATTTACATTATGATTCATAATAGTAGCAACATTACAGTTATGAAGTAGCAACGAAAATAATTTTATGGTTGGGGGTCACCACAACATGAGGAACTGTATTAGAGGGTTGCGGCATTAGGAAGGTGGAGAACCACTGCCTTAACGTAAGTAGCTACTATAAACATGAGAATCTTGGGTGCATGGCAGAGGAGGAAACCTGGGACAGACAGTTTTCCCCCTCCACCTCTGGGCCACAGTCAGGGACTACAATCAGAGAAGTTTGTTAATATAAGGAGTTCTGGTGAGCAGTTTAACCGCTTGTAAAGTCTCTGAACTCACAGGAAAGGGTGATTAGAAAGAATTATGAGAAAGCATTTCATAGTTCCTTAATATATGTACTGTTAAAATAATTGATGCCACATTATTGCCATGCACTTTGGTGGAGGATGAACTGTCCCCATCTCTCCTTCTCTTAAAAAAAAAAAAAGCTAATGCAGTGGTTCTCAAAGTGTGGTCCCTGGACCAGCATCAGCAAGGGGCTTATTAGAAATGCAAATTCTTGGGCCTCACTTCAGATCTACCGAATCAGAAGCTCTGGGGAGAGGGCCCAGCAATCAGTTTTAACAGGCCTCCCAGGCATATCTGATGCATGGTAAGTTGGAGAACCATTGAGTTAGTAGGTAATTACCTGGTCAAAAAATGGGGGATAGGGAGAGGGCCCCAAACATCTGTGTGTGTGTGTGTGTGTGTGTGTGAAGGGTGGGAAATATTGTCCTCACACTGCCCTGCTCAGTACCTTTTTGCTGGTTGGCCTTGGGGCTCCGGTTGCACTCGGAACATCATTATTGCCAGAGCTATAGTAAGACATCCGGTTGCAGTTGCGATCAGCAATCTGAAATACACAAACCACCACTCAACAGGCAACCAACAGTGGCTCACTGGCAAGATGAGCCAGGGACCGGGAGGTCACCACCTCCAAATTCCCTTTTAATGTATTTTCTACTTTTACCCTGGTTACAAAGGTAAAACGACTGTTTACATAAATAGAAAACAAAGCAAAAGAAGGTAAAGTTACACCTAGTTCTACTTGCACCCGAGACAACTACTGACCACAGTTTGGTGTGTAGTTACTTACAGTGAAACCTAGTTAAGTACCACGGGTGCTTACTAGTAATAGTCCCTTCAACAGTCTCAGTCTGTGACTTTATTGGGAGAGCAGGAAAAAAATGTATGGGAACAGTGCCTCTCTGTGGGTTAGGATGGTACTGTAACTAGCCTCCTCAGCACTGTAAGAAATTGTCAAAAACCACTTCGGACAAACTTTTCTCCCCTTACTACAAAAAATTAGAAAAGTCTTAACCTACCCTACATAGAATTTAATATTTTCACTTTTATTACAGAAAACCGTTATGAGTAAGGCTGTCAGTGATAACTATAGATCACATCTCCAGTGGGCAATCAGAGGAACCTTAAATATAAGGTTGAACCATGGTGTGCTGGCAAATGTTTAGCCACCAGCTCTCAGGGGTGGAGAAGTGGGGCCTGAATTGTAGCATTTGCCAATTTCTGTGCTGTAACTTCTTCCATTGTGGCTGATTTCAAGTTAACACGATGGCTTTGAGCATAACATTGAGAAGAGATGTGCAGTAGCAAACCATTATATAGTATTTCCACCAAACAGATACAATAGACATAACCTCAAGAACACAGATAATAGTAAAATGCAGTAGAATAATTAGGAAGGGATAAGGTTTGAGTACTGCATTTGTGAAGTGGAATAATTTTAGATTTATGGACAAGTTGCAAGGGTGGTACAGAGTTCTAGTACATCCTTCGCCAGGTTCCATTAATGTTATATCTTACATAACTATGGTACATTTGTCAAAACTAAGAAATTAACCTTGGCACATTACTATTAACTAGCCCACAGATTTTATTTGGATTTCTTCAGCTATTCCACTAATGTCCTGTTTCTGTTCCAAGATACAACCCAGGATACCACCCTGCATTTAGATTACCTCTGTTTTTACTATAACTTATTTAATTGTTATTTTATATAATTTAATTTTTAAAAAAATATATTTTATTGATTTTTTTACAGAGAGGAAGGGAGAGGGATAGAGAGTTAGAAACTTCGATGAGAGAAACATTGATCAGCTGCCTCCTGCATACCCCCCACGGGGGATGTGCCCGCAACTAAGGTACATGCCCTCGACTGGAATCGAACCTGGGACCCTTTAGTCCCTAGGCCCACGCTCTATCCACTGAGCCAAACCGGTCAGGGCAAATTTTTAAGATTTTTTAAAAATGTGTTATTAAACACAGACATTATTAAAAATTAAATTATAGCCCTGACCGGTTTGGCTCAGTGGATAGAGCATCGGCCTGCGGACTCAAGGGTCCCTGGTTCAATTCCAGTCAAGGGCATGTACCTTGGTTGCAGGCACATCCCCAGTGGAGGGTATGCAGGAGGCAGCTGATCGATGTTTCTCTCTCATCGATGTTTCTAACTCTCCATCCCTCTCCTTTCCTCTCTGTAAAAAAATCAATAAAATATATTTTTTAAAAATCCTAAAAATTTAATAATCAGCTCTTAAAAAGTAGTATGAGCCAGCTTCAACACCTCCCTGGGTTTTTTTGGTAAGTAAAAATGGGTAGAATATCACCTATGATACACTTATATCCTACCAGAATCTCTGGGGGTGGATCCAGTGTTTTTTATTTTATTTTAAGATTTTTTTGAGAGAGAGGAAGGAAGAGGGACAGAGATGAACATCTATGAGAGAGCTGAACATCAATTGGCTTGGTTCCCGCCAACACACCTCTACCAAGGATCAAGCCCGAAACCTGGGCATGTGCCCTGACCAGTAATCATACCAGCAAACTTTTGGTGCATGGGCGACGCCCAGCCAACTGAGCCACACCAACCAGGGTGGATCCAGTGTTTTTAAAAGATGCGTAGAGGATTCTTAAGTTCAGCCAGGGTTCAAAACCTCCACAGAGGTGAGGACAATAAGGCCCAGGGCAGGAACTGACTTGCCTCTCACCACAAGGCTAGCTGGTGTCAGAGTCGACCCAACCCTGGCGTCCCGATTCCCTTTATCAAAACATACTGTCTCAAATGGGTGGATTTTGTAAGGAAAATTGGCCGAAACCTAGAGAGTTTGATTTATCGTCCTTAGGGGAAATGATCCTACTCTAAAAGCTTAGCCACTTTGAGGCCACAGATAACTGGAAATAAAATTCAGACTAAGAATTCATGGTTGCTTTGTGAAAACAAACAAACAAATTTAAAAAACACCCACTGAATTATATACTTTAAAAGGGTGAATTTTATGGTATGTAAATTATATCACAACTTTTAAAAGTTTCAAATGAGTGACATTCTACAAAATACCTCAAGGAAAGCCTAAGAAACTGTCACAGCTAGCGGGAGCCTAAAGAGACATGAGTACAAAATATAATGAATGTGGTGCCCTGGACGGGGCCCTGAACTGAGAAAGGACATTAGGGAAAATCTGAGAAAATATGAACTTTAGTTACTAATAATAACATATCAATGTTGGTTCAGTAAGTGTGACAAATGTACCATTATAATGTGCAGGGAAACTGGGTATGTGTATACAAAAACTTTCTGTACTGTACTCACAATAATTCTATAAATCTAAATCTGTTCTAAAATAATAAAAAACGTTATCAAGAAAAGGCAACAGGGCAAGTCACCAAACCTCTCAGTTTTTATTTCTCTATAAAATGTGGATTTACTCTTTGGGGTTAGTATAGGGGATAATGAAGCTATAGATGTTAATGAATGCAAAAGGTAAATATAAAAGAACAAAACAAAATAAAAAACAACCTTTCTAGGTATCAAAAATAGTTAGAGCTAATTTTTTTTCCTTGAAAATAAGATTCATGATATTCTTGACTCCTCGTGGCTAAACCAGCAATGCCCTAAAAACGTCCCGCCAGAGTGAACTGAGCAGATCCTCAAATGCCCCTGCACCTTTCTGAATGGCCGCAATCACTTCAAAAGAAAAGACAGTTACTACTCTGAGCAGGAAAGCATTTGACCAACACCGTGGGCAGCCGTCGTGGCTGATGTGTTGTTTCTCCAAGTGTTAGTTAAAAACAGAAAGCCCGCATCCCTCTCCAGGGTTTGGCCTCTCCCCTACCTTTGAGGACATGATGTTCTTCACTTCCTCGTCAGCGGCAGAGTGTGTCCCGGTGAGGTCTGGGTTACTGCTGCTCATCACCCGGGCCTGCAGCAGCTTCGAGCTCACGGCAGCCGCAGAAGTGCGTCCATACGTGTGGTAGCGAGGGTCCGGGAGAGCAGTGGGGCCGCCTGCATCCCATCAGGTACAGACATGTCAATAGAAAGTGGGTCAGAGTCACTTCCTGGACTTGAGAAGGAACTGAAGAGGGATGGGGTAGATAGTGGAATGAAAACCTTCTAGATTGGGCCTTAGAATTAGGGTCTTATTATCAAATGCCTTTGGGAAGACAATGATTTGGGGGTAAGCAGATAGGATGTAAGGCAGTAGGGAGTGGTGAGAGCTGTGGTAGACTGGAAACACGGGCCTCATCCCAAGGCAGGGGCTGCTACTCAGTTCCTGCCTGTTATGGCCACAGAGAGCCTGCCCTCCGGGTTGATGGAGCTTCTGATTTCTCAAGATAAGCTGGAAACATGGATGTATGTATTTGTTTATTAATATTTAAATGATGACAACTTTGTAAGTAAAGTTTTCTGAGATTTCAGGATCCCAGGAATCATCTGAACCTTAGGAGGATAAGTGTATACTATATTTCAATGTTTTTCACCTGTCAGTATATACTTGTCTTCAAAAGTGATTATGTGAGTCTATGACAGTGATGGCAAACCTATGACACGCGTGTCAGAGGTGACACGCGAACTCATTTTTTTTTGGTTGATTTTTCTTTGTTAAATGGCATTTAAATATATAAAATAAATATCAAAAATGTAAGTATTTGTTTTACTATGGTTGCAAATATCAAAAAATTTCTATATGTGACACGGCATCAGAGTTAAGTTAGGGTTTTTCAAAATGCTGACACGCCGAGCTCAAAAGGTTCGCCATCACTAGTCTATGACATAGACCAGTATTTAAAAAAACTCAATTGAAATGGCAGGTTTACTTGAAATAAGGCTGGGTGGACTAATGAGAAGGCCCAGTTTCTTTGCTGGGGCCAAGGACTTTGTGAACTTGTTGGTTATCAAGCTGACCAGTAGGTCTTATTGAGTATTACCTATGTAAATAACAAAGAATGGAGAAATGAAATATTATTATTTCAAAAGGCTAGTTAGAGAGACATGAGAAAAGGGATTTAATTTTTCATAATGATAAATCTAGGAAATAGTGCTTATCATCACTATCAAATATATATTATTCTCCTTACCATTAATTTCCTAGACTCCTAGGCGTCTGTTGTCATTTCTCCATATTTTACAAAAGAGATCCTAACTGAATTGAAAATTACCTACTAGGTAAAGACCAGTGAGGGATTATCAAACAGGCAGAGAAAATAAGTGCTTAGAGTATATAAAGAAGGATGGAGGCAGGAAGAAAGCAAGAGGAAAATCTAGAAATAAACTCTTAATTTTAGTATTCATGTCATATTTGTGTCATTCTGAAAAATAAAATGTAACATTCATGCTTTTTATTTTATTTGAATGACGTGGCAGTGGAGTGGGGGTGAGGGTCCCCGGCCACCAGACTCCACCTCGAGGCCATGCTACCTGACTTGGGCAGGTCCTTCTGCAGCTCGGGCAGGCGGAAGACGTAGTGCACGTAGGAGGCCAGCAGGCAGTTCCTCCCGTGCTGGTCTTTGCTCAGGTCCTTGCTGTTGTGCAGACTGTTGGCGATGGCCACCACGGACTCAAAGGCAAACTGGGAGAAGTTGGCTGAGGAACCAAGATAAAAATGGGCAGCCTCACAGTCGGTCCTTAATGAACCCAAAGTAAAGTGTTCTCCAGGGCAGTGACAGGGAGCATGACCCCCAGCCTAGAGAGCTAGGCGGGCAGGATGATGGCCTGCTGGCTCCGCATGCTGCCAACGGCGTCAGGCTTCCTCCCCCATTCTCGCCCTCCCACCAGCACTGCGCTTTTTCATGACAAAGCATTGAGACTATCCAGACAACCTCCCTTTCTAAACCATGATGTGAACTGGGGCTACTCAGCGGGGTCTGCACTGACATGGTCAGCGTCACCCAGGAGGCTGCTAGAAATGCAGAATCTCAGGCCCCGCCACAGACTCGCTAAGTCAGAATCTGCATTTTCACAGGATGCCCCGGGATTCTCACGCACCCTGTGGTCTGAGATGCACTGTTGCATCTTGGTGTACAGATTGCTCTAAAAGTGTGTGTACTGAGGCGAATCCCTACAATGGACCTTTACAGAGGATTGATTTAGCACATCCACTGTCTTGTTCTGGAGCTCCAGCCTCCACAGTTCGGCTCCACCTTACTTACCCAACTTTGGACCCTTTTCTGCTCAACCTCCACGTCCCTTAAAATGAGGCACTGGTTGTATTATCCCCATCACATGTCTGCTCTTTCGCATCTCTGTGACTTTGCTGATACCGTTGTCCTCACCTAGAAAGCTCTCCTCCCACTCACAAAATCACACCAACCTTTTAATGCTCAACACAATCCTATCGCCCCCACAAAGCCTTTGGTACCACTCAGTACAGGGCTTCAGTGACACCAAGTCCCAACATGCGTTGGCTATTTCTGGTGGTAAGTCCTGTCTTTCTGAGCAGGCTGGAAGCCCTTCCAAGGCAAAGTGCATTTCTCATACTTTCTTGTCTCTCAAGTGCCTTTCATTGTGTCTGACAACGACAGGTCTGAATAAAGGCTTGTGGTCTAAACACCTCTACTTATTCTGCCTGTCCCAACACTCTGCTGTCCCCATGATAAGGCAGCAACTTGCTAAGGAGAAGACGTGTGAATGAATATTTTTGTCTAACACACAAGTCTATATTAAATAGCTGAAACATGCAAAGCAGTGTGCCACATAGGTGGGGGCATAGAAAGAAATCCAGGGAGGGGAGAGGTCACTTCTCTGCAGGAATCTCGCTGGAGAGGTGTCAGCTGCACGTCTGAAATGTAGCCTACAACATAGGATGTCTTATCTGTGGACCACAAAAGACACACCCCAGGATACAGTGCAAACAAGGGGTTAAGAAGACATCTCTTCCCTGGTCTACGAGTTCAGCAAGTACCTCCGCTCCCCCCAATCAATTTACTCAGATTCCATAGCCCAACTGGGCTATTTCCTTCTTTCCTCGCACTCCCGTGCTTTTCTGAGTCTCTGCTTTTGCACTCCCTTTCACTGTCTCCATTTGGGCTGCTTTCTCTCTACACCTCCTTCAAGGTCATCGCAAGCACCTTCTTCCTAGAGCCTCCAACATCCTCCCAGATGGATGTTCTAGCGCCTCCTCTCCCCCCAGTATTTTTAGCCGTGTCCTTTCGAGGATTCTTGTCCTATGCTGCTGCTCTTCACTGTATTTATTGTAAGTCCTCTCAGGTCAGCTATGCTCTCTATTATTGCGAAGCCTGCAACTGCTAGCACAGTACTGGGAACACTGATGATGCCTAAAAGACATCCCCTGGACTCGCTAGCACGGGATAACATAAGCCCAGACAAAAACAGTGTCAGACAAAAATGCCCTACACCAGCCAATCTGCCCCAGCAGGAGTCAGGAGAACCACGGGACCCACAGGACCCACGTCTTACATGACATTATTTCCAACGGAAGTTTTACACATTGTATTTAATGTTCACTTGTTAAAAGCAAGCATTTAAAATACACTATCAGTCAGCCAATAGCTGAGTGGTTGCCAGGGGCTAAGGGGATCAATATAAAACATGATCACATTGCATTTCAAATTAGAATTCCTTTCCTTCTACTTAATATGAATTGTCTTATTCTTTTGAGATATTTTATTTCCCTGTTGGTCAAGAAAACAAAAATATCTTAGAAGTACAAGAATTCTATCCACTACAAGGAATGGAATTTGAAAGACTGCTTCTAATAGTTTTAAAAATTTATTTTAAAAACTATGATTTTAAGCATCCAATCTTAATTTCTTTTTTAACATCCAGGGAGAGTAAGAAATAGCCCTGGACCTGGCCTGCTTTGGACTCACATTATCAACAGAAAAGAAGATCACACTTTCCCTGCTCCCAGGATTTCTGGAAAATCATGTCTCCTAACACAAGGCACTGCCTGCCTCTTCCCGCCTCCTCCCAGCCTCCTACCTGTCTGGCCGGCGATGACCATGGGCTGCACGGACAGCTGGAAGAGCTTGTCCAGCACCAGGTGCAGGAAGAGCACGAGGGGCTCCAGGCGGGAGGAGTTGAGCCAGATGATGCTGAGCTTCAGCTCATGCTCCAGCGTCGTCTCACTGATCTTCTGGTCCAGCACACGGATGGGGAAGGTCACCTGGCTCTCCAAGGAGTGGCAGAGAGTGAAGAACTTCTCCAGGTGGTTGTCCTGGGAAGGCAGACAGCAGGCCTCAGGGTCTTATCCCATCCAGGCTCACCAGTGAATTCATAAACACAATCAAATGGCTCCTCATAGGCAGAGCCCTTTATCCCAGGTTTTAGATCACAAGTTCTAAGAAGACATGGATGTTTCAGACCAAGGTTATGAACCGCTTTGTAGAGTGGTGTGCACAAAATAGACCCTCTCCATTAACTATTAACTGAAGAAGAAAATAATTTGGACTCTGACATATTCTGTAAGCAGAAGCAAGCCACCAGGTGAGCATACACAGCCCAAAATGGGTCTACACGGGTGCAAAACTCTAACAGTGGCACGAAAAGGAGGGAATGTAGAAGTGGGAGAAAGGCTGGTGAAGTGGCAGAATCCCAGAGGGGAATGAGATAGAGACTTTAAATGAAGTCTTTCCACATAATTTCTCAGCCAACTGTGCAGGGACTGGGTTCCTTCATTTAGGTGCTCAACCTTTTGATAAGGTCTTTCCATTCAAATGAAAATTAAACCTGAACAGGCTCGGAAAGCCCCCATAAAGAACTAAAGGTTATGTTTGTTTTATTTGTGCACAGTGATTTTCATTGGTCGGTTACTGGGCTGTCCTTAGAAGGTTCTCTGCTGCACCCCCATCGTCACTATTGGCTTCCTGGCTCTGAGGTGAAGCGGACCTCAGTGTTCCTTACCTGGGTGTGAACGGAAGAAACAGCTTGCACTTCAATATTAAATACTCCCTTATGTCCTTCAGCCCACTTAATAGGAGGATTCTGTAAAGGGACTTTCTGTGTTAAAGAAAAGAAAAAGATTAGCAATTCAATCCCTTTTTCTGAATACTAGCAAGCAGTACGAAGCAACTTGACTGTAAATGTAAGGTTATCTATAATAATAAAAGCGTAATTGCTAATTAGACCAGACAGCTGAACGACCTTCCAGATGTCATTCTGGATATCCTTCTGGACGAAGCTGTGGTAACGGGGGCCGAGGCAGAGGCAGTTAGGGGTGATCAGGCAGGCAGGCAGGTGAATGGTTAGGGGTGATCAGGCAGGCAGGCAGGCAAGTGGTTAGGTGCCAGCAGTCCCAGATTGCGGTGTTGGGCCTAAACTGGCAGTCGGACATCCCCTGAGGGGTCCCAGATTGCGAGAGGGTGCAGGCTGGGCTGAGGGGACCCCCTCATGCACAAATTTTGTACACTGGGCCTCTAGTTCAAATATAAAATTCCCCAGAAAACAAATAGAATTGGCCTTGGAGTTAGAAGCTCTGGGTTCAAGTGCTGTTCTGTCCTGAACTAGTTACTTTTACTTTGCCAACTCAATTAAACTCTTTGGGCCTTTGTTTTCTTTGCTGAAATGATGGGTTTGAACTGAGTGATCTGTCTTTAAGCTCCTACCCAGCATTGATAAATCCTTGATTCTAGGAATTGAAATAGAGTAATATGTTGGTGATTTCCCCATTAGTCAGGAATATCAAGAAAAAGCCTAGGGTATCTTTTACACGACATAAAATTGTAATGCTTTTGAGCACCTACAATTGCTTTCCCTTTTAACAAAACATTTCCAAGTAGTAGTCCTGCTAGGCTCCTACTTTAATTACTTTAAGTGACTCTCTTATGTCATTTATGTATTAATAGCTCTGTAACCCTAAGAGGCAATTTTTTGCCTTAAATTCCCATGGAATTATCTTCCTCAGGAGACATCATACAGCATTGGGTGAGGAGGGCCTAGTCTGACACAGCCACATGAGTGTGGATTTTGCAGCTCTTGCATTTTTTTTCGTTAATTCTCACCTAAGGATATTTTTTCCATTGATTTTTAGAGAGAATGGAAGGGAAGGAGGGAGGTAGAGAGACAGAGAGACACAGAGAAAGAGAGAGACAAAGAGAGAGAGACACAGAGAAAGAGAGAGAGACATACATAGATTGGTTGCCTCCTGCAACCTAGGTATGTGCCCTTGACCAGGTATCAAACCTTTGACCTTTAGGTGAGCAGGCCGACACTCTAACCACTGAGCAGTGTGGCCAGGGCATCTCTTGCATTTTAATGGCAGGAATGCTGTATTTACAAGGGTAGAATGTGTGGACGGGGTGAGTACTTTTGGAAATATCTAAGATAGAGTCACAAACAGGTCAAAGCTGAACCCAGCCCACGGACAAATTCCGTTTGGCTCAGTGTTGGAAACTTTTTCGAATTTGTTGCCAACATTTAAAAGTCAGAAAAATTTCACATGAAAGCCTATTTTTCTAACTTCTTTTGAGAACCAGAAGATATGAAGACATTGGGCATGCGTCCCAGAATGCCACTGATCTGTGGGGCGGAGGAGCAGCTGTGACCTTCAGTGGGCAATCTCCAGCGGGAACAAAGTCCACCAGGACCCGGAACTCACTGTCAGAAAGTCCAACTCCTGGGGACACTGGAGTCTGCCTCCTACGACCTTAAGCAGCACTGTCCACTAAAAAATATATTGTGAGCCACATGTCACTTAAAATATTCTAGTAGCCATATTTAAAAAATTTAAAGGAACATATGATAGTAATTTTAATATAGATAGCTTAAATATATAGCCTAAATATAGCCTAAAGAGTATTGATTATTATATCTAATCATGTATTATTAAATATATAGCCTAAATATTGTTTCAATATGTAATCACTATAAAAATTATGAATGATATATTTTACATACTTTTTTTTCTACTAAGCCTTTGAAACTGGGTTTGTATTTTATACTTACATTATATTCCAGTTTAGACAAGCCCTATTTTTAAAAATGTATACATATTTATTGATTTCAAAGAGGAAGGGAGAGGGAGAGAGAGGTAAAAACATCAATGATGAGAGAGAATCATTGATCGGCTGCCTCCTACAGGCCCCCCCACTGGGGATCAAGCCCGCAACCTGGGCCTGTGGCCTGACTAGGAATAGAACTGTCACCTCCTGATTCACAGGTTGATTCTGAACAACTGAGCCACACCAGCTGGGCTGGACAAGCCACATTTTAATAGCCACAAATGACTAGTGGCAACTGTATTGGACAATATTAAGTCTTCAGGCTGAGGGTATATCTATAAAGATAGTTTGGGGCAAGAAGAAAAAAAATAATATTTACTTCAGCATAGAGCTTGTTTCTTGATATGCATTATTTCATTTAATGTTCACAACAACCTTATGGACAGGTGTGGGTGAGGTTTCATCGCTAAGACACAGAGAGGGTAAGCAAATTCACCCATGTATGTTCACACGGCTAGGGAGTGGCAGAGTCTGGATTTTGGATCCAAATTTGTTTGTTCCTAAAACCCAGGTTTGCTCTGCAGCATTAAGAAGATAATTAAGGGTTCCAAGAAATTAGAATGTGCATGATGAAAAGGCGGCGGTGAGGGCATCAGAAGGGCCTGTGTATCCAAATCATAAGAATAATCAGGGCATGTCTGTGAACACACTCAGGGTGATCTCAGGTGGTTCTGAGGAGAGCGGTTTTGGTCTAAAGCCGGGCACACGACTGTGACCCAGGGCAAAGAAAGATTCTCTCTCCAGAGAAAAAGAGAAATAAGAGAAAAATGGAATAGCCTGAGAATGATAGATGGGTAGTCAGAGTAGGAAAGAAAGTTGACTATTAAGGTTGGAACTAAATTAAAATTCCTAGGAAATTCTTCAGCCTGAAAATTATTATAATAAATAACCCAAAAGAGATGAAGGGGGATCCATAGATTAAAAGAGTCTTAAAGACAAGTCAACCAATAGCAATGTATGGACCTTATTTGGATCCTGATTCAAACAAACAGCTGTAAATAAAAATATGGCATTAATGAGATCATTGAAAATTTGATTACTAACTGGATATTTGAAGATATTAAGGCATTATTAATTTTAAGATACAACAATGGTTAAAAAAAGAGCCCTTATCTTTGAAGATACATACTAGAATATGCATAAACTAGAGGCCTGGTGCACAACATTCATGCACTGCGGGGGTAGCCCAGCCTGCGCCTTCTTGCAGTCTGGGACCCCTTGGGAGATGTCCAACTGCTGGCTTAGGCCTGCTCCCGTGGACATCCCCTGAGGGGTCCTCAGCACTGCTGCCGCTGCACTCACCAGTCATGATCCCAGCTTCTGGCTGAGCAGTGCTCCCCCTGTGGGAGCTCACTGACCACCAGGGGGCAGCTCCTGCATTGAGTGTCTGCCCCCTCGGGGTCAGTGCATGTCATAGCGACCAGTCATTCCACTGTTCGGTCGATTTGCATATTAGGGTTTTATTATATAGGATGCAATGCTATGATGTCAGGGATTTTCTTTAAAATATTACTATTGAAATAAACCTCCACCAACCAGACTGAGAATATGAGAGCAGTGCCGGTGTGGTCAGAATGGCGAGTCCACTGGGCTCCCTTCTAATGGGGCAAGAAGCAGTGCAGGAAACAGGAGGAGGGGAAGGCTACTGGCATTGGCAAAGGAATAAAAACCCCACTATCCATCTGGGGACAGTGACAATTGACCCATAGGAGAAACTGATGGAATCTCGCCCAGGAACCTTTTATAAGGATCCGTGCTGGGAGCAGCTGTTATCTGAAGTGGGCTCCATTTGCCCCCCTTTCACATTACATTATTTGTGAATCCCTTTTTGCAAGGCAATACTGCCTCTGGCGCAGGCTGCATTTACTAAACGTTCTGAATTGGTGATGTCTAAATGAATGTTTTTTCATGGCTACTTGTTTTTCCCATCCTATCAGACCCATGTGTTCCCAGAAAACACTGTATGCTGACAGATGACTGTTCCCCAACACATGCTGAGCATCCTCAGTCCTGTTGAAGGCACTGGGAAGTGGATCTGGGAAGGTGATCTAAGATCACGGCTGGACAAGAAACAGCTGACGGCCAGCTTGCTGGTTACCTCTGCAGAATGCATGGAGTAGTTAGGTGGCAGCTTTTCCAAGGCAACTGGGAGACAGTAGGATCCAGTTTGAAGACGTTCATTTAAGAGAATTGGCAGCCACTGAAATAGATGATGTAGAGAATAAAGTGGAATTTATTACTACATATAACTCTGGCAATTTATCTAGCTCACAATAATCAAATGCAACTAAACGATGATTAGATATTGACCAGGACTCTTTTTGGCAGTAATTTCTGTCAAGTTCTTTGCATTTTAAATTCCGTGAGAGCTCCAGAGGTGGTAATATCAATGATTTACTGCTTTCAGAGCCAAAGTAGTAGCATTTTTCTTTAAAGCTAATGTTTGTGTGTCTCTGAACAACATCAATGCTTATGTTAACTTTTATATTTTTTAAAGAAACAACTTTTTTCTCCTTGGAGAAAAAAAGAGCTAGTTTTATACCAGGTGGAGCAAAAGTAGGTTTATAGTCGTGAATGTGCGGACCACAGTTTATTTTTGTATTATTACTTATTAATTATTGTATAATTTTCCATATGAACAACTGTAAACCTATTTTTGCCCACCCTCCATGTAAAGCATATATATAAAATTTAGAAATAATAGATATTGCAATGCTTTAAAATGTTTTTACTTACTATTGTTTATTCTAAACGCATGGTAAACAAGTATACATTCATAATATATATAAGTTATATATATATATATATGTATATTTCCCAATGATACATTTTTGTATTAAAATACCCTCTGTAATTTAAAAAATAATATCTTCAAATAATATATTTAGAGACATACAAAACTTGCAAATGGATACTAAAACTATATATACAACAATACAACATACCCAGTACTTCAATGGCCAATTTTAACAGATTTTGAAATATCACTGAATTAATAGGTTTTATTTAACTTAAAAAATTTTTAATATAAATCATTTTTTATTTTTCAATTACAGTTTGCATACAATATTATCTTAGATTTAGTGTACACCCCAGTGATTAGATATTATATAACTTACTAAATGATCATCCTGATAAATCTCATACCCATCTGACATGCATACTTATTAGAATATTATTGATTATATTCCATATGCTTTCCTTTACATCTCATGACTACTTTGTAACAACCAATTTGTACTTCTTAATCCCTTCATTTTTTTCAACCATTTCCCTACCTACCTCCCATCTGTCAACTATCAAAATGCTCTCTGTATCTATGAGCCTGTTTCTGTTTTACTTCTTCTTTTATTTTGTTTTTAGATTCAATTGTTGATAGATATGTATTTATTGCCATTTTAATAGTCATATTTTTATCTTTTTCTTCTTCTTAAAAAATACCCTTTCACATTTCATGTTATACTGGTTTGGTGATGATGAACTCCTTTAGCTTTTTCTTGTCTGAGAAGTTTTATCTGTCCTTTGATTCTAAATGATAGCTTTGCTGGGTAGAGTAATCTTGGCTGTAGGTCCTTGCTTTTCCTCACTTTGACTATTTCTGGCCTGCAAAGTTTCTATTGAGAAATCAGCAGACAGTTTTATGGGAGCTCCCTTGTAGGTAACTAACTGCTTTTCTCTTGCTGCTTTTAAGATTCTTTCTTTGTCTTTAAACTTTTGCATTTTAATTATGCTGTGTCTTAGTGTGGGCCTCTTTGTCATCTTGTTTGGAACTCTGTGCTTCCTGGGCTTATATGTCTATTTATTTCATCACGTTAGGGGAGTTTTCTGTCATTTTTTTCAAATAGGTTTTCAATTTCTTACTCTATCTTCTCCTTCTAGCACCTCCATGATGTGAATGTCAGTACAATTGAAGTTGTCCCAGAGGCTCGTTATACTATCCTCAATTTTTAAAATCCTTTTTTCTTTTTGCTGTTCTGATTAGGTGTTATTTTGCTTCCTTATACTTCAAATTTCTGTTTGATTCTCAGCTTCATATACTCTACTGTTGATTCTCTATAAATTATTCTTCATATCAGTTAGTGTATCTTTCATTTCTGACTGGTCCTTTTTTATGCAGTTGAGGTTCTCACTAAGTTCATTATGCATCCTTATAACTCTGCATCTAGTAGATTACTTATTTCCATTTTGTTTAGTTCTTTTTTTGGAGTTTTATTCTGTTCTTTCATTTGGGACATGTTTGTCTTTTCATTTTGGCAATCTCCCTGTTTTTGTTTCTATGTATTAGGTAGAGCTGCTATGGCTCCCAGGCTTGATAGAGTGGCCTTATGTATTAGATGTCTGTTGGATCCAGTGGCACAGCCTCCTCGATCACCCAAGCTGGGCATTTGAGGTACACCCCCAATGTATGGGCTGTGTACACCCTTCTGTTGTATTTGAACCTTGATTGCTATTGGCATGTCATTGAGAGGGATTTATGTCTAGGGCAGCCAGGAGGATCAGCCACCATGGAGGATCAGCCGTGTAAGGGCCCACCCTACAGAGGAGGACTTACTTCAGCAGGTCTCTGGTGCCTGCTGACTTCTTTAGTGTGTAGCTTGTGGAAGTGGTTAGGAGGTACTTCGATGTGGCCTGAAGCTGTCTACTGAGTTTGCTGGTTCTGGGGCCTCCTGGGAGTTGCAGACCAAGGTCAACTACCACCTGTGTTCTGCCCAGGACCATCTGACATGAGTCACAAAGTGATCTTCAGATGGCTGCTACTTAGACTAGGTTTGGAGGTGCCCCAGTAAGGCCAAGCTGTGAACCAAGGCCAACTGCTGCTAATGCTGGGCCTGGGGCCAATTCGCTAGAGATACAAGACACACTTTGGCCAGATGCTGCTTGTTTGAGAGATTTGGGGAAAATATAAAGCATGAGCCAAGACAGGCCATTTGTATGGAAAAGCAATTGGAAACAGCTTGGATGAATCCACAAGTTGGGTGGGTTGGGGTCTTCAGGGGAACCACTGGGGTGCAGTGAACAGTGATAGCCAGGTTGATAGGAACCGGCCTGCCGGCTCTGTGTGGGGAGGGCTCAGAAAAGGAACAATGGCTTCTTCCAGCACTTCTGTCTTGGAGAGAGCTGCCCTTCCAGCTCTCACTCTGATGCCAGACAATTCAGTTCCTCCCTGGTGTTCCTGGTGCCTTTTGAGCTGCTTCCCAATTGCTGGAGCTCAGAGGGACTAAGTCCAAGTAAGACATGCATGGGCCATTTAAGAGGAATGCCTAGGACTCTATGAGCCCTAGTCTTACTCAGCCACAATCCTGTTGGCTTTTAGAACCAGAAGTCATGGGAACTTCTCTTGCTGGCACTGGAACCCTGGGCTTGGAGGGGCCTACTTTGGGGCTGGGACTCCTCACTCCTCAGGAGGGAACTTTCCCAGCCAAGATATTCCCCCTGATTTTTACCTGCCACATGTGCATGTGGGAACAGCCCATTTTGCATCTCCATCTACCCTTTTAATCTCAATGTGGCTTCTTCTTTAAATCCCTAGTTGTATTCATTTAGCTAGACTTTAGGCAATTCTGAATGATGACTGTTCTGTAGTTTAGTTGTAATTTTGATGTCACAATGCTTTTTATTTTATTTTATTTTTTAGGTAAATGTGTGTTCTTTCAATATCTATCTCCCACTAGCTTTCCATTCCTAAAATTTGTCATTTGCTAAGTCGAGTCATCTCTGCTCTTTACTATAATCTGTTTTGGTACATTCTGTTACTTGTGACAGGAAAAAAGCAATTGAATAGAATTTAGTTGTTTATCTCTGCAGGGACCTTGGATGCACCAAGGACTGCAGTGTGAATTGGCAAGTTGAAAACGACTCACTGAATATCCCAGGAGACTTTCTATGGAGGCTCCTTGCTTCTGCTGACAGCTGATATGATAGAAGGTGAACAGGAGGTGGTGATTTACTGTGAGCTTAGCAGGGAGCTTAATTTTCACTTCTTCATAGAAGTCTGGAGACCTGTTTCAAAAGCACATTATACACACATAACTTTTAGCAAGAATGACAACTTCTCTGACTATAAATTATAATGCAACAGACCCTTTACTTCTCAGAATCTGTCTGCTTGGTGTTTTGCTTTTCATTTTATAGCATTCTGCTCCTTGGCTAGAAGCCCTTGAGACCAAGCTTATGTCACTAGATACACTTCACTTACATAAGGGCACTTAGAAACTGAAGACTTTGGGGGTGGGGGTGGAGGATTTCCACACACAATGGAAAAATCCAACAACTTATTTTGAAAAGGGGATGAGGTTCAATGCCCTGTTGTGACCTCATTTTCTGTCTCTACCCTAAGAACAGAGACAGGCACATCAAAGGATTTTGGAGAAACAAATGAATGAAGCAGGAGGAAAAGGAACTTGATTTTGATGAATTACAATGTCCCAGATACTTTACCAAGAGCTTCATGTACCTTACTCACTTACTCCTCATCCCAACCCAGCAATGAGGGTTTAGAGCAGCTGTGGGCAAACTACGGCCTGCGGGCCGGATCCGGCCCGTTTGAAATGAATAAAACTAAAAAAAAAAAGACCGTACCCTTTTATGTAATGATGTTTACTTTGAATTTATATTAGTTCACACAAACACTCCAGCCATGCTTTTGTTCCGGCCCTCCGGTCCAGTTTAAGAACCCATTGTGGCCCTCGAGTCAAAAAGTTTGCCCACCCCTGGTTTAGAGGAAGACTTAAATGGGCCAAGTCCATTTGACCCTGTACAGATTTCCCTCTCCCACCTGTAAAATGGAATAATTTACACACTATTTTGGAACTCAATTTACCCAGAAAATAATGAGTGCTCCATTTCCCCTTTCGTCAACTTAATTTTTCTTAAACTAGGTAGTGGTATAGGTGTGGAGTGGTGTAGACAAGGAGACAAGAGCTCGATTTTGTTTCTGGCCCCTTCAGTATTTCAAAGCAAGTTAAGAAATGTATTTATTTAACACCATGAAACTTCTCTGTATCATACTAGATAGAAGGCTCCAGAAAATCAAAACGCTATGAAGTTCTTGAGTGTATGTTCTTCTCTCAATCTTAGTTAATGGCAAAAATTGTGTATCTGCAACACAGAATCATGTAACTAGCATGAATTTCCTCTGTCCCTGAATTATAAGAACCATTGGAAGGAATCACCTCGGGGATTCAGAAAAGCCACCAAATAATGAAACAATCTTGACTTATGTTTAGAACTCTGCAATACACTTACTTATTGTGGTATGTGACAGCTGTGTACACTTCCTGCAGAAATTCAGGCCCATTGGATTTTCCAAAGATGACCTATTGACCAATATAAAAAGGACCAAATTAACCGTGATATTTGAGTATATGA
Organism: Myotis myotis; assembly: GCF_014108235.1. Classification (NCBI taxonomy): domain Eukaryota; kingdom Metazoa; phylum Chordata; class Mammalia; order Chiroptera; family Vespertilionidae; genus Myotis; species Myotis myotis. The sequence continues at coordinate 43,357,342 of NW_023416316.1, read as the reverse complement.
AACCAACCATCATCAGCTCAATAGGACATTCTTTTCTCATATAGCTATACTGTGTAAGTTAAGAGTGCTGAGTTCTACGACCAGCCCAACCACACGGATGCAAAATAACTGGCTATGAAGGGTAAAGTGAGGCCCCAAGGCCACAGGTTTGTGAGACTGGGAAACTGGTGCCCTGTCCACTCTGCCTCACTTCCTAGAGGTCTACATTTTTGGGCAAAGTCACATCAGTTAAAGATCCCTGCCCTTTTCCCTCCAAAGACATGGGCCTGGTCACTGGGGTGATCAGGACCTCCCCTGTCCACATGTTTGGGCTATTTAGAAAGAGACACCTTTTGGGCTTCATTCAGCCTTAACAGTACATGATTTGTCAAGTGGATTCACTTCTGGACAAAGAAAAAAGGGCCCTTTTTATTAGATGCAATAATCCCTTGGTGATTAGAGAACAGGCTGGAGTTTGGCCCCCATTCATCCCTGGCTGGGCACTTGGTTCCATTCAGGATTTGCATAGCCATACCCGGCAGCTCTGGTGGACTTGCCATGAGCCAGAGCAAAGAGAATCAGGGGAGTCCTCCTCTAGGATTTCTTTCCTACCACCATTGCAAGAGAAGGCCTTGCATTGGGAAGGTAGGTGAGGCATTTGGAGGATGGTTAAAAAATAAAGAAGAAAATATTTGGAGAATGGAATCCCTGAAAAAAATTATTTCAGTAGGAAGGTTTAGTAATTGAATTCTATGACTTGCAGAAAATAGAAACAGCTAACAGCATTCACAGCAGATGATTTAAAAAAAAAATACAAATTCTGGCATTTTAGTTTTCTTAGAGAACACTGCATTATATATTTATTACTGGATTTATATTTTGCCTCAGGATGAAGATCCAGACCCAGAAGGTGCTGAGGTGTCACGTGTTTACTATTCGTAGGAATGCTTCACATCTCTCTCGAGGTGGACTGGATGTGCGCAGCTGCATGCTGCCGTGCACATCTGGAAGTGCAGCAAACACGGCAGACACACTGGGCCCGTCTGTCTACTTCTCATGCTGTGAGGGTCGCATGGACTTTATGATATTTTTCAGTCTTCTAATGTAATCTGCATGTCCAACGTTCATAGCTCCTTATGGAACAAGTTAGGAAAGAGACTTGCAATGTAGACTGGCCTTGTTTCCCCATCAGCGTGCTGGGACCAATAACGGACTAGCCACTAAGGCCTCTGCACATGCTGAGTAGCGCTGTCCTGAACAGACAGAGATACTCGGCATGTTCATGAGCCCTGGGTTCTGTCCGCGTGAATGGACAGGGAAGTTCAGCACACCCTGGTTTGAGGCAAGCGTTTGCTTCTGTCTTTACCGGCATAGCGTTGCTTGGATCCTCTCCACACATGAACTGGATCTTGATGGTAATGTTCCGGGCAGATGTCAGTTTGTTAGTGAAGTTCAGCCTCTGTGGGTAGACATAGAGAAGGTTTCTGGAAAAGAGAAGACCGAGAACCAGTGAGTAAGATCTAGAGCTTGTTTTAACCAATCAAGAGGAGACGTTTCTGAAGGAGGTTTTCCTTTCTGGAGTGGATTCTTTTTGGAGGAGTGAGTGAGATACTGCTGCCTCTTCCTCCTCAGCTACAGTCATCTGATAATAACCAACAGTGTTCTTCTTCTGTCCCCTATAAAGATGTGTCTGCTGCAGCTGAGAGAGTCGTAAGGTCCTGGGTGTGTTTCAGGTTTCTTCGGATATATTCCCAGAAGTGGAAACTCTGGGTCATCAATCAGCTCTTTTTTGGGAAAGACCATCTCCATGTGGCAGGGAGAGCTGGTGTGTGGGTTAATCCGCCCTTGAGCTCTGAGTTCTGTGCCACATTCTGGGAGCTCTGTTCACCTGAATGTGCTCAATGACCAGAGAATTGACATCTAAACCCTGAAGTTTAACACTACTTTCTGCATTTTTAAGCACGCGAGGCAAAAATTCAGCACTCTTTCTGGGTCACTGACCCTGCATCCACCCCCACAGTTTCACCTGGGCACCCCCCACCCCAACCGCCCCAACCCCAGCTCCACCATTGTAACAATGGAATGGTACACATTGCTTCTGTAAAGTGACAGCCTTCACATACTTGGTGGCTTTTCAGAGATGCGTACCCTTGATGGCCTGGGAAGTTTCATGTGTTCTTAAAGTGAACATGAAGATCTGAATCTCCTGATTTGCATGATTTTGTGAGGTTTTCCGGGTCAAGTGAATAGAGAACCATTTTCAGAGATCACCTCAGGCCGCTTATGGGAAGAGCAAATATTCTTAATAAACCTGATTGTAATGGATACATGATATACCATATTATGAATGTGCCATAACTTATATTAATCTCCAAGAATAATCATTTAGATGATTTCCTTTTTTTAATATTATAAAGTGATGCTAAACCCTTTATATATGTATGTATGTATGTATGTACGTATGTATACATATATGTATTGCCCTTCTGCAATGCAGTGTACTTTGGGAAGGATCCCTTTCAGTTCTATATAGTTCTTCATCTTTGAATTAATTAGAGAGACACCGATCAACCTTTCTTTATGCTGTGCTTGAAGAAATAATGAGCCCGAGTTTGTAAAATGCTTTGAAGTAGCGAGATGAAAGGGTCTGTGTAAATCACAACAGTAATAGCCCTGCCAGACTGGTTAAGCCAGTTAGCTGTCACTACACTCCTCTCCTACATTCCAATATAGGGCCACTACCCACCTGTCTCACACATCCCCCAACACTGGTCAACAATTTTTCACATTGCTTTCAAAGGGGTTGCTGACCCCTACGCGTAAACAACATCACCCTGGGCATTCAGTGTCCTGCCTGGTACTGAATACACTTTCCACAGAATACAGAGCTAAGGGAAACTGAGAGAATTTAGTCCAACATTCCTTTCTGCAAGGCTAGACTCTCAGGGAGGTTAAATAACTTTGCCTAAACATTTTCTTAAGAAGATGCATTTTCCAATGTTCGTCCTATTTCTTAATGGCAAATTACCAAGTGACATGTTCTGTTAAATCTGGATGCTTTTAAAGAAATGAATATTAAAAAATAATGTTTTCTATTGGGAAGGAAGATCTGCCTGCATGGTCAATAACCCACAGAGCTTAAACCAGATAAGAGTAATTATTAACAAACTGATAAACAGGTGCATATAATATACATGTGGTAAATTGTCTCATATTACCTAGAGAAAATCCTGAGAATTATATAATGATTTTTGAGAGGCTATAGCCCATAACCAAAATAGGAATCACTTTGTATAGCAAAATTATCTTGAAAACTCCTTTAGTACCTACAGGCCCAGTGTATGTGCAAGGCATTTAGTTTAATCTCATCGTTCCCCAAGAAAAATGGTTTTCTTCAGTCATATCCATCACAACAAAGAACAGGACATTTGGTATTCATCAACAACGTTCTTCCAGAGATCCTTCAGATGGCTTCTCTCCATTACAAACTGTTTTGGAAACTCCAAATTCTTTCCACTGATTCAGCCATAGCCTCTTAACTAATTTATAAACCACTGTGATTTAGCAGCTCCAGGAAGTTAGAGGATAATGTGGAATTTGCTCATTCTTAGAGCAAACTCTTTCTGCTCTTTACTGTCTTGGGACTGTCTTCTACTTTCTTTGCTGAAAACAGGTTCCCCCAAGGGACCCTGAAATCTTTCAAAGCCACAATGCAAAAGACATCAGTGTGGCTTCTCCTCAGTTTAGCCTATTCTTTATCCAGTGCAAGGAGACAAGGAGAAAGACATGCTCCTGTCCCCTATTTCCATGATGACATCAATGTCCTCTCTCAGGGGCTTCTACAGCTTGGAGTGGAGCTCAAGATGCAAGTGAGCTACAGCAAAAATCACATTGGCCACCTGTTTAAACAACTGGACTCTCTGAATATGTCTTTAGTTGAGCTTCTCACTCAAGTCAGCCAGCAGGAGAGAAAGAAAGAGGACCTGGAGAGGAGAGCTGAGCAACTCGACAAGAGGAATGACGACCTCCATCAGCTGGTTGCTGAGCTCCAGCATCAGATGATTGCCGGGATAAAGGACAGAGAGAAATTCAATGAGAGGCTAAACTTGCTGGAGCAGAAGATGGAGGATGCTGTGTTCTTCAAGGCAGGTGGGCTTTCTCTGACAGAAGTGATGGACGACATTATGGTGAGTAGATCATTGTTGGTCATTTTAGTTGACCATTATTTTATTGGAAATAAAATATGATTTTAACACTATTATTATTATTTTAAGTAGAAATACTATTCTATTGGAAAATAGACCCCCAAAGTAAGACTCATAAAGTTGGAATAATTTTGCCGTGAGAAACCCTGGGTAAGAATAGTGATGGTGCAGATTAACCCTATTGATGCAAATGCTAATGTATCTGCCATTGCTGGTAATGGCAGCCTAAACCACGTTTAGAATTTTAAAAAAAAATATTTGTGTCACTTGCTCCCAAGGAGTGGGTGGAGGAAAACTCAATCATGTAATAAAGCAAAAAGCTAGCTTCCTATCCTCTGAGAGCATTTTATGTACACGGCCTTGGGATTCCCAGAGAGCCAAAGGAGTAACAGTAGTTGTTCAGTCACACAATCCTTGGTGCTTCTTATATATCTTTTTGAAAGTGAGACTGAAGTGAATCAAATGGCTTGTACTCAGAATGTTGAGTGAAAATTCAGGACATAAAATGTTATCTATGACAGGGCTGCAAATATTCAAAAATTAAATATGCATGAAAGGGTTACAGCTAGAAGATGATATGGAGAAATGAAAAAAGTAAATAAGATTTTTGAATGAACTTGGTGTCAATTTTGGCTTTCTTTCTTTTATTTCAATACAAAAGCTGTAATAGGGTACTAATACCAAATATGTACTTTTTAAAAGACAAAACAAAAAATTGCTGATTCTGCAGCTTAGGGTATCTCTACAGTCTTGAATGACAGCAATGCCCGTAATTTAAGCTACTGTTATCCCAGGGAAGATGGGCTTATATGGAGACCTGTGATTAGTGGCCCTTGCCAAATAAGTTAATAAGTGGAACAGTCCTTTAAAAAAATCACAAAATTCTCTACAAATGTGGTGGACAAATCAATTTCCTCACCTGTAATAAAAAGATTGGAGTTAAGTTTCAATTCAATGATACCTGATAAGTGCTTTGCTGTAAACTGCAAAAATATGACACCCATGAAGATTATCTACTTATCAGGATTGTGTGAAACAGCTGAGTGAACTTCAAAATACAACTCTAAACAGTCTACAGGACTATGAGATCTTAATATATGTCACTTAGGGAACCCATCAGTCTCTCTGGGTTTCTCTCTCCATCTTTCAGACTCTTTCTGTCTCTGTCTCTTTATGTCTGCCTGCCTTTAATCTGTGCGTGTGTGTCTCTCTCTCTTTCTGTCTCCCTCCAGTCTCTCTTTTTCTCTGATACACCCTCTCCTCCTCCTCACAGCCCCTCAGAAAAATGACAAAATGCTCTTTTTCACCAATCTTTGTTGACTAGTTCCATCTAATCACTAAAATCCGTTTCCTTACAAGCGTGTGAGTGTTCGATGATTTCCTGCTGTGATCTGGGACTGGGTTGTGAGCAGGGCCTTAGTTCTCTCAGGATAAGCACAGAGCCTAATATCTATGAACATTTTAGGGTTCCACAAAAATGTCTGTGCATTGAAAAGTAATCAGCTCCAAAATACAAAAAGTAAAAGCTCAAAACCAAAACTAATGCATTTTACATTAAATGCTTACCAACTGCAACATTTTCTCAATTAGTCAACAACAACTCTACTGAATTTAACCTACAGGTGAAAATTACTTCCTCCTACTTTGCAGACTGCTATAAAGTTATATTAAAGTATACTGTATATAATAAATGAGAAGGTGAGTGCATCCTAATGTTTTAAATGATGTGGTCAGGTGCTTTTGGGGGGGTCTTAAAAAGGTTCTTGGCTATAGATATAAGGAAGGGAAAGGATAAAATACCAAGAAATCAGTTTTTCTATGTTATTAGTTTTCTTCTAGCTTGATGGTTTTATAGCGACCACTGCTCTAGGTGATATATCAGCAAAAATTCTACTATATAAGATGTCTGATGTAGTAGATTTTACTGCCTCTGGTTTCTTTTAGGATTTTTTTTTAATTTTTTTTTTAATTTTATTGCTTAAAGTATTACAAAGGGTATTACATATGTGTCCATTCCCCCCGCCCCCCCGCCCTAGACAGTCCCCTAGCCTCCCCTATCCCCCAGTGTCTTATGTCCATTGGTTATGCTTATATGCATGCATACAAGTCCTTTGGTTGATCTCTTACCCCCCTCCCTCCTGCCCCCCAACCCTCCCCGGCCTTCCCGTTGCAGTTTGACAATCTGTTTGAGGCAGCTCTGCCTCTGTATCTATTATTGTTCAAAAGTTTATAATGGTCTCTATTATCCATGAATGAGTGAGATCATGTGGTATTTTTCCTTCCTTGTGCTTTAAAACCCCCCCTCTCTAGCCCTTTTTGCAAAGACAGAGCCAAAGAATTGATGAGCTATTTGCGGAAGTGGAAATGCAGCAAAACCAATTGCACAAACGAGATACCCTCATTAAAAGGCTATGGGAAAAGGTTGGTACCTCTTTTTTCTTTTAAAATATATTGTATTGATTTTTTACAGAGAGAAAGGGAGAGGGATAAAGAGTTAGAAACATCGATGAGAGAGAAACATCAATCAGCTGTCTCTTGCACATCTCCCTACTGGGTATGTGCCCGCAACCAAGGTACATGCCCTTGACCGGAATTGAACCTTCAGACTGCAGGCCGACGCTCTATCCATTGAGCAAAACCGGTTAGGGCAGGTTGGTGCCTCTTACTCCCTTTAGTAATTTGTTAACAGCAGGCTTTGAGTCCAACAGGACAAAATTCAAATGCCTATTAATATCAACAATATCTTACAGTTATCTGGTGTCTTTTATTCAAGCATTCCACAGAAAATTGCAGATCTCGATATATTATTTTATGGTACTTATGCAAGGTGAGCAACTGAGGAGGTGTTTTTTACTTATCATTCACACTCACTGCCAGGAAAATTTATTTTATTTCTTAAGGAAAATTTATTTTAAATGTAATAAAAATGGCTAAGGTTTTTTAATTCTTACTATGTGAAGACACTACGCTAATAGTAGCTAATAGTACCTTTGACAGGTACTACAATGAGCCTCATTAGGTAGATGATAAAACTGAAGCACAGAGAGGATGCATAACTTGCAGGAGGTAACACAGCTAGCACGGTGCAATTCAGATCTGGGTGCTCTGAAGCTAATACTAGATCTGTTGCCCATAATCATGGCTATTTCTAAGAACAACCATAAACAGTATCTTTGCTCAACAATCAGACTCACCAGGACATTATAATGTGGTCTTCTATTGTATTATTTACAAGGGCTAAAGAATGTTTCCTCAAACAAACATTTTTTTAAAAAAAGGTTTAAATAACATAGTTAACTTAGAAGATGAGAATAACTACTGTCCCTCGGTGGTAGAGGTTTTGATATTTTCAATACATCAAGAGCAAGTGAAGTTAGAAATATTAGAGCTCAATATTTGGTATATTCTGGAATTACCTGGGAAACCGGCAAGCCAAACATGGCTATATGTATGAGGCGGGAGCAGGCGTTGTAAATGCACACTTACGCAGAGCTAAGACTTGGTACTCTAAGAACGGCCCAGGGAGGAGCAGCGGCAGCATCAGAACCACCTGGGCCAGTTAGGACTCACCAGTGACTTGCTGAATCAGAACCTGCATTTTAACAACACCCCAGGTGATTTCAAATGCACAGTCAAGTTTGAGACCTGGTCTCTTCGATGGACACATGAATCTTGTCATTTATTGTGTTTCCTTTTGTTTGCTTGGCTGCTAGGAAGCTCAAAGGCAAATTTGCAACCGACTTCTTAAAAAATATATTTTTTATTGATTTCAGAGGGGAAGGGAAAGGGAGAGAGAAAGAGAAACATCAATGATGAGAATCATTGATTGGCTGCCTCTTGCATGCTCCCTACTGAGGATCGAGCCTGCAACCTGGACATGTGCTCTTGACTGGAATTGAACCTGGGACCCTTCAGTCTGTAGGCCGATTTTGTATCCACTGAGCCAAACCGGCTAGGGCACAACCACTTTTTAAGGAACTGTCAAGAACCTTAGGATATATTCTGCGTATTAACCTTATCCAGGTTTAGATTGATTTCCCTCTCCTTATTTTTTCACCCAGAAATCTTATGCCTTGTTTTACAATCTCCATAAGCTGCCTCAGATACTTTCTAGAATGGGAAAGTTTATAAATAAATGCACAAGCATAAAACATTTGCCATATCCTGTCTTGTTATTCCATGGTCTAATGCCATGTCTTGTGTTTATTCCTATTTCTAATACTTTAGGTTAAATCAAAGCACAAACTCACAAAGGAAACAGTGAAAAATGGAAAGAAAACCCCTGATGTGTAGGGTGAAGAGAATGTTCCATCTTCAGGAATCAGCAAGGAAAACGGAGCATGAATCCTGTTCTAGGGCACAAGTCAGAGTCCACACAAGGCTGCCTGCCCTGGGAAATGGCACAAGATTAGAAGGAGGCGCTGGGGTGTTGTCCCGAGCAGCAGCTTGCCCCTTAGTAACCTCTGCTCTGTGGGCCAGGCTGCAATGTTTTGTGTAAATGCTGGCGCTGTATTCTGAACATCAGGGACCTCTAACCCCGCCCCCGCAACAAGCAAATGCAGTTAAGTAGCTAGAGACAAAATGTTACCCAAATTGTTTAGAAACACTACAATAAATGACCCCATATTCTCTCTCTCTAGTCATGTTATGTTTTTAAAAATGCACTCTAAAACAGAAATCAAATGAGAGCAAGAGGAACAAATAGAAAGCCAGCAAACTCTTATACTTGTTATTATACCACTTTTTAAAGATTTTGAAGGGAAAAATAATCCATTCTTTCCCAATTGACGAACTACAATTTGAACATCCGATATGGTGGTATCTTGAACAACTATGGATATTGAACAACTATTATTACTAATAATAATTTGTCTTTGAACATGGACTACATGCTCACATATCCTATATTTTCAGAGTACCTCTTCTATTACCTCAATTCCCACCCCTTCTTCTTATGAGAAAGGTAACAATTCCTCTTAAGAAAGGGCTTGGAAAATCAGCATTCCTCCTGTTAAATAAAGCGGGACCTCAAGCTGGGGCAAAGAGAATGTTCCCTTTTAGAAACAGGTAAAAGTACCTGAACTCTCCTTAAAATCCACTCACTTGTTTAAGAAAAGTCCAACTACTTTTCAATAGCAAAAGACCCAACAGGAAAGTTGGGATGTTTTTAGGTCTTCTCTGGATCAGATTCACAGTGAAAAGAATCACAAATACATAAACATTTGAAACCTGCTGCGGAACACTGACTACTTTAAGAAAAAGTAAATCTCTAGGCCCTGCCGGGGTAGCTCAGTTGGTTAGTGCATCGTTCAGATACACCAAGGTTGCAGGTTCAACCCCCAGTCAGGGCACATGCAAGAAACCAGTAAATGTATAAAAAAGTAGAGCAACAAGTTGATGTCAATCTGTCTGCCTCTCTCTCTAAAATCAATGAAATGACATTCTTTAAAAATCTAACTTTGCTTGAAATTTTTTAAAAACAATACTTTGTTGACCACTATGCTGTACACCTGAAACTAATACAAAATAATATTGAATGTAAACTGTAATTAAAAAAAGAAATTAAACCATACTTTGTGGAACTGACATTTTATGAATTAAGATACCCATATTACTAAATATGCTTTTGAAACACTGCTTACCAGATTTAATGTATTAAGTGGTTTACATATCATTCACTCCCATCTTTGTCTGAATTAGTTTCCTCAGTTCCTGTTCTTTTTACAAAGAGGATGGATTCTGGGCTGACTGCAGGTATGAGTGAAGAAAGGGTGATTATTAATCACGAGGCACTGATCCGGGGAAGATCTGGATGCTTAAGGTGACAAGGAGAGTGACAAAGCAAGGGCAGATGGGAAGGTACCGAAATCCAAAGTTTTTATTCCACAATTTTTTTTCTAAAGCTTTTAAAAACTTGACATTGACAAAATAGTCAAAAGGCTCGCTGGATAATTGCCTTTCTTCCAACTCTCAGCTATCCCCATGGAACCCATGGTATGGGTTATCTGGATATTCCTTGTGATTCCCACATGGGGAAGGCTCAGAATTTGTTAAACACGTCGAGCTTGGTTCATTAGAACCCTATTTTCAGTGTCCTTTTTTTTTTTTAAATAAAAAATTATTTTATTTTTTAAAAATATGTTTTTCTTGATTTTTAGAGAAAGAGGAAAGCAGAGAGATAGAGAGATAGAAACATTGATGATAGAGAAGCATCATCAATTGGCTGCTCCTACAGGCCGTCTTATCGGGATCGAGCCTGCAACCAAGGCATGTGGCCTGACTGGGAGTGGAACCAGTGATCTCTTGGTTCCTGGGCTGCAGTTCAACCATTGAACCAAGCTAGCTGGGCTAAAACAACAAATTTTTAATGAAAACCTACTCCAAGTAAAACAGCACATACGTTTCAATATTTGGTTTTATAAAAAAGCAAAAATTCAAGTTTGAAGATATCGTTTCAATGCCAAATCTAGATGGGGTTGCATATTTTAAAAGACCACCATTCAGAATTGTCAACGTGAATGACTAACATGAACCAACCTGCATGTTCTTTTAAGGGATGGAGGGAGCACATTTTTTCCAGGCTTTGCAAATAGTTTCCTAAAACAAATCTGCCAGCTAATGAAAGCACATACACATACCAGAAAATGCCCATTTCTGCTGTTGCTGAAGCTGACCTTTGTTTTTCTTTTGGTTTGGGGCAGAGCCTTTATTGGTCCTCTATCCATTAAAAACAAACAAACAACGAATAAATCAATATTATTCATTAAAATGCTTGCCTGATCATTCCTGATGTTTTTAATATTGTTAGTTGCCTCAGTTTGGGTTGGAGGAAAAAGTATTGGAATTGGAGGAAACAGCTGCATTATTTGAATAAATAAGAATAAATTCTCCAGATGCCCCCACTACCTCCATCTAGAAACATATACTTGCTTTGGATACTTGGTGGGAGAGAAGGCTTGTTTGGGTTTTGGAGGTGGTTTCAAACTATTGTGGGGACGGGGTTTGGGGATAATTGTTATCATTTTGCTTTTTTACAAAGTAAGGACGGACCACTAACTTGATGTTTGTTCTGTCCAAAAGAGGAAGCAGCCATTGATCAATCTCTTCATTCGGGTTGGGTGACCATTAGAGTGAAAGAAAACCTGCCCAAGGGAAATGAATCATCCCCCCTCTCTTCTCCTCTTCCCAGTAAGAATATCTCATTCATGGTATGAAAGAATTACGGTAGCCTCTAAATGTCCTGGATGGTGTGTTCATTGGTAGCATTTGGCTCGACATCTGTGACATAAAAAGTTCTTCAACCAGGAAACATAAAGGCCAATGATGCAAGAACTGGACAGAACCCTGAGCTTGAGATGAGTCTAGCCTGAGGCGCACAGGGAGCTTTCTGCAAAGATGCACTGAGGGATGCCAAGTTCTCACCTTGACAATCATGGGAGCGAAGGAAAGGACAAGCAAGCTCAGAAGATCTGTATCAGGGGGGAAAGGGACAGAATACAATTAACTGGAGAAGAATTCCCCTGTTCCTGCTCTGGGCGGCAAATTCACCCAATCCTCAGGTGGAAAATGAGTCAGAATTCTAAGGTGTCTAAGTGCAACTCCTTTCTTATTTTCTTAAAAGTGAGACATTTGTATATGTCATCTTTGAGGACATCAGCTGGTGCCTTGGCAAAACAGAAATGGAAATCTATTAATAAGATAAAGAAACTGGTCTGCTTCCTATCTGTGAACCCATGGAGGAAATTCTGACAGGAGAGAAAACACCGCCCATGTCACGCACCCCCATCAAGCAAGTGGATCGATACAAAAGCAACCACAGGCTTGGTTTTACTCGTAAAAACTATAAGTCTAGGAAATGCTGAGAAATTATATTCTTGTTGCTAAATGCATAATTTTTAGCTTAGGCATGGAGATTGGGTAAAAAAAAAAATCATTAAAATTAGCCACTAAGTTCAGTTTCTCTACTTTTATCTTTATTAAACCATAATATTTATATTCCCACCCTGTTGCTTGGATCTCAGCTTACATTTTGAAGGTTGTCAAACAAAGAAGATAAAACAAATGAGTTGGAACCGCAGTTTTGGAAGTTTTATTACCTTTCTGGGGTTTAGGCCAGTGGATAAATGAAATTCATTTTTAATGACAAAAAATTCATGACATACAACTGGTTAGCCATGATTTCTAAAAGATGATCTTGTTACATTGTCAAAACTCAGACTTCCCTACTCATAATTCTACTTTGCTTTGTGCTGCGGGGCTAGCCAGCATTGCCTCCACCCAAACCCACTCTTTCCCTGGGAAGCTGGTGGTGGTGACACAGCATGTAATATTTCACCCAGAGCATTCTGACTTCTGCTGAAAGGGGTCAAGGGCAGCTTGTCTGAGGCCTTGAAACCACAGGACATCCATTAACAGAGAGCTATTAAAATACCTCTGCTTTAGAGATGGCCAAACACTTCTTGGGAGGAGTGGGTGGATGCTGATCTTTGGGCCACCAATAGAGTGCACAGGAAAGACAAAACTAAGGATGAAAAAGCTAAAAAGTAGAAAAGATTTTTACCCTCCCCACCCCCAATAACAAAAGAAATAAGAGAGAACAATTCCCCGAAGGCTATCTCGCCAGAAGACAAGCCACTTCAAAGAACTAATTTTAAAATAATAATTACAAAACTAACAAAACCATAGAAATCAAAGAAAGAAGGCTTTTCTTGGACTTTAGGAGGCTCCTTCTAATCTAGGCAAACTATGCCTCCTCGCAATCAAATGCAAGCCCAGATTTGCCTTATGTTCATCACCATTTCTATTGCTTCTGCCCCCAACCTCATACTCCAAACACACGAAAAAAAAAATAAGATGTTTCGTGAACCTTCATGCTGAATTCTCTATAAAGGCTCTGTGAAGAACGTATCTGCCATCATTAAATAGACAGAGCAGGATTTTTTGTTAGGACAGTTGTTAATAGGCAGTAACACAAACGCATGGTCGACTCAAACTGAATGAGTATAATGTGGAGCTGTGACTTGTGGAGTCAGTGACATTAATGTACATGGAACCTCCTTAACATGATTTCATTACTGCCTCACCCACATTCTCTTAGTTCTGTATGTGAGTCAGGATCGGTCAATGTGTAAATGTGTATAGTGAACACCACCTCTCACAGATGAGATTTCACTTTCTCTCTAACCACAGGATACAGATCTCAATGTGTATCCCTACTATATCTTCCAAAAAGTTCCAGATTTCTAAGGTCATGACTTACTAATGAATGAAGGCAGAAGCTGCTGGCAGGTCAAAATAAAATGCTTTGCAAAAAATGACAACAGCAATCTCTTGGAACACTGGAACACTTTCCTGTGATTTCGTTTGTTTGTTTGGTTTTGTTTTTGCTCCTACACTTCAAAGGCAAAAAGTAAAATGTGTGTTTTCCTTTAATAAAATCATAATAATTCCCTTTGTAATAGGAAAGATAGCAAATTGCAGCTGAATCTAGAAAGTGAGCGAATTGTGCCCTCAAGTGGCTGAAAAGATAGCTTTGCAAAACCTGCAATTGTTGCTAAGTAATTTTAAGTAACTGGCTTCTCCCGAATTTTTTCATTTTTTCAGGAAAAAAAGGAGGTTGGCCAAGTTTTGGAGCAGGACATTAGGTACATGGGGATTGCGCTCCTGATTTATTGAGACAAACTTGCCACAGCAAAGTTAAGTATAGGGACTTAATTATCTGGATAATTCAGGCAACAGGAATCACTTTGCCTTTGTCTCCATTACTTGGCTAATTCAAATGATTATATTTTGCCTGGGCTGCACTGCTGTTCTTAAATTAAGTGTTTGTTCACAATAAGCTTTGTGTTCCACAAGCATTTGCTTGCTAAGTTTAGTAAAACCAACGAGTGGGCTTCAGAGCAGTGTTTCCAGCAGCTGATGTCACTGTGGACCTTTGCGTGACTCCATAGATTGAAGACCTCATTGAGAGGAACTCCATAAAAGGGAGGGGGAACTTTGATTCTTAAAGGAGGCCCAAGGCCCCGCCCCAGACCTCCTGAATGGGAGTCTGCAGGCAGGTAAGTGTCCAATAAAGCTCCAGAATAGACTGAGGCACAACCACCTTCTCCCCACCCCGTCACCCACAGGAGGGAGAAGCGCCACTGGGCTCAGATTGGGAATCCATTTCCTTGGACAAAATAAAATCCCTCTCAAGGACAGCTCCCATTCTCTATGCCCCAAGTCCTTCCTAGCCATCTCATCCAGAATTATTTCTGGTTCATTCCTTTCCTTACAAGTCCTATTCTCTCAATTACAACCTCCAGGCATTCATGCAAATGGGCTGGCACAATTACCCCATGCCATTCCTTCTGGCCCTGTGGGGTGCAAGGCTGGTAGTATTCCTCAAAACTCCACTGTGACATGGAGACACCTCCCGTTCAGACCAGTTATCAGGCAAGCTTTGGGAATGTAGGCTTCTGGTCGCAGAACATTCGGCTGAATAGGAGGAGGCCTGGAAACAGCTAATAACCCATCAAAGAAATCGTGTTCTAACTGATAGGCTTGTTCTCGGCCAGCACAGTCCTCCGCAGCAGTCTGATAATTGGATAAAATGACCTCAGAGGCTCTCGGGGGCCGGGATGAGAAATGAAAACACACTTTATGTGACTTCCCTAATGTAATCACCAGTTAAAGGGATGGCAAGGAGCTTAACAAGCTCATTACAACTTCAGCGCCTGTGATCTCTCTACATGCCCCCGTGGCCACAGGATAAAATACCCTTCAAGGTCGCACCAGGCCTTGGCCCCAGCCCGTGCTGTTTTCATTCCGCTCCCACCAGAAGGCAGCTGGCGTCTCTATTACCAGTTGCTGGGCCACATGTAAAATAAGCCAGGAGTTGGTCCAAACGTGTTTCTGGGCTAAGAAGTATTGCTTTCTTAATCTGGGTGTGAAGAAAGGAATGCTAAATTCAGATTTGGGTAATCCTATTTATCAACCTAATTTTTCCAGCTGTTCTCCACTTTCAGAATGGCTGTCCTCTGTGATTTTGCAAAAGATCTTGCCTGGGTCTGTTTCAGGGAACACCTGTTGGGCTCCATGCCGCTAACCCATAGAGGTGGCACACGGCACTGGTCTAGGAGACGCTGGCTATTCCTGGGATCAGCACTCTGGCTCTAGAAGTTCACCTCTTTCCTTAGAGAAGGTGTTCATTTTATCAGTGACCAACCCTGGCGGGCTCATGGGATGTTTCTGAGTCCAGCATAGTTCTCCTATGACTGCTCCTTTAAGCAAGAAGAATAAGGTGGAGGCACCAGGGTCAGCATCCATAGAGAATACGATGTGAATGGTGCCCGTTATGGTACAACACAGTGACCCTGACTGAATGCATCAGAAGGGGTAGGGCAATCAGAGGAGGCACCTGAAGAGATAGGAGAATGGGGAGACAGAGGGCCGGAAGGCAACTTCAGGCTATACTAACTAAGCCAGTTTTATGTGAAGTTCCATGGCAGCTGCTCCTTTAAGAGAGATACGAGTAACCTGGGTTCTACTCCATCAGTGTTCAATGGAAACTTCACCCATATTAGAATCCTGTAATGTGTGACTCTGGCCACCACTCACACTCAAGGCTGGACAACATCCGCCATTAGAGCCATGTAATAGTTCCCTCCACCCAAGGGAGCTCTGCCATTTATGTTAAAAGGACACAAATTTGCAATTTGAATCCTTTGCCCAACAGATATATTCTTTTTCTTTTTAAAAATAAATATATAAAAATATTGCTACTGATTTCAGAGAAAAAAGGGAGAGGGAGAGAGAGATAGAAACATAATGATGAGAAAGAATCAGTGATTGGCTGCCTACTGCACGCCCCCTACTGGGGATCAAGCCTGCAACCTGGGCACGTGCCCTGAGAGGAATTGAATGTGAGACCCTTCAGCCCGCAGGCCGACGCTCTATCCACTGAGCCAAAATCTGGCTAGGGCACTAACAGACATATTCTTCATAAGTTCTGGATAGATCAAAATTTTTATAAGTCAAATCATATTTTATATTCATTAGGAGAATCCTCTATAAAGAATTATCCCTGAATTTATCTGCTCTGTAAATCTTAATTTCTATTTGTTTCATTTTCTTAAAGGGACATAGCTGTAACCAGGATTAGTCATGGAAATAGCAATGTCAATGTGGAAAGTTACCCTACTTAGCAAATTCTTAGAAAGATATCCAGGATTCAACTAAGTTGAGGGAAAACTTTTCTAACTGAAACAGGAACTGTTGTCTCTACTGAAATAATACTCTTGGGAGAGATAAGACATTAGACCAGGGGTGGGCAAACTTTTTGACTCGAGGGCCACAATGGGTTCTTCAACTGGACCGGAGGGCCGGAACAAAAGCATGGATGGAGTGTTTGTGTGAACTAATATAAATTCAAAGTAAGCATCATTACATAAAAGGGTACGGTCATTTTTTTTTTTTTTAGTTTTACTCATTTCAAACGGGCCGGATCCGGCCCGCGGGCCATAGTTTGCCCACGCCTGCATTAGACCATACTTCTTGCTGATATCATAATGTACATAAATTAGGAGACCTTTGCTTGAATACAGACTTTGATTTTCAGGCAGGAGGGGGTAGAAAAGATATGAGGTTCTACGTTTTTTAAGGTACAGGGAGATGACAAGAAACAAAAAGAAGGGATAAAAGACAGAAATGAGAAAATTAGGTCACCAACGGCAAAATTAGTCACCCCACCAATTTGACCTGGCGTTCAGTCCTGACTTGGGTCTTCCATTCCATTTTGTGAAATGGCAGTGGAAGTGAAGGAAAGGGGAGAATTAGTCCAGGACTGGCTACTGTTAAGACCAAACTAAACAAAACCACGATAAAGCATGTGAGGACTAGAGAAGAACTATTAACAGTTTAACAGCAGCTCAGGAGATCAGACAAGATGGTCTCTAAATTCCTTGATGTTTTCACGCAGTAAAATTCTTAAACAAGTTTATTACATCTCTTGTTTCTTAAACAAGGTATAAACAGTGGTGGGCTGGGAGCCAAGAAAAGGCACCATGAGCAAAATGGAGGGAAGTGTTCTCTTCTATCGTTCCCAAGGGTAGCGACCTGGTTTTAATGGCGTGGCCTTGCCTTTCCATAGTGTATAGAACAGCTTAAAGAATATTCACTTTGCACTCAGGGTCCGTTTCTCATGAAGCCAAGTTGGGTCCATAGTAGTCCTCCAGACTTGTTCTCCTTCGCACGCCTACATTTCTGAGTCATCAGCACACTAATGCATTCTGAGTCCCGCTGTGATGTAATTAAGGGTAATGTTTGCAGCAAGGAGTACAGAGAGTTGTAAGTGCTTCCCATGGGTAATTAAATGCTGAGGGGAAGTTGAATAACTATAGAATTCAGTTGGTGCAAGTTTATTTCAATTCCACAATCATTTTTTTCCAATGATAGGATAGGGTTTCTAAAGATGCAAACACGGCATCCATAAGCAAACATTTTCATGCCTTCATTTCCCTAAACAGAATGGAGAACTGAAACTACTTCATCTTAGGAATGCTTATTTATCTAGGAGGGGGACTGGGGTTGAGTTTATATGGAAGGAATGAAGTTAGAAAACGAAGAGCTGCTTCCGAAAGGATTAAATGGGGAAAGACGTGTGTACCACACCAACATTAAAAGGAAGAGGTCCATTTCTAATTGTGTGGATGGTTGCTTGATTTTTTTCACTGTAGTTTTTGACTTCAGTGCACGGCTCATTTATCCTGTCTGGGTCTCACTTTTGTACATCTGGAAATGTGGGCTGGGTGTGTTTGGGTTAGGTGAGTTCTGAAGTTCTTGGCATTCAGTCCCACATACACATGCCATATTGGACAGTATAGGTGAGGGTCTGGGGGAATCAGAATTCTCTTACTCTATGGAAAGGATTGCAAACTGGTACAATTTTGGGGAAAAAAGTGGCAGTATAGATAAAACTTAAAATGTATATCACTTGTGACCCAGTGATTTCACTTTTAGGCATATTCCTTAGGAAAACATTCACACGTGCACAGAGAGACCAAGACAAACTTCTCATTGCACAGTATAAGAACCCCAAGTTGAAAAAAACCCATAAATGTCTATTAATTAAAAAAAAAAAAGAAATGGAAAAATAATCCCTCTTTATACAAAGGAATACTATACAGCAGTTAAAATGATGACAAAGTGCTATGTAAATCAATATTAATATTTCTAAAATACAAGCTGTCAAGTAATTCTCATTCATTAAATTTGTGAAAATCTAATTAATTAAAATATCCTTTGAGTGTAACACACGGAATCAATAAAATTCACAAGTCCACAGTAATAGTTAAACAAAAAAGAAAAAAATCATACTGTTGGATGAAAAGTACAGTGTAATACATAGAGTGTGCAGCCACTTATGGACATTTAAAATGAATATAAAGCCCTAACTGGTTTGGCTCAGTGGATAGAGCATCGGCCTGCGGACTGAAGGGTCCCAGGTTCGATTCCAGTCAGGGGCATGTACCTTGGTTGCGGGCACATCCCCAGTAGGGGGTGTACAGGAGGCAGCCGATCGGTGTTGCTCTCTCACCGATGTTTCTAACTCTCTACTCCTCTCCCTTCCTCTCTGTAAAAAAATAAATAAAATAAAATGAATGTAAAAATAATACTACTTGTTGTTCACAGATACATACGTATATATGTATGTACACACGCACAAACATACACATGTGTGTGAAACAGGAGAGAATGGAAGAATAGACACACATAAGTTCATCACTGATGCTTGGGCAGCAAGGTAGAAGTCTGTGACTAGAGGAGACTTCAGCTTAATCAGTATGATTTCACACACACACACACACACACACACACACTCGCAATGTCAATTCCAGATGGTGGAGAAAAGGTGCTTGTTACAGCATTCTTCTCCGCATTAAAAACATCTTCTCAAAATAAAAACTAAAAATGTGAGCAGCAATGGCTTTGGCAGATGTGTGTTGACAAGTTCCCTCCCGGTCCCAAGTCAAGCCTCCAAGAAACCGAGGCAGCCTAACCTTTAGGCCCTTACTGTCTAGCTCCATGCTGTTCAATATGGTGCCCACCAACCACTTACAGCTACAACTTTAAATTCAAATTAATTAAAGTTAAATAAAATGAAAATTTCAGTTCGTCCATTGCCCTAGCCACATTTCAAATGCCGAATAGCCACATGTGGTTAGTAGCGATTGTATTGGGCAGCACACATGTAGAACATTTCTGTCATTGCTGTAAATTCCATGGGCCAGAGCTGGTTTCAAGGTAAAACCTGTCTAGTAGACACTGAGAACATTTTTTGGTCACATTGCTCTTTCCCTACTACATCCTTCTGCACATAGGAAAACCAAGGTAATGATGGTGAGGAGTTTTTCATTTCTGGAAAGAATATGCCCACTACAATTATGACCGAAAAAAATTAAATAATAATTTTTAGAACATGATCTAGCAATTATCTATAGTTTTGTAAACATATTTCATTTTTTCCAAAACTTAGTAACTAGGAAGGTAGATCGAAGGACGATGAAGGCATTGTTCAAACAAAACTGTAAATGCGGGCTCAATGGTTTACCAAGAGCCTTTGTTTCTCACCTGTACACAGTATGAGGGACATACACTTCCCGGATTGGAAATTCCAAAATCTCTTTGTGTGGACGTGTCCGGTTTTCAGAAAAGGGTTTCACTGGCAGTAGTTCAGGAGTCAGACAACAATTGATTATCTCTGGAGCCAGAGAAATCTCCAGTCTGAGCAAGCCTAAAGAAAGAAAACGAGTGTTTTAAGAAAGATACTGTCATACTAAGAGGAATCGAGAAAAATTGTTGTAGCATATTTCTTTTATGAAAATAAGGAGAAGTTGTGGGAGTGTGAGAGTTCTGAAATTCCCAGCTAATTTCCTGTAGCTGGAAAAAAAGCATGTCATGACAACTCTTAAGATTCTATTTCTAGAAATTAAAAAGCAAGAAATTGTAGAATGAGTAGAAATAGATTGGAGGATTTTTAAAGTCCCTTCCAGAACTACCACTCTATAATAGTATATATTTAAGTAAACACTGGTGGTTCTCGAACTGGGTTCTCTGGTACTTTAGGATGCTGCAGAAGTACCTCAGAAGCGATTAAGCTGAGGATAAGAAAGATGTTCTCACCTTCTATCAAAGCATCTTACTTTCATTTTTCTTTGTATACTAAAAGTTCCATATACTATTGTATATGATGAAAAAGACTCTTCTATTCCAACAATGACCTGATTGTCTAAGAAACCAGATCTAAAAGCATGTTTATTTAAAGAATCAATTATTTAATAGAATAGAAAATACTAATAGAGTTTCAAAAAAAAGTAGACCAATTCAGACTCAACTCCTGGTGTAAAATCCCACATCTCATTTGGTACACATAATTTTATAAATTGCAGCAGTAGACAAATAATGTGTCTAATCACAAATGGCTTTGGCACAGCTTAAGAGGATAAAGACAAGCCATCCACACCTGGAATGGACTTGACTCTTCTCTGTAAGGAAGAAGACCTTTTGTAGTCCGCTAAAAACTTGAATAAGTCTTCATCACTGAGTCGATCTCCCTCCTGCCAAGAGAGAAGTGAGGGTTAGTACAGATGCACCATTGACTCCTGGGGTAGGGACCGATGATTTATGGGAAGATTTTTCTTTAAATTTTATTTAATTCTTAGAAATTAAGATTATAGGCAATGGTGAAGTCATTTAGTTCAGCCCCTTATCATATACTAGTATTTCTTCTCTACTATTCTTGGACTTAATTGCCACGCAGCCTCTCATTAACCCTTCTGGGGATGGGGCTTCTATGCATTCTAAGGAAATCTATTTGACCATTAGAAATCTAGGCCAACAGCATCTTCACCCTATAACTTAAGGCCACTGATGCTTGTTTTACTCCTGGAATAATACAGAATAAGTGTACTTCCTTCTTCAAAGATTTGAAGATGGTGACAGCGTCGTTCCATTTTTTCCCTGTCCTCACTTTTTTCATATTTGTCTTGACTAAGCAGGCTAAGCATAAATACGATAAGTACGTGCCTACATGGGACACGTACTTTACCAAGGGAGTCACAGGCAAGAGCTCTAATCCTTGCAAGGTAAGGTAGCCTGGTAAGGTAGGTAGGTAGGTGTAACTTATTCCCAAGTACAAATGAGAAAACTCAGACTTAATTAAGTACTTTGCCCCCCAAGTTAATACAATTGGAAGTATATCTGGACTAGAAACCCCTTCAGCCCCATGCTATTATGGGTACAGTGCACAGACCCTTCAATATCCCTTCTGCATTTCAGATTATTAACATAACACCTTGAAATGCCCCATGAAGATTGAGCTATGAAAATTTTCTAAAACAAAGTCAAACCAAGCCTAAGGTTTTGTGTGGTAAAAATACACATAATATAACATTTGCCATCTTAGCCATTCTGAGTGTTCAGTTCCCTAGTGTTAAGTACATTTACATTGTTGTGCAACTGATCTCCAGGGCTCTTTCATACTGCAAAACTGAAACCCTGTGCCCTTTAAACAACAACTCTCTTCACCCCTCCCTCCAGCCCCTGGCAACCATCATTCTACTCTAGGAAATTCTTTGTGTTTTAAAGAAATGTTTACTGAGCCAATGCAGAGCGTCATGTGCAATGGTCACCTTCTCTGAGCAAGTAGGGCAGCCCTGCAGTGTGCACATGGAACAGTGGTGAGAAGGACAACAGCCCGGTCAGGAAACTCCGAGACCAAGGGGGGACAATGCTTCGGCCAGACAGCTCTCGTAGCCTACAAACGAACTGACCATGAGTGTTCCAACAGGACAGTTTGTATTAGGACAGTTAGCCCTCAGCGGAAAGAGCTAACACTCAATGAGCACCTGCTCTATCCCAGGCACTCTGAGAAGAGTTTTACCTGCCTCATGTCATCTAATCTCCCCAAAAGCCACATGAAGCAAGCACCATCATCCTTGTTCTGTGGATAATGAGATTTAGGCTCGGTGAGGTTAACTAACTTGTTCTCTTATTCATTACATAGACTACCACTTTGGGCTCCAAAACCCATAACGTTAGGAGACAAACCCAAACACACTAACATGGAGAGATACCTGCTTGAAGAAGCTGTTAATGGTCATGCTGGTAGTCTTGAAGTTGGATCCGACCCCATTTTCCTCCAAGGAGAGAGCTCTTTCCGAAAGCCTTCTAGTTTGGGATAAGGTTCTCCGCTCACCCACAGAGCTTCTTCCTTTATGGAAAACAACTGTCATTCTAAAGCTTGCCTTTCTGTTTGAAGACACAGCAGTTATTAACTTTACCATACGTAAGCTATGTGGAAAGTCACTGAACAGGAACACTGAATGTGGCCATTCTAGTCTTGAATAAAAATGTCCCTCCACTGACCCCTCCCTTTCCTAACCCCCCTCTTGGAGCCCCTAATCCTCCTCTGACCAGAGCTGAGAGGCCGTGAGCAGCTGCCCTCCCACGTGGAGGGTAGGCCAGATGCCACCCTGCAGAGTCCAGAACTGCAGCCAGAATGGGGTCTGCAGATAAGCTTTATTTAGTCAACAGTGTTTGTTTTTGTCTTATTTTTACATTTTCATTCCATTGGGAGAGGCATGCACTCAAATGCCCTTGAAGGCATTTGGGAATGTGACCCAAATGTGCTAGGGTCAGCCTGAGTATATTCTCAATCCCAGTTTTCTTCTGCTCTCTGCTGAGCTGCCTAACGGGGATTAGAACCCAGCCACACCCTGCCCTGGGCTGGGACCCTGATACTCTGCTTTGCTGTTTCTTATCCCCGTTTGACATTTAGGTGAGAATTTTATTGCTTTTCTGCTGCAAAACTCAGGGGTTCTGTCGTGAATAGTCAAATTGCTTAGAGCTCTAAAATGGCCAACCCTGTCTTTGAAGATTCCCTTATCCTTAACTCTTGCCGTGATGCTGAATTGGAACTTTCTGCTACCACTGCCCATCTACTCTTGCCACATTGCCTCTTCTGGTTGCTTCTCAAGAATCAGCCTCTGTGGTCAGGTTAATTTATCCTTGACCTAGAGACTATGAAAGCCTCGGCAAGCCCTATGCCCGAATTTATGGGTTCACCTCATTTAGGGTGTCCTCTAGGTTCTATGCATAACTCTTTCAAATAAGGCTGCTTAGGTCTACATAGAGGTTGGCATTTAAAAAAAGCATTCTGGCCTCCCCAGTGTTGCTAAGTGGTTAGAGGGTCAGCCTGAATACCAAAGGGTCTCGGATTCGATTCCCAGTCAAAGGCATGTACCTGGGTTGCAGGTTTGATCCCTGGCTTAGCATGTGGGAGGCAACCAATAAATATGTCTCTCTCACATTGATGTTTCTCCCTCCCCCCCCCTCCCTCCCACTCTCTCTAATAATCAATGAAAAAAAATATCCTCAGGTGAGGATTAAAAAAAACAAAAACAAAAACATTGTGGTGTGAAGATCAAGATGCACTAAAGTTAGGTTTGTTATTGATAAATCAGAAATAATCCAGGAATTCTGACCAGAAATTATGCAACCATAACTCCAGAATAGCAGCAGTAATAACAAAGTACCCTTTCCTCCACTCCTCTGCTAACGGCAACATTTCAGAAGTGGCAGAGCTAAGGAATGCAAGAGAAAAGTCACGAGAAATGTGACTCCAGACTTAAATATTTGCTGGATCCAAAGACATTTAGGAAAACAGAAACTCTGCCACAAGTAGGGGTGGGTCTACTTGAAAATTCTATAGCCTCTTGAACAGTTTCATATCCAACCTGTTTTAAAAATTAATGATTCAGACCAAGGGTGAGGCGATGAAAAAGAAACATGCTAAATAAATTGAACAGTAACTAGATATTCTATTGGCATCCACTTTTTCATTGCTGTTGGCAAAAGAAACTTCCAGGAGCTGGAAATTTTGTTGAGAAACCTGAGTTTGGCTTTTCAAAACCTCCATGACTTTACCCCTTATGTTTTGGAACCAATCATGGTGCCTTTATTTTAACATGTTATAGATAGTTATTATATTTTCTTGTTATTTTCAATAATTTTAAGAGGAAGTAGCTTCTTAAAATTAAGTTTTTAATGTGTCAAACTGTCCAGAAAATTCTAACAAAGAATCTTACTATAAGAGAATATTTAAATTCCACAAACATTCATGATAATTTTGGGGAATCGTTCTCTATTACAATCATGCATTTGTAATCAAGCCATAAGAGTGTCTCAACCTATTAATCGCCTTCTTCTTTCCCATTTCCCACACCTTACTGTACCCCAAGCCCCCACAAATAAGCAGTTGACCGCAGAGTTGGTGCATTGGGGAGCCCGCCTCTTCCCCCGGCAGCTGAAAATCTTACCAACCACGGACTCTGCATCGGTTACCTCCCTCTCCAGGGTGGAGACGTTGAAGAAGCTTGCTAAGCTTATAGGAGCCCAGGCAAAGGGCATCCGGTATTTCCCCAAACGCTGGCAGAAAGATTCCGCTTGAAGTTTCAGTTTTTCAATCTTGTCTTTACTCTAGAGGAAAATGGAAAGAGGCAAGCAGGGACAAACAATAGGGCACCAGCACCCAGTCAGCTGCCCTGCCATGAATAGGACAGGCACCTCCAAAATCCCTACCCTACTGATTAGAACGAGTGAGTAGGCAGCAAAGGGACACACTCAACGAAGGCCAGAAGTCTAGGGAAATACAGATTAGAAAAGGAGAAGTTTACAAAAAGGCTACATTCAACTATTAAATACACCAGCTTATAAAAAAAAAAAAAAAAAGGTCCAAGGCTTCCTATACAAACTAATCCACAAGTGTCAGTTTTAGGGGCTAGTAACTTGACTGGAATTCGCATGAGAGCACCTTGGGATAAAAAGTTTTATATATCATCTACCAAGCTCTCAAGAGAGCCTGTTTCTTCAAAAGTTGCCTTAGAAAACTCCAGAAAGACCTATAAAGGTTCTTAATAATTTCCTTATTAGGTTGACAATACTTCCAAGGAGTTCTTTCTAAATTCAGAATAAAAGGTAGATTTTTTAAAAAATGTCTTGAAGTGGAAAGATTTTTTTAAAAAGAGAAAAAAGAGAGAGAGACATAGACATGGACAACAGTGTGATGATTGCAGGGTGTAGGGGTAGGTAGAGGTGGAAGAGGGCATATAGGGGATAAATGACGATGGGAAAAATAAAATAAAATAAATGTCTTGAGTTCAATACATCTTATTTGAAATTTTTAAGTGATGCTGATTAGGCAAGTGTTAGTCCAGAAAGGCCACACTTTAAAAATCTTGCTGGGCGCTGAGGAAAGATGTCCTCTCCATGGGCTCAGTACCGGGGTTGTGCTAGTGAGTTTATGATGTGCAGCAACCCCAGCCAATTTCCAAACATCCACGCCTGAAAAGGCTGGTGCCCATGCTATGGAGATAAGCCAGGACGCTCTGGTACTGCTTGGTTCCATGGGGTCTGTGGCCCTCCCCCCACAGCTGGGTCAGAGCCTCAGAACCAAGGCAACAGGCGCCCGGCTTGGCCCTAGTTTCATTTTAGAATTAGACATTCATGTGCATATCATTATTTGTTGAGTTTAATAGCTTATTTCTTTCAAAAGTTATCATCAATGACCAATTTCTCTTCCTTCTTTGGTTTATATATAATTTATTAGGATCTCATATGAAAACATATGAAGGACTAAACCCTATTAACTATATTGTGGAACACCTCTGTGGAAATATTTCCTTATTCTAAGCTGTTACCATTTAGCAGTATTCAAACTATCATACCTTTCCACCATCACTTTCTTTGATAACCATGTAGGGCTCCGCACAGTCTCCAATCTCTCCCTGCTGAAGGACTTTTTCAATCTACCAACAAAAATAACAGGAAAACAATGCACATAAATCACATCCACATAACGGAATCTATGCAACCATCAAAATTAGATTTTGTGACAATATTTAATGATGTGGGAATATGTCTGGGATTATGTTTTTTGATTTAAAAATGAGTGTAAAAAGTACTGTATAGTTGTTGTAAAAACATCATAAAGGCATATTAAAAAAATGATAGCAGATACACAGCAAATGTTAATAGTTATCTCTGTATGATGGGATTATGTGCTGTGTTGATTTTATTCCTATTGTTTATGTGTATTTGCTACTTTTAAACAATAAACATGTATTATGTCTACAATAAAAAAATGCAATAAAAGTTATTTTATAAAACAAAACCCATGAGACATATGTAGGAAGTGAAAAGCTCATTTTCTTTATTATTGCTTACAATGTAAAAAAGAGATATGACCTCTGTAAAAGTCAGGTTGGGGACTCAAACCTTCCACAAAATGAATAAATGAACAGAATAAATTATCTGTAATTGTCTCCCTTGTATTTCCTAATAGGGCTGCTTCTCTGGCTTTAACGGACTTGGACAGGAACCAAAAGCAGTGAGGTAGTGCAGCTTTCCACTTTGCTAACTGGCTGGTAATATGGGAATGCCACTGCTGGTAATGTGGGAATGCCCCTACTGTCCAATATCTCCTTCGATTTTGCTTCAGGTAAAGGATCTGGCTGACCATAAATTTGAGCAGCATATTTAGGAGACGGAAAAGGAGAAAACTGTAACTCCCTAACCCTCTGTTCAAAGAAAATTTAATTTAACTCAGATGTTAAGGAGAAAAGCAAGTGATTTAGTCTGTATCATTAGGCGAGAGGATTCTTGAAGACAGACGGGTTAACATATTCCAAAAGGCACACATTCTTAATAGGTATTATCAGTGAGGTGCAGAAATACCCTCGTTTAAACAAGAAAGACCCTAGTGATGGAGGGTGTTTGACGGAGTTTAAGGGAAGTGACATGGGACTGCTCAATGGACATCCATCTCAGGGACACTGCAAGCAAGAAGCCTGTCTTCTCACAAAAGAAGTCTCAAATCCCTCCCCATTGCCAGAGGATGAAGACAGGCTGATCCCCACGATACCCCAGGTTGAGAACACAGACACGTAACACTCGAGCTAGAGGCTGGCATTCCTGTTAGTCAGCCATCATTTGCTTATTCATTAACTCTAAAAGCATTTGTTGGGTACCTTCTCTGTGGTGGCTGCTGGGGAGATAAGGGGTTGAATACAATACATCTGGTCACCAGGATCCTGAAGCTCATGGGAGCTTGTAGAGAAAACTGGAAGGAAGCTAGTTTTTCCATGAAGTCAATGGATAAAAATAGACTTTGAACAGAAATAAAGAACTCTTTCATGAGGACTCTGAGGTGAGGAATGGGATCCACGGGTTCATGCATTAGTACCGCGTGGAACCCACGGGAGAGGGAGCTCCAGAATCTGGACGTGGGAACATTCAGATTCAACCAGACCAGCAGATACCACGCCCTTCACCGAGCTGGACAAGGGCAACGCCAGCTACTTGGTGAGAAGGAGCTGCAGGCTGCTATGCGAGCCCACTATATGGTCCTTCGTGATTTATGGGTGAAAGAAATGAGTGAGTCCTCATAACTATGGTAGGTAGGGGAAAGGCACATACCAGCATCACCTGGAACATTTTTGAAGGTAAAAGGCTACCCTCTGCTCTACTCAGGAGGGGCTGGTGCAATGCCTTCCATGTGTATTTTTAAATTTTTGTTCACTCATCCTTACTCTCCAACCTCCAGTTGAGAAACAAAACCTTTAAGCCTGAAATAACCCCTTACAACAATATCCTATACAATACTAAACTAGGTAACTCTAAATACAGCTCCTACCCTGTTAAAATACAGTTAATATCCTGATGCTCAGCCTGACAAAAAAGGTTCTCTTTATTGAATGGCAACTGGGTGGATAGATGTGATCAATGTTACAGCACCATTCACTATATATGTAGAGAGGAGGAAGCTACAGGATGGCATTCAGAAAAGAAAAACAGGTCAGAAGCAAACCAGGGACTATATGAATAGATTTAAATTCTTTAACTAAATCCAGACATTTAAGAGAAAGTTTGTTATTGCCAAATGAATGCATTAATACATTTGAAGACTTTTGGATATATTCAGTAGTAGTAGTAGTCCATAGGTAACTGCTGATATATAGCACATGATTATGGATTAACCAAAATAAAGTCATCCTCTGAGAAGTGAAGTTTGAAGTAAAATTTAGCTTTTAGAACTAGTGTTGGTTTCCCAGGCTGGGAGAGAATTCTGAATTTAACCACAGGGCTTCTAGAGTGAGCTGTAAGCTAATTTTTCCTATGTGTCGAAGTATTACTGCAAGATAAAGGACACACACTAAAGTTTGACAACAAAAGATATGTCTTTGTAGTGGCAGAATTTTAATTATAGTTTCCATGAACTTAAATAAGTTCCCTTCAAGCTATAGAAGCCTTTCAGAGTCTGGTGAAATGGAGGAAAGGAAGCTAGAATGGAAAGACATATGCCACTTGTTAAGTGTCTTTCAAGCCACCTAAATTCTTTGAAATCTTTATCCTACTCCCATGGGATCATGGGGAACTCATGAGATTACAAACATCAAACTTGGACATCTGGGTGTACATGAAATCAAATCACCTAATTCTTTTATTTTTTAATACAATTTTTCAGTAAAGAATCAATTAAATGAATTATTTTACTTAAGGTAGGTAAAATACTCAATGTTTGTTGCTAATTTCCAACCAGTCATTTAGGTGTGTAGAGAAAGTCTCTAGTTTTCTTACACCAGCAAAGAGTACAGCCTAGAATGAAAGGTTCTTTTACATATAATTGCCCCACCAGACATAGTACTTATGCTATGAGATGGTGATAAAAAAAGAGAATTAAACTTGCAAAATATAGCCCGTACCTCAAATTGTCAGAGCCTGCACTTGTGGTCATTTAATTATGGGCCTCTAGAAAAACATGAACATCATTAGGAAACTCTGTCTGAGATAGCAGCAGCCTCCCAGACGGAATAGCTGAGGGTGCTTTCCTTGGTTAGGAGGAAAGGTGTCTTTAATGTGCCAGACTTCATTTTGTAATCACAACTACCCATTGAAAGTGGTGTTATTAGCCCAGCCGTGGGCAAACTACGGCCCGCGGGCCGGATTCGGCCTGTTTGAAATGAATAAAACTAAAAAAAAAAAAAAAAAAAAAAAGACCGTACCCTTTTATGTAATGATGTTTACTTTGAATTATATTAGTTCACACAAACACTCCATCCATGCTTTTATTCCGGCCCTCTGGTCCAGTTTAAGAAGACATTGTGGCCTTCGAGTCAAAAAGTTTGCCCACCCCTGTATTAGCCCCATTTTACAGAGGAGCAAATTAAGTCTCAGAAAG
The DNA here is from genome assembly GCF_014108235.1 of Myotis myotis. Lineage (NCBI taxonomy): Eukaryota > Metazoa > Chordata > Mammalia > Chiroptera > Vespertilionidae > Myotis > Myotis myotis. The sequence continues at coordinate 43,327,882 of NW_023416316.1, read as the reverse complement.
GTTAGGCAATTGCCCCAAAAGTCATGTAATAACTAGGATGCAAAGCCAGGATTCAAAACGTGGACGGTATGACTCTCAAACCCATAGTTGTTCTAGTATTCAACACAGAATTTGCTTGTCAAGGAAAAGAGATCAGTTGAGAAGGAAAAAAGGGAATGTCACAGAAGACACAGAGATATGTTCTGACACCTCTCTTACCTGACACATGCACTGAGTCTAATGCAAAAATGGGAACATCAGAATGAGCAAATCAGATTGTGTGTAACTACCTTGACTACTAGGTAGATGTCTGAGGATGGATAGGTGACGGAGAACACCGCAGATCTTGCCTGACTCGATGGGGCAACAGAGGGCGTGTGGGCACGGAGAAATCCTTTGAACTGGTCAGAGTTCAGGTCACAGTGAAAATTTTCTGAGATCTGTAAATGAGTAGAAAAATGGAAAATAAGTTAGACTTGTTGCTCTCATGGTTTAAGCATGTTAAAAAGGAATGAAAAACCACAAAGAAATTTCTCCAGAGGAGTAAATATAATTATAGACATAGTTCATAACTAGTGGCTGTTGGGAAATCTGCTACGTACAGGGTGTCCCCCAAAAATGTATACACACTTTAATAGCTGATAGCTCAATTTTTAAAATGAAATGTATTTTATTTGTTTGTTTGTTTATGTATTTATTTTTAATCCTCACCCAAGGATATTTTTCCATTCATTTTTAGAGTGGAAGAGAGGGAAAGACAGAGAGAAATATCAATGTGAGAGAAACACATTGATTGGTTGCCTCTTGCACGAGCCCTGATCAGGGGCCAGGTCGGGGAGGAGCCTGCAACTGAGGTACGTTCCCTTGACTAGAATCGAACCCGGGACCCTGCAGGTCGATGCTCTAGCCACTGAGCCAAACCGGATAAGGCGAAAGTGAAGTGTATTTTAATAAACACTGCCTTCATATTACTCAAAGCGTGTGTATACATTTTTTGGGGGACACCCTATATTTTGTCACAATCTCTAGGTATTTTGGAGTCGTTTGAGAGATGCTCCAGGAGACATTTAAATTTTTCTTAAACCACCAATAATTTCTGAATAGCAGTGATGTGATGTGCTCTGTACTGCCCTGAATAAGAGCAGGACACTGCCTCTACCCTCAATTAGCTTAAATTTACAAATGAGAGATAAGCTAAATATGTAACTAATACAGGAAGAGCAAAATACTAAGTGCCCCATTCATACAAAGAGCACTGTTGGAGTTACAAGGGTGAGGGATCCCAGTCACTGGGGGGAGCAGGATGCTTCCATTAGATGAGACAGATGGGCCTTGGAAGAAGATCCTGCCAGCAGAGCTGGAGGGTGACCGAGTGCCAGGGGGAGAGTCCAGCACAGGAATCGCTCAGAGGCCAGAAAACCTGGAGTGAATTCTCTTCACAGAGAGTAGTCCAGCTTGACTGCATAGGCAGGCTAAGAGGGAAAGAATAAATGAGAGCCATATGAAGAAAGCCAGGCATGGAAGCTAAAGAGTTTTTATAAATTTTTAAAAAATTGTTTATTTATTATTATTTTTTAATCCTCACATGAAGACATGTTTAGAGAAAGGGGGAGAGAGAGAGAGAGAGAGAGAGAGAGAGAGAGAGAGAGAGAGAGAGAGAGAGAAACACTGATTGGCTGCCTTCCATAAGCTCCCTGATCAGGGATCAAACCCACAAACTTTCTGTTCACAGGACAACTTTTTATCAACTGTGCCACTCCGGCCAGCCTATAGAATTGCTTTTTCAAAGTTACAGGTAGTGAGGATCCATTAAAGATTTTGAGCAAGAGCATGACTCCTTGGCTCACAGTGTAGTGTTATTAGAACCACTGTGTGGCTGGGTCTCCCCTTCGGCACTAATAGAGTGATAGCTGAGAACTGGCTGCCCAGGCAAAGACTACATTTAACCTCTTCCATGGCAGTTAGTAGTGAATTGTGTGCACAAATGATGCGTCAAACCTCCAGGCCGCTTTCACCCATCTTTCCCCTTTTTCGGGAGGTGCAATGGCAGTGACAAAGATGACTTTGGGAGAACACATATTGAAGATGGAGGAGCCACGGACAGCTTGGGGTCCTGAATGGCTGAGGGGCTCAGACCACTGCTGACCTAGCACCCGCTACTGAACCAGGCCTCCAGCCATCCTCTGGCCAACCTCCAGCAGGCTTTCCCTTAAAAATTCTTCAAAGAATATAAATGACTAACATTCTCTGATCACCCCTTCACAAACTGCAAAGCCAACAGAATTGGGTGTATCAAAGGTCGTTTGCTTTCAAATCTGATGTGTATTTGCTGAATAGAAGTGAGATTTAAACCTGTGAGCCCAAAGACTCATCAACAATATGTGTGCCCTCAGGGATGGGCTATTATTTTCAATTCCTTACCTTTTTCCTTTCTTTAACATCGTAGAGAGCAATGCTGGCAAACAGAGGCTCAATTTCTATCTCAAACCTGTGAGAGCAAGAGAGAAAATCTATATGGATTTAACTTAGATAATTGCAAATTTTCTGAAAGTGCCGGAAACTGAAAATCCAGATTTTTCTGCATAACTTTCTGACTTCTTAAGATTTTTCTCATTTCCTTTTTAAATGCCACACAATTCAAACAAAGCATGTCTGCAGTCTGGATTCATCATGTGGGCATCTATTTGCTGCATCTACTATAAAGCAACTGTCTCCAAGTTACTTCATTGTTTACTTTTATAGTAAAAAAATAAATCACATATCCTCTATCTATGTGTATTAATTTTGTATTTGCATATTAAAATATTAAATACATTATAAAACATACATAATCAAGACATTTTAAAGGCTGAACTAAATAATTCAAAATAAATCACGGTATTGGAGCATTTGCTTTCTGCACTCCAGTGGATTGACTTGGGAGCCCCCTGGGGTGCTTGTGCACCTCTCTTTCCTCTTTGCAAGCTGCTACTTTAGAGAATTAGTTCATCAATTTCTTCAAATCACAGTCTCTTTTGAAAATTTTAAGTTGTAAATGCTCTACCTAGGCAAAAGTACATAAGCATATTCTATTATATCCTATTAGGAGGGTCATCCATCTCTTAAAATCAGTTCATGGATCCTTTAAGCAGCACCAAGTTTGCAACTAGGGCATCTGGATACTGGATGCAAGGCTTTGTTTCAGCCTTGAGAACTTCTCGGGGACTTTGAGTCTTTTCTTGAAAATGAAGTTGTTAGACCAGATAGTCTCAAAGTTCCCAGCTGTCACAAACTCCTAACTCTAATGCATAGCCTCACAGTTCCCCTCCTTGAACCCAGTCCAGCATGACTGCTCACCCTCTTGGGCATGTCTCCTTGATGTTGTAGCCCTCTCCCCACCCTAGCCAATTCCACCAGGGAAGGGATCCAAAAAGGCACAGTCTAGCCCTGGCAGGCAGACCAGAGTGGGGAGCCTCCTATCTTTCAGCGGGAGGACCGAGTGGAAGTGGCTGTTCCGTTCCCCTCTGCATCGTTCAGGAAGTCCACCCTATTGTCTGAGGCTCTCGCCCACCCCCACAGGATGCCAGGATGCACTTTAGATGCAGTGACTATGCCGTTTAGGACGGAAGGAATTCTCTCCTATGATGCTTATCACCAAGCCGGCTAGAGCTTTCCAATAAATGACAGCTGTTCTCACAGGTGGGAAAACATGGCCACTAAGATAGACGTGCATTATTAAACAAACAAATAAACAAAAAACCAAATTGAGTCACTTGTATTTCTCTTGATGAAAACTGTGAAGTGGAGTTTCTAGTGACTTTTCCCCCCAACTGTCAAAACAGAAATTAAGTTGCATCGAGCTGTTTGTTCAGTGCACGGAAACTGGGTTTTAGTTGCATTTATCATTGTGTTTCAACAGTGGTATGCTGGCAAATGTTTAAAAAACATGTCCTAAAAAAAAAGGTTTTAATTTGTAGCATTTCTGGTTTTGATGTAAATATTTCCACCAAGGCCAATATCAAGCCACAAATGTGACTTCACTGAGAAAAGAGTTGGGGAGAGAAGAGCATGATCCACTGTCATGAGTCAGAGCTGAGTCCGGCACACCAGTGGCTCTCACTGTTGTTTTTAACGTAGGCCATCTCACTCCATCTCCCTATGTGCCTAACCCTTGTGTGTGCCTTCCCCGTTGTAGAAGAAAGACTGGCAAAGGCTTGGTAGGAATAGAACTAAAATCCAGCTGACTCCAGACTGCTCTTTCCAGAGCTGCCCAATGTTATATATGTTGGGAGATGCTCTCTAATTCAAGCTCTGATGTTAAAGACACAGTTTGCATCTAAGAGGCAATATAAACCTCAGTGTAGTTACCCATTGCTCATACTTACTTTAGGGTCAGCAACTTGACCCATATTCTGTTGCCCAGATGTTCCTTAGGACATTCTGGCACCGGACGTATTTCCACAGCATCCTCCTGTTATTAATCACATGGTAAAGAAATCATTAGTAAATTTCCACGAGAGGAGTTCCAGCTGGAGTTAACCCAGGGAAGGGAAGGCTGCCATCCACTGCTCAATTCAACTTGCATTTGCTTTATTTCCAATAGCATAATAACACTGACATTTACAAGAGTTTGTTATCCAACCCCTAAGCTTCAGAGTCAGCATTTACAGCAAATATCTTCTCCTTGCAGAAAGCCAAGCATTGAAGACAAAGAGACTGAGGGAGGAAGGAAGGAAATGTGAACATGGATATGACTTAGTAACATCCACCAGATGGCATTGCAAAAATCTTATGCCTATTGTTGGTTTTGTTTTGTTGGGTTTTGTTTTTTGGCTGCTCTAAGTACACATTCAGAATATTTCTCCTGCCAAGGACTTTCCTAGTAAATATGTGTGTTTCGGACTTGAGATCTGAGTCAGTATAGTTCACTGAAGGCTGTAAACCATCAATACTATAATACAGCATCTTTCTCAGTTCATAAACAGATGATAGAGATTTGGGGATGAATTTATAGGTTCTATAAAAATAAGTTCAGTTAAAAGTTGCTAAAGTTCTATGTACAAAAAGGCTTAGTGATGACAAATTAAGATATATACCTATATTTTACCACATTGGGACTCAAGACTTAAAGAGAAATATCAAATCCCTATTGCAACTTTTAGCATTCAAATCTAAACTATTATAGTATCCTAATTATATTCAGGTAGGCAACCATAAAGAGTGCAAATCCCTGAAAACTTTAATTCCTGCTTTTGCACTAGGCTATCCAAACCCTGGTCAGTGCTCTGCAGCTCACACGGGTCTAAGAATAGAGTCATAGCTAATTGTATTTTGCTGCGCTATAAAGGATTGGCGCTCCCCACCAAATACCCCACAGCAACCACAGCATTCTTACAAATAGCAGAAAAGTCACCTTCTTGGAAAATCTGGGCCTAGTGTAGCTTCTGAGTTTCTTCCAGGGAAGGCACTGTTCTGATGTCTACACTGAGCGGAACTCCCTCAGAACAAGCTGGAACTTTTAGGGTGCTCAGAACAGACACATCTGAGAGGGATGGTCTCCTTATTGGAAAACAGCCTCAACATATAGACACTCATGGGTTTCTAAGACTATATTTGGCCTGGATTCACTCTTTTTAAAAAAGCTTTTCATTTGGGAAATTATAAACATATTCAAGTATGGAGAATAACATAGTGAACCACTTTTACCCATCATCTAGCTTCAACAATTTCAACTCATGGTCAACTTGGTTTCATCTATATAATTCCACTTACTACCTTCCCCTACTCAATATTGGATTACTTAGAAGCAAAGCTCCAAACATCATATCATCCCATTTATAAATATTTCAGTACAACTCTTAAAAGATAAGGGCTTATAAAAGCACATAACTGTAATACCATTATGACTCTTAAAAATTTAACAAAAATTTCTTGTTGTCACTAAATATGTAATCAGTTACAAATTTCCCCAACTGTCTTAATTTTTTTATAGTTAGCTTTAAAAATTAGAATCTAAACAGGGTCTATATATTAATGTATTTCCTAAGTTCCTTCTAATCTGTATGAGTTTCTTAAGCCTTTAGAGTTATCTGAAATAGGAATGAATTCCCAAAGAAGCAGAAGAGGAAATATGAAATTTTAGTGGGAGAGAGAGAGAGAGAGAGAGAGAGAGAGAGGGAGAAGAGAGAATAGAGAATGAGAGAGATGACATGCTTCCATCAGTTGACCCAATGGATCTTGAGGCCAACTCTACAGCTGCCTACCTGTAATTTCATTATGTGAGCCAATAAATCCCATTTTTTTCTTAATTATTTTTTGTTGGGTTCTGTCACTTGCAACTAAAATGCAAAATCTTCACAGATTTGGAGTACAGAGGCAACTTTCTCATGGATCAACACACAGGACACCTTTTATAGACTCAGTGAATCAGGGAAAGAACTCATCTTTGTCTATGTTGGTGGTTGAATTCTACTTTTACCTCTCCTATGGACTAAGTCATAATTTGAATGTAATGGTTCACCTCTCTTCTAACTTTCCTCACTAGGAAATAAACTAATGATAGTATAAAATAATTTCATTAATGTATTATCAAAAAACCCGCATTTATAATCATTTCATGGTAGGCCAAAAATTTACCTTTCTTCCACAGGGCTTTATTTAAAGCAACTACAAATTACAAATATAAATGCAATTTCTATGTGTCTACCTAGAACACATTAAAGGGCTGGTGTAGGAGCACTCAAGCATTTTAGACATACCAATTTACAAATAACTGGCACCCTAATTACAAAGCATTCCTTCCCACTCAATAAAGTGGGTCCCATTAGGACCTCTGCTAGATTATAACTTTCAATCTCAACTGAGTTTCAGCATTGTTCAAAGACCATAAAACAAGGTTCCTTTAAAATAGTCTATGATTCACTCTTTTAATCAGTTCAGATGGGATATTCTCCATTGAGGGAAACTTTAATGAGCTGGTGTCTCACTGGAAGTATTCTCCTCATCCTTTAATTGTTTTCTCTCTTCTGGTGCCCACTCTGGGTCTCCTTATTACATACTGGCACCTCCATCATGTAACTGGGAGGAAGAAGAATGCAAGTGAAGGTCAAGTCAGCCAAACTTAATGTTTCTTGGACAAATTTGGTACAAAATTTTAAAGTTGTAGATGGAAATTAAAAAGTTATGAGATAAAATATGCTGCATCATCTTTGAATTTCAATTATGTGTGCCAATTTACCTGGTAGTCATATGTAAATAAATAAACAAGCAAACATAAAATTTAGAATTAATGGTTTAGGATCTCCATCCTATAATTTAATTTACCTGTAGAACCTTGAACAAGTTATTTAACCTCTCTGATTCTTACTTTGCAATGTGAAAGATGGAGAAGATAACATTGTCCACATTATTCATATTTATTTTTAATTTAATCTTCCCCATTCAGAAAAGGATTTGAGTCCACTGACAAGTCTACAAATAGATGAGAAAACCAAGGTAGTTGAAGAATAAGAAAAAAAAGAAAGTTGAAGTAAATTCAGACCACCAATAAATAAACTGCTAGACTTAGTAGAGGTGAACTAAGTAAAGAATGTAGAAGAGTAGATTACAAGATATGCACAATCTCTAAGTATATAAGTTTTCTCAGTGGAAGCACAACTCTTCTTTGTCTGAGGGTTTGAGGGACAATTTCCCTTTGGATCCCTATTGAGGTGGGTGCTGGGTGAAATGTAGGTCAATGTCCTCTATCATATTTGCATAGAGGACACAATATCACATCTCATGACTGCTGTTTCCCTTATTGTCCTTTTTTTGCTGACCAGTGGTGAACTCATTGAAAGGCCAGTCAGCTAACACAATTCTCAGCGATGGGGGTGCCACAAGGTGCAAGAATCAGGCTCCTTCATGGTCTTTCTTGATCCAAAAATGAAATTGCAGATAGAGACGTAGATGGAAGGCATATCTTTTATGCGAAATTGCCCCAAATCATATTCCTTGCAACTGAACTTTTAATAAAATATTGACAGCAGAGATATTATGGTAATCTGACCTGATAAGACCCAGAGTGCAGGTATTCTAACATGCAGAAGGGTAGACTGGGAGCCTAATATGAAGAATAAGGAGCTGAAACAGTCTTGAACAATGGTCACCCCTCATCCCATCTGAAGTGCCCTGGGGAGTGACCAAAGCCTAAATTATCAAATTGTTCTTGGCCTGGTCCAATATAGAGAGACATGAACAAACAAGATCCTAACATTCTATGCCTTGGGAGCATGGCTGTGACATTTCGGGCTTGAATGCTTTCAGAGATTTAAAAAGAAAAATCTGAACCAAGCACTAAGGAACATCAAGGTTTAAGTAATACATCTTGATGGATTAACTGCAAAACATACCCCCATGTAACTGAATGGTTTGACTAGCTGAGTGGGATTACTGCATGTGGATCCTCGAAATGTGTTTTTTTTATCAATATATTTTTATCCATTTCAGAGAGTATAAGAGAGGGAGAGAGACAGAAACATCAATGATGAGAGAGAACACCCCCCCAATGGGGATTATGCCCACAACCTGGGCATGTGCTCTGACTGGGAATCAAACCATGACCTCCTGGTTCATAGGTGGACACTCAACCACTGAGCCATGCTGATCAGGCTCGAAATGTTTTGAAGATTAAATGAGATAATATCAGTGAAAATATTCTGTAGAGGGCTTATGAAAATCCTAGCTATTATTGGAATCTCATTTGTGTAATTGATCAATAAAGGGTTCTGCTATTACACAGGCTTGCCTTAGTAAAACTAACAGCCCCAGCCAAGCTGGTGTGTATATATATTATACACACACACACACACACACACACACACACACATAGTGGCCAGATTATTATAACAACCTGACATTTGTAGGCAAATTAGCTATAATTTTGCACTGAAGTTGCTAGAGGGCCAGACCATTATAAACGTCTGAATAGCACAACATACCTAAGTATCGTTGCTGATCAAGTTCATCCTATCATGTTGATGGCGTATCCCAAAGGAAATGGCTTCTTCCAACAAGACAATGCGCCATGCCACGGTGCTCGTATTGTGCAGGTTTCAAGAACATGAGGACTTTACCTTGCTTAGGTGGCCCCCACAATCACCAGATCTCTATCCAATGGAGCATTTGTGGGACGAAGTTAAAAGCCATCAGGCAGCTGGTTCCACAACCATCAAATCTCACAGAACTGGACAGTGCTATTCATCAGGCATGGTGTCGGATTCCTCGCATCACCTTTCAACATCTCGTGGAGTCAGTGCCAAGAATCGCCGCAGTATTGAAGGCAAAAGGTGGCCCAACAAAGTGCTGATAGGGTGGTCATAATAATCTGGCCACTCAGTATATATATATATATATAAACATTAATTGTTGTATGTAACAATTACATATATATATAAGTTTTAAACTGGAAAATAAGATTATATCTATGTAAAAAGCCCTAGGAATCATATGATTAAACATCCTGACGCTGCTACACAGGAAGAATGAACAATAAGACTGTCCCGGAGCCTCTCTGTGTCTTCACTGAAATTCTCCCACATGGGGATGCTTTCACCCACCTCGTCCACCGATGGGTAAAGGGCAAAGAGCTCGGCCTGCCGGTTGGTCCTCCGGGCCTCCTCGTTCTGCTTCTCAAAGTCCTCGGCACTCACGTGCTGCAGGAGGTTTTCCAGCCGCTGGTCAGGCTGCAGGCTGCGCAGGTTGAAGTCACAAGCAGTGAGGGGGCCTTTCCCAGACACATCACACAGCACCTTTAAGGGGCGGGGGCCTGCCTGTGAGAAAAGACACATCCTTGTGAGAGAGACTGTGGATCTCAAATGAGAACTGAACAACCTGGGAGGTCTCAACACTGCTCCCACGTGCGATTATAGCATTAGGCCTCAAGGAGTTTCTGAGCCAACGGGCGGTTTGACAAGAATCACATCTTCGCTTCCTACGCTGAGCATCCTAAAATGAAATCTCTCCTCCCCACCTGGAAACAGGTAATTACTCATTAGGTAGGTACACCTGAACTTGCGGAAAGGTTTGAAAACGGCACAGTGTTCCTATCGGTTTCTGGTGTGTTCTTTTCTGGAGATTGGAAGCCCACGCCTCTTATGAGCCATGCTCACGTCTCATGTTCAAGCAGAACAGACGGGAACAAGGTGTAACAGAAAGGAGACTGGCCTAGGGAACAGAGAGACCTCATCCTAATCTCAACTCCAGAACCTGGCTTTTGAAACTGGAAAATAAGATGACCTGTGAGGAGCCTTCAACATTAAACCTTATCTAAACGCCAAAGCTGAATCTATGTTTCTGGAGACAGAGCTGTGGGCATGGGAACACATTTTAGTAACAGTTACAGGAAAAAGTACCAGAAAAAAAGAAAAAGTGTTTGCTATTCAAGTAGTATCCATGTTTAGCTGCAGTGTATTTGAAAAAACTTTTAAATCAATCATGAAGTGAATGCTTTATTCCATTAGAAATGTCTTGGAAATTTGGAATGCATATCTAACCAAAGACTTGGCAAGGACTATTTAACCATAATCAATAATATGTTGTAAGAATATAGATGGATCTGTTATAAACATCTATAAAATTGATGGTAAAATGTTATCCTAAAGTTCTACTAAATGGATTACACCCTTTACAATTTCTCTATAAGGTACACTTTTTGTGACATCTATCTACCTCATAAAAAAATGCTACTTTGCCAGATCATAAATTTTACCTAAAATGAATGTGCTAGCAATAATCAATATTAACACTTTAGCCAAGACCGGTTTGGCTCAGTGGATAGAGCGTCGGCCTGCGGACTGAAGGGTCCCAGGTTCGATTCCGGTCAAGGGCATGTATCTGGGTTGCGGGCACATCCCCAGTAGGAGATGTGCAGAAGGCAGCTGATCGATGTTTCTCTCTCATCGATGTTTCTAACTCTCTATCTCTCTCCCTTCCTCTCTGTAAAAAATCAATAAAATATATTTAAAAAAAAATATTAACACTTTAATTATTAATATTTTTGTTTGTTTTAGAATTTATAAAAGCCTTGGGAAAATGAAGTGGATTTTCAATTTCTTCAAAAGGATATCAAGAGATATACATATATATCTCCAGAATTTATCCTAAGAGTACCACTGGACAAGTAAGCAAAGATACAAAGACAAGAGCATATCTTAAACATTGTTTTTAATAACAAAATGACAGAAATAATCTAAATGCCCCCTAAAAGAGGAAGCATTAAGAAATTTTATAACTTTTATATAATGAAATGTTGTGCAGCCAATAAAAAAGAAAGGACATATATTCATTATATTGTATTGTTAATATGAAAAAGAAAGTTATATAATATTATGAATAATATGACCCAATTTTATGAAATATCTGAATACCATGAAGTCATGTCATATAGGTATTTAACTTACATAAATTCAGGCATCTGGCCTCACCGTTCTACTTAATAAGGTAAATAAGAATGAGAATGAAAGGGAAGATGTTGCTGGTCATTTCATGGTGTGAGTATCACTCCATAATGAGTATTAGTCTAATACTTAAAAACATAGTTTGTTAATAACTTGCCTCTGAAACCCAGCCAATGACTTCATTGAATGTTCTGTTAGCCTGCTGGAGGAATGAGTGTGCTTTATGGGGGTGCTGGTCATTCACCTATTATCTCTCAGGTCCAAATTCACCCTTTTATACAATCTGTGATGCTAGGTCTGCATTCAGTAAATCACATTTCTGCTTTACCTGCTGCTCCTTTTAAGTTATGCCAATAGGGGGCACTACAAGGGGCTGGGAGAAGAAACTGGCCCCTTCCTCTTTGCTTATAGTTCTTGCCATGGTAGTGGCAATTATTCTAGCCTTGGCTTCTTTGGGCGCTTCCAGAACCATCCTCATCTTACCTCCTTGGAGGTACCAGAACCATCTGAGCAATTCCGCCTCCTAGGAAGTCTGGTGTAACAGACTTCTGGCCTCTATAAGGTCTTTCTCCTGAGATCCTGAGGTACCAGCACTGGCTAGACCACACCCCCTCCTCAGAGAGTTGAGTCGCAGCTCTGCGGCCCCTCTTCTGAGCTCCTAGGTTCTGATCTCCAAGCTCTTCCCATTCGATCCATGGTTCCTGAGACCAGCAGCATCAGCATCTCCTGGGAAATGCTAATTAGGAATGGAAATTCTCAAGCCCCACTCCATTCTAGAATGGGGCCCAGCAACCTGTCTTTGAACAGGCTCTTCAGGCCACTCTGAGGAAGCTAAAGTTTGGGAGGCACTGCCCTAAACCCCAGTCCCAGGGCGGTGTGCTATGGTTTGCAGTAATGACTCCCACGTAACTTCAATGTTCCCTTTTGGTCCTCTCAGTCACCCAAAATCTGTTTAACCAATTCCCTACGTTAAATTTCTTCTGTGGAAATACCTAGTGTGGCTGCCGTCTGACTGATACAAGGAACAATTTACTTTGTCATCGTGTATGGTAAAAACTGAATTTAGTCAAAATTACCAATGAAAAAGTCCCTTCAATCTCCCATAGAATACAGCACACAGCTATTCTAGGCCTCAGGAAGCCCACCGCATTCAGCACTAGCATTGATGGCTGATTCCTCTGTAGAGCTCAGAGTAGGTAGCGGGCAGGACTGGAGAGACTGTGTTGTTAGAAAAATGGACACTATTTAAAAACCCTCCAGTACTATTCAGCAGGGTGAGATGCTTGGGCTAGGACAGCACCTGAAAGCTAAAAATTATACTGGTTTCAGAAGAAGTCCTATGCAAACTTGGACAAATCCCTTCCTATATGTTTTATTTTTCTTAATTATAAAATGAGCATGTTGGACTAGAGCACTGGTTCAAAATTTATTTTTAATTGTGGTAACATATACATGACAAAATTTAGTGTTCAGCTCCGTAGTGCTAAGTATAGTCACACTGTTGTGCAACCAATCTCCAGAACTCTTTTCATCTTGCAAAACTGAAGCACTTTACCCATGAAACAGTAACTGCCCATTACCCCCTCTCCCAGCCCCTGGCAACCACCATTCTACTTTTGTCTCTATGGGTTTGACTACTCCAGGTACCTCGAATAAGTGAAAGTATAGTGTCGGTAGTTTTGTGACTGGCTTATTTCACTTAGCACGATGGCTTCAAGGTTTATACATGTTGTGGTGTTTATCAGAATTTCCCTCCTTTTTAAGATTGAATAATTCATTGTATGTGTATGCCACATTTGTTCATCCATTTATCTGACCATGGCTACATGGCTGTTTCCACCTCTGGGCTAGTGTGAATACTGCTGTCATATACACATAGATGTACAGAGCTGACTTTTAAACTGTAACTACTCTGTAATAATAATCATCGTAACAACAATAACAGTTGCCAATATTTATTGGGACTAAGTGTCAGAAGAGACATGGTTCTAAATGCTTTACACATACTAACTCATTTAATACTCAAACAACTTCATGAGTTAGTTACTGCTACCACTCTTGTTTTCCAGGGAAGGAAACGGAAGCCCAGGGAGTTTCGTTATCCTATCCGAGGTTGCAGAGTTAGATGTGGTAGAATCGCAGAGGACCCAGGCAGTGTGCTTCAGTGTGGAGCTTTTAATCCAGTGGTTCTCAACCTCTGGCCCTTTAAATACAGTTCCTCATGTTGTGACCCAACCATAAAATTATTTTCGTTGCTACTTCATAACTGTCATGTTGCTACTGTTCTGAATTGTAATGTAAATATCTGATATGCAGGATGGTCTTAGGCGACCCCTGTGAAAGGGTCGCTCGACCGCCAAAGGGGTCGCGACCCACAGGTTGAGAACCGCTGTTTTAATCAGTCTGCAGCCTGCCTTAGGGGCACCTCTAGTCTCCACAGGAATGTTATAGGGATGGGGCCCAGTGGCCTCCCCCAGCAAGTAGAGTCCCCACCCCCACTTTTATCTATTTTAATTACTGAGCGTCTGGGTTTTTCATTTGCACACTGATGTCTGTGGCTACAAACAAGTCTGGAAAAAAGTCACTGACTCAGATGGTAGAGTTCCTCCTATTCTAACATTCTACGAATTTAGCCTTTTTAGTAATTACTAAAACCCCACAGCCTGCCGTGGGCAGAGCAGCCAGTAACCTGGTAACCGTGTTTGTTGATAGGAAATACCTGAACTCTGGGTACACTGCACTCCAAGATTTCTGACTCGAACGTCTGTTTCTGAAGCGTCTTGTGAAAATCTCTTCGGGATCCAGTCTTTTTAAAACGGCAAATCTCCGAATTTCCTTGGTGTCTTTATTGTTGTTATTATGGGGGGCGAGAGGAGATAGAGGGAGAGAGAGAGGCAAAATCATTAGATGAAAAATAAAAGTAATGGCTTAAGCATAGACTTGGTGCTGAAAGGTCTTGCAAAGAGAGGACCAATTGTAATTCCTCACGTCTAATTATGCGCCAGGCCTAACACAAGGCTCTCTTGTAATGAGATACAAACTCGCCTCCTGGCTGGCTCCTTATTAAAGGCAGGGATGGCCTGGGAAAATGCCACTTCGGAGGTGCGGTCATTTCAGCTGTGGGGCATTTGGCTCCAAGTTGAAGCTAAACTATGACTCTAGTGTAAGCAGCTGGAATAAATCTAGCAAAGTGCAGAAGCAGCAAATAAAGGTCATTTGAAGATAAAAATAGAGGAAAACATTTAATCTCCATATCAATGTTCTTAAGAATTAAAAAGGCAGGGCATGATTATGAAAAAAAATAGAAATAAATTATTTATATACTGAAAATCTTTGCTAGCATTCTCAATCTCCATTAAAATGGTGTTTTGAAAATGTGTAGCTGTGGGCAGGGTTTAAAATATAATGTCTAGGACTACCTCTGGGGAAAGAAATCAGACCATAATTTCATAACAAGAAAACCAACAGGTATAAATTGTCAAATAATAACCATAGAAACCAATATGTATATTCCCCAGTTTTATGACTCAAAGACTTCCTGGAAAACATGCTGCCCAGTCAACAGCGCGAGCACGCACCCATGTTGTTTGATTTCCCACACTATTAGAAAAACCACTGAGCAAGTTGGCAGGGGAACGCGAACTGAGTTGGTGGCAGATCAAATGGCAGGCAGATAAAGCAGGGGGTGTTGGAGGGCTACTAGCAATGACCCAAATGCAGAGTTTATAGCTCTCTGGGAGGGCGAAGTGTTGGGTCATGCGCAGTGGCATACACAGAACAAGTATTCCGTGCGTTCTAGTTGAGTTAATTAAAGAAAAATGAGATGTCCCGGTGTCACCTGCAGGGAGAATGGAGAATATGACTCTCATTGGATTGTATTATGCTCTAAAGATGAGCTATTTGTTTAGAGTAAAAAGACACAAGAAATAGGCTAAAAGAGAGCCATGATGAGCTTGGTGACTAGTTCAGGTCACGGTTTACTGTAAACGGCCACCCACTGTCAGTGTCTCCCGGCCACTGACATCGCCTTGGCCCAACCTGCACTGACCGGGCTGGGTGAACAACAGGCCAAAATGGGGAACCGAAGACAAACAAACAAGGAAATGAAAAAGGTGTACTCTGAAAAAGGAAATAAGGCTAAATATTTAGAAAGGATTTTAAGAGAAATAGCCAGCATAACTTCTGGTTTGAGATCCCTAAACACCAACACAATAAAGAAACTTTAAAATGTTAATCATATTGCTCATAATCATCAATTAACAAACAGCTTTTTGGAGATCCTGTGCAAACAAGTCCTCAGAAGTAGTAACTAATTGTAATATTTAAGAAAATGATTTTGGTTCCAGTTGCTCTAGGTAGTAGAAGGTAGTAGTAAAAAAGGAGTAGATACAATTGGGACCAAGCTCTATTTTATACTATAATATTGATCTTCTATTTTCTAACACAGATCCTTTGAAAAGAGAGTTTCCCAGGGGATTTCATAAACATGCTAGCTTCTCAAAAGTTATTCTCGCCAATATAAATTTTGGCAGCAATATGTACGTGGGTGCTGGATGGTTGGGCTTTTCTAGTACAGAAAATGAATTTTTGGGGACTTTCCCTAAGGGTGAAAAGAAATAGTGTCATATGATCTAATGTCCTGGGGGCAAAAGCCACCCAACTCAGAGAGTGACAAATACAGGCAAGTTTCAAGTTGTATCCTGCTTATACTACCACAAGTGACAACATGCTGAATCAGCGGAAAAGCCAATTTTAAGGGAAAACCTTCCCCAAGGAATTAACTAATATTAATTCATTCTAAGATAGAAGCAAACTGAATTAAATTCAAATTTCTCACTTTAGTATCGGCCGTTTGCCTTTCTCAGGACTTGTGCACTGCAAAGGGAACTGATGTCAGAGCTCAGTCACATGCCTCTTCGCAGGGAAACCTGTGTGGGCCACCAAAATGAAAGCCAGGAAGCAGCCTCGTTTAAGACCGTAGGTTAAGCCTTGGTAACCAGAACAATATTTGTTTTAGCTTTGTCTCTTGTCTCCAAGAGTGTTTACTTACATGTGTGCAACACACACACACACACAGACACACTCAGACACACTCAGACGCAGACTCACACAATTACAGACTGTGCCTCCAGCCATCATCCTCAAGTCGCCTCTCTGTTGCTTCATAAGGTGAGGCATGGGCATAACATGAATTCTAGGATATTTCTCCCAGCTTGAAGATTTTGTGATAGTTCATACACTATCACTAAAAAATTCAAATCAAATTTTCTTCTCAAAATATGCTCAAGTCTGGGGAAAATGAAATTGATTTGCCAATTGTTCTTTTGCTCTTTTATGCAAATAGAGGCTTTCTTTCTTTCTTTTTGTCCTTGGTTTTGTTGGAATGTTTTCTGGAGTTCTTTACATGGACCCCAAAGACACTGACAAACGAGCATTTAAGACAAGTTACAGAATAGTGCTAGACGTTCATTTCACAATATATACACTCTAATCCTATGTATACGCCAGCCCTCAGGATTTGGGTATGGACAGCATTAAGGCTAGTGTATTCTGTAGCTGTGTGTGCGGAACCAGAGCAACCTTTTTCCCTTCCTCATTCTGGATTTAGCATTTATTTCCCCATTTAAAATTTCAGAAAGTTGCGAAGTTCCCTTGTGGCAGTAAGGGTGAGGCTAGCTGGGGAGGAGAGGATTAGGGTTGGCAAGCATGTAAAGATGACTCATTTCAGAAGTGCCTACCACAGAAGGCAGACACCACCACTGGGTAGGTAGTGAGACTTCTGGCTGAGCGCCACTGGCGACCAGAGTCCCAGGCTCATGGCTCCACCCAGACAACGAAGCCAAATAAAGCCATGTTCCTGTTGAGCCTAATTGTAGCTGAGACAGGGAAGTAGGCCAAGTGGTGGCAAGATTGTCTTCATGCCATGAACACAACCTATTGCTTCTCAAGAGAACTGCATCCCTTTTCTTCAAACACCATGTTACACATTTGGGGACCATCCAAAGACCAAACACATTTTGAGAGCATTCTCTTTAGAGCCAGTGTGGTGGGATAGACAGAACCTGAAGACCTGGTTCAGATGCTGGCTCCTTATGTACCACTGGCTGAGACCTTGGGCAAGTGGCTTCATCTATCAGAACCACAGTCCCCTCAAGTGTAAACTAGGGGGAAACATTGCTTTTTGGAAGGCTTACTGTGAGGACTGGAAAATAATTATGTGCCTCTTCATCTTTCTCTCTTCCCTTTCCCTTTCTCTTCCCTCCCTTCCTGCACAATGTGGCACTAAAAGCCATCAGAACAAGGTAGCCATCCACACTGGGGGTGCTGAGGAAGCGCAGAGTGGGAAGCTGAAGACTAAACATTTAAAAGATTTAAAAGGGCTGCCTGGCATGGATAATCAGAACCCATATGGTGTGGGGAGGGCATCCAAACCTGGGGCAGCCTGGCACAGGATAATAGAGCCTGAGTGGAATGAGGAGGGCATGGACCTGGAGGAGAGGCCTGCCACAGGTGTCAGGGCCAAGGCAAGGTGCCAAGGGTGTCCCTGTAGAGGAATGGCCTGGCACTCAGTGTCAGGAAAGGCTGAAGAGGGCAAGCCTGGGGCAGGGGTGTCAGATTATGAGGAAGAGGGCAACTGTATGGGGATGGAGGGGTGTTGGCAATGGCTACGGATTGGGAAATTAATCAAGTAAGTAAACATATAAGGACAATAGGAGTCAGACTGTTCACTGTCTGAGAAGCAAGTTAAAACTATAGAGAAAAAGAAAACCAGCATGAATATTGTGATGTTGGACTGGGGTGGCACATATTGACATGAACTCATAGCTTTCAGCTCACACAGCTCTATCCGCTAAGAAGACATAGGAAGAGCAACGCCTTAATAGCAATGAGCACAGTCAACATCTACATCTTGGCTTCTAAGTACCCTTTCCCACTAAAAGGAATAAGAGCTTTTGGAGAAATGATCAGGGATAAGGAAAAGGAAAGCGTGAGATCAGCCTGGAATATCTTGTGGCAGAAAGCAAGAATGTGATCAGCGACGGCGGGGACATGGAAAAAGGACCTAAGAACCAGCTGAAGAGATTCACACGGGTCACTTTGAGGACAATTTGAGCACGAAAGGAAATGATAGAAATTGATTAAAACGTAGGAAACTATAACTCCATTTTGATACAAATAAAATGAAAGCTTGTTGAGGAATGGGGCATTTATAATAAACCCCAAAATGGAAGGACTTTCTAAGAAGTAACTGGCATGTCATGTCAAGATCATGGAAAGTCAAGGAACTACTGAGAAACTATCTGTTCCTGAGTAAACAGGACTAAACATGTGTAAAACCTAATGCAAGTCATGACTTTAAACTGGATCCTTTCGCTCTAATGGGCCTTCGACTGTAATAACGTATCAATACTGATTTCTTGAATGTGATGGTTTTATAGTAATTATGAAGGAAAATGTCCTTGTTTGTAAGAATTACACACTGAAGTATTCAGGGGTAATGAATGGAGAATTAGGTCAGCAATTTACTCTCAAGTGGTTTGGGGGAAGAGAGGCGAAGGTCTTTGTACTGTACTTGCAAGTTTTCTGTAAATTTGAGATCATCTCAAAATAAAAGGAAAATAATATATGTTAGGTGTCAGGCATTGAAATGAAAACTGGTAGTCGTCCTATTTACCAACCATGCGTTGATTGTGCAGCTCCTATAAGTGTAGGAGAGACCTCTGAACAATCCACTCTAGCTCCCAGTCCCCTAATCTCATCTTTGGCTTGGTTGGTGGCTACCAATGCCCAACTGGTTTAGGGTACATCAGCCCCACCCCTTGACTCAGAGTGGGACAGTTGGGCAACTCTGGTGTGTGATCCTTCCAGAGCACCCTGTGGATCAGGCCAAGAATTTATTGTACTATCATCTTAGTTAGTACTTCTCTATCTTGCTTCCCCCACTCCCTTACAGGCTTCTAAGGAGCATGCTCTTGAAAATCACACGCGCCCAAAACCCTGTCTCTGGCTTAGCTTCTCAGAAATCTCACCAGCTCAATAAATGAGATTATTTTTAAAATAAAAAAAACTATACAATCACATGCAATACCAATGCATGTATTATAGGTCTAAAGACTCATATTTTATGGATATCCTGAATTTAAAGCCTTCTAACACCTTATTGCTGCTGGACTGTATTATTTTTATACTAGAGGCCCAGTACACGATATTCGTGCATTGGTAGAGTCCCGGCTGCCGGCCTTCCCCTGGGTGCTGCCGCTGCCGCTGCCACCAGGGGGAGGGTCCGTGGGCAGTTGGCCGGCCCCACCCCCTGGTCGAACTCCCGGTCAAGGGGATAATTTGCATACTATGCTTCTATTATATAGGATGGGACATTTAATTTCTTATCAAAAAACAAAAGTAGAACTCTGAAAAGTGCTCACTTTAAGACTCCACTTGTAGACTTCTCCACACCCCCCCTCCCCAAACACCACCACCACCACCAGAATGAGACTATTGTCCTGCTTAAACCTATTCCATTCCACCCCTTCCAGGGAGTCTTTGTGGATTTCCTTTCCCAGATGTGCTACTAAAACCACAGATTCTGGGATTCCAATTATCTGACGTCTTAGTAGCAATGGTTCCCAATGAAGGTAAATAGTATTTCTTTCCCCTTTAGATTGTCGCAATGACTGGGTTGTGCTACTATATTTCATATTCTGCACGCATGGGGCATCATACGTAATGAAGGATCGCTCCAAATTCAGCATCCAACACATCTATCAAATGTCCTGTTGGACATTTATGGAGGTGGGAAGACCAGTCTGTAAATATCTGAGCCAAGGCCCTCTACCATCTTGCAAATAAATGTAAAGTATTTTTGTACTTTGTTTTCCAGGAAAACCACTACCATGTAAATGAAGGGGAGATTAAACTTTGTGCTGATTCGAGTTCTGCCACGAGGTTTCCCCCGTTTTAGAAAATCACATTTCTGACAGCAGCAATGCTGTTTGTGGTAGTTGAATCACCCATACAACACACTTGCTGCAGTCTGTTTTTGTAGGTGTTATTTTCACAATGATTCTTCCTGCAAGTGCCAACAGCTATGTTATTTGTGTTCTCTGGTGCAGTTGTGCCCAAGCATCTATGTATTTGCATGCATGCTATTTTAGATATTATGTTCCTTTTATCTGCCCTCTATATAACAGTTGGGACATTTTATTGACTTCTGAAAACAAGAAAGCTTGTGGGTTACAAAGGTAGTATTATAAAATACTTGTTACAGAAAGATGGTGTTAGTCTGATAGATCTGAGAACACTTGCCTTAGAGCACCACAATATGGATACTTGCTTGTTAAGGTTTCATTCATTCTTCCATTCAACAAATGTTTATTAAAGTATCTCCTGAGAATAAGGCACCAAAGAGGATGCAGAGAGGAAGACACAAGAAGACCTGCTCTAAAGGAGTCCCTGTGCTCAGTGAAGTGATAGTTTAGTGAGAAAGATCACATATTTAGCAGGGGAGATAAAAATTTTAGTCAAGGAACTAGAATGTAATGCTGAGTATGACAAAAGCTTCTAAGATAGCGGTTCTCAACCTGTGGGTCGCGACCCCTTTGGGGGTCAAATGACCCTTTCACAGGGGTCGCCTAAGACCATCGGAAAACACATATATAATTACATATTGTTTTTGTGATTAATACTATGCTTTAATTATGTTCAATTTGTAACAATGAAAATGCATCCTGCATATCAGATATTTACATTACCATTCATAACAGAAGCAAAATTACAGTTATGAAGTAGCAACGAAAATAATTTTATGGTTGGGGGTCACCACAATATGAGGAACTGTATTAAAGGGTTGCGGCATTAGGAAGGTTGAGAACCACGTTCTAAGAGAAATACAAACAACATGCTTTGAAATTGCAGAGAAGGGGAGGCTTTGTGAAAGCCATGGCCTTTGAAGTGGGCTTTAGCAGGTGTAGCTTTGAGGGGACAAGGAGTCTGCACATACTAGTGTGCACATACTAGGTCAAGAGAGTGGCGCAGTGATACCTGCAGCCGGACTGCTCTTTGTAACTGCATGGGCTGACAAGCCTGGCTTGCTTTCCACACATTTAGCAAGCTAATAGCTAAACACCTTGACAGCCAGCACAACAAATGCATGTCATAATAAGCAACTGTTGATCGGGGAGACATTCTGATGGTGTTTGGGGAGTAACTGAATTATATGCACTGATGTGTTTGAATTTTAATTGTTTACCAGTTCACTAGGAGTAAAATATGGCATAATAAAACAGATGATACCCCATTCCTTGATATCCCAACTCTCCTTGAGTATGACCTTCCTCCCAAACAACCTTAATCACCTAAGATGAAAGGCAAAGTATAAGGACTTTTTTATGATGCTGCTCATAACACTCATGCAATGTTTCACTGTCGCGATGGATAATACACCAAGAATAGACAGCATGCAAATAAGTTTAATTACTTAAGAGTTTGACTCTCCTCCATCAAACACATTCTTCAGTTAATCACTTTAGCTCATTTAGAGAAAATGACAGAGGATATAATGCTTAAAGTGTTTAATGTCACCCAAAGGATGCCAGCAAACATTAATCCATACAAAATTATCAAAATATCTGAAAGTAAGATGGGATAAACAAGTAACCAGGGCACCGTTCTAATCATTCAATCACTGATCATTTTCAAAAATCCTAAAGAGAAAAACTTCTTTTTTTTGAGCAAGGACACCAAACTTGCTCTATCCATGAAAGATAGAGCGGAATTCATTCAAGGCATCTTCCAGTGTAAGAAACACAAACATTTCAAGTAGAAAAATATATTTACCCCACCCCCCAAGAGATTATGTATTTGATGTTTCCATATAGTTTAATCTTTCTCTATTAAGTAAAAAAGAAAATCTGAAATGTCCTCTACCCTTCATGGGCAGTGCTATTTGTCTGATTTAAGGGTCTCAATTATAGAACTTGAGTGGCAAACGCTCTACAGAATTATGAGAGTGGGAGGGAACAGAAGTGGCTATAACTCCACTCCTTTGCCCCCTAAGTGGGATTCAAAGCCATTATCACAGACAGCAAGAACATAAAAGACTAACCCCAGATATCACAGAGAAATGTAATATCAGCAAGGAGATAATTGGGGAATAAAGGAGCTAACTGAATCAGTGTTTGACTGCATGGTTATGGATGACAAAGATATATCGATAGAAGGCAAACAGGCTTCGTTAAGCATGGCCCTCTAGAAGAAGGGAGTTTCTCCCTCTGTGGTGCATTAAAATATATGGGATAGAGTTTTGGGTTCATTCCTTTGAAATGCTAATATAAGTGCTTTTTCTGAAGTCTTCAGAAAATCTTATTTCACTTGAGAGGAACATTTTAGATGAGTTGAATTGGAACTAGATAAGCTCTAA
The DNA here is from genome assembly GCF_014108235.1 of Myotis myotis. Lineage (NCBI taxonomy): Eukaryota > Metazoa > Chordata > Mammalia > Chiroptera > Vespertilionidae > Myotis > Myotis myotis. Next base: position 43,305,073 of record NW_023416316.1, on the reverse strand, counting down.
AGTAGAAATCTTATGATATTCCGAATCTTATCTTTATTCTACTTTATTATATCCTCTATAATAAAAGGCTAATATGCAAATTGTCCCTTCGACCCAGAGTTTGTCCAGGACTTTGATCAGGGGGCATGGCTGTCCAACCACCCAAGGCTCCTCCCCCCAGCCGGTTCTGCCCCCAATCAACCTCCCCCCAACCCCAATCAGGGGCAGGCTGGCCAGCCAACCTCCTGCATCCCCTCCCTGAGGCCAGCCCAGCCGGCCATGATCGGGGCAGGCTGGCCAGACCCCACCTGTGCACGAATTCGTGCACCGGACCTCTAGTGAATATTTAAACCAGGGTGCCTATGATGTGACATCTACCCTGGATCATTGAATTAAGCTTTAACAACACAGAGTTGTCCCTTGTTTTTTTCCTTTGCATATAACATCTTACTAATTGGTTTAATATAAATAATTTGTCAATTGGGCAAGAACAAATGAATCTTATTCTGTAAGTCTATTTAGTAAGTATCATAAATAGCAGCTAATATTTTTGGAATAATTGCCATATGTCAAAAATCTTCTAAGTGCTTTACATGTTACTTTATTTTTTACATACAACAAAAGTTTATGAGGCAGGTACTATTCTAATGTCTATTTCCTAACAAGAAGATTGAGGTACAAAGAAATAATTTGTCTTAGTCACTCAGCTAGCAAGAGGTGGAGCCATGACTTGAGTTCATTTACTCTTGCTCCAGAGAAGTCACCATTCTAACAAATAGCATTATAATTTGATTTAATTTTTATAGATTATCTGTCTATAGTGAAATTGAGTGATTTGTTTTCTCCTTTTATTTCCCTGTGCAGTAATCTCTAAAATTTCTACAATGAGCACTCTAAAGAGTCATTTTTTCTTTTAAGTCTGTACAAGATAGAGAAAATAAATATTCCAATGGGAATTGCCATGAAATTCAACTTCATGAATAAAATGAGCAGGAATGAAAAAGTGCAATGTCCTAAACAGCAAATAAAAACCAAATGAAGTGAAATGGACTTTTCCATTTATCATTTCTTAGACTTTTTTTCAGAACCTTAATATTGGAAAGTATCTCTAATTATCCTATCTAATAAAAGAGAAACATGGTAATTAGCATACGACCGCTACCCTTCCCATTGGCTAATCAGCGAGATATGCAAATTAACTGCCAGCCAAGATGTCAGCCGGCAGCCAGGCAGCTTGAAACTAACATGAGGCTTGCTTGCTTCAGTGACGGAGGAAACCAACGTTCCCCGCCTGCCTTGCCTGCCTCTGAGCCTGCAGTTTGAAACATTGTAATAAATACAGAAGCTAAACAAAACCCCAGAAACCTGCTTTCAGCGAGCCGGGATCTCAGAGCTGGAGTTATACATTGTTTCAATTATAGAACACAAACAAACCAGATACCTGTTTTCAGCAGCAGAGGCCTCAGAGCTGGAGCCAGAGAAAAGCTGGCCCAGAATAAAAAAGAAAAAGAAAAAAAGGAGCAGTTGGGAGCTTCAGTCACCCGTGAGCCTGAAAACAGCCCTCAGCCCCTCACCCAGACTGGCCAGGCACCCCAGTGGGGACCCCCACCCTGAAGGGTGTGTGACCAGCTGCAAACAGCCATCATCCCCTCACCCAGGCTGGCCAGGCACCCCAGTGGGGACCCCCACCCTGGTCCAGGACACCGTACAAGGCAAACCAGCCAGCCCCACCCATGCACCAGGCCTCTATCCTATATAGTACAAGGGTAATATGCCTCCCAGCACTGGGATCAGGGGAGCCGCAAGGCCTCCCAGCACTGGGATCAGCGGATCCAGAGGCCTCCCGGCACCAGATCAGCGTGACAGGGGGCAGCGCCCAAACCCCCTGATCGCCCTGCGGCTCTGTGTGTGACAGGGGGTGGGGCCACAACCTCCCTATCCGCCCTGCTCTGTGAATGACAGGGGGCGGCGCCCCAACTCCCCAATCGGCCCTGCTCTGAGCCCGACCAGGGGCTGCACCTAGGGATTGGGCCTGCCCTCTGCCACTCGGGATCAGGCCTAAGCCAGCAGGAAGTTATCTCCCGAGGGGTCCCAGACTGCGGAAGGGCACAGGCCAGGCTGAGGGATCCCCCCATCCCCCCGAGTGCACATATTTTTGTGCACCGGGCCTCTAGTAACATATAAAAACTTGAGAACAACTTGTCCTGAAATTTTTTATTTATTACCAGCAAAGCATAATCTTATTTTATTGCCTGGTAAACTTGGTTTTCAATTCCCATTAGAACAGATGATGGATTAACATCTAACTTTCTCTTAATTACTTTATAGAAGTGAAGCTTTCTCTTTTTAAGCTATTAAAAATACTATCCATACTGACATGACTTTAAAAAACACCAGCACAAATTCAATGGCACACTTCCAGGAATTAGATAAAACCCAATCCCCAAAGTCTTTCATCATTTATCCCATAGAGCAGTAATTCTTACTGAAGTATAGGCAATGGAGGGTATCAGAACTTGAAGTTAGTCATCCCCCCTTATCCGAGGGGCATACTTTCTAAGAACCCCAGTGGATGCCTGAAACCACAGATAGTACCAAACCCTATATATACTATGTATGTTCTTTCCTATACAGACATACTTATGATACAGTTTAATTTATAAATTAAATTAAGAAATTAACAATAACGAATAATAAAATAGAACAATTATAACAATATACTACAGTAAAAGTTCTGTGAATATGCTCCCTCTCTCTCCTAATATTGTACTATTCTCACCCTTCTTGTGATGATGTGAGATGACATAATGCCTGCGTGATGAGATGAAGGGGGGTGAATGACGTAGGCATTGTGACGGAGCATTAGGCTACCCTGAGGGTATCACAAGCATTTCCATGAGTTGATCTGATAACCAAGATGGTGGCTACTAAGTGACTAACGTATGGGGAGCGTATACAGCGTGGAGATGCTGGACAAAGGATGGTTCACATCCAGGCCTGGAGCAGGGCATTGCGAGATTTCATCATGCTGCGCAAAGTGGTGAGCAATTTAAAACTTATGAATTATTTCTGCAATTTGCCACTTAATATTTGTGGACAAATGGTTCACTGCTGGTGGCTGAAACTGCAGAAAACACAAGTGCAGAAGGCAAAACTGCAGGTGAAAAAGGACTGTTGCCACAGGTTCTCTGATATTTCTCGAGTAGGGCATGCCGCCCAATCTGCAGAATGCTGTCCAGGTCGGTGGCATGGAGACATAAAGCTCAGGACAATGTCACAAAATACTTGTTTAACCCAGGAGAGAGCGGCTTTCGACTAAAAGGCTAGCAACAGTTTATTTCTTGGTCACAAATTTAAATGTTATCTTTGAATCTCAGGCCCAAGTTTCAGTTCATTTATTCACCACCCTCCCCGCCCCAGGAATTCATCAGAATGGAAACAAAACAGAGAGACTCTATTCCTTGTATTTGAAATGTAGCTTTCTCCTTCAGTAGGTAAATAGAAGAGCTGTTGTAAATCAACGTAGTGCAATATTAGTCAGCAAAAAAAGAAGCTGGGTATCAAGCCACAAAAAAAGATAGAGAAACAAGGCCAGACTATGGAGACAATAAAAAGATAGTGGTTGCTAGGGAGGGCTGACTAAGTGGAGCACAGGGGATTTTTAGGCTATTCCATATGACTCTATAATGGCAGATACATGTCATTATTCACTTGTCAACACCATAGAATATACAACACACACACAAAAATGAGCCCTTATGTAGACTATGGACTTTAGTTATTATTCATGTGTCAATATTGGCTCATCACTTGCATGAAATGTACCACACTTAAGATCCATCCAAGAAAGGATAAATCAGTCAGAGATAGCTACAAAAAGTAAAAGAGATTTTATCTGACCTGTAATGCTTAGGGAGGACCTAGTAGGCAGGCGAGGGAAGGGAGGGCATGCCCAGAGGGGAAACAAGAGCGAGGGGGTAGAGGTGGACTAGCAGGGAAGAGAGGCAGGCCCAGAGAAAGGAAATGACTCCAGGACTTAAGGAAAGTGAGTTTTAATAGACAGAATGGGACTAGGTTATTAAAGCCCCTGAAAGGCAAGCAGATGAAGTTTATATCTGACTTAGTAGGCAGTAGGGAGCCTTAGCAGGTGTTTGAGCAGGGGAGTAATACAAGATACAGTCAATCCTCATTACTCATGAATTTTGTATTTGCAAAGCTGCATAGTCATTAAAATTTATTGAAACCCCCAAATCAATATTCATGATCATTTTGGGACATGTGCAAAAAATTTTAAAAAATAAAATAAAATTTAAACCAAAGATGCTAATAATAGGAGAAACTATTGGGAGATCAGGGCTAGGGGATACATGAGAACTGTCAATACTTTATACCAAATTTTTCTGTAAACCTAAAAGTGCTCTTGAAAGAAATCTGAATTAAAAAAAAAATTAAAAAGCTAAAAATAGAAAACAAATAAATATGTAAAGAGAGAGAGAAAAAAAAGAACTTACTTCTGGTTTAAAATTAGCCACTCCCGAATATAGGTCTGAACACAGTCCTTGACATGAGGGTCCAGTTCAACCCTAATGAGATGGGTAATGAAATAAAAACATGTTGTTACTGTGCAAAAACAACAAAGCAAGGCCTTATCATAACTAAGGAGAGAGCAGCACGGTTTCAAATCCATGTCAAATGAGAATGCTTGGGGCAGTCCTTACCCAGTCATTCCAAGTGAATTCCTCAAGCAATAACATTTTTACTTTGATGAAAGATATGTTGGCATTTTATACTTTGTGGGTTTTCTTTGTTACAGAGAATTGTATGTTCAACCATACTTATCCCTAAAGGCATTCTGACACAAGACAGGTAGAACTAGCTGTAATCACATACAAAACAAGGAAAAATAAGTATAAGTACCATTTTTTCAGAGGGGTAACTTGGCCATAGTTTTTGTTCACGTGTAACCTTGTTAGAACATGCATGTCTTTCTTTTTGAAAGCCATGGAGAACAGCGTTCTTATACTTTGAGAAGCTGACAGGAAAAAGGAGACATATGTACTACGTACTATTTGTAATACTTTAAACAATAAAATAAAATTTAAAAAATAAAAAGTAAAAGAAGAAGTTGACAGACACTGGCTTTGGTTGGTGATCATTGATTGGGGTGGGTCTTGCACGTCATGAGAGACACTCTTCAAATGCTCCAGAGTCTTGAAATCAGAAATAATTAATTTCCCACAGCAACAAAGTTGTTTTGCTATTTCCCCCAATGTTTTGGTATTAAAGATAAGTAAGTCCAAGTACTGCAAGTTTTAATTTTCTTGTTTGTAAAAAGGAGATAGGAACAGTACTTACTGTGTAGGCTTGCTGTTAGTATCAGATGAAGTATTCTAAACATTAGCCACGTGGTCCCTGGGCTCTGCATGTCTATATCTAAGCCCCACCCCTTATCAGCTATGTGACCTTGGGCCAGTCACTCAACCCTTCTGTGCCTCAGTTTCTTCGCCTTAAATTGGTGATATTAATAGTGGAGCGTGTCCTTTAGAGAGCTGTGATGAAGTTTAAATAAGTTAGCATGTGAAGTGCTTAGAAGAGTGTCTAGCACATAAGACCTACAGATGATAGTTCATACTTAAGTACCATTTACTATGCATTAGGCACTGATGTAATCACCTTAAAGGTAGTAATTCAGTTAATTTTCTATCAGCCCCCACAGGACAGGTGCTATCATTATTCTCATTTTGCAGAAAAATGAGGTGAGAAGGATCTGGCTTAAAGTCGCCCAGGAGGTGGTAGAGCAGGGGCCAGAACCCAGGCAGCTCACCTTTGGAGTGCAGGCTTATAATGACCACCGATCACTGCTCAACACAAAGTTTCTGGGCTAGGCACAGGGGGCTCAACAGGATCCGCTGTTGACTCTGATGATGACCATGGTACCTTGTTGGGCTTTAGTGACACAGAATACTTTGGGGCAAGGATTTAAATGGTACCGGTTGTATTCAAGTCATCAGACAGTGTTAGCTATAAATTTCAGTAACAAGGTAGTATTACACTAAAAAATAAGGCTAAGAAAAATATTACCTCCTCTATCAAATCTCAAGAAATAAAAATCCTCCTACCTCTAGAGTATTTTAAACAGGCTCTTCCAAGATCCTAACTCACTTGAAGATAATTAACCATAAATTTTACACAAAGAAATCAAATTAAATGATTCTCCTAAGAGTAAAAATAATAGACACTACCTACGTTAAAGACAAACCTGAATAGATGGACTGATCCTTAGGGAAAAATGTTTCCAAAGGATCGCAGAGTTTTTATTTTGTGGGAAGTGAGTACTTTCAAAACATTAAGAACTGAGCATGTGGTCAGCTCTGTGCGAATGAGAACTAGCTAAACAACAGAGCAAAGGGTAAAAAATACCATGTCACTGTTCACTGTCATCCAACTTCCTTAAACTGTAATAAAACGAAATCCAAACTAGAATCAGAATAGCCCAGAGTAATGAGGGCAGGGGCCATGTTTCATGATCTTCTTTCTGGGACTTTTTGGGGAAGAGGAGGAGGCTGAAAATGTCCAGGAGGATATGAATGCTAACTTTGTTTTGAAAATGAATGCAAATCAAAGTTCATCCAAAATCTCCAAAGAGACATTGCTTTTGACACTACAGAAGTAACGAGTTTCATTTAGATATAATTCCATTGTTCGATGACAAGATCTAACGCCCACACCTATAAACACATAGGCTAACCCACTGTGGAAACTCAAGCCCTAAACAGCTATTCACATATTCACTCAACAGAGCTTTCTCCATCGCTTTTCCACTTGACAAAAGTTTCTTCAAGGGAAGGGAAATTTGCCTTATTCATCTTTTTATCCCACTGCCCAACACAGTGGATGCTCAACAAATGTGGGTCCAACTTATGTTTATAACTTGATCCAGTCATTAACCAATTAAAATGCTTCTGAATGGAGGTTTAAAAAAATTTATGAAAAATCTTGACGTATTTACAAATGGAGAAACTGAGGCTTCCTGAGGTCACATGACCCGCCCAAGGTCACTGAGCTGACACCCAGGCAGTCTGACTCCAGATCCTGCACTCCTCACCTCTGATGGAGCATTCTGTTTTGTCCCACTGCACCCCTTTCACTGGCTTAGCTCCCACATGACTTTTCAAAGCCTCTGGTCAAACCAACTCAAAACCTGTCTACATGCAGGTCTTTGGGTTATCGTAGTCATCCTGCACATCTCAACAGAGCTGAGTAATTTAGTTTGTTTTTAAAAGAAGTCCAAAATTAGAGCACCTTTCCCCTTACCAAGAACAGGCCAGACAGTCACAATCCCATGTACAGTTTAAGAAAACGATTTACCCTTCCTCCGGCAAAGAGGGCTGCAAAGTCCGACATTCCTTTGGCGTGAACACCACGTCCAAGTTGTCTTCCGTGAAGTCTCCCAACTCCTGGGCCAGCTCCACATCCAGGTTGTTAAGGTGTGTCATCAGAAGTCCTTCGAAGTCCACCGGCTCCACTGGGTCATAAAACTGAGGCTGCAGGGGCAGGAAAAGGAAAAGGAGGTTCCCTCTCGGTTTTCAGATAGAAGCACTAAGGCGACAGTAGGTGTTGGTCCCCCTACCCCTTTCCACTCAGTACAAGTGCTCTACTCTTAGCTCAGAGAAGCTGTCACACACAGAGGCAGCGATATGGAAAAGAAACGCAGCTCGGAAAGTCGAGTCAGAACACGGTGAGTAATTAAAATCATACCCCAAGGCAGAATTTTTCTCTGCTTAATTGCACCTTGATGAGAAATCCTGAGGAGATCCAAAATGAGATCATAAGGCTTTGCTGCATTTTTACAATTTCTCCTGCAAACACTCTCTGAGGCCATACAGTGAAGTAGAAAAGAGGCAAATTTCCAGAAATGCAGGCAAACTCAACAACATTCCTTTGACTATTTCAGCATGGTGTTTTCCTTTGGCCTGGGTTATCCACGACATGGGTTCTTGAAACCCTGCACTCGCAATCACGGCCCACAGGGAACCAGACTGGAGGCTGAAACATTCCCAAGGCAGTGACTTCCAGACGCTGCTGGGCTGACTGTGCTGGTTTGCCTGCTGTTGAATGAGCAAAACTACGGGCAATGGGCTGAGGTTTCTGTAGTTGCTTTAAAATGATGGCGCTTTTGCTCTTCACTCATGTCTTTCCACAGGGGAGAGGATAAAAGAAGTGATAGAAGTGGTGGTAATAAAAAAATAATTTTCTTTAGTTGATAAAATAAAAAGTTGGCAATTCAACAAATATATATTCTTGTCTGTGAAGTCCAAAGACTTAGGAACCACTGCCTTAAGGGAGTAAAAGAATCACTTAGATCAGTAGATTTGTGTAATAATAATAATAATAATACAATAGCAGCTCTATGGTGTTCATTTATGGCAGACTATTTGGAGTCATCTGCCCAAGGAAGTACTGTTCTCTACCTCTGACCCCCTCTCTGTAGACGAACAAAACAAACACCCCAGATTCTTGACTTGTACTACCTCGATATGAAACAGGGACAGATCCAAAGGAAGTGCTAATAAAACCGGTTTTTCATCGCCCTGAAACTGTCCATCAGACTAGATGTATGGGCTCCAAGCTGGAGAGGAGGAACAGAGTGTTACTGAAGAGGCAAAAAGAAGCAAGGTAAGAGAATGTAAATGGGTCTTGCCCTGTCCCTCCCCACCCCTGTGGTCCTGTTGGTGGGGGAGACATGAATAACGTGTTGGGGAGTGAGGACAAAGCTGAGAATCGAGCAGCGTTTTGCCCTCCTTTTTGTCTGAGATGCTTCAAGGTGGAGGACTTCACAATGCCAGAAGGGGCAGCAGAGAAGGCGACAGACATCCTTCAATAGAACAACAGAGCGAAGACTCTCCCCCTAGCTCCCCCCGGCTCTCATGTGGTGTGAGAGAGGACAAGGAAGTTTCTCTTGCTTCTATTTGGAAGGGACTTTGGAGGTCAGCGAAGGAGACAACCATAGTCCTTATAGGCTGCCTCTCAAAATGAAGCAACAGGGACCAGCAGGGCGCAGGGAGCCAATCAGCAGCCTATGCAGGAGCCAGGTGGGGACAGAGTTTGCAGAAAAACATTGTTGACCTCAGCCAGAGGGAACCACAGGCATCATCTATGCACGCAACAAAAAAGCCTACTGCAAACCTACGTAAGACCAACCTCAATAGGGAAAGTGAACTTTCCCACTCCTCACCACAACCAGCAGACTTATATTTGAAGTGAAGAAAACTGCATTTATTGCACAGCCAACCTTATTAGTGTAAAGTTTATACCTATTCAACTAACAATTATTGAGCACTAACTATGTGTCAAAAAATAGGGCTAGGTCATTATTTACATTATCCCATTTAATTCTCACTAGAACTCTATAAGGTACACACTTTTATTATTCCCATTTTACAGATGAGGACAGTAAAGGCTAGAGATGTAATAATTTGCACATGGTTACACATGGAAGTAGCCCATCTGCAATTCAAACCTAGGCAGGTTCATGTTCTTAACCACTATAATTTTATTTTCTCTTGCGGGTTTTTCAGGAAATGTGTATTTCCAGAAATAATTAAAACACAAGGCAATAGTGTGTTTGGGAGTAAAAAATATACATTTACTACTACCCACAAGTCCATTCAGAGTTTCTCATGAGATTGGCTGCTTAAAATAAACAAGAGTAAATTAATTAATTAATTAAAGAAGTAATAAATGTAAATTTAATATAAAGAATATCAATTACTCAAGCAGAGGCACTGTAAATATATACTTAGAATTATAGTGAAGCACAATTTGAAGCAATGTGATTCTAGCACTAATACCTAGTAAGCAGAAGCTTCCATAGAGAATGGCATTTGTGTGCAATCATCAAAGAGAAAAAAATTCAGTGTCATATCCCTGAAATTCAAAGCCACATCTGATGAAAACCTGGCTGAGAGCAGCTCCTATTATCTCTAAGAACCAAGGAGAAAGGGTGGCTGAGTCCCTTATTCAGCAATTATCTGCTGAGCATCTACTGAACACAAGCCACTGGGTTAGGCATCAGGGACACAGAAGAAGAGTACAGGGAGATCCTCTCATGCATGTTTCCGTCGCTCTTTAGTCAACAACCATAAGGTGGTACCGTTTGTCACATTTGCACGTATAAATCACTATCTTTGAAGGGAAAAGCTAATATAAAAAATAAAAGTATCACCATTGAGCACTACTTGTGTGGAAATGTGCCCAGTGCTATATGCACAACTGATCATAAAGTCATAACCTCCTGAGGTCTGAACAGGTTTCACGACTAAATAGACTGTAAACACAAACCATAATGATAGTACTATTGAGTATGGTTCCAGTACTACACACAAGCTGGTATTTAAGTCTCCTCTACCCTTTCCATACTGAAACTAACAAGGGAGGAAGCTGTTCATTCTAAATGTGAGGTAAACTAGTCTTGCCATTGGCAAGTGGGTGGAGAGCCCGATTAAGGGTAACAAGGCCTCGCACAGTTGTTCCTCTTACAAATTCAAATAATAACTGGAAACCGAAATAGATTTTTCTTTCTAAACTACTTGAGGTCTTAATCTCAATAGTAGGATTTATTGTGAGGCAATCAACACATACATACAAATACATACAGTATGCCTATTTAGCTGTAAGCAAAGGGAGAAAATAAATACTGGAGAGTGTTACAACGGCACTGCATTTTATTGGGGGCTGAAGTTTGGGGATGGGGTGGGGAGTTGATCTAAGGTCAATCCCTAGGGCAGGACTTGGGCTCTTGGGGGCTTAAAAGCCAAACATGAAAATTACCGTATTTTTTCATGTATAAGACATGAAAAAGACAAGCTTCCATAGAGCATGGCATTTGTGTGCAATCATCAAAGAGAAAAAAATTCAGTGTCATATCCCTGAAATTCAAAGCCACATCTGATGAAAACCTGGCTGAGAGCAGCTCCTATTATCTCTAAGAACCAAGGAAAAAGGGTGAGCACTACTTGTGTGGAAATGTGTCCAGTGCTATATGCACAACTGATCATAAAGTCATAACCTCCTGAGGTCTGAATAGGTTTCACGACTAAATAGACTGTAAACACAAACCATAATGATAGTACTATTGAGTTTGGTTCCAGTACTGCACACAAGCTGGTATTTAAGTCTCTTCTACCCTTTCCATACTGAAACTAACAAGGGAGGAAGCTGTTCATTCTAAATGTACAAGATGCGCTCCCCCACCCCTCACTTTTCCAACCCAAAATTAAGAAATCAATATTCTAAACATTTTGCTGGTTTTCCTCTTAAGGCCTTCTTCTTTTTTTGGCATCTTAAGGAGTTGTTCTTCCTGTTTTCTCAACCATCTGATCATACACTCAGTGGGAGGAGGTCCAAACTGTCTCTCTGCAGCTCTATTTCCATGCTTTTTTTCATAGCTGATTACATTCAATTTGAACTTTGCAGAGTAAGACAATCACTTACCAGTATTTATATTTTTAGTTTTTGACATCTTTATGGACTCAAAATGCTCTGGTCCCTCTCCACTTCTACCTCCAATTGTGGCATCAGCTGACATCAGTAACAAGAAGGCTCATGATTAGAGGAAGCCTGATTGACAAGGTATGGGCAGCTACGCACCCATGCAGCTCCCTCCTTGGCTGATTTCTGTGTATAAGATGCCCCTCGATTTCCAGTCTAACGATGTTAGAAAAAAATAGCATCTTATACACGGAAAAATGTGATAACTATTTTGTTTTTTCTGCTTATTGAGCTATGTATGGCCTCCTAAGTCAGTGGACACCCAAGACTAGTTTAAATGTTAGAATCCAAAGTAATTTCAAAGTCATCTTATACTATGCATGATCATATTGTGTCTATCATTTGTTAAAATGATATAAGAAAAAACCCCAAATAATCATAATAAAAACAAAACACCCTCTAAAAATGAAAATAATTAAGTATACAAATGATCCTAAATCACGCTTTATCTATAGCGATGACTTTCTGCTGTGTCACCTTGGCTAGGCTGAACTACATTCCCCGAATTCCCTTCCTAGTATGCTGCCAGACAGGGTGAGCTACAAGAGTTTCCTCTTGCCAGGGATGGAGGACGGAAGGGAGGCTGCAGCTATTTGTAGCATACACACACCTTCTACTGATACAATCATACAATCGACCTGTGCTGCTGTGAAAGAATATTACCAAAGTAATTACAGTCCCTAATCAGTTGACCCTAAGTTAATCAAAATGGAGATTATCCTGGGTGGTCTAAATACATTGGATACTTTTTCAAAGTGGGTGGGGGCCCTCTCAAAGTTCAGCTCACGCCCTGCAGCTTCAGCTTTCTGGTGATCTTGCCTTCCTGACAATCCTGGGAAATTAGCCACCAGTGTAATCAATTCCCCTTAATCAATTCTTTAATATACATACATACGCAGCTCCTACTGGGTCCGCTGCTCTGGCCGAATCTGGATTAATACACCTACTTCCATTCCTTCAACAAATACTCACTGGGATCCTACAGCAGTCCTGCACTAGCCTGAGAGGACAAAGTCACTGCCCTGAAGCAATTTTCAATACTTCTTTTCTGCCAACTTTCTTTCCAGCTACTTTTTTCAGAGGCCTGGTCATCAGAATACAAGATATACACAAAAAAAATTTTAAACACCTTACAAGTTTAAATTTACAGCTACTTAATGAAGTTTGAGCTTTTCCTTGCCCTCTAATGCACAGCAAAGGCTAGCTGGCCTTCTTTATGTCCTCTTTTGAAAAGTATCTATTTAGATCCATTGCCCATTTTTTGATTGGGTTGTTTATCTTCCTTTTGTTAAGTTGTATGAGTTCCCTGTAAATGTTGGAGATTAAACCCTTATCGGTGATAACATTGGTAAATATGTTCTCCCATGCAGTGGGCTTTCTTGTTGTTTTGTTGATGGTTTCTTTTGATGTGCAGAAGCTTTTTATTTTGCTGTAGTCCCATTTGTTTATTTTCTCTTTAATTTCCATTGGCAAACTGCGGCTCGCAAGCCACATGCAGCTTTTTGGCCCCTTGATTGTGGCTCTTCCTAAGCCTTATGAATACCCTAATTAAGTTAATAACAATGTACCTACCTATATAGTTTAAGTTTAAAAAATTTGGCTCTCAAAAGAAATTTCAATCGTTGTACTGTTGATATTTGGCTCTGTTGACTGATAAGTTTGCTGACCACTGCCCTAGGAGCTCTATGAGTGAAGATATTGCTTTGGCATATGTCTGAGATTTTGCTGCCTGTGGATTCCTCTAATATTTTTATGGTTTCCCATCTTATGTTTAAGTCCTTTATCCATTTTGAGTTTATTTTTGTGTATGGTGTAAGTTGGTGCTCTAGTTTCATTGTTTTGCATGTATCTGTCCAATTTTCCCAACACCATTTATTGAAGAGACTGTCTTGACTCCATTGTATGTTCTTGCCTCCTTTGTCAAATATTATTTGAGCACAGTGGTTTGGGTCAATTTCTGGGTTCTCTATTTTATTCCATTGGTCTATATGTCTGTTCTTGTACCAGTACCAGGCAGTTTTGAGAACAGTAGCTTTGTAATACAGATTGATATCTGGTATTGAGATCCCTCTTACTTCTTCTTTTTCAGGATTGCTGCAGCTATTCGGGGTCTTTTTATTTTTATTTTATCAAAACGACAATGTGGTACCATCTCACACCTATCAGAATGGCTATCATCAACAAATCAACAAATGACAAGTGCTGGCGAGGATGTGGAGAAAAAGGAACCCTCGTGCACTTCTGGTGGGAATGCAGACTGGTGCAGCCACTGTGGAGAACAGTATGGAGTTTCCTCAAAAAACTAAAAATGGAAATCCCATTTGACCCAGTGATCCCACTTCTAGGAATATATCCCAAGAAACTAGAAACATCAATCAGAAAGGATATATGCACCCCTGTGTTCATAGCAGCACAATTTACCATAGCTAAGATTTGGAAACAGCCTAAGTGCTCATCAGCAGAGGAGTGGATTAAAAAACAGTGGCACATCTACACAATGGAATACTACACTTCGGTAAACAAGATGGAATTCTTATCATTTGCAACAGCATGGATGGAACTGGAGAGCATTATGCTAAGTGAAATAACCCAGGCAGAGAAAGATAAATATCACATGATCTCACTCATTTGTGGAATATAATGAACAACATAAACTGATGAACAAAAACAAATCCAGAGACAGAGAAGCATCAATCAGACAGTCAAATCTCAGAGGGAAGGTAGGGGAGGGTGGGGTTAAGAGGGAGAGATGAACCAAAGGATTTGTATGCATGTATATAAGCCTAACCAATGGACACAGACACGGGGGAGGGGGGTGAGGGCATGAGTTGGGGGGTGGGGGGCAATGGGGGGATAAGGACACATATTTAATACCTTAATCAATAAAGAGAGAAACAAACAAAAAAGTAAAACAGAGGCTAAATGGCTTGACTCAAATCACAGGAGTAATCACAGAGGACCTGGGTCCCTTGTTTTAGCACTGGGGAGGCTTCTGGTGCTCTGTGTGGGCTGGAGGAGAAATGATGTCTTCAGGTACACTGGCTATTTATACGCTCATGAATGTTTATCTTCATGGAGGGTGTTCTCAAATTAGGCAAGTTGTGTAAGTTACCTGAGCCCTAGCCGGTTTGACTAAGTGGATAAAGTGTTGGCTCATATGCTGAAGGGTCACAGGTTTGATTCCGGTCAAGGGCATGTATCTTGGTTGCAGGCTTGATCCCCAACCTTCTCTCTTTCTGTCTCTCCCCATCCCTTCCACTCTCTCTAAAAAATCAATGGAAAAATATCTTCGGGTGAGGATTAACAACAACAAAAAGTCACCAGAGACCTCGATATTGCCAAATTTAAAGGTCCTGGTTTCTCTACACTACTGGACACAGTTAATCAGTCCCTCTTTCTTGAAATACTTGTCCTAGTGTGTCTCAGCTTCTAAAAGTCCATGTACCAGGAAACCACTCAGTCCCAAGCAAATTGAGATGATTAGTCACTCTCCCTTTGAGACACTTTTTCTAGGTTCTCCTCCCCATACACACTGCCTTAAGGTTCAGTTCTAAAAACATCTTCTCTTCTCAATCTGTATTCATGCCCAGATGATCTCATCTACTCCCATGGCTCTAAATACCTTTTTTGGTTTTTATATTACAAATTTATATCTGCAGCTTCAACCTTTGGCTTGAAATCCAGGTTGACTTTTCTGATTATATCTCAACATCACCACGTGGTGATCTAATAGGCCTATCAAACATAACAAATTTAAAACAAACTTTTAATTTCCCTGCCAATCTGCTTTCCTATATCTTCCAAGTCTTCTCATCTCAGCAAGTGGCAATTCCATTCCACGGGCTGTTGAGGGCAAAAGCTTTGGAGTCAATGTTGATTTTTCTCTTTATCTTACACCTTATGTATTATCCATCAGAAAATCCTGTCCACTTTACTTCTGATACATATATCTAGGATCCAACCACTTCTCACCTTCTCTACTCCCACCACCCTATTCCAAAGCACCACCATTACTTTCCTGAGTTATTGTAACAACTTCACCCAGCCCAGTCTATTCTCCCTGTGACAGCCAGAATTATCCTTATATAAAAAACCCTATAAGCAATCTTTATAAAAATTATGATTGTGCCTGGCTGATGCTCAATGCTTTCAGCGACTTCATTTTTTTAAAATTTATCTTTACTGTTGACAGTATTACAGATGTCCTCTTTTCCCCCCCATTGACTCCCTCCACCCCCTCCCCAAGCTTTCCCTTCACTGTTATCTGTCCATGGGCTATGATATATGCATATAAGTTCATTGGTTAATCTCTTCCCACTTGCCCCTTCCCTCTGAAATACATCAGTCTGTCACATGCTTCATTGTCTCTGCATCTAATTTGTTCATCAGTTTACTTTGTTCATTAGATTTCATATATAAGTGAGATCATGTGATACTTGTCTTTCTTTGATTGTCTTATTTTGCTTAGCTTAATACTCTCCAGGTCCCTCCACGCTGTCTCAAACAGTGACTTCATCTTAACCAAGGGAAGAACCCAAGTTCTTCCATGGTCTCTGAGGCCTATGACCCAGCCCTGCTTTCTTTATGATCTCATCTCCTACTGCCTACTCTGTTCATCTCGCTCTCTGCTTCCTTGCTACTTCTAGAGTAGGCCACATACTCTTGCCTTGGGGACTTTTCTCCTTCTGACTATAAGACTTTTCCTTCAGATATCTGTCAAGTTCATTCAGAATCCTTCCCAAGTGTCTCCTTTCTAGACAGAGGCCTTCACAGACCACCAAATAGGCTCTCTTCTGTGTCACTCTCTCTCCCTTTTCGTGTTTCATTCTTCAAATCATTAAAACCCCCTTGATTTGGTCTACATTCACTTTTTTTGTCTATGTCTCCCATTCTAGCATGTAAGTTCCAAGAGGCTAGACCTTTTGCTATATTCACCACTGTATCCCCAGCTCCTAGACCAGCTCCTGCCATGAGCTGAATGAATGAATGAGTGAGTGAATGCTTAAGACAATCCTTTCAACTCTCTACCATATTTAAGTAAAAAGATCTGAAGACATGTTCTTCTGGCTTCAGTAATTTCAAAGTACAACGTCTTAGACTAACTACTTCCCTGCTTCCACCAATGACAATCTTCCCCTGATGCCACCAAGTGGAAGATGCTGACATGCCATCGTAGGCAACCATCTATTTTACCAAGGTGGATTTGATTCCCCTGCTTTAAACAATGACAGTAATGAAACTCTTGCTCTGCATGCAGGGCCCCACTCTTTCATTCTATCTTCCATGTGAATTTGCATGAACACTATACACCATACTGAGATCTTCATTTTCTATCATGTCCCCTCCATGAAATCAATGAAACCTAAGAATAGCCCAACTGCTTGAAAAATGAAGCACACATGAGCAATGGCACAAGAAAAATAATAAAGGGCCATATTTATCAAGCGTTCAGCCTTAGTAGTAAAAGAAAAAGGTTGCTTTATTGTTCAGAAGCTTAAACACATAATAAAAATGAATGCTTTTTCAGGTATGAGACTTTTTTTTCCTATATAAGTGTTATACAGGTGTTGGCAAAAGTAGGTTTATAGTTGTATTAGAAACAGAGTTAATAAAGCTACTGCAATGATAACCTGCATATCTTTTTTTATATGAACAACTTTAAGCCAACTTTTGCCCACCCCTGTGTACAAACATGTCATGTAACCATGGTGTTTGGTACATATCCAGGATGTGGCTTTTTACATACTTTTCTTCACCCAAGGACATTATGGTTCAGCTGGTTCATTCCATTTCACTTCAAAATTTTCTATTCTCATTTTTTAAAAATAGGATTTTCTCTCTATAAAAATGTAGGTGAAGATCATTAACACCATGATAGTGTCTCTGATCCTTCTTTATACCTTAGGGCATAGATCCAACCCTTTCCTCTCTTGCATATTTTACTCCCCTTTCTACTTTGAATAACTAAAAAATAATTTTAGTATTTTACAGTTTCATTTTAATAAATACATCAAATATAGAGTTGTTGACATCAGAGAGTGTCTGGCCAACCTGTTCACATGGCTGTGGCAATGCAGAATGCCACGGCCAATGAGCGATGCTACACTAAGGCTACTCCCTCTGGCACAAAGGACTCTGACAGGAGTGTCAGATAGGCCCAGAACAACTCTATCATCATGTCTAAGAAACCAACTCCAAATGGTGGTTCCTCTTCATATTCAAATATAAAATTTTAAAAAATATTTTATTGACTTTGAAATTCTTGTATTCAAAATTATCACAGCTAACATCGACAATTAGAGTTTAAAAACACAAACCTGACTAAACAGAAAAAGAAATCAAACATACCCTTCCTCTCACTTGACTTATCAGATTTATGACAGAAGCCACTACCTTTTTTTTCTTTTAAGATTTTTTTCATTGATCCTCAGAGAGAGAGCAAGCGAGAGGGAGAGAGAGAAACTTTGATGCTGGAGCAAAACATCAATCAGCTGACTCCTGCCTCCCAACTCCCACCTGGGATCAAGCCAGGCATGTGCTCTGGCAGAGAATTGAACAGCAACCCTCGTTGCAAGGGACAACACTCAAACAACTATCTTTATATAAGGATATATCCATAGGGATAGTATGTGGCTCTTGCTGACCATACTCTCTGAAACTCAGAACAAGTAGGACAACAAAAGAAACTTCACTTTATGTTCTTCCTCCTGTTTGGAATATTCCTACTATGTAATTTTTTAAACTAGACCACATGTTAAAGTCCCAGGCAACTTTAAAATACCTAGGCCAGTGGTCGGCAAACTGCGGCTCACGAGCCACATGCGCTCTTTGGCCCCTTGAGTGTGGCTCTTCCTAAGCCTTAGGAGTACCCTAATTAAGTTAATAACAATGTACCTACCTATATAGTTTAAGTTTAAAAAATTTGGCTCTCCAAAGAAATTTTAATCGTTGTACTGTTGATATTTGGCTCTGTTGACTAATGAGTTTGCTGACCACTGACCTAGAACCATCCCTTGGGATTTTTATTTGCTCATTCCATGGTGGGCCTGGCCACAGGTGTTTCTAAAGGTCCCTGGGATTGTGATGGGCAGCCAGGGCTGAGAACCTTCCTCTAAGTCTCCTCACCTTCCCCATCAAGCCTTTACCTCCTATTATGTCATGGATTTTTCTCTCTTCTGAGCACCTACCACACTCAAAGCCAGTAGGGATTTCCTATATTATCTCAAATAGATCATAAAGCCCCGTTTAGAGGCAAAACAATCTCCTATTGATCTTCTTTTAATCTCCTAGTGTCTCCACAGTGCCAAACACACTGATAGTAATAGACACTATTTACACAGCATCTATTATGTCATTTATGTTAACCCTAATGGGCAGCATTATTATGCCAATATTGCAAATGAGGAAACTGAAGCCTTCACAGAGGTTAACTTACCCCAAATTATATACCAATTACATGACAGTTATACTTCACCCCAGATCCATGCGACTCCAAGTTATTTCCTCTTGCAAAACAACAAACTTATAATTGATTGAGTTTTAAATAACCTTGTCCAGTTAAATACTTTAAAAAATTAAACAACCATTTGTTTTGGCATGTGGAGTTGTTGAAATGTTGGTTTATATAAACAAAGGTAAGAGAAACAAAGGTCAAAATGCACTTATTCTTACTTTTCAATTGTCTAAAATTATACAATGGACAGTCTATGGCTTCTTGCTTAGGAGCAGCTTGTTAAAGCTACTTCCGGTTCAGAGTCTTTAGATGACGAACTACTTCTCTGCCTCCCCAGATATGAATCTTGCTGAAATGTCCCAGTGTCTTCCCATGAAATGAAATCATTCTTGAAGGGAAAGGGAAATCACCATGTATGCTGACTTCTGTTGGAGGAACCTTCATTTGGGAAGATGACTCAAGGGGAAGAACAGTCACTCATTCTGACATTACAACGGGACAAGCAGGTAAACATCAGGGTGATTTCCTAAGCAGGCCATGCTTTTTTTTTTTTAGTGGATATCAAATTGGGGCCGGTGGCTCCCTCCTACCTCCTGCTTTGCTGTCAGTTAATAGGAGGCACAGGGGTAACAGACTGTGCAGAAGCAGAAGCAGAGATCTGGGAAAAGATCATCAGAAAACTAAACTGGAGTAACCCGGAGTAGTGTATTTTAAAGGCTATTCATTTGCAAATGGAAAAAGGAATAAATTGAGGCACACATGATTCTTGTATAGTTAAAGATGTGTGCTACTTCTTCGGTATCTTCTCTTAGAAAATGGATCGTTAAGCCACGTGTTAACTCGGCTGCCCAGCTAATGAAGTTAATTCATCAACATTTACTTCCATAAAACTAAAAAGCACCTGCAGTGAAGCAATTGTTTCCTTTGAGACTTTATATTTATAAACATCTCCTCCTGAAGAAATGTGAGGCTGCAGCATTAGAGTCAAAGCTGGCCTGCAGAGAAGGGGTTAAAGCCTGCTGGCTGAACTTCCTCAAAGCCTCTTCTCAGTGATGTCCACACTTTCTCAAGACAGCCGGCTGCAGAGCGCTGAGGTCTTAATTTACAAAGAAGCAAAGCACCCAACCCCACCTCCCCACCTAGTTTAAGATAGAAAAGTGTATCCTGTCACTTTTTAACCAAATGTTTAATATTTTGGAGTAAGATTTTAATCAGAAATTGCATAATAATTTTCAGGGGTTTTCAATAAAATATATATTAGCACCAAATTAATTTGTCTTGGTTCACAGTTCACCTGATATATATATCTGAAAGCATGAAAATTATGCACCTGATGTGCTTTTATTATAATCCGCGATTTTGAAACAGATAGGAAAAGTACAAATAAAAACAGCAGTCTAGCAAGCCACCCAAGTCCTAAGTAGTTTTTTGGAAGACATGTCCTCACAAATGACCTTTTGCAGTCTATTTTTCAGTAGGACTATTTCATCAGTGACACAACACACAAGTTACCCCTCTGAAATAACCACCAATCACTCCAGTAAACATACCTTTAAGGACACACAGTGAGTCGCGTGTAAATTGTTACAGGAGACAAGATGGCAGCCACAGGAAACTGAGTGGAAGGTTACAAAATTTCTAAGAGCAGAAGTGGTTTTGAAGTAATAAGTGAGCAACAAAAAATAAACCTAACCTCCGCAGGCTAACCGCCAGAACAAGCAAAAAAGTGCACTGCGCTGCGCCGCGCCTGAGGAAGTGAGGCCAGGGGAGGCTGCAGCTCTCACAGAGGAAGTGAGGCTCCTTCGGGTTTGACAAACCATCTCACTTAAGTCAGATGCATCCTACTTAGCACACGTCTGGCATTTAGTCCTCAAATAATAGAACTCACATAGGCACGCTCAACCATTGGTGTGAAACATGCAGGCAACCTTCAACTTAGAAGGGGAAGTGTTTGGTTTTTTAAAAAATATATTTTTTAGGTGTTTTGTTTTGTTTTCCAATTACAGTTAACTTTCAATATGATGTTGCATTGGTTTCAGGTGTATAGCATAGTGGTTAGACAAGCATATACTTTTTCAAAGTGCCCCCCCCTGAGATTTCCAATACCAACCAGGCACCATATGTAGGGAGAGTGTGTGTGTTTAAAATGGGGGTTCGAATTGATTCCAATTATATGAAGTTCCAGATAAGGCAACATTATGAAGACGGAAGTGGATCAGTGATGGCCTAGGGCTAGAACTGAGGTCTGGGAGAGGAGACAGACCGAAAAGGGGCCATGATGGGGACTCTTGATTGAGTAGAGGTTAAATAACAATAACTTGGCCAAATTCATCAAACTGTACATTAAAAATGAGTGAATTCTATTGTATGTAAATTACACTTCCAAGAAAACTATTTTAAAAAAACTAAGGTTTGTAACTTGGCTTTTCAGGTTTTGGAATACATTTTCCCCCAATAAAAGCATGTTATGAACGGTAGCAAGCTTCCAAGGCTAATCCTCTGCCTCCCTACAATATGAATTATAATGTGGGTGAAATCACATAGCCTGGAAGTCCACTAAGTCCAGGGACTTCAGAACCACAACCCATTTTGCACCCTAAGCCCTACTTGAGAGAGGAAGAGAGGGAAATTGTCAGATGTTAAAAACTAGGCACTGGTGGTTGGAAGTGGAAGGTAGCAGTGGGGAGACCTCAGGAGAGGTGAGGCAGAAAGCCTTCACTGGGCGCTTCTGCACGTGACCGTCCTCTAAGCAAAGCTGTAGCTCATACTTACTAGTTGAAGAGAGGGGAAGCCAGCGGAGGTGCTTATGCTTTGTCGATGGTACTGGCCAAGGTTTGGTGGGAGAGTAAACTGTTTCCTTATTTCCGCTGAAGAATACCTTGGGTTAAAATAGAAAAATCTAAATGAAGTGATTATTTTTTTAAATCATCACAGTTATAGATACAATCTTTGATGGCATGCTATAAAATTTCTGCGTTTGCTGGGCAACCGGCAGAACTGACTACAATGTCCACAGCGGCCCATGGGTGGACTTCTGTGTGACAATATATACCAATGATGGCAAACCTATGACACGCGTGTCAGAGGTGACACGCGAACTCATTTTTTTGGTTAATTTTTCTTTGTTAAATGGCATTTAAATATATAAAATAAATATCAAAAATATAAGTCTTTGTTTTACTATGGTTGCAAATATCAAAAAAATTCTATATGTGACACGGCACCAGAGTTAAGTTAGGGTTTTTCAAAATGCTGACACGCCGAGCTCAAAAGGTTCGCCATCACTGATATATACCCTTGAGAAGTTCACAGAGGCCAGGACGCCCACCATTGTGGCTTCTGCCCAGGACTGGAAGGATGACAGCAGGAGGAGGAAGACGAGCTTGAAGCCCCAGGAAAGGGTGCAGGGCACGCGGCTCCTTCCCAGGCCATTCAGAGGCGTCGGCTCCCTGTGAGGACATCTGTCTCTGACCAGAGTCCTTTAAACCCCCAGCTGTCGTTTTGATCCGGTCATTCTCCTTTACAGCAGTGAAACCCTTCTGGTCGCCTTCTGCTGTAGCAGAAAACGCTAGAGAACTGTGATATGAACATTTCTACCTCCCGAGGCACCTGAGGTGGTGTCTGAAATCCTGAGGACTGCCTATTTTCCACACTGCTCCTAGTGCAAGATCCTTCCAGTCACCCATCCTGACATTGCCGAGCACTCAGTCAGCATCCCTGGTGGCCGGATGGAGCACATGAGAGTTGTTCTCTATTGTCCACGCAACCTGCTGGCATGAGCCTGCTGAGCAGTGAGATGTTGGCTTAGGGGCAGGTTGATTTGGGCATTTGTTCGCCATTTGTTTGGAGCTCAGAACACATGTTCTCAGGAAATCAGTTGTTGGTGGTTGGATTCTGAGGCTCGCTCACAGGCATGTACTTAAACCACGAGGCCACCACAGACTATAACTAGAAACTAACAGACTATTGAGGATCGATGAGATCATGTATTTGAAAATGCTGTGTTTCAAATAGGAATATGTACATTTAAAATTGTATCATTTTGAAATATTATGAATAAAGCTTAATATGTGTTCTTCACTATGATATGTGGTAGGGCATAGCACAGGTTTCTGACAGCATTAGTGAGGTTTCTAACAAGGTCTCTGTGGCTCCCAACCTTGGCAATGCAGTTCACCCAGAGAAGCAGGAAACGTGTTCTGGTCCCACCCATGGCACCCAGTCTCCCACCTCAAAAGTACTTCAATTTCCTTTCAGGATTTGCACACTCCTGGTGTACATTGTCTAGTCCTAGTCATAACTACAAACCCAAGGGGTGGGCACATTACCCAACACAGGACATTACCCAACAGAGGGCAATGGTCTCTGCTTCCCCATGCTCTGAATGATGAACGGATACAAGAAGGAAGAAAATGGCTGGAGCACACTCATGGCAGTGGAGGTCCCTTCCATTCTGATGGGATGATGTGTGAAACCCAAGAGGAAGTTATAGCCGCTCATATTCCTTGCCCTTTTTAATTTCTTGAAACATATTTATTTTTATAAAAGTATAAGAAGAATACTAAGATAAGGAGTAAGTATTCTATTAGCCATCAGGGACGTGCAAGTCAAAACCACAAGGAGATGCCACTTCACAACCACTAGGATGGCTATGACAAAAGGGATGGGCAAGAACAAATGTTGGTGAGGATATGGAGAAACTGAAGCCCTCGTACATTGTGGGTGAGGATGTAAAATGGGGAAGCTGCTTTGGAAACCAGTTGGGCAGTTGCTCAAAAAGTTAAACAGTTCTCCTACATCTCAGCACTCCTAGGCATATATCCAAGAAACCTGAAAACATTCTTCCACATGGAAACATATACATGTTTTATTAGTCATTCATAGTAGCCCAAAGTGGAAACAACCCATCATCTTATGAATGGACAAACAAAATGTGGTCTATCAGACAATGAAGTATTATTCAGCAATAAAAAAGGGGGGAACCTGATATATACGACAACACGGATGAACCCTGAAAAAATTATGCAAAGTGAAAGAAGCTAAACCAAAAGATCACATATTATATGATTCTTTATATGAAATGTCCAGAATAAGCCCTAGTTGCCTAGGGCTGGGAGGGTTGGAGGCAAATAGAGAGTGACTTCTAATGGAACTGAGGTTTCTTTGTGGCGGGGGGGGGGGGGGGGGATATAGAATGTTCTAAAATTGACTGTGGTTATGGATGCCAACTCTGTGAATATAATAAAATCCACTGAATTATACATGTTAAATGGGTGAATTGTGTGGTGTGTGAATTATTTCCAAATAAAGCAGATAGATAGGTACGCACAGATTGATAAAGATAGAGACATAAATGTGTCTGTGTGTGTAAGCATTCTATGGAAACAAGAGTGAAAGCAAGAAATGTCCAATTTAGCATGACATCTGGGAATAAAGGAAAAGTACAGATTTTGATCCCAAGTGCTCAAGAGGTTGATTTTCATTACAAGTTGGACAGTCACCAATTTCTAAAAAGATCAACAGATTAGACCACTGTCCAAAACAAAAGGCCCGTCTTACATAAATAACATTCTATCTTGTGTTTGGCACCACAGAAACCCACACCAGCATGGCAAGCATTTATTTGCTTACACAGAAGATGACCACAGTCACAGAATGCTGAGACAATGAGCAAAGGCACTATTTTATATCCTAGTCGACTTTCCACAGACGGGACTGACTGCTCTTGCGACTTGTCTCCAGGTCCTCCCCGCAAGACCTCTCAAATAGCCCAGGTGAGTGTCCTGGCCATTCTAAAGTCCTTCCTGTCATAGACCAGGGGGTCTCCTTGAAATGGGGATATCTGAAAATGTTCAGGAAAGGAAGTGGCATTGTGTGAGGATATCATGGAATAGCAGGAGGGATAGGTTTTTGCATTCATTTTGAGGTGAAATCTGTTATCCTAAGCCAAAGCCCCAGTGCTTTTTTTCATCGTGAAATTATAATGTTCCTGCTCTCCAATCTTCCTTAAACAGAGTGAGCTGGCACTTCTGCGGCAGCCCTTCACCTACGTTTTCTAATTCAGATCTATACAACTGCTCCTCCCTAACAGGTAGTGTGAATTACTTAGCCTGGCCAGTACCTAAGGGTCCTATTTCTACAGAATCAATTCTACAAAAGGTTGTTATGCCGGTCCCTCCAAAACTGTCAATAGGAGGTGAATTGTTTGTCCTTAAAATGAAAACAGTTAATTATTCCACATGGAAAAGAATTGCCTCGCATCACTTAAAGAACTTCAAAATAAAATATTTCTGGAGAGGCCCTATGCTCACATTAAACTAGCAAAAATAGGCTGGAATGATGAAATTACATATTGGTCAGGCTGTGGGAAAAGCAGCATGGCCCACACCCCTGTGGGTTGTATATGGGTTCAGTGTCTCCAGAAAGCAATACTATAATATGCAATAAGAACTATAAAACTGTCATTACTCTTCCTTCTAATTCTTTCACTTTGGAGAATATGCACAATGGAATTCATACAAACAAAAACATAATTTGAGCAGAAATGAGCATAAGAACTCTGTATATGGTAGCAAATCTTTGAAAATAACTAAAACAGCCAACCCTGGCAGAACACTAAGTAAATAATAGAATAAAATAGAAGAAATATGATTTTACCATTTAAAATAACAAAAAAATATGAATTAGGTTGACCCGTGGACATGTGCATACAAAATAAATTACAAGTAAAAAGTAATATGTGGAACTGAATAGATATACTTTTTAATATATGTGTAAATATTCCACAAGGATGAGAAATCCTTTTGGATAGTTATATAAAGGCAGTTTAATAACTACCCATTCAGTTCTTTTTCCTGCAAAGTTGCTTAAGTTCATAATTTTAAAAAATGCATACATATAGTTAGGTGCAGGCACACATGTACCAGTTGAGATTTTTTAAAACATGTAAACATCAGCCATTAGGTTTACTAATATGGAGCTTCATTCTCAAAAGAGCACCTAGCACCTCAGTGTCTAAAGCAGCTCTCTTCTCTAGGCCAGCCCCAGTGAGAGGGAAAGCCTGCCTACACAAACAAGAGAACCCAGCCGGGGCAAGAGCTCATGCAGGCTGTCCACGCAGGCATTGCGTGTGCGTTTTATTTCCTTTGCATTTAAGTCTCAAACCGGATCCAACATATCTCATGTAATTTCCATGATGCTAGATTATATTATGACAATATTTCCCTGATGAACTAAGATACTCTTCTTCTAATTACTCAAAATGCTGTACACATATTATCTTTATTTTTACTAATTTAATTGGGAAGATGCCTTGGAGTTTGTTTAAAATGCTGACACAGTAAGACCTCGATATCATGGACCGATTCAGGAGAGGGGGTGTCTGTCAAAGCCGAAAACCCGTTATAGAATAAAGTAGGTTTTCCAAATGCATTTGTTAAAAATTGACAAATTAGTTTACCTTTTACTTATGTAGACACATTTGTGTGATTAAAATTGAGTATGTATGAAAAGTTTAATTTCACAGACAAGTCTTCTATATGTATTACTGTGACTTGAAATTTATACTGAATAGGACTGGTAAGTGCGTGCATTCACCAGTCACTTAGAGTAAAGAAATACACACGGCTGGGCGTGGCTTAGGTCGCCTGGGAACATCCCAGGCAGGCATTACAATGGCTGCAGAAACCAATTACCACACAATGCGGTGTCATCAGCATTCCCCGAACACTGTTTATGAACAGTGACTCTCGGCTTTAAATGTGTAGACTATACTTGTAGACATGTGATATTTATTGATGTCAGTGAAATTACTACAGTGTTTTTTCCCCCAACATATGGCCCATTCGCTAAAATTTATTAAAAATAACAGTGAGTGCAAAACAAAACAAAACAAAAAAACCTGTTAATTTAATTATAAGCAAATCTTGGTTAAAAGCATTTTAAAATTAACAGGGTGTTATTGTTCACATATGAAATATGGACTGGAAATTTTGTCTGCTAAATCTGAAGTTCGTTCAATCGACGTCCGCAAAATTGAGGGTTTACTGTACCTCTATTCAGGAGTCAAAATGGTGGAAGGGGGTGAATAGTGAAGCTCTATGGGTTTATTTAGATGACAGATAATCGGGATATATAAGTACCAGCGGAACTAATGAGAGGGCAGAGCTTGTCAAGTGTGGCCTACGGACCATTTGCATCAAAGTCATCAGCTTCTTAATAAAAATGCAGATTCCTCAACATTACCCCAATCCTGAATCAGCATCTCTGTGGTGTGGTCTGGAAACTCCGGGTGACTTATACGTCCAATAAAGTATAACATTCACTGATAGTGCAAGACTATGAGAGTGTGGTTGGTTCATTCATTCATTCATAAAACATGGAGGGCACACAAAACGCCCAGCTCTTTGCCAAGTGCTAGGGATTGAAGTTCAAGAAGATACTATTGCTGCTCCTGGAAGCTCAGTCCAGTGGGTGGGAAGGTGGAAGACAGATGGTGAATTGAACACAGTTATAACACAATATACTAAGTATTATAATGTAGGAATGTGCAGTGCCTTTTAAGTTATGAGGAGGAAGTTACTAATTCAGCCCAGGAATGCTTAGGAGGCTTCTGGGATAAGAAGACTTTTGAACCATATTTTGAAGGGAAAAAAATGAGAAGGAGCCAACGTGATGGAAAAGCAGACAATGCACTTCAAGCATTAAAAAAACAAAAAACATTTCTTAACATCTAGACATTAGGTTTCCATACTCCTTCTTTAAGTATTTTAACCACCTGGCTGCCCCAAGTCTTTACAACAGAGATAGGGAAAAGAGCAAAGAAAAAGGAGAATTAGTCCTGAGCTCTGACAGTTGCCAGCTATTTGAATTCAGTACTGGAATCCAGGCTGCATCTTAGTTTCATTACATGTAACTGGGCTACATGACCTCCTGGATGGGCAGCCTTCCAGCTCTAACTGGCAAAGATGCTCAAGAATCTCCAGGCGGAACAATCAGCAGCATGATCTACACCCGCAGCTGTGCTAGGAAACCAAGCACCGGAAGGCTTCGCTCTGGCTGTCATCTCTGAGAGAAAATTCTCTCACTATGCTGGTATGGTCAGCAGCCAATGTGGCTGGAAGGATTATAAAGCTGATTGAAGAGAAAACCTTTGCCTTTAAGTATTTAAAGAAGTCTAGGGTTTTCCTGAATCTGACATGTATTAAATAACAGTGAAAAGGGTAGAATAAAGAAAAGCAAACATATAATTTACTCTTAGTAACTAATACCTGACTGTAAAACACTCAACAAATACAAAGTATAAAGTACATAGCTAGTAATAAACAATAATTATGGACATTTGTGGGTGGCATATGTAGCCACAAACACATGGTATAATTGAACCTTCAAAATAGCCATTGTTCAAGACTAGAAATGATTCAGATCAAGTAAGCCGTGAAAGAATATTACCCCCAAACTTTCTGAATTATAGTTAGGGCAGTGTAGTATTTAAAAAAATAATAATGATTTTAAAATTTGTTGTATGTACCTCTGAATGATGTCAATAGCACTGGGTTGGGTCACAGTGTATGTCATGTATAAGGTCCAGAAACACAGGCGAGTAGTTCCTGGAGTTGACCACATAGAAATGATCTAAGGCTTTGTTTGAGGTGTATCCTCAGATACTTGTAGTAAAGTACACCTGTACATTTAAAAGGCTATGAAATGAATTTCCAAAGCAAATTTTATATATGTATTATGTATCTATATAAAACTCTAATATGCAAATCGACTGAACAGTAGAACGACCGGAGGAATGACCGGTCGCTATGATGCGCACTGACCACCAGGGGGCAGACGCTCAACGCAGGTGCTGCCCCCAGCCCACAGGCCCCGACCAGCGGTGATGGGGGGAAGGGGGGGAGCTGGCAAGCAGGTGGCACCAGGCCAGCCAAGGCAGGTGTGAGTGGGGGCCCCGATCACCCCGCTGGTAGCCCTACAGATCAGCCCTGATCGCCGGCCAGGCCTAGGGACCCTATCTGTGCATGAATTTCGTGCACCGGGCCCCTAGTATATAATATTATATGATGCATATTATATCTATTCACATATATATATCTCTATCCTTGCATATAAATACATGCATACATGTTTTGAGCAATGAAGTCTCTTTTAAATCCTCACCTGAAGACATGCTGAGAGAGAGAGAGAGAGAGAGAGAGAGAGAGAGAGAGAGAGAGAAACATTGATGTGAGAGAAACATCAATCAATTGCCTTCAATGCCCCAACCAGGCACTGAACCTGAAATCCAGGTACATGCCCTGATCGGGAATCCAACCTGCAGCCTTTCTGTGCACGGGAAGACACTCCAACCAACTGAGCCACTCCAACAAGGGGAGCAAAGAAGTTCTGAATGAATTCCTCAGAAGTTTGCCAGCCTGAGGCTTCGTAATAGATATTTCAGCTTGATATTGTCTTATATTTTCCATCCCTCTCGTAAAGAGACATGCCATACATGTACAACTTCTATAAAGATGATTTGACAGGTGGAAACATGATTACAAAGAGACATGTGCTCCTGATAAACAAGCTGGAGAATTTACGTTTCTTCCTCACGTGGGAGGAATCCCAAATCTCTTTCACTTGGAAAATTCCTCTGAACACAGAAGCGTTTTTATTAGATGACTTAAGTGTTGGCAGGGTCCCACAGCAAGCCTAGAGGAGGATTACTCAATGTCTTCATGCCTCTGTAAGGCACCCACTCTTCCAGGTCCTTACTTATCATGATGTAAGTTAGTTTCTCTCCTGACATCATCACCATCCACTGATGTGGCAGCATAATCACCTAAAACAGTGGTTCTCAACCTTGGCTGCACATTAGAATCACCTGGGAATCTTTTTAAAGTCCTGATTTCTGGGTCTCATCCTCTGGAAATTCTGTTTCTTTGTTACTAATGTTGTGGCCCCAACCCATAACGAAGAAACAGAATTTCCGGAGGATGAGGCCCAGAAATCAGGATTTAAAAAAGATTCCCAGGTGATTCTAATGTGCAGCCAAGGTTGAGAACCACTGACCTAAAAGAACACCTGTAAATGTCAAGTGCTTTTTGTTTTAACTGTTTAAAGAAAAAAGGGTTTCTTCAGAAAAATGTGTTGAGAATAAAGAAACGGCACTAACATATGTAAACTGAAGTCCCAAACGAGGAGAGACAAAACAGGAACAGAAGGAATACTTAAAGAAATACTGTTGACAAAAAAATACCAAAGATGCAGATTCATAAAGCTCTACAAATGCCCTTCAGAATCTATATAGAAAACCAACCTAGACACATCACAGTAAAACAGAAAGAGAAAATTTAAATGTTCTTAAAAAAATCTGCAGGAAAGACACATTACCTTCAAAGACACATTAGAGACATATTACTTCAAAGTGTAATAATAAGACTAATAAGTGATTTCACATTTAAAAAGGTGAAATCCAAAAACCAATAAAATGACATCTTTAAACTGCTGAAAGAAAACTACCAATCTAGACTTTTCCACCCAGTGCAAATACCCTTCATTAGTAAAGGATAAACGCTTCATCAGATAAACAAAGGGGAGAGAATTTATTACAAGCAGAGCCATACTAAAAGAATAGTAAAGAGACTTTTTCAGGCAGGAGACAATGATCCCAGAAGGAAGCACAGAGTGCTGAAAACAATGAAATATGCCAACAGGGTAAGTACATAAGTAAATCTCAGTGACAGTGACTATACAAAGTAATAATAATAATAATGCAGAGTTTAAAATATACATCAACAACACAAAAGGTGAGAGGGGTAAACGGAGTTCAGATGTTCTAAAGTTCTTACACTGTTTCAGAAATGGTAAAAGTACCAATTAATATTACAACCCTAGTAAGTTGATTATGTATTGTTGTAATCTCTATAGAAACAATAGACAGATTGAAAAAAAAAACATGGTAAGATTATATGTTTAAATTGAAATTTAGCAGTGATCATATTAAAGTGCACTAGGCCCCTAGTATTAAATATAAACACATAAATTCTCCAATAAGGGAAAAATCACCAAATTACATTAAAAAACTTTGCTATTTACTGGAGACATACTTTACTTAATAACAGATTGTCCATGTTTTTGGCTATCCTATCTAATAAAGATGGAATATGCAAATTGACTGTGACCTCACAACAAAATGGAGGCACCCACAGCCAATAAGGAGGGAATATGCAAATTGATGTGGCAAAGATGATGCGGGAGGCAGCGGCCAGAGCAGGGAAGCTGGTGCCAGCAGCCAGGGGAAGGAAGGCCTATTCTTGCAGGAATCTTCCTGCATTGGGCCTCTAGTTACAAATAAAGCTGCTATAAAAAAGTCCTGTGCAAGTCTTTATATGGACATATTCTCTCATTTCTCTTGGGTAAATGCCTAAACTGTTTACAAAGTGGTGAAAAAAGTTATGCAAAAACGACCAAAAGAAAGATGGTGAGCTCTAGTAACACCAGGCAAAAAGGACTTTGTGAGAGATCTCTAGCTCTCCAGCTGTGGTTTCTCACCCATCTCCCTAGCAACCCACCATGTAGATGGCTGCACAATGGTGTGGTTAGAACCTGTGGTCTTGGAGCAAAACCACACAACCTAGCTAAAGAGCAAATAAACCAACCTCTCAAAACAAACGATCATCTGCATGTTTTGGCTTTGACTCCTCTTTGACGAGTTCAATCTCTGAGGAAAACGCGGGTCATAAGAGCTCTCAACAAGCTGACCAACGATCTTGAAAGCAGCATCTTGAACCACAGAAGAATTTGTGGAATGAAATTTACCAATCTCATGAAATGAAAATAGGTGTGCCTCCGGATGTCGAGGAAAACCTTCCCAATGACTAGGATTGCGGAAGATTCGAATAGCGTTTCAGTGGGAACAGGAAACCATGCTAGTATTCACTGAGTGCTTACACTGCTCCGGCCCCGTGCTGAGCATCTGATGTGCACCATTTCACTGAATCCTCACAGCAACACTATGGACCAAGTTTATCTTCCCCATTTGACAAAGGCAAAACTCAGGGCTGGAAGTGTCCGGAGCCAGGATTTGAACCCAAGCTATCTGACTTCAAAGACCATGTTCTTAGTCACTATGATTATATAAACTTAAAAAATTGTATTTAAATCCAAGCACACTATTAAAAATCTATAGAAGGGAAACCACTAGAACAGTGGTTCTCAACCTTCCTAATGCCACAGCCCTTTAATACAGTTCCTCATGCGGTGGTGACTCCCAATTTCATTGTTACAAATTGAACGTAATTAAAGCATAGTGATTAATCACAAAAACAATATGTAATTATATATGTGTTTTCCGATGGTCTTAGGCGACCCCTGTGAAAGGGTCGTTTGACCCCCAAGTTGAGAACCGCTGCACTAGAAGGAAATACTATTCACAGTTATGTTAGAGAGGCAGGGTAAGTGTGTGTGTGTGTGTGTGTGTGTGTGTGTGTGTGTGTTTCCTATTCTCTTTTCTTTCTCCAAATGGTGCTGTGGTTGCCATAATTTTATGACAGAAATCATGTATGTACACACACACACACACACATACACACACACACACACACACATTTTAACCTACAATGCTGTCCGCTTTCTGAGTAACATAAATTCTTCTGTTGAGACACAGGAATGAGCTTGAACATCCTAAGAGTCACTTGAGGGCTCCTTTCAACACTACTATTTTGTTTCCAAGTCTCTTCCTGGGATTTCTAAATAAAACTGTGTTCTCAGCATACTTTGAGCTCTTGTACCCACTTCCTGATCTACCTGGGCTCAATTAAACTCAGCAAACATTGCTGGGTGCTACTGATGAAGAGCACCTTGTTTCTCTACTCTGGTTTGTGATTTATCTAAGTTATGTGTCCTGGGCATGGCCAGCTCCTTGGCCACTTAGAGGCCACAAGCTGTATTTTCATCGAGGGCCATACAATGGGGCTATTTGTTTTCAGATGCGCTGACCATAGCAGCGAGTTAGCAGCATTTACGTGTCTTGGTGAGGTGGCTTCAGTAAGACTCCGACAGCCTTCTGCTACCCAAGGTGACTGCAGCTCTGGATTAAAAATGCCTTTTACTCTTAGGTAAAATGGGGAGAATATAACTCCCTCCCTTTTTGTGAGTGTCCTCTGTCAAATTGTGGAACTTATTGAGGCGACTGAGAAAGGTTTTTTGCCCTTGAACATAGCATCAACCTGTGTCGGACAACTGAAACTATGTTGAGGACTGTAAGGTTGGCTGTATCTTTGTGAGCGCCCTTTACAGCCATGGTTCTCAAAGTGTGGTGCCCAGACCAACATCAACGTTCCTGTTAGTAATGCAATTTCTTGGGCCTCACCCCAGACCTATTGAATCTTACACTTTGGGGGTGGGGCCCAGCAATTTGTGTTTTAACAAGCCCTTCAGGGAATTCTGATACATTCTCGTCTGAGAGCTACTGCTCTATTTTGACCAAACAAATTCCAGCTCTACTGGCCAGCCTTCCCTTTTTCTCATCCTTGCTCAGAGACTTCGGACCCTTCCTCAGCCTAGCTAACACTGCCCAGCTAGTTAATTTGAAAAATTAAGATTCTAACAGACATTCTTTCAATGACGCTTACATTTACTACTTAGTATGCCACTTTATACAAATAGTTATTTCACCTAGAAGTAACCACTTCCCCCATTCCCTTCTTCCCCAGTCCCAAACCATTTCCATCTTTTAACATTTATTTTAGATTGAAGAGTGAAAACAATGCTTCTTAAACCAGAGAAACTGCTGGGGTCCGACCCCAGCAGGTCCAGGGGTCCCCAAAGGTGTGGACGGAGTCGGCGAAGAAGGGATGACACGGAAACAGCGTTCAGTTGATCAGCAGCCTAGCCAGGATCTCTAGCCAAGTTCTGGTCAGGATCTCCAGCGAAGTTCTGGTTAGGATCTCCAGCCAGGTTCTGTGTCCATGTTCTCTTGCTAGGTTCTCCAGCCAGGTTCTCCAGGTTCTCCAGTCAGGTTCAGTCACCAGGTTCTGTAGCCAGGTTCTTCAGCCAGGTTCTGTTGCCAGGTTCTAGTCAGGTTCTCTTGCCAATTTCTGTAGTCTGGTTCAGTCCAGGTTCTTCAGGTTCTCTCGCTAGGTTCTGTCTCTAGGTTCTGTGGCCAGTTTCTGTCCAGAATCTTTTGCCATGTTCTCTCGCTAGGTTCTGTCTCCAGTTTCTGTCCAGGATCTTTTGCCATGTTCTCTCCAGCGAAGTTCTTCTGTCTCTAGGTTCTGTGTAGGTTCTGTGTCTAGGTTCTGTTCTCTTGGTTCTGTCTTCTAAGTTCTGTCTCCTGTTGTCTTGTTACATCTGTATTTATACCAGTTGATTCCAATCCTATCAATCTCTATTCCAAAGGTTAGGGCGTTTCTTATCTCCATTCCAGGGAGTAAAGATTATGTAGCTTAAGCATGATTGTTCGTAGTTAAAGTGATTAATTACCCGCCTGGCACTTAGTTAAGAGGTTTTATTCCCTCCCTAACTTCAGGGGAAAATCCCTACCTGGGGAAACAACCTTTCTCAGAGAGGTGACCTTGGTTAAAACACATAGTGCCAAGAAGGTGAGCAAACATATTAAGAACAGTATGCCATATATGCCAGGTCCCTTGAAACAGCAAGGATGGACCGGCTCCCGGCAAGAAACGGCACTGTTCCTACATTATTAAGCGATAAATGGTTAACTATTATTTCCTTTTAAAAAAGCTCTAAAGTGAGGGGGAGTAGAGACTAGAAGGGGGAATGTTTTGGGAAAAAGAGCAAGGTTAGGAATGCTAGAGAATGAAGAGAATCTCTTAGTTAAGAAGAATAGGAAGGAAAGATGAGACATAAACCTAGAAGTCTGACATTGATTTATTCTTTCAACAAATATGTATTGAGCATCACCCATTCGATTTACAGTGAGGAAAGCAAACAAAGTCCTGCCCTTAAGAAGCTTATAGTTGAACTAGAGGCCCGATGCACAAAATTCATGCAAGGGGCTTGGCCCTCACAGCCCTGGCTTCATCCAGAAGGTCGTCCAGATGGTCGTTCTGCTGTTCAGTCTAATTAGCATATTAGCTCTTTATTATATAGGGCATGCTTTGATGCCTGAGCTTCTGCCATCATTATTTTGTATCAAGCATTGCCCTGTCCACTGATCTTCCAGTTCACGGCACTTCTGTGTTTCATGACAGTGGTTATCTGAGGCAAGAGAATCTTTTGGCGCATTTATGGGAGGGATGGAGATGATTGAAATGAGGGAAAATTATTCAAAAAGGAAAAGTAACCAGATCCCATCTCAACAAACCAAAGTTAGCCACTCACAGAGCAAAGGAAATCTCCCTGAAGCTTCTAAAGTTTATATCTTTTTAGGTTCCAAGTGTTATGCACATTCTATAGAGCCAAAACATTTTCATAACAGCTCTTCCATGATATGTCATATCTCCATTTTACAGAAAAGGAAACTGAAGCTGGGAAGAGTTGGGTGACTGAGTCGGGTTCTGAAGCAGAGCCTGTGTGTTCTGACCTAAGGAACCACGTCTTCCTCTCCGAAGTGTCCCTGTCCCCTGACCCCCTTGCCCGGACAGGCATATTTACACTCATTTAACTTTAACACTCATCCTTTTCCGGAAGTAAGGCCTAGCCTTCTGACAACATTTTCTGGGAAGCCACCATATCTTTGATCATTTCTGCAAATAACTTTTCCTGCTGACATCAGATAGAAAGAGGCTTATTTTGTGTTCTACCTACCACTTGCCATAAAAATTCTAATGCTGCGTCCTTAATAAAATTTCTATCTAGTTACAATAAGATCCTTTACTCATCATGTACTGTTGGTCATATTAGTATGATATACGCAGAAGTAAAAAAAATATCTTAAATCACTTCCTAATATAATGGGAGTACACTCCAGTTACTAAACAGTTATTCAAGTTGACAGTTTTTAGTGTAGTATTTGCTTTGGTGAAATTGTGAGGCCTGAGTTATGAACCAAGGAGGTATTTTAAGTCAAGAATACTGGCTAAAAACATCAGCTCATCTAATTGGAGGGAAAGAGATTTTTTTATGCAGTACTTTTTTCATAACATTACAATGACAGAGTATTAGATAACACTATATTTATTGTATAAAAATATTA
Source organism: Myotis myotis (assembly GCF_014108235.1). Lineage (NCBI taxonomy): Eukaryota > Metazoa > Chordata > Mammalia > Chiroptera > Vespertilionidae > Myotis > Myotis myotis. The sequence goes on along the minus strand of NW_023416316.1, from coordinate 43,268,948 downwards.
TAACACTATACTTATTGCAAAATATATACTAGTGGGTATAAATTATTCTTTTTAAAAAAATAATTTTATTGACTTCAGAGAGGAAGGTAGAGGGAGGGAGAGAAAGCTAGAAACATCAATGATGAAAGAGAATCATTGAGCAGCTGCCTCCTGCATACCCCCCACTAGAGATCGGGCCACAACCTGTGCATGTGCCCTGACCAGGAATCAAACCATGACCTCCTTGTTCATAGGTCGATGCTCAACCAACTGAGCCATGATGGCTGGGTGGTACAAATTATTCTTAATGCTGAGAAATTATAAGAGACTAGAGGGCATGAATGGTAAAGTTATAGGAACTTTTTGAAAGATATATGGCAAGGGTGAAGATTGTATATAAAGAAATTAATTTTTCTCTATTAATTGATGATTTCTCCCTTATTATTCATCTTAAAATCAAAACTGTCAAGAACCTCAAAATAATTATAAGGATGACCTAAAGACATTGTCTTTAGCCTCCTAGAAAATAATGCAAAATACTTGTAATTGGGAACATATATGACAATCTTTCCTTTTATGTACTGAGGCTGTTTCTTTTTAAAAATCTTTCTTTTAAAGAAAACTTTAATATGAAACGTCTAGATTTTCAAGTTAATACATAATAACAAGGCTAGCTAACTCAGCCAAACTTTGAACACCATCTTTGCCATCCTTGTCCTGGAATCCTTTTCCTTCTGGCCGTGAGCCTCAGACTTTAGCATCCATAAGATTAGCTAGGGAACTGGTCAGTGATGCAGATTCTGGGCCCCATCTCCAGAGATTCTGATTCATGAGACTTTAAATTCATAAAGCACAGCCAGCATCTGTATTTTTAACAACCCCAGGGGGTTCAGGTGTAGCCCACCTAAGCACATCTTGAGAACAGGCAACAACTGCCTCATGAACTCAAAGCCATTGAAAAATCTGACTAAGAAACCTAGGTCACTGCTAAACCAACCTGGAAATCTCAGGTAATAATACATACTTGGGGCTCACTCAGGTGGAACCTGGAAAAACTGTCTGTGTGGCTCTGTCTGTGATTTCCCCCTTCCTCAGCGGAGGGATGACTTATTCATAAGGCAGTATGGTCAAGGTTCCCAGGATAACCTCAGTAAACATTTTCCTCCTCACCACTACGTAAACAAGATAAAGGCACTTTAGATTACAAAAGTTAAGAAAGAAGAAAGAGGAAGTAGGAAAGAAGGAAGAGAAGGAATTTTTTCAGGGAAAAAATAAAAGAAAGGTAGTATTTGCTCACGTAAGTAGGGTGAACTGCACAGTAAATTTGGAATAACTACCGGGTCTGCTTCAGAAGGCATGTCCTCAGCTAAGCCAGCAAACTGGCCAGTAACCAAATAGTAAGAGTTGGGAATTATTCCTTTTCTGGCCTCATATTTTCTGCAGAGTCCATGAAGGTTTAGTAGGATGGTCTCCTTCACAAACCTTAATCTGTAACAAACTATGGAATGGAATGGCAACCCTCAGTGAGATCTTGCCGACCAAATTCTTCTTTAGTAGCCACCCACACACCACAGAGGATATGCAAATTCTGCCATAAGTCTGGCTATTACATTAAGAATGTGTCTGACTGTTGATATCATGGTTCCTATTGAAATGCTCTCCTATGCAGTTTCCAGTATTAAACTCAAAGGAAAAACACTTTCCTAAAATATAGCTTTCTTTTGACCTTCAACAGGAGAATAACAACTTTAACTTCCTATAGTTCTAGAATACTTTGTGCTTTAAAAGCCTCTTGCATTTGAACACAATTCAAAATCTTGGCCTCACCTTCTTCCCTCAATACATGAATGTATAGTTATAATCCTGAGGGTGATCAAGTGCCTGTGCATCAAATGATTGCGCTAAACATTCTAAGGCAGCGGTTCTCAACCTGTGGGACGCGACCCCTTTGGGGGTTGAACACCCTTTCACAGGGGTCGACTAAGACCATCGGAAAACACATGTATAATTACATATTGTTTTTGTGATTAATCACTATGCTTTAATTATGTTCAATTTGTAACAATGAAATTGGGGGTCACCACAACATGAGGAACTGTATTAAAGGGTCCCAGCATTAGGAAGGTTGAGAACCACTGCTCTAAGGTGAAGTTAATACATGAGAATCAACATGAATGAGATTGTAGAAATGAAAGGCCTAAAACTGGTTTCTGAAATAAAATGGTGGAGAGGATATGTGGTGGGCACAATGCCAACATCCACACAGCTCTTCCTGTGGCATCCCTTTTGGTCAAGAACAAGGTGTGCCCCACAAGAAGGCAGCTGAACATAACTCCAGCTTTGCTAGTCTCTTATTTTAGCATAACTTCCAGAGCCTTACAAAGGCTCCCCTCCCCCACCCAGAGCCTCACTGCTATGAAGTAGGCAAGTCAACTATTACTTGCCATGCTTGGAATTCCCACCACTCTAAAGCTTATAGGAAGTGTTTCATTGGGTTGAATGACTAGTGACTTTAGAGAATCCTACGTAATAAAAGCCTAATATGCTAAGTGTCCAGTCGTCTGTTCATCCGTTCAACCAACCAAAGCGTAATGTGCTAATGATATGCTAAGGCTGCTCAACCAATCACTGTGATATTCACTGACCACAAGGGACAGATGCTCCGACTGGTAGGTTAGCTTGCTGCTGGGGTCCGGCCGAGATCGGGACTGAGCAAGAAAAGCCAGACACACCCTGGAGCCCTCCTGTGGTTCCTCTCCGGCTGGCCAACCTCCCGCGTCCCTCCCCAGCCCCACTTGTGCACCGGTGGGGTCCCTTGGCCTGGCTTGCACCCTCTCACAATCCAGGACCCCTTGAAGGATGTCAGAGAGGTGGTTTCGGCCCAATCCCATAGGCCAGGCCAAGGGACCCCACTGGTGCACAAATCCATGCACCGGGCCTCTAATAATATATAAACTAAACCTACTATGGTGTCAGACCATTATATCAGCTTAATCTACTATTATTTCCACTAATCTTATGCAGGAACATTAAGAAAATGAAGTCCAGACCATCACATGGTGGTATAGGGGGCTGAAGAAGATAATGAGTCCCCAAAGCAATTGTGGGAATGGGGATCCAGTCTTTTTTCAGGAGGAATGGAGAGTAAAGAAGGTAAAATCAGGCTTTCAAGGCTAATCTCTGACAAATGCATTTTGAATCAAACCCTTGTTCCAAGGACAGAACAATGCACTCTGTGCCTTAGGACATCCTAGGGCCAACTTTGCTCATTTCCCAGTTTTCCTTAGATTAGAAAATTAGTTTAAATGCATGTTGGCTATAAATAAAAGTTAACAATAAAAGCCTGCCCTAACAGATGCAAGGAAGTCTGCAAGAAATTTTTTACAATAAGCAAATCTATTAAGATATACAAATTCTAGTTATAAAACAGTCATAGGGATATAAAGTACAGCATAAGGAATATAGTCAGTAATCTATACTAATAAAAGGGTAATATGCAAATTGGTCAGGATACCCTCACAGTAACAACTGAACAGCAGGCTGCATGGGGTGACCAGACCAGCAGGGGGGTTAGTGAGGAATGACCAAATCATTGAACAGCAGGCTGCGTAGGGTGACCAGGCCATCAGGAGGGTTAGTGAGGGACGACCAAATGACTAAACAGCAGGCTGTGTGGGGCAACCAGGCCGGCAGGGGTTTAGTGAGGGGTGATCAGGCTGACAGAGGGGGGCAGTGAGGGGTGACCAGACCAGCAGGGGGCAGTTGGGGGCAACCAGGCCAGCGGGGGTGGGGGGGGGTAGTTAGGGGCGACCAGGATGGCAGGCAGAGGTGGTTAAGGGTGATCAGGCTGGCAGGGTGGGGGCAGTTAGGGGCAATCAGGCAGGCAGGCAGGTGAGTAGTTAGGAGCCAGTGGTCCCGGATTGTGAGAGGGAAGTCCAACTGCTGGTTTAGGCCCGATCCCGAGGGGTCCCGGATTGGAGAGGGTGCAGGCTGGGCTGAGGGGACACCCCCCCCCCCTGCACAAATTTCATGCACTAGGCCTCTAGTATTGCAATAATTATGCATGATGTCAAATGGGTACTAGATTTATCTGGGTGATCACTTTATAAGTTATAGAAATGTCTAACCACTATGCTAATATAATATTGTATATCAACTGTAATTAAAATTTTTTTAAATAAGCAAATCTAACAAGAAATTATCTTTAATATCCTCCTGCTAACTTATATAATCATTTTCCAAGAATGATAACCTTAGTTCAAATCCTGCTTCATCCCATACTAACTGTCTGATCTTAGGCAAATTAGTTGACCCTGTTAAACATGATGGGGTGGGCCCAAGCATTGAGACACACAGAGAGGAGGCTCTAAGCAGATGTTGTAAAGCAATAGAAGTCACGAGTGAGCAGGAGCCATAAGGGGAAGATGTCGACAGGACTAGCAGAGGAGGCAGAGGAGCAGGTAGAGAAAAGAGGGGAAAAGGGAGACCTGGAGTCTCAGGCCTGTCAGGCTATGTAAGAGTTGCCTTTGCCAGACTGTAGGAATTCAGCCCCCATTTGACCTCATAGCTAGGTGCCTTATGCAGTGAGCAACCTACACAGCCTTACATGGAAGGCCTGGGCCCATGCTTAGCAGCAGAGATTGGCACTAACATAGGCAAAGCTAAGATCACAGACCCATTTGGAAATGTGAGGGACTACTCAACTCCAGACCGTCACTGCCGTGTAGAAGCACACGCCTCATGTTACTGGAAATCTGGATTTGCATGTGAAATCAGCAGTTTGCAAATGTTGCCAGGGGAGAAAGAAAAAAAGGAAGAAAGAATGACTCTTGGATCTGCAGACCCAATTCTGGCTAAGTAGCTTCTTGTTCTCCTTACTTTGTGGTGTCTCCTTAAAATAATTAACCATTAATTGAGTTAACCTAAGAGTATCTATAATCATTATAGCCTAGAAAAGCTTACTACCATGTATAGCTACTGTTACTACAATTAACAATGCTAGGTCACACAATGAATGCTTCCTCTCTGACAGGAACTGTCTTAATTATCCAATTTAATCCTCGCAACAATCCTTTGAGGTAGGCATTATTATCTCCACTTTACAAATTAGGAAACGTAGGCCAGGAAAGGCCAAGTAACTTGCAAAAAAATGTTCCAGTAGGAGTTAAAACTTTTGACATGTTCCTTTTCCAGCAGCTTAGCAACGGAAAGCTTACTGTGTAAAAGCTTTCCCAAGAAGGCATAGTAAACTTTACCCTGACTACTGAGAACAGGTTTTGGCTTGTCGCTGAGACTCTGAACCCAGCTCCAATATCATTAATCCTTCCATGGGTGAGTAGTCTTAGAATATGTTCCAAGTGAAATTCAAATACCCACATTAGCAGTGGGAAAAAGATTTAAGAGCAATTATTGGAGGGTGCTTTTTCATCAACCACAACTCTCTTTTTGTGTATCACCAAAAGCCAAATCTCAAGCTCAATAAAAGCAAAGTCCTTTGAAGTCCCAAATCTGTTAATGCCCCAAGTATTTTTCCGGGATATGGGATGGAGAAGGCAGAGGAAGTACCTGGAACAGTGCATGACGTTTCTCCACATCCTCACCAACACTTACTGTTTGATTTACTGATGATAGCCATTTCTCACAGGTGTGAGGTGATATCTCATTTTAATTTGCCTCTCTCTGATGATTAGTGACATTGAACATATTTTCATGTAGCTATTGGCCATCTATCTGTATGTCCTCTTTGGAGAAGTGTCTATTCCTTTGCCCATTTTTAAATTAGATTGTTTGTCTTCCTGGTGTTGAGTTGTATAAGTTCTTTATATATTTTGAAAATTAACCCCTTAGCAGATGTATCATTGGCTAATATATTCTCCCATACAGTGAGTTCCCTTTTCATTTTGTTGATGGTTTCCTCTGCTGTGCAGAAGCTGTTTAGTGTGACGTAGTTCCATTTGTTTATTTATTTTTTTATCATTTGCTTCCCTTACCCTACGAGACATGGACAAGAATATTGCTTTGAGAGATGACTGGGATTTTACTGCCCATGTTTTCCATAAAAATCCTAGAATAAAAGGGGTAAAAGGAGGGAAAATGGGAGATATCTGTAATACTATCAATAATAAAAATATATTAAAAACAGAAGCATTAAAATAAAACATAAGCAGCAAAATCATATACTATCTTGAATAGCTCTCTCCATCCCCAGACTCCTCGCTTCTTCCTAGAAACTGGGTCAACTCAGTTTCATCAGCAAAGAAAACCTTCATCCTCCAGCTTCCTATCTCTCCCCTTTCCTTGCCAGCCGGCCTCCACTTCCTCCACTCCTTCGCACTCCCTAATCCAGTGTTTTCAGCTTCCATCCTCCACAAAAACTGTCCTTGACAAAGCCAAGGATGACCTCTTTCCAGTCCTGTTTTAAATTGACCTTTCTGTTGCATCAGACACTGATACAACTCCATCCTTCATACAACCCCACTCTGGGATTATACACATACTATCAACTCTACTAGTCAACTGTCCTCAGTTTCTTGAATTGTTCTGCCTCCCCTTTATGCCCCTTAGATGTTGTTCATTGCTAAATGACAGCACTTGGATGCATTTGGGATTGCACCAGCAGCTGCACCAGATAAGTAAATCTTGTTCCTAAAACATGGGAAGCATTGAAGAAAAAAATGGGGGACTCTCAGCAATGAAAAACCCAGTATAGTACATAAGTGTTTTTAGGAGTCTACTGTGAGTATTTTCTGTAGAGTAGATAGGTTATTATAAATAGCCTTTTCTCACAGGAAATCAGTTGCTTTAATGGTTTCCTTCCTTCAGGGGACAATGTCAAAGCTATTGAGCCCCAAACTGCCCATTTTGATCATTTAGCTCATATGGAAAAATTCTCCCTCAAGAATGTAGAAAGGAATTTCTACAAAGCAATTAATTTATCCTCTTTTGCCCAACTGAAAGCAGTAGTGCCTGAGCCTTGGCTGTTTCCTGTCAGTTTAATAACAAACAACCCAACCCTTCTTGCCCTCACATCTTGAACCCTATGTGCTCTGAGAGATCTGGTAATGCTTGTGCCAGGACCTAATGACAACCTAAAGGATCCTTAGTTGGGGGGATACAGTCAACAAGTTCACAGGGTCACAAGACATGTCTCCTCCTTACAAAGTCTGTCTTCTAAAATAAGAGAGAGGGCCTTTGGGCCAATAGCAACTTTATAGAGTTTTCTGGATGTTATGAATTTTCTTGATGCTATTATTAAAAGTAATAGGATAATCTTTGAAAGGCCAAAAGTGGCATGGCAGATGAGATACACTCTAACCAACCAGGAATAGAAAAAAAAGGTTTGATATATTCAATTTCAAAGGCAAATTTATTGAGGCTGTCAGGTTGGTACTGGGAGTAAATGGAATGTCACTGCCCTTCTTCATTTACCTTCGTGGAGGAACAGGCTGCAGTCTGAGCTGACTGAGCCTTGGATGGTGACTTGTCTTTCACTGTTTACAGAGTCTGCTCTCAGAGATGACTCTGGGGTGATGCGAATACTAGGGTGAAGGCAGTTCTCTCCCCAGAAGTCATGCCATAGGACCATCTCTGGTCTTGAAAGCTTGCCATTGGCCCAAGATCTGGAACAACTTCCCAGCAGTCCTTTGCCTCCATCTTCACCCCATCCTGTGAAGTGCCAAGTAAGGGAAGGATTTACAGCAACGATGATGGTTACAAAGACAAGTGGGGTCAAGGAGAGAAATGAGAAGGTGCATTGGGTTCAACTTGGGAGAGTGTGTTCTCCCTGCTCTAGTACAATCCTTCCATTCAATTTTGCACTCACCTCACTCAGTCTCCTAGAATGAAGTAACAATAGCAGGCTACAAGTGCCCATCCATGAGATTATTATGGTTCTGGGAAGTCCTCCTTTTCCAGAGTCAGGTTTGTTTCCTTACGCAGCAATCCTACATTTGGTAACAGCATTGTCTCAGTACAAATGCAAGTAACTGTGTGAGCAATAATCCACTAAATGCTTAACAGCCACAAACCAATTCATGCCGAAAGGTGGATCAGCTGAAGGCTGGGTTTGAAGGTGGCTTGGGGAAAAAGAAGACAGACAGGTACAGATAGAGCCCTTGGAGACCATGTGTGGATGAGAACCTCGGAACACGCTGAAGTGGGTGGAGCTATGCAGGGAAGGGACTAGGAAGGTGGAGAGTCTACAGGTAACATCACTTATGTCCCAATTTTAATCAGGCTCTGATAGTGGAATTGGGGAGAGGGGAAGAAAAGAGCACTTGACATAGATAAATGGTGTTTTTTGAAAAGAAAAAAAAAACATAAAATTGACCAAATAAATCTAGTCATGAATCAGGCCATATGATGATAGATAATTCAGAGCTAGAGGCTAAGAACAGGCCAGTGTTAATCTGTTTTATCAAAAAGGCACAGGCCAAGAAGAGTATAGTAGAAAATAGCCAAAGCAAGAGAACTGAGGGGGCCTTCTGGGGTTTGAGGGACACACCCAGGGTGAAGAGTGAGTGAGGCAGTATGTAATACCTCCGTGTTGCTGCTCCACAGAAAAGCCACCTCAAATGAGGCCCTCCACCCCACCAGCTTACTGGGATCTGTATTGCACAAAATATAAGATTCTTTTTCTTGAAGGTATTAAAGTGTCAACACAAAGTTTGCATAGCTTGTTTAGTCTTCTTTTTCTTCTTCTTTTCCTTTAATTTCCAGAGGATCATAAAAGAACTGTTAAACACAACTTACATGGAGACAATGGAACTTGAAATATTTTAGCTTATTTATAAATGATAATATTATCAACAGAACTTAAACTGGAAATATTCATTTTTCCAGAGGCTGTCAAGCTTTTGAAACAAAGATTTCTTTGCCATAAAACTAGCCCTTCCATCATCTCCCTTGGAGGGAGGCACCTGTCCCCAAGAACTTGGTCAACAGCAACTAGCCTTCTTCAAAATGCACTGGCCCACCTGTCATGATCGACCAACAGGTGGATGAGGAAGAAAACATCAGTGGGGCTAAACTTCAGGGGCTATGATGGGGGAGCACCTCCAGTAATTTTGAGCTTCAAATCTCCACAGCTGCGGAGCACACATTAGACTTAAGAAGTGTGGTGGAATTCCAGGGAGGGGCCATGCAGACCTGGGGAAGTCTGTCCATATTAATTAATTAATAAATTATCAAATAAATATTTATTAAACATCTACTATATGCGAGGTGTATGCTAGGCTCTAAAGATTTGAAGCTTCCAGTCTACGAGGGATAGGTGGGGAGACATTAAATAAACAATCACATAAATTTAGTTTTTCAAAATGTGATAAGTGCAAATAAGGAGGAATAGAGAGTGCTCTGTGTGTATAAAAGGAGAGCGTAACTTATTAAAGTTTGATCTAAGACCAATTTAGTGGGTTGTGACCAGCATTTAAAAAAATACAATGGAACCGAAAAGAATAGAAAACGTCAATGTGCATTGGAAGCAGTACAAGTGGAATATCGTTTCTTGAAATTTTCATTTCTGTGTGTGCGCGCCCATATGCACTAGAAAGAGAGAGAGAGGGAGAGAGAGGGAGAACTAAATTACAACATAAAGTGTATTGCCTTCGTAGATTCTGGCAAAGAAACTCTGAAAGCTAATATTGAAGACCCAGTTAAGATTGTGAGTAGCAGGTACCACAGACTGTCTTTAAGGATGGATGACAGAGCTGCGGAGAGAAAGGGCGATTGTGGGCCCAAGGGTCCCTTTCATTGACATATTCTTCTAGAGGGTGGGGTGGGAAACACATTTGATGTCAGAGTCATCTAGATTTGGGCAATGAGATATACAGAACAACCCCACCCACTCCATTTCACGTGGAGCCACCTGAGGCCTCAGGGGAAAGTGTAGGGAAGAAGGACACAGCGCTTGTCCAAATTGGGGAACCCTGGGAATCTTAACATTAAAAAAAAAGTGCCAACCAATTAAACTGTCAGGGGGCCAATCAGATCTTTCTTGTTTGTTTCTGAAACTCTAATTTCATTGGTAGTAGAGACTAGAACCCAAGTCTAATCACCAGGCGGAGCCTCTTTCTTTTACACTGTGATGTCTTCCCTCAGTGACTTTCCACCGTGGGTTTGCAGTGTGGTTCATAACGTCAGTAGCACTCAGGGGTGGAAAGGTACAGTGGTTTGAAGGGGCCAGATGTGAATGGAAATGTATGTTACACTGAAGCATAGAGAGATCACCTCCCAACATCCCAAACATTCTCTCCTCCATCGGAAAATCAAGTTTCATGCATTATACCATTGAGTTACTTAAGCCCCTGAAAGCTGGGCAGTGTTTTTAGTGGATTGTTTCTAGTTTTGACAGTGTGGTGGGGGAATAAAAGTTACAATTGTTAGTTTGAAAATGCATCTTTGTTCCTAGCTAATTTCAGAGAAACATCAAGTCTGTTTTGGCCCACTCTCATGAAAAGATAGAAAAAAAACCACCCATAAAATCATTATTTGAGCTGTGAAGAGATACCACCACAGGAGTTTCAGGTGCTGTAAGGCTACCTCTGGTTGTGTTTAAAATGGACACGGGCCATCTCTCTTGAAAATGAATCCTCTGACTTGTGTGAGGCAAAACTAAACATATTACGGCATATGGAAAAAACAAGCTCAACAAATTCCATGGCAAGGCCATGATAAAAACTTATTTCAGCAAGAGAGTTGGCATACAGGCAGCTATGGTTGGCAATAACAGGTGGTTAAGAGCTTGAGTTGGTCTCAGCTAGACCTGGTTTCCACCCCAGCTCTACCATTCACACGTCTTTGGGTAAACTGCATAGCCTTGGTCAGTGTCGGTTTCCAAATCCACACCCTTGGGATAATAAGACCACACTCAATCTTTTAGGCTGTTATGAGACTTATACAAAATAATGCATCTGAAGGACACAGTAAGTGCTCAATAAGGGCAAGAATTAATTTTTAAAAATAATTATTAGTGATCACATTGTGGTCACTTTTCTCCTGACATGACAAGAAATATACCACTGGTTTTTCAGTTTCTCCTTATTTGTATTAGTCTTCCCCTGTCAATGAAGACAAATTATACAGTTGATCTTTCCACTTCTTCTCAATAAAACAGAATTTTGAAAAAGGCCATAGTCAACTTGCTGTCATTTTGATAGACTGAGGTCCCAAATTGCTTGTCAAGGATAGTCTGGCGCCTGGCAGTCATCCCTTTGAGTGGCTCTAGTAGGTGAAGGGTTTAGAAAAGGACAGACCAAGCGATGTTAGCAAATAAGCCTGTCTCAAAGAAACTGAGACCCAGAGAGATGAAATGTATGATTCTTCTAAGGTTCTTCAGTTGTATGTGGCAACCCAAGATAGCTGTGTTTGAGAAGAGGTGAAGGAAAACCTGAATCATCACAACTACTTGATGGGAAGGCTCAAGCTGTGCTTCTTCTCTGAGAGCAGCAGCTGCTATTCAACAAAATAAAACACTTTTTAAAAAAATTTACCTACACCTTCCCTTACTGCAGAATAAAAATTTACTAATTTCTTAATCTCAAATGAAAATTAAGTGAGTTATCAGCTGTTAAAGCGTGTGTACTTTTAGGGGGAACATCCTGATTAACTTTAGGTCAAAGTACCAAAAATAATTTTTATTTAAAAATTTTTTGCTATGTGCACTTCTGAATTTCTGTAATTCCCTATATAGCTTTTGTAATAAGAAGTCATTTTTCATTTTAAGAAAAGATAGGAAACACGTCTGTAGGTCTTCAATCTATAACTCTAGTTGCTATTCTTTAGGATGAATTGCTTATTTTCCTCAATGGTTCCACTTCTTCAACATTTCATTTCTTTCCCATCTCTCATATAAACATTCCTGAGATCACCTGGCATGCATTACCTAAGTGGCTTTACCAAGTTTCCTCTGTAGTCTTTCAGAACTGCCAGAAGTTTCCATAAAAGTTATTTTTTGGAAAAGGTAATGGTGTGTCTGTCATCTCTTTCAGTAACAGAAAATGTGAGGTCATGGGGAAATTTAAAGTCCAAATATCTCTTTTGCCTTTACATTTCCTTCCTTACAAGTTTACCATTAAGTGTGTGCAGTGTGCATGTGTGTGTGGGTGCATGTATGTGTGTGCTGTATGGAGACTGGCTTTGCAAATGAGTTACAACCTTCTTTTATGTTGTTGTGGTGGCTGTTCTTTTTTTAATTGTTAAAATACTTTTATTGATTTCAGAGAGGAAGGGAGAGGGAGAGAGAGACACTGAAACATCAATGATGAGAGAATATTATTGATTGGCTGCCCCCTGCACAACCCTTACTGGATCGAGTCTGCAACCTGTGCATGTGCCCTCGACCAGAACCAAACCCAGGACCCTTCAGTCTGCAGGCAGATGCTCTGTCCACTGAGCCAAACCGGCTAGGGCTGTTTGTTGTTATTGTTTTAACATTTCTTCATCTCTAATTTCAGGTGGATTCATCTTGCCCTTTTTTAGTTTGACTTTTCTGAGCATCTACCAAGAGTGAGACCCTGTGCCAGGTGTATGACATGTCACCTCACTGACTAATCGCACATTAAATATGGCACTCATTTCCATTTTATAGTCGTTTCCTTAATATGTGTGTGATGCTCTTTGGTTTATGTGGCATTTTCAGAGATAATATTTCATCTGACCCTGTGATGTTGGTATTGTTATTATTTCTGGTTTACAGATAAGAAAGGAAATTAAATAATTTGCCTAAGATGTTCCCATCGAGAATCAGTGAGCGGAGTTGGGACAGGAGTCCGACTTGTTTGCCTCCTCAAACTCCAACTTGAATGTCTATACGGTTTTCTCTCTGCAGTGAGGGCTTTGTGAGTTGTTATTATCACAACTGTTAACATGAATAAGGCTGACTGATTTCACAGATTATTAAAATGATTAAAAGGCAAATTAAGCAGGAGGATTCAACAGACCCAAAGTGAAGCAGTCACAAAAGGAAAGTGACTCAACTGCTCATCAAAACTGTCCTGTCATGGAGAGGAGGGCTGTACACCGTTACTCCGCAAGTGGGAGTTTTAGAATGCTTCTTTCTCTTACACCAGAAATACCTTGTTTCCTGCCAAATAAAATATTAATTCTAAGTTAATCATTCAAACTCAGTTTAAAATATCTTAATCTTGTGGTTTTTCCTGAAATATTTTAAAGCTGATTGATCTAAAAAAAAAAATAAAAAAATAAAATAGCTGAGCACTCTGGCTCCGTATCCATCTGTGGGATTTCTAGAAAGTGTTCAGTTGCACACGACACTTCTGGTGTCCTTGACTGTGATTTTAAATTGTTTTTCTACTATATTATTCTCACTGTCTCCTCAAATCTCAGGTGCTTCAGCCATATGATTTGGGTTTTGCTTCCTTTGTAGCCTCCACACCCATCTCCCTGTGACTGAGACCACATGGTTGCTATCTGTCTGCCAACAGCACAGCAGACCAGGCCGACACATATGTTTATTGGCTCTTCCTTTGGGACTGGGATCCTGTGGCACTGATGGCTAGCTGACTCCCAAGGGTTCATGCTCCCCTTTCACAGTGAGGAGTTGTCAATGTAAAGTGACTGCCAGACTAGAACTATATTCCCCAGCCCTCCTTGTGTGTTAGACCTTGTAAGTGATCCTCGTCGATGGAATGTGACTGGAAGTGATGTGTACCAATTTTGAGTTGAAGTGTTTAAAAACTGGATGCACAATCTTTAACTCTCCTTTCTTCGTGGTCACTAGCTAAATGATGCCAGAATAACCTGAAACTCACAAGATGGCACAGCCATAAGGTGGAAGCAACCTGGGTCCCTTAGTCACTGCTTGAGGGAGAGCTACCTGACATGCATCAGACTGTAACATGACTATGAAATAAGTTTTATGTGGGGAGGGGAGGTTGTTAATCCACTGAGATTTGAGTATTGCTTGTTACAGTAGATAGTTTACTTGATGAATATTGGACCTATAAGCCCAGATATACATCCTCATTAGGCCAGGGTCCTGGAATTAGATGAGCTTGAATCTGCTATAATTATTAATGGGGTGGAGGTACCATGATGCCACAATGGAAGTTCTGTCACTAATTCACATCCACAGTAATTGCTGGGAATCACAGCAGTTATAATTAGTTGCCTATCAGTAACCATTATCTCCTTCCTTCTAACTTAACCCTTGTTTTGTTGCGGATGGCAATGTGCTGGTCTAATAAAACTGCACTTGCCAACCTCCCTTGTAAGTAGCGTTAACACAGATATGACCAATGAGATCTCTCTATCAAATGCCATGTGTGAGTTTCTAGAAAATTTCCTAAAGGGGAGCCAAGTTGGCTGCCATACCTCTTTTGCCTTCCCTCTTCCTCCTGTCTTCAATGTACTTGCAATGCATAGAGTTTCAGTAGCCCTCTTGTGACCATGAGGATGAGAGCCACACGCTAAGGATAGAAGAATACAAAGACACAAGGTATCTGGGTCTCCAGTGGTATCTTGGGCTATCATACCAAGCCTGGATGGCCAACCACTAGAATTCTTGTTATCTAAGAAAATAAATAAGCCCCTACTTTGTTTACGCCACTGTTCACAAAGTGGTCTGTTCCTCGCAGCAGCTAAAAGCCATCCTGACAGATCTAAAGGTGATCCTTCTAAGACAGCCCAGAGTGCATATCTTCCTGATGGGTTGGTGTTTCTGCCTCTCGCCTCCTCTCTCTTCTACTCACTCTAATTCTTCCCAGCCCAAACTTACACTGGACCACAGCAGTCACTGAATTTCTAAGCCTGTTTGGTAACTCTTGAGGATAAAAAGCTCACTGGCTTTTTTCCTAGTCATTGAATTTAGCCTCAAATCCTGCTCCTGTGAGTGACAGACACAGCAATTTTCAAGCACTTTCTCTCCTTGATCTTCTCAAACTGCTGCTTCGCCTCTGGACTAGACGGCTCTGCAATCTGGGCTCCATCAATGTAATTATGGGATTTAAGAGAAACCCAAGGAGTTATTAAGATCATTCCTGCCTCCAGGCAGGACTGTGTTTAGCTCTTCCAGACAGATAGCTGTCTTCCATGGGCCAAAAAAAGAGTCTCTCACAGAGTATGACTCACAGGTAACTTTGAAGATGTCAACTTAATCTGTTCTCAGTTTCTCTGCCAGTAAAATGGGTCTTTTGACTTTAGCTAGGAATGACAAGACCTTTTGCTTAAATATGTGAAGTTTGAAATGGGATATGATTACTTTCTCTGTTGGGTGTTGTAACCGATTCAAATGGCCCAATATTTTGCAGCTCCTCCCATTAACAATCTGAGACTATCTCCCTACCCTGTGAAGACAGGCTGCCTTGTGACTTGCTTTGACTAATGAATGTGGCAGCAGTTATGTTGTATGAGTTCTAGACTAGGCCTCATGCAACCTTGCAGCGTCCACCTTCATTCTCTTAGAATGTTGCCTCTACCATGTAAGGAATACCAAGCTACACTACTGAGGGACAAGAGACCACGTGAAGAGGGACAGCCAACACCAAGGCTGGGACATGTGAGTGAGGCCATCTGAGCCTCTCCAGCTTTAGTCGAACCACCAGGTAATTGCAGCTACATGAATGACCACACACAGCAAGGCCAGCAGACCTACCTCAGTGAGCCCAACCCTAATTGCCACAGAATCAGGAGGAATAATAAGTTACTGTTGTTTTAAGTCACTAAACTGTGGCAGCAGGGCCTTGCTTCCTCTGAAGGCCCCATCAAAGAATCTTTCCTTGCCTCTTCCACCTTCTGGTGGTTCTTGGTAGGCTGTGGTACTCCCTGGCTTGTGGTGGTACAACATCAACCATGGCCTCCGTCTTCACTGGCCTCTTCTCTGAGTGTCCCTGTGCCTCTTCTCATATGGATATCAGAGATTGCCTTAAGGGCCCACCCTCATCCAGTATGATCTCATCTTACTGTAATTACATCAGCAAAGCCCTATCTCCAAGATAAGATGACATTCACAGGTACCAGGGCTTAGGAACCTTTTGGAGGGACACAAATCAACCCACAATAGGTAGTTTAAGAGCAAAATGTTGGTACTCTTTCCTATAATTTTTTGTACTTCAAACTTAAGGCGATAGATGTACAGATACTAAAATAGAAAGGGTTACCACGTTCTTAAAGATAATGCAAGGGAGAGTCCAAATATCCTAGGAAGAAAAGATCTAAATAGGATATTTTACTTATTGTTAGGAGTCTTAATGCTAATGCAAAGCAAAAGGTGTTATACATTAAACAGTATCAGTCATTCTGATTATCTTTATCCACATGTAAGACATTTTATGAGAATAATAAAAAGTTTTTTCTCTAAGATCAGAGCATACTGTGTCCAGCATCGCATATTCTAACTGTGTAAAAAAGTCAAAGTCTGGCAGAACCTCCTGGTTACCGCTGTCCCACTTCTTTTCTGCCTCATCCAAACTTTTCAAAGGAGTGGCCTCTACCAGCTTCCTCCATTTCCTCCAAATTGACTCCCTCTGTAACCCTGTGAAATCTGACTTCCTTCCCCACAACTTCACAAAACTGCTGTTTCAGAGGTTCACACTGACCACCGTCAAGGCAAATCCAATGGCTCTTTATTTGTCCTCATAATTTGGCATCTGACCTTTTTAACTGCCTTGTTAGCTTCCTTTTCTAATACTACCTCAGTCAGCCATCTCTTGGCCAAATTCTTCTTGTTTTTGTAGCTCTTTCTTCTTGTACCCACTGGCGATGACTCTTCACCTACACCCATTCCTTTTTCCTTCCACTATACTTTCCCACTTAGGAAATGTGTCCATTCTTCATTCCCACTCCCAACTCCCTGATGCCTCCCTAATTAATATATATTTTTCCATTTTGATTTATCATTCAACCCCTAAGCCTATAGCTCAAGCTGCCCAATGAAAATGTTGCATATTTTATGCTCATCTATATTAGTTAGGGTAGACTAGACTCAGTGACGCTGTGTTAACAAATAGTCCCAAAGTCGTAGTGGCTTGTGAAAACGAGCCGCTCCAGAAGGCAGGCTGACAGATTAGCCTCTGTCTGGAGTACTGCAGGTTGTGTAGAATAGAGGAAAGGTGACATGACAAAGGTCAGGCTAGATCTTAAAACAGTGATGGTGAACCTATGACACGCGTGTCAGAGGTGACACGCAAACTCATTTTTTTGGTTGATTTTTCTTTGTTAAATGGCATTTAAATATATAAAATAAATATCAAGTCTTTGTTTTACTATGGTTGCAAATATCAAAAAATTTCTATATGTGACACGGCACCAGAGTTAAGTTAGGGTTTTTCAAAATGCTGACACGCCGAGCTCAAAAGGTTGGCCATCACTGTCTTAAAGCTTCACCTTGAAGTGACCACATCACTTTCAACAAAGTGAAAGAAATATCCACTCTCAAAGAGGGACAAGAAATATATGTAAATGTGCAGTCTACTATATTCTCTTAAAATAAAAATTCTATAAGAGAAATACAAAATTATCCTCCCAAAACTAACTCTAATTCCTAATTTTTCACAATTTCTCATTGGCACCATCTTTATCCAATTTCCTCACAATGGCAATTTTGGTGTTACCTCTTTTATAAATATGAGTTTGTTACAAAAACAGTCTTTGAAGAAAATTTGGAAGACTACACACATACTAGTACACATACTTCACATATACTTAGAAACAGAAATCTAAATCAATACTATTATCCAGGTATAACGCTTATAAACATGTGGGCATATGTTCTTATGGTTCCCTCCCTATTATATGTATTATATATATACTATAGATAGTGAGATGTGCGCATATTCATTTTTTAATTAAAATATTATACTATACATATAGCTGTGGCTGTTTAAAAAAATCAAGATAAGTTTTTCAATATTTTCTTTACCTTCCTTATTTAAAAGCATCAGATGATAATGACTTGCAAATTTAAACAGTCAGCTATGACCTCTCCCCTGAGTCTCAAATTCCTAAACAAAACTCCATAGTAGATAATCCCATTTGAATTCCTAACATGCATCTTAGACTTAACCCCTAGAGTGCTGGGGAGCGCGATCACGCTCCTCCTGTCTTTCGCCAAAAGTGCCGGGAGCACTATCAACGCTTTGAAATGGCGTCCAGTTCTAAGTCTGCTTTTATTAGTGATGATGATATTGCTAAATATGTCAATGTAGTAAAGGTTTCCTTAAGTTTTTGAATATGTAACTTCATTTACTTGCGATTCATAATTTTTTTCCTAAACTGCTGTAAAATCAGCAAAAAATGCCTTGGCAATTTTAGCATAGTTCCTAGAATATTGGTTGGCACTCAAAGGGTTAATATGCCCCCAATTATATTCTTGGTTCACCCAAAAAGCCTGCTCATCCTCCAGTCTTTTCCATCTCTGTTAAAAGCATCAGATCCACCCATCACTCGATCATTGAAGACATCTTGATTTCTCTTTTTCTCTCACTGTCCCTTACTCTATACCCAACCCATCAATCTCTAAAATACACTTAGAGTTGACTGCTTCTCTGTTCTCAGCTGGTGTCCTGCCACCATAACCTTTCCCCAGGACACTGCACCACCTCCCAACTGCTCTCTTTACTTCTACTCTTTATTTCCCTACATAGTAACCAGAGAGATCTTTTAAGCACAAAAGTCAATTACACCATGCCTCTGCTCCAAAACCTTCCCAGGGCACTTAGATGAACATTTCAACTTTCCCCATGATTTACACAGCCTTTTCATGGTTTGGTTTCTGCCTATTTTTCTCTTCATCTCTACTGCTCTCTCCCTCATTCACTCTACTTCAGACATACTCATTGGCTCTTTCTTTTCTCCCAACACACCAGACTTTTCCCAGCAGCCCCAGCACTTACTAATTCCCCTGCCTGTCTTGGCCAGAGTTCTCTCCTCAGGAATTCGTTCCTTGACCATTCTCTCTAAGGTATCCACACAGCCCCTTGAGGCCCTTTTACATTCTCTGCATAGCACTTATTGTATCTGATATTTCCTTGTTTATTTCTTTATTGTGTTCCCACTGGAAAATTACTTCCTTTAGAAAAATAACCTTGTCTGTCTTACAGCTCTATCCTCTGCACTTAGAACACTGCCCTCAATATTCACGAAATGAGAACATGAATAAACATTTAGTTGCTTTTCTGGTCCAGTAGATTCCCTTGGAAGCACTTGTAGACACAGCCTCCTTTCTTTCCATTCTCCTTACCCCAGCCTAATCCCAGACCTCATCATCTCATATTGGAATGACTGAAGCTCCCGCCTTATCCTTCTTATTCAACCCCCTCCAATCCATCTGCATACTAATAGTTAGTCTCCCCATTAGTTCAGTTTCTGTCACTCACCTCCTTGCCCTTCGGGACCTGGCTGAAGTCTCACCTCCTCACCCTCCAGGGCTGCTGCAATGTCTTCCCCTCTGAGTTCTGTCAACATTCCTGTTATTAACCCTTACCCAGCCAGAAAACACCATCTCCTGTGTTCTACATCTTTTGCATTTATGTTAACTTGCTTACTCCAGGGCATATACTGGTTTATGGTTTTGTTTGCCTCTCATAATGCCTAGAGAAAGCCATAGGCAATCAAAAAAACTACTGCTGAGTTGAATGAAATTATTGGATAGGCAACAAAATGCAATAGGTAAACTGGCTACTCCTCCTAAAGGGACACCATCAAAACAGCTGGCGAGTGGGAATGAAAGAGTAAAATACTAGGGAGGTGAAGCAAACCACCCAGACTGTCCTCAGGGAGGTGACAATCTTTTTTGGGGTGGGGGGGTGGGGGGGGAGTTAATCCTCCCTAGAGGATATTTTTTCCACTGATTTTAGTGGAGGGGAGGAGGGAAGAGGAGAGAGGAGACAGGAAGAGAAACATCGATGTGAGAAAACCACCTCAACTGGTTGATTCCCCCACGTGCCCCAACTGGCGTGGGGAACATGCAACCCAGGTATATGCCCTTGACCGGAATGGAACCCGCTACATGCCGTCCAGGATGGGAGGTGACAATCTTGTTCCCATAGAGAAAAGGTGTTCACTATTGCCTTGAAACAACATTTAGTTTACATAGTAGAATAAAGTGCATTTTAGTGGACTTTGAACCTGACTTTTTCTACTAACATAAAGGAGAGTGGACTGTCATTGTAGTGTAAATTACTGCATGAGGACGAGCACCCCCTAAGCAACTCTAGTTTGCCTCCCTAATGAACTCTGAGCCCCAGGTAGGTAACTTTGATGAGAACACAATTTCTCCTGAGCGTTCTCAGTCCACAGCAGAAAGCTGAGAACAGAGAACCTGGTAGTTCCACCAGAGAACATGCTGGCTGTGTGCTGGGCACTGCCCTGTGTGGCAGCCAGGGGAAGCAGAAACTGGGGGAAAGCATTTCTCCCTCTGGGCATTCTCCCCAGTTCGCCTAATTTGAGGTATGGCGCAGCAGAGGCACCATATCTCCCTGAACAGAGGAAAATCAAGCCTGCCCATTCAGTCATGCTAAGCCAAAGTGACAACATAAAGACTTTTGAGCAAATACCACACTCTCTTTTGCTAATCACATATTTACCTCACTCAAATGTTCTGGCAATACGACAAAATCTTTATCCTTTTATTTATTTTAAATAAACTTAAAACCATATTACCTAAAAATAAACATGTTATCAACTCAAAAGCTTATCTCAGGCCAAATGAAAATCATGGACACATTTATCTGATGGAGAAAATAATGTTTTTTAAGAATTTCCTGGCCATTCCAGGAAGTGAGTAATGTGACTATAATGCAAAGAGTGATTGAAAAACATTCCCAGAATGTACACATCTAAATAACTGTTGTTCTCTAGAATTCCACACAAGAAGTGCCAGTTTATTCTGAAAGAGCTGCCTTCCTGAAGTCACTTTTGGAACTCTTCTTTCCAATTGATTTCAGAGCTACTTAAAGAGACATGTAAAATACAGCTTCATTATTTTATAGTCCCATCTTATCTTTAACTCAAACTGATATTACCTAATTTAACTGGCTTGCTTGAATACTAGTCACTATGGCTTATTCCAGAAATCATACAATATCATTTATAGATAGGTACACACACACACACACACTAAAAGTGCAACTTGGAGATAGCGCTGGCCTCTGAAGATGAGAAGAGAGAATAGGAGTAGTGGGAAGAACAAAGGGTGAATTCAAATTTATGTGTTAAAACAAACAAACAAAAACAAACAAACAAAAACAGCCAAAATGGAGTCACTTTTGCTAAGCCACATCACCAAACCAAAAGTTAATGACTAAACTAACTGCAGTTTTAGCCTCTTCCAGGACTGGAATTTTAAACCAATCAGCCTGAAATCTGCTGAGCAATAATAGTGAGGTATTTCGTTGACAAGACTCTGTGCCTTCCCCTAAGAAAAAATGTCCTTGCCTGAAATAATACACTCTTTTAACATCTTAGTCCCGCCCTTTTCCGCCTATAAAAACCTTCCATTTTGTTTATTTTTTTAAAATATATATTTATTGATTTCAGAGAGGAAGGGAGAGGGAGAAAGAGATAGAAACATCAATGATGAGACAGAATCATCAATCAGCTGCCTCTTGCACGCCTAGGGACCCAGCCTGCAACCCAGGCATGTGCCCTTGACCAGAATCGAACTGGGACCCTACAGTCCACAGGCTGACGTTCTATCCACTGAACCAAACCAGCCAGGACAAACCTTCCATTTTGTACAGCCCCTCAGAGTGCCCTTCTGTTGCTAGATGGAATGCTGCCTGACTCATAAAGCGCATAAGAAAGCCAATTATGTCTTCAAATTCACTCGCTTGAATTTTGGTTTTGAACATCCATAGTGTTCTCTTTTTAAATAAAAATATCTAAATCAAAAGTGACCAAATGTTAACATTTGTTAACTCTGGTCGCTGGGCCATCAGCTACTTGCCACATCATACTCTATATTTTTTACACTTTTCAAGACAAAAAAATTCTCCCCCAAAGGAATTTTATACCATAAAATTTATTTTTAAAGTAACTGTACTCTAGTGGAAGGAGACTTGACCTGAGGTGGTGAATACACAATACAATATACAGATGATGCATTATAGAACTGTACATCTGTAACCTATATAATTTTATTAACCAATGTCACCTGAATAAACTCAATAAAAAGGAATAAAATAAAATAATTATACTCCAGTCTCTGAGAGCAATTCTAAATAGGTTTCCAAAAATGTAGGTTTTTTGGATAATGCCTTAGAATAAGTGGTAGTACCCCTCAAGATGAGCATTTTGAAGGTACAACATCCAGTATGGAGGGCTAGGAGGCAAGAGAAGGCTCCCTCCTTATTCAGTTGGGTTTGCAGACAAGGCTATGACTTTTTAAAATTTATTTCCTAGGCCTACCACAGTACTTAGAATATAGTAACCCTCACTAGCTGGAGTGAATGAATGAATGAACGAACGAACTATCAAACTAACCAGCCTAGGATTTACAAGCCTACTAACTCATCCATGTGCCAGAAAGTCAAGAGATGGGAGAAAGTAGAAGGGTCAGTTATTTTACAGTTCTGCATTTCTTAATCTATTTCAGTTTAGCCTGAATATCATTAGGTAATCTGTCTGCTATTTTCATGTTGGACTTTCAAAGGGAAGAACAATGAATTTTATCCATTGTATGATGGAAATGATAGGAAAACTTCATGAAGTCTTTGAGATTTCTGAGTAGAGTAATACTAATATGTTGTGTTAACCCCAAAGCCAATCCCAGAGGAAGAGGAACCCAAAGATATGTGAAAAAAGTCCATCTCTCTATACTCTGATTCAAGGGAAAACACAACAGTGAGTATGCCATCTGGAACCTTATTTTGTAATAGATAGGTATTCTGATTTTCTATTTGCCATTTCATTTAAAAGAGCTAAAGTTTATGCAAAGAAGGGTAGACTGGACTATACTGTAAAGTAAAAAGCAAGAGAAAGTGTGACAACTAGAGTCTAAGACAGAAGTTAAAACGAACTAAGTTGCTAGAACAATCTACCATTATCATTAATCCACCTATTCAATGAACAGAGACAGAAAGTGAGAGGCAGGGGTTACCACCATCTTTAGCTGTATATAAGGCAAAGGAAAAGGGAGAAATGCATGACTATTTTAATCCCCAAAGAATGACTTAAGAAGTCATACAGGGACCTAGAAGAGAAGTTCAACAGGAAGAGGTCAGACACATTTAAGAGAGGGGGTCAAAACGTCAGAATAAAGATTTAAAAGAATGATAAAACCCAGCAGGGTGTGAATGTAAGGAAATTATCACACTGAAGGCTACTGATGGGCATGTAAATAGAGATAATTTCTGGGAGACACTTTGGCCATGTGTAGCAAAAGCTTGAAAAATGTTTCCCTCTTTTGATCAAGCAATTCCACTCCTAGACTTTTTAAGGAAGTATTTTCACTAACACATAAAGATGTATGCATAAGACTGTTCCATTAAGCGCCATACATTATTATAAAAAATTGGAAACTATCTTAAGGCCCAATAATAGAGAGTTAATTCAATAAGTCATTGCATATCCAATAAAGGCCATTTTATACAACCTAGGTAAATTATAATGTAGATCTACATGGATTGACATGGAGAGTTATTCATATTTTAAAATAAAAAACAAATCCTAGGGCAACATAAACAATACAATCTTGTAAAAATGGAAGGATACACATCCAAATGTCAACAGCTGTGGTGGAAATGTTTGCTTACTGTACTCTTCTATTTCTAATGATGAACATGAATGAAAAGAATAAAGGACAGGAGAAGCTCTGGTTCTGCCACAACCATTTCTGTTTTTCTGATCCTGCATTTGGGCTGAACGCAATGGGACACAATGTAACGGTCTTATACCATATGCTAACTTTACCATTTGTTTGATTTCACCAACCCCCTGCATACAGATGCCTTCATATATACTTGCAGAGATTTCAACCTGTTTTTATTCTGTGTGCCCCCAAACTGTCAATACACAAAACTGTACCACTACTGTGCAAACTCCAGAAGCACAGGGACCACACTTACCCACACTGTAAAAACTCTGTTGTGTTTTCCTAGAGCCTAGAGAACCTTAACGGCTGCTAACTGGTAATAAATTAGATGGAACATTTTTGGGATAGAGATAGCACATTCCTCTTGCTTTAGCCCTTTATTATTGACCAAGATGTGAAGAAGCCCCCAGTTGTTCGCCACCACAATGAACTAAGAGCTCCCGTTTCTTAGCCTTCTCCAGCAAGAAGTCTGAGTATTGTCACATGCCTGCCTTCTCAAGGTCCCTAATAAAAACGATGGAAACATCACCCCATTCCATCACTAGCTCTGTGTGGGGATTGACACAGGAGACCTAGTCCCCTGAGCACTATCACATTATGTAATTTTATCTTCTTTTCCATGTAGAAGTAAACATTAGCTTCACACATACATGTGAATTGTCAGAGCTCAAAATTTCACCCTGGGAAGTTTTGTTTTTTTTTCAATTGCACAAGATGCCTAGAGTTCGAGTGGCTTTCCCAAGAATCTGAGAGAAAATGATTCTGAATGTGTAAGGCCAAATTCTGAGTTCAGTTGCCTGAAGCCTCTACTATTGGTCTTTGGTCTAGAATAGATCAGACAAATGAAGTAATTCCTGAAAGCACCAACACCCCCCTCTGCCATCACTACTAAAGAACAGCACTGTGCCCAGCCAGCGTGGCTCAGTGGTTGAGCATCGACCTATGAACCAGGAGGTCACAGTTCAATTCCTGGTCAGTCAGGGCACATGCCCAAGCTGTGGGCTCGATCCCCAGTGTGGGGAATGCAGGAGGCAGCTAATCAATAATTCTCTCACATCATTGATGCTTCTATCTCTCTCTCTCCCTTTTCTTTTCTCTCTGAAATAAATAAAATATTTTTTTTAAAAAAGAATAGCACTGTTACACTGCAGACATACATTTATACATATAAGTACATATATATTGCTATGCTTGCATCATCTTTGCAGACAAAAGTAGCAAATACTTCTCAGGAAGATCTCTAGACCTTCAACTTGTTCTGGTTCTTATGTTCAAAATTACTGAGGCTGTTTTTTAATGCAATCTGTCTTCTTAGCTCCTTGTATTGATCTTCCATAAATCACTCACTAATATTATGCTTAATATTTTGTTCCTTTTTTACACTGATGAAATAAAGATATATAAAGTTCTTGGCACATAGTAAATACTCAATAAGTGTCAATTTTTTTAATTTTTTTAGATGAAATGAGATGGCAGCATGGTATAGTGGTTAAGGGGGAGGATTCTGGACCAAGGCTGCCTGCAGTTGAATCGCAGCTCTGCTTGTAATTAGCTATTTGTGACTTTTGGAAAACTTTCATAACTTCTCTGTGCTCAGTTTCTTCACCTGTAAGGTGGAAATAGTACTGTTCCTACTTTATAAGGGGCAAATGAGTTATAATATGTTAAGACTTAGACCAGTACCTGCCATAAAGTAACCATTATATAAGCATAAGCCATTATCATTTATTCTTTCAATCCTGAATGTCCAAAGGGTCATTAATGTTTTTTCTGCATTTTGCACTTTTGTCCTCTTTATCCAAGTTCCTTATTTTATTTTTAATATTTGATCAAGTTGTACATCTATTCTGTGCTTGAAAGAAACAAAAGACTTTGTTTAATGAATTTTCAGAATATTAGTAATATTTTTTATAATCTATGAAAGTCCTAAATGCCAGTAATAAATAAAGGTATTGATAAGTCTTGGTGCTCACACAAAAACTGTATTATGACATCTAATGCAGCAGTGCCTGAAATCCCAAATGCAAACATTATTATGAATGGCCTAATTCAGATCTAGTCTTTGGGCACAGGAAGTCAGTATCAATTAAACTGAAATAAGGACAAGTATATACCATTTATAAGAAATTTAATTTTGTTCTTCCAGCTCAGAAAAAAGTCAATGGTGGATTTTTTTTCTCTTATATCTCCCTAAGCTGTGGGTTCTAGAGAAATGATTAAATGTAACAAGTCATACAATTACTTAGTGCTTAAAACAAAAGTCTTATATGATGATTTTCAACACATGAAAATTTAGGCTTCATAAGAGCATGAGAGAGCCAGGGCAATCGTGGGGGAATGGGCATTGATGGGCATTCCCAGGTTCCTCCTTCACTTTGGCCCTGCCCCTAAAAGGGCAATGCTGCTTGCAAGAAGCCACAAAATTTGAGAACTGTGGGGACATTCTTTTCCTACTGTGAGGTAAGTCTGCTCACTCTTTCTTGAGGTTCTTTACAAATAAAAATTTTAATACATGAGATTTCAACATTTCCTCAATAGGAAGCATATTAGTTTTACTCCATAAACATTTTTAGGAGATAGTTTGTATTATTCTGAGTAGAAATATTCTGAGAAAACATGAACCCATGTTGAGTGTACTGATGGCCATATTTCAACACTGTCGTACTTTTGTAAGTTGATCTGTTTAAAAAATAATATGTAGGCATGCGAGGGAAAACATTTTCTTTTTCAGCTGTAAAATTGCAAAATATCAGTTAGTTTGTTTAGATATTAAACACTGACCAGAATACAGAACAATTTGCCAATGCTGCTACTGAAATGATTTTTTTTTTAAATTAACTCCCTATTGCTTTTAAAGGAAATTCTTAAGATATATGGACCAAAATAGTTAATGGCCAATTAAGAGCACAGTTTTGGGGGCAGTCTGTAATCCTACTCTACCACTTCTGCTTGTGTGGCCTTGCAAAACCTGCATGGCCTTATGCAACTACATCTCCAAGCTTCATTTTCCTATTCTACCTGAGGCTTCATGTGAATCCTATAAAAATTTTGTAAGGTTTTAGTGATATAACCCATTAAAAATGTAATGCAGTGTCTGGGGCATGGTAAGTGATCAATAAATGGTGAATTTTAATATTATTTAAATATTAGGTATATCCTTATTAATCCACTCCTTTAAACAATAAGTTATGCCAACCTCCTTAGCACAGCTCTTCGGCCCCATACACAAAATGTTTCAAAAGGGAAAAAGGACCCCCAAAATTGGATCACTCAGTCTTTATTGTTGCCTGAGAATTAGGGAAACTTTTATATTTTATTTAACTTGAGCGGGGCTCTTCTTGGTCAGATGGCATCATACATTCTGTGCCACTGGGTGTGTTCGATATTCTCAGCACAGAGATAGACAGTATATGAGGGAGAACATCCACCCCAAGGCAGATCCAACCAGACACTGGCATCACCATACCCAACCCAAACTGGTCTCTGTATGGAAAGTTCTCCAATGTCAACTTTTCTTCCTACCTTTCTTTCTTAGGATCTCAAAGAAGTGATAATAGAGATGATGGTGACAAAGATGAAGTTGATGTAATGCTGATGAGGCTAATTAACATTTATTCTGAACCAGGCACTACAAGCACATACTATTTCACTTAATCTTCCTGACAGTAATAAAAGATAGGTACTATGATCATTTGAAATATAAAGAAACCTAAGTTCAGAGAGATTAAATAACATATCCATTGTCACGTAGTTAGCTTGTAAGAGAGAGCTCATCTGCAAGCAGGTTTGATTCCGCCAGGCCACACCAATCTCACTGCTATTTTCAAGAATGCCTACAGGATTAGTTCAGGTCCTGCTGCTCTCTCTAGATTAACTTCATCTAACCCACAGTCTTTTTCTGCCTGAGTCACAGTTCCTGACCTCAAATTCACAAGGATGGAGGAACAGCAGCTATGACAAGTGGTACATACATCAGTAACTTCATTTGACCCCCATAATCGCCAAATGAATCACCCCTCCTGTGAAACATAATGCAGAAAAAAATCCCCATAGAGAGATCACTGATGTACCTTATACCTTTTGACCTCCAACATCAATATACAGTACGCAGGAAAACCAAGATGGTGGCATAGGTTAACACCGGAGATTGCTGCCTCAAACAACCACTTCAAAAAACAACTAAAAGACGGAACGGACATCATCCAGAACCACAGGAAGGCTGGCTGAGTGGAAATTCTACAACTAGGAGGAAAGAGAATATCATACCCAGACTCAGAGGAGGCGCAGTGCTGAAGTGAAATACTAAGGTGCGGAGTGCACGCGGAGCGCGGGTTGGCGGCGGAGGGCGCGGTTGTTGTTTTCAATCGGGAGGGAGTTTCAGACTCTGAGCTCCCGATCCGGGAGAGTCTCTAGGGAGCCAGACTCAAACGGGAGAAGCGGGACTGTCTGGCTTCAGTCAGAACTCGAAGACAGCTTTCTCTCCGAGGTTTGCAGCGGTTGCTGGGACTCTGTGAGGCAGAGTCCCTAGGGACGGAACTGAGAGCAGCCATAACTGCTCGCTCTGGCCTGCCTTGTAGATCCCCCGGGGACCTGCCCCGCCCAAGCCCTGCGCAGAGCCATTTGCCGGATAGCCTCAGGCAAATGCTAGATTAGCACCGCCCTAGAGATCCAACACAGAAGCTCTCCCACTGCAGACACAGCGGACTCTCATAGCCAGTTAGCCTGGAGGTCAAATCACCCCTGGTATTGCCGACAACAATCAAGGCTTAACTACAACAAGACTGAGCACAAAGACCACTAGGGGGTGCACCAAGAAAGCATAAAAAATGCGGAGACAAAGAAACAGGACAAAACTGTCAATGGAGGATATTGAGTTCAGAACCACACTTTTAAGGTCTCTTAAGAACTGTCTAGAAGCCGCCGATAAATGTAGTGAGATCCTCAAGAAATCTAATGAGACCCTCGATGTTATGATAAAGAACCAACTAGAAATTAAGCATACACGGACTGAAATAACGAATACTATACAGACTCCCAACAGCAGACCAGAGGAGCGCAAGAATCAAGGCAAAGATTTGAAATACGAAGAAGCAAAAAACACCCAACCGGAAAAGCAAAATGAAAAAAGAATCCAAAAATACGAAGATAGTGTAAGGAGCCCCTGGGACAGCCTCAAGCGTACCAACATCAGAATTATAGGGGTGCCAGAAGATGAGAGAGAGCAAGATATTGAAAACCTATTTGAAGAAATAATGACAGAAAACTTCCCCCCACCTGGTGAAAGAAATAGACTTACGGGTCCAGGAAGCGAAGAGAACCCCAAACAAAAGGAATCCAAAGAGGACCACACCAAGACACATCATAATTAAAATGCCAAGAGCAAAAGACAAAGAGAGAACCTTAAAAGCAGCAAGAGAAAGAAACTCAGTTACCTACAAGGGAATACCCATACGACTGTCAGCTGATTTCTCAACAGAAACTTTGCAGGCCAGAAGGGAATGGCAAGAAATATTCAAAGTGATGAATACCAAGAACCTACAACCAAGATTACTTTATCCAGCAAAGCTATCATTCAGAACTGAAGGTCAGATAAAGAGCTTCACAGATAAGGAAAAGCTAAAGGAGTTCATCACCACCAAACCAGTATTATATGAAATGCTGAAAGGTATCCTTTAAGAAGAGGAAGAAGAAGAAAAAGGTAAAGATACAAATTATGAACAACAAACTTGCATCTATCAACAAGTGAATCTAAGAATCAAGTGAATAAATAATCTGGTGATCATAATAGAATCAGGGACATAGAAAGGGAATGGACTGACTATTCTTGGGGGGAAAGGGGTGTGGGAGATGCGGGAAGAGACTGGACAAAAATCGTGCACCTATGGATGAGGACAGTGGGTGGGGAGTGAGGGCGGAGGGTGGGGCGGGAACTGGGAGGAGGGGAGTTATGGGGGGGAAAAAGAGGAACAAATGTAATAATCTGAACAATAAAGATTTAATTTAAAAAATATATATATACAGTACGCATTAATAATTAAAATCATTTTAAAGATGAAGAAATAGGTAAAAAAAATGGTTTGCTCACAGTTACACTGCAGGTAGAAATAAAATTGCCTATAAAGCTCAATATGCCCTCTGGAAGTCCTTACTGCCTCTTTTATTCTGGACTTCTAGTTCCTTCTTTCAAACCTCTTCACACACTAGCAGCCCCTAAATTTTCTATGAAACCAGCCTTTCAAAGGCTCAGCTAAAAGACTAACAAATCCTAGCGCAGTGAGGGCAGTAGAATAATAAGTTGATCCTTCAGGACGAGTTTCATATTATCTTTTAACCAGACAGTCTAGATTTCTCAAGACAAGACAAAAATGTCTCCAAACACTTGTCAGCAGTTTTCAGTGGTGGAAAAACTGCAGTTAAAGCACCTCTGCTGAGAACTTGGAGCCGCAAATGTGCTCGAATTTAGTTGGTACAACAGTGGCTATGAATGGGATGGCGAGTATTGGATCCATGTGCTTTGCTGGAGCGCTATAAATGTAAAAATGCCAACCACAGGCCATTCCTTTTGTTTATTTAAATGGAGAATTTTAAAAATTACTTTTTCCACTTCATAGCTCCTTTGGGCCAGGGAATAAAAATAGCCATGTCAGCAGGAGCCAAGCTTTTTCTGGAAATATAAAACGACAGGGGCAAGATTCCTACTAAGGACAAGTTAAGTCTTGAAACCACTGCCTCAGAGCAAACCTCTCATTTCAGCTACTTCTTCACTCGCCCCTTCGCAGAGCAGCGCCTATGTAAGGCGCATTTGGTGAGAAAAGCCTGGACCTGCTACCCTTGCGCCCTTCACACTCCCAGGCCCGCCACCTGTCAGAACCCTGTGAGGGCGGCGCAGGCGGGCGGGGTGGGAGGCGGCCCTGGGCTGCTCTGAGCAGGGACACAGGTGGCCGAGGACCAGCGCGAGGGGTGGGATTCTCGGAGAGGAGCTGGCTGAGCCCGCCGCGCGGGCCAGTGCGCGCTCAAGTGCCCACCACAGCGGCCAAGGGGACCGGCGCTCCGCCGTCCCCGGCGCGCCCCGCCGCGGACGCCCAGGGACTCGGGGGCTGCGGCCCCGGCGCCACCGCGCTCCGCCGGCGGGGCGGGTGCGGCCGCGAGTCGCAGGGCGCATCTTACCTGTTGATCTTGAGCACGAACGCGCGGCGCTCTGCGCTCGGCAGCGTGGCCATGGCGCGCCCGCGGGTCGGCCTCTAGAGTCGAGGGGTGCAGACGGCGGGGACGCGGGGCGCCGCACAGCCCTCGCCGCGCATGCCGAGCGAGTCGCCAGCCTCATCTGTCAGTGGAGGCTGGAAACTTCCGCATTTCCACCTTCGGCGCTGAAATAACCCGGGGGAGGGCCCAACTCCGAGCGGCGGCGGCGGCGAGCCCAGCCACCGGTGCGCAGCCAGGCGGGCGGCGGGCGCGGAGGGTGTGGACACGCCGCGGACGGCCCTCCGGATGCGGCGACCGACGGCGCGCTCTTCCCGAGCCCTGACCTCAGGCCGGAGGGAGCGCGGGCGGATGACCCGGCGACCACGGAGCGAGGCCGGAAACTCCATGCGCCCGAAGCTGCGAAGCTGCCGGGGCGCGTGGGCAAGAGCGGGAACCCGCACCTTCCGCCCGCCCCCCCCGGAGTTGGCGAATTCGGGAATTCTGTAAGCGAGGCTTTATTAAGGGGTCACCCTGTGCCCGGGAGAAGGCAGATTATAAATAAACAAAAAACAACAACACAATGAGTCAGTGGACACTTCCGAACACAAAACAGCTTTTGTAATGATATGCCCATCATGCTTCCTGGGGCTCCTTAAATAAATATGAATAACCCATCCAAGGAATATACATTATAGATTACACACACCGTGGGTGGGTTTCCATGCTTTTCTCGGGGAAACACTGCACGCAGTTTTCCTGTGATTCAAGAAGATGCTGCAGCCCAGTTTACTTCAGTTTCCGACTGAGAAGTCTAGGAGGAAGCCCAGCCCCAAACTCAAGCAAAGTCAGAAAGTCCCAATGCTCAGTGGAGAGGAAAGTCCGTGTTTATTTCAAGTTGCTGGGTGGTGTAAGGTTTGCTGGACTAGAGCTCTCTCTAAGTAATGCCTCTTGTCAACTTGCCCTTAAATAAAACACTCTAGGCAGTGGTTCTCAACCTTCCTAATGCCGCGACCCTTTAATACAGTTCCTCGTGTTGTGGTGACCCCCAACTTCATTGTTACAAATTGAACATAATTAAAGCATAGTGATTAATCACAAAAACAATATGTAATTATATATGTTTTCCGATGGTCTTAAGCGACCCCTGTTAAAGGGTCGTTCAACCCCCAAAGGGGTCGCGACCCACAGGTTGAGAACCGCTACACTAGAGCAAGATATTTTAAGTTTGAAGCTGCACTACTGTTCAGTGGGAGCTACTAGCCACATGTGGTTATTGACGGAAATGGTGGTTAGTCTGAATTGAGATGTGTTGAATGTGAAAATATACACCGAGTTTTGAAGACAGTATTGAAAAATTAATGCAAAATATCCTTGTTAATGATTTTCATGTTGGTCACATGTTAAAATGGCACTTTTCATATGTTAGGTAAATAAAATATATTACTAAAATTAATTTCACCTGTTTGTTTTCCCCTCTTTAAAATGTGACTTGCATTAAAGAAAATTTAAAATTACATCTGTAGCTCACATATGGGGTCACATTATATTCCTATTGGACAGTGCTGGTTTGCAGTTTACAACCTAATGCTAAAATGCCTGAGCACTGAATTCCTTCTGTCATCACCCCTCCTCCCCCCATTCCTGTCTCTGGATTTGGCTGCCTCAGGTAGTTTAGCCACACTACAGAGCTGGTTAGGTAACTTTTGCTCCCGAATATCAATGCCTTTAAGAATATAAGACAAAGTTTAGTCTAACATTACATGGACATGAAAAGAGGTCCAAAGAAAAGAAAGCCTTTTTTCTTTCAGTTCACTGTGCAGTAAGTCAGCCTTTCAGATGGGCTTCTTTGAATTTCTGAGTGTTTGTGATAATGCACTTCGATACACAGTGAAAATATACAGATTTCCATACAAACACACAAAGATTTAGAACTTTCTAAATTCCCCTAAGTATTTTTTACTGCACTGAGATTTATAGGTGTAGGGGAGGAAAAATAATTTTCCTTCTCCCCTTTTAAGTTCTTCTGGCTGGACCAATAATCAAATCAATGTGAGACAGATTAATAGGAGAAAAAAATAACCAAATTCATTATATATGCACATATGGGGTTTCCACAAGAATATGGGGCTGGAGGAGAGATGGGGCAGTTGAGGCTCATATGACATATTCCATCTTGAGCTAAGGAGAAGGGGATTGTGGTTTGGAATTTCAAAGGTCAGAAAGGCAATTTATATGGAGCTGGAAAAGCAAATGTTTGGTAAATAAATGTTTGCTGGGCCATCTTTAACAATGGAACCCAGAGAGGACTTTGGTCAAGGACTTGCTAGGTTCCTCCCTGTCTGTCACATGAGTTCATATTAAGCTGTAGTTACCTATGATGATATCTCCCTTTGGGGACCAGTTCTCCATCTAAATTCTTTTAAGCAGTTGGGGGAAGGTCAAAGGTTTTTCCTGAGTCTTTTCTTTCCAAAAAATAACCAGCTTAAAATAATCAATATCCCAAAAAGGCATATTTTGGGATGGCAAATTCTGCCCCCTTCCCCATAAGCAAACATTTAGGTAGAAAAACACTAATACAACAATTCTATGAGTACTTCTTCAAACTGGGAACAAATAGATGATTCAGAGAAAAAAATTTAAACCAGAGTTTTTAGTTCACTGTATAGTAAGTCAGCCTTTTAGATGGGCTTCTCTGAGTTTCTGAGTGTTTGTGATATACACTTCCATACACAGTGAAAATATACAGATTTCCATACAAACACACAAAAACATAATGAGAGTACCACAAATTTTGAGAATTTTCAATCAAGAAAATGAGAGAGAGAGAGAGAGAAAGAGAGAGAGAGAGAGAGAGAGGAGAGAAGGGAGGAATCATAAAATCTCCCATTTTATATCAGTTCATGCTTTATTCTACTTAGTATTTGGTATTCAACTATGAAGTTTAGGCCAGGATTACTATCCTCCATGCCATCATTTCTCTGGTGGTTAAAAATGACTCCACTCTCTCCTCATTGCCCCTCTGTCCAAAGCATACTTCAAAGGCCTCCTTCTTTCCACTTGTGACCTCTCTTGGCCTCCTCTTTCTGTGTATCTTCGTGTCATTTGATTTTGTCTTCACCTTCACAAGATTCCTCCCTTGATGTCTGTGACAGACATTCTATCAATCATCTCAAATTTTCCTCTAGTTTCCCCCGCATCTTCTTTTTCTTACCTCTCTGGAAAGCCAACCTTCTTTACATTGTATCTTACCTATTTTGTTTAATTAAATAACACTTACCTTCCCCTGGATGGCATTGCCCAATGGTCAAGGGTTTGATTCTGGTCAAGGGCACGTATCTGGGTTGCAGGTTCCATCCCTGGTGTCTCTCTCACCATGGATGTTTCTCTTTCTCCTCTCTCTCTCTCTCTCTCTCTCTCTCTCTCTCTCTCTCTCTCTCTCTCCCTCTCTCCTCTTCCTCCTCCCTTCCACTCTCTCTAAAAATCAATGGAAAGAAGAATATCCTTGAGTGAGGATTAGCAAAAACAAACAAACAAATACAAACACCTTGAACCAGAGCCTGGTCCAAGCTCTTTACCAGCATTAATTAATTAATTAATTACAGCCATTAAGTAACGAACATTATCCCTACTTTGCAACTGGGAAAACTGAGGCTCAGAGAGGTTGGCTTGCCCAAGGTCACAACCTGGTAAGAGACAGATTCATTTCCAATCCTGAAGTTTTGCCTATCTCCCAGGTATTTCCACTTGAATATATTTAAATTCCACATATACAAAACTAAAACTCTCCACCTCCTCTACCCAATTGTAAGCTTGCTATCCCTTCATACTCACCCATTTCTGTTGGCAGGACTATTTCCCTGTTTGCCAGGTTTAAAACTTTGGAGTCATCTAGTGGGGGGAAAGCAGGAAATCTGGTTCTGGCTTCAGCTTTTCACTACTGGGTGAGCCTGAGCGAGTCACACCCTGCTTGGATCACAGAGTGCTTGGTCTTAAAATGACACCATCCGTTCACCTCTCTGAACTTTATGATTGTGTCAGCTCTAGCTTCTTCCTCTTCTTTACCCTTCAAATCTAATCACCTACCAAGGCCAGTCATGTATTCTTTATTTTTACAAACATCACTCCTTTATAAATATCACT
Organism: Myotis myotis; assembly: GCF_014108235.1. NCBI lineage: Eukaryota > Metazoa > Chordata > Mammalia > Chiroptera > Vespertilionidae > Myotis > Myotis myotis. The sequence goes on along the minus strand of NW_023416316.1, from coordinate 43,233,880 downwards.
GTTCTTACCCCTTCCATTCTAGTCAGGCCCTTGTAAATTAATATCTGAATAATAGAAATAAGATTGAAAATGGCCTCCTCGCCTGTACTTTCTCCTTATTTCAATTGAACCTGACTCTACCACTGTATTAATTTCACTAAAATATTTGTTTTATCATGTTTCTTCTCTACTCAGTTAACTTTAGTGGCTTTCCATAGTCTCTACGACCAAGTGTGACCTTCTCCCACCAGCTTATAGTGGCTTCTCCACTTCACGTAACGACCTCTATCCTGTACCTCCCAGAGGGAAGCTCTCCCACTTGTCCCTAGAGAGGGAGTGTTTTTCTTTACTTGGGGCCTCCTCTGCTTATGTCATTCTTTCTGTCATCTTTACCCGACATCCTTCAAGGAATATCTGTCCCCATCCTTCAGAGTTTGACTCAAGTTGGTAAATTCCACCTCTACCTAATAGGGTATCTCTTTCAGCCTGACAGCACCCTTTAATTATGAAAAAGTGTAGGTGGTCACCAATAAACACAACCTAATGGAATGCAAGGTCGATGGGACTATAGAGAAAACTATATCCATGTGTACATCTTGCTTATTCCCCAAACCATTCAAGATCTCCATCAGATTTTATTTAAATTTCACCTTCTGTGACCATCAATTAATATTGCAATGCCCCCTTCCCAAGTCCAGACACTTCCCAACTCCCTTTTCAACTTTGTTTTTTTAAGCAATTATCACTCTCTGACATACTGTATGTTGTTGTTTTTTTAATATATTTTAATGATTTTTTACAGAGAGGAAGGAAGAGGGATAAAGAGTTAGAAACATTGATGAGAGAGAAACATCGATCAGCTGCCTCCTGCACACCTCCTATTGGGGATGTGCCCGCAACCAAGGTACATGCCTTGACCGGAATCGAACCTGGGACCTTTCAGTCCGCAGGCCGACGCTCTATCCACTGAGCAAACCGGTTAGGGCTGTATGTTTTATTTGTGTGTTTGGTGTCTTTCATGTTTCTAGAATGTAAGTTCCATGGGTGCAGGGATTTTTTTTTTTTTTTTGTATTACTTATTCATTGCTCTATCTCTATTGCCTTAAAAAACACCCATCCCATAGTAGGTTGAGTAAATGAATAACTGCCCCAGTATTGGACACAACAGAAACTCAATAAATTCTTATTAAAGTGAACTTGAATGAGTGGCCAAGTTTCATGTGTCTTTCAGGAGGAAGTAAGAATCTGTTTTATCTTCTCGAGTATTTCAATTGTGCTTTTCTATGAATGCCTTCCAGCTTTTTGTTTGTATTTATCTCTTGCATTGAGAAATGAAACCAGCTCTAGCAAACAGATATCTTTATTGTTGTCTTATAACTGAGGAAAGATACAGAAAGTTCTGTGTGCTGGTATTTAAAGCCAGTCATAGCTCAGACATTAGTATTTGGAGTTCTTCATTTTCTCCACTTCATTTTTTTGTATTATCAGAAGAAGTCTATAAATATGAAAAGAATAAAGATTAAGAAACTTTCCCTTATCAGGTTCAAACAAGGAACTGCAGCATATATAAACTGGAGACAAAGGGACACAGGCAGGACTTTTTTGTTTTATTTTTCCCATTAGTGAGAGAGAGAGCAAACTTTTCCCATTTGGGGGCCCCTCCCCAGGGGGTCCCTTTTGGGGACACCTCTGCCCAGATGAAGTTTGTATCTGCTGCCAATAAACTTCTACATTTTTATGAAAGAAAAAAAAAAAGAAACTTTTCCTTAAAATCATCACAGTGATATATACATAAACATGCACATATTATATGGTTTTATATGTACACTTTACTATATATATTAGTATTTTAAATTTAGAATTTAGATTGTATTCTAATGTACAACATTATTTCATATTCAATAGGAATATTTATACCATAGAATTTTATAACTAGAAAGACCTTAAAGTAAGTCACAAATAAATTAATTCTCTCATCATGTTTGTGCCTTTTATTTATTCCCCAAACATTTACTAGGGGTTTACCTTATGTCAAGCTTCTATACTAAATGACACTAGTGGCAAACAATTAACAATATTTCCTCCGGCTTCCTAGAGCTCATGGTTTAGGAATGAGCCACACATTATGAAGGATGAAAGAGACTTGAGTTCTGTGTGTCCATGCAGGAGGTCATTGCCACACAAATTCTGTGAGTGTGAGGAAGCACAGAGAGGAAATGATTTATTCTTGTGGAGAGGGTGTTGGCAGAAAGACTGACGCTGAGGAAAGAATGACTTGCCAACGAAGTGACATGGGAACTGGGTCTTAAGTAGGCATTGGAGTGTGTTCAAGATGTTTCAGGCAGAAGGAACACTATATGCAAAGGCAGAGAGCCTGGAGACACCACTGCCTATCGCAGGAATTAAAAGGGAGATGGGAGCTCAGGGGCACAGAGTGAAGTGGCAAGAAAATGAAGCTTTGAAAGTGGGCAGGCCTGAGTGTAAGGGTCCTATCAAAGAATTTGGACTTTATCCCACAGGCTATGAAAACGACCAAACGGTGATAGCTGATTCTGTATCTTGGTCATTGTCTCTTGAAATCTACTTCTCGCCACCAGGCAGTCCACAATAAGGACTTTCCAGTAGGGTATGGGCACAGGGTGGAAAGAGTTATGCCTCCCAAATCTGGCACTACCATCCTTCTCTTCCTCAGCCAACACACTGGATACAAATGAAGAAATAAAAAGTTCTTTACAGGAGGATTTAGGCAATTTCCCCAAGGTCATATCTCATGGAGAGAGGGGAGGTTTATGAAGGAGACAGTCAGGTGCTGGCCGTCTAGTCTGGTTCCCTCTGCCCTGGCTGAGATGTCCCACGTGGACATGGTCATTGCCTCATTCCTGCCTCCCAACTCCCTTCCTAACTTACCTCAGGCCTGTCTATTTGCCCACTTCCCCATCAGTCTACTTCCCTCTTCATAAAGAAAGAATCAGTTCCCCATGCCTCAGTTTGTTCTTATGTCTGGGCAATTTTCCAGGCATCTGCTAAATGTTGTACTTTCTCCTCTCCCCAGCTTCTGCTGTCTCTGCAGAGGGAAAAGTTGGGCTCTGATCCATGCTTGCTGGGATTTGGTGGTGGGCTTCTATTCCGGGCTACAGTTGACATTCATCATATAGAAAGTGTGGTTAATAGTGGTACCTCTTTCCAGGATTGTTGTAAAGATTAAGTAATGTAACACTCTTATAGTGACATGTAATTTATTCCTGTTGTTATCATCTGCGATATCTATTGCAGCGCATTTCTAAAACTCCAAATAAAAATGGCTTTATCTATTAGTTTATTAGCCAAGAAAACCAGAGGAAGGCAGTCCAGGACTAGGCCAGCAACTCAACAATGCTATCAAGCATCCCGGTTCTTTCCATCTCTCCACTCTGCCATCCTTAGCACATAGGCCTTATAACTTCATGGCTATAAGATGGTCCCCATGATCCCAAGTAGGCACGGCACACACCGATACCCCAAGTAGGAAAGAAGAAGTACGTCTAGGCTTTCTCCAGGTGAGGACTGCCTTGCCCAGCAGTCTTCCAGGAAAACATGCCTTTAGAACTCACTGACCAGAAAGAGTGTCATGCCCCCCCTCAGCTGCAAGGGAGGCTGGGAAAGAGCATCTGGAGACAGGAGTGGGTAATCATGTTTGGCTTAGAACTACTGATTCATTCTCTGGAGCTGCCAAAACACAAGAGGGAGAAAGGGGAGAATTGCTGTTGGGTGAGCAGTGAACAGAGGTTGCCATACCACTTTCATTGAGAAGATTCAGTAAGATGGTGCACATAAAGGACAGAGCACACTGTTGGATATCAAGTATGATCTTAGAACATGTAGGCTGCGATTATATTATTACTCGACACTGTGTTGCTTTAAAGCCGTATAAATTGCTGTGTGTTGTTTTTTTTACATGTTTACTATTATTGCCTTATAATGGATTCCCCAAAGTGGAATTTATTAGGTCAAAAGTTATAAACTCCTGCCAAGAAAAATAAGCCTGATTCTAATCATGAGGAAATAGCAGACTAATTTAAATTGAGGAACATTCTACTTAACAACTGTTAATCTTTAAAAACTGTCATTACCCAAAAAGAAAAAAAAAAAAAGGCTGAAGAACTGGTACAGATTAAAAGAGAGTAAAAGATACCGGGCAAGTAAAAGCAATGAAGGATGCTGGAATGGATTTTGATCAGGAAAAAGAATATATTTCAAAGAATATTATTGAGACAACTGGCAAAAATCTGCATCTTGATTGTGTATTTAATAACAGTATTACATCAAAGTTATACCTCCCAATTTTAATATTTACATCATGGTTACATAAGTGAATATCCTTATTCTTAGGAAACACACACTGAAGTATTTAGGCAAAGGAACAGAATGATATAATGTCTGCAACTTACTCTCAGAGAATCATCAATGGTGCTGATAATGATAACATTAATAACATCAAAATAAAATTGTAAATAATAATACATTAATAAAATAATTGGTAAATCTAGATGAGCAGTTGCAGAAAATCCTGCTCATTAACTAAAAAAATTTAAAGGTTAAAGATAAAAAATTAAAATTACACACATAACTGTGGCTTTTGTTAGTTCATGCAAATTTATAAACCAGGTAGAAGGCACTTTTTATTGCATCCCTTGTTAAAAATGAGCATTTTTATGCCGAAACCAATTTGGCTCAGTGGATAGAGCGTCGGCCTGCGGACTGAAGGGTCCCAGGTTCGATTCCGGTCAAGGGCATGTACCTGGGTTGCGGGCACATCAACCTGAACATATAGGTTTCAGATGTGGGTTTCTGTGTCACCAGATCTGCATATTGCACCATGTGCCCACCACCCAAAGTCAAATCTTTTCCTGTCACCATATATTAGGACCCCCTTCTCCCCTATCCCCTTCCATCTGGCAGTCACCACATTGCTACTTGTGTTCACAAGTTTCAGTTTTATATCCCACATATGAGTGAAATCATTTGTTCTTAGCTTTTTCTGACCACCTTCCTTATCTTTAGTAGCAGATCTTCCCTTAGCTGGGGTGTGTTTCAGACTGGTAGCCTGCAACGGCCAAGAAAAGAAAGGAGGCATGGTTGTTTTCCCCTCTCCACCGTGTGCCACTTCTCTTTTCTTTTCCCACCCAGCTGGTTAGCCAGTTTCTGCCTCTTGGGTTGGAGGAATGGTAAGATATGAGGAAGTTCTCACAGAACTGGCACTGCTGTAGGCTGGCTTTGCACTTTCTGGGTCCTTTGGAAGGTTGTTTCCTGGAGACTTCCTATTGGTCATTTCACCTGGTTTATACATCTCTATTCCGATTGTTCACTTGTGTTCATTTGCAGCCCCTCTCCAGTGTCCCGCTGTGAGGGTTCTCCGCCCTCTAAGTGACCCTACTGGACAGGATTTCTCCCATGAGGTGCACATATGATCCATTAAAAAATATCCAGAAATGCCTTGGCCTGACAACCCTGGCGGATCCCAACACAACCTCTACCTTGGTGCCCTAGGCTGCTTTAACATCCTTGGTCAAGAGTCATCCTTGTGTTTTCCAGCTGCAGGAAAATTGTCTGTGAAGGTGTCTTAGGAGCCTTGGAAGGAAGTGGCAGCCCTCCCTCATTTACTCCCACCGCCGCCACAACCACAGGCAGAAATGGGAACTTTCTTTGGCAAAATCCTTTCCAACAACATCTCTTAAAAAATTCTGTGGGATCCAAGAATTATGGAAGTGGGTCTCCATGTTTCCTTGGTAAATTTTGCATATGGTGATCTGGTTTTAGAATATATTTGTTGCATTTGGTGATCCCAGTGAAACTTATATTTCAATATACTGTTTCCCTAGTTTTCATACCTGCCATTTTAGCCACATTTTGGGAGGCCATAGTTCAGGGTATTCGTTTCCCTAGATTAGAAGCTCTGGAGACAGGAGTAAATTACTGGATGCTTATTTTATTAGTAATTTTTCCAATGTATAACATACATAGAGATAAGTACACAATGGTAAATGTAGCTTGATGAACTTACCAAAGTAAATACACCAAAGTACAAATGCCCAGATGAAGAAAGAGAACATTACCAGCTTCCAGAAGCCCCCATCACATTCTTTCCCAGTTGAGTTCTTTCCAGGGCAACTAATATCCTGACTATTAACACCATAGATCAGTTTTATCTGCTTTTAAAGTCTATATAAGTAGAATCCTTTCTGTCTGGCCAACATGATGTTTGTGAAATTCATCCATATTGTTGCCTTAAATTGGAGACCATTCATTCTCACTACAGTGTGGCCATGGTGTCAACATATCTGGACAGTTAATGTTTGACCAATGAATCTCTTTCCTCAAAGGTAGTTCAAAGTTTGACTGTGGCTTCCCCAGACCTTGTTTGATTCCAACTTGAATTCCAAGAGGAGGACTCTTAAGTCCCTCTGATGACCTGCATTGGGTATCAGGACAAAGCAGTTGAATTATTTGTGATTAAAAAACCCACAACTATGTAGAAAGTTAGACTCTTTCAGGGAAAGTTTGTTATACCTCCCCATTCTTTACATTTTATCCCATCAATTTGCTCTTTTAATTTGGCTGACTTACAGTCATAAAATGTAAACACACACACACACACACACGCATCTTCTGAGAAACATTTTGCATAAATTCTGGCAACAGATTGCATCTCGGCCATCGACATGCCATCCAGACTGAAAAAGATCTGAAAACTTCGGAACCACGTGAGCCATGGCCACGGCTGCGTCGGTAAGCACTTGAAGCACCTGGGGCTGAGGTAATGCTGGTGGCCTGCATCATCACAGGATCAACTTTGACAAACATCACCCAGGTTATTTTGGGAAAGTTGGTGTGAGGCATCACCTCTTAAAGAGAAACCAGAGCTTCTGCCCAACTGTCAACCTTGATAAACAGTGTATGTACCTTGGTCAGTGAGCAGACGTAAATGCTGCCAAAAACAAGACTGGAGCTGCTCCTTCCATTGATGTGATGTAATCGAACTACTACAAAGTTCTGGGGAAGGGAAAGCAGCCTGCCATTGTGAAAGTCAAGTTCTTCAGCAGAAGAGTTGAGAAGATTAAGGGTGTTGTAGGGACCTGTATCCTAGTAGCTTGAAGCTACATGGAGGGAAGTTCATTAAAATGTCCACAAGTAAAAAATTCTGGTAACAGTTGTATGATTTTCTATCTCCTCAGAAATTATAATAAGTTTTATCACATAAGCCGCAAGAAAAATTGCAACAGACCCATTTACAGTAACAACTGAAGATCAAAAATACTTTTCAGAATACATCTTGCATTGTAGTTTATAATTATATAATTAAAATGAAAGACTTCTAAGCATGAAAGATTTTTATCTGAGGCTTTAGATGACCTTTTAACTTATATTTACATATAATTTCACATTTTAAAATTCCACAGTGAAATTAATAAGTATTTTGAAAACTTGTCAGAGTTTACTTCATAGATTGAAATCCATACTACAGTTTAAAGTGTTGGAGTTAAAATATTATCTATGTTCCTAATAATAAATGAAAAGCACCAAAGACTTGTCTTTTATGAAATCCTGCTTGAAAAAAACATTAAAATATCAATAGAACATTATTTTAAATGATAAAATCTTTTCATTCAGATAGAGGTATATGTATAACTTTATTCATTTATTCATTCATTCAAAAAATATTTATTGAGCCCCTGCTATGTGCCAGGCTATAGATATGTCACATGAATAAGGTGAACATTGCTGCTGCCTCAGGAGCTTACAGTTTACTGTAGTTGAGAGATGGATGAATAAAAAGATAATTTCTAGAAGGCTAGTCCCTGCTTCTGCATGTGCTATAGGATTCTGTATCTGCTATAGAATTCTCTATGTGCTCTAAGAGCACATAAAACGCACCAAATCAACTTTTGGAAGGTTGTGAAATCCTTTCCCCAAGGAAGTTATGCTTAAGGTGGATGAGAAGGTAGCCAGGTAGAGGGCAGAAGGGAGGGTGGTTTAGACATTTGCAAAGGCTGAAGCAACTGGATGCCATTCACTGACATAGGGCATATAGTACTGGTATTGGGTTGGAAGGGAACTAGTTGTGGGAAGAGCTCAGGAGATTTATCTCAGTGCAGTGGCAGATGCAATGGCGTGAGCGCACTCCGCCTATACAAGCTTCCTCGGCACACCGGGAAGTGGCAGCGCCCACCTGATTAAGCCCCCTAGAGCCCCTATATAGTACCCTGATCTTTCCTACCATTGGTTGCCCTAAGGATGGTGTAAACTTCTTATTGGTCTGGAATGTTATATATGTTGCTGCACTTAAACAATAAAGTCAGATCTGCGTCTTGAACCGGTCTCCAGAGTCGGGCATGCTTCGTTAGGACTCTGTCGGCCTCACCCCCGTGGGACCCCCTGCCTCAACCAGTTACTAGTACCTGAGCTGGACACATGAAAATGAACACTCAAGAAGCCCAGAGAGAAATTGTCATTAAGACAGCATAGTGGAGTGGAAAGGGCTTGAGAGTCAGGTCTACTTGAATGCAAACCCTAGCTTCACCATTTAATCGATATGCAAAGTTGAAAAAATTCTTTAACTTTTCAGAGCCTCAGTTTCCCATTTTACAAAATAAGGATAATAATATGAACATTATAAGGTGTAGGGAGGGCTAAATGGGATAATGCATGTAATGGTGCCTAGTCCAATGCCTAGCACATACTGAGCACTCAAAAATAGGGACTTTGTTATTTCAGAAGGAAATGAAAGATGGGGGAGGATTAGTGTTCAAAGACGAAAGCCAGTTACAAGATCCCTATGGCTGTAGTTAAAGCTACTAGCAATAGAGTTTCCTTTTCAATTGACAAGTGAACCATAAAAGTGAATGAACCTGTAGTTGTTCAGATAAAAGAAGAGTCAGAGTTGTAATTTCTGTTCCATGGATACAACTATTGAGCAGGTACACTGAGTGGGGGAATGGCCAGTAGCAAAATTGTAAAGCAGGCCTGTTTGTCTTCAAACACTCCTGAACCAGCTTTTATTTCCCTTGTAAAAATGCAAAATTGACTTCTGAGGAGGGGTAATCAACTGAACATACAGGGTAGGGCAAAAGCAGATCTATAGTCATGAGTACTCGAAACAGTTTATTCTTGTATTATTAATTATTACTCATTGTATTACTCTCCATACACACAACTGTAAATATACCTTTGCCCTACTCTGTATACATTTACTTTGGCTTTCTCCTGAAACCTAATAAAATGACAGTAAATGAATTGTTCTTTAAGGTAGAAGTACACAATAAAAATGAGATTAGGAGGAAAGGCAAGAACATGTTGGTATTTAGAAGCCATATAGACAAGAGGTATCTTACTTAGCAAACCTGAGAAAGGTGATCCCTGATTGCATCACAGGCCTCCCAAAAAGCTTGAATTAAAAACGGGAGGACTGATTTGTAAGTCTGTTTAAGGAGTGGTTAGGATCCTAGCTCCCTATCCAACCCTGTAGAGCCAGATAGCTGTCCCTCTCCCAGCTTGGCAGAGGGTGGATTAGGAAAAATATAGAAAAATCACTTTTGGGGGATGGGATTGACACATTTGGGGATGGGATTCAGTAACAGAAAGGGGTGGTTTCAGTGAACATTTATGGAACCATTTATACCCCAATAAAATCCCAAGTCTTTTACCTCCATTATAATTCCATTGCACTGAAGATTGGAATGTTCTGACCTCCTGGGGAGGAAAGACATAAAAGATACTGACATCAAGAGTGTCCCAGCTAAATTACCCAGCTAGGTGACTGACCCAAGACCACAGCCAGCAGTCAACAAGGATCACCGTGGGATCAGAGCTTCCAATAGGCTTTTTCTGTACCTCACTCCTAAATGTGAGTAGATGACCAAAGATGAACAGACGTCCATGGAAAACCACCAATATGAAAGGAAGAGACCAAAACAAACCAACAAAGCAATTTGGAAGAAACCAAGACTATGGTAGAATCAGAAGACTGTTGATATCCACAGAGGGATAAGAAATGATGTTTCACCCATGAAACTAGAGTGGGGGAGGGAAACAAAGCGCTGGACAGGAGGGTAAAAGTGAGACACAGCGACCTTAATGCTGGCTGCCTGCAGGGTCTTCCGTCATGTTATGCAGAGAAGAATGCCGTTGCCAGGCTCTGTACCAGGCTGCGCACCCAGGACAATCCGATGGGGCAAGAGAGGCCAGTTCAGGGGCTGCTCCTGCCAGTGGTGGGATTGTAGGGTGAGAGATCGCCATTGCAGCCACACCAGGAGCGCCCGAGGGCCTGACCCTGCTTTGTCTGGAATGCTGTGGTAGGTCATCTGAAGCCATATCGCCTTTTAAAATGTGTTTTACCACCCTATGGACTTCATTTTTTTTAAAAAAAATTGTATCTTCATTGTTGAAAGTATTACATATGTCCCCTTTCCCCCCCCCCCCCATTGACTCCCTCCAGCCTCCCCCTGTCCACTGTCCCAGGCCTTCACCACCCCATTGTCTGTGTCCATGAGTTATGCATATATGCATACAAGTTCTTTGGCTGATCTCTTCCCACCCACCCACCCCTGCCTTCTCTCTGATTCGACAATCTGTTCCATGCTTCTATGTCTCTGGATCTATTTTGTTCATCAGTTTATTTTGTTCATTTGGTTCCACATATGAGTGAGGTCATATGATACTTGTCTTTCTCTAAATGGCTTATTCCACTTAGCATAATGCTCTCCAGGTCCCTCCATGCACCCTGTGGATTTTAGATATCTTCCCTGATAAGGTGCATTGTCTCCTGTCCTGATAACCCTGATGTCATCTGAATGTTAGCATGGCAGCCCCAGGCCTGGAGAGCCAGTTGCACAATGCACCGAAGAACCAGTTGTTCCTGCAGCAAGAGCCGCCAGCACGCTCAAAGGCCTACCCCTGTGCTCAGGTGACTGCAGCAATACTGGACAGATATAAGCTGACATTCAACAGCTCGGAACAGACAGGAGACGGATCTTCTACAGGCAGGAGAACCTTTTTACTGCTAAGGGCCATTTGGGTATTTATAACATCATTCTCGGGCCATACAAAATTATCAACTTAAAAATTAGCAAGCTGTATTTGGTCAAACAAATGGGCCAGACCAACTTATACGCCCCCCCCCACCCCCCCTCCCCCGAAGCAGCAAACTAAAAAGTTGTAAAGAACTGGAAGCTCAACGGAAAGTCCAGGAGAAGGAAAACAATGATCTGTTGAAAGAGCTGGAGCAGAAGAACACGTTGGCTGTGGTGCTGGAGAACACCAGCAAGAGTGAGAGAAGTACCTGGAGGTGAAGAGCAGTGAGCTGAGCATTCTGTCCAGTGAGCTTGAGCAGCACCCTGGCACCATCGCCTACCTGACCCCCCAGCTGCATGCCACCAACAGGAAGCTCATCGGAAGTGTGCAGAGATAGAAATAGTGGTGTGTGTTGGGTGAGAGGTGACAAACTGTTAAGTTTTCCTATGTTCAAATCTATGGTTATGTAAAAAAAAAAATCAACCTGTACACGTAAGATTAGTGAGCTTGTTTCTGTTTGCTATGGCTCAATTAAAAAAACACACAAGCCAACAGTTGTTGATCAAGTTTCAACTTAAATAAGCAAACTCAAATGCCTAGGGAGCCAGGCAAAGAGCTTAAATGAGTGAGTGGCAAACTGAACAACATATATTCTGTTCTTCAAGTGGGCTGCCACGACTTAGCTCCAACTATGGAAACATGGGCCCTGTATCACTAGATTTAAGGTTTTTAAGAAAAGCCAGATATATACATTTTTACAGATTAAAATGTCTTGATTTTTAAGATAGTGACAAAACTATACCTGTGGGCTGCCTTTGACCTATATGCTGCCAGTTGCAGCTCTAAAATGATGACGCTTTTTCATGCTCACTTGAAGGATAGAGGATAGACATAATATACTCAAAATTATATTGCCTTGGGTGAGTAAAATTGGCTCTGAATGAAAATAATTTTAAACAGCAAATCTAGGAGTGCAGATCTATAAAACTAACATGCCAAAGCAATGCAAGACAAAGAAACAAAACCTCTGGACCTTAACACTTTTCCAAGGCAGGTTGACATGACAAATCAGAATTACTTGGTGCATAAAAGACATCAAAGATTATGCCTTTGACTTTACATATCCAGAGAGACAATTTAATAGGGATGATGTTACAAATTGATTGAAGATCTAAAGCACATGCATTGTGCAGGCCCTGCTAATATTTAGAATATCGAAAGTTTATTTTTAATTGATATCTATGAATTACTTATCATTTCTGCTGAGTTCCAGGATGGTCAGTGTCCTGTGTCAAATACCAAGCAATGTTCTATATTTAAGTCTTCTCATTACTAAACTATCTATGTCTGCTCATGTACAGATGAGCAAGGGTAAAAAGCCAATCAAATAAGCAATGAGAGAAAAAAAAATCAGTGTATTGTATAAACAAAGACACAGACTAGTTCAGTGATTGCCCGGGCTGGAGGTAGAGAGGAAATTGACTGTAAACAGACACAAAGGACCTTTTGGGATGATGGCAGTGCTCCAAAACTAGAGTGTGGTGACTGTTTCATGACAGTACAAATATATTACAACTCTTGAATTGTTCACTTAGCATTGGTGAACTTTATGCTAGGTAAATAATACCTTAATAAAGCCAGATTTTTAAAAAGAATAACAGATGATCATTTTAGTGGGCTAAGTATGATGAGGAACAAAATATTTACGCAATCTCAAAGTATCTCCCCTCTAGCTACTTGTTAACTACAATGGGAAAATAGTAACATTATGGTGGAGAAAACTGGCAGACACCACTTTAACCAAGGGATCAAAATTAACATCACCAGTAAAGGGACTTGTGGATATCATGTACTCTCTGAAATGATGCAGAGAGAAGGGTAATAACATCAATTTGTGGTATTCCTGCCTAAAATGTATAATCTGAAAATAATCCTGAGGAAGCATAAGACAAACCCAAGTTGAGGGACATTCTACAAAGTAGTTGACCAGTAGTACCCTTCAAAAGTGTCCAAGCCATGACAGACAGATGGAGCAATGGCCCTGATTAAAGTAGATTAAAGAGATGTGACAGTGAGAGGCCCTATACTGGGTCCTGGTCCAGACATTAATCGGCCAAGTAGCAAAATTTGAATAAGGTCTATTAACTATACATTAGTTAATAGTATTGTATCCATGTTAATTTCCTGCTTTTGATAATTGTGCTGTGATTGTGTGAGATATTAAAATTAGGGGAAACAGGATGAAGGGTATGTGGGAATTTCTGTACTATTTTTGTAACTTTTGTAAGTTATTTTGAAATAGTTTCAAAATGAAAAGCTAAAAGGAAGTTTTATATTTCAGTTGGGAAAATGGCAATGGATTGATAAGAAATTAATGGTGAAGTGATGACCAAAATTCTATCCATTGTTCAGAAAGCAATAGGTAAGAAAGTTGATAAACATTTTAAATGAAGAACTAACAATAAATATTATTTATTTATTTTTTTTTATTGCTTAAAGTATTACAAAGGGTATTACATATGTGTCCATTTTATCCCCCCGCCCTAGACAGTCCCCTAGCCTCCCCTATCCCCCAATGTCTTATGTCCACTGGTTATGCTTCTATGCATGCATACAAGTCCTTTAGTTGATCTCTTACCCCCCTACCTCCTGCCCCGCAACCCTCCCCGGCCTTCCTGCTGCAGTTTGACAATCTGTTTGAGGCAGCTCTGCCTCTGTATCTATTATTGTTCAAAAGTTTATAATGGTCTCTATTATCCATGAATGAGTGAGATCATGTGGTATTTTTCCTTCATTGACTGGCTTATTTCACTTAGCATAATGCTCTCCAGTTCCATCCATGACGTTGCAAATGGTAAGAGTTCCTTCCTTTTTAGAGCAGCATAGTATTCCATCGTGCAGATGTACCACAATTTTCTAATCCATTCATCTACTGATGGGCACTTAGGCTGTTTCCAGATCTTAGCTATGGTGAATTGTGCTGCTATGAACATAGGGGTGCATATATCCTTTCTGATTGGTGTTTCTGGTTTCTTGGGATATATTCCTAGAAGTGGGATCACAGGGTCAAATGGGAGTTCCATTTTCAGTTTTTTAAGGAAACTCCATACTGTCTTCCATAGTGGCTGCACCAGTCTGCATTCCCACCAGCAGTGCACAAGTGTTCCTTTTTCTCCACATCCTCTCCAGCACTTGTCGTTTGTTGATTTGTTGATGATAGCCAGTCTGACAGGTGTGAGATGGTACCTCATTGTTGTTTTGATTTGCATCTCTCGGATGATTAGTGACTTTGAGCATGTTTTCATATGTCTCTTGGCTTTCTGAATGTCCTCTTTTGAAAGGTGTCTATTTAGGTCCTTTGCCCATTTTTTGATTGGATTGTTTATCTTCCTTTTGTTAAGTTGTATGAGTTCCCTATAAATTTTGGAGATTAGGCCCTTATCGGATATGACAACAATAAATATTATTATATTAACCATTCTCTTTTCCTTTTTTCCCCTCCCAAATGGAATCACACTACATATACCATTCTGCACTTTTCTTTTTCTGTCTAACATTGTCTTTTTAGTGACTCTTGCTTTAGTGAAATAAAACCTAAAATGTTTGATTCTGCTTTGCTTAATATTAAAAGAGACTTATGGGTCACAACATTTGATGCAAACCTTATAAAGATAATCTCATTGACCCAAGAGCTTTCAGAATTCAAAGTACTGTTCTTGTTATTTTTCTGCTCAGTAAAGATAATAAAGTGAATGTTTATATTCTGGTACTACAGAATATTAACCCAAATGGAAACCCAGGTAGGGCAAAGGTCTATGTATGCTCTGTCTTTGTATAATATATTAAATTTTCTCTTCAATGTTTACTGAAAAAGAGCAAGCAGCCATTGAGGGGGATCAATTGTTAGCTTTGAAGTTACCCAATCTCCTGGAATGTAACCTTTAACTTATAGCAATGATCAGAAAGCTTATAAACATAAGCTTAAATGTACATGCACACTTTGAATAATTACAAAGGCAATGTTTATTAAAATACATCTCACTTTCAAAATTGAGCTACCAGCTGTTGAAGTGTGTATACATTTTTTGGGACACCCTGCATATAGGATATATTTCTATCAGTAGAATTTCTAGGTTAAAACACATATGCAATTATTATTTTGATAGATATTTTAAAATTTGCCTCCCATAAAAGGTTGCTGATATATATCAATCTTATTCACTCAAAAGTGTTTATTTCTCATGTTTAAAAATTTTTGATGCTTGAGGAGAAACCAAGATGGCGGCATAGGTTAACGCCAGAGATCGCTGCCTCAAACAACCACTTCAGAGATATAACTAAAGGACAGAACGGACATCACCCAGAACCACGGGAAGGCTGGCTGAGTGGAAATTCTACAACTAGGAGGAAAGAGAATATCATACCCAGACTCAGAGGAGGCGCAGTGCTGAAGTGAAATACTCAGGTGCGGAGTGCGCGCGCGGAGCGGGCTGGCGGCGGAGGGCGCGGTTGTTGTTTTCAATCGGGAGGGAGTTTCAGACTCTGAGCTCCAGATCCGGGCGAGTCTCTGGGGACCGAGACTCAAACGGGAGAAACGGGACTGTCTGGCTGCGGTCGGAACTCGAAGGCAGCTTTCTCTCCGAGGTTTGCAGCCATTGCTGGGGCTCTGAGAGGCAGAGCCCCTGGGGAAGGAACTGAGAGTCGCCATAACTGCTTGTTCCGCCCGCCCTGTAGATCCCCGGGGACCCGCCCCGCCCAAGCCCTGCACACAGGCATTTGCCAGATAGCCTCAGGCAAACGCTAGATTAGCACCGCCCTAGAGATCCAGCACAGAAGCCCTCCCACTACAGACACAGCAGACTCTCATAGCCAGTTAGCCTGGAGGTCAAATCACCCCGGTATTGCCGACATCAATCAAGGCTTAAAGGCAACAAGACTGCGGACAAAGACCACTAGGGGGTGCACCAAGAAAGCATAAAAAATGCGGAGACAAAGAAACAGGACAAAACTGTCAATGGAGGATATTGAGTTCAGAACCACACTTTTAAGGTCTCTTAAGAACTGTCTAGAAGCTGCCGATAAACTTAGTAAGGCCCTCGAAAAGACTGGTGAGACCGCCGATAAATGTAGTGAGATCCTCAAGAAATCTAATGAGACCCTCGATGTTGTGATAAAGAACCAACTAGAAATTAAGCATACACTGACTGAAATAAAGAATATTATACAGACACCCAACAGCAGACCAGAGGAGCGCAAGAATCAAGTCAAAGATTCGAAATGCGAAGAAGCAAAAAACACCCAACTGGAAAAGCAAAATGAAAAAAGAATCCGAAAATATGAAGATAGTGTAAGGAGCCTCTGGGACAGCTTCAAGCGCACCAACATCAGAATTATAGGGGTGCCAGAGGATGAGAGAGAGCAAGATATTGAAAACCTATTTGAAGAAATAATGACAGAAAACTTCCCCCACCTGGTGAAAGAAATAGACCTACAGGTCCAGGAAGCGCAGAGAACCCCAAACAAAAAGAATCCAAAGAGGACCACACCAAGACACATCATAATTATAATGCCAAGAGCAAAAGACAAAGAGAGAATCTTAAAAGCAGCAAGAGAAAGAAACCCAGTTACCTACAAGGGAATACCCATACGACTGTCAGCTGATTTCTCAACAGAAACTTTGCAGGCCAGAAGGGAATGGCAAGAAATATTCAAAGTGATGAATACCAAGAACCTACAACCAAGATTGCTTTATCCAGCAAAGCTATCATTCAGAACGGAAGGTCAGATAAAGAGCTTCACAGATAAGGAAAAGCTAAAGGAGTTCATCACCACCAAACCAGTATTATATGAAATGCTGGAAGGTATCCTTTAAGAAGAGGAAGAAGAAAAAAAAAGGTAAAGATACAAATTATGAACAACAAATATGCATCTATCAACAAGTGAATCTAAGAATCAAGTGAATAAATAATCTGATGAGCAGAATGAACTGTTGATTATAATAGAATCAGGGCCATAGAAAGGGAATGGACTGACTATTCCTGGGGGGAAAAGGGGTGTGGGAGATGCGGGAAGAGACTGGACAAAAATCGTGCACCTATGGAAGAGGACAGTGGGTGGGGAGTGAGGGCGGAGGGTGGGGCGGGAGCTGGGAGGAGGGGAGTTATGGGGGGGAAAAAAAAGAGGAACAAATGTAATAATCTGAACAATAAAGATTTAATTAAAAAAAAATTTTTTGATGCTTTTGTAACCAATAATATATGAAGATTTTTGAAATCAATATGTATTGATTTCAGAGAGGAAAGGAGAGGGAGAGAGAGAAATAGAAATATCATTGTTGAAAGAGAATCATTCATTGGCTGCCTCCTGTACGCCTCCTACTGGGGATCAAGACTGAAACCCAAGTCTCGCTCTGACTAGGAACTGTGGCCTCCTGGTTCATGGGTCGATGCTCCATCATTGAGCCACACCGGCCAGGCAATACAAAGATTTAAAAAAAAAAAAAAGATAACTATTTCTCCTCTTCCCCCATTGTCCTTCTCATCTATCCTACCTCCCTGCTGTAGCCCATGCTATTACAATGAGGTGTGTCCTTCCAAACATATTGCTCCCACATACATATACTACCATTATACACATATACATATATACATAGTCATACATACGTATATATAATTAGGCAATCTTTTTGTTTAAATTTTTACTGAAATGGAATAATACTACATGTATTACACACAAATTATGTTTTCACCTCATATTTATGTTAAATAAGTACTCATATACATTACTGTTTCTATTATAATTTTCTACACACATATATATGCATAGATATATATTCCAATAGATACAATTTTATCGAAACAAGATTATATCATAAACACATTTTTTGCTATTTTTAAAGGCTTATTTTTATGGGTGGGAAGGCTTGTTTCTCCCACCTCTTTCCATCTGCCACCCATATCACCTTTTCTATTTCCTCTCCCTAAAAGGCAAACCTTGTTAACAACTGATTATGCTCTTATAATTATACATATTTATATAAATACCATTGCTACACATACTTTGTATTTATTAGTGCATAAAAAAGTGTGCTTAACTTTCTGTTGCCATCATCATAACTAGCTTCTGTGATTCACAGCATTTCAAAAACAAAAATGTATGAAGTAAAAAGAACAGTTATGATGTAAAAGTATATAGATAAATATTCTGTCTACTAATAGTTTCTAATAGTGTTACTCAGCGCTTGGAAGTGCTAAGCTATAACTTAAAACTATGATCAAAATGTAATATGTAAGCTCATTTTTCTTCAAGCAGCAATTCAGAAATGAATTTTAATCTGTGCATTGTACACTGCTGTTAAAAACTTGTTAACTGCAATTGAATTGTAAAAGTCCATATGTAAATTTATGCATAGTCAACACACAATAAAAAACACAACCTTGTAATACAATATAGTACATGCATAGAATTACATTTATTATAAGTAACTCAGAATTGTTGACAAAAAATTAATATGACAACTAAATTTAAAACTTAATATTTCACAATGTAGCTAAGCTAATATAGGAGAAGCTAACAACTCTAAAATACCAAGCTGAAATAGGAATAAATTTTATTATCAAAGACTCAAGCTTTAACTTATCATCAGACTATTTTCTTAGGTTTCTTGAGAACCTGTTGAATTTACCCTTTGAACATGTTCAATCTACATGTCTTTTACACAGATATGATGAAACAGCTGTAATATAGCTCTATCAAGGAATACCAGGAAGTGATGAAAAGTGGATGATTAGTTCTAAATCTGGTGAGAAGGAAATATGAGCAGCACATGATGGAAGGGAAGAAAGCAAGTTCCAGAACAAAGTGTGCTCCTCCAGAACAAAAGCTACATATGTACACAAATGCATAGAAAAACGTCTGACTCCCATGATGGTGGCAGAGCTTCGTTGGGCAAAAAAACCTTCTGATTAATGTCAATAAATTATTCACAGTCATTATATAATATCAGTGAAGGGGAGTAAGATTGAGGGGAATGAAAAAGATCTTTACTTTTTACCCTAGATACTTTTGTACTGTTTGAATTTTTTCTGATTAGAATACATTCAGGTGTTAGTTATATTATTTTAAAGATGATTAAAGAAATAAAACTATTGATTAGGTTTAGTTTTAGTGGCATAAATAGAAACTTAAGCAATGTAAACGTTTCTTTTCCTCTCCTACAGCTCTACTCCACCTAGACTCCAGCATGCAGGCTGCTCCAAGGTTCCTTACTCCCCCACCTCTGCATGTGTCTCCCATTCTCAGTAACCAAGAAGTGCCCCAGCCATCACCTCTCCATCTCAGGCAGCAAGATGAAGGAAGAAACAAAGGAAGCAAGGTTCCAGGAACTGCCACACAACACTTCTGTGTGCATTCCACTAGCCATATCATCCTATATAATAAAAGAGAAACATGCAAATTAACTGTCCCTCTGCTACGCTCAAGCCACGCCCACCAGCCACACCCACCAGACAATCAGGAGCAAGTATGCAAATTAACCCAACTAAGATGGTGGCAGCCACAGAGTTGGAGCGAGCAGGAGGCTTGGGTTGCCCCCGGTGATGGAGGAAGCCTGCCCTGGCTGGCCCTTGGCACTGCTCAAGGCTACAAAATTTCAATTATAGAAGATAAATAAATCACAGAGAAAAAAAAGAAAGAAAGAAAGGAGAGGCTGGGAGCTTGGGTTGCCGGGGGGTGTGGCCAGCCTGAAAATGGCCATCAGCCCCTCACCCAGGCTGACCTGGCACCCCAGTGGGGACCCCTACCCTGAAGGCGGTGTGGGAAGCCTGAAAACAGCCCTCAGCCCCTCACCCAGGCTGGCCACACCCCCATGGGGTAAGGGTCTCCACTGGGGGGCTTGACCAGCCTGCAAACAACCATCAGCCCCTCACCCTGGCTGGCCAGGCACCCCAGTGAGGACCCCCAAACTGAAGGTGGTATGGGCAACCTGAAAACGGCCATCAGCCCCTCACCCAGGCTGGCCAGGCACCCCAACGGGTCCCCCACCTGATCTGGGACACCCTTCGGGGCAAACCAGCCAGCCCCCACCCGTGCACCAGCCCTCTATCCTAAATAATAAAAGGATAATATGCAAATTGACCCTAACAGCAGAACAACTGGGAATGACTGGTCACTATAACACACACTGACCACCAGGGGGTAGACGCTCAATGCAGGAGCTGCCCTCTGGTGGTCAGTGCACTCCCACAGGGGGAGCTCTGCTCAGCCACAAGCCAGGCTGATGGCTGCCAGCACAGCGGTGGTGGCGGGAACCTCTCCCGCCTCCTCAGCAGCGCTAAGGATGTCCGACTGCAGCTGTAGCCTGCTCCCTACTGGCAAGTGGACATCCCCTGAGGGCTCCTGGGCTGCCAGAGGGATGTCTGACTGCCAGCTTAGGACGGATCCCCCGGGGAGCGGGCCTAAGCCAGCAGGTGGACATCCCCCGAGGGGTCCCAGACTGTGAGAGGGCACAGGCCGGGCTGAGGGACCCCCCCCCCCTTCAAGCCGAGTGCACAAATTTTTGTGCACCGGGCCTCTAGTTTATATATATACTAGTTTATATATATATACTAGAGGCTCAGTGCATGAAATTTATGGGGGGGGGGGGTGGGGAGGTCCCTCCTGTGCATGAATTTCATGCATCGGGCTTCTAGTTGTTATATAAAAAGGGGGGAAGATAGGTAATATAGAACCTGATTCAGGAAATTTCAAGTTACTATACACAGAAGTTGGAAAGGATTGTTAAAATAAAGTAAAGGTAGTTTGTAGAAGGAGTGGGTGTGCTGAAGGATATTGATGTGAAGGAAGTTCCCTAAGAAAAGATTGTGTCATTGAGGTGGAGATCCGGAAGAGGCTGGGTGGCTTCCACATATCTGCTGGAACAGCCTACACTGAGATGCTAGGGCAGAAAGGACACTTTAAAATAATGAGAGGAAAGAAAGCAAATCAATCTAAAGAAAGTTCATGAATCTTTCTCCATAAGTGAAACTGTGGTGTCTAATTGAGAGACAGAGCTATGGGCCTCAAAGACATGAGTCTTGAAACCAGGAAGACCTGGCTTTGTTGATAGCACATTTCAGTTAAATGCAACTAAACACTCTTTGAGGGGATTTGGAGGAATAGTAAGAGGAAGGAAAAATGAAAATATTTCATTTTTGTTTCTGTGTCTTTTATTTATACTGAAAAAATCATGAGCAGATGCCTGTGGACTTGAGTTTACACTTCTCAAAAACTATAAAAATTAGAAAGTGAAACTTAAATAAAGCCACAAATGTCACTTTTAAATTTCTATTGACAATAGAAGAGGATATTATTTAAATTGTCTCCTAAACTATTACAACATAAATCATTACACAACTGTTTTTTTAGTTTTGCTCAATGCCCACTCCTTGCCTGATAGTATACTTTAGAGTGAATAGTACGCTACTCATTTTGTTTGTCCATTCATTGTGAGATGGACAATTTGGGTGCCTTTAATTTTTGACCATTGGGTAACACTTTTTAAAAAAAAATTATTTATAAGTGACTGGACTGTGAGCTAAGCCTTATTAATAGCTTAAACTGATGAATTGAAATAATATTACTGGCAACCTTTGAAATGAAAAGCACTGAAATGTATGTATCACACCTGTCAACCTCTTTCACTATTCTGGGGAAAAATATTATTTCATGTCTTTACACTGGCTTTATATCTTAGCAGAGGACTCTATGATACTTGAATATTGATATATTAGCATAAGTAAAGCAGTCACAAAAAGCCATTGGCTTCTAGCCTTTCATAGATGTTCCCACTAAGTTTGTGTAATGAAAAACAGCAAATTAATCTATTAGTGTTAAGCGTTTGATAAATATTTTATTTGTTTATTTATTTATCATGTATAGCTACATAAGAGGAACTGAGTTAATTTTGAAACCCTCAGTTTCCTTTTCTCTAAAGCAATAGCTGTTGCTGGCCACTAGTGCGTTCTTTCGTTGGCAGAAAGTTGCAAAATTGAGAGAGAAAAAACAAAACCAAGTTGGCATTATTTTTAGCTCTCCTCTGATTTACATATAGCGACAGTCCTCACTTTTTCTCATGGCAACTGTCATAACTAATCAAAGGAAGAAAACGAGGCAAAGGGGAGGAACGGGGAATTGTGCCAAAGGCAATGGCAGTGTTACTGGCAGGAAGCTGAGCTGAAGGAATCCAGATAGCTTGAAGGTTTCTTGGCCCTGCTCTGCTCCAGTGCAGGAGGGGCTCCTACCGCAGCACAAAAACTCCAGTGCTGCCTAAATCAGGTCTCTCCAAGGCCAGGCATCAGTGCCCTTGGAGAAATAGTACACTAGTAAGCTTTCAGCTTCAAACCCTCCTCCAAATTACTAATATGATGGTGACTCTGGTACCTAACCCTTTAAGAGCAGTGGGTTGCTGCAATGGTGAATGATTTAACCAATTAAGTTTAAAATAGCAAGGTTGACTTATTTTGCAAAATTTCATTTTACTCAGCTTCACGAGGCAGTGTCTATTAGCTTAGATCAGTAGTTGGCATACTACTGCCTCTTTTCGCACACTCTGCAAGCTAACAATGATTTTTACCTTTTTTATTTTTGCGTTTTTAATAGGTTGGAAGAAAATTAAAAGAATGATCTTTCATTACAAATGAAAATTATAGTCAATTCAAATTTCAAAGTTTGTGGAAATTTCTTCTCTCTCTTATCGTATAAGTGCCTACATAATACCCTCGAATTTATCTATTGATGTGTAAAGCCTAAAATATTTACTGCTTGACCCTTTACGGAAAAAGTTTGCAGATCCCTGGTTTAGAAGAGCATGGAATTTAGTGTCTGGAAGGCCTGGATTGATCTCCAAAGCTGCCATTTACTGATTTTATGATCTTGAGCAAAGTCTTTGTTGCAGTGGTAAGGATTTAGGCCTCAGTTTCCTTGTCTTTAAAATGGGCATACAAACAATGTTCAAGTTGCAGAGTTAAATAAGATAATGCATTTCATTTGCTTAATACAATGCCTATCAGATGGTAAGCGATCCACACCTTATTATTATTGTTGTTGTTTTATCATAAAGCAACTGAGAGTAAAGAAAATTGCAAAACTAAGGGAATTTTAAAGTTATATTAGAAACTGTAATAGATTCTACACTATTATACTTAGGAAATTTTAAAACTTATTTTAAAAGGCATTTTGGATTAAATAACAACAACAAAGGCTCACACAAAATAAAATGGATAAAATTAGTAAGTCCCGTGTTAACAAAGAAGTAAAAACAGTCATACCCAGGGTGAAGAGAAAGCTGAGATTGCAAGCCATGTATCGGAATAAATCCTAACCCTCGCTTCCTCAGTCACATGCTTGCTAAATTCTGTCCAATTACTAGAGTCAGCAAAGAAAATGACAGAATTCCACAAAATTCATAAATAACTTGATGAGGAGTATTATGGAACAGATGAAAGGAAAGATTGTATTAAGCTGTAATCTTTATACTCGTACTTAGGTATGGTTCAACTGGCCAATCATTGTTCAACTGGGCAGTCACCACAAATAGATTCTAAATCAACTCTGCTCAGAAGGCCAGGACTTACAACTTCTGAGGGCAGGACCTGAGCCAGTGCTTCTCTGCAAATTTACACAGGCACCACCACAATTTGATGCACAGACAGACCTTTAACTTTTTTTTAAATAGCAGATTTATTCGGATAAAATTCATAGACCATCTTATATACCTACTTAAGGTAGACAATTCACTGGTTTTTAGTATATTCAGAGTTGTGTTACCCTCATCACAATCAATTTTAGAGCATATTCAGTACCCCCAAAATGTACCCATTAGCAGTCACCTTCCTCAGTCCCCCAGCCCCTAGTAATAACGAATCTATTTTTTATTTCTATAGATTTGCCTATTCTGGACATTTCATATAAATGGAATCATACAATAGGTGGTGTGGGAATGCTTTCTTTCACTCAACATAATGCTTTTGAGTTTCACTCACCTTGTAGCAGATATTAGTACTTTATGAATGTTTATTGTGAGATAATTTTCCATTGTATGTATGTATCACATTTTGTTTATCCATTCATCGTGGGATGGACAATTGGGGTGCCTTTAATGTGTGACCACTGGGTAAAACTTTTTGCTCTGCCTGAGGCTATATACTGTTACAGCAATATTTGCCTGTCACCTTGACTGAGCCAGCCTTTTGGGGCACGGGTTCCTCTTGTTGAGAGAGAAGAGATGTTAATAGGACATTCAGCTGGAGCCATGAAAGGGAATCTGCAAGAATGTGCCTGAGAAATATCTACGAGAAGGTGGTCAGGGCTGTAACAGCTTCTGTTCAGGGAGTCACACAGTGCTCAAGGATCACTGAATGCTGTTCATGGAGCAAAACCTGGAAACAGTTGACAGGAAATGGATAAATTGTTCACTCTGCACAAGAGGTCACAGGGAAAGCTTGGGGTCCACTTCAACCAGCTCTGTGTCTTGACAGCAGTACTCTTAGAGCCAACCCCACGTCCCTCTGCCATGCCTGGAATGACCTTAATAACCGAGACTTTTTCTTTTGAATTTGTAGCTGCTCATCACTTTCCTTTCCACCCACCCATTTAACAGACCTTACAAAGTTAACAAAAAATAAAATTGCTGTATAGTTACATAATATTATAGAATATAATATAATGTTGAAGTTGAAAAATATAGCTAACCCCAGGAGTTTATATTTTGTATGACACTCGTTTTACAAAGTGCAAAGACAGAATTAAACAACATATATATATATATATATATATATATATATATATATATATATATACTTAGAAAATATGTTAATTTTGTCTTAACACAAAATACATATTTTAAATATATATTATAAAACGAAATACATATGATAAATACATGTGATAAAACTAAATATATTTGACATACATGATAAAACTAAAAAGAAAAGAGGGAATAATGAATCACCCATAATCAATTCATGATTGTGTTTACTACCTTAAGGGAGAGGCCAAGGGTTGGAATAGGAGAGGGGCATATAGGTCAGTGTAACTTATTGGTAATGTTCTTGGGTTAGGGGTGAGGGCAAAGGAGTTCATTATAAATATAGATTGTCCCCCAAAATGTACACACACACTTTGAATTATAGAGGCCGTGTTTATTAAAATACATTTCATTCTCAAAATTGAGCTATCAGCTGTTAAAATGTGAATACATTTTTGGGAGACACGCTGTCTATGTCAATGCAAAGGAGGGCTATCCATGGATTAATGATGAGTGTCATGAACCAAAGAATATAGAGAATGAACTCAGGTTACCTAAGATTCAAACAAATAGTGACAAAGAACAACAAATGAAAGTAATTTGTGTACGTTGTAAAAATTTGGATATACATATAATATATGTAATTATAATAAAGGAAAAGGTTTCACTGGTATTTCGTCAGATATAAATATTATAATTAACATTGTATTGTCATAACCTTCCATTTTTTTCCTTATGAATCAAAAAAATTTTTTAATTGTACTAAGAAAATCATTTAACGTCAAGTTGGTAAAGTCCCTGTGGGAGCTGGTTAGGTCAGGCTACCCACTCCCGGTTCCGACCAGCCTGGCCTCAGCCCCCGTCAGCCATTAGCTATTGAAGCTCAGGCGGCGGCGCACGCGGGGACCGGGTTGGAGCTGGGCTCCTCTACGAACCTGACAGCCCGGCCCGCCGCGCTCAGCTTCCGGGAACACCCTGGGGGCGTGTCTAAGGCGCTGGGCGGTCCTCAGCCTGAGCCCAGGTAAAAGGGGCGGGACTCGGAGGAGCCTGGCGTCGCGGTGTGATGACGTCAACACCGCGCCTGGCGTGGCGTGCCCGGCGTGAGCAGCCGCCGTTCGCCGGGTTGCTCCCAGCTCCCAGAGCTGAGGGAGCGGGGTAAGTGCTGTCGGCCGGCCGAGATGTCACAGGCCTTCGGCGCTGTGGACGAGGACGAGGAGCTGGCGGAGGAGGACTGTCCGGAATTGGTCCCCATTGAGGCGAAGCAAAGCGAGCAGGAGGAAAAGTCTGGCCCCGGCGCTAAGATCCCAGTCACAATTATCACCGGGTATTTAGGTAACTAACCATCCCAGTCAGAGAACCCGTGTATCTTGGGACTCGGGGGGCTCACAGATTTTAGGCATTCCGGCCACCGGCCAGCAGCAGATGCCTCTGGAGGTACGGGCTGGGCCTCTGGCTCCCCGATTCACACTTACCGTGTGACACTCAACATTAACCTCGCATTTTGAAACTAGTTCAGGCTTTGCAGTCTGAAGCCCGGACCCGCCCCCAAACCACGCCCGTGACCTTTAACAGTTACCTTTCTGAAGCTTATCTACCTCATTTGAAAATGCAAACCACACCGGTCACCTGTCGAGTTTCTCCTCTGCAAAATGGGGGCGGAAAGACGTACCTTGTAAGTCTATTGCCATTGAAGGATGTCCTGCCGTAAAATGCTCCACACTAGGGGCGGGCCTAGTCAGTTCCCCTTCCCCTCAGCCATTCCCGCCATTCCTGGACAGACCACCTCTCTCAAACATTTATTTTTTCCTTTGTTTGAGATCTGTTTTCAAAGCACTGTAGGAGGAAGAGTAAGAATAAAAGCTCTGCCCTCCAAGACTTTTTTTTTTTTGCTTTTTAATCGTTTTTTTTTATTTTTCAATTAACAGCTGACACACAATATTATGTTTCAGGTGTGCACCCCAGTGATGAGACATTAGAGACCTTACTAAGTGATCCTCCCAGCTGACACCATACCCGGTTATCAGGATATGGCTGACTGTAGCCCCTGTTCCATCCCCATGACTATTCTGTAACCACCGATCTCTACTGCTAACTCCCTTCACCCTTTCCACCCATCCTCCCAGCACCCATCTCTATCTATGAGACTCTTTTTGTCCTGTTGTTCGTTGATTTTGTTTTTTTTTGTTTTTTTTTAGATTCAGTTGTTGATAGGTATAATGTATGTATTGCCATTTTATTGTTCAGATTGTTCGTTTTTTTCCTTCTTCTTAAAAAAGACCCTTTACCATTTCATGTAACATTGGGTTGGCAGTGATGTACTTCTTTGGCTTTTTTCTTGATCGGGAAGCTCATTGTATGTCCCTTGATTCTGAACGATAGCTTTGCTCGGTAGAGTAATCTTTGTTAGAGGTTCTTGCTCTTCGTCACTTTAAATATTTCTTGCCGATCCCTTCTGGCCTGCAGAGTTTCTGACGAGAAATCAGCAGTCGTGTGGGGCCTCCTTTGTAGGTAACCGCGTGTTTCTTGTTGCTCTTAAGAGTCTCTCTTTGTCTTTAACCTTTTGCCTTTTAATTGTCATGTGCCTTGGTGTGGGCCTTGCGTCTTGTTTGGGACTCTCTGGGCTTCCTGAACTTGTGTGTCTGTTTCCTTCACCATAGTAGGCAGGTTTTAGGACTTCCATTCAGCGCCGTTTCAGGAGGCTCTGACTGCTGGTTGTTGTGTAGTGTAGTTGTAACTTCCATGTGGCTGTGGGAGGATGTGAGTGCCGCATTTACCGACGCTGTTATCTTGACCGGAAGCAGACTGTATTTCTTTAAACCAGTGGTTCTCAGCCTGTGGGTCGCGACCCCTTTGGGGGGTCGAACGATCCTTTCACAGGGGTCGCCTAAGACCATCGGAAGACACATATATAATTACATATTGTTTTTGTGATTAATCACTATGCTTTAATTCTGTTCAATTTGTAACAATGAAAATATATCCTGCATATCAGATATTTACATTACGATTCATAACAGTAGCAAAATTACAGTTATGAAGTAGCAAAGGAAATAATTTTATGATTGGGGGTCACCACAACATGAGGAACTGTACTAAAGGGTCGCGGCATTAGGAAGGTTGAGCACCACTGCTTTAAACTGAGGTCGTTCAAGAACGCACTGGGACACTTGAATTCATAGGTTTGTAAACATGCTACAGTTCCCTGAAGGACAGTTTATTACACTAGAGGTACTTCATTGGAAAAGTTTGAGAAGTATTATTTGAAAGCCTTACAGTTAAATAGAAGGGCTAGAATAAATACGTGACCCTATTAAAAGTGTGGGGAAATGTAAAAAAAGTGAAATGATTTGGGGAAATAATACCATTCCTAGATGCTACTAGAGACAAGCACAAACTTGGTGCACCTGAGGACCTTTTACATAAAAATAAGAATTAAATCACTGGTGTTTCTTTTTTTTGTTTCGACTATAAGTTTATTTCTGTTTTTATTCAGGACTAATTTTATAATGGAGTTTATTTTTGGTATTTTTCCACTGTTATTCAGAGATTGCTCTTCTGTGAAATGGAACAAATTCCTTGTCCAAAACAATACAGTTCGACTTGCCCCTCTGGCCTTCTTCATTTTGCATACTGCTAGGTCAGCAGAGCATTGGAGATGATGGTCTGAAACTTAGGAGTGAGGCTCATGCCAGCAACCTGTTGTTGAATCTAGGGCATAGTTTTCCAATATTTCCACCTACTTCTCTGGTTTCTCCTTTAAAAATTTCCCCTCCTCTGTCCGTTCTTTGAGCTTCATACCCAGATCCAAGACTTCATGTTATCATCCACCTCAAATCCTCCTGCTCCTGTGATCCCAAATGCCTAAAAGCTTCCTAACTAGTCTTGAGTCCTGATGCCCTTTTAATATGTTCCGTGTATTAGCCTTAATGGTCTTTATTAACGTCAATCTGATTGTGTCACACCCTTCTGTAGTTTCCATTTGGGTTACAGTTCAAATTCCTTAACGTGAATTACAAGGTCCTGTATGGTCTGGCTCTTGACAAGCTCTCCAGCCTGCAAAACTGTGACCCAACATTGACCTACTTCTAAATGGTACCAGGAACTTTAACCCTTGTATATTCTTCTTTTTTTATTTTTAATATATTTTTATTGATTTCAGAGAGGAAGGGAGAGGGGGAGAGAGAGAGAAACAGCAATGATGAGAGAGAATCATTGATCAGCTGCCTCCTGCCTGCTCCACACTGGGAATCGAGCCTGCAACCCGGCATGTGCCCTGACCAGGAACCGAACAGTGACCTCCAGGTTCATAGGTCAATGCTCAACCACTGAGCCACACCAGTTAGGCCTTGTATATTCTTCTTACTCGTATTCTTCTAGCTAGATGTCCTCTTAGATCAGTGATGGTGAACCTTTTGAGCTCGGCGTGTCAGCATTTTGAAAAACCCTAACTTAACTCTGGTGCCGTGTCACATGTAGACATTTTTTGATATTTGCAACCATAGTAAAACAAAGACATATTTTTGATATTTATTTTATATATTTAAATGCCGTTTAACAAAGAAAAATCAACCAAAAAAATGAGTTCATGTGTCACCTCTGACACACGTGTCATAGGTTCGCCGTCACTGTCTTAGGTGCTCCATAACATCTTATACATCTATTAAATGTAGCATCCTGTGACATACTTGCCTCTTTATTGATCTGAATTGCCCTTCTTATCCCAGTTAATGCCGTTAAGTGGCATGAAGGTACAGGCAGTTTATCTCTGTCTTGTGCTTTTTTTCACCAAGGTCCAGCATAAAATCTGGTCCATAGTAGCTTTTGAATGAACTACATGTTAAAGTCTTTTGCTTCATAATATAGTTAATTATTAAGCCGTAGTAGTTTTATATGATCTCTTACAACCTCCCCTTCCTTTCCATTTTCACTGCCACTACCTAGTGCAGCACTCATGTCCAGGGCCTCTTTCTTACACTTGGACTGGCTTTAAGAATTTCCTCATGTCCCTGCCTCCTCAAGGTACCTTCTAAATGGTACCAGGAACTTCAACCCTTGTATATTCTTCTTTTTAATATATTTTTATTGATTTCAGAGAGGAAGGGAGAGGGGGAGAGAGAGAGAAACAGCAATGATGAGAGAGAATCATTGATCCATTCTATACTTCACACTTCAGTGACATTGAGCTTCCTACATAGAGCACTCTAAACACAAGCCTTCCATCCCTCAACAATTTTTAAAGGAATACGACCTAGAAATGTTGAAGATATTAATACCCTAATACTCAGTAAATTCCTAGAACTCTTGTAAATCCACTTCAGAAGATATGTACAAGTGCTTGTAATAACAGAACACTGGAAACAACTGAATGCCCACCAACAGAAAAATAGATAAATAAATGATATATTTATACAATTAAAATACAGTACTGTGCAGTTGGGATTTTTTTTTTCCTCTTTATGAACTTTGCTGTCTATGGCTCACGAGACAAATGTTTTTCTTCTACTTCAGCTGAATATATTAGGTTTAATATGCCACCTACTGGATAAAGTTAGTGTAGCTTTATGAGTTTATCTTTCTAAAGACTGAATATTCTGTCTTTTGTTATTTCCTACATCCAGTCTTTATTTTGTGTGTGTGATGCATATATATAAAATTACTTTTATAGGTTGCTTTAAGCATACTAAAATTAGACATATAGTCAGTTTGAATTGGTGTCTGGTTAATGATGGATGTTGAAATAAAAGGTGTTTATATGTAAGTTTTAGGGAATAAAATCATATATTCTTGGCTAAGAAACATCATCATGCAAAAGGATTTAAGTAATGTATAAACTGCATGAGTACTTTATTCTTTGGAAGCCATTACTTCAATATTTTTTTATTTAATAGAAAATTTTAAAGCTCTTGTATTAATTGTATTATAAATTATGTAGAAGGCATTATTTTTGTCATAATGAGATTGAAGAAAGCTGTGTGATCCAACTTACAGCAGTATTTATAAAATGTTATGTCAACAAAACATTTTAATACTTTTCACAGGGTACTTTAATCTTCCTCTGGAATAAATTTGATTAAATAATATTTTTAAAACCATTGTGACTCTATCTTTTTGTATCTTTAAATTTTGTTATTTTATAAGATCTATAAAATGTATTTTATAGGTGCTGGGAAGACAACACTTCTGAACTATATTTTGACAGAGCAACACAGTAAAAGAGTTGCAGTTATTTTAAACGAATTTGGGGAAGGTAAGTCAAGTTCAACAAATGCTATGCTGCAAAAATTTATAAGATAGTTCATTCCACTTGTGACTTGATATTCCATATTTAAAAATGAAAATGCAACGCATTATAATGTGAATACATTGAAGTGGATAGTGTTGGAGGAATGAGATTAATTTCTGTCAGGTTTCATTTTGGACAGATTTTGAATACTGAAATTAGATAGTTTCTGTAAAATTTTATTTTGTATAACTTTTACATTCATATCAATGGAATTAAATTTTTACATGAAATAAATTACTCCAGAAGTAAAAATCTATGATATATGATATGAAAGTTCTTTCAGGAACTAGAAAGATACTTTTGTACTGATTATATTGTTTACTATCGACTTTTGAAAAATTTAGAAATGCTTCATTTATTGTAAGGTTTCCTAGTTGAATGTTTATCTGCAAAGCAATTAAAACTGAAGATTTAAAAAATATGTTGAACATATGGTCTTCATCTTCAAAAACTTCAATTACCAGTGAAAATACATGTGTTAAACATTCTATTTTTTGTCTTTAATGTGGAACTGTAGTTTTAAAAATATCTATACAGCAGTATAAAACACAGTTCTTTATTTTATACGTTTTTCTTCTTAAGTGTGAATTTTAATAAAGGCTCAGTTTAAGCCAAAAAATGTAACTTCTGTGGGATATTTCATAAGGTATACTATTTTTTTTTCTGTTGTAAATTAGTAAAAGAGCTAGTTTTTATGAACAGGATGGGAGGCCTGTCGGCTATCTGTGGCTTCTGGTTCCAGTAAACTAAAGAGAAAAGTCCTGTCAGACAAAATTAAAATTCCAAGATTTTTAATCACAGTCTTATATTCTGGCTTCTTATTAACTGATCTTTTGAATATTGATAACATTATTTCTTACTACTTTTCTTCATTCTTTCTGGGTCATTTTCACAATTTGTTCTTTACAGCATTCATAATACTTTCCTTCACATTTTATTGATGTTCTCTACACCCTGAATTCTGTGGCAACCCCTTTCAAAGCTCTTTGTCAGCTCCTAACTGAAATATAAACAAAAAATATATGAATGAAAAAAAATTTTTTTGGCTGTTTGTGTTACTGGATATTTATAACTCTTTCCTGGCTTTGGTATATTTCTTTATTGGGGAAAAATAAGACTTTTAAGAAGCATTCTTATATGACTCTTATGTGTATAAAAATCTCAAATATATTTTTTCTCAAGTAAGCATTGCTAGGAAACTAAATTTAATATTTAAGTGAGCACATTGATTCCCTGGTTAAGCAAACTTCCTCAAATGAACCAAGATTTTTACTCACATTGGGAATACTGAGTAGACTGTCTAATAGAAACAAAAACAATTTAGAGGAAGAATGAAAAGAAAAATATAGATAAGGACCTTAAGAGGTTGAAGGGCATATGAAAACTAATATTTAAAACACACTATCTAGAAAGTTGACCACAAACAAGAAAGAGTGCCATGGTATGATTCATTAATTTTGGACTTATCTCCTTAGGGACTTAAATCCTTTGTAAGAAATGAAAGCTAAAATAAGCTGGAGTTAGTATAGATTAAGATAAGGAGGCTGAAGGGGAGAAAAAAAAAGGAGACATATATAATACTCTTTGTAATACTTTAAGCAATAAAACAAAACAAAAAAAAAGATGAGGCTGCATGAGTAGAATAGAATAAAAGTTATAAAATGCATTTTTTGCTTTGAATTCTCCATTGAGTATCAACTATATATATATATATATATATATATATATATATATATATATACACACACACACACACACACACACACACACACACACACACTAGTGGCCTGGTGCACAGATTGGTGCATATTTAAAGGAAATTAATTAGAAGAAATATTTTAATATCGCTATTCGCCCTTTCTCTATAATAGAAGTGTCAGAGATGAAAGAAAATTAGTAAAATGTATATGAAAATAATGTATAAATTGATTAATAAATAGCAACATGATATAATAACAAAGATATATAAAAACAACAAAAACATGATATAAAAACAATATTGATAAAAACAGTGACTAATAAATTGATTAAACTTATTCTAATATCTTCCTGTATACCACATTAAGAGTAAAAACACTTTCAGAGTACCTGACTAATTTCCCTTGTGATGAAGTATTTACAACTTTAACTTTAACATCACACACTCTTCAAACTCAAGCGAAAGCAACATATAACTGACCATGTCCCAAAACGGGTTCAGGTAGGAATATTCCTATTCTGTCTAGATTGCTGCCAGCGAGAGCTTTTTATGTATCGCACTGCACGAGTCAACTAGAGGCCCAGTGCACGAAAATTCGTGCACTCAGGGAGTCCTTCAGCCCAGCTTGTACCCTCTCGCAGTCCGGGAACCCCCAGGGGGAGCAGGCCTAAGCCAGCAGGCGGACATCCTTAGCGCTGCTGTGGAGGCAGGAGAAGCTCCCGCCAATGCCACTGTGCTCGCCAATTGTGAGCCCGGCTTCTGGCTGAGCATGACTCCCCCTGTGGGAGCACACTGACCACCAGGGGGCAGCTCCTGCATTGAGTGTCTGCCCCCCTGGTGGTCAGTGCGCATCATAGCGACCAGTCATTCTGCCATTCAGTCAATTTGCATATTAGCTTCTTATTATATAGGATTGCCAGTGCGCATCATATGTACCAGCTAGTCAGTCGGACAGTCGGTCACTTAGCCTTTTATATATATCAGTATTTTTTTGGGTTTGCTAGTGAACATAATCTAAAGAGTACTTTTTATTAATTATTTCAGGAAGTGCAGTGGAGAAATCCTTAGCTGTGAGCCAAGGTGGAGAGCTCTACGAAGAATGGCTGGAACTTAGAAATGGTTGCCTGTGCTGTTCAGTAAAGTGAGGAATGTGTTTACAGTGTGCTTATTGGTTTACTATAAACGTTAACTGATTATATTTCCAGCTTTGATTTTCTTGTGTAATTTTACTGAATTTACACAGTCTGCTTCATTGTATTTTCAAATAGAAAATAGACTTAAAGTGTTTCTTGCTATCTTATTTCTTTTTCTACATGCTCTAATACTTTGGTCCTTTTATTGAGGTTTTTTTGATGTCAGGGTTTATTTAATCTCTGTGGTGCATGAAAGTCTCATTTTATCTGTGAAAAATGGCCTGAGTTTAATAAGTCATTGGTCTTTGTTCCAAGACTGCATCCTCTAAAAACAAAAATGACTATTAAAAAAAGAGAAAATCCTCACATTATTTTCCACCAGTTATAGTTTTTTCCAAGGACTATCTATTTTATTCACTAATATACCAACAGATCTTAGAAAAGGACACATAGCAGTAACCCAAGTATTTGTTGAGTGAATTAGGAAAATTAACAACTGCACTGTGAGTTTTGTATATTCTAGTGAATTAAATTTCTTCTACATCATTTACTATCTTAAGTGTTTGACTTTGAGTCAAATGTATTAACAAGGCTAAAGTCATAATAGGTTTTCTTAAACAACCAAAATGCATCTGTTATTTTCTTGTACTTTTTATGTTATAAGGAAAAAAACCTGGTACTCTAAAACAGAGATAAATGGTATTTTTAGCTGTTATATTAAACTACTGTAATTCATAAATTTTATTATTTTGGATGTTGACTTTTTTCAAAAGATATAAAAATAATAGATTCTTACTTATTTTATAGTCAGGAATAGCAAACATTTCCTCTGCTTTTAATTTTAGTAAAATTAAGTATTAACTTATCATGTATTTGATTTTTTTTTATTTATCAGTGTATATGCATCTCTTTTTTCCCTTCACTGGTAAATATTGGATGGACATTTTGTTAGAAGTTTGGGAGTGCTTAAATTTTCACATGCCTAAATATATTTTTGTTGCAGATTGCTGAATATATTTTTAATTTTTGTAGTGATTGCTTTAAAATATTTAGGCCAATACCTAATAGTATATTTTGGTATTCTCCAGGGACAATGGTCTTAGAGCTATTGAGAATTTGATGCAGATGAAGGGGAAATTTGATTATATACTGTTAGAGACCACGGGATTAGCAGATCCTGGTAAGAAACAGTATTATTAATAACCATAATATAGTTCTTAAATATTTTAAAATAAATATACTAGAGAAATCTCTAAAATGAGTTTTAAAGCTTTATTCTAGATTTAAAAACATTTCTTTGGTTAAGAGAGGAAAAATATGTGTTGTCATGTTCTTTAGAAGATGAATCACAATCAAAGTACTTAGTATTTTTAATCTGAAAATAGAATTTGAAGTTTTATTGATTGTTTCAGGGTTTTTAGTAGAAACAAAAATTGTTAAAAATATGGAAATTTAGGAAAAATTGAATCATTTTACTTTTAAGTTTATATTTGATTAGTTATACCCTCCCAAGATCTTACTAGTATTTCTGATTATTTCCAATCCAGTTTTCTTAGAGGGTCATTTATAGCTACTCAAGAGCTTTTGGATTCTAATTTTTACAATACTTATTCCTGTAAATTATTGTTAGCATTTTGTTTTTCTGCTACTAAACTTAAAATAATTTTGGGGGTAAATCCATAATAATAAAAGTATGCTAACTAGACTGAACATCATTCCAGACGTCCTTCCAGACGAAGCCAGGGCCAGAGGGAAGCTTGGGTCCTGGGTGCCGGCAGGCGGCCAGAGGGAAGCCAGCGTGTGTCCTGGTTGCCAGAGGGAAGCCAGTGCTGGCAGTGGGGGAAGGAAGGCCTACTCTTACACGAATTTCATGCATCGGGCCTCTAATACTATTATAAGGTGTAGAGTTAAACCAAGCCTTTCTCCTAGTATAGATTGGTTATTCATGAAAGTTTTACCTTTGAATGGAATTATATTAAACTTCCCTATTGAAAGCTACACAAAGTCTACCTGTTTCTGTCAATGGGTTTATTTCCTTCTTACCCAAATACCTTTTTAAAAATATATATGTTTTATTTTTTTAGAGAGAGAGAAACATCAATGTGAGAGAGAAATATTGGTTTGTTGCCTCCCATACGCACCTGACCTAGGATCGAACCAGCAACCTAGGTATGTGCCCTGCCCGGGAATCTAACCGGCAATCTTTCAGTGTATAAGATGATGCTCCAATCAACTGAGCCACGCCGGCCAGGGTTCCCAAATAACTTTTAGGTAACATTTTTATTCCTAGTTTGCAGAACCTTTTCCAAGTCCAACTCATACCATTTTGTTTTGAAAGTCTGATCCATACCATTATTTCTATTTGATCTGGATCTATGGCATTGGACCATAAAACTATATTAAAGTAAGGTTTTGGGATAATTTATTAAAAGGGCCATAATTATTTAAAAGAAATATTGTAGTTACTGAAGGTTCAAATGTAATAAATGGTATTATACTTAGAAGTATTACATAATAACATTGCCCTCATGTTTTCAAACTAGTATTGAATGGGCTGTTTTGGTCCTTATGGAAGGCCTGGGTTATTTATACATTTCATACATTTCCAATAGGTTTGACCAATTATACAACTTGAATTATTACATTAGTGTTAAATATTAAATTTACTTAAATCTAGAAAGATAGAAAAATATATGCCTCTTTTTAAAATAGCAAATATCAGTATCTTTCATTGTAACACTAGAAAAACTTGTAACTTTTTTTTTTTTGAAAACGAGATCTATATGACATTCTTTTATTTTTAAAATATACTTTTAAAACATGTTTTAAAAAAATATTTTTATTGATTTCAGAGAGGAAGAGGAAGGGAGCCAGAGACAGAAACATCAATGATGAGAGAGAATCATTGATTGGCTGCCTCCTGCATGCCCCCTACTGGGGATTGAACCCGTAACATGGGCATGTGCCCTTGACTAGAATTGAACCCAGGACCTTCAGCCCATAGGCTGATGCTCTATCCACTGAACCAAACCAGCTAGGGCCTCTTGTAACTTTCCTTTGAGAGTAGGTGAGTTTAATAAAACATCGTTCGGCTTTTCAGAGGAAGAAAGAAAAGTTAAAGATCTCAGATAAAACTTTTGTACAAATTATAGATATAAATGGGTTAATGTTTCTTCTAACATTTTTTTAGAATAATGATTTTTATTGTTTGGGTAAAAATTAAACATTCATTATTTTTAAAAATTAAAGAATACCTAAGAAAATATGAAGTTTAAAATAAAATCATCCTATGTTTCAGTACATTGAAATTCAAGTAGGTAAATTTCATTCCTAGGATTTCTCTGCCAAGCTACTCACTATGGTTGAATGATAATATTGGCCTCAGTTAGGAGTTTGTGAAAGGAGCAGATTCTTTTTTTAATTTAATACTAGGGGCCCAGTGCACGAATTCGTACACCTTGAAAGGAACTGTGGGCCGCGAGGCTGCAGTGGGCACAGGGGTAGGTTTTGGCCCATCCTCCGCACCCCTGCCCAGCCCCTCCCGCTTCAGCCCCTGGTCCCCTGTCTGCTAGCAGCCCCGCTCCCACTGTTGCCCCTCCCATGTACTGATGCCAGCTCTGCTTGCACCTGCTGCCAGCGCTGAGTGATTGGGGTTGGCACCAGCAGCTGGTGTGAGCGGAGCCATCAGCAGCAGCTGGTGCGAGAGGTGGCTGCCGGCCCCAATCGCCCCCAATCGCCCCTCAGGAGCAGGGGGAGGTGGAGAAGCCTTGAGGGGCCATCAGGTCCGGCAGCCGCTGCTCCCACCTGCTGACAGCGCCGAATGATGGGGTCAGTGTGGGGCGCTGGCAACGAGTGTGAGCAATGGCTCCAGTGCTGGCAACAGGTGCAAGCGGGGCAGGCACTGGCAGCAGGTGCGAGTGCTGGGCAGGACTGCAGCGCGTGGGAGCAAAGAATTTTCAGTAACCACCAGAGGCTCGCCCTGATGACAGTGACTGGTGCCCCATTTTGGTCTGGTGCCCCCATTCACCTGCTTCACCATCCCACTGAGGCCAATGCCTGCCATGTTCCATGCTCTGCTGCCGATGACTGCCATGTTCTACACGTGCCCCCTGGTGGTGAGCGCACGTCATAGTGACCGGTTGTTCTGCTATTCCGTCTATTTGCATATTAGAGTTTTCTGTATATATAGATATTTTTATTGATTTCAGAGAGGAAGGAAGAGGGAGAGAGAGATAGAAACATCAGTGATGAGAGAGAACCATTGATTGGCTGCCTCCTGCACACCCCCTACTGGGGATCAAGTCTGCAACCAGGGCATGTGCCCTGACTAGAATCGAACCTGGGACCCTTCAGTCTGCAGGTTGATGCTCTACCTACTGAGCCAAACCAGTTAGGGCCAAAAAGAGCAGATTCTTGAACCCCATCACAGATCTACTGATTCCGAATCTCTAAGGGCAGGGCCTAGCAACCTCCAGGTGATTCTCATCTATATTTATAAAAGCCAAGCGACCGGAAAAACTGGAATGACCGGAATGCACTGCGGCAGCCAACTGGCCCAATCAGGGCCCCGATTGAACCCCCAAACCTCCCTGGGCCCCTACCCCCAGCTGGACACACCCCTGATTGCCCCCCCTACCCCCCAGATCGGGGTGGGGCTTGCCGGCCAACCTCCTGGTCTCTCCCCCGGCCAGCAGGCCCTGATTGCCCAATTGGGGCCAGGGAACCGGGGGTGGGTGGCGACGGATGTGGGTGGTGAGGGAAGGAGGCCCGGGGAAGTGGGGAATTGCACGGTGGCAGCGCGTGGGTGGCGAAGGAAGGAGGGGGCGGGGAGGTGGGAAATCTGATCGGCCCTGATTGGCAGCCCGGCCTAGGGACCCCACCCATGCACAATTTCGTGCACTGTGCCTCTAGTAAATTCATAAGTCTGGGAAGCCCTGTTCTATGCACTTCTGAAAACTGTTTAAATATGCAGAAATATTTTATAAAATAGGATCTCATTCCTTGTGCTATTCTGAAATAACTAGAGGCTCAGTGCATGAATTTGTGCACGGATGGGGTCCAGCCGGCCCCGCCCCCATTGGGGTGAGTGGGGCCATTTGCGGGAGGGGCCGTTTGGGGGGGGGGCGTCTGCAGGTAATTGGAGGACTACCCCCACCCCCTAGACGAACTCCGGGTCAAACTCCCGGTCAAGGGGACAATTTGCATATTAGCCTTTTATTATGTAGGATTATTTAGTTTTACTTGAATTTAAAAGAAGTGAAGGAATTGCTGAATGTCAGGTAAATGCTTCTTGATTACAAGACATGTGAATTAACTAAAAAGGAAAAGATTTTAAAGAACACAAACAAATTGGACAAGTTGTTTTTTAAACTACACATTTCAATTTTGAGAGCATTATTTATTGGCTCTCTGGAATAAAAGATGAGGGAATTATACCCTTCAACTTTTTCCCACCTCCTGGTTGAGGTTTATTGTATACTGTGCTATGTTGTCAAGGTTTCTCATATTTACATTCTGTTCTACTTTGTTTAGTTTTCTGTTTAAGCAGTTTTAGTCCTCATTACCAGTATGTGGCTTCTCATTCCTTAGTTGATCTTTCTCTTGATTGACTGAATTTCATGTTATGTTTTCAGGCTATAGGTGCTGCATTCCCTGAGTTTTTGCATACTTAATTACTTGAGAATACTTGTGTTTTGTTTTTCTACTTGAAGGATTAC
Source organism: Myotis myotis (assembly GCF_014108235.1). Taxonomy (NCBI): domain Eukaryota; kingdom Metazoa; phylum Chordata; class Mammalia; order Chiroptera; family Vespertilionidae; genus Myotis; species Myotis myotis. Next base: position 43,194,240 of record NW_023416316.1, on the reverse strand, counting down.
TTGGCTAGGTTCAAGATTTTTAGATCACAATTATTTTTCCTCAGAACTTCTTAGCAAATGTAGTTCCAAAATTTCAGTATTTTTTGATTGGTTGAATCTCCTTGTTCAGAATTTTCTTTTTATTTCATGAGGAAGGATTTGTGAATGCTCTATTTTTTGAGTTTCAATGCTTGTTGTTTCCTTTAATGTTTGAGAATATCTGCCTGTTTTATTCTCAAAAGACTACTTGGCTAAAGGCAATATTTTTAGGGAAAATTTTCATTAGAACTTTCTGGTCATTATTTTATTATATTGGGGCAATGAATGTTGCTGTAGAAAAGTCTGAGTTTTTTTTCTGCCTCCTTGAAAGTGACTTGCTTTTTCATCCAAAATGCCTGAAAAATGTAATTTTTGAAGTTCAGTAATATACTCTACCCATTTTAATTACATTTGTTTTTTTTTTCTCCTGACCTCCAGTTTGAAAACTGGGTATTGTTCAGAGTAGGGAGAAAGGGGAGACTGAGAGTGCCAGATGGACAATGTGACTTTTAGGCTCAGCTCTGGAAATCCAAGTGCTTTTAAAAAAATTTTTTATTCCTTGCATGGCTGAATTCCAATATATTAGTGAATAATATATCACAATTTGTTTATCCACTCACTTTTTATTAAATTTATTTGGGTGATGCTGGTTAATAAAATTTTACAGGTTTCAGATGGACAATTCTGTAACACTTCAGCTGTACACGGTATTCCCAAGGCAAGTCTCTGTCCATCACCATTTATCCATGTGCACCCCGCTCCTGGGTTTGCTCTAATTACTCATGAGTATATATCGCATACCTTGTGTGGGGACATCCTTGAGCTTAAGACCTTTCACTTCATTTTACTCTGAGCCCTAAAAAGTGACTCCCTCCCCCACAAATGTGCAGATGACAGGAAACTTACCTTTGAAATTTTTTTTGTTGACTTTTTCCATATTGCTTATTCCTCATTCAGTTTTTCTTGTCATTTTGAAAGCTATTTCTGTTAAGTGTTAGGACTTTGTAAACTAGTTCCCTATAACCTCTTATGGATGTGGGAGTAGAATTAAGAACTATCATAAGTCACATAGAACTTTCTGTTTCTTATTTTAACCACCACTCTTCAAAACTTATGGCAGGAGGTTGTGTATTTGGTTGCTGCTGCCAAAATCTGGCTTTTAAGTTTTTATCTTATTTTTCATTTTGTTAGGTTTTGAAAAGGGAGATTCTATAATCTAAATCAGGATTTCTTAACCTTTGCACAAATGACATTTTGGGCTAGATAATTCTTTGTTGTAGGAGATTATCTTGTGCATTGTAGGATGTTTAACAGCATTCCTGGTTTCTACCCACTACATGCCAGTAGCAGTACCCTAGATAAGACAACTAAAAATATCTCCAGACATTGCCAAATGTTCCCTGGGGGAGAAAAATCACCCTGGTTTGAGAACCACTGACTAACTTCATTCTCTTATCTCTTCTTCTCCTTCTAAACTCCTGCATCTAAATTTGATATAGTTCTTTCTTGTGTAGCCTGGTAAGTATTATACCACAGATACCCATCCGATTTTGATTAAAATCTCTAATACATTCTTGTAGTTCAACTTAACACTAGGGAGATGCTAACTATCGAGGACTTATAAGCTATCTGAATAGAAATTAGTGAATTTTTTAAAAATGAAGATGATTTATGTATAATGTTAGAAATTATACTAAGTTGAAAAATTAATACTTTTTATGATTTATTGTGTGGAGTAGTGATACTCACAATAGACTTACTTTTTTCCCCCCTCATTAATTAAAATCATGTTGTTAGCCAAGTAAGTGAAGAAAATTTGTATTGGCAATTCAGTTGTTTCCCATTTAGGAGACTGACATTCTCCAGTTCTAAGCTAAATAATTGTCATGGTAAAGTAATTTCCTTGAAAGGGACAGACATTGATTCAGCCCCTGTTACTCACAAATCCTATTTCAGTCAAATTGGAAAACTATTAAGTTTTTGGGAAAAAAATCAATAGGTATCAGGAAACCATTAGATCTTGAGGCCCTTGCTATATCTTGCATGAGTAATCATTGTAAACAGCTGACAGGTATTTCATTGTTGACACAGAGTGATGCTTGGGGGACCACATCTTGTCAGGGTAGGTGGACAGTTTTAGACATTGGAACAAGTTCGGTTATCCTTGTTTTCCCCCAGTACTCATTCTTTTAGACAGCCCTGTCACTAACTGGACCTGTGATGCTTTGAAAGATCAAATACTTTCTTTGCTGTCAGTTTTCTTTTTCTTGTGTTGTGGCAAACTAATCAGGGTGTGTGGATTGGTACTGAACCAGTTTCTGTTAAAAACAAGTTTTAATTTCTTATTTAGAAATTATTTTTCCTCAAACCCAAATTTTATATCAGTATTAAATAAATAGTGTAAGGATTTCTTGTTGTTCTTTTTCTTCTATAGAACTTACAAATATTTTTTTTTGACAAGTGATTTAGGAATTATCTATGTTTTCTTTTGCTTTCCTTTAGAGATATAATTTAGTATTTTTGAACTGTATGATTATTCTTTTCAGGAGAGACAAAATACAAATACGTTCCTTGTGCACACAGCCATATTGCTCAAATTATTTGATAATATCTGTTGGTAAATTATTATATCATTGGTAGAAGCTTGGTGTTGGGTTTATTATTTGATAAAAGTTGGCCTATTGTTTTTTAAGATACTATTAAAGGGAGAGGGGAAGAAATGGATATAAATAGTAAAAGGTTCTATCACTGTAATTCCCATAAGAAGATTGGAAACCCATATTTAATTCGTGTACGTGTTTGCCTGCTTATTCTGTTGGGGGAAATTAAAACATTACAGATAGAACTGTCTTTCTCAGTGTGGAGAAATATTTTTATTTGATGACTATTTATATTTTCAGGTGCTGTAGCTTCTATGTTTTGGATTGATGATGAATTAGGGGTTGATATTTATCTTGATGGTAAGTTTAAATAAGAATTTTGTTTTGTTTTCAAGTAAAATATTGTATGGTTAAGATGATTTTTGTTCTTTCATGTTGTGATTTTAATTCCTTACATTCTTACTCTTTTTAAACTTGTTTAGTTTGATGATGAAGAAAGTCTTTGTTCATACAAATTCTAATGCCCCAGACAATGGTAGAATTAGATGTCAGATATTTTGTTTATTTTTTATTTTATTTTATTTTATTTTTTGGATGTCAGATCTTTTTTCTTTTTTTTTTTAAATATATTTTATTGATTTTTTACAGAGAGGAAGGGAGAGAGATAGAGAGTTAGAAACATCGATGAGAGAGAAACGTCAATCAGCTGCCTCCTGCACATCTCCTACTGGGGATGTGCCCGCAACCCAGGTACATGCCCTTGACCGGAATCGAACCTGGGACCTTTCAGTCCGCTGGCCGACGCTCTATCCACTGAGCCAAACCGGTTTCGGCAGGATGTCAGATCTTAATCTCAACTCCCAATTTAGTACTTCGACTAAGAGTTTTCTTTCAAAATACTAGGTTGATTTCCTGTATCCTCTGTTGTTTGATTTATGTCTTATTATGTGTTGTCTGCCTCTCCTCTGTTGTGTCCTATCCCTTTCCCCACATCTCTTCACCTTTTTTTAAACCAGGTCTTTCATAGACTATGCGGTGAAATCATTTAAGAATCACTGAAGCTGGACCCTGTTATTTGGCTCTAATATTTGTGGTATACAGCTGGTTGAATTATTTAGGCATCAACAAATTCATTCTACTTTAATCCTATGAAAAAGTTATCTAGCATATAAATTCAGAGATTGTCAAACTAACTGATCATTTGGAGATTTAGGCTCATATTATGTATAACATTTGTGTGAGTTAGATTTAGTGAGAGATTATAGGGGTAAGATATCCTAAGACATCTCAGATTTATTAAACTATAATTTAAATGTTAAGATTCTCAAATTTGATTATGTGAAAATAAACTAGAAATAACCTGTCTTGGGTAATTTGTCACATTTTACTTTATATGATTAAATTAAAATTTGTCTCATAATATTTTGGGTTATAAGCTAAAAAGCTTAAAATTTATTTTATATTCTGTCTAATACCTTTAAATAGTGCTGGAGACTCAGTACACATTTGAAAATGCATGCACTTATTAATGGAATTGAATTAAATTGCAGCCTTGGCAAGAGAAAAATATACTTTATTGAGTCACATTTATATGCTGAAATAGATTAGTTTTAATTTTTATTCTCAAGTATAAAGGTGAGTAAATGATTTATTTCTTTGTAGGTATCATAACTGTTGTGGACTCAAAATATGGATTAAAAGTAAGTTGAAAGGTTGCTAGGAGTTGCTAATTATTTGTTAAGAGCTGAGTATATGGGCATTGATTATATTATTTTCTCTGCATTTGTGTCTGTTTGAAAATTTCCTTGACAAAATCTTTTTTTTTAAGTATCCCGAACAATAGATAAAATTTGTGTATTTTTAAATTATTGTTTTGTGCTTTTGAATTAAATATTTTCTATTACTTTGGCTTGATGTGATAAAAGTTGGAGGTATAATATTTTGTAAAAAGGATATTACAGGATAAAGTTTGGGTGTGTATAACTCCTCAGTAGGGTTCAACCCCGTTGTTGATAAGTTTTTCTGATTGATAGAGGAAACTGAGCTTGGTAAAGCATATGAGAGCTTATTTTTCTTGTTAAACTGCAATGCTGTAGGTAATTGAGCTTTAAAAAGCAATACTGCTTCACCCTATTTTCAAGAAGCCAGGATTTATACATAGGTTTGGTGAAGAGCAGCCAGCTCTTCATTAAAAGGCACCCTCCTCTGAATGTTTTTGGTACTACCAGGGTCCTCAGATGCACGTTAATGGGCTTCGATTTATAAAACGCACTTAGCAAGATTTTAAAAAGTAGGTTGTTACATAAAGTAAAATCATGTTTCTCAACCTTCCAAGTGAAAGAAGAGAATAAAGTTATTCTCCATCTCACAGTTCCAATCTGGGGCTATGGATAGTGTCCAGGATAATCATTTTTTAAAAGTTTAAATTTAACGTTTAACAATTTATGTCTGTTTTGTATTCTGTCCTACAATATATCTAAACATGTTAATTTGAAAAAATTTGTTTTTCTTCCAAACCTTTATTAAAATGATGCTCTAGAAATCTATGGCATTCTTATCAAATGGTTATCAATACCCTTTCTCTGGCTCTTCAATTCCCTCAGTGGTAGAGCACCCTAATTTGAGAAGTTTGGGAGATAATTCCTTTTTAGATTTTTAAGTCCAAATTTATTAATAATAGTCCTACGAATCAAAGTAAGATTCCAGATATTACAGTTTTACTCAGAAAAATTCCAACTGTTCTGAAATCTAACATTTCTCGCAAAATGTTGACGAAGAAAGAAAAAAAAAAGCCAACCCTCAAATTCTTCATTCTGAATGATTATTTCTGGCATGTTTAAATTCATTTCCTATATAAATTTTTAGCCAAATTTGGGATTTTATGGGATAGATAGCAGTTAAGATTTATTTGTTTTATTGATAGACTTAAAGTGCCATACCTAAAGTCAAACTCTTTATGTATTTATGATTATAAGAATAATTTTATGTGTATATTTGGATATGGAGAGGAGTTAAGTAGAATCTATTATCGGTGTGATAGAGGCCAGAAAATCAAAGCAGCATTCTGAATAATGCAAACACAGTAAACGTTTAACCCCCTGCCACCTTGATAAAACCTCTTAAATTATTAAATCAATATACCTACATAAAACTGACATACTGTCAGGATAATGGAAACTTTAGATTTTCTAAGTCAGATGCCAGATAAATAACTTTTCCTTTATATAAAGAATTTGCCAACTTGTCCAATTCCTCGGGTTGCAAAGCTTGACCTCAGTAGCTGCTTGTGATTCAGAGAATTCTGAAGCAGTACAAGTAATGACACTTGGATAATGGGCAGCAATTTAAGGGTGTCATGCTTCACAGAGCCAGCCCATCACAAGTAAAGCTGAAAAATGGTACCCTGTGGCCAGCCAGCCAAATTGAAACTGAAGTGGTAATTGATATCATGGGCTATCACCCTAATGGGATTGTCACCCATTGATCTGAAATATTCATTTTTTAATCATGGGCAAAGAATTGGACAACTTCAATGACAGCTCTCTATTCTTAGGACTTGACACCGAGGCTACTGACATTGTTCTTTTCAGTTCTACAAATGTGACAGCATTTAATGCAATAAAATCAATGAATGAAGTTACAGAGAAAAGGTCAAGGAAGAGGTTTCTTCTTGGTTCTTTTGTCATATTGCACAAGCTGTTGAAACAATTCAGTCAGAAAACAGTTTGGCTTGGAAAAGACCAGCAAAATAAGTAGACTGACATTATGTAATATCGTTTTTTTAAAGCTAAAATAGTGGTAGATTTATAACCGATCCATTGGAAAGAAATGCCTGCTTTTTTTTTTTTTAATGTCATCTGACATCTTTGACACTAGATTTATTTCCACTTCGGTCAACAACACTGTTTTCTTTCCTTTTTTTTTTAATTTAAAAAATGCACCTTGTTTCTATTTCTGCAGAAAAGGACACCTAAAGCCCTTACTAAAGTGGTGCCTACAATGATGTTATTTAAAAGGGTTCCTTTCTTTTTTTTTTTTTTTTAAATATATTTTATTGATTTTTTACAGAGAGGAAGAGAGAGAGATAGAGAGTTAGAAACATCGATGAGAGAGAAACATCGATCAGCTGCCTCCTGCACATCCCCCACTGGGGAAGTGTCCACAACCCAGGTACATGCCCTTGACCGGAATCGAACCCGGGACCTTTCAGTCCGCAGGCCGACGCTCTATCCACTGAGCCAAACCGGTTTCGGCTGGGTTCCTTTCTTATGGTATATTAAGTTATAGGGTTGAACCTTAATCTTTTGGATATGTTGGATTAATTAGCACCAAAATTATTTTTTGTCTTTTTTGAAATATAAACAAAAGCCACAGTCTTTAAGCAGAGATGAGGATTCCTTTGGGGAGGTATATATGTGTATATATATGTATTTGTATATGTGTGTGTGTGTGTGTGTGTGTGTGTGTGTGTGTGTATTTGCTAAAAATTTTTTCTTCCTTGCCTGTACAGGTAGAATAGAATGTCAGAATGTCCATTTTTTTAAACCTTTTAAATGGAAGTCATCTGACTTAATGGTGTATAAGCAGATATTAGAGAATGTTCTTTTGAATAGCAGGCATTGGTTTTAGTCATTTTGTAGAGTTGTCTTGGGGAGGTGGGAGGTTGCATAAGGGAAATGTTAGGCTGATATACAGAGAAAATAAATGTAATAAATGTTAGTATGCATTTATTATTTCTTTATGTTTGTATAGCCTTCATATGTGCATAGAACAGGGTATTTATCTTTTTGGCTATAATATGATTATTACATGTCATATTCTTAACAGAATTGTATGTGTTGGCAGATTTTTATTTTGGAGAGATGTGGGTTTTTTAATGTTTTTATTGATTTCAAAGAGAGGCAGGGAGAGGGAGGGAGAGAGGTAGAAATATTGATTGGCTGCCTCCTGCATGCCCCCTCACTGGGGAATAAGCCCGCAACCCTGGGCATGTGCCCTGACCAGGAATCCAATGGGTGATCTCTTGATGCATAGGACAACCCACAGTACACGGAGCCCACTGGCTGGGCTGTTTTGGAGAGTTGTAGCATTTTTATATGTGATACTTCTGGACTGCCTAGAGGTAGTAAAATATAGCTTTGAGTGAAGGTTTCTAATTTTCTTGAGAAGTAAATGCATTAAAAACAAAAGTTACTTTGTGAAACTACTATTAATTCTGTTTAGGTCTGAAATTCAAAACTGGTTTCTAATTTTCTTGCCAAATCTTTTTTATACTGCACCAGCTCACAGCCAATAGCCCCATATTTATATGTAAACAAAGCCTCCAAAAGGTCAACAGTATGACGTTTTGAAAAATAATTTAAAAGAACTTAAGTATTACAGGACCATTCAGGAACAGATGACTTACTAAAAATACATCTTTATTGAATAGATTTACTACTGAATAGAAAGAGATTTGTTGCTTCATGTTATATAAAATTTTTCAAATAACATTCATGTACCTGTCAACAAATAGAGGGTGTTAATTAGAATTCATTTAACAGATATTTGTTAAGCCTGGATGTGAGGTTCTCTTTCCAGGATGGTAACAGCCTTACTCTCTAGAGGACACAATGGTAGGATTTGTTAGAGCCTCAGGGCAAGAATAATTGTCAAAAATAGTAAACTTGGTCTTTTGGCAAGGAACAATTTTTGCTACAATATTCTTCAAGTTCTATGACTTCCATGATTTGAATGAGCCAGCAGTTAAATTTATAGCATTGTACCTAAAGTGGAAATCAGTGCATCATTACTGTAGTTTTAGTTTAGCCTTATTTCCTCCAAAATAGAATTTGGCAAACTTTTAGAAGAAAAACACTTTTCTCTATAGACTTAACCAATACTGTTAAATAAAATTATTAATAGTTTGCTCTTAGGTTTTAAACTATTCAAATATCTTAATGATCTGCCTCTCCATGAATTGTGAAACTGGTTTGATGAAATAATTTTTTTAGAAAATGTGCTGCCAGAGCAAAGATGGTGAAGTAATTTTGAATGTAATTTTTAGGTCATCTTTATATATATATTCTTATGTGATTATTAACATACTAGACGCCTGATGCACAAAATTTGTGCAAGGGGCTCGGCCCTCGTAGCTGCAGCAGCTTGCCTTGGCCCTCACATCCCGGGCTTTATCCGGAAGGTCGTCAGGAAGGTCATTCGGCTGTCCAGTCTAATTAGCATATTACGCTTTTATTATTATAGATAGATGTGTAACAATGTATGCAAGACTGATTTAATAAGACAAAAAGCTTTCACAAAGATTTAAAAATAATGTTCATTTAACTTCTATTATAAATTTTAGTAATGTTTACTTCATTTCCAATTTTACTAAAATAGACCTATAATAATGTGTTCTGTGATGGTTATGGCATTAGATTTAGTTTCTTCTTTTATAAAATGAGGAGAATAGCCTTTTCCCATAATTGTTATGAAGACTAAATGAGATAATATGTGTAAAAAGATTTAATAATTGTGAAGTTTGATTTAAATATGGAGAATATTAATCTAATTGCCTCTAATCTCAGTAGGCAGCTTTTGAGAGTTAAGATAATGAAGGTGAAACATTTTTTCAGAGGAACCTTATGGCATTGATAACATTGGGGATAGAAATAGGATTATGGAAAAATGATAACTGCCTCCAGAGAGATGAGCACTACCTTGTGGACCTCTAAGTCAATGTCAAAATATTGGAGCTAGTGTGACTCTGGAAAACTCAGCAAAATAAACAGTTGCATGAAGAGGCCAGATCACTCAAGTGTTTCTAAATGATAAACTGTTTTTATGCTAGAATTAGGGCTGGGCCCTTCTCTCAGCACATTTGTTTCTAGGGTATATGAAGGGCCCAGTACTGAGTTAATATAATGTACCATTCTGGGGTGAGGAGTGGGGCTATTTTGTTATTAGTATTCTGTCAACTGGGTTCTTTAACTTGAATTTATGTATATCTGTTTTACAGAGAACACATCTAATCTAATAAAATAGAAACATGCAAATTGACTGTACCTTTGCTATGCCCCAAACCATGCCCACCAGCCAATCAGAGCGACTATATGCAAATTAACCCAACCAAGATGGCGGCTGGCAGCCATGGAGCTGGAGCAAGCAGGAGGCTTGGTTTCCCCGGTGATGGAGGAAGCCAAGCTTCCCTCCTGCCCTGGCCAGCTGTGGCCTCTGCTAAAGGCAACAAAATTTCAATTATAGAAGCTAAATCCCAGATACCTGCTTCCAGCCAGCCTCCACTGGGAGCTTGGGTGGCTGGGGGCAGTGGCCAGCCTGCAAACAGCCATCAGCCCCTCACCCAGGCTGGCCATACCCTCAAGGGGTGAGTGTCCCTGCTAGGGGGCTTGACCAGACTGCAAACAGCCCTCAGCCCCTCACCCAGGCTGGCCAGGCACTCCAGCAGGGACCCCCTCCCTGAAGGGGGTGTGGCCAGTCTGAAAACGGCCCTCAGCTCCTCACCCAGGCTGGCCAGGCACCCCAGCGGGACTCCCACCCTGATCCGGGACACCCTTCAGAGCAAACCAGCCAGCTCCCACCAATGCACCAGTAATATAATAAAAGGGTAATATGCAAATTGACCCTAACAGCAGAACAACTGGGAATGACTGGTCACTATGACACACACTGACCACCAGGGGGCAGACGCTCAACGCAGGAGCTGCCCCCTGGTGGTCAATGCGCTCCCACAGGAGGAGCTCTGCTCAGCCACAAGCCAGGCTGACGGTTGCCAGCACAGCAGTGATGGTGGGAGCCTTTCCCGCCTCCTCAGCAGCGTTAAGGATGTTCGACTGCAGCTTAGGCCTGGTCCCTGCCGGCAAGTGGACATCCCCTGAGGGCTCCTGGGCTGCCAGAGGGATGTCTGACTGCCAGCTTAGGCCCGCTCCCCTGGAGAGCGGGTCTAAGCCAGCAGGTGGACATCCCCCGAGGGGTCCCAGACTGTGAGAGGGCACAGGCCAGGCTGAGGGACACCCCCCCCCCCCGCGAGTGCACAAATTTTTGTGCATCGGGCCTCTAGTATATTCATAATGATGAAGATATTTGCTAAAGATCTTGATAAATCTTCTGAAGTGTAGTTTTTTAAGGGAAGTATATTAGGCTTTAACAAATTCTATTATTATGTCCTCTAGAGTGGACAGGATTGGAGGGGAAGTATATTAGATGTGCTTAAAGTACAATTTCAATGATTATCTTTTAAAATAAGTAGTAATGAATATTTAGAACAAGAGCAATTTTAAAAAAAGGAAAATGCCTAAAACCTGAACTACAATGTTCTGTTTTTATGACTTTATTTAAATATGGAGGGTTTTCCTTTTAAGAAGAGATGTCAGGGTATACAATTTAATCTCCCCCCCCCCAAAAAAAAAAAACAAAAAACAAAACACCCTACTGATTCACAGTAGGAACAAAAATTACCAATGGAGAAGAACTAATTCGTATATTCAGAGCTTATTAAAGTCTTTGTCAGAGGTGAAAAAGGGGTCTCCAAAGTAAAATCCTTTGTGTTAACATTAGATTTTGTTACACTACTGTAACTTCTTTCAAACTTTGTTTTTGTTCAGCATTTAACAGAAGAAAAACCTGATGGCCTTATCAATGAAGCTTCTAGGTATTCGTATTTAAAGTATATATTGATTACTGGCTAATTGGAAAGAGAAAATTATGAATGTGAAAACCAAAAACAAATATAAAAACATAAGTCAAGGAATTGATTATCTTTTTTTTCCTGTGGTTGAGTTATTGTTATTTATAATAGTCTGATAACTAAACTTTTGTTTAAATCTTTTTTATTATAACATAAAGTTAGTGCTGGGCATAGGAGTTCTTAATGAGGAGTTTGGGAACCGTTAAAATTTAGAAAATATTTTCTTTCAAAAATATTTTCTTATTATACCATTTCTTTGGGATTGAAAGTGATTATAAAAAAGTTGGCTCACTTCAGAACAACAGAGGAACCAATATGGATATGGTTTAATTTGGCAGTTGGAACATATTTTGTTTAAATATCTTTATGCTTCTAATTGGTTTGTCTTTAGACTTAAAATATTTAAATTAGTTTGCCTACTCTAAGCATATTCTCACTAATAGGAAAAAGGTTTTTGGATAAGTGACAGTCACTAAATATGCTGCTGGGTTTAAGAATGAGCTCCCTTGAGATTTGCTATGGATGATCCAGACATAAAAAAGGAAGACTGCAAGCAACCGATTGATTCCCTATCGTTTTGGAGTGTGGTACTCTGTTGTTTTGTAATCCTGCCCAAGCATTCATTTGGTATATACTTATAATTCAAATTAGACTGAACTGAAATGTTTTTGTAACTTTTTCCTTTATTAAATTATCTTTATTATAGAAAATGTAAATAAACCATCTAGAAAATAGCAAAATATTATAAAAGCCAAAATAAAATTAAACATAAAAGACCTCCAATTTAAAGATTGCACCTGCTTATATTTTGAAGTGTGCACATTCATGTAAAATTTACTTAGACAGAAAAATAGGGATTGTGATATGCATGCTATTGAAACCTGCTCTTTTCATGAATTAAAATTAATTTATTTTTGAGAATTTGATTGTGTTATTTATTAGCTATACTTCCAGGTAGCACAACACTAGGATAGGAACCGATAGTCTCATGATTAAAATTTCCTGAGGAGTTGAGGAAAATTTAAAGACTCCTCAGCTTTCCTATTCCTATTAGTAGAATATATAACTTCTGTTACAGTAAGCTATTTTCTTACTCGGCTTTCTGTTAACTGGATTCTTTAACTTGAATTTATGTATATCTGTTTTACAAAAAAAATATGTTTATAGTGATGAAATAGATATTTGTTAGAGATCCTGATAAACCTTCTGAAGTGTAGTTTTTTAAAATACTGTTTAATGTTAAAAAAACTTAATTCACTGTATTTCTTTGAAAATTATGTTAACTATTACATGGAATATTTTAGTAAGTAAACTGTCTTTATTTTTGCCATATTGGAAATCTGAATTTTATGCATTTCTTTACAAAAGAAATCATGAGTTGATAATCATCCTAATTGTAAATCATCCTTGATTGTAGACTTTTGAGGCTTGCTCTAGAGTAGCAAGTGAAAGTACTTAGTAAATATTTTTAATGAATAATGTGAAATCTGAATTTATATAGTAATGAATGCAATTTATTCTTACTATCTGAAGAATAGGTTAGGAGTAAATTGAATTACTATAGAGAGTACTATATAGTTTTTTAACTGATAATTGATCTGAAGGAGATGTCTCTATTTATTTTTTTAATTTCTTAACAATTTGTTTTGACATCTGTTCTTATTTGCTAATTTAGGCAAGTTGCCCTGGCAGATATCATCCTCATCAATAAAACAGACTTGGTCTCAGAAGAGGATTTAAACAAATTAAGAACAACTATTAGGTACAAAATTATAAGTGTTAAGTACCTACAAATTCTAAGTGTACTACACAAAATATTTTTACCATGTACCCTTAGAGAATCACATGTATTGTTACTGACTGACTGTTACATAAGTAGTACTATATGAAATTATTCCCCATTGCTTACAGAGCATGGCTCAAAGTTCATAGACTGATATTCAGGGTCTTCTGACGTCATCCTCCTTTTCCTGTCTTTTTGACTTTTTCCTTACATGAAGTTCTCTGTATCCAGGATGATTATTTACTTATTTTCTCATGTGTCTTGTGAAATCCTTTTATTAGTCATATTGTGTTCTCACTCTGCCAGTCCTTGAATTCCTTTATCTTCTCTGTTTTTCTTCTTCATTTTCCCCCCAGCAATTTTATCCATTCTCTAAAACCCCTCCCTTCCCCATCTTTTTCTTCCTTTCTCCTATGTGAAGTTTTCCCTGACTTGTGTGGTCTTACTTTTACCTGTACCTTTATTGACTTTGACGTCCTTAACTGTCAACTGACCATACCTGTTTTCCAGCTTGTTTTAATGTCTGCAGTATCCATGGCCTATGCCAATCAATATAGGATAATATGAATGATACTCAAATATGTGTTAAATCATCTAACAGTAACTTGGACTTTTCAAGTGAGGTTAGAGTTTAGGGACTTTGAATTGTTTTATAAGACCTAAACTAATACATCCCACCTATAAAGAGACATTGAATAGCTTTTATTATTAGTCATCTTTAGTTGACACAGTCTGCTGACATCAGATTTTGAATCTGTCAGTGCCAGTTCATATAGCATATGTTATGAATGGAATCAATGAAGCTAAGACTCATTAGGAGCTGCCTACAATGAAGTGATTACAGAAGGAAACATTCATGTTTTCCTCCATATTCGGTCTTATTTTAATAGTAATAGCTTCTCAGATTTACTATTAAAAACTGTTATAATGTCTTCAAGTGGAGGGCAGATAATATTACATAGTATTTAAGGTTATGGGTTTTGGAATCTGCTTGGGTTTTAATCCTTGGTCTGTTTCTCACTGTATTATTTTTAAGTCTCATCTGTAAAACAAGAGTAATACGTACCTCATAAGTTGGTTTGATTGGTATATGCGATAATGTTAGTGAACTTTGCACAGTGCCCAGCACATAAGTGAGTTTGTTGACTCTTACCATTATCAGAGTGTAATTTTTTTTCCCATTTATATAGTAATTTCAAAGTACAGTGATTAAAAAAATGAAATAGAAAGATGGTTGACAATTTTGAAAAGTCTAGAAAGATGAACCAGTAAATGAAGATTACTTCTTTTACCCCTTTTGACACTCATTTCCTAAGTTTTGTTCTCTTCCCAAAATCCCATGCATCATTGTGATTACTAGAAAAAAAGAACACAATCTATGTAGCAAACATTTTTGGATTTGAGATTATTACTGCTGGGTTTTTCTATTTCCCTAATGACTAAGCTGGATCTGCAGGACTGACTGTTAGCCAGATAGTGCTGGACTGTACAGCTATACCAGAAAAGAATTTGGACAAAGCACATTAAGAAGTTAAAGACCCTTTTGGCTGTTTACCCTCCATGGTATATCAGACTTGCAACTGACTCGGAATTAGATTTGGGGAGTTGGAAGGTAATCATTTGAGAGGAAAAGAGCCATCATTTTACAGAGTACATTCAAAAGAGAAGATTAAGAACTTGGTGAAATAGTGGAGAGACTTGCCTCAGGATCATTGTATGTGGGAGGCCTTACCCATGAGAACAAGCTTGAACAAATAGCAAATATCATCAGCAAGTAACACTAAAGGCAATAGAATTGATGATATAAAGATAACTAGATCAGGTGTACAGTATGTTGAAAAAGATTTAAGTATTTTTGGTGCCATGCAATGGGAGCCGTATTTTATTATCTTAGTATCAGAAAGGGAAGGGTGGGTAGAGTTTCTACTCTGGGAATTGGAGACGTTATTCACTAAAACAGCGGTTCTCAACCTATGGGTCACGACCCTTTGGTGGTCAAACGACCCTTTCACAGGGGTCGCCTAAGGCCATCCTGTATATCAGATATTTACATTACGATTCATAGCAGTAGCAACATTATAGTTATGAAGTAGCAACGAAAATAATTTTATACTTGGGTCACAACATGAGGAACTGTATTTAAAGGGCCAGAAGGTTGAGAACCACTGCTCTGAAAGAACCTGGATGTATGACTTAGTGTTACTGTGAGTATTGAGGACAGGCTGGGGTCAAAGCCACTCAGAGCTAGGCTTTAATTCTAGCATGTGTATAGTCATTTCCACAAACTGTGCTTGGGGAATGTTTGGTATCAATAAAATGTTTTACTTATATACTTATTTTAAGAACATTAGAATTACTGGTTATTTATGAATCACATTTTCTAAAGTGAAGGACTTTTTTTTTTAATATATTTTATTGATTTTTTTTTTTTTACAGAGAGGAAGGGAGAGGGATAGAGAGTTAGAAACATTGATGAGCGAGAAACATCGATCAGCTGCCTCCCGCACACCCCCTCCTGGGGATGTGCCGCAAACAAGGTACATGCCCTTGACCAGAATCGAACCTGGGACCCTTCAGTCCGCAGGCCGACGCTTCAGCTACTGAGCCAAACCAGCCAGGGCTTAAAGTGAAGGACTTTTTTATAAATCGCAAAGTAGCCCCTCGTTCTGTGAGTTGTGCAGTAAATTTTTGCATATCATGTTTTAATGTCTCAGTAGAATATACCTGACTTATTATAAGAAGGAAAATAATAAACTATAAAATATGTAAGTTTTGTTTTTCTATATTTTGTTTTTTTCTAGTTCCAGAAAAATTTGTATATGCTTACTTCATATTTTAGAAATAATGTGCCTTGTATATTTTTTAAGAAACAACATTTTTTACCTTTTCTACCTCATTTTTAAATTTATTTCAGATCAATAAATGGACTGGGAAAAATTTTGGAAACACAAAGATCAAGGTACTTGTAAAAAACTATTAGTGATATTAACAATAAATTTAGTTAATAATAAATATTAAGTAATTGATAAATATACTTGAATCTAATATAAGAAAAAAACATGTGCATTTTTAAATTGATTTTTAGAGGGGGATAGAGAAAGAGAATCATTGATCGTTTGCCTCCTGTACACTGCTGACTGGGGATTGAACCCACAATCTGGTTATGTGCCCTGACTGGGAATTGAACCCTGGACCCTTCGGTACATGGGATGGCAGCAACCAGCTGAGCCACACTGGCCAGGGCACATGTGCATTTTTAAAACTAGGGTCCAGAAATGTTGATTTGAAAGCTCTTTATAAATTTGGCATATCTATTTATTTGCTTCTCCTTCTTGTAATTAAAACTGTAGAGCCATGATAACACTGTGCAACTGTGCTTTTGCTAATGAAGAGGAAAACGTAGGATATTCAGCTATTTATAAAAGTAACTAATGTAGAAATCTGAAAAAATATATATTAAGAATCTTATTTTATTTTGAGATATCTAAATAGCTTTTTTATTGTTAATCCTCACCTGAGGATATTTTTCCATTGACTTTTAGAGAGAGTGGAAGGGATGGAGAGGTAGGGAGGTAGAGAGAGAAAGAAAGGGAGAGAGGGAGATATCCATTTGAGAGAGACACATCGATTGGTTGCCTCCCACATGCGCCCCTGCCTGGGGTGGGGATCAAATCTGCAACCCACATACCTGCCCTTGACTGGGAATCGAACCCGAGACCCTTTGGTGGGCAGACCAATGCTCTAACCACAGAGCAACACCAGCCAGGGCACAATATTTTGAAACCTTCCTAGTGTTTCATGGTTGCAGAAATCATCTGTCATGTAAAAATACATGGAACCTTTAAGTTCCTGATATATTCCTTTTTTAAAAACATTTTAATTTTCATTTCCTATAGGTTCTTCTCTCTTTCCATTGTGTTTATACAGATGTACATTACTTTATAAAATTATGTGTTCTTAATATATTCCTAAAATGGATTTCTGTAGATTGAACTCTTATTTTCCATTGCATGCTTGCAGGGGTATTTCATTAAGCTCATTTTTTTCAGCAAGAATGGCTCAGCAGCTGATAGACCCAGCAACATGCAGCCACAGCTCTGAGACTCACAGTTGCAGTCTGTGCCACCTAGTTTTTAATTCAAAGATCTGTCCCTGAAAGTGCAGCAGACGCCTAAGTTGAGTGGCTCATCTGCTAGGGCAGAGATTAGAGGTGCTGACAGACTACCATAAATGTTAGGCAGTAACAGCAGCAGCTGCTTATATGCGTGTCAGCAGCTGGTGAATTAATTTTGTATGCATTCTCAGGAGCCACTGGTCTGCTGGCAGAGGTAGCAGAAGAATGCCCTGAGTGTAAGTTTTCTACAAGCATACACCAAATGTGCTCCCTGCATTTCAAATTCCAGTGTAGAAAGTGTCTGATAGCCTGCCTAACTCATATCATGAGCATTCTTCAGTATGTCTTCTTCCTATTGCATTTTACTGTTTGTTTTCTCCTTAATGTTTCTTTCTTTATAAAATTACAGACACCTATATAATGCTTAAGTAAGGTTTTAAAAATCATGTCCATATAAATAGCTATAGTTCTGTTGTAATAGCATTTATTTGGTTCATATTTACAAACATCTTAAATCAGTTTTTTAAAGGCCTGTGGATTTATCTTGCTTAATTTTTTTAATGTTGGTTTTTATTTAGGATCTTTATTTTCCTGTATAAAGGTTTCATCTTGAATAGTTTATTATGTAATGATTTTGGTGTTTATATACTTTTCTATCATTGTTCTATATTATAGAATAGCAAACATGTAGTGATTAAATTTTGTTACTTCAAATGGATGAATGAACAGGGAATAAAGTCTCCTTTTTTTCTGTTTCTTCAGTGTCAGGTGTTTGCCAGTATATCTGAGAATCTAGGGACTTTCTGAAGTATCACTTCTTGTGTTGAGCATGATATTGGGTTAGGATCCTTTTCAGTGAAGATCAGAACTCCATGGAAGAATTCTTACTAGTAGGTCAGGAATCTTATATCAAACTAGAGACCCAGTGCACAAGATGCATGCACTCAGTGAGGAGGGGGTGTCCCTCAGCCTGGCCTGCACCCTCTCACAGTCCAGGAGCCCTTGGGGTATGTCCAATTGACGGCTTAGGCCCACTTTCTGGTAGGCCTAAGCTGGCAGGCAGTCAGACATCCTTAGCACTGCTGTGGAGGCAGGAGAGGCTCCCACCACCGCCACTGTGCTCGCCAGCTGTGAGCCTGGCTTTTGGTTGAGCAGTGCTCCCCCTGTGAGAGCGCACTGACCACCAAGAGGCAGCTCCTGCATTGAGTGTCTTCCCCCTGGTGACCAGTGTGCGTCATAGCGACCAGTCTTCTGCCATTGAATCAATTTGCATATTAGCCTTTTATTATATAGGATATTTCCCAAAATTCCTGAGGAATTGCAACTTGAGTTTCCCAGTTTAGAAACTAGAGATTTGGTTTTTAACAAAACAGTTGAAATCACTCTGATGGAAGTTTTGTGTTACTGTGTGTGTATTTTTTTTAATCCCTTAAGCATTTTGTGATAGACAAATGCTGACAGTAGTAAAACTGACCATAGTAAAGCTGCCATAAGCATGTGTAAGAAAAAGCTTACCTAGAGAGTGTATAAGTTAAAGAATGACAATGATGTGTAGCATTGTTTTATTGGTATGTCTTAAGTTGATTTTGAGGCAAATGGGATTCTAATGGACCACACCCGAACTTTAGAAGCTGGAGGGAAAGATTAGGAGTTCCATTCTTAACTTTTTTGGACTTTTTTTAAATCTTGGAGATATAAATGGACTGAACAGAGGAAAACCTAAATCCAATTTCTTAATAATAAGTTATTCTATTCAACAAACTGTATATTGAGCATGCTACCAGTTGCTAGGCATTTTGCGGCATGTTAAGGGTTTAAGCAATGGGTAAGGCAAAAACTTGGTTTTGAGGGTGATCAGTCATTTGAGGACGACAAAAGCAAACAAAAACCAATATATCATATTATTAATGTAACAGGAATATTAGATACACAGGTTCCTGTAAGAACAGGAAGATAAAGAACAATTACTCAACTGTTCTTGATGAAGAGTCAGAAAATTTTGACTGAGAAGGTGATCATTGACCTGAGTCTTGAAAAATGAATAGGAGTTTTCTAGATGGACAAGAGTAGTAATGGCATTCTAGGCCTAAGGGAGTTTTTATATTTGAGACACCAGTGAATATTTCAAAATGACTAGAACATATGGTATTATGTTGTAGAGAGAAAAAGAGATAAGACTGAGGAGATAGAGAACTTACCACAAAGGTAGTGATACCACTTTTGCCATGATACATAATTTGGATTTTCTCCTGTAGGCAGCAAGGAGCTAGTGAAGGAGTAAAAGCAGTATGACTCTTGGGAAATGGATTGAATATTGCACAGTTCTTCCAAGTCAGGAAATACAGGAAGGAAGGAGCAATTTTGGGATAGGGTGATGTTAGCAGTGGGTTTAGTAAGGTGATTTAGTTCTGCAGGCTTTTGAGGTGCCACTGAGGAAAGCATTTGGAAATTTAATTCTAGAGTTCAGGGTATAGCTATCGGATGGTATTGATAATTCACAGATCTGGAATTGGCTGGTGGCCTCTGTTCATGAGACTCACTGAACTTTGAAAAGATGACTATAGGCAATATCCCCGTAGTAGCCTCTGAACTTCCCTTTCCACCTTGGACAGCCAGAGCTCTCTTCCTTGTCATTCTCCTTTCCCTGGTCTTAGGCTACTTAAAGTACTCTAGACATAGGGAAAATTGAAAGTTCTTCATTGATTAGGTACTCCTGGCATAGATAGTTCACAAAATTAGGAGAAAAGATGATCTTTCAAAGTTCTTTACTTTGCCTTTTGTGTTTGCTTTATTCTCTCATTTAGTTTTTACATGATGGTACTAGTCTTTATTTGTATTTTTTTTACTATTAATATCCTGAAAAATATCTGATGTTTTTATCTTCAAAGGAGGAAATTAAATGCATTTGGTGCCAGGGCAGTTTGCTTTCTAGTGAGTGAAATCATTTATTTTTCATGGCGATAATAGGTTTGAAAAAAGTCTATGGTCACTTTTATCTGGAAGCTTAGACTTTTTCCTCTTTTACTCTCCATTGAGAATCTGGTGAGAATACAGTGAGACACTTTGATATTTTATCATTCTCTATAGAATTTAACCTGTACAGATCTAGTGTTAATCCTATCTGTTTTAGAAATGTCAAAAGAATCTGAGTACAAAGCAGAGTTATCTCTAAATCTATGACATGTATTCTCAAGGACACAGTCTTAGTGAAACTAGTTTATTTAGAAGCTTGTGTTACAAAATTGACTTTTGGTATTCACACAATTGGCTTGAATTTTGATATTCACACAAATGGCATGTGTAAACTTTTTAAAACTTTGAAGTTATTTCCTAAGGTAAAGATAATAAACTTGGGGGAAACTTCATTCATCACCTGTCAGTATAAATATTTGCTCAGTTGTGATAGTGAAAAAGGGAATATGTTTAATGTTGAGGCTTTGATCTCTTATATAAATTGATATTAAAAAATTTCTTTGCCCGGCCAGTGGGGGTTAGTGGTTGAGTGTCAACCTATGAAACAGGAGGTCACGGTTTGATTCCTGGTCAGGGCACATGCCCAGCTTGCAGGCTTGATCCCTTGTGGGGAGCATGCAGAAGGTTGCTGATCAATGATTCTCTGTCATCATTGATGTTTCTATCTCTCCCTCTCCCTTCCTCTCTAAAATCAATATTTAAAAAATTTCTTCGTGGAACATTTATTTTTTTGCTGGATCATTTTCCTAATTTTGCTCATCTAGAATATCTGGAATTTGAAATATTGTTTGTCTATTAACAGAGAACTTTGGTGTATTCTTCTTCTAATAAAATGGGAATTTGTCTGCCTTGTGCCAGGATAAGCATCCATAATCTAACAGAGAGTATTGTTGGCACAAGTATGAATATATGGCAGACTGTTGAGAATGAGCAAAGCAAACACAGCTGGTCAGTCAGTCCGACTAGTAAGTTAAAAGAGAAGGTTTAGTTTACATGCTTACGCATTTTTTAAAATCTTGACTTGGTTTGGTTTTCCTTGTGAAAAATGTAATAGATGTTTGGCAAGTTCCTGGAATCTAATTTTGAAATTTAATTATATGGTTGTCATTTTCTTTACATTGTAGCTTTGATTATAGAGAAATCACCATCCTTAACTGTTTAATAGACTCATGTAAAAATTGGAACTCCATCACCAGTCTTCATAAATTTATGAGTTTAAAACAAAACTAATGCTAATTTTGAAATGATCGGCTCTTCTGATTTGAATACTTGCTTTCATAATAAGGCTTACTTAATTACTACTAAATAATTCTAACATAATGTTTATGCAGATAGAACACTAACTAGGAAGTTTCAGTTTATATGCAACACCATTCTGAAGGAAATGAAATCAAATCACATTATTTGCATATAGATACGGGTCCTAAAGTGAATATTTCTTTTTTTTTTTTTTTAATATATTTTATTGATTTTTTACAGAGAGGAAGGGAGAGAGATAGAGAGTTAGAAACATCGATGAGAGAGAAACATCGATCAGCCGCCTCCTGCACACCCCCTACTGGGGATGTGCCCGCAACCCAGGTACATGCCCTTGACCGGAATCGAACCTGGGACCTTTCAGTCCGCAGGCCGACGCTCTATCCACTGAGCCAAACCGGTTTCGGCATAAAGTGAATATTTCTAATACAGTGGTTGTTTGACTCCTCACATTCTTACAATATTACCTGTTATATATCATGGAAGGAGGGAGGTGGAGTAAAAGAAATAGGAAAATTCTATTTGTTCCACTACTCTTATTTCATATTTTAAGTAATAAACTGCTGCTTTGAAAAGTTTCAGTTCTTTAACTGAAATTTATATATATGAATGTATTTTTAGGATTAAAAAGGTAACTGAAAATAAATTTAAAAAACTAATGCCTGCGGCTGGTGGTGGGACGGGCTAGAATGGGTTAATGGGGGGGTGGGGCATATGCAATACTTTAAACAATAAAAATCTAAAAAATATTAAATAAACAACAAACTAAAGAAACTATAGCTTATTGAAGCAATAACCAAGTAACCTGGGTCTTAGACCATTCAACCAATTTTTAAAATTTTATGTATTAAATCTATAAAAAGGTTATTTTTAGAAGCTTTTTGTTTCTTGCCTGTCATTTTTTTTTCCCCAAAATACTATGATATACTGATAACTTTTTGGCAAAACAGTCTTTGAGATTTTTTTTTCTGGATTAATTGAATATATTTTATAGAATTTTACACTGTTACATTGGTTTTCTTTCTTTTAGAGTTGACCTCTCTAATGTGTTAGATCTTCATGCCTTTGACAGTCTCTCTGGAATAAGGTATGTTTCCTGTATTTTGGTCATTTTTATTATAATGTACTGTTATTCCACAGTTATAGTTGTTACAGGAATGATTTACAGAGTTACACACTTGATTTGGGCTTCCTGTCATTCTTTGACATAAAAGACCGCTCCGAATGATTATGTTCTTAAAAGTTTTGTTAATTGGATATTTGGAAATCACAGTACATTTTCCTATAGAAGTTATAGTGTAAATGGTAGTTAACTTTAAGACTAATCATTAATATTTTTATACCAAATATATATATAACATTTTCTATGACAAAAGGCATGAAATACATAGACAATTTTAGCTTAGGATATTACCACAGATACTTTCTTTCCCCTCAGTGATGGATCAGTTTCCTGTATCTTTCTCCAAAGGGAATCTTTTTTATAAGAAAGAGCATAATGTAAATTTCTTTTCTGTACATTAGTATCTTTTTTTTAAAGGCATCTTAACCATTTTTAAGTGTACAGTTCAATCAAGTATATTCACATTGTTGTGGATTGGCTCTACAGAACTGCTTTATCTTGCAAAAGTAAAACTATACCTATTCAGTGACAACTCTCCATTTTTCCCTCCCCCTGCCATTCTATTATCTGTTTCTATGAATTTGACTACTTTGATACTCATATAAGTAGAATCAAGCAGTATTTGTCTTATCGTGACTCGTTTATTTTACTTTTTCATTTAGTCCTCAAGGTTCATCCATATTTAACAAAGAAGGATTTCCTTCTCTTTTAAAAAAATTCCCACTCAAGGATATATTTCCCTTGATTTTTTTTAGAATGGAGGGGAGGGAGGAGGAAGAGAGAGATAGAGATAGAGAGAGAAACACATCATTTGGTTGCCTTTCGCACACGGCTGGGATCGAGCCTGCAACTGAAGTACATGCACTTGACCAGGAATTGAACCCCCCCATCCTTTGGTCCATGGGCTGACATTAACCACAGAGCAAACTGGCCAGGGCAGGATTCCCTTCTTTTAAAAGGCTAAATAAGATTTCCCTGTATGTGTATAATGTTGCTATGAATATGGGTGTGCTGATATCTCTTCAAGATGCTGCTTTCATTTCTTTTGGATATGTACCCAAAAGTGAGATTGTTGTATCCTATGGTATTTCTATTTTTAAGCTTTTGAGGAACCACCACACTGTTGTCCATAGCAGCTGCACCATCTTACATTCCCACCAACAGTGCACAAGGGTTTTAGTTTCTCTACATCTTGTCAGTACTTTCTGTTGTTTTTGGTAGTAGCTGTCCTAATGGGTATGAGGTGATAGCTCATTGTAGCTTTGATTTGCATTTATCTAATGTTAGAGATGTTGAGCACATTTTCATATGTTTGTTGGCCATTTGTATATCATCTTTGGAGAAATGTCTGTTTAAGTACTTAGCCCATTTTAAATCTGGTTATTTGATTTTGTTGTTGTGGCTGAGTTGTAGGAGTTATTGTATATTTTAGGTGTTAACTCCTATTGTTATATCGCAAATCAGCAAGCTGGACAAGACACCTAATGAGCCAATTAGTTAGGAGTCATCTTTATTGCACACAGGTTCAGAGCAGATTACCTCTGTCAAATTCTGAACACCACATACAGGAAATTTCCGGTATTTATACTTTTCAAGCCTCTTTGTTTGCAGATATTACAAAGGGCTCTGTGTATGTTATTGTTAACAGACATTTGTAACCTTGAATACATAATGAGTTTGGCATAAGAATATGGGAATTGTTATCAGTATTAGTCTACAGTGGTTGACAAACTCATTAGTCAACAGAGCCAAATATCAACAGTACAACGATTGAAATTTATTTTGAGAGCCAAATTTTTTAAACTTAAACTATATAGGTAGGTACATTGTTATTAACTTAATTAGGGTACTCCTAAGGCTTAGGAAGAGCCACACTCAAGGGGCCAAAGAGCCACATGTGGCTCGCGAGCTGCAGTTTGCCGACCACGGGTCTAATGTATTGAATGGCTAGCTTGCAAGGTCAGACAGTTAAGTTTATCTTTTTCTATTATTTGAACTAAAAACAAAGTCATTTTACAGAATAACAGGCTATCTTAAAGTGACAGAGTTTATAATGACAGAGTTTACAGAACAAGGGATTATCTAACAATAGCAGAGAATTTTAAACAGTTTTCTATACAAGATGGAAGTTACTATGCTTCACTATCAGACATGATTTGCAGATGTTTTCTTCCATTTCCTCTGAAGTAGATGAACCCTTCTGTGAGCAGTTTCCTCCCTCCCTATACCTGAGGAAAGGAGCATGCTTATCTCTGAGGACAAATGGACACTCGGAGGAATCTGAAGGAGCAGGCCTTACTGAGTTTCCCCCAACTTAACTACATTTGGCTGACACTCTGTCCTGTCCTATTTTTCCATGACTTTGCACTCTTTACCACACCTAAGATAAACCCACTCAGGCTTAACCATTTATTTGGGTCTTCATTTTCTTTTGAAGGCTCCTCTGTCTTGTAAAACTTAAGTAATTGTGTGCTTTCCTCCTGCTACTCTGTCTTTATCAGTCTAATTTTCAGACCCAGCCAGGGACCTTAAGAGGGTAGAAGAAAACTTTTTCCTTCCCTACGGAAGTTTTAGGCAGTCATTGTCTAAAAACATTAAATATTGAAATAGCAGATGACTTACTTAAGAACAGTTATAATGCATTAGTGACACTTAAAAAAGTAGCTGTTTAATGTGATGCCCCCGCTATAGGTAAGGCCTTTGCGTATTTCTCGTTGTGCTTAGTTAATCAGGAGAATCCATTCCTGAGCAACCAGCTGGGAAGGTTTAATTTGACACTTTCCCTACTAAGACTTCCCCCTCACCCTCAGGGAGACTCATTCCCTCCAACAGTTCCTACAAGCCTTTTCTCTTTCCTAAACTTGCTATTACTAATTTACCCCTTGCTGTTCTTCAAGGCAAAACATCTGCAAGGTTTTAAGACCTTCCCTCCTCCCAGCCTACCCCCATCAGTGTCTAACAATTGTCATGGTTATAATTTGTTATCCTTTTCTTGCTTTTTTCATAGCAGAATAATGCATTGTTAAGATTCTGGCTTTTTGTTGTTATCACTAACTGAATATACAGAAGGCTTATATTTATTGATACTGTTTATTTTTTACTAAGTAGTCATGTTCAAAGGAAAATGTTTATAAAAGAAAATTTATTCTTCTAACTTTCTTTAAGTACCAGAAATTTCAAATTAGGAAGCAAGACTTGATGAAGTTTTGAGCAGCAGTAAAAATGCTTATTTATAGTTTTTCTAGGCTTATTTAGATTTTTGTATCTGGCTTTCGGGCTAGTTAGAACTTTTGGAATTAAAAGGAAATCTACTGACATATTTAACCACACAAAATAGTGTTGCTAAAGATTAGTTTTTCTTTATATTGTGTTTATGTATGTGAATGTTTGTACATTTTTAAGAAAAGTTTTAAAATAATCTGCCAGCTTTTCTCTATTAGAATATGTGAGCAACATGTAAACTATATAATAGATTAAACTGTGAATATCTCTTCCTTATGTAGCTTTGTATCGTTAAGAAATGTACAAGGTTAAATAAAAAATATATTGATCTCTGAATTTATAATTAGTTGTTCTTAGTTTGCAGAAAAAACTTCAACATTTGCCAACAATACAACCTCACCTTGATCAGGTAAAAAAAAATCTTGAAAATATTTTTACAGTATCTCTTTAACTAAATAGGTTCTGTTTAGGACTATTTTATTGGAACTCTTTCTAAAAATGTATTTTTTTAATATATATATATATATTTTATTGATTTTTTACAGAGAGGAAGGGAGAGAGATAGAGAGCCAGAAACACCGATGAGAGAGAAACATCGATCAGCTGCCTCCTGCACATCTCCCACTGGGGATGTGCCCGCAACCCAGGTACATGCCCTTGACCGGAATCGAACCTGGGACCTTTCAGTCCGCAAGCCGACGCTCTATCCACTGAGCCAAACCGGTTTCGGCCCTAAAAATGTATTTTTTAATTGTGTTGATAGTTTTCAGAATGTAAATGCTTTTGAGGCCATCCAATCTCTCTTCTTAAAGCATAATAGGAATTCATTAAACTGGAGTGGCTTAGAATATTTAGAAAATCATGCTTTCTAATTTCTCCATCCTATAGGTCACTCAGCATATTTTATCAGTTCTTCTGAGGGAGTAACTTAAAAGCAGCATAGTGGTTCTATATGCAGCCTATTTTTAACTATATTGAACTGATTAAGGAAGTTTGGTATAAGCATGTATGGCTTATTTAAATAAAAATTGGCTTTGAGTTTCAATTGAGCACTATAAATTTAAACTTGTTAAGATGTTTTTCATTCTCTAAAACTCTAATTCCTGAGGTAAATACTGAAAATGCTAGGAACAAACAAACAAAATCTAGGAACAAAAAAAAAGCATAGAACATATTCACTGTACTCATCTCTCTTTTAAGCAAGTTGTAGATAGTAGAGCTTTAGGGTAACTTCTTTGTTTCATGTAAGCACAGTGAAAGGAAGGGAGGTGTGGGTGAGCATTGCACCTAGTCTTC
This sequence comes from Myotis myotis, assembly GCF_014108235.1. Classification (NCBI taxonomy): domain Eukaryota; kingdom Metazoa; phylum Chordata; class Mammalia; order Chiroptera; family Vespertilionidae; genus Myotis; species Myotis myotis. The sequence goes on along the minus strand of NW_023416316.1, from coordinate 43,167,171 downwards.
CTTCTCTGTCTTGAAGCTCTTACTCATTTTTTGAGTCCTTACTAATTGTAATAGGGCCAAAGTAACAGCAGCCACTTGTTCTTTTGTCTCCATTTTGGCTCATATTTATGGGAAGCTATACTACCATGTTTGTAACACTTTTCTCAGAAACTTAATAGAATATTTATCTTATCTTTAAAATGAGTGAATTGGAAAAATATAAAAGCCAGGTCGAATTTTTTGGAAAACTGTTTATAATCTCAGTATTAGTTATAAAATGGACTTGAATCACATTTTTAATGACTTTCTGGGTAAAGGACATCATAGTAGGAGTCATAAGGCTTAAAAGATGTAGTATTCACTTTCAAGAACCTTTAAAATGGCCAGCGTCTGCATCCATAGTGTCTTGAGTATATCATGCCATTTCTCATGCTTTGTAGTTTGGGTTGAAATGCTTTTCCCTTGCAGTAGTCTCTCAATTCCTTAAATGTAAATTTCTCATTGCTAGAAATTTATGGTGGGTGCTTAGTGAATATTAAAAGAATGCAAAGCTGTGATTCTCAAATGGGGGTGTACATCAGAATCAGTTGTGGAGCTTTTAAAAATAACTTGGATGCTCAGTTGTTGCCACCTCTCATATCTCCAGGAATGGGTCTTGAGAATGTACATATTAATGTATATGTATATTTTTAACATTTTATCTTGGAAAATGTCAAAGATATATAAAAGTAGAAAGAGTAGTAAAATGAACCCTTCCTATATATGACCCAGTTGAAATGGCCATCAACATTTTGCTGATTTTATTTCATCTATCTTCCTAGCATTTCTTTTGCTGCGGTATTATTTAAACTTTTTTCTTTAAATAGAAAAGTTCAAGCATACATAAAACTAAACAAGCATAATGAACCTACATGTACCCATCACCCTTGCTGGAGTGTATTAAAGCAAATCCCAGACGTTGTGCCATTTCATCAGTAACTAGGATGTGCCTATTCTTTGTGTAAAGCTCTCCAGGAGACTTTTCTGCTTTAGATGTCTGAACATAGAACAGAATACAGTATTGCAGACAAAGGGCTATGGAATCGAGAGCTCCAACTGTCTCATTTGGTTTAGTAGTTTGTAAAAGACTACGTTTCATCTGTAAAGTAAATAAAGTATACAAATTTTTAGTATACAGTATCTTCACATGTACTTTTACCTATATATCTGCTCATATGTGTACATGAACACACATCCCTACAATTCCCACTCAGATCAAGAAATAGAAAATGTTCAGTCAGCAACTCTCCTCCCAAAGAACTAACTGCTTTTCTGACTTTACACCAAAAAGTAACCCCAAGGAGAAACTAAGATGGCGGCAAAGATAAACACCGGGAAATTGCTGCTTCCCACAACAATCGATAAATGCATCAAAAACACAAGGTGGACACCATCCAGAACTACAGGAGGGCTGGCTGAGTGTAAATTCTACAACTAGAAGGAAAGAAAAGCACACTGCGAGCGGGAGGAGCTGCGGAGGTGGAGTGCAGAGGTACGGGGGCTCGCGCGCGGAAAGGGTCTGGCACCTGAGGACGCGGCTGTCTTTTTGAATCCGGAGGGAGTCACAAGCTCCCGACGGCTCTGAAATCCGGTTCCGGGAAGTCTCTGGGGACCCAGGACTCATACGGGGAGATACTGGACTGTCTGGCAGCGGGCGAGCTTGAGAGCGGCTTTCCCTCAGAGGTGCTTGCAGCCATTGCCAGGACACTGGGACTCGCGACTCCTTAGGGCAGGGCTGAGGCTCCGCCATAGCTGCTTTCTCCGCCCTTTGATTTCTTGAGACCCCGCCCCGCCCAGGCTGCGGCAGAGGCTTTTGCATATGAATGCCCCGGCCATTTGCAACCTGTAATTACCTAACCGCAGCCGGGCCAGATAGACCCAGAGCTTCCAAGAGAAGGCCCAAGGCCCCACAGCGGCTTGCATTGCTACACAGCTGAGCATCATCAGGGCACTTCCAAACTCCAAAAAAAAGGAAGGGGAATCTGCAGTTCTCTTCGTAGTTCCTGCTGGGTAGCCTCAGGCAGAGGCTAAATTAGCACCTCCGTAGATCCAAGAGCCACTGTACCCAGTGGTCAGAGGGGAACCATCCAGATCACAACTCCTCAGATCCATAAGGGACACACTCAGGGTGCAGTCTCAGTGAGCACCAAAGCCCCACTGAAGCAAGTCTTGCCCCAGAAGGGTGTCTCCAGCACAGAAGTTCTCCCACTGCAGACACAGCTGATTCTCGCTGCCAATTGCCCTGGAGGTCATTTCCTCCCAGTGATCCTACAACAACCAAGGCATAGCTACAACAAGACTGTGCACAAAGCCCACGAGGGGGTGCACCAAGAGTGTCCACCTCAGGTAACTGGGGAGGCTGAGCCACTGGGCCCTACAGGACACCTAGCACACAAAGCCACTCTACCAACACAGGGAAGCAGCCAAAATGCGGAGACAAAGAAACAGGTCACAAATGGCAGAAATGGAGGAAAGCAAACAACTGGATATAGAGTTCAAGGCCACGTTTATAAGGTTTTTCAAGAATTTTATGGAAACCGCCGATAAATTTAATGAGTCCCTCAATAAGTATAGTGAGACCATGGAGGACATGAAAAAGGACCAACTAGAAATTAAGCATACACTGACTGAAATAAAGAATAATCTACGGAGATCCAACAGCAGACAAGAGGATCCCAAAAATCAAGTCAAAGATTTGAAATACAAAGAAACAAAAAATACCCAACTGAAAAAGAAAAAAGAAAAGAGATTCCAAAAATATGAAGATAGTGTAAGGAGCCTCTGGGACAACTTCAAGCGTACCAACATCAGAATTATAGGGGTACCAGAAGAAGAGAGAGGGCAAGATATTGAAAACCTATTTGAAGAAATAATGACAGAAAACTTCCCCCACCTGGTGAAAGAAATAGACTTCCAAGTCCAGGAAGCGCAGAGAACCCCAAACAAAAGGAATCCAAAGAGGACCACACCAAGACACATCATAATTAAAATGCCAAGAGCAAAAGACAAAGAGAGAATCTTAAAAGCAGCAAGAGAAAGAAACTCAGTTACCTACAAGGGAGTACCCATACGACTGTCAGCTGATTTCTCAACAGAAACCATGCAGGCCAGAAGGGAGTGGCAAGAAATATTCAAAGTGATGAATAGCATGAACCTGCAACCAAGATTACTTTATCCAGCAAAGCTATCATTCAGAATAGAAGGTCAGATAAAGAGCTTCACGGATAAGAAAAAGCTAAAGGAGTTCATCACCACCAAACCAGCATTATATGAAATGCTGAAAGGTATTCTTTAAGAAGAGGAAGAAGAAAAAGGAACTCTTACCATTTGCCACAGCATGGATGGAACTGGAGAGCGGATAAATACCACATGATCTCACTCATTTGTGGAATATAATGAACAACATAAGCTGATGAACAAGGACTGATCCAGAGACGGAGAGGCATTGATTGGACTGTTGGGCTTTGGAGGGAGGGTAGGGGAGGGTGAGGGTAAGGGGGAAAGATCAACCAAAGGACTTACATGCAGGCATATAGGCCTAACCAATGGACATGGACAATGGGGGGGGGGGTGGTGAGGGCATGAGCGGGGGGGGGGGGGGGGGGGTAGAGGGTAACGTGGGGACAAGGACACATATGTAATATCTTAATCAATAAAAATATATTTAAAAAAAAAAAAAAGTAACCCCAAAATGGTAGATTTATTTTTTACCAGAAGAGTAAGGGAAAGTGTAAAAGTGGGAAAGTGAGAATGTTCTAGGAGAGCAGAACTCCACTGCAGAAGTCTTCATGAATGCTTAGTATTGGGATCCTAGGATTGGCTTTGATTTGCTAGGCAAAGAAAACTCATGGCCTGGCCTACGTGGCTCGGTGGTTGAGCATCTACCTATGAACCCAGGAGGTCACTGTTCAGTTCCCAGTCAGGGCACATGCCAGGGTTGTGGGCTTGATCCCCAGTAGGGGGTGTGCAGAAGGCAGCCGATCAGTGATTCTCTCTTATCATTGATCTCTCTCTCTCTCTCTCTCTCTCTCTCTCTCTCTCTCTCTCTCTCTCTCCCTCCCTCCCCCCCTTCCTCTCTGAAATCAATAAAAATATATTTTAAAAGAGAGAGAGAGAGAGAGAACTCATGCTGTGCTGTCAGACAGTATTAGGTCAGCTGGATTGGCGTGTGGAGTCAGGAACCAACCAGGAAGATACCGCAGAACTTCACATGCCCTTGATGAAGGCCTTCTTACATTGCGAATAGAAATGGGATAGATCGAGCACTATTTCTCAGGTAGACTTGTCTGGATAACTTGACTAACTAGTGATGAAGCAATAAGAAGAGAGAAGTGATGGAAACAAGCCTAGATTACCTAGAGGAACCTAGAAATAGAAAACTCGGGAAGGCAAACTGAATATTCACCTCTTTACTTGGTGGCAGGATATCGCAGTAGAGATTACACAGGCAAAGAGGAGCAGAGGACTGGAGTGTGGAGATGCCGATTTTGGGTTTAATCCTACCAGACCTGAGGCCCTGAACCTAACTGTCCCCTATACCTGGGCTCCTGAGCATTAAAGAGAAAAAACCAGCATGATACAGAAAAATGTTAATTACATGCAAACAAGCAGTTAGAATAAGATGGAACTTGGAGACACTGTAGAAAATAGGCCTACCTTTCATCTGCCTTTCATCTAGCGCCAATATTCCACCTTTGTGTGGAAGTTACCGAAAAATCGGTACAGCGGTCTAGTAGGGTTAAGCAAGTTACTGGGCTTAGTTTTCTAGATGAATAAGACATAGAAGTGGTTGCATATTAGGTATTGTTTGCAAAAGAATGGAAAACCGAGGGAAATAACCTGGTAGGTTAAAGAAAAAAACTGAGGAAACTCCTAGAATTTAGGTTATTCCTGGATTTTATTTTAAGTACAGTACCTTATTTTGCTTTAGTTTTCTGAATTATTGATTCAGTTTTCTGATTCTTTCTGTTTGGGAAAGAAGAGTTATTTTTAGATTGAAAACAATAATAAACTAGGGGAAAAGTCTGAAATGGGTAATACCTAGGACATATTGTGTGTTATTAAAGTTTTATCCTTGAATGATGTTTAATGCAATTCTCTATATTTCATGGATTTCTCATTTACTCCCTATAAGGAGGACTTGGGGTTGGAGGGTGGAAAGTAGATGAGAAAACCCAAGGGACAATCTATGCATACTTAGTCAGTAGAGCCAATTATGAATTATGAGTTGTGACCCTCATTTTTGCCCTGGGAATTTATGGGTTTCATCTTTAGGGTCTAATGTGAGTAGAGTTTATTGATACAGAAAAACATCTTGTTTTAAAATGTTTATTTCCCTCCTTAAGTCCCATGATGCATTGTCTTAATTTTTAAAACCGTTTTCCTCTCATGCTGGAGTTAATTGTACCTCTTAGACAATTGTCATATCTCTAACCTGCAAAAAGCAAAAATCATTTCTGATATAAAATTTTTAGGCTAAGAATAAAGCAATAGAATAGAGCAATATTGAGTGCTACATTAAGACATTCCCAGTATTAAATGCCAAGTTATCTAACTTGAATAAAACACATTGTTAGCATTTTTGAAGATTAAATTACTACTGTCTTTTAAAATTGACAAATTATGTTTCACTTGGCACCCTTTTGCTGTGTATTTTAATAAGATTTTCTGTACATTTTGATATAGATTTTTAGTGATTGCTTTGAGGAGGAAAGAAGGCTGTCATTTTGTTTAAATATATACTATTATTATCATAACTTATAAAAACAGTTTAAAAACAGTGTTTAAGATTTAAAATTAAACACTTTTTTAAAAAATTGTGGTAAAAGACACATAACATGAGATCCACCCCCTTAAGAAATGTTTAAGTGTATAGTGCAGTATCGTTAAGTATATGCACATTGTTCTGGGTAGTTTGCCTTTTACCAAGCCTCATTTCCCCCAGCTTGTAAAATGGAAATAACTCTCTTTATTCCACAGGATTATTGTCACATGTAAATGAAAGATAAAATGAAGTGACCCAGGCAAAAATACCTGTCTCAGTATACTTATGTTGATAAACTATATATGTGTATTATCTTTCCTCTTAGCACTGAGAATCCTGGAAAGGATGAATTAAATGATGAGTACCCTTTTATGGCAGCTTCTCTGTGTAAATGCTAAACCATTGATCAACTGTTCAGAATTTAGAAAATGGAGTTGCTGATACCAAAAATCAAGTAATAGTGGGAAAGTTACACGTAATATAACTTTCTATGAATATGTTCCTTACTTTTCATTCTTAAAACTTAGGATTTTTTTAAAAAACCACTTTTTACTATTAAAAAAATCATTATTGATTCTCTTTCTTGATTTATAGAGTATTATTACAGTCACATTTGAAGTACCAGGAAATGCAAAGGAAGAAAGTCTAAATGAATTTATTCAGGTGAATGCAATAGTTAACTGATTAATGTTTTATCAACTGTATTGTTACATAGTTGTTGCTATTAGCAATGGTTGGTCTTACTGACATAATGTTACTTGATACAGAATCTTCTGTGGGAAAAGAATGTGAGGAACAAGGATGATGACTGCATGGAGGTCATACGACTAAAGGTGCAGTAGACATTTTACAGTTTTGGACAGAGTCCCTTTCTTGTTATATAAAAGCATATCTGGATTTAAATGGAAGTACTGGTTTTATACACATAACCTTTATCTATTTTCATTTTTTCTTATTTCCATTGCTGATACTCTTTGAAAATCACTGCATAAAGCATGATTTCTTCAAACAACTTTATTTAGTGTTGCAGCTAAAACAACCTGTGTGCTTTGAAATGTTACACTATGCTCTCTACTCCCAGGAGTTCTGCGCAGGTATCTGGCTCAATTCATATTGAGGTTGACTGATCATTCTCCTCTGAGCAGGGGCTGGTGTCGATCAAAGACAAACCACAGCAAGTGATTGTCCAAGGTGTCTATGAGCTATATGATCTGGAGGAGACTCCAGTGTGCTGGAGAGATGACACTGAGAGAACAAATCGACTGGTTCTTATTGGTAAGTTACAAGCAGTTAAATCTCTAAAGCAAAGTGGAAAATATATTTGAAAAGATTATAATGCGCTACTTAAGCAGTATTAACCAATCAGAAGCCCTTTTGTAAACCTAAATAAACTTGTGGTTAATATGTTTGTCTTAATCATGTTATAACATTCATAAGAACTGCTAGACCTTTTACTCTTCAAAGAACTTTAGAAAAGTGATTAATTCATGTGTTAGTTGGGTACTGAAGTATTTAACTAGAAAGTTAAGGAAGGAATCACTCAATTACTATTGTTTTTAATTTTCTGAAGATCATCAGCATTTAATGGTTAGAAATTGATAGCTAAACTGTGTCATTTTAGTAAGCATAGCATAATCACACCATATTTTGTTCTTTTTGCAGGCAGAAATTTAGATAAGGATATCCTTAAACAACTATTTATAGCTACTGTGACAGAAACAGAAAAACAGTGGACAACATATTTTAAAGAAGATAAAGTTTATCTGTAATATTGGAAGCATTTCTTAGCCAAAGGATTGGATGATAATATTAGGAATAAGTTTCCTGCTGGTTATATTTCAAACATCTGTTCTTTGTATTCTGTTATGAATTCCAGTGTATGTTAAAATTATATTTATTTTATAGGATACATAAGATATTGTAAAGCAGAACTGTAAAACATTTGACATTTATACAATAAAATATAATATACTCTGAAGTGTTTTTTTTCTTTTTTTTTTTTTTTTTTTTTTAATAAACAGATGTTTCACAAAATATCTTTAGAAATGGCTTGGGAGTTTACTTATGCCGAGCTTCTCATCTATGGGAGTTATTTATAACTAGAGGCCCAGTGCACGAATTTGTGCATGGATGGGGTCCCTCAGCCTGGCCAGCTATTGGGGCAGTCAGGGCCAGCCAGCCAGGGGGAGGGACTGTGGGAGGTTGGCCGGCAGTGGGGAGTTTGGCTGTGGGAGCGCACTGACCACCAGGGGGCAGCTCCTGCGTTGAGCATCTGCCCCCTGGTGGTTAGTGTGCATCATGGTGACTGGTCGTTCTGCTGTTTGGTCAATTTGCATATTAGCCTTTTATTATATAGGATAAATTTTGAAAGGAAATAATGTTGTCATTTTTATTAAATGAAATAAAAAGTTTATTGTGGCTGGAGACTTATAGGTGGAAGAAATCTGAATAAGATAAATTAATTGGGACCATGTCTTATTTTTAGTCAGTTCTAAGCCTTCTTGATAATCAGTGTAATGAAACTTAATCCATTCACTTTGTGATATATTTAGAATATTCTTATTGTAGAGTTTTTAACTTTAAGTACATTTTACTCCTGGTATTAAGTTCATCTTGGGTGTTTTTTTTTAACTTCTTTAATTTTTAGCATACGCATTTGAATGCCATAGCATCTATAGACATAAGCAGTGGGTCTTTTTAAATTAAATCCAAAATATCATGGCAGTTAACTGGATACAATAAAAAGTGACAAGTACAGCCCTAACTGGTTTGACTCAGTGGATGGAGCATCGGCCTGAAGGGTCCCAAGTTCGATTCCAGTCAAGGGCATGTACCTTGGTTGCAGGCACATCCCCATTGGGAGGTGTGCAGGAGGCAGCTGATCGATGTTTCTCTCTCATCGATGTTTCTAGCTCTCTATCTCTCTCCCTTCCTCTCTGTAGAAAATCAATAAAATATATATATATATATTTAAAGTGACAAGTACAAACCTTCAGATACAACTGCAGAAAACTTAATAATTCAATAATCATTACTTTTTTCCTATTCCTACTAAATGCCAGGTCAGCATTGACAGTATTCAACTTCAGATTGAGTTATGGAAAGGCTCTCTGAGAAGAAGTTAAAAAGAGTTGTTCATGCAAAGTGAGGGAGAAGGTTCTACACAGAGGGAGGGAGTTTGCAGAGGCCCTTGAGGTGGCAACCAGCACAACATGTTGGAAGACCAGGAAGAAGACGAGTGGAAGGTTTCAAAGCCAGGCTTGAAGATGGAATTGGATCATGAGCTGGGGCCAGAGGTTTTGGACTGAGTGACACATTTGGATTATTCTGGAAGCCTTAGGAAGTGCAGTGATGTGGTTGTGATGGATGAACTAGTTGTTTCTGTTTTTTTAATTGCAAATAGTGCTGCAGTGAACATCACTGTGCATCCGTCTTTGTTCTTATGAGATAATGTTTCTCTAGAATAGGTATGGAAGGGTGGAATCATGAGCTTCCAGGATATGCACACTTAAAATTTTTAATAGATACTGATATAAATTGCTCTTCCACTGGCTGTACCTCTTTACAGTAGTATAGGAAAGCACCCATTTCTCCAAACCTAGCTAACACAATTTAACATTTGCCAACCTGCATGGGATGACATGTCACTTTTAATTTAGATTTTCTGTATTTTTATGTTGTTTATATATTATTTTAAATGTCCTGTTCCTCATTCTTATTTTCCCCAAAATGAAGTATTTTTCAGTGACCAGAGCAATAGTATAACCAGCACCTTCAGAGAACTTTGGAACTTGTCATGAATATCCTCCAGAGAAGATTTTATTTTTATAATACAAATTGCTAACTAAAGTAAATAGTGTGGGCCATTATTCTGCTTACTATAGAAGATTTTCAGGGTATTGATGATGATAATTAAGGCTTAGGGATAGTTCATCTAAAACTATAGCTTACTGAATGATATAGGATAAATGACAAAATCTCTCTGAGCCTTTGCCTCCTTATTCATAAAATGGATATATCGATGCAGATCTCTCTGGATTGTTCCAGGGATTAAGTTGAAAGCACCCTGGATACCAAATCTCAGTAAAAGTGAATTCCCTATTTCCAGCAAGATCTGATTTAAAAAATATAAATAAAGCTTTTGTGCACTTTGTTCAAACAAATGGTTCTTTCCTAGGCTTTCCCCAGCTTTCAGTGAAAGGGGCAAGAACATTGGTACTGAGATTAAGATGGCTGTAGGAAGGTTCAGCACAGGGCATGAGGGAAGACTGGGCGATTGAAAAGGTCTATAATTTCTAGATCCTGAAGTCTGAGGGGAATTATCAACAAAATAAAGTTAACAGGCTTTTAAACATTTATGGGCTTGGTTGCTTGTACAAATTGAATAAATGTTTCCTTTGGATTACTAGAATAGGTAGGAAAACTATTTTAGATTGCTTTGAAATTACTTTCATAGTTCTAGAAATGCCATACATTGTGGTAGTAGTGTTGAAAGAAATGAATTCTACCTTTGACTGTCTAGCAACTTGACCTACTTTGATGAGAAAGATACCCTAGATTTTTTTCACAGTTTTAATATTGTGAATCTACTTTACCTTTTAACTTGATATTGGAATCTTTACCTTTTAAATAACGACCAAATTGCCTTTAATTTTCAGAGTGAAATGGAGAGAAATCAGACATCATCATCATCCTTCCTGTAAATTAGTTTAGAAAAGGTTGTTTTTCAAACTAGTGTCTTGTGAGTCTGATAGGTTTGTTCAGGAAAAAAACCTAATAATCACCAAAAATTATGCACGAGACGCAAGCTAAATGTTGCAGGAGCAACAATGTAAAGCTTTTGATTTTTAAGGCAACACTGAAGAATTGAAGGGACTGGACAGGAAGAGTGCCTTTATTTTTTTAATATTTTTTAGAGCGCCATGCCATAACGGAGTCTTTGCAAAGCATTCAATTTAGTTTTCATTGATACAGCTCTTTGTTTTTATATTGACATATTTTGTATAACTCTAGATATAATTCATATACTGTAATTAATATACCTCCGAAAAGAAACCCCGTATCCCTTAGCAGTTATTCCCCATTTTTCCCTGCTCTTAGCTACCAGCAAGTGCTAATCTACTTTCTGTCTCTATAGATGTTCTTTCCGGACTCCTTTCATTTACTATAATGTTTTCATGATTCACCATGTTGTAGCATGCATCAGCATTTTGTTCCTTTTAATTGCTAAATGACATTCTATTTATATATCACGTTTTGTTTATCCACTCCTCAGTTGATGGATCTTTAAGTTTTCACTTTTTGGCAATTATGTCCTTTTCCCTTACGCTTAATTTTTAATTAATAGAATATTTTTCATAACAGTTTTAGATTTACAGAAAAATTGAGCAGATAGTAAAAGAGAGTTCCCATATATTACCCTCCAACACACACACACACACACACACACACACACATCTTACAGTGGTATGGTACATTTGTTACATTAGTGAACCAATATTGATACAGTATTATTAACTGAAGCCCACTGTTTTTCAGATATCCTTACATTTTACCTAATGTTCTTTTTCTTTTCCAGGATCCTATCTGGGATTCCATGTTACATTTAGTAGCCATGTCTTATAGACTCTTCTTGGCTGTGACAGTTTCTTAGGCTTTACTTGCTTTGGTGACATCCGTAGTTCTGAGAGATACTGGTTATGAACACAGGATGCTCCTCTTGGAATTAGTGTGTTTTTCTCATGATTAGATTGGGGCCTGGGGAGGAAGATCACAGAGTGCCATTTTCATCACATATCAAGGTACCAAGGGATAGACTATCAACACAATTCATGTGTGTTTTGTTGATATTGATCACCTGACCATCTGGCTGAAGTGCTTGTGAGGTTTCCCCACTGGACAGTTAAGTGACTCTTTCCACCCCTGTCCAGCCTGTACGTCCTGGGGGGAAGTCACAATGTGCTTTGTACAATGAAGGAGTGGGGAGCCACACATCCCCAAGAGCTGAGTACCTGAGTTATTTGGAATTCTTCTGCCTCTCCCTCCGTTAATTAACTCAATCCTTTATCAGTATGGATACATAGGTATCTATTTTATACTTTAGGTTATAATCCACTCATTTTGTTCAAATTGTCCCAGCTTTGGCCATTGTGAGCTTTTTCAGTTGTCTCCTGTGTACCCTTTGACATACCCACTTCCACCTTTCACCCTCCCCTTCAATGTGGGGTTTTTTGTTTTTTTCTGAGTGTGTTCCTCCTTTTCTCCTTTCATTTTTAAATGACCCTAATCCTAATAGAAGTTGACTCTAGGAAAACTAACAATACTCCCTTTCGCAGGTAATCCTGATTTCTTTGCTGATGGCAGAACTAAACTTTACCTGCAGGGGGTAAAGGGTGAGGCCTCTGGGAATCTAAGGTTGAATAAGACACCTGTCCTGCCCTCCAGAGTTAATTTAGTAGATCACACAAGTGATAATTGGTAAATCCGGGATTCAAACACTAATCTATTCAGCTTAAAACCTGTTATTTGCCCTACTTCAAACTATAAATAACTGGGAAGCCTTACAGGATAAATATCTTAGGAGTAAGAAATCTGATTTCAAAATTTTATCCTGAAGGCACCAGCTATTTTTTAATTATATTTTGACCTTTCAGCTGGCTTCTGACTGAAAAGTCATTATTTTACAAACATTAATGGAAGATTTACTATGTGACTATCAATTGCCTGATACAATATTCTTTTATGCTGCATTTTAATTAGATGCCACCCCAAATTCTGTTTATAAGTAAGTGAGTTTTAAATTATGAAAATATACTGTGGCATGTATACATATACCATAATTATGAATATATACCATAAAGTCCCTACTTATATAACACACTACATTATATTCTACTGGACTGCTACTTTACTCTCTGAGTTAATATAAACGTGGCCATCCAATAATCTTGTTACCTTCAAAGATGCTAAGTGAGTTAACGAAGCTTCTTTCTCATATTGATCCTCTCCCATGTGAGTAATGAATGAGAACCTTGTGACTGAAACTGCGGCCTCTCCTTGCCTCGCTAAGTTTTGTTATTTATTATAATAAAGGTGCTTAATGTGGGTTGTTTTTTCTCTGAAAGGAAGAGGGAGAGAGAGAGAGGAGCCCCTCATATCCTGGGTGCATCCCTTGGCGTTGTGGGGCCAGGTTGCGAAAACAGGGTATTTCAATATAGGTCTGTACTGGTTAGTATGTGGCAAAATCAATTGAATTGGTTGTGGCCATTAACAAAGAAAAATATCACTGATCACTCTAGTCTGAGCATATTGCTCTTTGAAACCCATTCTGGTTATGCAAGTCTGTATATGCATGATTGGGTGGTTAAATGTTCAAGGAAGTCAGCGAATCACTGCTGAAGGGGACTTCTCTCTAGCATTCCCGCTTTCTCTCCACCCTGAACTTCCACAATTTAATGCCAGGATATTTCTGCCTTTTCTGAAAATTTGAGTCTGGAAGAACATTTTGGGGAGCTGGAGGTGGGGAGAGTAGGAAAACGCAACAGCTCTTCACAACCCACTGAGCTCAGGGATATAGTTAGAATATCTAAAATATTTCAGCTCATCATTCTGAATAAGGACAGAATCCACCAATGAAAATGGGTGATGAATATGCTATGCAGCATGAAAACAATTTTAATTACACATTTCAATGCCCCTTCTCCTTTCCTCCAGGAGAGAGAGATGCCTGGATATTCGTGGTAGATTGTTGGGTATCATATTTTCCTTACCCCTTTTTATTTGCGCAGTTTTATTTTATATTCATATACAATCCTCATCCGAGGATATGTTTTTATTTTTTGAGAGAAAGAAAGGAAGGGAGAAAGAGAAACATTGATGTGAGAAACTTTGATGAGAGAGAAACATTGATCCGTTATCTCCCTAACGGGCCCTGAACAACCTAGATTCTGTGCCCTGACCCAGAATGGAACCCGAAACCTTTGGAGTGCAGGCGGGACTACTCCAACTAACTGAGCCCCCCCCCGCCCCCCCCCCTCCCCGCAAAGGCTATTTGCGCAGTTTTAGTGCATGAAGGGGGGAGGTGGGGGGAGGTGGAGGTGGAGAAAATCGCGCATTAACAGCCTAGGCAACTCCCAGTACGACTGGCTAGCTAACCCGAGGAGCGCAGCATCCACCTCGGTGGTGGGTGGGTGGAGGGAGGAGGAGTCTGGAGGCTCTTCCTGGTCGGCTAATGCGCAGAGGACCCTCCTCATTGGACTGTGCGGCGGCGAGGAAGTGGGAATGCTGAGGTAGGACAAGAAGTGGTAGAAAGGGCAGGAGACTTCACAACATAGGGACTCGAAGAAGCTTTAATAAAAGGCAAAGCGCACCTTTGCTGGACTCGCGTATTGTATAGGAGGAGAAACCAGAAGTCAAGAACACCTAAAGCGTTCCTACTTTCTTAGAACACCCTTAACCCTGGCACCCGGCCCAGCCCACTGCAAGACAGGTGAGCGGCCGCCGTCCCGGAGGCTGCGGGACCTGCTCCTCCATGAACCTGCCGGGAGCTGAGCGCCTTCGCCCCAAGCCGCCGCGCAGCCTCCGGGGCTCCGAAGGGGAAAACGGCGAAATCGATATTCTGGGAGAGGAAGAAGATGAAGACGACGAGGAGGAAGAGGACCACGTGGAGATCAAAGTGAGCCCACAGTTCCTAGAGCCGCTGCACCTGCCGGAGCCCCCGGGGGCGCGGCAGGGCGCGGGCGCGAAGCCGGGAGAGTGCACCGAGAGCAGCAGTTGCCCAAGCGACTCCCCAGAGTTTGGCACCAAGTTCAGGGCCTCGACCGGGTCTGCGGCGGCCTCTGGAGACGCCCCTCAGCCCGCGAAGCCCCCCTACTCCTACATCGCGCTCATCACCATGGCCATCCTGCAGAGCCCACACAAGCGCCTCACGCTGAGCGGCATCTGCGCCTTCATCAGCGGCCGCTTCCCCTACTACCGCCGCAAGTTCCCCGCCTGGCAGAACAGCATCCGCCACAACCTCTCGCTCAACGACTGCTTCGTCAAGATCCCCCGGGAGCCCGGCCACCCGGGCAAGGGCAACTACTGGAGCCTGGACCCCGCCTCCCAGGACATGTTCGACAACGGCAGCTTCCTTCGGCGCAGGAAGCGCTTCAAGCGCCACCACCAGCCCCCGGGAGCCCACCTGCATCACCCCTTCCCCCTCCCCGTAGTGCCCGCTACCCTGCACGGTCCCTACCCCGGCCTGCTGCCTGGGTCCCCGGCCCCACCGCAGCCCGTCCCCGGGGCCTGCCCTGCCGCTGCCCCCCGGAGCCGCCCGTGCGCTCTGCTGCACCCCCATCCCCTTCGCTACCTGCTGCTGTCCGCCCCTGTCTACTCTGAGGCGCCAAGGAAAGTGCAAGGCGGGGACCTGGTGACCCTCGGCGCCGCCCTTCCAGCACTGCAGCCCCCACTGGGCTTCCAGCCTTGGGAGGGGGGCAAGGGGCTGGCATCGAGGCAGGTCGGCGGATGCCCCTCCTTCAGCATCGAAAGTATCATGCAAGGGGGCCGAGGAGGGGGTACAGCGACCGCACAGAATCTGTCCCGAACCCCGTGGGGCTACTGTCACCTGCTGCAGCGCCCGCCCTGCCTGTTGCACACCCAGGCTGCCGCCCACTGGCTCCCCGTGTCCGCCGCCGCCGCATCCACTGCCCGGAGGATGTTGCAGCCGCAGCAGCAGCAGCAGCAGCAGCAGCAGCAGCAGCAGCAGCGCCAGGACGGTGCCAGCAAAGGCACGCTGCTGGGCCTGGGCCGGCACCTGTCTGCCCCCGTGGCGCTGCTGGGGCGTCAGCCGGGAGCGGAGGGCTCCAGGCACATGTCCTGCGGAGAGGGGACCTCGCCCGCATTTTGAGTAGCACCCGCCTCCTGCCCTGGCGCCAACTCCGAGGGGCGAACCTGGAGCCAAATTAGAGGGCAGAGAGACCCAGGTCTCGCTCTCCCCGCTGCCTGTCCTCGCGCACTCCATCTTGCACAGCCAGGACCAGGTGTATGCATTAGCATCCCGCAGCAAAGGAGCCACCAATTTCCGTTCCCAACAGTTTCCGTTCCCTGTGAAATATTTACAAAGGAAAGGTTGGCTACTGTTCCCTTAGACAACCTGAACGCAAACTTCCTATGGCATCGATTTTCGCCTTTTCTTTCCCAGCCTCCCCTGGTGGCTTCCAGGACTTTTCTGGTTTGCACATTTCCAGAGGAACTATGAATGTGAGTGGGGTATTTTGTTCTGATATGAAAAGAAAAACAAAGATACAATGTCCAATGCACCCCATGTTTTCCCCTTCTTCACCCCCTAGGAACTGCAAGTGTTATTCCCAAGTCCAGTACAATGTGCTCATGTCCTTTATGTCTTTCTGAAACCCATGTGTAATATAAGTAGAATTTTAATTTCAGAGCATTTATTTCTGATCTGTGTGTCGGATGTGCCAACTTCCATGGAGAGGTGTTAAAAGTAAACCTAACTGTGTTGACTAAATAAAGTGCTAAATCATTATACAACATCGTCTATTTTATGGAACTTCTTTTAAAAAACTAGTTCTTTCCTCCGAACAAACAATTTAGTTTTACAATTCTTATTCATTATAGACATCAGAAACAACCCATTTTAAAAATGGCTTTTAAAACTTAAGAATATTTGAAGTTGAAAAAGTCCTGTCTTTTGAACTATGGGATTTAATATGTATAAAACCTATAGAATAAAAGAATTGGAGGAAATCTAAATATAGTCTATATATTTTTTTATCTTCCTAAAGATGTTTATTTTTCTCCAGAATAAGTTGGAGGACTCTTTGAAATCAATGTGGAAGGTAATGGCTAACATTTATTTGTGGGGGGGTGGGGGTGGGGGGACAGTTTGGGGAGTGAGCCATTTTTTTTTAAAAAAAAGCATTAGAACTTTCAAAACAAGGGCCCAAAGAAAAAGTATATAATGTATCAAATAAGCATTCATGTCCTGGACATTTACAATTAAAAAAAAATTCTCTCTCTAGGCAAGTGCCTTCTAAGAGCTCCTATTTTCTTTCTTTAGAACAGAAAGTAACTTCTTTTTGTTTCAAAAAGAGTTAATTTCTTAAAGGATTTTGCAACCAGAAAGATTTCACTGTATTGGGCTTCAGGTGACTGGGTGGAGGGAAAGAAGACCCAAATGTCCATCATGAAATACTCCTGCCAGAGAGACCAAATTTCTCCTGCAGCTCTCCTGTCGCTAAGCAGACTCTCTTTTTCACCCTCACAAGAATTGCTTTCCAGGGGACTTAGGAAAAAGTCACTCTGTGAGTGTGAAGAAGGTCATTGGCCCTCAGCTACTCCCCAGGCGCAGCTATGAATTTCTCATTACAGGAGGGAGGGGCTCCAAAGAGAAATGTTTTTACAGCCTTTTAATTGGTGATTTTTACTCCAGCTCCTCATTTCCACCCCATCCCTCAGAACTTCTTTGGCATGTTCTGCCAGAAATCCCTACCTTCTCCCGGCTTGGTAGATAGGTTTCAGGGATGTTCTGAAAAGATCCCAAGCCAAACCCTTGGTAGCCACTGGGACACAGAACTTCAGATTGTACTCTCCAGCTCTGCACCTGCAACCTTTGCTTGTATGGCAAGCACCACCCCTGCCCTACATAGGCCCCTATCCTGGGGCTGCAGGCAGTCCCTCCCCTAACCTCCTCCTCTTTCATCCACTTCTCCCTCCTTGGGTTTTTAAAAATGAAAATTTAGAGACTTTATATTATGTCTATGAACCCCACCATATCCTGTGGGATATAGATAGCTAATTACACCCAACATAATTCAAAGAATGAAAATAGTCCTTTACATAAAACAAAATCATAATATAAAGACTTTTGGAAATAATATCATTTCAAATTTATGTATTAAAGTAGTTAGATAGTATAATTGTTTTTTATACTTTTTATTGTTGATAGCATTACAGGTATCTCCCACTTCCCTCCCCCCTCACCCCCCTCCTTCCCGCTTCTATTCACCTCCCCCCCCCCCCCCACACACACACACAGGTCTTCACTACTCTATTGCCCGAATCCATGGAGGCTTTGAACTCAGTCTGTCTGACTCTCAGCACTGCAGCTTTAAGATCGTTTTAGCAAATTCTGCAGACTGGGCCAACCGAAGAGTTTGGAAACAAGCGAGGAGTAAAGGGAACCCATTTTCCTGTCAGCTCCCTGGTGGTTCACATTCCAACCCTCCCTGGCCTTTGGCGGAAACATGTCCAGGCCTGCACCCATTCATTCATTCATTCGAATAGGTCACAAATGTCCTCGGAGCGCCAGGTAGAGCCTCTCCCAGCGCTACCCACTCCGAGGAGACGCCGAGGAGTTCTCTTCCCCGCCTTTGCCCCAAGCCAGCCACCAACACGGGTGACTGCGGTTAAGAATTGGGCCCAAGCCGGCCCCCAAGCTCCTAATTGTTACCTAATGAAACTATATCGAACGAAGAGTTTTCAGAAAAACGTCGACTCAGTGGAAGAGTAGTTACACATAGTTCTCCATCCGAACGTGGCGCTTCGGACTCACCTGCCGGGAGCGCGGCGACCGCGTGGAGAGGTCAGCCTGAAGCTGGGCCCGCGCGAAATCCCGCAAACGCGCAGAACTTGCCAAGCCCCCCGCTGCTCGCAGGGCTGGCGCGTCCCGGGAGTGGAGGTGGCGCCGCAGCCCCCAAGGCAGGGAGAGTCGGGGTCGGAATGGGGACATGGTGCCCTGTGCTCTGCGCGGGGATCAGGCCCGGCCGCGTCCGGGGCCACGCAGAACAAGAGGCAGATGCTCTGGATGCCGGTGGTTCTGCGCAGGGGCGTCCGGCACCTTCTGAGTCCTGGGCCTCTGTCCACCCCGTGCTGGCCTCTGGCCCCGATCTTGGGCAAGAGCGCGGGGTACGTTTAAAATGCTGGCGAGCAGGCTGCACCGCTCCCGAGTTGCGCAATGGGATCCATGATCAGGGGTCGTTCTTGACCCTTGGACTCATCTTCTTGAGGCCAGAAAGCTGGATGTGTCCAGAACTGCCCAAGGGCGGGGTCGCAGAGGGGTTGGGGCGAGAGCCAGAGGGAAACCTGAAGGAGAGACTATCTCTCTGGTCCTGCCCCCAATGAAGAGTAACCTCAGCGGGCAACCTTCATCTCCTCCTCTCTCTGCCAGACGGTGGATTCCACCTTTAACCCTGCCCGCACCCAAATGACTCTATGGAATCCCCATTATACGGCTAAGACATATGTGACTTGGAGAAATTAAACGACTCTCCCGAGGTCCCTTCTTAGGCAGCGGTGCCCGGCCCTGTCTGGTGTTTTAACCACAACCCCATGGGTGCTCGCGACTTGCTTCTGCCCGGGGCCTTCCTTGGTCGCAGGGGCCACAAGCCAGAGGCGCCGGGACGCGCGGCGCCAGTTCAGTCTTTCGCCCGGGGCTCTGCTGCGCGCTTCCCAGGGAAGGTCACTGGGAGGGCAGGACCGGGCCACCACCCGGCGCAGGTGGCACTCGAGGACTCCACCTAAGGCAACGTCGCCAGGGAGGAGTTAGTCCCGAGAGTGTTCTTCCTCCCCGGCAGGACTGTCGTTCTCTTTCCCCGCGCGGGGCACTGGATCCCGATGACGTGAAGGGTTGTGATGCGCCCTAGTTACGGGGCGGTGGTGGCCTGGGAGAGGGAGGGAGGGGTGAGGACGCCAAGCCTCTGGAGCCGCAGCCTGCAGGTCACCCTTGGGTCAGAAGGTGCGGTGGGAGGGGAGGGGCCCCGGGGAATGGGAGGCGAGGTGGCGGCCCCTAGAGAAGGATAGAGGGCATCTGGGGGTCGGGTGTCCTGGAGCCTACCTGGCTGTAGGTGCCAGTGTGCCCCGTGCAGGTGCAGTCTGGCAGGGCGGTGACATTCTAAGCGCCCAGATCCTGTATGCAAAACCTTTAGTACTTGCTTATCCGTGGGAGTGTAGCTAGGGATTCAGGAACCATTCTCCTCTCCCATCGGCCTAACCCAGACGCCCCTACTTGGGCTGGAATGCAGTAACAGACGGTAGAAAATCCAGAGACGCAGCAGAACTATGAGGAAAAGACTAGAATCGAAACTGCCATAAAAACTAACCAGGCTGGGAGTGAGATAAAGCAAATCCCATTTTCTAGGATTTTGCACCAGAATTTCACCACATTTTATTGGAAGTGTGAGGAACTCATAGCTCTCATTGCCCCCAGTATTTAGGAAAAAATGTTCAAAAATGTCTCCCACATTAACATCTGATCCTATCTAAGTTGCAATCTCACCCTAATTGCGAATGTCACCTTCTTGTAATCTCTACAAAAATAGTTTAGTCTTAATGGCTGCTTTTTCATATCAGCACTAAAATTATTTAAATGTATTTTAAGTGTTTATTGACTCTACATACATCACTAGGTTAAACAACTTAAATAGATGATAGATAATACTACCAAAATTTGCCTCTCTTTCCCCCAAAAAAACAACACCCAGAAAACTAGATGGAGGAAAAAAAAAGGATTTGAGAATCCAGTCTGAAATTCAGTTCAACACCAGTTCCCTGTTGCTTAACTACCTTAATATAATCAAGGTATATATGTTAAAATGAATGTATACAAAATAAATATGAATATAAACTTTATTTTCTTATTTGTTCTTAGAATGCAGGAATGTTTATTGAAGTCAGTCATTAAGAATATTGGGGGATAGTTATGATTTATTCAGCTAGTGAAGCAGTTTCTGTTCCCAAGTTCAAGCAGAGAACAATGAGATTAAATTAAGCACAAGAGATTTTATTTTCTTCACATACTGTAATTTTGCTACCTATGGCTATGTCTATATTTAAAGTTATATTTATGACCAATAGTTCTTCAGATTAAGGTGACTACTATTGTGTTATCCAAGGTAACTCTTGTATGAAAGATATTGTGCTACATTTCAAGCAGTATTTATTTTTTCCCTGAATATTAAGCCCTTTTTAAAAAAATAAATAATGGAAACTTCCAAACATACAAAGCTAGAGAGATTAGTATCATTAACCTCTATGTACCTGTCAGCTAGGCCAACCTGGTTTCATCTTTACTCTGACAGTCCTCTCCCCACTGGATTATTTTGAATCAAATCCCAGATATTCTATCATTTTATGCACAGATATTTTTTAACATTTCTCCAAAAGACAAGAATTCTATCAATGTAACCACAACACTATCATCACACCTAAATAATTCATTAACAGCATCGATTTATCCATGCAATGTTTAAATATCCTCAATCGTCTCAAAACTTTCTTCTTTTTTTTTTTAATAGTAAAGGTGGAAACTTATTGAAGAACAAGTACAGACTCCCATGTCGGGAGGGGGAAAGAGTCCCCTCAAAACTTTTTTTTTGTTTAGTTGATTCGTTTGAATTAGAATCCAAATAAGGTCCACACATTACATTTGGTCGATATGTTCTCTTATATCTAGCTTAGGTTTCTCTCCAATCCTCTCTCTCTCTCTCTCTCTTTTTAAATAAAAAAACAGACATTTTTGTTGTTGAAAAAACTGGAAGAATTTGGCGTTTTGGATTTTGTGGTTACAGGCATTATTTTTATGGTAAGATATTTCCAGGGATAAGGTAATTTTAAACTTTTGAATATTAGCAAATGTCCCTGTTCAAAGAGTCAGCTGTTGAGAAAATAAATTTTTATTAAGGTAAGCATGGTTCTGGGAAAGCTTATGTGAAATTTTCCTAAATGTAAATATAATATTTTCTTACAACTTTTAAGACTAGGTTGCTATTTCCATGTAGTTATAGAAATATAGAATTACCAAACAAATATTTCATCTAAAGATTTAAATCTAGTCTTATTTTGGCAGAAATGAAGCTCTTTATACCTTAACATTTTTAGTTGAAGTTCCAAAGACATTTAGTGTTTCAGAATTTTAGGTTTATATTATTTTTAATCAAACAATATAATATTGTTTATATGTTATATTTAATTTTAAATGAAAAAGTAAAATGTAAAAACATTCAGTTAGGGTCAGAGGTAGGGTAATTACAAATTCTGCGCTCATGAGAAGAAAAATCATTTTAGGATAACCCCAAATTAAAGGGACTCAGGATATGAAAGAACTTAAACTGGACAGAGCCCTAGCTGGTTTGGTTTAGTGGGTAGAGCGTAGGCCTGCGGACTGGAGGGTCCCTGGTTGATTCTGATCAAGGCACATACCTGGGTTGTGGGCTCGATCTCCAGTAGGGGGCGTGCAGGAGGCAGCGGATCAATCATTCTCTCCCATTGATGTTTCTATCTCTCTCCCTCTCCTTTCCTCTCTGAAATCAATAAAAATATATTTAAATAAAAAGAGGTGGTAAGAATCTGAGCTAATGCAGCAGCAGCAGGAATGGAAAGGAGTGGGTATATTCCCCAAACCCTCATCGATAGAGTCTTTTGACCTTGTTAACCACAGTGAAGGGAGCAGGAGGAGTCCAGAAAGGTGCCAAGCGGCCGACTTGCGTGGACACGTGGGCTATAGAAGGAGAAGCATGTATGTTTGAGACAGGGGTTCTAGACCATGACTTCTATCTTAGCCATGTAGCACCAGCACCAGCACCAGATGGACATGTCCAGGAGGCAGTAGGAACTTCAAAACTAGAACTCAGGAAAGAAGTTTGGGCTGGGGGACTGGGAGAGACATTATCATGTAGATGGCAGGAGAGCTGGTGTTTGGAGGAGATCACAGCAGGATATGAACAGAGTGAGAAGAGAGGTAGGGAAGATCCCAGGGACACTGCTATTCAACAGGTGGCTGCAGGAGTAGGAGGCAGTGAAGGGGCTGAGAAGGGAGCGGGAGGAGAACCAAGGGCCAGTGATGTTTTGGATGCAGAAGGAGAAGAGGAACAACAGGGATAAATGAGTACCAAGGTCAAATGAACAAAGACTGGATTTGACTCTAGCAGGTCATATATGGAAACATTTTGGAGCCAAAAGGAAAATTGTGGTGACTTAAGGAGTGTTCGTTTCCTGGGGCTGCCGTAACCAACTATCTCAACTTGGCAGCTTAAAACAACAGAAATTTATTCTCTTCCTGTTCTGGAGGCCAAATGTCTGAAGTTGAGGTGTTGGAAGGGCCATGTTCTCTCTGAAGGCTCTGGGGACGGATCCGTTCCACGCCTTTCTCTTAGCTTCTGGTGCTGCCGGCAATCTTTGGCATACCTAGGCTTATAGACACATCACCCCAACCTGGGCCTCTATTGTCATGTCCAGTTTCCCCTGAAAACTGTGTTTCTTCTCTTCCCTAAAGACACCAGACTAATTGCATAGTCTACACTGTATTTCCAAAGAAGATCACATACTAAGGTTCCCAGAAGGACATGCATTTTTGAGGGTACACTGATCAACCCAGTACAAAGGTAAATAAGGAGCAAGGAAGATTGTAGACTTCACTTTAAGAAGCTGGAGACAGCCACTGAGTCACCAGCATGACTCAGTGGTTGAACATCAACCTATGAACCAGGAGGTCGCTGGTCAGGGCACATGCCCAAGGTTGTGGGCTTGATCCCCAGTAGGGGGTGTGCAGGAGGCAGCCGATCAATGATTCTCTCTCATCATTGATGTTTCTCTCTCTCTCTCTCTCTACCTCTCCCTTCCTCTCTGAAATCAATAAAAATATATTTTAAAAAATTAAGAAGCTGCAGACAGGGATAAAGGGAGGAATATTTTTTTCCCAAGATGGGAAAGGCTTAAACAAGTTTCTCTGTTGAATAAATGAAGGACTTCCAGAGATGGAGAGGTTAAAGATTTGGACTGAAAGCATATAATTGATGGTGCAAAATCCCGAGAGGCTGGGGCACAGGTAGATGGATCAGTAGTGGGCCGAACTAGGGATGGGAGGGGGAACAGATGTGTGCAGATGCAGAAGTGTTTGGGGGGCGGGGGCAGCTGAGTGGGATGAAGCGTGACAATGCTCCATGCATGTTGGAGGTGTTCAGTAAGCAAATCCAGAGCAGATGTTGGAGTGAGCAGCTGAGACAGCAGCTTGTGAAACCAGCCCTTCTTTGTGGGTAGAGGATTAGTTAAGGATCCTGGTCCTGGGAACCAAGAAGGGGAGGGTAATCTGTTCATGCCTATTACAGAGCTTAGGGGGGGAAGTTTCAGTGTCAATCTGGAGAATGTCCATGAGGGCCAGGGCGAGAGGCCCTGTAGTCAAGGGCACCAGCCCCTGACTTGGAGATGAAGTCTTCACCCAGCACAGTCATTGCCCTCTATGTAATGGTCCTAACCTGGGGCAACCTGGAGGGGTCATTATGGAAAGGGACTGACGGGTAAGAATATAGTCCCTATGTAGAGATATGAAGAGGAGTCTCTGAGATAACTAATGCAGGGTGGCGGTGGAGGTGAATGTAAGAAGCCCCCTCTTGCTTCAATGTCAATGTGGAATTCAGTTCATGGAGAGCAGAGCCCATCACCATTTGGACCCCCGTGTTGGCCTAAATTTATTTCTCAGGCCTGCGGAGTACTTCCCAAGAGGGGAAACCATGACCACTTGTCGAATGACAGCCTCACAAACCTGCTGTGTAGTCCCTCAAGCCACTCCATTATTTTTCTTCCATTTGGCTTCACCCTTTAACCTTAGGATCTGTGTGAGGAACCAGGTTTTAGGAATAATTATTTCCAGTGGAATTCCTGTTTATCAAATGAGGGGGAAAGCTTTATATAGTACTAGAGGCTCAATGCATGAAGATTCATGCAAGAATGGGCCTTCCTTCCCCTGGCTGCCGACACCGCCTTTGCTCCAACCCAGAGCTGCCTTTCCACCTTCCCATGCTGCCCAGAGGCCCAGAGCACTGGGGCAATTTGCAAAGCCTGCGTCATCGCCATGGCAATAACACAAGCATCCTGCCCTGCCCGGGCTGCTCGGTGCCTACGTGTGCAAATTAATCCGCCAGCTTTGTTGGTTACTTTGCATACTCACTCCTGATTGGCTGGTGGGCATCATGAAGGTATGGTCAATTTGCATCTTTCTTTTTTATTAGTGTAGATAAGAGTTTTCACAGGGGTATTCCTATCAAATCAGTTTTGGGTCCATAGTGAGGAATCTTTTCTGGATTAAATTGTTTAATTGTTTTGAAGATGCTGACCTGAAGTCAGAGTAGACAAAAACAATTTTAGAAGAGTTGAAATTCTAACCCTTAGTAGTAGAAAACAGAGCTGAGCCCTGGCCCCGCATTTTTATATATACATTTCAATGAGCTGCTGCTATAGCCTAAACAGTGATTGCTCCCCTATCCCCCCGCCCCAGGGGAAATTTGGGAAATGTCTGGAGACTTTTTTCCCCTCTATTTTTAAAAATTGTGGCAAATACACATAACATAAAATTTATCATTTTGACCATTTTTAAGTGCACAGTTCAGTGGCATTAAGTGCATTCACACTGTTGTGCTCCCGTCACCACCACCTACTCACAGAACTCTTTCCATCTTGTAAAACGGAAACTGTGCCCATTAAACAATAACTTCCCATTCCTTCCTCCCCCCCAGACCCTGTCAACCTCTATTCTACTTTCTGTATCTATGAATTTGATCACTCTAGGCACCTCACATATATGGAATTATAGTGTCCAGAGGCATTTCTGATTGTCACAACTGGGGACAGGGTGCTACTGGTGTTCTGTGGGTAGAGGCCAGGGATGCTGCTCAAAATCCTGCAATACACAGAATACCCCTCGACACAGTGGAATCGAAGCCCAAATGTCAATTGTACTGAGCTTGAGAGACCCTGAACTAGAAGAGCTTCATTTAAATTTCAAGCTAAGCATATTAATCAATAGGTACTAGTTACGCTGCAGTAATAAACAACCTCCAAATCTTCAATTTAACACAAAAATATTTTATTTTGAGCCAGCCACTCAGCCATGGTGAAGTGTACAATAGCTTCTAAAACGTCCATGGAAGTGTGCACATTACATTACTTCCATTTACATTGTATTGGCAAGATCAAATCACATGCCCATGTTAGAAAGGCAACCACCACACATAGTAATGAAAAATAAACCTCATGGGGTATCATCAACTTGCTATGCGAGTATCCAGGACAAGCCTTTCAGGAGGAAAACTCAGACTGCATGTCAAGGGTAGCTGTGGCTGCACGTGCTGTCCCCAGAGTCATTCACTAACTTCCTTATTCTGCAACTTCATGTCTGGCTGCCACACTGGCCTCTGCTTCTTCTAGGTTTTATGTTTGCTTTTGTTTCATCTCCTTTTTGGAGCTTTAGCTTACCTACTTCTTTAACCACAGTCCCACCTCTTCCTTTGGCCTCAGCATGAATATGCTGTAATCTGAGGCAGCTGTGCCCAGTGCATCCTGCTGCTTCCTGGAGTCTCTGTCTTCATAACTTTGGCCTAAAGCCTTTTGCATTATATCGCTGATTCCCCTTTTTTAAAAGTATACTTTTATGGTCATGGCAAAATTGAGCAGAAAGTACAGAGATTTCCCATAGACCTTCTACCCCTGCTCATGCATAACCCACCAGAATGGCATATTTTTACAGTTGATGAACCTACCCTGACACATCATCACCCAAAGTCCATGGTTTACATTATGGTTCGCTCTTGGTGTTGTACATTCTATGGCTTTTATGAATGTATAATGACGTGTATAGCATTAAAGTATCATCCAGCGTGGTTTCACTGCCCTAAAAATCCTCTGCGCTTTGCCTGTTCATTGCTCTCTCCCCAAAGCCTCTGGCAACCACTAACCGTTTTTCTGTCTCCATAGTTTTGCCTTTTCCAGAATGCCATAGAGTTAGTCATATGGCATGTGGCCTCTTTAGATTGGCTTGTTTCACTTAGTAATATGCTCTTAAGGTTCCTCCATGTCTCTTATGGCTTCATAGCTCATTTCATTTTAGTCCTGAGTAATGTTCTATTATCTTGATGTACCACAGTTTATTTTTCCATTCACCTACTGAAGGACATCTTGGTTGCTTCCAGATGATTAGCTACGTTCCAGAAAGTGATTTAGCTGAGAAACTATACTGAGACCCCAATGATTTGAAAGAAATTTGAAATATTTAAATGAGTAAGTTGTTATACTCCATCCAATAGGTAATTTAAAATAAAGCCTGGGGGTTTTTCATCTTCACTGCACACTTTCTTCATGTCTCTGTCAAATATGAGAGAGGCCTCACCTGGTACAGAGTAACACATCTTCCTGCCCACTTATCCTGCTTCACCCTTCACAGCATTCATCACCATCTGCTGTATTACACATTCATTTGTTTATCTTCCTTTGTAGATTGTAAGATCCATGAGAGCAAAAATCTGCTCATTAACATGCTTCCAGAGCCTAGATAAATGTCTGGTCCATAGTAGGTCTTCACAACATCTGGGATTCCATTCTGTCCCAAGATGCAAGGAACACTAAGGAAGACATCTTTTATTCCATAAAGACCCTCAATTATGGTAGAAATTGGATGCACCCGCCTAAGATTCTTCATCATACTTTCTGCGAAATCTGCCACAGATAGGCCAGTGGCCCAGGATGCGTAGCCTTTCAGTTTGATCACCTCATAAGCACTGTCACCCACCTGTTTGTGGAACTTGTTTCCACTGTTCCTGATCTGCATCGGTGCCTAAATCAGGGTGCAGATTCTTTAGGGAGACACCAGCACCATTCACTCCACTCCACACAGGCACACTAGAGTCTCCATGCTCCCAAGGACCCACCTATTACAGCTCAATGGTTGAACTCCCAGCCTTTCCCCCATTAGGTAAGGGAAGCCCGCTGAATCCAGATGGCAACCACTTCCAATAACATGGTTTGTTTTTGAAAGCCGCTTAACTTCCAAGCCACGTAATTCAAGACAGCCACTGGATTGGAAACAACAAGACATTTGCAGTTGGGACTGTATTACACAACGTTAGGAATGATGCATTTAAAGACGTTCACGTTACCCTGGGCCACATAAAGGCGGCTTTCTCCTTCCTGTGGATGTGCCCAGCTGGGGTATCAACCAGCTTGGCGTTCGCAGTCACACTATAGTCTTTGCCAGAGACAATTTTTGGTTTTCTAAGGAAAAGGCTGCCGTGTTGGACATCCATAGCTCTCCCTTTACTTTGTCTTCTATGACACCAACAAGAGCAAGTTCATCTGCCAAGTCCTTCCTTAAGATACCGACGGCACAAGCCATGTCAACAGCACCCACCCCAACGACTGTCATCGTATTTTGGGGGCTCTGTTCTTCCTTAAGAAGAGTCACCATCAGCTGGTCCTTGAGGTTGCCATCTTGGCCTTGGAACCGCAAGGGCCTGGGAGGGCATGGTGGGCGGGCCTCGGTGGGCGCTGCGTTGGATGCAGACTCCGCGGCAGCTGCTCAGGTAACAAGTCAGAAGTTTCACGTCGGCACCCTTTTGAGTAGCAGGATGAAATCTCGGGGATGAAGTCTCGCGATGTCCGCTCGGCGCCGCCTGGTCGCGCACCGTCCTGGGTCCCACGCAGTCACGCTCCCACGCTCCCACGCTCCCACGCTCCCGCGGGTCCTTTGGCAGCCGCCATGCTGGTTGCCGGCGCACCGCCCGCCTGTGTTCACAGAGAGAAGCCATAAGGTGCTTGTTCCTAGAGTCGGAAGGTTAATGGCAGCCTAATGCTGCCTCACAACGCCTACGTCATTCACCTCCCTTCACGTCATCGCGTGGGCATTGGGTGAGTGCAGGGCGGTGAGGTGAGAGGGAGGGGGCTCACGCACAGTATGTTTTAGTATTGGTGGTGGTGGTGAATATCTCACGGTGCCTCCTTTAGAAAGTAAACTTCATCACAGGCACGTATGTGCAGGGAGAACAGCACACCCAGGGTTGGGACCCCCTGGTTTGGGGCTCCCGCTGGGGCCTAGGGTCGCGCCCCCCGCAGGTACAGGGGGGACCGCCGTCTACCAAGCGCCACGCGGGCGGGTAAACAGGGTGTAAGTTCGTGGGGCCGCAGAAAACAGGAGCTTCCATTTTCAGAGGAACGTAGGTTTATTTAGATAGGGACATGCTGGATACAAAGGGCTGGAATAAATGAGCCCTCGTCCACATAAAATAATAGAACATTTTAATAAAAATCAATATTTTTTTCTTGAACAGTAACTTACCAGACACTGAATAACTGCACAAAATTAATAAGCGTAACTCAAATAAACCTATTTTTCTTGTTCTCCGAAAGCGAAATATTTCCTGTTGTGCACACCAAACAAGTCAGAACAACTAGGCTAATGGCGTGGCCATCGGCTCTAGAATATTCGCTGCTGGAATTAGTGGGGAGAAATGGTGCGCCTGCGCGTAAGGCACGTGAGGGAGGTAAATGCAACATGATTACAGTAATCAGTCATCAGCAAACGGTGTAGTCCGTGATTAATAATTATGTGTAACAGGATATTATAAAAATTAAGTTACAACATTTTTATTAAACGTTTCTTGCATACCGTTATATTGGCTGGGCCGCAAAAATATTCCTTGTGGGTCACATGCGGCCACGAGTTTGACATGCTTGATCTACACACTCCAAACCTAGGCTGTCTGGCCGCAGGTCTGGAGACTACTCTGCCGTCAGCGTTCCCCAGGTGGGTGCCAGGCACGTGCACACTCCGCGCCCCTGCCACCACGTAGGCTGCAGGCTGCCCCACGTGCTAGGATGGAGCCCTGGGGGCAGTGGGAGGGGAGTGGTTTTAACAGACAGGTGCGTGGGGGATTGAAGATTTCGGGATGAGACTCAGGACTTTGGAAGGCAGATGCTGGAGATGAGGGAGGGGCATCCCTGGCACAGAAGCACCTCCAGGACTGTTTCAGGGAAAGGCCGAGGGGACCAGAGTATTTCGTGGGGTGAGGAGGCAGAGAGGGAAGCTTGAGGGCATCGGGTGGAGGTGCTGAGGCCGGGTGGAAGAGTTTTGAGTTCTGTTTGTGGAGAGGAACTAACAATGCAAGAATGGCAGACTGGAAAGGATGTAGAGATAATGGAATTCCGGCTCCTTGTTTTACACAGGGGGAAACTGAGGCCCAGGTTTACACAGCAATCAATGGGCAACATTGGGAAATCAATCACGCAGCAGGCAGAGTCTGCAGCATAGTCAGGCACCTGTGATAACCCCTGGTGGCAGGAGCTGAGGGTCCACGGGTGGAAGGGAACACAGTCCGCCCGGGTCTGGGGCAGACGGGGCTCATGGGCACCAGCTGGAACTGAGGAAAGAGTCTGAGGCAGGAGCTGTGCTGTGCCTGGATGTGTCAGGGCAGCAAAGGAAGAGGAACTGGCAGGGATACACGAAAAGAGACCAAAGAGATTGGAAGCCTCTGGTGCCAGAGAAATCAAGGCCGGAGAGGATTTAAAGGAGGAGGAGTGGCAGCCAAGGGTTCAAGGCTATTCAAAGTTTGATTTGGTTATGGACCAAGGACATGGCTGTGTGCGTCACTGCTGTGAGAGGCACCCAGACTGTAAGGAGTTGAGGGGAGAAGGGAGGAGAGCAGACGGAGGAGGTCAGCACAGGCAGGGGATTCCAGATGTTGACTGAAGTCAGGAGGATGGGCTCTTGAGGGAGAAACAAGTTAAAGAGTGTCTGTAGGAGAAGGGAGATAGGAGAGTATTTTTTGGCTTAGGGGAATGAGCTAATCTTGCATGATGGGATTAAATTTTCCCTTTTATTTCATCTCTGAGTCTTAGATCTTTCATCTTTAAAACAGGGATAAGGAATGTGTTATAGGCTTGTGAGGATTAAATGGAAAAACACATGACTAGTGCTTAGTATAATGCCTGGCACATTATGACACGTAATGGACAGTGGTTATTTTTAACATTGTATTACTACACATTTTTGAAGGGCCTATCCCAGAATCTTGCAGCCTAGAAAGGATTACATTTTAAATCTTGTTATCTTGTGTCACTTTATGGGGTACATTTGATTAATATATATGGTTTCACATATTTTGAAAGATTGGGCTGGAAACGGGCCCAAAGAAGCATTCTTTTTATTGCTCATGTACATGTGGAAATTATACATTTTAATTGTGTTATTATATGAGCCAATTTCCTCCTCACGGGTGATGGTGGGAGTTCACCCTCTCGGGAGAGGGAATTTGGTTTTGGATTTATTACTTATATCTGCAAAAGGAGTAAGAAAGACTAAAATAGGACACTTTCTGATAAGCAATTTGACTTTTTCTTTTTTCATTTTGATCTGAAACCTGTAGTCCAAGATTGAGGTAATCTTTCTTATTTTGAAAAAAGTAATTTTCCATACGTGGGAATGATCTTGTTTAAGCAAGGATAAGTCATAGATGAATCCATCTATGCCTTTTCTCTTGGAGGAATACATCTGTGCCTTTTGGTGTGAACTTCATGAAAAAGAAAAAAAAAGCCCACAAGGCACACTACACACACACACACACACACAGTATGTGTGTGGGGAATTTCCGGGAAACCAAAGGGCAAAATCTTTTTCTTTTTAAAGAAGACACCTATGATACCAGCTAGCCAGCACAGCCACATGGCACGGGAAGGAATTAGTTATAGTCCTAAAAGAGGGATAAATGCATCTGGTGTCAGATTAACCCCAGCAAACAGTTTTGCTTAGTTTGAAATACTCTGACTCAAAAGCATGCTGATTTGAGCGTGAGAAATAGATGTGTAAGACGACTTCTCAATAATCAGAATGTAGTGGTTGCATCTTAGGTGGACGAAATACAACATGGATAGGTCTTAAAAACATAATGTTGAGTGCAACAATGAGAAAAATAAGGATTTATGATGCCATTATGTAATCTAAAGCCACATACACACACCAAACATCCCAGCCTATTCTTGTAGAGATATGTGTATATTTACTAGAGAAGTTGCCTAAGAGGTAGGGGGGCATCAGTGTTAGGATCAGAGATAAGAGAGAAAAAAATCTATAATAATAAAAGCGTAATATGCTAGACTGGACGTCCTTCCTTCCAGACAAAGGTGTACCTCGGCAGAGGTGGCAGAGACCCCCGGCCGTGGCGGTGGCGGGTGGGGGGCTGGGGCCAAGGCCCTTGCACGAATTTCATGCATCAGGCCTCTAGTAAAAATATAAGAGAGGGGCTATGCACAGGCTGATAATGATAATGTGCTATAAGTTGAATATGATTTTTAAAAGGAGAAATCTTTTAGTTTGTGTTTTCTTCGTTGCCATATAATCAATCTGATGCAAAGGCAAAGAACTTGCAGGCAAACATGTGGTCCTCGTGGTAACATGGGTTTCAGGGAATTCCTCAGAGCAGTTTTGGGTGGTGGCTTCCTGAGGGGAAAACAAGGAAGCTGTGGTTTCAGCCAAATGTCAGAATCAGGGCACCACCTGCTTTATAACTTCAGTGGACGCCCTTCACACGCTGATGACTGTCCCCTGCCCACCTGGGTGGGACCTGAGCCTGACTCCCTCAGGGCTCTTCCAGGGCTGTATCCCAGGATATTTTTACAACTTATGTTTAGACCTCGTTCTGGTGGAAAAGTTATTTTATGAGAACAAAAACAAGCAATTTGGGAACATTTTTACAGTGAGAGAAATATGATTATATGAGAGCACAGATGAAACACTTACTTTTTTTTTTTTTTGGTTCATGATGGTGAGAAGGCTAAAAAGGGCTAATTCTAAAATCAAGTAACCCTGATATTTTGGGGGCTAGCAATTGGAATCCATGCCAGCAAGTAACCTATAATTAAGTCATTGCCTCCCTCCCAGAAACTGGTCTTGCAGAACCTGTTACAGAGGCCATAAAACTGCGAACAGTGCACTGCTCTGGAGGAGGGTTAGAGGGTTGTTAACGCTGGCGCTAGGCCTGGAGACCCCCAACACCTGAGGGCCTTCTTGCAAGGCCCGTGAAAAGGACTGGAAACATAATCCATATTTTCGGGACAAAAGAAGCCCCCTGCATGTTTCTATACTCAGATTTGGAAGCTATTCCCTGAGTCCACTGGCGTAATTAAACAGTGTCCCTCCATTTCTTTAAAGCGTCACTTGGTTTTTCTTGGGTCTTCTGCAACAATGGTGGGATAGGAAGAACCTTAACTCACCTCCTCCAATGGACTTAACAAATATACAACTATATATGGGACAATTCCCTCTGAAAGGGACCTGAAAATCAGGTGATCAGAGCCTCCAGAACAAAGGATAAAAGATTGCATGGAGATGGAAGGAGAAGCAGGGATATCCTCCTGCGCAGGGGATGTAGGGGTGTAGGGGCCGGGGGTGACCCACATCCCAGTAGCTACGATCCACAAACAGGAGGGATTTCAAAAGTACGGAGGCTTTTCCTGAGGAGAGAGGGATTCTAGTTCCCTACCCCTTAGATTCTACACAGGAGAGACAACTCCTCCCCCCCCCAAAACACCCCCCACCAAAAAAAAACAAAAAAAAAAAAACGAAACAAAACAAGACACCTGGGCTTTGTCTACCTTAACATTTTATAGTTAAACCTTTTTTACCCTTAAGATGCTTGCTTCAACTACAGCTTGTATGTGGGGCTAGAAAAGTTCTTGGAAAGAGTTGAGCGTTGATCTTGTATGGTCCATCTAGCTAGCAGGGATTCTCTAAATGTGGGCCTGGCAACAGCAGCATTAGCATGGAACTTGTTAGAAATGCAAAATCTCAGGCTCCATGGGGATCTCCTGAACCAGAATCTCTGGGAGTGGGGACAGACTATCTGGTTTAACAAGCCCTCCAGGTGTTTGTGTGGCAAAGTTCTAGGATCACTGATCTAGAACTGATCCCTGTGTTTTAATGTGGCTGTACAGCCTTTCCTCACTTGTAACCTGCCATCTTTTTATTAGGACTAAATTACCTAAGCCAAACCCCAGACACTTACATTGGAATCCCTGGGAGGCAGAGCCTAGGCATCAGTATTTCTTATGTCTTCACAGATGGTTCTCATGTACTGAGAACAAATGACTTACCCTCCTCTGGGCTTCAATTCCCTTACCCATCAAATTACAGGACTGTGCAGGCTCTCTTTAGAGAACCACTGATCTAGACCAGGACTTCTCAAACTTTAATGTGCACTTGAATCAACTGGAATCTTGTTAAAATACAGAATCTGAATGAGTAGGCATGGGGTGGGGCCTGAGCTTCTGCATTTTTGAAAGCCTCCAGGGCACACTGATACTTCTAGATTGCCAACCATACTTGGAGAAACAAGGATCTGGGAGCAGGGGAAAGAGCATTAGCTGAGGGGTCATGGTTGTCTTTCTGTGGATAAATATTTAAAAAATTTAATAGCTGTGAATTTATTGTTAGGAATACTTTACTTAGAGCAAGTGTTGTGGCCTTTGATAGATAGCAGTGATAAAGCTGGCTTTTAGGAGTAAGCCCATTTAAATAAATAATAATAGAAGTATATGACAGAGCAAAATTATGAAGATAGGATGGCTCAAGTTTTGGAAATGCTGAGAAGGCAGATGCAAAAAGAGCTATGAGAGCTGATAAAAAGCAACCCTTGATGTTGATTGGCTGAGTGAGACTATATGTTGGATCATTTATGGGGTAAGCATTCTGCAATACTTATGGACTGGGTTGCAGAAGTCATTATTCAAAAAATATTTATTGAGTGCCTGCTTTGCACCAGTTACTCTTTTGGTCACTGGGGGGAGAGACAGAAACTCATTATGTCCACAAGAAAATTATAAGAGGATAAGAGGTCATGAAATAAATGTCTGCACTTTTCATTTAATATTTCACTATAAAAATGAAAAAAATGTCTTGTTCACTAACAGCCAGGAAAGCTGTCTTAACACAGTAATTCATTCATACACAAATCAAAATCAGGGTGAAGGAAAGTTCTGGCAACTTCTCCTGGATAGAGCATGTTTACTGGACATGGGGAAAGGAGTTGGTTTGCTCCTTTCCACATGGGCTAATTTCTTGAACTAGCTAAATGGTCTTTATGTCCTATGCTACCAGGATGCCTTGTGACAGCCCATGTGGACAGAGCTCAATGAGTGTGAAAAAGAAGTCACTAACTCTGATTCAAAATAAAATTTCTAAATAATGAGGCAGGAGCACAGCACAATTCAGTGATACCTGTGATCCTGGACCTCTGTCCTTGAACATGAATGGGAACTGCCAACTGGTCATTTTCCCTCTTATTTCTATACGACATTGGGAACAAATGACTTACCCTCCTCTGGGCTTAAATGCCCTCCCCCATCAAATAACAGAATTGGGCAGTCGCTAAGTTCTCTTTAGGCATAGCATTTTGATACCTATGATTTTAAAGTTGAGAAGGTCATCTAATGGAGAGTGTATGGGGCAGACTGGGGGGAGGGCCCTTATTAAAGGTATAGGCAGACACTGAATTGTAAGAATTGCATTTTATAATAATATCTTTGCCGAACCAAGGTTTACAGAGAAATAGGCACGTTAAAAATAAAATAAAACAAGACTTTGTTTGAACTTAATCTGATTCTTTTCTTTGATTTGAGGAGGTTAAGGCTGTTGAGAATATGACCTGAATTAGGTCGACCCAGCCAGAGTGAAGGTATAGTCAGTGTTTGATGAATTTAAATAATGTAGCCAATGAAAAGTATAATTTAACTCTTTGTCACCAACACACATATAGGAATGGACAAACACACACTTCCCATTCTTAACTGTGAGGTTTGTGGAATTGGAATGCAGCCATAATTGCTTGTGCCTGTCCACTCTGGCTTGCTTGAATGCAGAGGCATGGAGAGGACCTTCCTAGCCAAGTCTCCCTTGCTTCTAATCTGCCATCTGGAGACAGAGGTCTAAGATTGATCTTACTTAACCAAGAAGGAGCCAAAGGGAGGATGGAGGTCTGATTGATGGCTTTGTTGCTTGATGTGGAAAAGAAACAGACTGGCAGAATTTGTGTATAATCCCTAAGGAGAAAGTGTCTTTGTGCTATATTTCTTTTTGACCTGAAACCCCAAAAGCAAGTTAGTTAGAAATTGGAAGAGGCAGTTCCAGAGTCTGGATTTATTTGAGTTGGGGGAGGGGGAGGGAAAGCCTTGATTACAAAGGAATAAATGCTTTACGTATATGCACCAGATATAATGCAGGATTTCCTGGTCTGTCTTTCTAGGCACCAGGAGCCTCTGATGAAATCAGTTATCTCAATTGGGAGTTACTCCTTATCGTGTAGCAGAGCCTGATATTAAAATTTCCTGCCCAGGAGTTGCTGGAATCCGTGTGTTCCCTTCATGTGATGACAAAATGATTGCACTAGCTTCCTGTCACCAGCATAATCTTTCTGCAGAAATTGGGGGAGGTCAGTCTTTCTGATGAGCCAGGTCCCCAGCTTGCTTTTCCTTGCTGACACAAACCAGCTTGGTTGCACTTAACAGTTCTTACTGTAAGTGGTGCTGTTGGACCATTTCCTCGTGTGCACTTCCTTTTGGTACCATAAGTGCATTCAGAGGATGATTTGATATCAAAAGAACCGTTCCTTGTGACTAGTAGAATAAACTTTCTTCATATGATACTTTCTTCTTACTGTCCCCTTCTAGTTTGCATGCCTGAGATTTCTCTTATGTGCAATAAAAAATTAATAAAGCAGTACAGATGATGTGGTGGTGCCCACTGGAAATGTCTGTGTTCAAGTGTAAGAGGAAAGCGGAGGGCTTGAGGATGCCTAGCAGCTGTGGTAGCCAACGGTGTAAATAGATAGTGTAGGGGAAATTGGGGGAGTAGACTACAAATTACAGAAAGCGAGTTGATCATTTATATATAAAGGAAGTAATAAAAGGAAGCCCAGAAAGGTGCAGGAAAAGGAGGAAAGATTTGCCTTGATGATTAGCCAGGAGAGGCCATTATGGGCTAATTACATATGGGAAAGCATTGTAGTATGTATGCATGTTTGTGTGTATCTGCATGTAAGAGTATTATTTGTATAATCAAAAAATGGGATTACTTACTTTTCTCTCGTGGCTCCTTTCATAAGTCACTGTCCCCTGGCAGGCCTGGTTACTTTTTCCCTAACACAGAACAACAGCTGAGCCTTATTACCCTGGCTCTAGGAAGGTTATGCTATGTAAACATTGCATCCGTAAGTAACTCACTCCTTAGAGAAAGTGTCATACTTAAAAACTGTGACTCCTTTTTAACTTGCATTCTTTATTTCAGAACAATAAGGGACATTAGGCTTTTATTTTATTGGAGGAGTGAGCTTAGTGGCTGATGTAATTGATAAACTTGTTTTTCCTCCATTGTCATCAGCCAAGTTTTTGTGGCACTAATAAAAGGAGAACACTGGGCCTAACTGGTTTGGTTCAGTGGATGGATTGTCGGCCTGTGGACTGAAGGGTCCCAGGTTTGATTCCGGTCAAGGGCACATGCCAGCTTGATCCCCTGGTAGGGGGTGTGCAGGAGGCAGCCTACCAATGATTCTCTCATCGTTGATGTTTCTCTCTCATTCTCCCTCTCCTTTCCTATCTGAAATCAATAAAAATATTTTAAAAAAAAGGAGAACACTGGATTGGTACCCCCTGCATAGCATACTGGGACCAGTTTTTACAGATTGCAAATGCAGGCGCTTTGGTCTCGGGAAATCTGGCAGGAGAGGGTGGTATACCTATTTCCTTCTGCCACACTTTTGGTGAAAGGAATTAGACTTTTAAGTCAGGAAATTCAGCAAGATGAGTTAGAACTTTGCACAAAAGCAGTGCAGGAATTGCAGCTGGTTGAACATATGATATGGAAATGTCTTGCTAAATCAAGGTCGGTGGAATGTCGCTCTCCTGGCGGGCTCCATTTCTCCTCTTGCTCTCTGTGCATTTCATGTAGAATGGAGCAAGCAGGAAGCATCAGCATCACTTGCTTATGGAAAGACCTGATGATTCAGATGTTTTTCATTAGGAACTGGGTGTGGGCTTTTTTCAAGTTAAACTAAAGCTGCAGTTCTAGCAGGAAGAGCCCCCCCTATCTGTGTTTTCTGTTTCTGGATACTCTTCCTTGGAGAGCCGGATTTCAGCAGGAAGGGTTGTTAATGGTGGGTTTTGTGCAATGGAAACCCTATGGGAAGAATAGGAAAACGGTAGAAACAGGAGGTTATGTCATGGACTTCAGCACTTTATTTAGAAGCCATTGATTTTAGCAACACATTTTCCTAATGGATGACTGATTTTTCTGGTTGTGCAAACAGTATCCAAATTATCAGGCAAATATTTGGCTCAGGAACAAATATTTTTACCATATTGAGCCAATCACCTGTGCTTCCCAAGGTAAGGTGACTTTTCCTTTCCCTCCATCTTGTAATTTGTGCTTGTTGGGAGTAAGCTTCCTGTGGGTCCTGCGGATTGGCTTCACTGTTACCTGTAGGAAGCTCTAAACATCCTTTTCAGACAGAAACACACTTTGGCTAATTGTTCCTGAGTTCACATTTGGTTGGTTGGTTTGTTTTTGCCCCAGGATGCATGGGGCTTTCCTGGGGGAGAGCTAGCTTTGCTATATCAAGAACTTGAGGCTGGGGGAGGGGGAGTGCTGCTCAGGACTAAGCTTACAAACTGGCAGGTGTTTAGGTGGGTGATCTTGGTTAACTCAGAATCTTCAGATTCTCATGGGTGAGAATTAGCCACCCACACTCTGCTTGGCAATGTGTGCCCTTGGTTGAAACAAGACCCAGATTGAATGTTGGATGAAGAGACCAAATCAATATTCATCATCATTTAAAAGATTTTTTTTATTGATTTCAGAGAGGAAGGGAGGGAGATAGAGATAGAGATAGAAACATCAGTGATGAGAGAGAATCATTGATGGGCTGCCTCCTGCACACGCCCTACTGGGGATCGAGCTGGCAACCGGGCATATGCCCTGACCGGGAAATGAACCAAGAGGTCATGGTTCATAGGATGACACTCAACCACTGAGCCATGCTGGCTGGGCTTCATTATCACTAAAAGCAACTTAGATTGGTTGAAAAAAATCTATCATAGATCTGATCACAAATCAGTGACTGAACCTGAGAGAACAGAGTGAGGGCAGGTTCAAGGGGAAGCCATTAGGTAGGTTTTCTTTCTCATAAGCTATCTTGCCTTTCAGTTTCTTATTCCCATTCCTTAAGGATGCCCCCTGGCCACGCTCTCGGGCCCTTTCCTCAGTGCCTGGCCTGTGGAAGAGGAACCCACGGTTTCACAGTGTTAGGATATATTTAGCCTCCCAAGATTTCTATTTTAGTTAGGGAACTCTAGGATAAGAGCAGGTCACTCTAAGCTCTTAGTAAAAATCTGAAATGGTAGAATTTCTTATGAAAAGGGGAGATATTTTTGGACGAAAGAACTTTCCAAATGAGCCTGTTTCTTTGATGCTTAAAATATGCCTTCAATTAAATTAATTCTTATTCTTCTTTAATTCAGATAATACATGCCATAGTTAAGAGATTTGAATCCAAAATTTGCCATTAACTAGCTATGTGACCTTGGGCAAGTCACTTAATCTCTCCAGGCCTCAATTTTATCACGTGAAATGGAAGAAATAATAAGCTTTTCAAAGAGTCTTTATAAGCTGCAAATGAGGACACACACACACACACACACACACACACACACACAATCTCCTTGTTCTGATAAGCATTAGGATATTCTGTAACATTTAGTTTCCTCCAGGGAAATCAATAGAGACTGGGATGGAATACTTTTTATTTTGTATTTTTTGAATTTTTAGCCATATAAATGTATCACCTACATAAAAAATTAAAATTAAAATATCTGTAAATTACTTACCAGGAATTTGTTAATATAAAGAAATGTCACCTTACTGGTGTCTCGTTTATGCAGTACAAGTCACTGATGAGCAAGTGCTTCACAGAACTGATCTCATTTCATCCTTACACGTGTTGTGTGAAGAAGGTGCTCTAGACTCAGTCTAGAGCAGTGGTTCTCAATCTTCCTAATGCCGCGACCCTTTAATACAGTTCCTCATGTTGTGGTGACCCCTAATTTCATTGTTACAAATTGAACATAATTAAAGCATAGTGATTAATCACACAAACAATATATAATTATATATGTGTTTTCCGATGGTCTTAGGCGACCCCTGTGAAAGGGTCGTTCGACCCCCAAAGGTGCCGTGACCCACAGGTTGAGAACCGCTGGTCTATAGGGTTCATGGTTGGGATATCAAAGTAAGGGGCTTTGGCAGCTGTAGTCTGTATACATAATAACTTTAAAATATTTTTATTATAAAATATTTCAAACATACAGGAAAATATAGAGTAGTATTTTTCTGTAATTACTTGGAATGTTCTTAAAGGGTGGCCATAGAACTTATTATCCATATTGGGATACTTTTAAGAGAGAAGGGGTTGCTGTTGATAGTTATCCTGGGATTACAGATGTAAATTCAACAGCTCTGGGCAAACTGGGTGGTGTGGTCACCTGGGAACCAAGCATTGCCATGTTGAAGTACCCCCTGCGCCTCTTCCTGGCCCATGTCCCACCCCCTTTCCCTGCCCCAGACAACCGTGATGTTGATATGGATGTGCATACTGTTCACAGTTTATGCTCAGACTACATATATGTGTTATAAACTATACAGAGTGCTCCTATTTGTGTTTCTAAATGTCCCATAAATGGAATCATATGTTCTCACTTTTTTAAACCGTAAGGCATTTTCCCTTCTTTTCCTGGACAATTAAACAAACTAGGGCCAGGGAATAATGATGTATTAGCTAAGGTTCTTTTGATTGAAAGCAACAGAAACTAATTGTGACTAGCTTAAACCATGAGGGATTTAATGAGGAATATTGGGGCACCTTAAGCATCCATAATTGAGAAAGAGGAGTTTCAGAGTAGCTCCTGGGATATGAGTGACATGTAGCTTTTGAATCGCTCATGCACCCATCATCAATATGGTCAAACCACAGTGGCCCTAGTCTCTGTATGTCTGAGTTCCAGTAGTCAAATTCCAGAGACAGTGAGGGAGAATCCAATTGGGCCAGGCATTCTTTGCTGGGTCAACCCTTTGTATATCATCAGGAATGGAAGATTATGAAATAAGGTCATAACAACTGAGAACTCACCTCACAGGACTGGGACCCCCAGAGATGGGGAAATTGTTAGCTGGGCAACTAAAGAGTGACAATCACAAGTGAGCAGAGAAAATTTGGAGAGGAGAAGGAAAGCTCTATGGTTATGGTTTCTTCTGAAAAGGAGCAGAGGCAGTGTTTCCATTTGGGAATTGCTTCCGTGAATTTCTTGGGAATTTTACATGGACTCCCAAATTCTTGAGAAAAGTTGAAATCAAGAAAATTGGGTGAAGTATTGTAATTCTCCTGTGATAATTAAGGCTTATATAATCTGTGTAGAGACCTGACTGGTATGAAGAAATCCACTGATTTGAGATTGAGAGCAAGAGCAGGAACAGTTGATGCACGGATCTGAAGGTCAAGGTCGACATTTCTGGGAACGAGGACAGGAGCAGTAGGAGAGAAGAACTAGTCAGTCTTTCTGTATCTGTTTCTCTCAGTGTGCTTTCATGTCTCTGTCCTCTGCTGATAGCGAGTAAATGTTAATAAGTTTACAGGCATAGTATACTTTTCACAAATCCTGTGAGTGCTGTTGTAAGAAATACCAAGTTTTGGAAGCAAAATATGTCATTAAATTGGCAATTCTGACATCTGCTTCTCTGTGGTGCTCTTACATTTGCCAGGAGACCCAAATATTACATTATTTGAATTCTGTTGGAGAGAACAATTGATGTTTTGTGGGGTTAAGAATTTCATTTAAAGAGTGATATTCTTTAAATATTTGTGGTATTATTTTCCAATTTTTAATTGATCTTAGCATTTATCTTGTTAATGTTCATTTGTTTTTCAAAATGTTTTCTATTACACTGTATCTTTATCAGGTAGATACAATTTTTATATGTTATTGGATTTTATAATCTTGTCACAATATGTTGATTCATAGTATTAGCAAACTGTCCACTTGTTATTATATCTTTTCTTAACAGAAGACCATGAAAACTTTTCATATAGAAAAGTTTTACAGAATAATTCTGTGTTTATTATTTTTTTAATCTTCACCCAAGGATATTTTCCTTGATTCTAGAGAGGAAGGGAATGAGAATGAGATAGACAGAGATAGAGAGAAACATTGATGTATAACATTGATCAGTTGCCTCCCATATGTGCCCCAACCAGGAATTGAACCTGCAATCCAGGTATGTGCCCTGACCAGGAACTGAACCCGAAACCTTTTTTTTTTTTTTAATAACTATATTGTATTGATTTTTTACACAGAGGAAGGGAGAGGGATAGAGAGTCAGAAACATCGATGAGAGAGAAACATTGATTCACCTGCCTCCTGCACATTCTCTACTGGGGATGTGCCCGCAACCAAGGTACATACCCTTGGCCGGAATCGAACCTGGGACTCTTCAGTCCACAGGCCAATGTTCTATCCACTGAGCCAAACCGGTTAGGGCTGAACCCGAAACCTTTTGTTGCACAAGATGATGCTCAACCTGTTGAGCCACCAGACTGGGCTGTGCTTATTCTTATGCTTTCCTGTTATTTTTCAAAAGCATGTAAGTAAAGTGTTATGAAATTTCAGAATAACATAAATTCAGGAGGAATTTTCAGATATTTCATTTACTTATCCCATAATCCCAATGATTAATATCTGTCAGAAGTTTGGACAGTGAAAGGGAATACCATCCTCTATTGGATACTTGGTAGAGTTAAATGATAAAATGTTATTGTGGAGCCATTCTCACTAATGATGCCCCTAAGTCAGATATGTTGGAGGATCTCAGATACGTAAAGAGAACTGCTATTAGATAAAAACCTGGTTGATTTCAGTTCCTTCTGAAAGT
The DNA here is from genome assembly GCF_014108235.1 of Myotis myotis. Taxonomy (NCBI): domain Eukaryota; kingdom Metazoa; phylum Chordata; class Mammalia; order Chiroptera; family Vespertilionidae; genus Myotis; species Myotis myotis. The sequence goes on along the minus strand of NW_023416316.1, from coordinate 43,124,611 downwards.
GGGAAAAATCAGTTCCATGAGAATTGAAAAGTGATCACTTCCTAGGTTCTGAGGAAACATTAGAAACGGGGAAGAAAAATGCCAAAACAATGAAGGTGCTTTTGGCTTCCCTTTGAAGTTGATAACCATGTTTTAGACCAGGGGTGGGCAAACTTTTTGACTCGAGGGCCACAATGGGTTCTTAAACTGGACCGGAGGGCCGGAACAAAAGTATGGATGGAGTGTTTGTGTGAACTAATATAAATTCAAAGTAAACATCATTACATAAAAGGGTACGGTCTTTTTTTTCTTTCAGTTTTATTCATTTCAAACGGGCGTAGTTTGCCCATGGCTGTTTTAGACCATAAAAGCCCAATCATTGGCACCACTTTTGGGTTAAATTAGTGTGTCCTGAAAACACTATGTTAAAATGCAGTTGTGTTCACTATTTACTTGAGTTGATTTTCAAATTAATGTGCCCTCTGTATATGTGCTCTGTGGAAATGAACCTTTCCTGGAAGAATCTCATGGAGAAAATTGTTCGGGCAGGGTACATAGAATTGTTGGGACCAGTGTTCCTGATAAATAGGTAAGTAACATCTGAGCTAGGCCTGGGCTGGGCTAGGGACTTGAGGATGGCATGTGCTCACAACTCCAAAACTGACTGGCTTTGATATCGTAGTATTTCACTGTCAGTCATGCAAATTCACCCAGACTTCATAGTGAAAAAAATCCATTCACAAGGTAGGAATACTGGATTGTACAGCATACTTGTTATTTAGCTCCATGATATAGATGAATATAAAATAGTTTTTAAGAAATTACTTTATAGCCCTGGCCAGTGTTGCTCAGTTGTTTGAGCATCATCCCATACACCAAAAGGTGGTGGGGTGGATTCCTGGTCAGTGCACATATCCAGATTTCAGATTTGATCCCCAGTTGGGGCACATGTGGGAGGCAACCAATCTTCCTCCCTCCCTCCCTCCCTCCCTCCCTCCCTCCCTCCCTCCCTCCCTCCCTCCCTCTCTAGAGAAAAAAGAAAGGAAAAAAAAGAAAAAGAAATGACTTTAGCTAGTAATGCTAAAATATTTATTCAGATATTAGTCATATATTGGGGATCCCTTTCTAAAATCTACCATACCAAAAAAAAAAAAAAACCCAAAGAAAAATTCCACGTAGGTTATGATTAAAAATGACTAATGAAATATAATTTATAGAAAATATATTTCTTTTTAATGAATACCTAAATTGTATTTCTTTAACAAAATTCACCTATTCAAAGAGTATAGAGTTTCCTTTAGAAAAGTAAATATTTTTGCCTTTTATAACAGGAGGAACTTTGATAAGGCTTCCTAAAGTTTTTAATAATCTGTTACTATATATCATTGATGGTTCTAGATACTTTGGGGGACACCTGGAAATTAAATCTTCATCTCTAGTTGATCAGTCTTATTATTTTTAGGTAAAACTGAATTAAAAGGAAACTATTGGCTTTCCAAAAACAATATTTACAAGTTAGTCAATTAACATCAAGTGCTTTTCAAAGTTGGGGCCAGTGCATGAAGGCCAGGAAACTACACCCACATTATTTTGCCCATTGGCTTCTTGTACTGGCATTGGGAGGCTGATAAGCAGTCCTTCAGGATTCCTAGGCATCCTGTGGCACCTCCAAAAACAAACCACACAGGAATGGGAATTTCCATGTGTTAGGCTGACAACTCCTTTTGCACTGTTACAAAGTATTTAAGGGTCAATGAAAATAAATTTTTTAATCCTTAACGCTAGTTCCCTATTTTGCCTATGATGTTATGCTAGAAAATGTGCTGAAAAGGTAATCAGACATAGTTCATTCTTGCTCTCAAAGACAATACTACCGATACAAAGATTAAGAATCATTATATTATATTATACTATTATATTATTTGTAATTATTATGGTAATAATAAATTTAGTAAATATAACACCAATAAAAATTATTTTTAATAATAATAATGGTAATAACAAAATAATCATTGTAGCAATCACTTATTAAGCCCCTATTATGTTCCAGGCACTGTGCTGAGCAATTTCCACATATTAGCTCTTTGAATATGATCATCAACCCTAGGAGGTAGGTAGCATTATGTCCATTTTTCAGGTGCAGAAACCTAGCTTTAGGGAGAGAAAGCAAGTTGTCCAAGGCCACATATGTAGTCATTGATGAAGGTGGGAAAAAAATATTTGAAGTCCAAGATGTGGGAACACAGGAACAAGTGCACTAGACACACGTGAGACAAGGACCTTTACATCACTTGAACATTCACTTAGTGGCCTTACAATGAAGGCAGTAGAGAAGCAGCAAATTCTGTTGGGATTGCTGTGTGTTATTTCATTTGGACATAGTGAAAGGGAACAGAAGGCTCAGCGGAAGATGGTATTTTAGGAGAAATCTAATGGGCTTTCTCCACCACCCAAAGGTGTTTGGGCAGATTAAAAAGGGAACTGGTGCTTCCTTAGAGGAATGACTGCCTCATGACATTTTCCACCTGCTTTTCTGGCGCTTGTCCTGTGCTTTTGGCATTTCTTCGGCTCTTAGAGTCAATGAGTCAACAGCATGTTTTTAGCATTCCCTGTGTGCACTGAAGTAGACTCCAACTCAATAGGAATACTTAACTACCATGACCAAATGTGTGTGCCAGCCTTCTCTGCCAGCCAGGGCATCCGAGGTGGGGGTGGGAGGGTGGAAGAACAGAACATACAAAATTATATATAAACTAGAGTCCCGGTGCACAAAAATTTGTGCACTCGGGGGTTCCTCAGCCCAGCCTGTGCCCTCTCACAGTCTGGGACCCCTCGGGAGATAATGCCCTGCTGGCTTAGTTAGGCCTGCTCCCGGGTGGCAGAGGGCAGGCCCAATCCCTAGGTGCAGCCCCTGGTCAGGCTCAGAGTAGGGCTGATTGGGGAGTTGGGGCGCCGCCCCATCATGCACAGAGCAGGGTGGATTGGGAGGTTGCGATGCCACCCTCAGTCACGCTCAGGGTAGGGCCGATTGGGGGGTTGGGGCACCGTCCCCTGTCACACTCAAGGCAGGGTCGATGGGGAGGTTGCAGCGCCACTCCCTGTCACGCACAGAGCACGGCCCATCGGGGGGTTGGGGTGCCGCAGCCTGTCACACACAGAGCCGCAGGGCGATCACGGGGTTGGGGAGCTCCCCCCATCAGGCATAGAGCAGGGCTGATCAGGGGGTTGGGGCGCCTTCCCCTGTCACGAACAGAGCAGGGTGGATAGGGAGGTTGTGGCCCCGCCCCCTGTCACACACAGAGCCGCAGGGCGATCAGGGGGTTTGGGCGCTGCCCCCTATCACGCTGATCCCAGTGCTGGGAGGCATATTACCCTTTTACTATATAGGATAGAGGCCTGGTGCATGGGTGGGGCTGGCTGGTTTGCCCTGAAGGGTGTCCTGGATCAGGGTGGGGGTCCCCACTGGGGTGCCTGGCCAGTCTGGGTGAGGGGCTGAGGGCTGTTTTCAGGCTGGTGGGTGACGGCAGCTCCCAACCGCTCCTTTTTTTCTTTTTTTTTTTTTTTATTCTGGGCCAGGTTTAGCTCTGAGGCTCCAGCTCTTAGGCTTCCGCTGCTGAAAGAAGGTATCTGGTTTGTTTGCGTTCTATAATCGAAACTCTGTATCAACTCCAGCTCTGAGATCCTGGCTTGCTGAAAGCATGTTTCTGGGGTTTTGTTTAGCTTCTATATTTGTTACAATGTTTGAAACTGCAGGCTCAGAGGCCGGCAAGGCAGGCGGGGAACGTTGGTTTCCTCCATCACTGAAGCAAGCAAGCCTCATGTTAGTTTCAAGCTGCCTGGCTGCCGGCTGCCATCTTGGCTGGCAGTTAATTTGCATATCGCCCTGATTAGCCAATGGGAAGGGTAGCGGTCGTATGCCAATTACCATGTTTCTCTTTTATTAGATAGGATATATATGTAAGTCATTCTAAGTCTCGAAATCACTCAAGGGTTTATATTTCTTTAATATGTTTTTATTGATTTCAGAGAGAGGAAGGAAGAGGGAGAGAGATAGAAACATCAATGATGAGAGAGAAGCATTGATTGGCTGCCTCTTGCTCGCCCCCTACTGGGAATCGAGCCCACAATCTGGGCATGTGCCCTGACCCGGGAATTGGACAGCGAACTCCTGGTTCTTGGGTTGACACTTAACCACCACTGAACCACACCAGCCAGGCTCAAGGGTATATTTTTTAATTGGGCGATTTTACCTGCTCCCTTTTGCAAATTCTAGTAACTTTCTTAATGGAAACCTGACAGAAATTAATCTTTTAACAGTGCTTCATGAGTAAAAAAGAGAATCATCGAATGATTTATCTGGAAGGGACCTGAAAGATCTAAAGTGTTTCATAGAATATTAATGTCCTTGATATGTTTTGGAAAAGGGCCCCATAGATAAAATTTGGAAAATCTGGGTTAAAGTTGAGTATTCTTTCCTATGGAACTTCAGTCTTTAATATGCTAATACGCTTTGTGAATCTGTAGGATAGGGGATAGAGTATGTAGTGTTAAACACTTATTTTACCCTAAATTCTCTTTTTGGGAAATGCTGATCTTGCTGATCCAGCTAGTGTTTTCTCTACATGAAGGTGCTGGCTGACACCTTTTTTTTTTTTTTTTGAGAGCAAGGAAGTCCCAAGGGAAAGGGAGGACATATCAGATGCTCCTGTTTCATGCCAAGAATTCTCAGTGAGATGCCTTTCTCTAGACTAGAGGCTCAGAGAAGGCTGAAAGGCATCTCTAGGCAAACAGAGCTGCCCTTCATTGTGACCCATGCTGCCAAGAGCTCTGAGTCAGTTCAAAGGGGTGACCAGTCCCTAGAAGCAGGAAAATGTTTTTATCCCTGACCTAGCCCACCGAGGACACACAAATGGGAAGGGCGATGTCACCACTGTAGTCACAAAGGTAGTCTGAGTCTCTTTCCTTAAGCAAACTGGTCTTGTGAATTTAGGTGGGGAAGCACGAACTTTAAAAAAAGTTAAACTAATGTCTTTTCTGTGGGACCTCTCAGAGCTTTGAATATGAAAATGTGCATTGTGAAGCTCCAAGAATGGGGTAGAATGTGCAGGATTCTAAGAAGTTACTTAGCCACGAAATTCTTGTTTTGTGCAGTATTTGGTAGGCACTCATGTTCTGAGGAAAACCCTTTGAGAAACACTGATCTAATCTGACCTTCTCATGTTACCAGTGAGCAACTATGGGCAAGACATTTCTTATCTATGGGGCCCTCTCAGATTCCATTCTCTATCACTGTGACAAATTTATTAAAATTAACTGGACCAAATTTGGAGGTAGCTTTGAAGATATTTCTTTAGTTTATAAAACTTTCTTTTGTTTCAAGGGCAAATTACTCTATATATCTTTAGTTCCCGTTGTCAAAGCCTACAGATTAATTCCACCAATCTTTTAAAATATCACCTATGCCCCAAACCCTTTAAGTACAGTGGTGGTTTACAAATATATAGACCGTAATTCTTGCTATTCATTAATAATGATAAATGCAACATTTATGGCAATAATATAAATACCCAATATTTGTCCAGCACTGTACTAAGTATTTTAATCCTACTAACAATTTATGAAGTAGGGATTATAATAATGCCCATTTTACAGTGAGGACACAAGGTGAGGAGAGGTTAGGGGATTATTCCAAGGTCACATACAGCTAGAGGTGAGAAGATATACGCAGAAAGGTATAGCAACATGGGAAACATTCCTTATTAGTGATACAAAGTGCTATGTGAATTCAGAGAAAAAAAGAATTTTCAAAAGACTTGATCAGCAAAAGTGTGAAGGATGTGGTGAACAATTGTGATTTGGTCATCCATTTCTCTTCCCTCTGGAGCAGTGGTCGCCAACCAGTGGTCCATGGTCATTGGACCACTGGTGGTCCGTGAGGTCCAAAAGGTTGGTGACCGCTGCTCTGGAGCACAGCACCTCCTTCCTTTGGAGGAATCGTTTTCCCTTTCACTGCAGGGTTCTTTTCTGGTAATATAGTTGGGCACATTCCCTTGTGCTGGGCCAATCAGAGTCTTTGGGAATTTGGGGGTTTGAACTAAGAAAAGTGACTTTCCTCTTGACTGGTAAAACTGTAAAGTCTTGTATGAGATGTGCCTGACTTGCCTTTAGTCCGGTGGAAGGAGCTGAGCTTTGTTGGGACAGGATGATGGAGATATCAAGACTGAGGCAGGTGCTGAAAGTGGAGAGATGAAGTCCTGGAGGTTTTCTGGGCAACTGTAGGCGTGGGGGCGATGTCTTTACTGGGGTAAAGGCCTTACCACCTTCTCTTCCCTGGGAATAATACTGTCCTTTTTGCAAAATGAAATGTTATTAGAAAGTGATTTAAAAACCCCACATTATAGAGATAGGCACAGATCCTTAGAAGGGCTGAGGTCTGTCTGGTGCTAAGCCAAGGCTCTCTCAACCACAAATTCAGGGGAATGGACTCTAGGGTTTTATTTTTTTAGTCTGTTCTTTATTTACTCCTATTTTCTATGGGATATTTCTTGGTTTTGGATTTCAGGTGAGCTTTAAGGAGACGGGGCAGACCATCTCTAGCCCCTGCAGAATGAGAGGATCCCTGGAAAGGACCTATCAGTTCCTAGTACCCAGTCCTTATTTAATTTGAGTTTGTTCATTCATTTCTGGTAGGATATTAAAAAGAGCTCAGCAATATGGGCAAATACAGTGTAGGACAAGCCTGTTTCTAAGCATAAGCTGGGCTAGCGAGGGTGGGAAGGGCAAGATGAAGAAAATGTGTGTCTGTGTTGCTGCTGTTGCAACCACCACAGGAAGAAATGTTTTCACACTGAAATGTGGGCTATCTGGAGATAGCCAGGGGAAAAGTGTTGATGGCTGGGCGGGCCCTGCTGGATGGAAGGGCCTGACAGTATGTGATTCCCTGCAACAAATGGTAGTGGTGGAGGGTGTGTACACACAAGCACACACACACAGCACCCAGCCTCCAATTTCATCGCTGGCAGAAGATAACAATTCTCAGCTTGCCTTTCCAGGGTTATTTTTGGCTAGGGCTGTTGCTGATGGCAAAAGTTTCAGTCCCCCCACCCCACCCCCACCCCGACTCCCTCCCTAGTCCTTGTTACAGCGAGAGTAAACTGCTCACTCCCAGAGGACGAGGAGACAGGGTTGTTGGTGAAAGGGGAGAGGATCCCAAATCCTCCTCCAGGTCTCACCACCCCCGGGTTATTTTCTAGCGGCGGCGGGCCCCAGAGACAGTCCATTGCTGGGGAAGGTTTGGGTCAGACACAAGAATAGGAGCCGCCAGGGGACGGGGTAGCTGGCACTGGGAACAGGTTTTGGGGACGACACCCCGAAAGTGAGTCCAGCTGGGGGGAAAAACTGCGGGCCCCTAGGGCCATCCAGCTGGAGAGGAAGTTTGTTGGAAGGTAGAGGCCAAACTTTGCTGGGGCAGCGAGGGGCCGCTTGGAGAGGATCCACTGGTCGGTGCCGCGGGAGGGCGCAGGCTGCAGGCGGCTCGGGGAGGGGGCCGGGGCGCGAGGCGGAGTTCGGGCGCGCCGCCAGGTTGGTGGCCCCCCCTATCCCCCGGGCTGCAGATTCCCTCCGGCTCCCGGGAGCCGCGGCAGGACCGGACAGGAGCCGCCATGGAGGGAAGCCCCATCCCGGTGCTGACCGTGCCAACGGCACCCTATGAGGACCAGCGGCCCACGGGGGGAGGGGGGCTGCGGCGGCCCACCGGGCTTTTCGAGGGCCAGCGCAACTACCTGCCCAACTTCATCCAGAGCGTGCTGTCGTCCATCGACCTGCGCGATCGCCAGGGCTGCACCATGGTGGTGGGCAGCGACGGCAGGTACTTCAGCAGGACAGCCACGGAGATCGTGGTGCAGATGGCTGCGGCCAACGGGGTGAGTTACCTGGTCGTCCCTCGCTTCCCGCTGCTGTCCCAAGTTTTCGCCCGCGCCCCCTTCAGCCTGCCGGCTCGGCACTCTCCTAGCCCAGGTCCTTCCCCGCAGTGTCCCACCAAGGCCACTCTCCACAGCCTCCCGGGTGCACCCAGGGCATTGTCCTATTTGCAGTCATCTTCTTCCACCCTAAAGTTTGGGTCTGCCAAATTTAACAGTAGTGTTGTCTCAGAGCACACAGCAGTGTTGATCCCTGACATATTTGGCAAGTTCAAACGGTGAAAGTTTTTAATATCGTTGGTTCATGAACCCAGTGAAATTATTTTGTGATTAATTTGATTCGGATGGAAATGGTGTAGGGATCAATTTGATGCTATGCAGCCTGGGCTCAGTTTCCTGGGTACATTTTTAAATGGTCAGAAATAGATTTGCAATGCCTTTCTTAAAGCATTTCCCAACTTCTCTCCAAGATGCCCTTTGGCATTTGACCACATTTCATGCCTTTTCTCCCTTAGCTTTTCATCCTCATTTCCTCTCCATTCTCTCACGACCTCTGCAGCCTTCTTTTGCAATTGGAATTCTCAGACCCCCCCCCCCTCCCGCCCCCCTTCCCTTCTCCCTCCTTCCTTGATATCCTACTACTAGAAGCACCGGTTGCTATATCCTCATATCCCTATTTTCTTCCCAATCCAGCCACCTTTCAAGGACTTTCACAAGAGAGATAACTAATTTCAGAGATCTCTGAATTCTATATGGGAAACATTGTCTTAAATAGTACTTTCAGCCTTGTTAATGTGGTCAGACCCACACACATAGAACTTTCCTTTAAGTGAAATCTCTGCAGATGTATGAGTGTGAACATTTAAAAAAGTGAAACTAAACAATTGTCTGGCATTTGGATTCCTTCCTTCCCCCCTCCCCACCCCATTGTGTGTGTGTGTGTGTGTGTGTGTGTATGTGTGTGTCAGAGAGAGAGAGAGATCGCCAGTGAGATTTGTAGTTGTCCATGCTTCATGTTTGTCTACTATAATTTCCCCTTCCCAATGCTTCAGGGATGAGGAAACAGTTTTTTAAAAAAATAACCAAAACCAATTGGGAGAAACAGGGCCAAAGGGTGAGTTGGGTTGTGGAATTGTGATTTCCAACCCTTAGCAGACAATGATGCTGGAGATAAAAGACTTGAATTTCTCTCTGGCTCTCACTTGGGATTGGTGAAAATTGGCTAGAATCAGGGATTTGCAAAGAGGTTGACAAATGGTCTTTTACTCTTGCCTGACAAAGCTGTTCCTGTGGAATAATGGCCAGTAATGAGCCTTGGGAGAGCTATGGCAGCTCTCATACTCCTTCCAGTTTTTTCCACGGATGAGAGAAACATAGCCTGTCCAATATTTATTGTGGGTCAGAATATTTTTGAAGCTTATAGTTGTTGATTTGCATAGGCAAATTATTATGCTTTATTATTTCTTGGCACACTTTCCTATAAGGATGCTTCAACCTCTTAATACAGTGGTTTCTCTGGTAAACACATTTTATTAACTTTGAACAAAGTTTATTTTAGGGGATAGTTAGCATAAGCTAATATATGCTTAAAATAGAGTTAAATGTAACCTCACAGTGGTTATGAAGAATCCATATAGAAGTCCATCTCTTAAATATTCTGAAAGGACTACTTCTAAGGCAGGTGGGCATGGGTGAAGAGAATGGTGGATATTTATCAAAATTTCAAACAGCTCATTTTAACCGATCTTATCCTTATTTTGTTCAGTTCTTGGGGACTTTTGCTAAAGCGAAGTGAATAATCAGAAGGCTGGCTTCTGGGAAAGGCAGTTTTGATAACTGTAAGCAAAATTGGTCTTGAGTAATTGCAAATTGGTGGGAATGGACTTGTCTCCTAATTTGGACTGTTGAGTTATATTCGGGAACGATGAACTTTGATTCCAAATGCTTTGACCTTTTTTGATTTCTTATGAAATATTCAATAAAAGGCTAGAAAATAGTAGAAAAATAGAGTTTCTTCTTTTTAATCTGACTGGAATCTGACGGGGGGCTGCATTCTATCTATCTGAAAAATCTTGGTTTTTATTAAAAATGTTAATTTTACAAAACAATTTTTTATAAAAAAAACAAAAACTTTAGTTCTTTGATTCTATAATTGATGGAGGAGAACAGAAGTTTGGAGTTTATAAAATGATAAACTATATTACCAATGTTTTAATATCTCATAAACTTTGAAATGGATTATCAGATATATCCCTGTACAATTTGGGATTTCCCATTTTTATTATAAAATTGTGAAATTTTTAAACTTTTGGAAAAGTAGAGAGACTAAATAATGACATTCATATGCCCATACCCTAAATTGTTAACATTTTTTCTATACTTATTTCATCTCTTTAGGGAGTAAAGTATTTTAAAGTATACTAAAGAAAATTACATTTTACTTCTAAATTCTTTAATATGGATCTCTAAAATAAAGGAGAACATTTTCTTTGACAATTACACTTTCATTCCAAACAAAATAAAAAGTGATTTCTTTGTATCATTTATTACCAAGCCCAGATTCAGATTTCCTCACTTATTTTAAAATGCTTTTATAGACGGTTTGATCAAACTGGTTTATTCTAATCAATAAACACACATTGGATTTGGTTATTTGTCTTAAGTCTCTCTTAACCTAGAAAATATTTCCCTCTTTATTTTTATTTTGTTAATGAAAATTACTTGTTGGAGAGACTAGGCCAGTCAATTGTCCTATAAAATCTCCCCTCTCAGCCCTCCCCCCCACTTTTTTGGAATTTTTTATTTCTTTCTTGATGGTGTCATTTGACTTTTTACTATATTAATTTATTACTATACAAATTTACTATATTAATTTGTACTATACTGTTTTATTTGTTTGTTGAACTAAAAATTAGTTGCAAAGGCTTAATTAGATTTGGGGTCAACAATTTTTTTACAAGAATATTTTATAGATGATGATAGATGTTCATGTTGTATCACATTAGGAAACATAATCTCGGGTTGTTCCATTATTCGTGATGCTGAGATGATTACAGGGTTATTGTAGTGATTGCCCGTAGCTTCTGTTATTTCCTGTCTTGGGACTAGCAAGTAGCCTGTAGAGTGAACTAAGTACCATGTAAATTTATCAGCAGTGATTAAATTAAAACAAATGGATGAAAGCTGATAATTCAATTTAATTAATTGAATTTTAACTTTAAATAGTCACAAGTGGTTAGTAGCTACCATACTAGACAGTGCAGCTCTATAACTTAACATTTAAAGTACGTGTGTGTGTGTGTGTGTGTGTGTGTGTGTGTGTGTGTGTTTAATGGAGCCAGAGTATTACAGTCAAAGCAATAATAGGTTAAGTAAAGGTAACTCATCAAATACGACAAATACGTATTTGGCAAACCCAAACCAGACGATAGCCTAGGAGATAATGAGGTTTGGTAGAGAAAGCACTGAATCAGCATCTGGAACTCTCCCCTTGATTTCCTACCTCTGCCTTGCAGGTTATAGGACAAATGCTTTAGCCTCTCAAAATACCTAGAAACCCCTTGTTTCTTCCTCTATAAATTGGGTATGACAGCATCACTGAATTATCCTGGGAGTCAGATAATGCACTGCATAGGAAAGCATTTAGAAACATCCGTAGCACTAAGATAATTAGTGGAGTATTATTAAGGTCAACCAAATACATCTCAGGTAATAATAATCTGAATGCGTGTATTGAATAAACCATGCAATGGGCCCCTTTGCAAACAATTTATATCTCTTGTTTCATGTTTTAGTCAAGAGAAAATCCACTTGTTGACTAACCATATACAGTATTGGGCATATGATGATCAGCAGCAACAACAACATTATTATCGAGTTACAGCATTCAAGAGCTTCTTAATGCCTTTTGAAACCCTTTTGAGGTGCAAGCTGAAGTGCAAGGGCATGAGGAAAGCTGGGTCAGAAAGAGACTTGGGTGTGCCTTCCAGCTAAGATGCTTGCACAGGTTATATTTGATTCTAACAGAACATGAAAAGGTAGTTCCAAAGAATGAGAATACATTTGCCTTGGCATTTATTAGACTACTAGAGGCCCCGTGCACAAAATTCGTGCACAGGTACAGTTCCTAGGCCTGGCCTGCGATCAGGGCCATCTTTCCCAGCTGCCCGCAGCGGGCCCTGCCGCCTGCTGCCACCCACCCCCGGTTCTCCGTTTGCCATCAGGTGATCGGTGCCTGACGGCTGGGCGAAGGGACTGAGAGGTCGGTTGTTCATGCCTGCTTCCTGGCTCTGCCCCCACCACAGGTGGCCATCAGGCAATCAGAGCCTGCTGGCCAGCGAAAGAGACCAAGAGGTGGTCAGTGTGCCTCATAGTGACTGGTCCAGCGATCGTTCTGGTCGTTCTGCTGATAGGGTCAATTTGCATATTACCCTTTTATTAGATAGGATAGTACACGGGTGGGGGCTGGCTGGCCTGCCCTGAAGGGGGCCCCGGATTGGGGTGGGGTTCCCCGCTGGGGGGTGGGGCCGGCTGGAGCGAGGGGTGTGGGCAGTTTGCAGGCCAGCCACACCCCTGGCTTTGTCAGGAATGACGTCCAGAAGACATCCGGTTTATCCAGTCTAATTAGCATATTACCCTTTTATTAGTATAGATATGGGAGACACACTTTGGAGTAGAACCAAAGACAAGGAGCATAGGCTTGGAAGGGGAGCAGAGTGGGATATGGTGTTGGGTGGAAAGTAGAGAGGGAAGAAAAAGGAAGCAAGAGAGGGAAACCAGTGTTTCAATACGTAAGGCTTCTTTCCTGGAATGGATGTGGAAATCTGGGGTTGGCTGGCTCCAGGTTTTTTTTAAAATTTTTTAAAAAATTTTTATTGCTTAAAGTATTACAAAAGGTATTACATATGTGTCCTTTTTTTTTCCCCTGCCCTTGACAATCCCCTGGCCTCCCCTACCCCCCAGTGTCTTATGTCCATTGGTTATGCTTATATGCATGCATACAAGTCCTTCGGTTGATCTCTTGCCCCCCTCCCTCCTGCCCCCCAACCCTCCCAACCTTCCCGCTGCAGTTTGACAACCTGTTTGAGGCAACTCTGCCTCTGTATCTATTATTGTTCAAAAGTTTATAATGGTTTCTATTATCCATCAATGAGTGAGATCATGTGGTATTTTTCCTTCATTGACTGGCTTATTTCACTTCACTCCAGGTCTTATCTCTTGAAGTGAAAAAGAACTGAGTGGTGATTGCTATGTATTTTCTACTGGTTTTTGCTACAGAATAGGTACAGGTGGCTGGAATGAGCTTCTTTGGCCCAGATGTTAGGAAGGTTTATAATCTCTCTATATAAAAGTCTAAGCAACTGGCTAACCAACTGACCGTCCAATAGCTATGATGTGCACTGACCACCAGGGGGCAGACACTCAACGCAGGAACAGAAACCACAGGCATGGAAACATGGAACAGACTGATGAGTCTCAGAGGGAAGGGGGGAGGGGGAAAGGTGGGAAGAAATTAACCAAAGATCTTATATGCATACTAGAGGCCTGGTGCATGGATTCGTGTACCGGTGGGGTCCCTCAGCCTGGCCTGCGGGGATCGGGCCAAAACTGGCTCTTCAACATCCTCTGAGGGGTCCATAGGCCAGGCTGAGGGACCCCACCACTGCATGAATCCATGCACTGGGCCTCTACTACATTAGAACTCTAAAGAGCCTTCCATCACTCTATCTTGCTTCCCTTCCCAAATCCCCATTCGTGGAATTGGGAAATCTATTATATGAGCAGCAGCAACTTTTAGGGAGCCTGTGGTTCCATCCATCTATGTTTGGGCCAGTTCATTCTTAAATCTTTAGCCTCAAGTCCTCATTTACTTTTTGTGTGTGTGTGTGTAAGTAAAGGGAATGGGAGAGGTTTTGAGAACAGCTGGGCCCTCCCAGTTGCTGGGGTGGGTTATTTTAAGCTTTGTTTAATGTGTCCAGAGACCCAGATGGCATTTTTAACTAAGCTGCTTTAGTAAATCTTCTAATAAAGCATATGATGTTTATTGAAAAGACAGACACACATCAGCAACATTATGTGTGAAACTTGCCCTGAGAACTTTCTATGAAACATCTGTTTTCTTGGAGCCATTTGTGAACTCTGAAGTTTGCTAGTTTCTGTACAGGCATAAAGAGTAGAAGTTGGAACCGATTTCTGAGGAATCTCAGCACAGGTATTGGCTTCACTAATCTTAACGCACATCTCTTGGTCCTTGGCCACTCTTCTTTTAGACAACAGTAACATGAACAAATGCTGTAATAGAATTTGAATAGGATTATTGGGGAATGATAGGCAGGGGAAAGAAGGTCTAAATTTCCCAGGGATTTTTATATAGAAGATAGAAAGCTAGGGCTACAATGTTCTTTGTTAGCCTACAGCCTTGACAATTAATTGCAAACACTCAAGATTTGGCCAATATGCCTTAACTGTTTATACTTGCATAGCCAAAGGGAAAGTTTTAGGTTCTTTCATCTGACTTGATTCTCATTAATTATGAATAAAAGGATATTTAGAATATACACAAGACTTGCTAAAATCCACATTTTCTGAGTTCTTGGATATCTTTCATCTCTTACATCTTTAGTGACATCAAATTTTGGACTAAAGTCTGTATTTGTATGAAAAGTTTCAGGAATATTCAATCCACAAAGAAATTCTTTTTATTGGCAAAAAGTCACAGAAGTTTTTCTTTCCTGTCCAAGTCTCTAATAGGTGCTTTGTACAAATATAATATTAAATTATTGCCAGTATATTTTTCTCCTCTGATAAGAGTCCTGTTTTGCAGCTGGCAGGGTTGGGGGAGGGTATCTAGTTTTGCATTTAGGAATTTCTAATGGAAAGAGAAAAAATTTGAAATCATAAAGACCAAAGTTTATCCCATTTGACAAAAGACCCCACAAAATATTGGGAGGAGAGTTTTACTACAAATGATTAATGTTTACAATACATGAAAAGAGTTTTCCAATAAGAAAATTCAAACAATTAAAAGAAATATTGTCAACAACACAAACACATGAAAGGGGATCAATCTCATTAATAAACAAAGAAATATAAATAAGAGCAACCCATCAGTTTGGAAAAAAATAAAAATACTCAGAGTTTGGTGTGGGTGTGGAAAATTGTCATGTATGTACACTGTTGGTGGAAGTTAAATTAATACAACTTTTTGCTTAGGCAGTTTTGCAGTATATATCTAAATTAATAGAGTTCTTGTTTAATAATTCAGGAGTCCCTTAATCTGCAACTTTATCCTGGAGATATTCCTAATACAAATGTGCAAACGTCTCTGTGTAGGAATGCTCACTGCAGCATTTTGCTAAAGAAAAACTTGGAAACAGTCTATATGTTCAACAGTAGAAAACAAGTATATAATTTATGACACAACCTCACCATAGATACATTAATATTCATAAGCATAGGAGGTGGATCTATATGTGGCATGAGGAAGATGTGAGTGATAGTTTGTTAAGTGAATCAAAGTAATTAGTAGAGTATCTTGTGTAGCATGATCCCACTTTTGTGTATATAATTTAGGCACAGAAAATAAGGTTGGAAGAAGCACACTCCAAACAGTTAACAGTGAATATATCTGGGGTCTGTGAGTGTGTATGGAGAATTCTTTTCATTTCTACTGCATATACTTCTCTCTATTAACTAATATATCTATATGAATTGCTTTCATAATTAAACATGTCAATAAAGAATAACGAAGAAAAAAGAAGAAGCTCTGGATTTGAGTCATGGTACTACCATTGGCAACTTGTATGCCCGTGAAGTCACCTAGCCTTCTTGGGTTTGTTTTCTCATCTGTAAAAATAGGGAAAGTAATAATACTTGCTCCCATATCTTCCAGGATTGTGGGAGGATTGAATGTGGTAATGAATTATTATCAATTATTTTATTCACTCATATTACCAAACTGTTTTCCTCTGATTAATGTAAAAGGACATGTGCATATGGGTTTTTTACTCTCCAGAGCTTTACTGATCAGAGGTGCCTGTGGATGTGGTGATCACATTTGCTTTGGTGAGGCTTCCTCTTGACTTTTGGTATTCCTCCCCAGTGCAGGTGTGCACGCACACACAGACACTCCTGCACCCACTCACTGTCATGGTATTTGAGGGGACAGCTGCTCTGGCATAGACTGTTAACTCAATTTAAGGGACTTATTTTCTTTTTTAGCATGGTCTGTGCATTATTTCCTGTTATGAATTAGTTGTGTCAGTGCCAAACTCTTCTACCTTAAACCTTTCTGAGGCTCAGGCTGTGTTAAGAGCATCCCCCCAACCCGCCCAGCAACCCCACTGTCCCCTCCTGAGGCCAGATCTTAGTCTGCTCATTACAGGATTTTTAAGCCTAATGGACTGGGCCATGTGAGAGATTACTGAGAGGAACAGACCAAGCAGGGGCTAAGAGACTCCAGGCTAATCTGCTGAGTAGTCTGGAAATGCACAGCTGCAGGAGTTGGTGATGCTTTAAAATACTTTGTCAGGCTATTTGTTAGGGTGCCTGCTTCTGTGGCCCTGCCGAATGCTTGCTTAGGAGGCATAATCTTTTTTGGACTGGAGCTCCCAAATGTAAAGTGACAGATGCTAATGTGGAATATAATACAGAAGACCCAGCTTTGCTGTCATAAATAACGGTAAATTGTTTAATCTTGCTGAGTTGTAAATCTATGATAGCCAGATGTCTTTAGTTCATTGGAACATACTATAGGAGGTGGGAGCACTTAGCAAATGGGCAGTAATGATTAACCAGCCAGACAGGAAGCGGTCTGATGGAATTTATTTGAAGATCCATATAAATGTATTTTAATTGATGTGACAACTACTCATGGAAGAACACATAGCTATAAGGAGAGACTTTTGTTTTTGTTTTGGAATATATATATTCTATGTACAGAGGTACCAAAGATATTGAGTTTTTGTTTTGGAATGTGTGTGTGTGTGTGTGTAAAAATCATTACACAGTAAGTTCTCACTTAACATTGTCAATAGGTTCTGTAACTTTAAGTGAAATGACATATAAGGAAACCAATTTACCATAGGCTAATTGATATAAATAAGAGTTAAGTTCTGTGGCATCTCATTGATGTTATAATGAAATGATATCGAACAAAATGGATGTTATTCTAGGACCTGCTGTATTATAAAATTTTTATATACCTATAAAGGTGCCAGATGTAAAGTATTCTTAAAAATTTAGGTAGTTTGTCAAGTAGCATATGTGTGTGCATCTGTGCATAGGACACCCCTCCACCCCCGCAAAGAGATATATATTCTTCCCTGGATATATTCAGGAGGAAGATAGAAGAGAGTTCCAGATGTCAGAAGTGTTTGAAGGCTTTATAGAATTGAAGGAGGTGACTACATGTTCCCAAATGATCTATGTTTCTATGATAATAAGTAGACTGATGCTGGAGTTGGATGGACCAAGACTAAGAAATATAAGCAGTTTAAGTCCTATTGTTCTAGACAGGAAGCTATGTTGCAAGGACATCTTTCTGCAGTGAGCTCAACAACATGGGTAAGTTAACAGGCCAGCCTAGTATACACCAGTGGACAATGTAAGTCAGAGGCATGGCTGGGGGAAATGTCAGAAGATCCAGGTCAAACAAGGATGCAGACATGGTCCTGTCACTCCTTACCATGCACTTCAGTAGTCTCTTAGTGATTAGTTTTGGTGGTTAAAGAAGAAAGAAGCCATTATTGCCATGCAGGCATGTTTCAACTAGTTTTTTTAATTTAATTATTGGCATACTATATTCAGTTTATTCCACAGTATGAGTTCAGTCCTCAAACATTGTTTTAGTTGCACATATAAAAACTTAAGTGAAAGAACACCTTTTTATTGGTCAATAAATGATAGTACATTTAAATAATGGAAGACTATATAGCCACTAAAACCATGTTATGGAAGAATATTTAGTGATAAACAGATTTTAGGGAAGGGCTAGTTATATTAAGTGCAAGATGTAGGCCACACAAATTTCTTTTTGTAAAAAATCATAAACATAAAATGAAAGGGAAGGAGGGAGAGAGAGAGAAAAAGAGAGAGAGAAAAAAACAAAAACAGATAGACAAAAGACAAAGGATGCACACAGAGATGTTAACAGTAGTCATTTATAAGTTTACAGATGATTTTTATTTTTCCTCTTATGCACTTCCTAAAGGTTCAAAAAAGGAACATGCAAATATATATTTTTATAATTAGAAAAATATTACAAGTTATTAAAACAATAACAAATTCATTCAATTGCTATGAATTAAGAAATTCATAATTAAGAATTAAGAAATGACACCAACAAGGAATGTAAGTGAAATGTATTGAGAGTTTATTGGGTGGCAGATATTGAACTGGA
Organism: Myotis myotis; assembly: GCF_014108235.1. Taxonomy (NCBI): domain Eukaryota; kingdom Metazoa; phylum Chordata; class Mammalia; order Chiroptera; family Vespertilionidae; genus Myotis; species Myotis myotis. The sequence goes on along the minus strand of NW_023416316.1, from coordinate 43,106,314 downwards.
GCTCAGCTGTATTGGCTTTCATCTTCCATCCTGTGATCATTTAGATCTTATACATAATAAAACTGAGATACAGAGGGATTCAAGGTCTTGTCCAAAGTCACATACCTAATAGGTGGCAAAGCCAGTTTTTACATCCTTTCCCATTGGACACCAAATTCTCAACTTATCTCAGGGCACTCAACTCTGCCTCTTGACCCAGGTAGATTCAATGGTTCTCATCCTGATCCCAGTGGGGTTGGTCAACTCATGAAATGGCAGCAAAGAGGGCCCCTTCTTGTTTTAGTGAACCAAACCCTGTACCTTAAGGTAAATATTTCAGCATTTTCCAAGCATTGAATTGCCTTATCACCAGAAGGAACCTAAGCTCCAATTCCACCCCCTCATTTGGCACCCGAGGAAAGCCAGATTGCCTGACCCTTTCAATGATATTTTGAGAACTGGTGGGCTGATTGAGGAACAGAACTTGGGCCAAGCATCTAGGTGCCTGTAAATTGTCTGAACTTGTTCAGATGTTAGGAATCAAGTGTGAAATCCATCTTGGGTTGGTTCAAATGGACTCTTGTCTCTTGCTTCCAGCCCCTGAGTGTGCGTGTAAAGACATCCAGGGGGACGGGAAGCTGAGGATGAGTTTGGGTGCTCCAATCTGGTCTCCATGTAACAAAGCATTTTACAGCACAATTATCCATGAGCAGCTGGAGAAGTCCCTTGGTGTTTGGATAACCACATCCACATCTTGAGTTTGTTATGTCTTGAAATTCCACTTAGCCATCACCTGCTTACTCATGTGCAGCACTGCGTAAGGGCTGGCTCTCCTCTTTGACAGCTGGGACAGAAAGGCTGAAGCCTTGCCATCCATGGCAGTTTAGCTTTGGACTGCCTTTGTGTTTTGTTTTTTTTTAACTGAGAAGACAGGAAACAGGCATCTCTGTGTGTATGGCTTTCCATGCACTTTGTAGATGGACGTGGTGGTGGCTGTGTGGTCCTGTACAACACTCTATCTCTGTACCATCAAGAAAGTTTCTGTTTATTGCTCTCTTCACTCTCTCTGATTCTTGTTGGGAATTATGGGGATATGACACAATGAATGGAAGACATCGAGGAATCTCATGTTTACTTTTTCTTCTCTGTCTTTGGGACTCTTTTTTTAAAAATGACTTACTTAAAGCGAAAGGTAATCATCAAGGGGACGTCTTATTTAAGGGAGTTCACACATGAAAAGAGTCCTGCTTTTTTAAAAATATATTTCTTTATTGATTTCAGAGAGGAAGGTTGAGAAAGAGAGAGAGATAGAAACATCAATGATGAGAGATAATCATTGATTGGCCACCTCCTGCACACACCCCACTGGGAATGGAGCCCGCAACCCAGGCATGTGCCCTTAGCCGGAATCGAACCCGGGACCCCTCAGTCCTCAGGCTGAAGCTCTATCCACTGAGCCAAGCCGGCCAGGGCAAGAGTCCCGCTTTCATTAGTTACTGGGGAAAACTCATCTGGAGTCAGAATTCTGCATATACTCTGAGATTCTAACCTGTGGGTTTAAATTGTACACTGCTGCTCGCTAGGATTTTAATTTGAGCTAATTAAAAACTGAAAACATACTAAATCTAATTTAGAAGAGTAGTTGGTAGCATTCTGAAAAGAAGGATCCATCAGAAATAAAATCATTAACAAAATTAGTTGTATATGTACCTGGTATAAAGAAATGAAAGTGCTGAGAGAAAGCTTTGTGTAATAGATTTTTTCTTTCTCAGGACACTAGTCTGTGGCATGTGGGAGGGCATATTAATTCTCTCTGCACCTCCTATGCCCACTCATGGGTGGGACAAATAATGGTACAATCTAGGTGAGGTGAAAGGGTTGATGAAAGGCATTGGTATCGCATTAGAAGGATAGACCCAGAGAGATCATAGGGAACTGCACCATAGGAATAATGGTGATTGCATGAACTTGTTCCTACCTAGTCATGACTTCTAAATGCTTAGGGAAGGGGCGACATAGCAGGGAGATTTGCCTTATGTCAGGAGTGGAGCTAAGACTCATATCTAGATCTTCTAATTGCAGCAGCCACAGGAAACCAATATAGATTTTGCATTTCTTTATATATATATATTGTTTTAGTTTCCTAGGGCTGCTTTGACAAATTACCATACACTTGGTGCCTTAAAATAACAGAAATTTATTCTCTTACAGTTCTGGAGCCTGATAGTTGAAATTCAGGTGTCAGCAGAGCCATATTCGCTGCAGAAGTTCCAGGGCAGCATCACTTCATGCTTCTTCCAGCTCCTGATGACTGATACATTCCCTAGCTTTGGCTGTACCACTCCAATCTCTGGGTCTGTCCTCACACTATCTCCTCCGCCGTGTGCTTCTCTTTTGTGTCTGTTTAAATAAGAACAATGTACTATGGCTTCCATAATAGAAAAGGTCCAAGTATAATCAACCTGCCATCAGGTCACTGACTGATGACCCTGGGAATGGTGCCATATTAGGGACTCGGTGTTGGTCCCTGCTGCTAGCAGATTGGGCACTCGGCTGTGGCTGCAGTCAGGTTGGCCTTGGTAATTCCAGAAGTCTATGCTACTGAGCCCATGTATAACGTTCTTCTGCCACAAGGGCCGCTGTATTCCTGAGCTCCTTAGGCAATGACAGGAGTGGCTGGGAAAAGAGGACTAGTATTTTGTGACTAGTATTCACAAAACAGATCATTCTATTCGCTTGATTCTTAAAACCCTCCTCTGCTGAGGTGACCTTTTGGTAAGCATTCACATGGGACACAAATACATTCAGAACTTTCCATATCTTTCCTTTGCAGCTCAATCACTCATTCTCCCCTATCTTCTCCAGCACTATTGTGCCTCAGTACCTCTTAACTAGATTTATATATTTTGTCCAGTACTCTTTTCCCCCCTGCTATTTATAGGTTAATGAACAGGTTTGCATAAGTGAAATTTCCAGATAACTAAAATTTAATCTGTTAAACCTTCAATTATAACTAAGTTGTTTCAGGTTAAAATTTTATTCGTGTATTTTTCCACTTTAACCTTTCAAAAAAAGAAATAATTAAAATTTAATAAGATAAAAATTTACCTATGGTCTCTTTTACTTAACAAATAAATCATATATACGTATTTCTGTATTTTTCTAAGTTCTGTCCCCAAAGTGTACATAATTTTACCTTCCTGTAATAGCATAAAAGTGACTTTGTATTCTGCATTTTTGATTTAGCATGAAAACATTGTCTGTGTTTCTTCACTAACTGAAAGAAAATATAAGCTATTATAGCAAATAAAACTGAAAGATACCCCATTTTTATTGCCTTAAAAATAATACAAAGTTATTTCTTATTCACATCATAGTCCACTATGGGTGTTCCTGGTGGGCAAAGACTCTTGTCTATCCAGTAAGGCAGGTTCCTTCTACCATGTGGCTCTGGCATCTCCTAGAGCCACGTGGTCACCTATATTGAGTCTGTGGAAGGAGAAATAAGCGGTGTAGAAAAGGCATGTATCCTTCACATCCTTAGTTCAGGAACTCATATTACTTCTATTCTCATTCTCACACTAGTTTAACACTCAGTGTGAAAACTAGTCATGTGGCCACACCTAGATGCAAGGGTACATCTAGATAATAGAGCCTCTGTCTGGGCAGCTGCTCCTCAGCAACTCTATACTATGGAAGGGATCATAACTTTTTGTGGACTACAAACCAAGTCTGCCACAGCTGCACAAGTTTTATAATTACCCTTTTCTTTTTTATTTTTATTTTTTTTAAAATATATTTTATTGATTTTTTACAGAGAAGAAAGGAGAGAGATAGAGAGTTAGAAACATCGATGAGAGAGAAACATCGATCAGCTGCCTCCTGCACATCTCCTACTGGGGATGTGCCCGCAACCCAGGTACATGCCCTTGACTGGAATCGAACCTGGGACCTTTCAGTCTGCAGGGCGACACTCTATCCACTGAGCCAAACCGGTTTTGGCTATAATTACCCTTTTAAATGACTGAAGAATATTCCATAAGCCAATACATTATGCTTTATTTAGTAGGTTCTTAATTATTAGACATATATAAAGATTGCTTTTAATTTTTCACTTCTAATGAATACCACTATAGGAAATATTTACACACATATATCTCTTTCTGTTTAAAGATTATATCTTTAAGAATGAGTCTTGAATCCATTTTGAGTTTATTCTTTGTATGGTGTAAGAAGGAGATCTAGTTTCATTTTTTTGCACATATATGTCCAGTTTTCCCAACAACATTTATTGAATAGACTGTTCTTATTGTATGCTTTTGCCTCCTTTGTTAAATATTAATTGATTATAAAGGCATGCATTTATTTTTGGGCTCTCTATTCTGTTCCATTGATCTATATGTCTGTTTTTATGCCAGTGCCATGCTGTTTTGATTACTGTGGCCTTGTAGTATAGTTTGATATCAGGAGCATGATTCCTCCAACTTTCTTCTTCTTTCTAAGATTACTGTGGCTATTCAAGTTCTTTTTGGAATACTTGTTCTACTTCTATGAAATACACTATTGGTATCTTGATAGGGATTGCATTGAGTCTGTAGGTTGCTTTGGGTAGTACAGAAATTTTAATGATGTTAATCCTTCCTATTCATGAACACAGTATATACTTCCACTTATTTGTATCTTTTTCAATTTCTTTCTTCAATATCTTATAATTTTCCAAGTATAGGTCTTTATATCCTTAGTTAAATTTACCCTTAGGTATTTTATTTATTTTGATGCAATTGTAAATGATACCGTTTTCTTAGTTTTTCTTACTGATAGTTATTGGTGTATACAAATGCAACTGATTTTTGGATATTTGTTTTGTATCCTGCTTTACTAAATTCATTTATCAGGTCTAGTAGTTTTTGTGTGGAATCTTTAGGTTTTCTATATGCAGTATCATGTCGTTTTCACATATGCATGTCTGCCTATTGAAATCATACGAATGTGGCCTTACAGGAGGGATCCTGGATGCAGAAGATTTCCCTACATCTCATGTGAGAGAATCCCTCAAGTCTTTGTCTGTAAGCACATAGAGACCCTTGCACTGACTAGCAGCTGCTCAGCTTCCTTCATCCATATGGATCGGGATTGGTGGATCCCATCCCTTCTCCGTGGACATTAGTGGTCTCTCCAATTCCAGGCTATTTCATCAGTGCTCTGCTAGGTAGTCTCAAAAATTCATCTTTGAACAATTGTGCAAGGATTTCTGTGGGGTAACCCCTAGGAGGAGCACTGCCAGGTGCAGGTGTGCACCTGTGGGACTTTGGCAGGCCCTGCTCACTGTTCTCCCAGAGGGTGGCCTTTCCCCCTTCTCCCCAGGGGACCTGCTGGGGCCTCTGCTGCCTCATTTTTTCCCCAGGGTTGATTGCCACCAGCCCAGAAGCCTGCCGGTCTGATGGTGACAGTGTTCTCTCCCCAGTGTTGACAGTGGGTGTGTCCCCATCGTGGAGGTCAGGTATCTCTGACAGGTAGAGGTGGGTGCATTGCCTCTCGTTGGAAGTGTGTTTGCCCTTTGTCCCTTTAGAAAGCATCCACTTTTAAGAGTTATCTGCACCACAGGAATTTTAAACCTTTCTCTGGCCTTGGGTTGTGAGGAATGCTTTCCAGGTTGTGGTTTGTCTTCCCAGATTTCTTCATTTTTCTCCTTTTAGTTTTGGGCACAGGAAGAACCAGCAGCTACCTGATTGGCTTTTGGCTCTGGGATCACACTTAGCACAGTGGTCTCTACCACGGGATTATACACATACTTAGGAAAAGGGGCTTCTTTCCCCCAGCCTCCTACATCTGACCTCAAATCCACATGGGATTTCCCTTTCAAATAACAAAAATGCTATTTCAGATAAAAACCAACAAAAATATGTGAGCAGACACCTATTGTAATATTCTATGTATAGGGAACATACAGAACATGTAACAGAACAGAGACAGAAAGCAGACCAGGGGTTTCCAGGGGCAGGAAAAGAGGAGAGTGATTACTGTTGGTGCAGGGTTTCCTTTTAGGGGATGGAACATCCTGCAACTAGATGGTGGTGATGCTTGCACATCATCGTGAATGTCCTTTATGCTCAAGAATGACACCATTTAAAATGCAAACTATTTATTTATTTATTAATTAAATTGATTCACCCCTTGGAGAAACAAAGCATAAAAGAAGAATAGAGAAAAAGAAAAAGACCCCCAAATACCCTGAATAATAAAAATTAAAAAATAAAGCTGAATTACCCTATGAGAATAATTAAACAGAAAAAGGAAAGAAGAAGAAAAGGTCAGCGAGGGCGGGTAGCACACGTTTTTCTGAGGGGAGATAGCGAGCAGTCTCAGCCAGCAGCTCTGGAGCTGGCCCTGCTAGGTTTTCAGGAGGCAGCTTCTCCTCTGAGGCAGGACCCAGGGCAGGTTCCACGGAGGGTTCCTCATCCAGGGGTGGTGGGGTGAGTCATGTCTGTAGGTTCTTCCCAGGCCGGCTCCGGCTCCACAGCTATAGCTGGAATAGCTGCTGGAGGTGTAGAGGACCTCTGTAGCTTCCATCAGGCTCCTCTATCTGGACTTCAGGTGTTACTGTAGGAGCCTCCTCTGCCTCCTGGGCCGGTGCTGGGACTATGAGAGGAGAAAAGATCACCCCTGTGCCTGCTTTTCCATATGCCCTTTCCTCCCCCCAAGGACATAACAGAAGCCAGAGCCTTCCAGAGAAGCCACAGCCCAGGACCCACCACAGGATGTGCTCCCCACCTGCACTCCAGCAGGTGGGTGGTCTGGAGCCAGGCTTTGCCCCTGGCCAGTCTCTGGGGGTGCTCCCTGTGTGTCTGGCACTGAGCCCTCTCCATAAGCTCGCATGCACCTCCACCTCCTAGCCCACCCAGACCTCCTCACCCTTGGGTTCTGCCTCCTGGGGCTGCAGGTCCCCTGGCCCAGTGTGAGTCACATGGGCCTGGTGCTCCAGGTAGGCATCACACATTGGGAACCTCTTGCGGAGCCTAGGGGGCTCCAGGAAGGAGTTGCAAAGTGCGATCCGCCTTTGCTAATTGAGCAGCTTCCAGGACGGAGGTCTGCGGAACCTGATGAGATTCTGGGGAGGACTCCATCTCTGGCCACTCAAGGTCCCTGGCTCCCCAGACCCCCAGCTGGCCGTATGCACTGCGGGCCTGCTCTGGCCCTCAGTAGTATGGTCCACCTGCCCCTCAATGGTGAAGGCAGGGCTGTGGTCTTCATGGACCAGCTGCTGCTCCTCTGTGTATTCAGTTGAGCTCTGCAGTGACAGTGACCAGCAGCCAATCCAGAGTTCTGAAGGCCTGCCCTGCCCTAGTTGCTGATCCTTCTGCCACTGGACCTTCTGCTCCCGGATCAGGCCCAGCCCTGTGTCTGCACAGACCTCCACCCAGGGGAAATGAGAGTCACCTCCAGGGCTTGGGATAGACCTCGGGCAGAGGGTGCCCCCCACACTCCACACCCACCCAGCCAGCCTTGACCCGGGGTGTGAACATGACTGGTCCACCAGGCTTCTGACCTCCCCTACCCCTAACCTGTTCCTGCTCCTGGTAGGCCCTTTCTGTGTGACCCCCCCTTCTTTACACACACACACACACACACACACACACACACACACACACACACACACGCGGAGGGGACATCGGGCTGCTCATTAGGGTCAGAGTGGTGCCCTGGCCCACACAATACCGCCCAGGGCCTCCCTGTGTTACCTCTGGCTTCAGCCGTGTCAAGGGCAATAAGTGTCTGGGCTAAGCCCTGAACCAGCAGTGACTGCTGTGGAACATACTCTCATCACTGCTTCTCTTGAGGCCTCGGCCTCGGAACATGGGGGGAGACAACATGAAAACATGGTGTCCTTTCCAGTGTCTCTATCCAAATGAGATGGGAAGTGGCAGTTATAGAATGTGGCTGCCTGTTACTAGGGGTCCAGGTTCTGTTGGGCATTGTGAAGAAGTGAGGCCACCCCTGGGTCCCCTACCCCAGGCATCTCCTCAGGAAGAGCAGTGACCTCACTTCCTGACAAGATCAGTGACCTCACTACACTGAGCAGTAACCACACTACACCAAGAAGTACCATGGCCTCCAGAGTCCTTGGGGATCATTTGTGGGAGAAAGCCAGACCCAAACCTCATGTTGGGCTGAAATAAATTGAAATACATAGTGCACACACTTAGCTAGCCAGGGACACTAAAACTAACTTTCTTTTTTTAAAGAGAGGCTGAGTAGGGGGAAACACGTGGAGATTTTTTTAAAAAATATATTTTATTGATTTTTTTTACAGAGAGGAAGGGAGAGGGATAGAGAGTTAGAAACATCGATGAGAGAGAAACATCGATCAGCTGCCTCCTGCACACTCCCTACTGGGGATGTGCCCACAACCAAGGTACATGCCCTTGACCGGAATTGAACCTGGGACCCTTCAGTCCGCAGTGTCGCTCTATCCACTGAGCCAAACCTGTTAGGGCCTAAAACTAACTTTTAAATTGAATTTGTTTATTTATTGCAGTGACACTGGTTAATAAAATTGTATATGTTTCTTTAGTACAGTGATGGCGAACATTTTGAGCTCGGCGTGTCAGCATTTTGAAAAACCCTAACTTAACTCTGGTGCTGTGTCACATATGGAAATTTTTTGATATTTGCAACCATAGTAAAACAAAGACTTATATTTTTGATATTTATTTTATATATTTAAATGCCATTTAACAAAGGAAAATCAACCCAAAAAAATGAGTTTGCGTGTCACCTGACACGCATGTCATAGGTTTGCCATCACTGCTTTAGTACAATTCTATAATACATAATCTGTATATTGTATTGTGTGTTCACCACCCCAAGTCAAGTCTCCTTCCATCACCAGTTATCTTCCCTTTCCCTTCTTCTACCTCCCCCAGCACCCTTTCCCTCTGATAATCACCATAATGGAATATTACTTGTTTGTAAAAAAGAGGAAATCTTACCCTTTTACATAGCATGGATGGACCTGGAGAGTATTATGCTAAGTGAAAGAAGCCAGTCAGAGAAAGACAAGTACCATGTGATTTCACTTATATCTGGAATCTAATGAACAAAATGAACTAACAAACAAAATAGAAACAGACTCATAGATGCCAAGAACAGACTGACAGCTGTCAGCGGGGAGGGGGCTTGGGGGCTTGGTGAAAAAAATGAAGGAATTAAGCTAGAAAAACCTGAGACACAGACATTAGTCTCAGAGAGAAAGTGGAGTTGGGGGAGGTAGAAGAGAGTAAAGGGGGAATAGATGGTGATGGAAGGAGACTTGACTTTGGGTGTTGAAAACACAATACAATATACAGATGATGTGTTGTAAAAAAATATTAATTCTAAAAGATAGGATATATAGAAATCAATAAATAAAAGTTAAAATACTTTTTCAGGTTCTTGAATCCACAAACTTACTCCTTGAGGGAAGTTACTAACTTGTATTCATTATTGTATCTGTACGGTCTTCTACATTGTGTGTAATAATAAAATGAGTTGAGTGACCAAATAAATTTTAACAAGAGAATGTAGAACATAATTTATTATGGCTCTGGATAATAATATGAATGTAATTATCGTCCTATGTCTTTCCTGTCTTAATAAACGGCACCAGCATTCATCCAAATCTAAAGGTAGAAAGCTGTGCAAGAAATTACCATAAAATTTAGTGGCTTAAAACAATAAATATTATTTTTTACAGTTTTTGAGAGACAGAAGGTGGGTTGTTCTGACTTGGGGACTCTAATGAGGTCACAGTCATATTTTGGTGGGGGCTTTGTCATGTGAAGGCTTGACTGGGGGCTGGAGGATACACTGCAAGATGGCTCACCTCCACGCTGGCAAGTTGGTGCTGGCAATTGGTAGGAGGTCTCAGTTCCTGTCCATTCAGGTGCCTACACAGAGCTTCTTGTGTGGTGTCTTCATGACATGCTGACTGGTATCTTCCAGAGGGAACAATCCAAGAGAGCAAGGCAGAAGAGGCATTTACAGCCTCCTCTTGGAAGTCACACACTCCCCCTCTTCAATGTTCTAATCACCCAGATCTGCCTCATTCATTGTGGGAGAGGACTGCCCAGAGGCATGAATTCCAGAAGAAGGGATCATTGGGAGCTATCTTGGAAGTTGGCTACCAGAGCTCCTCTCTTTCATATTTCATTCCACACACGTCTTCTATTTATTCTCCTTCCAACAATATATCTCATATATAATCACTTATCTTCATCTCTATTGTCTCTAGCCTAATCCAAGACATTATTCACAATCAGCTCTGCTATAATAGCCTTTCATCTGATCTTTCTCCTTCTGCTCTTGTTACTCTCCAATGCATTTTCCATATAGCAGCCATTCATTCATCATTCACTCATTTTTTTCAATTCATTCAACATATTTATCTTGTACTTACATGCTAAGTTTGTTTTAGAATTTTAAAATATATAGCAGTGACTAAACAAAGTCCTTAGAACTTATATATAGTGGGAAAATTGGAAGATATTAGATGATAATATGTGTAATACAGAAGAATAAAGCAGGGTAAAGTAAACAGAGACCTGTAGGGGAATTAAGGACTAATGGGTGCTGTATTGGACAGAGTGAGGAGGCATGTGAATACCTGGGTAAAAGTGCTCTAAGTGGAGGAAAAGAAGGCAAAGGCCCTTATCATGCTTGGTGTGTTTGAGGAACAGCAAAGCAGCCACTGTGGCTGAAGCAGGGAGTGGGAGGGAAATGGCAGGCCATGGGGACCAGATCATGTAGGGCCTTGGAATCTATGATGAAGACTTTGGCTTTACCTTGGGTTGGTGGGGAACAAGAAAAGTCATGGGAATATTTTGCTGACAAGGTAGAACTTGCTTTTTAACAAGATCATCTGAATTGCTCAGTCCATGATCTTTTAAAATGTAAATGCTATCAGATCACTTCCATTGCTTAATACCGTTTGATGGATTCCCATTGTACTTAGAATAAAATCCAAGCTCCCTTAGCTATTATTATTATTATTGTTGTTATTAAAATTGACACTCCATTATTTTCCTATCATAGAATTCTGCTATCTCCCTTCCTATTAAGTATCCAATAATTGTTATTATTATTACATTTATCCTATATAATAAAGAGATAATATGCAAATTGACCATCACACCCTTGCACAAGATGGCCGCCCCCATGTGGTCACAAGATGGCCGTCAGGGGAGGGCAGTTAGGGGCGACCAAGTGAACAGGAGAGGGCAGTTGGGGCGACCGAGCCAGCAGGGGAGGACAGTTAGGGGTGATCGGGCCAGCAGGAGAGGGCAGTTGGGGGCGATTGGGCTGGCAGGGGAGCAGTTAGGCATTGATTAGGCTGGCAGGCAGGAGTGGTTAGGGGCAATCAGCAGGCAGGCAGGTGAGCGGTTGGGAGCCAGCCGTCGGACATCCCCTGAGGGGTCCCAGATTGAAGAGGGTGCAGGCTGGGCTGAGGGACAACCCCCCCCCCCCCGCATGAATTTCGTGCACTGAGCCTCTAGTTTGTTTATAAGCTGCTTCATCCACTCAAAAATATACTATGGAGATGTTGTGGTATGTGGGTCTTTTCCATACTAAGTCATCCCAAGAGTGCTTTATTTTTTGGAGTTATTGTGTTTGCTCGCTATAGGGTATATTTTTTCTGTATCTTCCCTCATTGTCATATTTGGCCAATGACCTACCTCTAGCCATGCTATTTTGGATGCCAGGCTAACTGCTGTTGAGCTGGATGCTAAAGCTTGCCTTGGTTTGTGGGCTACATCAATACTTCTCAAACTTTAATGAACGAATGAATTATCTGGAAGGAGGAAAGGGGATCTTAAGATACTGATACTTATTCAGTAGGTCTTGGGTGGGCCTTGAAATTCTGCATTTCTACCAAGCTCATAGGTGATGCTCATGCTGCTGATACTATGAGTGATGAGGTGGTTTGATCACATAGCTTGATTGAGCATTGGAATCACCCCAAAAACTACAAATTCCTGGATACCTCCCTTCTTCCCGAAGGTTCCAATATAATTAGACTGGGATGCAGTATGGTGAGTTAGAGTAAGGTGAATTTTCTAGGCTTCATTAGTGATTCTAATTTGTAGCAAAATTTGAGAGCTGCTGGATTGGATGACATTGGGTCCTATTTTAAAACAAAGCATACCAAATAATACTCTGCAGAGCTGTATTCTTTTTTAAAAGTTAGTTTTATAGCTATAGAAAAAGTCTGGCCACACTAATGGATGACTTAAAGATCTCTGCCTCGCACACGATTGGGTAGTGTCCCCAACATCCTCAGCATAGCTGCCACAAGGTCTAGACTTCCTGCCTTCAGAAGAGGTTGTTCCAAGTCCAGTTAAAATATGCCCACTGACAACAAGACTATATAAATCAGATCCCCTCCTGTATGAACTTATGCTGAGGCAGAGAATGGGATGAAGCATAGAAATGCTCCATTTCTTTTTTTCTTGTAATTTCTAGCATGTTAATGTACATCTTTGGAGCCAGCAACTAAGAACTTCTTGTGTGGTTCAAACTAACCCTTTGGTCATCAAAATCAGATGTTTCAAACTACTGAAGATCAATGAGACAGTTCCAATTTACAGATTAATAATTGACTGCTAGATATGGGTGTCTCAAATGGTCTTGGAGACATTGGGCAGAAGAGACAATGCCCAAGCTCTGTCTTCTTTCCCTCTCCCCTCACACCTGCCCACTCAGTTCCTTTGGCCAGGTGATTTACTGTGTGTTAGTAGAGCCTGGGGCACTTTCCTGTTGAAATGTACTTCAATCCCATGTATTAGGATTGATTTTTTTTTTCCTGGCTGGTCTAGATTGGACGACTGATTATTGGACAGAATGGCATCTTGTCGACACCTGCTGTTTCCTGCATTATCAGAAAGATCAAGGCAGCTGGTGGAATTATCCTGACAGCCAGCCACTGCCCTGGAGGACCCGGGGGAGAGTTTGGAGTGAAGTTTAATGTTGCCAATGGAGGTATGTGGTTCAGAATATGCCTTAATCATCATGATCTCTTTCTTCCTTTATGTTACCACAGTCTTACAATGACCTCCTGATGGTTGACAAACAGGGCAGAGAGGAAGTAGCTCAGAAAAATCTAGTGAGGTGCTTGTATTAGTCAGGGTCCTCCAGAGAAACAGAACCAATGGAATATTAAGGATTGGCTCAAGTGATTATGGGGAAAGAAGCAACTTTGAGGGGTGCGAATGGAAGTTTTGGGAATAGTTGCCTATGTCTGTTCGAAAAGAAGTAAGAAGAAAGGTTGCCTGCTAAATTCACGAGGCAAGAATAGAGACGGATTTTGGTATAAATCAGTGTTTCTCAACCTTCCTAATGCCGCGACCCTTTAATACAGTTCCTCATGTTGTGGTGACCCCCAACCATAAAATTATTTTCGTTGCTACTTCATAACTGTAATTTTGCTTCTGTTATGAATTGTAATGTAAATATCTGATATGCAGGATGTATTTTCATTGTTACAAATTGAACATAAAGCATAGTGATTAATCACAAAAACAATATGTAATTATATATGTGTTTTCCGATGGTCTTAGGCGACCCCTGTGAAAGGGTCATTCAACCCCTAAAGGGGTTGTGACCCACAGGTTGAGAACTGCTGGGATAAATGGAGATGTTTTCTAAAAGGTACTCTGGGAAATTTGTTGAAGATTCTTGAGAAGTGAGGACCAGGGTAAAGTTAAACCCGCATTCTTAGGATAAGGCAGTCTGTATAACTCCATGACTACCTTCAGCAATGTATGGGAGTGTCAGCAGTGGGAGCAGGTAGGTGTTTGGGGAATGATCAGGTGGGTGGGCACCGCAGAGCATCAAGAGGGCTGGTGGTGGTTAATAGTGTCTGAGCTGACATCAGACAACTAAGATTCAAATCCAGCCTCTGTCAATTAATAGGTATGTGACCTTGGTTAAGGTCACCTCTTCCAATTTCTGTTTCCCCATTTGGAAACTGAGGATAATAATAACACTTCATCTGCTTTTTGTGAGTGCCAAATTCCATATAAAGTGTGAGATGTGGTATATGTAAATTTCAATAAATGTTGGCTTGTGTTACTGGGCTAACAAAGGCATAGCTCAAATGGTGGATCATAGGATCCTGCCTGGAATAAGACACCAGTGAAACTAGAATGGACTGATGGCCTGGGATTAATTAAGTGATGAAGAGCAGGCTCAGCAGAGGTACAGAGTAAGATAGAAGGAAGATAAGGAATTTGTGGGGTAAGGATACTCATGTTTGATATTTTTGAAGAAAGGATTTCAAGAGACATTATTACTTAAGTTAAGACTGTACCAGGCATCAACTAAAATGAAGAAAAAAATCATTGGAGTAGAAGATGTCAGGGAACTTGGAAGTTGTTAAGGAACACAGGTGGCTGATGATCTCTGAGGTTATCTATGTGGGTGACTGGTTGAAAATTATCATCTCATGCAGTAGAACTTGTTTTACTTAAAAAAAAATCAGTGTACTTTGGCATTAAAACTCAAATACAGACTTAAAAACTGATAGAGACAGCACTATAACATGTTGTGGTGTCCAGAAGATGGGGATATTTACGCATTCTTTAATCTGGTGAGCATTAGTTTTGCATAAAAAAATGCAAAAACCAAATAAGATTATTTACTTCTTATGTTTTGTAAAAGGGTAAAGTTGATAAGGAATATGTTTATTACTTTGTGGTCCTTATTTTTTCTATATGACAAAAAGAATGTCAGTACAGTTTACTAGGCTCTATTCTTTCCCACCTACTGGAATGGCGCTATTGCTATTCCTTCCCCACCCCTAGTTTTATTGAGGTGTAATTAATATACACAAAACTTGCACATATTTAATGCATACAATTTAATGAGTTTAGGGACTATTCCTTTTCATATGTTCAATGAGCATTTATTGGGAGGCAGTAACAGTGTTATGCCCTAAAGTAGTACTGTCAAATAAAAACAGGTTGTGAGTTACATATGTATTTTAAGTTTTTCTGATAGCCACATAAACAAAGTAAAAAAACAACAGGTGAAATGAGTAATATATTTTATTTAACCTAATATATCCAAAATATTATTATTTCAACATGTTACTATAAAATTATTAATACAATGTATTATAGTTTTCTACTAACTCTTCAAAATTTTGTGTGTATTTTATAATCATAGAATATTTCAAATTAACTATCATATTTCAAGTGCTCAGTAGCCACATGTGGCTAGTGGCTATTGTATTGGACAGTGCAGCTCTAGGATTGGGATATAAAATAAGTCAGTAAGTAATTTGTGTTCAGTAGAAAGTTAAAATATAGTTGGTGAATGAAATTAATACACAAAGCTATCTTAACATCTCTCTCTCCCTATCTACCATCTATTTCTCTATAATTTATATTTTAGATCTTTCAATCTACTTATTTATTTGATTCTCAGGCTTGTTGCAAAAAATGTAAAGTGGCTTGTGTTAAGTCATAAAAGTTAAAAAGACAAGAAAAACTAAAGGAGGACAACTATTATTTTTATGTTCAATTAATTTAAAGTGGTATTACAACTAATGTATGGGGTATTTTGAGTTAAATTCATTTTAAAAATGTAGGAGTCACTAGAGAGTATGAATTGGGGAAAATAATTTACCCTGGTAAATTCACACATCCATGAGGCAACAGACCTGGGAGTAGAAATCATATGTTTTCCCCTCTAAGTGCACTTGGGAAGCTGCAGTTTAATTCTGGAATCCCTCACTTCTGTCAAATGCATATCCTGTTTGTGTCTCATATCCTGAATAAAGCTGATTACATAACCGGGCCTCCCTGGCAGGTGTGAAACTATTTTTAGGGAAGATGTATCATAGCTTAGAAGTAGATTCAAACAAACAAACATGTAGGTTATGCACCTCCATTGAACAGGTGAGGCTGACTGAATTTCTTCCTCAATGGATGTATACAACACAAGAAATAATTGAACTGTGGACTGTTGTCTGTTTAGAGAACAAGTGAATCTTTCTCCTTGTTGGTAGAGGAGGAGGTAATATTTCTCTAATGAAAAATTTAAATAAATTTATGTTTGGTGATGCATGATTTTCAAATTTTAGGTCCTGCACCAGATGTTGTTTCAGACAAAATCTATCAGATCAGCAAAACAATTGAGGAATATGCTATATGTCCTGATCTTCGAATCGACCTGTCTCGACTAGGAAGACAAGAATTTGACCTGGAGAACAAATTCAAACCATTTAGAGGTAATAGATTATGTTCTGAAGAAGTCAGAATAACTCTGTGGGTGAGTTGACTGGTTTCTGCAGGGCAGTGTACATGGGAAAGTGATTGAAGTATCAATCTTTGGAGTGACACTTGATAAATAGATACAATCTGAATGTAGTGTAGAGGAAAATGAGAACAGCCAAGATATTCAGAACTGGCAAGTTTCTAAAACCACTTTCCAAATTCTCCATCATTTTCCACATAGGGAAAGTTTCAGGGCTGACACTTTTTCATTGTTCCAAGAATAAGATGTGAATTGTGGAAAGTTGTCTTTGCTTTTCTAGCACTTAAGGTGGAGATGCCCAAATACCTTAGATAATAAATGGGAGACCCAACATGGTAGTGAGGCTGTAATTTCCCATGAAGATAAAACCATGCAGTTCATCTTGATTCAATGAACAATTACTGATTATCTGCTCTCTACCAACTCTGTGTTAGGAAATTTTACAAATTCAGTAAGTACCTAATGGATTTAGGCAAGTGGTTCAAAAATTAGAGAACCAGAATGATATTGTCAAAAATAGTATCCTGTGTCATTACATGAATAAAACCTCTGACATACTCAGATTACAACCTTTTATTTTATATTGCACTATATAACAGAATTACTGCCATTTATGTGCATATCATTTCCCCCCTCTTATTTTTATCTTGATATTTTTCTTTTTTCCTCAAAGTCATACAAGTAGCAATAAACCTAATATTTCTTTTTTTACTCATTTGGTATCCCTGTAGCTTAAATACAGTTAAGATGGTACCCATGTTTTACAAGTAATTTGACTTAGCTAAAAAGATGAAATACCTGGTTCATAGCAACATGGTATTGTACGGTCAGAAGAGCTTGAAATGAACTGTTCAAGGGTCACATTTTTGGGCCAACTCTTACATTTTTCTTGAAAGATTTTGAGTTAATTGTTTACTTATCAGAAATCAATGCAAAGCCATGTGATACTTACTGGAAGCAACGGAAGCCTGCTTTTATTAATCTAGTTGGGAGCATGTCAAATCAGTGTGTGTGTGTGTGTGTGGGGGTGTGCACACACATGTGCATGCACATGTACCCCCCCCCCCCCACTAGGTTTGGAAGAACTGGGCAATAAGATGACTGAGAAAAATCAGGCAGTTCCATCAAGAAAATGTTTTATTGATTGATTGATTGTATCTTCACAATTTTATTTAGTTGTTCAGGAGACCAGGTTTTTGATGAACTCAGATTCATGTCCATTGCTTCAGCCACATTGCTAATTTGATGAGTTTTTTAAAAAAATGCTATGGATACCAGGAAGTGGTAGAGAGATTCCCTGGCTCCCCAAAAGCATGTGCACATAATTGTTTGGGATAATTGTTGTGGTATGTTCTTGCTGTTTTAAATGTTGAGCAGGGCTTAGGTTAATTGGAAACAAATAAATCCTTGGCATTTCACCTTAAAGGATCAAGAGCATGAACTTTGTGGAGTGAACTTCTAAATTTCACTGAATTTTATTTGTTTTCTTGTTTTTTACATTTCTGTTTGGTACTATGTGTTATCTGCTCTAAATACAAATGTATTTAGGCAAGTGGTCCAAGAATTAAAGTACCAGATTGAAATTGCCAAAAACATTATTCTATATTTTAGAATGAGTAAAATTTTTACTATATTCAAGACATGACTTTTTATTTTATAGATTAATATTTTATTGTGGTTATACTAGAGGCCTGATGCATGAAATTCGTGCAAGGGGCTCCGCCCTTGCAGCCCCTCACAGCCTTGGCTTCGTCCGGAAGGTTGTCCAGATGGTCATTCTGCTGTTTGGTCTAATTAGCATATTAGTTCTTTATTATATAGGATATATATATAACAAAGTTTATCATTTTAACCATTTTTAGGTGTTAAGTTCATATAGATTAATTTTTAATTAATTTATTTTAAGGATTAGTATCTTCTCCCTGTCAAAATGTGATTAAAAACTGTGTTCTTTAAAAGTAATGACATTATATTTGAATGGACCTACATAGTACATTGATCTAAGTGTAAGGAAAAATAATTTTGCATATTTGACCAGAGGAAGAGAGTTTCATGTTACATATTAAAATCTCTTCCATTAAATATGGCATGTGTGTTTACTGAAAATTATTAAAGGAGGATTGCTAATATTCTTAGTGCATGTTTAGGTATTTCAGGATTCCAAAGAAGCATTTGTTTGAAAACTTTGAAAAACAACACATGTAAGTTTCAGAATTAACGAATTTAAAGAGTTAGGCTCATGAACAAAATCTTAGTGTCTAAAAGTCAAGTAGGAACTTTTCTAGGATAAGTACTTTCTGAGTATTATTATGTAACTAGAGGCCCGGTGCACAAAAATTTGTGCACTCGGTGGGGCGGGAGAGGGGGTCCCTCAGCCCGGCCTGTGCCCTCTCGCAGTCTGGGACCCCTCAGGAGATAACGACCTGCTGGCTTAGGCCTGCTCCCGGGTGGCAGAGGGCAGGCCCAATCCCTAGGTGCAGCCCCTGGTCGGGCTCAGAGCAGGGTCGATTGGGGAGTTGGGGCGCTGCCCCCTGTCATGCACAGAGCAGGGCGGATCAGGAGGTTGCGATGCCACCCTCAGTCATGCTCAGGGTAGGGCTGATTGGGGGGTTGGGGCACCGCCCCCTGTCACACTCAAGGCAGGGTCGATGGGGAGGTTGCAGCGCCACTCCCTGTCACGCACAGAGCAGGGCCCATCAGGGGGTTGGGGCTCCGTACCCTGTCACGCACAGAGCAGGTCCCATGGGGGGGGGGGTTGGGGCGCCGCACCCTGTCACACACAGAGCAGGACCAATCAAGGGGTTGGGGCGCTGCACCCTGTCACACACTGAGCCGCAGGGCAATTGGGGTTGGGGAGCTCCCCCCTATCAGGCACAGAGCAGGGCTGATCAGGGGGTTGGGGCGCCTTCCCCTGTCACGAACAGAGCAGGGCGGATGGGGAGGTTGTGGCCCCGCCCCCTGTCACACACAGAGCCGCAGGGTGATCAGGGGGTTTGGGCGCTGCCCCCTGTCACGCTGATCCCGGTGCTGGGAGGCATATTACCCTTTTACTATATAGGATAGAGGCCTGGTGCACGGGTGGGGGCCAGCTGGTTTGCCCTGAAGGGTGTCCTGGATCAGGGTGGGGGTCCCCACTGGGGTGCCTGGCCAGTCTGGGTGAGGGGCTGAGGGCTGTTTTCAGGCTGGCGGGTGAATGAAGCTCCCAACCGCTCCTTTTTTCTTTTTGTTTTATTCTGGGCCAGCTTTAGCTCTGAGGCTTGGCTCCATCTCTTAGGCCTCCGCTGCTGAAAGCAGGTATCTGGTTTGTTTGGGTTCTATAATCGAAACACTGTTTCAACTCCAGCTCTGAGATCCCAGCTGGCTGAAAGCAGGTTTCTGGGGTTTTGTTTAGCTTCTATATTTGTAACAATGTTTCAAACTGCAAGCTCAGAGGCTGGCATGGCAGGCGGGGAACATTGGAGTCCTCCGTCACTGAAGCAAGCAAGCCTCATGTCAGTTTCAAGCTGCCTGGCTGCTGGCCGCCATCTTGGCTGGCAGTTAATTTGCATATCACCCTGATTAGCCAATGGGAAGGGTAGCGGACGTATGGCTAATTACCATGTTTCTCTTTTATTAGATAGGATGATCACTAAGTTTGAAAAATGTAATGTATTCTGGTTTTATTTATTTGTCAAATAAATGGAAAAGACGTGTTTTGGATTCCTGGTCATTGGTTGGTGTTGGACACTGGAGTACATTTGTGTTTGATGAGGATTTCTCATATCTGGCATTCACCCTTGAATTGGCACTAGATTGGGCACACAAGAGACTTCACACAAACTCAGGAATATATCCCTCATCCTTAATTTCGAACCTGAGTCTGTTTGGCACAATGGCATTTGGAAAATAGGAGTCACTGCTGAAGTCACTCCTTGATTTGTTTCATGCCAGCTGAGTCATTCTTTGGCCAACCCCATAGGAGAGCCCACTGAATATGCCAAGATGCCTTTCAGCACTGAGGTGGGCGTAGTTTTTTGGGGGAGGTGGTAGAAGCAGGACACAGTTTTAACTACTTTATTCTTGTGGTTGATTTTTCACTTGCAAAGGAGAATTTAAAACTTGATACTATTTACATCCATGTAACCTGAAAAGTTTATAGCATCTTAATGTGTCTTAATTTGTGATTTTGTCTGTAAATGGACACTTGGCTTCCCACATAATGTGTGGGGTTATGATGGGATTATGATTAGAGATCCATATATTAGGGTAGTAATTCATTTTTATACTTCCAAGTCTTCTTCATGGTCACAGTTTTCCTTTGATTTTTTATCCTTAGTGGAGATAGTGGACCCAGTGGATATCTATCTCAATCTCCTTCGGACCATCTTTGACTTTAATGCCATCAAAAGTTTGCTAGCTGGGCCTGGCCAACTGAAGATCCGAGTTGATGCTATGCATGGAGGTAAGCTTGGGGGCTTTTACCATTTGGTGGGCAAGAAATGTTAAGGAGACCTTGACCCATGTGGGGTTTCTGGTATTATGAGGAATGGTGCGTTTGTAGGTATTCATATAACATATGTATTTTCAGTTATTTGGAATGCTCTGGTAAACTTCAGGGCTCTAATTCCTTTGTTTGATACAAATGAAAACAAAGCTTGAACAAATAAGTCCGCTGTCACACTGTGTTTGCTCCTAATAAGGTAGATCTGCTCTACCTGGTTTTAGGAGGGTGCCTTATGTACTAGGTGACCTGTGGGGACCAGTGGCACACAGTCTTCCTGATCATTGAACCCAGTGTTCCATGAGTGTCCCTTGTGTGGGTTGTGTGCACCCTCCTGTTGTAGATGAGCCTTGATTGCTATTGGCACATCAGTGGGTGAGGTTAACCCTCAGGCTGACTGGCTGTGAAGACTGGCCATGACCACAGGGTATGTATGAGCTGCTGTGCTCAGGCTGACCCTATAGAGTGGGATTTGCCCCAGTGGGCTCTGGTGCCTGCCGAGACCACCGTTTGGGGGTGCTGCTTGTGGAGTTAATTGGATAGTGCTTTGTTGTGGTCTGAAGCCAGCCACGAGGTGTGTTGGTTCTGGGGCCTCTTGGGAACTGCTCCAGTACAGGCCAAAATCAGCTGCTGCCTGTAACTGGCCTGGTGCTGCTGGTAGGAGATACAAAGTGATTCAAGGTTGGTAGCTAGCTACGTGTGCTAGGCCTGGAAGTGCGTGGGAGAAGCCACACTGCTAACCGTGGCGGGCTGCCACCAGCACCATGCCTGGGCCCACTCAGCAGAAGGCACAGGGCACCCTAAGCCCTGCCCACTGCCCATAAGGCTCAGCCACTGAAAGAGTCAGGCAGTATGAGGTGGATCCTGTTAATCTGGAAAATTATGCCCTTTTATTCTGGGAAATTATTTTGAATTACTTCTTGGATGATTTCCTTCCTTCCTTTCCTTCCTTCTTTCCCTCCCCTCCCCTCCCTTCCCCTCCCCTCCCCTCCTCTCCCCTCCCCCCCTTCCTTTCCAGAATGGCTGTTGTTTAGATATTGGACCTATAGAACTGATATTCTCATTATCCTGTTCTCCACCGCCCCCCCCCCCCTTGCCCGCATCACCACCATCCATTTATCTTCTCTTTATTTTGTGATACTTTCTTGGAAATTTAATCAACTTATCTCCAATTTCTTCCATTAAGTTTTTCAATCCCATTATTACATTTTTAATCTCTCCCAATTGTTTTTGTTTTCCAGATAATTTCTTTTTAAAATAGCTTCTTATTCATGTTTCATGAATGCCATATTTTTTAAATAAGTCAGGTTTGCTGAGGTATAATTTATATATATGCAGCAAAACTTATGCCTTGTAGGTATACAGTTAGATGAAGTTTGACAAATATAAATAGTTATGTAACCAATATGACAATCAAAATATAGAATATTTCCCTTCAAAAAATACCTCTGTGGCCCTTTGAAATCAAACCCAGCCTCTAACACTTAGCCCCTGGCAATCACTCATCTGCTCTCTGCCTACATAATTTTGCCTTTTTCAGAAAGCCCCATGTAATATGTCACTTTTTTCTTCAGGCTTCTTTCAGTCAGCATAAGGTTTCAGAGATGCTTTCATGGTGTTGTGTGTATTAGCAGTTATTCCTTATTTTGACTGAGTAGTTGTGCATTGTAGGGTAGTACTATTTGTTTATCTATCACCAGTTCATGTAATTAGGGTTATTTCTAGGTTTTGGCCATTATAAACAAAGCTGCTACAAACATTTGTGAACAAGTCTTTGTAGGGAGATAGGATTTCATTGTCTTGGATAAATACCTAGAAACTGCCCAACTATTTTCCAAAGTGGCTGTATCATTTATATTACCAGGAATATATGAGGGCTCCAGTTTCTCTGTGTCCTTATCAATGCTTAGTATTGTTAGTCTTTTCAGTGTTAGCCATTCTCACATAACTTGTTGATCTCTATTAGGATACTAGAGGCCCGGTGCACAAAAATTTGTGCATTGGAGGCAGGGGCAGCCTGGCCTGCCCCCTCTCACAGTCTGGGAGCCCTCAGGGGATGTCCTACTGACAGCTTAAGTCAGTCCTAAGCCGCAATCTGGCCTCCCTCTGCGGTAGGCTACCATGCTGATCAGGGGAAGGCGCTGCCTCCATCACCCTGCTGCTACTGCCACTGCCGGCCATGGTGGCTGCAAGGCCTAAGCCCTGGGCCTCACAGCTGCCGGAGCTCATGGCTGCCTGAGCCCCAGGCTTCGCAGCCACTGTGGCTTTGTCTGGATGGACGTCCTCCCTAATTAGCATATTACCCTTTTATTAGTATAGATTACTGACACATATTTTAGAAGTTTTCTTCTCTGTATAGTTTCTGTTTCCTTCAGATTGCTCTTTACTCTGTTTTAGTCTCATGTTAAATGCATTCCTCAAAAGTTTGGTGATCCTTGGCTCTCTGACATGTTTAGGAGTGAGGCACTAAAAATCTGTTGGGCTCTCTGAGCCCATGTGTGGAGCTTATCCTCCGTGGACTTTAAGGCCTTCTGTCTGGGCTGTTTTGTTCTTTCCAATTAGGCTGGTCATATCCACAGGAAAGGATCTTTCAGGTTCTTTCCTTAGTGTTATCTGGCCAGAGGAAAGAAAGCTTCTCTTTCTAAATAGTTTGAGTAATATTTCTGGGTTTGAGCCTCACTGCCTAGCTATGTGCCCATCTCTGAATCATCATGCTGGCAGAGGAATGAAGGACACTGATTGGGCAGATCTCAGTCACCTCCCCAGCTTTTGGAGAAGTAGGACTTAGCCATACCCAGGTCACATGAACTGAGATGGGAAAGGGGTAAGCTCTTCCAAGGAAACCCAAAATGTTGCTACTAGAGGAAGGGGAAATGAGTGCTGGGCAAGAAAAATCAAGAGCTGCCTCACTATTTGAGATTTGTATTATATTAATGAAGAATAAATGGAAAGCAATCCTTTTCATAAATTTCAGCTAACAGAATTACCTGCTGGTCTCCAAACATGCTGTGTATTCTGTCTTAGGCTCTATTTCCTTACTGATAATGTTCTTTTCATTTGGATGGCATCTCGTTCCTCACCCCTATCAAATTTATGTTCTTCCTTCAATTCCATGCAGAAATGCTGTCTCCTTCTGGAAGCCTTACCTGTGGTCATTATTTTTCTTAAGCCATTCGATATGATGATTTTATAAATACGCATGAAATGTGCTTGTCTTACCATTGTAGTTGCTCACCTGTAGATTTGACTCATACCACTACTAGGTTAAGAACCCAGCAATGCAGGAACCATGTGCTTTGAGTCCCTTAAATATGATTCCCTCCATTTCTATGGGAATTTCATGTTAGGCAATCCATAAATAATGTGTTTAACTGGAAAACTCTATTTATCAGCATTTATTTTATAAAATGTGCTTAGTTTTATATGCTTCAGTGGTCTACAGTGTTTAATTATACACTTGGCAAAGTTACAACAATTGCAGAGATAAAGAACATCGCTAGAGCCTTTTAGTGCTTTTGCATATATTTAGCTAAAGCTTTTAATACATAAAAAGCAAAAGACAGTGAATCATTATTAAATAGTTGATTTCTTTCTAACAAAAGTTTGGAAAAGTTTTGGAGAAAAGTTTCATGTAACTGGATTATTGAATAGATCTTCTCTGTGCCTAACAAGCTAACTGGCATGTAGTAGATGCTCAGTGAATAGTAATTGATGTAAATATTATTCTTGTGTCTTGAGAAAGCTGGTAGAATTTATATATATTTTTTGTTACTAAATAGTCATCCTTGTTCTAATAAAACACTCTTGGTGGTGGTGGTGATGGTGGGGGTTCTGCAAAGATTTTACATTGCTGTGTATCTTTTTTTAGTTATGGGACCCTATGTGAGAAAAGTCCTGTGTGATGAGCTAGGAGCCCCAGCCAATTCTGCAATAAACTGTGTTCCCCTGGAAGATTTTGGTGGGCAGCATCCTGATCCAAACCTGACATATGCAACGACCCTTCTGGAAGCTATGAAAGGAGGGGAATATGGATTTGGAGCTGCATTTGATGCTGATGGGGTAAGCAGAAATGTTTTTTGCCTGCTGACCCTTTTGCCACGTTAATGAACCAAGCATTGGAAACCAGAAAATTAATGAACCCATCTGGGGCCGACATGTATGGGGCATATGAACTCTAACTAGAACTGTGTCTGCTCTTCTGTTTAATAGGTATTGCAACTTAGCCATTACTGTTCTTAGTTCCCGGTAAACATTATATTATGAAAAGGTTGTTTCTTTTAAAAAAATATTCATGCAATAAATCTTTATTTATGGCTGGTTTTGTTGAAAGTACCATGTTAAGGAACCAGCTGGTTTAGCTGTCACCCCTGTTTTCCATTATGTTTGGGGGACTATGTGAATTAGGATATGGAGGCTACTGAAACCTGAGGTAGCCATCCACATTTCAACAGGTGTGACACATTCTTAGTTGCGTCAAGATCTTGGGGCCTACAATATTCAGGGATTTAAAAGAAGGTTTCCCATGCCCTCTTTGGCCTCATTCAAGTTGTTTTAAATATATGATGGCAGTAAAGTGGTGATTATGGGAGTGGGCTGCTAGTAGCAGTTGCATCTGTCTGATCATTTTCATACATTCTTTCCCACAGGATCGTTATATGATCCTAGGCCAAAATGGCTTCTTTGTGAGCCCTTCTGACTCCCTGGCCATCATTGCTGCCAACCTCTCTTGCATTCCGTATTTCCGTCAGATGGGAGTCCGAGGGTTTGGGAGGAGTATGCCCACCAGCATGGCCCTGGACAGGTAAGCAAGGATATCATTGTGAAAAACTTCATGGTAGGCCCTGATATCAATGTTTGCTTTCCCACTAGCGATGACTCATTCTTCCATACTCTGTTGGGAACTTGTGGAACTTAGAGACAAGTTCCTGGGTAGGAAAATGTAGAACCAGGTGGGCTGAATTTGATTCTTGGTCCTGTCACTTCTTAGTTGTGGGGATATGAGGATAATAATGGTATCATCCTTACATAGATTGTTATGAGGTAGGAGAGAGGTGTTTCATGTAAAACATTTAACAGAGTGCCTGGTACATAATAAATACTTCATAAATAAAACAATTAGTAATTAATTATTTAGTATTAAAACAATATGTAAGTGAGGTGTGAAAAGAACATGGGTTTTCAGGTCAGATAATATGTTAACCTGCTGGCTTGTATTCTTATTAGGTTTGTAAAAGTAGGGATGATCAATTATAGGTTTGTTGTGAGAAGAAATGAGATGTACCCAACAGATATTCACTTAGTATATCCAAGTGTTAGGTTGTTTTCTCCTAGCCCTACCCATCCATACCATCTTTTTTTTTTTTTTTACCTTGTCTTGTGAAACAAGGAATTTCAGAGTCTAATATTTTCAAGCAGCATATATTATTATGGAAGCAGTACTTGTTGGAAAGTTAGAAGACACAACAAATAAGTAAATGTAAACATCATATCCCTTTCCCTGAGTTACCTATGTTAATAGAAAATGTGTATTTGCTATAGGATCTCCTTCTATACATATATAATATACATAAGTAATTATAATCATATATAAATGCATAATATATAATATGTGTAATACATCATATAATTGCTTTTTGGTAATACCAAAAAGTGATTTGAAATGCCTGATAACTTGTTTTTCCTTTTCCATCAACAATCTTCAGCTTTGTATTAATATATTTTATGTCACCTAAAACCAAGATTATATTCACATTTCCCCCAGGTGTCCCCAAAATGTCTTTAATGGATTTGTTGCTCAAAGCAAGATCATACAAGACCATACATTGCATCTGGTTGCTATGTCCCTTAAGTCTTTTATAATTTAGCACAATCCTTTTCTCTTGTACTTAATGACAGTGATTTTTGAGGAGACCTGACCAGTTGTCCTGCAGAATCCAACCTTCTGGATTGGTGTGGTTATTTCCTTACGGTGTTATTCATTTATTCATGAGGTAAAATTTACATACAGTGAAATGAGTCATCTTAAGAGTACTATTCAGTGAGTTTTGGAAAATGTATTTTCCAAAGTCATTGCATGGGTTAGTAGTTCATTCCTTTTTGTTGCTGTGTAGTATACCAAGGGATGAATAGATCACAATGTATTTTTCCAGTCTCCTGTTGGTGGACATTTGGGTTGTTTTCAGTCACTAGCTATTGTGAATTATGCTGTGATGAGCATTTTTATACAAGTTTTTTTTGTGGACACATCTTCGTTTTTCCTGGATAAATATCTAGGATTAGAATACTGATTGTAGGTTGACATATGTTTAATTTTTCAAGAAACTGCCAAACAATTTTCCATTTTTACACTCTTAATTGCAGTCTATGAGAGTTCTAGATGCTTTATATCATTATTATCATTTGGTGTTGTCTTTTTTATTTTAACCATCTGGTGAGTATAAGATGCATTTATTTCGGTTTAGATTTGTATCATCTTAATCTCTAGTGATGATGTGCTTATTTTCATATGCTTATTGTTCATTTTAGTAACTTAATGTATTTGCTCAATTAAAAAATTGGGTTGTTTGTCTTTTTGTTATTAACTTATAGAAATTCTTTATATATTATGGATAATAAGGCTTTTGTGAGATATATGTATTACAAATATTTTCTCCATGCCCGGTGCTTGCCTTTTCATATTCTTAATGGTATCTTTTGATGTGTATAACTTTTAAATTTTAATGAACTTTAATTTATTATGTTTTTCTTGTTTGGTTAGTATATAATGTTTTGTCCTCTATAAGAAATCTTTTCTTACCCCAAGGTCAGAAAGATTATTTCCTTTGTTTTCTTCTAGAATCATTGCAGTTTTAATTTTGATATTTTTAAGTCTTGATGATTTTGAATCAATTTTTGTGTGTGGTGTAAGGCAGGAGAAAAAAAGTTTACTTTCCCCCCATATCCATTTGTTATAACCCTATTTATTGAAAGGCATTTCCTTTTCCTTTGGTACCTTTGTTAAAAATCAGTTGATCATATATATGTGGGTTTATTAGAGGATTCTCTATTCTGTTCCATTGATTTATTTGTCTATCCTTATGTCAATATTACATTGCCTTGATTACTGAAGTTTTATTTATTTTTTTATTACTGAAGTTTTAAAGTAAATACTGCAATCAAGTGACTCCTCCAACACTTTTTCTTCTTTGTCCTTAAAAAAAAAAGTGTGTGCTCTAGGTCCTTTGCATTTCTGTATACATTTTAGTATCAACTTGTCAATTTTTACAAAAGCCTGTTTGAGATTTTGATTGGGATTGTGTTAAATCTATGGAGCAATTTGGGAAAAATTGCATTTTAATAATACTGAAATTTCCAGTCCAGGAATGTGGCATGTCTTTTAATTTATTTAGTTTTAATTAATTTCTTGTGCATACATTTGAGTTTACTTTTTCATACATATGTGTTGTAGTTTAGTGTAGAGGTCTTACCTAATTTTTCTTTAAATTTATTCCTGAGTATTTTTATATATTTTAATGTTATTGTAAATGGAATAGTTTAATGGATTTAATTGTCCAGTGTTTTGCTGCTAGTAATTAGATATACAACAAATTTTTGTAAACTGATCTTGTATTCTCCCAAAAGATGGGAAAATAATCACACACCTTTTGGATGTCCCTACTTTATTTCTTTTCCTCAGGTGATAGTGATATCAAGTCCATGATGATCCACCTCAGTTTAAAATTCTTGCCTAGCAGCACCAAAGAGAAGGATATATGATTCTATGTTGTTGTTGTTTTGTGTTGTGTTTTTTTTTCTATTTGCCTTTGCTTATGCCCTTTCTTTTAAAAAAAAAAAAAAAGTTTCAGTAAAACTGTAGAGAACAGGCAAAAGTAGAACCATCTTTAGAAACTAAGAACCCAGAATTATATACATCCTGAGTGTTATGTAAGTTAATTTAACATCATGTAGAAGTGTAGTTAATAATAACCTTCCACTTATACAGAATCTTATAATTTAGAATGTCTTTGATACATTTGATCTCACTTGATCTTTGCAATAATAGTGTGGTAATTGGCTAGGCATTACTCTCAACATGTTAAAGATGTCGAATCAAGTATCAGAGAGATTAAGTGACTTGCATAAGGTTGCACAGCTAATAAGAAAGGACCCAGGATTTGTAACTAGGTCTTCTGATTAAAAAATATATATTTTATTGATTTTTTTTTTTTATATACAGAGAGGAATAGAGAGTTAGAAACATCGATGAGATGATCAGCTGCCTCCTGCATACCCCCTACTGAGGATGTGCCCGCAACCAAGGTACATGCCCTTGACCGGAATCGAACCTGGGACCCTTCAGTCCTCAGGCCGACGCTCTATCCACTGAGCCAAACTGGTTAGGGCAGGTCTTCTGATTTAATTTGCTATTGCATCTGCCCAGTAACTACAACTTGATTAGGATGATCCCTGAAAAACCAATTGAGAATACTACCCAACTTTCCTGTGGGGTAGCCAGCAACTTTTCAAACCCTGGCCCCAGGAGAGGCTGGTTTCATTCTGACAACAAAAACCATTTGTCCTCTTTTCTTGTGGAAATTTCCCAGTAGTTCTTGATTTCACTTTATCCCCCTTCCCAATAAATCTGTTTCAGTCAGAAACCAGAGGCCTTGCTTTGAGATTTCACAAAGGACTTGTTCTGATATGTAAGTGACCATTTAAAAGGATTATTCATGCTTGCTGGTTGAGATTCAGAATTCTGTGGGGCTCTGATGTGGTGATTTGTTTTGGGTATTTGATCTGTTGTGTAGCTCCCAGGTGGATGCTCATGATGGACACTTTCTAAGCTTCTTTCTTCCTATGTAAAATAAATGCAGTTTCAAAATTTTAACAGTGGTTTCCTATGTAGGTTATTTTTAAAACATTAATAAAGTCAGGAATGTGCCCAGAATTGCCAGGCACTGGAAGAACGACAACTGAGTAGTTGGGAAACATTAAATGGTGCATTTGCCTAACCTCCTGGAATTCCAGAATAAGGGGGGCCCACACCCTTGAAACTGATGAATTATTCAGACAAACTTTTATTGTTAACAGATAATCATTGTTCCCTGAGGAAAGACTTTCAGTGTCTTTCACTTCTACCTTTACAGTGTCTTTCATTTCTACCCTGTGTCACAAAAACAAAGATTCCATTCACACAGGATAATACAGTTTCAGCCTTGAAAATGACATTCTTTTGGGGCTTTGTCATTCTGAATATGTCTGATTTTTGGTTGCAGATGAGTCTATATTGCTGAAATCATTTTGGTTCAAATGATTTGAGAAGTAAAGCACATTCAGAATAAATTTGTGGCCTGAGGCCTATC
Organism: Myotis myotis; assembly: GCF_014108235.1. Lineage (NCBI taxonomy): Eukaryota > Metazoa > Chordata > Mammalia > Chiroptera > Vespertilionidae > Myotis > Myotis myotis. The sequence continues at coordinate 43,076,221 of NW_023416316.1, read as the reverse complement.
TCCACCCCCCGGGGATGTATTAAATAATCCTGTGTGTTATCTTACAATAATATTTATGAAGCGTCCATCTGTGCTTGGGGCTCTGCCAAATGCTGTGTAAAACAAGGCAAACACATGCAGACTAGAGCCCTCATTAGAGATATTTACAGCCTCAAAGAAGCTAGCATCCTTGGATATACTGCAAGGGAGCCAGATCTAAAATGTTGTTTTGACTATAAGGGAGGCAACACAAATATATATGGTGGTGAAGGGAATCAATGCTCTTCTACCTTGTCTTTGCTTTTTGTGCTACCCCTGTTGTTCACCACTTACACAAGAATTATTTATGAAGGGATTTTTGTGTCCTAGACATAGTCCCTTGATCTGGTGGAACTTAGAGTCATGGAGAAGACAGACAGTAACAAGTAAAGAAATATATATAGATATTTGTAATAAGTAAAAAAAATATATATAGATAGTTTTGTAATTGTAAATTGTAATACATGCTCACGGGAAATGAACTTGATGCAGTAATAACTGGTGGTATGGAACATCCTGCTTAAATGGAGTAGCCAGGGAAGGATTCTCTGCGGAGGTTATGGGCAGGAACCAAGCATCAGAATGATGCAGCTGGGCCTGGGTATGTTGCTGAGTTCAGAAATGGCCGGTAACACATGTGAAAATACTTATTTTTCAGAATGTAGTCTACAGCTATTTGTTACAAACCCTCAGTCTGAAATATGTACTGTAGCTTTATCTTGAACATATTTAGCTGGTCTTTGGAATCCAGACAGTGTTAATCCTGCAAGCATGTAAGTATTGACTGGTCTGTGATGACCTCCGTCCTTACTGCATCCTTTAGATCTGTGCTGTTTTGTCTCTAAGATCAGTCATGCCAGACTAAGGTAGTGGGAGAAAGATAAGCTAATATTTAATTAGCCTCTCCATACATTGCTTTTGCTACAGGATGTGAATTATTTTGCCATAGCAGAAAAATATGTTCAAGTGTATCCTGTATTAAAAATTTTTTCAAAGGGGAAAAAACAAATACATTTATCATAGGAGTTACTGCCCTGAAATTCTCTGTAGCCAATTTAGTCAAGGTCAAGGCAGGAAAGAGATGGCACCATCAAAAGGGGTTTACTAAAAATAATTCAATAATAGTAACTTAATAATCTGGTTCACAGAAGTATGGGCAAAATTTAAAAAACTTACGCTATACTTTAGGACTCATAATCGCAGAAAGCTGTTAATTCTCCTAGGACTCATTCTCTCTTGCCTGCTATGTTGGCCAGGACTCTGCCATTGTAATGTCTCTAGGAAGGCATGGTTGTTGTCAGGGTGTCCAGCACCCTATTCTCAGCCCTCCCACTGATGCAGCCTCCTGGGCCTGTGCCAAGGCACTGTGGCCATGGGGGGAACCAGCTAGTGCTGGCAGAAGCCGAAGCCCTTAACACCACCCTGGGGGAGTGGGGATGAAAGACCTTTTAAGCAGGGATTTCAGTGACATGCAGTCTAGAGCACAGAACTAAGTGACATGCAGTTGCTCTCCAATGGGAACATTGACTTCATGGCCCACCTTTATTCATATTCTCAGTTTCAGTTTTTAGAGGGTCCATTTGGTTAAATAACCTTCTTTTGTCCCTGTGACTTAACATATTTATACAATTTAAAAATCAATCCCATTCATTAGAAATAAGGCGAGCCCCCAACACCAGGGGTCCTGGCAGCACACCAAGGATACTCGAGAGCCAGACAGCAAGGCAGAGATCTTTACTCATGCAGGAAGGTGCACATGCACAGGGCCTGGCAGCACACACCCTGAGCAGCTGTCTGCTCAGTCTTTTATGTCTGACGCCCGTCATCTGTCCCTCACTCTTAATTGGTCAGAGTTTAGGCTCACAGTCTTGTGGGATTGGCTAATTTAAAGGAAAAAGGGAGTGGTAGATCTTTGCCATTTCAAAATGGCGGCCCCCAGGGGAGCTGCAAGTCAAAATCGCGAACCAAAATGGCAGTTGCCTAAACTCCCTTCTTTGACAGAAAAGATTACTTGTTTATTATCACACATTTATTGTTGCAAAGAGCCATGAGGTAACTCTTTGGTTTGGGCTGATAAAAATGTTCTATATCTTAATTATGGCAGTAGCTACACAACATAGTTATACAACTATATGCATATATTAGAGGCCCGGTACATGGATTCATGCACCAGTGGGGTCCCTTGGCCTGGCCTGCGGGAATCGGGCTGAAACTGGCTCTCTGACATCCCCCAAGGGGTCCCAGGTTGCGAGAGGGCACAGGTCAGGCCAAGGGATCCCACCTGTGCACAATCTAAGCTGGGGAGGGACACGGAAGGTTGGCCAGCCGGGGAGGGACGCGGGAGGGCTCCAGGGCGTGTCCAGCCCATTTCGTTCAGTCCTGATCGGCCAGACCCCAGCAGCAAGCTAACTTACTAGTTGGAGCGTCTGCCTCCTGGTGGTCAGTGTGTGTCATAGCAACTGGTCGAATGGTCAAACGGTCCGAGTGACGATCAGCACATTAGGCTTTTATATATATACTAGAGGCCCGATGCACAAAATTTGTGCATGGGAGGGGGGTCCCTCAGCCTGGCCTGCACCCTCTCCAATCTGGGATCCCTTGGGGGATGTCCAGCTGCCTCTTGCAATCTGGGACCGCTGGCTCCTAACCGCTTGCCTGCCTCCCTGCCTGCCTGATCGCCCCTAACTGTTCCCCTGCTGGCCTAATCACCCCTAACTGTTCCTGCCTTGCCCCACACCCGGGACCCAGGATTCCCTCCCTCTGGCCGGCCACAGGCACCCAGGACCCGGGCCAGCTTTGCCCGGGCCAGTCACAGCCGCAGGGGACCGTGGGCGAGTGGCTTTGCCAGGGCTGCAGCCGCAGGTGCCCGGAACTGTGGGGTGGGCAGCTTTTCCCTCTCCTGGGCTGCAGCCTGGCTGGCCCCCATTACTCTCTCCCCAGTATTGAGTGTCTAAGCTGTTATGACATGATGGACATTTGCATATTAGCTCCTTATTATATAGGATACTAGAAGCCTGGTGCACAAAAATTTGTGCACTTGCGGGGGGGCAGGGGGTCCCTTAGCCCTGCCTGTGCCCTCTCACAGTCCAGGAGTCCTCAGGGGATATCCTACTGGTGTCTTAAGCTGCAGTCTGGCTTCCCTCAGTAGGAGGCGATTGGGCCAGCCTATCAGGGCACGGCGCTGCCCCATCACCCCACTGTTACTGCCTGGGCTCCCTCTGCGGGAGGCGATGGGACGGGCTGATCGGGACGGTGCCAGCCCCCCCCATCACCCCTCCGCCGCCACTGGTCACCACCCCCCTCATCACTGTTCCCTCCCTCTGCCCGCTGGCACGTGCCTTGGTTGGCCTGACCCTGCCCCCCGCTGACTGGTCACCCCCTGCCGACTGGTCGTTCAGTCGTTTGATCAATTTGCATATGCTTTTATTATAAAGGACTAGAGGCCTGATGCCCGAAATTCGTGCAGGAGTAGGCCTTCCTTCCCCCAGCTGCTGACACTGGCTTCCCTCTGGCACCCAAGTCCTGGGCTTCCCTCGCAGCCCCAGCTTCATCCGGAAGGTTGTCCAGAAGGAAATCTGGTATAATTAGCATATTACACTTTTGTTATTATAGATATATATAGACACACACACACACACACACACACACACATATATAGTCTTGACATATAAATTGATGAATTTTATTTTATATAAATTATACCTTGGTAAAAGTGATAAAAATAATCAAAATCTATTTAAGCACAAAACAAAGCATCTCCCTTTATGACTGGTTTCAGGAATCCTCCTCCTCCCTGAATAACTAGTTCCCAGCCTGGAGACTTGCGTTGACTAGATCGTCAGTAAACGTCCAGGTTCAGTGGAGCTGGGTGGCTTTGGAGCTGCTGCCCACTTTCTTCCTCTCTGCGGTGACCCAGAGCATCAAGTTACTCCCTGCAGTCTTGTCCTCTTTGAAAAATACGTGTAGAGTCAGAGGCTCCAAGATTCCAAGGTCATTAGCCAACTTATTGGTGGCATAAAAGATACAAGGAAGATATGATAGCCCAGCATACCTCTGAAACATAATGCTTGGCCAGGCTGCCAGGTAAGCTTGGCACTCAACAATGCTTTTAATTGAAGGAGGATAATGATAAATCATCCTAGGCCTGGGGATCTTTCTGGAGTAAAAGAGCATGCACTTTGAGTCTATGCTTCATATTTTAAAGTCAATTTGGTAACTCTAACAACAAAAGGAAAATTTTTAAATGAGTTTTAAACCCCAGCCTTACAGGGTGGTGTTCAGCTAGGCCTGCGGGAACACTGCTTAAATGATTGCTAAATATCCTTGGTTTCACTTCACCCATCAGGCTTAAAGAATAGTATCTAAGAAAGATGCACAGGGTGAATCAAGAAGCTGCCCCAAAGTTTTGCCTGCTCAGAAAATAGTAAGAGGATACATGTATTTTTGTTTACAGTGAACTCTATTGTAATATCTTGTTCGATTTTCACACAAACCCTCAAGTATTTGAATTGGTTACTATTACTGTATTGACATTCTATTTATAGAGAAATTATGATATTGAGAGGTTAAGTAACTTGCCTAAGGTCACACAGTAAGAAAGAAGCAGTCAAAACTGGTACAGTGATCTGATTCCAATCCTTATAATTTCTTTACTGTTCCTTATTGTTGAGAGCAGGAAAATGTTCTGATTGTACCTTGAGTGAAGTCACTAGTGTGGGTTGGTGTGTGTGGGGTGGAGTGGTGGGGAGAACTTACATTGCCTAAAAGGTGGTGTATGACATCAGACAAGCATAATTAATTTTAACCCCAAGGTGTTATGCAATTTTGACCTTGAACATCACTACTTTAGCAAAGCTCTGGAAGAAGTAAGTGGTTTGCTGGCTTTGACATAAAATTTCCAGGAAAATGTTGACTTGGAGTTCAAGGTAAGATGTGCATTTTATAGCCTTGCCCCAGGATCTGCTTGAGGTAGTTAAGATCACTAGCAGCGGCTAGCAGCAGCTGGGCAAAAAGCATTTATCAGGTTTCAGCAGCTCTTCTCTGTGACATTCTGTGTAAACTGGGTTAAGCAGATACGATTCCTTCACTCTAAGAGTTTTTAATCTCAGAGTACAGTGATGACCAGAAACATGAAAGGTACCGATTAAGTACAATGGTTTCCTTTAGTAACTAATGTGTTAGCAGTTGGATTTAAATAAGATGCCCATGCTTAGGGACAAAAAAATGAAAATAAATCTTGTTAGGCCTTGTCTAAGGTGAGGGTGGAATCAGACCGAGGGATCCATTTGTCTCATCTCTGATCAGGTTTCAGCCTGAGGTTTAAATTTGTCATCTGAAATTCCCAGACCTTTATAGAGTCCCTGATTGCATCAGTGGTTTGTTTTCTAGTAACTCACTCTTTGGTGACTTGGTGCCTGTATTTAAGAATGTATGATCTCTATCCAGGACTCACAGATATTGTATCAGTCAGGATCTTTGTGCTGCAAATGGGAGAAAACCAGCTGAAATGGGCCTAAATAATAAAAGGAATGTGTTGGCTCCCATAACTGAAGAAGAGTTGGCTGCAGGTGAACCTTGCTCCAGCTGCTCACATGATACTACCATTTGACCTGGAAACTCGCACTCTGCTCTGCCTTAGAAGATGTTACTCTAATCCTCAGCCTCCCTGCCCCTGGCTCTTCTGCTAGAGGACTATAACAGCAATCCTCTCCTTGAGGATTAAATGAGGTAATATATAGACAGTACTAAGAACAGCACAGCACAAGTCTACAGCAAGAACTCAATGAGGTTAGCTATTATCAGCAAATCGAAGGGTAGACAGTGGATTCTAATGACTGGTCTCCAGTTTTTTCACACTAAGGAACTGAGACTAAACCTTAATCAGTGGCTACACTTAGATCCTTTATCCTCTATGTAGATAATAGCAAGTGGGTGGTGCTTTTTGCTGTGGGTTCCTCACATTTCATAGTACAACAAAGCTTTTGGGAGAATATCTGTATTTGGTAGTTTTTCAGATTACTTTGTAAATCAGCAGTTCTCAACCTGTGGGTCGCGACCCCTTTGGGAGTCGAAGGACCCTTTCACATGGGTCGCCTAAGACCACCGGAAAACACATATATAATTACATGTTGTTTTTGTGCTTTAATCACTATGCTTTAATTATGTTCCATTTGTAACAATGAAAATACATCCTGCATATCAGATATTTATATTACGATTCATAACAGTAGCAAAATTACAGTTATGAAGTAGCAACGAAAATAATTTTATGGTTGGGGGTCACCACAACATGAGGAACTGTATTAAAGGGTCGCGGTGTTAGGAAGGTTGAGAACCACTGTTGTAAATAATGATTGTTAATTTTCTTTAGCTCTTTTGTATGTGTATAATGAATCTTTCAATTAGGGACCCAGGATTAGACCCATTGCCATTTGATTTTTTTGCCTTTTTATTAGTATTCTCTAAAATTGTTACAAATTAGAAGGTTTTTAAATTAACTTTATCAAGTGCTTCCCTAGAAAACATTGACACCATTGTAATTAGCTAGTTATTAATAAAAAAGGAGCAAACGGAAGTCCAGACATCATAGGTATGTCATTTGGGCAGCTTCACATTCCCCAGGGATCCAACAAAGGGAAGATAGACCCATGCCCAGTAAAGCTGGATGACACCTGGGAACAGAGGTCATTGGCCAGAATGGGTGTGGCCACTGCAAGTGTGCAAAAATTGGTATACTTAATCCTCTGAACAAAGAAATTCACTCTCTTGATTCCTCTTGGCATGCTTGGCTCATGGCTCATGCTTGGCTTCCTGGCATTCTCCCACGTGGCCCATGGCCATGCGGACCCACACACGCAATAGACTAATAGACTGCAACTAGCCTGAAGGTATACTTGACCCTGCTCCAGCATGGAAGGTTAACTTTGGACACTGGCTTTGATTTTAGCTCTAATGAAACCCCAGTTACACTTCTTCTATGACTGGATTAGGGAAAATGGGACTTTGGAAACCCGGGGTATGATTCCATAGAAATAAAGCTTTCTGTTGTGCCCAGATTTCAAGGTTCCCAAAAAGCCCATCAGGGAGCCAGCGAGTCCTATGCAAAAGCAAAGAGTCCTTCATTTCAAACCTAGGTTTGGCTCCCCTGCCCCCCCTTACTGGCGCAGCAGCAGGTGGCAGAGAGAGAGAAAACTCTGTGTGGAGAGAGGTTTTATAGGGGGTTGGGGTAAGGGGAGGAGAAAGGACTGTGGGCCCTGCCAATTGGCCAGGCGCGAGTCGGTGTCTCATTACACAGGATGTGGTCATAGTGATGGCGTGCACTTCCCTTGACTATCATTGGCCAGTCCAGAGAAATCCTGGGCGTGGCCAGCAGTGGCTTGGCTTCCGGGAAGAAGCCTTGCTGAGCACATGGCCAAGGTAAGATGGAGGGCATAGCCCTTACCCTGGGGCAAGGTGGAGGGTGTAGTCCTCGCCCTTTCACTTTCTACCATGTCGCATCTTCCCATTGTCGCATCTTCCCATGGGGACCTCCAGAAGTGCTTATTCCAGCAATACCCCAAGAAGCCCACTCCCACTAGCAACGAGGGAAGATGAGGCATGCTCCTCTCTGGTATCAATATTGTGCCCTTGAAGCTCCATTTCTTTAGAAAAATTATCTTTCTGAGAAAACATAGAGGGTTTCCCTTTTTTTCTTTTAAACCACATTGTGCCTGTCTGTATGCTGGCCAACCCCCATACAGAGCTCAAGGATTTTTTCCCTACCACTAATTCTGATGATAGAAATTTGACTTTGCATTATATACACATCCCATTAAAAGATGTAATGTGATTTGTGTGCATAATTTAAGCATTTTCCCATTTCAAAATCTGTTTAGTAGTTCAGCCAAAAACTAAAATAAGTAAAACGTACTCTGTGCTATATCTGTGTGTGGGAATGAAAAGACAGAGGAGAGATTTCAGAGGAGAGAAAAGTGGCTTTCCTTGTTACTCTGTTACTAATGTAACACTAGCTACTTCCTTTCTTAACATTAACATCTCAATCCCAATTTATTGTTGTAATGATTGTTTCCTGCTTTGATAATCACTTTTAAAAATTTATAAGCTCCTCTGGAGTCCCTTTATCTGCAAACGCATTAGCCAATTCCTGTGGTGCACTAAGGAGAGACTTGGGAGATGGAAGGGTGGATATTCCTTTGCAAATGGGGTTTATTTATAAGAATCTTATCAAAACAGGTGGGTGCCAGGAGCATGAGGAATTTGAGAATGAGAGCTGACTTATACAAGGCCGTTTGGATTTGTGGACCAACTTTTGGAGTAGGTTATAGACCAGAGGTTGGCTTGTGGCTCTGGGTGGGCCTGACATTGAGCCAGGTTGAGGCTGTGATTTGAGTGTGTGATCGTGTTGGTACATCTGACTTTACCACTGGTCATCATTCCTTTTCAAAGCCTGTATCTCCCCATCTAGAAGGGGAGTAGTCAGGGCTGGTATAGTGGTTCTTTTATACAGAGCTCCAGGGACCACATTCCTTCTTCCTTGCTGGGGTTCTTGATCCAGCATCTAGAAGGGTTCAGGAATCTGGAGAAGGCGCTGTGTGTAAATTAAATAAGAGTCCAGAAACTAAACATAATTTTGAAAGGCATTTGGGGGGCCAGAAGAGCTTGGCTAAAGAAACCAAGTTCTCTTTGTCTCAGGACCCCTTGCTCTTTATTAACACAATTTGTCCTAAGGCAAGGTAGATATACACATCAAAGGGTAAGGTTTTAGTATACAGAATCCATTGTCAGATTGGGGAAAATGCCTACGGCTGCTCAGGTGTTTTGGCCAGTAGGAGGCAATAACATGTAGATTGAAATGCCCTTAGCTGCCTGGCAATAAGCAATCATTTTATGCATCCTTTTCAGGTTTGAGGAAATGCCCTCAGCCATTTCCAGATGATTCAGCCCTGTTGACTTGCTGGAACTGGCTTCCAGCACTTCCTCATTGCTCTGCCTCCCTTGGGTGTAGCCCTTGTCTTCATTTTTCAAAATAGCAGGAACTCCAACCATCATGTCTACATTTTAGGCAGCTTCTGGAGCAAAGGATAAAGGAGGGTGAAGGGAATAGATATACTTTCTATTTACCTTTCAAAGATGTTCACTGGAAAATTGATATTTTTGCTTATATTCATTGGCCAGAACCTGCTGATAATGGCTACCCCTAGCTGCAAGAGAAGCTGGGAAATGGAGTCTTCATTTTGAATGGCTGTGTGCACCACTCAAAATTAGGGGTTTTCCTATCAAGAAAGAAGAGGAGAATGGTTATAGAAGGATAGCTGGCTGTCTGTGCCATAGGTTAGATGATGTTCTGAATATTGTAGGCTATGTAGCTATAAAATAGGTTTCTTTTTAATTTTTGACATGCTGAAATCTTTTGTTTGTTTCTTTAGACTAAAGAACTTAGGTTGATGACATAAACTCTGATGATGATGATATTAATGATAATGAGGAACAAGAGGATTTTTTATTTCTAAAATCAACTCTCAACCTAATCAGAAAAGTATTATTTTACCAATTTTACATATAAGTAAACTGATGCCCAGAGTAGGAGAAACACATGGACGTAACACTAGTCCTTACCTTTGGAGTCATGGCAACAAAAATTGGGAAGCAAGCTATTTGGGAAGGTAGTAAGGTGATTTTTTAGTAGCAAGTAACAGAAAACTGAACTCCAAAGGATATAAACAGTAAGGGAAAGGTGTCTCTCACATATTAAAACATCTAGAAAGCTAGCTCCAGTGCAATTGGGGTGGGGAGCTATGTCATTGCCTCAGCATTGTCATTAGGAGCCAGAATCTGTCATCCTCAGGGTGTGGTCTTTGTCCTTGGTGAGCATTCCTCATGGGAAGGTCCAGCAATTCTAGCTATTTGCTCCACAACTGACACGCTGTAATGGAAGAAAATGGACTGCCTTTTATTTATGTGTCTTCTCAAAGGTAAGGAAACCATTCAGGGCATATTTGTCCTGATCTATAATACATTCACGTTTGCCAAGGATAATTAATAAAGTCATGGTTTCGTTCAAGAGGAAATCAGCATGAATGGGTGAGCAACTGCCAGCACCTGCTAATGTATGTAAACTATTTTCCCACTATTCTAGATTTATGGGTGTTTCCCTGAAAATGCATTTGACATCCCTTGCTGATTACAGTTTGCTCACTTAATCATCAAGAAACATTTATTGAGTGCCTTCTTTGGGTTAGATAGTGTTATAAGTGAATACAATTCACCCTCTCCCTCAAAAAATTTATGATTTAATGAGAGAGACAGATATTCTGAGCAACGCTTACAATACAATGTGAGGAATGCCATAGTAGGCCATGAGCATGCAGAGAAGAACCACTTACCTTGACTTGGATCAGGATCAGGACTTGTGGCTGTAATGGAACTTCCTTCTCTCAGGTTCTGAACGAGCTTGTTGAGAACAGGTACCACATTTTATTTTTTATCTTTGTTTTTAATATAAATACAATGCTTTGACCATAGTAGTTGCTCAGTGTGATAAGCCGGGATGAGTCAGGTTAGGAAAAGAAAACATTCTGGAGCATACCATCTACTAGTATTGTGAGTAAAAAAATGTGATACAGTGTGATGACAGTATGTGCTTAGAATTCACAAACACCTGAGTCCAAGAGAGAGCTCTACCATGCTGTTTAAATGTAGGGAAGTCACTTAACCTCTCTGTGCCTGTTTACTCATCTGCCAAATGAAAATTAGAGTATTTAACCTCATCAGGTTGTCATGCAACTTTAATAGGCTAATACATGTAAAGTGACCAGCACAGAATAAGAACTCAGTGAATATTGGCTGTTATTATTACTTAATAACATAGAATACCTTATCTTTTATCTAAATCTTCAATTTTACTGAATTGTTTGTTGAATAAAGTACTTTCTTTAAATCAGAGTGTTTCTGGCAATTGGAAGGGAACCTTATACATGTTATGCTTCCCAATGTCTTAGTTGAGAGCCATAGAATTAACAGGCATTTATAGTCTGATTCTGACAAATAGCACATGCTAATATTTCCAACAGTCTGTTGACTCAGTGCTCTCCACTTCCTAAAATAGGAAAGGGTGCATTGTTGAAGAGTTGCCAATTTTTTTTTTTTCCACAAGGGGCTGGGTTTTCCTTAATTGATGAAATCACCCTTTGTTGATGAGTCCCATTTCCACAGGAATTTCTAGGTATTCTCAGGGCTCATGCTCTGGGTACCGCCCCAAAGGTATTTTTAAGCCAAGAGTGTCAACTGGTCATCGCTGCCACACACCAGAGACTCTTCTCTCCTCTAATTGGCTTCAGAGGCCATTTTCTTAATAGTGTCTTCCTCTTATAAAACTGTGTGCCACAGTCCATTTCTGAGAAGTAGTTTGTCAGAGCATGTTAAGTGTTTTGGGGCTAACTGACCTAACCACTGGAGCAGTGAGGTCAGGAGAAATCCCGTTGCATGGAACCCCTGGTCTCGCGTGTGGGGTGAAGAGATTGAGGATGCTGATGTGTTCTTTGGAGGGAGAGAGTCACAGTCTGACAGGAAACATCTGTTTTAATCTGCTCCAGTATCAACACAATGGCTGTGGTAGGAAACCTGTTGTTACTGTGTGGGTTTCATTTCTCAAGCCAGGGTTTGGCCTGAGATTGGCGCTGTTTGGACAGGCAGCAATGTGGTCCCATTTGTCAAAATACGGACATAGCAAGCAGCTTATTGGATAGTGTTCTGGGGCTATTTTTCTATTTAAAGGAAACCATTTTCTTTCTAAACCTTTGTGACTGTCTCTTCATTTCTCTCTTTTCCTTTGTGTTTTCTCTTTTCCTTTGTGTTTTCTCTTTTCCTTTGTGTTTTTTCTTTCTCAGCACATTTCCACCTGGGTGTCTGTTATGACTGAACACTTCTTAACCTTAATTCTGCATCCTCTCTCATGAGTAGGAATGGCTCCCCATGGATTCTCCTTATGGGTATCCAAATATCTGGGAAACAATTGTTTCTTACACTCACATATACTCACACTCACAACATTTTTGAGATTGTCATCTACCCCTTAAAGTATACCTGCCTCCTCTCCCCATCTTCAGCATCACTGCCTAGAATTAATTAAAGATGGTGTTTCTTTAGCTTTATGGAACTGATTTGCAGGGAAACCCGCCTCATTTTTCATTATTCAAAAGAGTATAGTTGTTAAAATTCGCCTCTGGAGAATTAAAGGAATTTAAAGAAATCTTATTATATCTGTGCATCTGTGTTACTAATCACTTAAAACTATGACACTGCTAATGAAATGTGCAGTGTGGATTCATAGTACTGAGCTCACATTACCTCCACAATCATTTTTAAATTCTAATATCTAGAATGCCCTAGCCATTATGTACAGCTATTAAAGGAACATGGGAGCTGATGTTCATAACAAAAACCACAGTGACATTCAGATAAAATCAAGGTTCTTTTTTCATTTAAGAGAAGAATACAGTAGATTGATTAATCAAGAGATATTGGCAAGGCCGTGTATTATATCATGGGAGTTCACTAACACCACCAGTTGAAATGAATGAATCAAGAAGCTTCCAAGTTATTTTTTATTGACCTTGGCAATGGGTCCAAATGAAAGACAATGGAAAGATCTCCAACTGATTATTTTATTCTCTTTTCCTCCTGCTTCCTATCTAATGACTTGAATGCATATGTGTTCCAGATGTTGGCCTCATCCCATGTGCACAAATTCATTTCCTTTCTTTTAACCAACATCCTCTGCCCTGGTCAGGCTGGTGTCTGTACTGCTCTGGGCCAGGTATTACGCACAATATGGAGGGCAGGTCCACAAGGAAAAGATAAGACACACTCTCTACCTTAGAGACTCTCCAAGCCCAGGAGGAGTAAGTAAACCAATGATCACAGAAATAATGGTTATAAGGTAGGTGACACAAAAAAGTGAGAAATCAACTTTGCTTAAGATTGGAGGATGCTGGGCAGAGATGACTTCAGAGAGGAGGGGCTATTTGAAAGTGTGTTGAAGGTCACATAGATTTGGAGAATAAGAATTTGTTGGCTAGACAGGAAGGAGAATTGAAAGGACACACCAGGGAGTAGATAAAAATCAATAAAAGGGTGTGAGGCACAATTTATCAAGGCACATAAAGAGACTGCCAAGCATGACTTTTCTGGAGCATTGTTTCAGGACTTATGGAGGCACACATAATAAAACAGTGGGAAACAGTGATGCTGGAAGAGTAACTGAGAGAAAGTCCCCATGGCATGTGCTGGGACCCGATCCTTCATGTAATGGGAAGCCAATTCTTCTCTGGACTTTCCCACATTCCCTGCAAAGTCTGTCTGGATGTATATTCACTTATTTGCCGGGCATTCAAGACCTAAACTGTCTGGTATCTAGTTGATTCTCACATGCAGATGGAAAACCTGGGCCAGATTGAAGTCTGAAGACCTAGAGACCTGGTTGAGCTCTGGGAAGTATGGGATGTACCTACAACCCTGAGGGAGAGGAACTGGAGTGCATGTTCTGAGAGGCAGTGTTCAGGGAGATGCTGAAGCTAAAGGCTGGCAGGTGGGTATACAAAAGGGCAAAGACCTGCAAGGGAATTCAGGGAAGAGCTTTAGACCACAGTTGGGAAGATTTAGAGCACAGTCTGCAACCTGGAGGAATCCTCTGAGCCACAGAATGTGGACAGCTGAAGCCAGCTGTGGGCTTGACCATGAGGAGAGAGGTTGCTGCTAGGGATAGAACCAACTTGGCGTACAACTAACTCGGAATCATTTCTCTAAAATGTTCCCTTCATTTTCATCTGGTTGGAATTTATTTATCCCTCCTTGGTAATGAAGAGCACTCTGTTTATGCTTTTAGTAATGATATTATGCCATGTTTTATGGTATATTTTTACATTTCTGCCTGAACTCTTGATCATAAATTTGTTAAGGCAGGGGATGTGTTTTTCTTTCAAATATCTGTCTATCTGTCTGTCTCTCTATCATGCCCTAAACCAGCGGTCACCGACTGGTGGTCCGCGAGGTTCGAAAGGCTGGCGACCGCTGCCCTAAACAGTATTTTAAACAGAGCATATATAAATACATAGATGCAATTTTAAGTTAAACTTAACTGATCAAATTTCATCCTATTTTAAGAATAGAAATTGTGTGTTTTCCATATCTAGCAACTATTCCAAAATAAGTTAGTATTGTTGAGATTTAAAAATGACTGGCTGAAAAAAATAAAAATAAAAATAAAAATGACTGGCTGGCTTAGTCTGTTCTGGCTGCTGTAACACAATACCACAGATTGGGTAGCTTGCAAACAACAGAAATTTATTTCTCACAGATTTGGAGGCTGGAAGTCTGAGATCAGGATACCAGCATGGGCAGGTGACAGCCCTCTTCCAGGCCTCAGACTTCTCATCATATCCTCACATAGTAGTAAGGACTAGGGAGCTCCTTGGAGTTCCTTTTATATATAAAAAAGCACTAATCCCATTCATGAGGGCTCTAAAGACCCCATTTCCTAATACCTTCACTGAACTGGGCATTGAGATTTCAATATATGAATTTGGTGGTGGGGGAGACAGAAACATTCAGACTGTGATATGCATGCTTATTGGAAGATGTAGAATCTGTATTGTTTCTTTCACAAATGCTCTGTTATTGGTTAGTCATTGACCTCCTGCCATCCACACATACAAAAAGAAAAAAAAAAAAAAAGGAAAGACCCTGCTGGGCCAGTGTTGCTCAGTGGTTGAGTGTTGACCCATTAACCAGGAGGTCATGGTTCGGTTCCTGGTCAGGGCACAGCTGGATTGCGGGTTTGATCCCCAGTGGGAGGCATGCGGGAGGCAGCTGATCGATGATTCTCTCTTATTGTTGATGTTTCTATCTCTCTCTCCTCCCTTCCTCTCTCTGAAATCAATAATAATAATAATAATAATAATAATAATAAAAACAAAAACAAAAAACCCCACCTGACTAGTAAGAGAAAATTCAGTATTAGGTATAGTGCTCTGAGCCTGATGGAGTCCACACAAGGAGTGAGAGTTTGCTCCTTTGGGATTCCTACAGTGTGTGATGAGAGTTGGTGTGAAACCCCTGGCTCCTTTTCCCCTCGGGGATTCCGAGGCATGTGTTTTCATGGGTGTCTATGCAGGAGGAGGTTTCAGTCATCTGTTGTCGTAACTGCCTTGAGAGCCCACCTTTATTAGTTTTCTTCTCTTCCTCCTTTCACTTCCCTTTCCCTACCAGAGCTCTCTCCACTCTCCTCATCTCCCCACTGACCACCTATGTGCACTAGAATCCTTGTTTCCCAATTCAAGTCTGCTCCTGGGGAACCCAAACTAAGACATCAAGTGTATTTATTCTCTTCTTATTTGGTGTTGATATATTTTAAAGCCCCAACCATTTTTCCTAACTATTCAGATCCAATTATTTGTGCCTGGATTAGGAAACATCGGTAATGAGAAAATTAAGGCACGCAGAGAAATTTTACACAATTACAAGGGGAGAGCTCAGAAACATTCCCAGTTCCAGGGCATTATCTCAGGCCCCACTCAGCAGGAAATCTCAAAGGGAGTGTTTTTAGCTTTTGTGATTTTGTTATTTTATGAAATCCATTGCTCTGCAACTCTGTTGAGGAAAGACACTTGATAAAGCTAAGTATACATCCACCACAAAGAAAATTTTATCTCAAAACTGCTATTTCCTCCTCAGCTCAGAATGTTGACAGTTTTTCTTTCCTCATGGTGTTCAACAGGTTAGCTTGAAAGCCAGGATCCAATACCAGTGGGAGGTGTGAAGATTGGGCAAGCCCAGGTTTAATAGTACACCTTCCTTTTGCTAAGTTCTCCATCCTGATAAGATAACCACCCTCTTGAGGGGTGTAGGCCTGCTTGGTATAGGTATACTGTCTGCAGCAAAGCTGTAGGAAGTCGGTACAGCTTTTAATTAGGTCCCATTCAGTGGGTTTTCCTTGGCAAGATAGATAGATAGATAGATAGATAGATAGATAGATAGATAGATAGATAGATAAATAAATAAATAAATAAATAACTTTTAAAATGGAGTGACATAGTGACAGAACTGTATTTGGAGGTCCCTCCATTGACAGTAGGATAGTTATGCTTTTAGCTTTCAGGCTAATCCATCCCCCTGAGAAGCACATGTGGTAAGATTCATGAAGCTCTTCACGCACCCTTAGGCCCCTGCCAAATCTGGGACCCTCAAGAAGAAGCTGTGAGAGTCAGAGAACCAGGGAGTGAGCTCTCCTGGGCTCTGGGGGAGTGTGAAATATCTGTGCTGTGTCTCCATTTGTGGAAAATTTTGACCAAGTGCCCAGAGCAGTGATGGTGAACCTATGACATGCGTGTCAGAGGTGACACGCGAACTCATTTTTTTTGGTTCATTTTTCTTTGTTAAATGGCATTTAAATATATAAAATAAATATCAAAAATATACGTCTTTGTTTTACTATGGTTGCAAATATCAAAAAATTTCTATATGTGACACGGCACCAGAGTTAAGTTAGGGTTTTTCAAAATGCTGACATGCCGAGCTCAAAAGGTTCGCCATCACTGGCCTAGAGGATCCATTTCCTGGAAAAGTGAGTTACACATCCTCTTATTGCCATCACTCATGGGATATTCAAATACACTATAAGCATTTTTGTACTCAAAGTTGTATTAAGAAGTGACATTTCCCTGGCCAGGTGGCTTTGTTGGTTGGAGTGTCGCCCTGTACACCAGAAAGGTTGCAGGTTCGATTCCCAGTCAGGGCCCATACCTAGGTTGCAGGTTCAGTCCTTGGTTGGATACATGCAGGAGGCAAATGATAGATGTTTTTCTCTCACATCAATGTTTATGAGGGCCTTCTCTCCACTTTGTCCTCTCAAATCAATAAACATATCTTTGGGTGAGGATAAAAGAAAAGTGACATTAATGCTAGAAAGGATATATGATACATCTAACCCAGCAGGAAGGGGTAAAGAGCATATAAAAGCTGCTAAATTCTAGGTCAACACCTGTCTTCAAAACCGATTTCCTTCAGCCTATTTACTTGAAACTTTCCTCCTTTTCCTGGCTGCCATGAAGATTTCTCTTCTGTGTTGTTTCCAGGATTTGATGGCATGTGTTCGACCTTGGAGAAGGCCAGGAAAAGCCTCTTAGCTCTGCCTCAGTTGGACCATGTCTTTCCCCTGCTATTGGCTTCTTGGGTTACTTGAATTTCACTTTCTGTGTTACAGAAACCTCCGAAGTAACTGTCCCTGCCTGGCTTCCACTTCTCTTGAGACCCATAGTTGCCCTCTGATACGAGGGAGCAGGGAGGTTAATTCTCCTGCCTTCCATCTCTCCCTTTTGTCCTGATGAGACTCAGAGCTGTTCTTCTAGGATCACTGAGGGCCTTCTCTCCACTTTGTCCTTCCCTCTATCACATCCCTGGATTACAATCTGACACCCACCCGCTTGCAGGAGCCCATGTTTTGTTTGCTGAGTTTGACCCAAGGCACCTCAAGCTTATTTAAACTACAGAGGTCATACCCCATTTCACTGGGCACATCAGCTGGACTGCTTTCTTATCTCTGAGCCTCAGAGAAAGGAGTCCCCAGCGGATTTGTCCCTGGGGTTTTTGTCACCTCCCACTCTGCTTTGGCTAAGACGAAGGCTCTGAATAGGACTCTGCCTCTGTGCTCAGCTTCACAGACAAGTGGTATTATTTTTAGCTCACAGACCTTTCAGTTGACATCCTGTAGCGTTGAGGGTGTGAGGGAAAAGTGCTTTGGAAATCAGACCCTGTCACTGATAGCTTGTCCTAAACTAAAGGGCGATAGGAGAAAGGATGCTTTGTGTTCAAGAAAGAAGAAAACTTGGTCCAGCAGTTGCCACTGTTTTTCTCACCTTGCTCTGCTCTTTGTCAAAAGGATTCACTGCTCTGGGAGGTGCTGTGCTTTCCCACTTAATCCTGTCTGAGCCCAGGGAGCCAGTTTTATCAGCCGGCTGCAGCGGGAGTGGGCATGACCGCACCCTTGTCAGGCTCCTCTCCCCTTTTCCTTCAGGACCCCTCCTGCCAGGGTGTCCGCCTGAACCCCCTCCTGTCATCCCACGACCTGTTGGTTTGAATGTCAGAGTTGGAGGGAGGAGGGAGGTGTTGGGAGATAAGTTCAGAGGAAAAATGATACTGTGTGAGGAACCAGGCTTATGTGAGCTTTAGTGCCGATGTTGGCATCAATTGAAAAGAGAGAATGTGGTGAGGATCAGGTCCCCTGTTTTACAATAATTGTAACTGTTATTACTGCTTTACCAGGTACTCCCCCACTCCCCATGTGTATGTAGAACTAAACTTCTGCTTTGGGATTTTGACAGAAAAATCCCATTAAAGAAATCTCATGAAATCCATTTGATTTAATATAACACAGTTGCTCTCAATCCCATAGCTCATTATTATTTTTTAATTAGGAGGAGATATAGGCACTATGATATGTCTGAGAGATAAGATGAACAGAAGATAATATATCTTGAGGTACTTTTTCAATTTTAAAACTCTGTAACTGCTGTTAATATTCAGCAAATATATGGAGTATCCATCAGTTGGACATTTTATGGGTAAAGCAGCAAAACACAAATAGATTTAATGATTAGCTCCCAAACCTGACCTCCATTTCCACCAGTAGCCAGGCTTTGGAAGAAGGCATCCTTGTTGGGAGGAGTTGGTTGTGGGTTGACATACTCCTGGGGGAATTTGGCCTCAGCCAGAGTAGGTATTGCTTCCGATGCAGCTGGGCATTTTGAAGCTGATGTAGAAGAAGCCATATTGAAAGGTACAGGTGGAGGAATCAGGACAGGCAGGGTGGGGTGGAATCTCCCAGAGCTCTTCTGCAAATCACCTCCTCCTTCCTACACTTCGCTTTGTTTAGAAGCATTTCCTGGGAATCAGATCCATTTCTCCTTTGACTTAGCATTTAAATGCTCCCAGTCTGGAAATGTCAGTTGCCCTATGAGAGCTCACCTTCTAAATATTCTCAGAACCCAAACAGAACATTTTCATGGTATAAGTGAGAGAATTCTCAGTGTTACACCTGGGGCAGATGTTAAGTTTGTTTTGGGATAGACCATTCCCCTCCCATGAGAATCGGCTCAGGGTCTAACATTATTGAGAAATCCTCTCTGTTCTGCTGAGTGCTGGTGCTGCATGGGATGTTACAATCAGATTCCAGTCTCACTGTGATGCTCCACACTGAACAGTGTGGCTGCCTTTGATCTGTAGTCCCGCCTAAGGACAGTTGCCAAAGGCATGGAGAGTATCTTGACCCAAGCCTTTGAGGTGTCATTGTTTGCAGACTGAATCAAGTTACCATCAAACCCTTTATGCAAATGTACTCCAAGAGGAATCCCAGCTATTGAATGTGATCAGCCAATTTGCTGCACTGGTGGCCGGCACCTCCCAGCCCTCACCTGGGGACTCTGAGGATCCTGGAATTGTGTTACTCCCAGAGGCAAACCTCTAAAGGGTGCTGTGTTGCAAAAAGAGTCAGAGCTGCTGTTGTCTGTGGTTTTTGTGGGTTAGGAAAACAGTCAGAAATAGATCACATCTGAAGAAAGCCTGCTAATTGTGATCTTGAGTAAAGTGAAGGAAACATATCCCTTTGAATTCATGCAGTAGACCATAAGATATATGTTATCGATGAGGAGTAAAAACATGGCCCCCCTGACCTTGAGCTTTTTAACCCACAATGCATGTAGGTTGGATAAGAGGTAGTTACCATGATGTATTTCAGGAACCGTATTAGATCAAATGGGGAGATAGGGAGGCACTTTGGAAATTGTCATGCACTATGCCAATGATTGCTGTGATGCATTTTTCTTAAAATGGGTAACTAGAAGCATAAAGTTGATTAAGAGAGGTTGACTATTGCCTGTGATTAATTTAGTTCAGCCTCCTTTATTAGTCTGTGGCCAGATGTGGGGACTTAGAGCCCAGAAAT
Source organism: Myotis myotis (assembly GCF_014108235.1). Lineage (NCBI taxonomy): Eukaryota > Metazoa > Chordata > Mammalia > Chiroptera > Vespertilionidae > Myotis > Myotis myotis. Next base: position 43,056,210 of record NW_023416316.1, on the reverse strand, counting down.
CGTACTCTGCACACCACGACCTTCAGGCATTTATCAGTAGGCAGAACATTAAAGGGTCTGGCCTTGGTGCCTGAAGAATCTAGGACTTCGACCTGATTCTGTGATGCATTAGTTGGACACCTTAGTCTCTTAGAATGTTTTCGTTTGTCAAATGAGGGTGTTAATTCATGGTAGTTGGGAAAACTAAAATAAAAATCCATGTTATTTATATCTCAATTAATAAAAGGCACGGGTGATTTTGAGTGTGCTTTGAAACAGTGAAGTATTACAGAAGTATAAGGTATTTTAATGATCATAGGGATTTTGAAAGAAGTAATATTAACTTGAGGTTCATACTTTGCTTATGGATGGTTTCTTGTCTGGAAGGCAAGGCTGAGAAAAGATAGATGAATGAGTAATGTGGTGTGTGTGCGCGCCGCGCGCGTGTGTATGTACGTACATGTGCATGTGCACATGTGGGGCCTGTGCCATGTTGGGGTACATAGTGTAAGGTTAGATGTGTTCTAGTCATTTTCACTTTTGCATTCAGATCCATCCCCTGCCCTTCCCCCGCTCTGCCCTGTATCTCAGGGAGCTACATTTCCCTGGGTGCCTCCTACTGCCAGCTGCCTCTTTCACCTCAGAGTTAAGGAACTAGTTCCTGTCAGGTGGTTTCAGCATCTGGGCTCCTCTTATCCCTGCAGCCATAGAGTTTGTGGCCCATTCCTGATGCTGCTAATCTCTGGGTGGTCTCACTGTTTTCTGTTTGGCTGCTTATTCCTCCATCTCCTGGGTAACTGATTCTCCACATTAAATTATTTCTGTTTGAAATGCTTAGAGTTGATTCTGCTTTCCTGACTGGACCCTCACCAATACAAGATGTTTACTTCATAGATGGATATTAGATTAAAACAGGGGCATCAGCAATTTGTAGAGAAGAAAGAATTGTAATCAATGTTTAGCAAACTTACTAGTCTATAAATTTGATTACCCTATTTTAAAAAATGTGACCATGTTTTGAGTATACCCTGAACCTACTTGAAGACTTAATTAAAATAGCAGTTTAGCAAAGTTTGGGGTCTAATATTCTGGAGTAGATTTTTTTAAGTTAAGTTAACAAAAGTTTTTCTTCCTGAAGCCCTTTCACTACTTAGAGTAACCAGCCAATGTTTTATAGTGCCCAAATTTGTCAGGCCCCAGCTTGCATCTATAAAATGGAATAAGATCATTATCGTCATGCAATATGCATGAATGAAGTAAAAACGCAAGCTAACTTTTACAGAAACCATTCTGGAAGATTAATCTAAATGTGGGTCTTTTAATATTGTTTTACATGGGATTAATTCTAGTTCTACTTATGAGTTATCTTATTTGAGTCATAGTTTTGTCATTATAAAATTAAGAATAGGAAGGAATTTCCCAAGTTCTTAATCATGAAGGGATCAGGGATGCTTTTAAATGACTATACTGGACTAGGTGACTAATGGGGTTTCCAATTCCAAAAGGCAGTTGAAATAGCATGTTGAGAATTCTTTGGCTCTTATAAAGTTAGACAGTTATACATTTGCTTTTTTGTCCCTTAGATCTTAACATTTCAGTTACATCTGTGGGAAGGCTTAAAAACATCTGTGATGAGGTTCAGAACAAATATAAGATCAAGTGATGAGTTATAACTTAGTTTACATTATCTATATTAAGAGTGGAAATGAGCAATAAAAGACTGTTGATGAAATGATTAAAATGCCAAGCTTTTAAAGCATTGCTGTGCAACTAAAATTACTCTTAACCTTATTTTAAAGCATTACACTCTGATTATAAATTTTTGAAGTGTAAAGCAGATTGTTCAGTGCCTGCATATTGTAAGTACTCAGCAAATATATGTTGAGTAAACCACAAATAGAATTAAGACTGGGAAGTATTCCTGCCAAATCATGAAAGAAAAAAGCAATAAAGTTGAGTCCCTATAGCAGTAATAGATAGAATTAGCGAAGGAGTATATGATATGAAGAAAGTACAGGAGGGAGATGACAGAAGGAAGTCCCTGGTTTGTGTCCATATTTATATGTAAATGAGTTAAACTGTTTTGGAAAAGACAGAGTTTCTCAGAATGGAGTTTAATGGTTAAAATTAACAAGTTGGTAAAGATATATAAAAGTTATAAACAAAAAGAAAAGAAAAAACCAAGGACAGAAAATGTTAAAGCAATGAGGAAATTTTTATTGATTTTTTTAATAACTCATACATATGTATCAAATAACAGCATCAACATATATAAGTAAGTGATTCTTATATGTGAAATAAATTTTTTATAAACTTTATAGTAGTGAAGGAACTTGCTGCAATTCTCCTAACTTTTGACAGAACAAGTATGAGGAAAAATCCCCAACAACAAAATAATGATTTGATGACAAGGTAGTTAATAACATTAATTGGCTCCAAAATGTCTGTACAGGGGGTTTCAAGTATCATAATCTTTTCAGAAGGGATCTAGAGGGATTGTTTTAAAACTCAGTTTGGATACCAAGAACTCATTTGTTGTTCATGTTTAAATTATTGGGAGTGATTGGAGGAGGTTATGGGGTGGGGCTAAAGCTACTACTTCCTCTCTCTTGTTACCACAGCTGATCCTCAAGATTCTTACTGTGCTCTGATGCTCCCTATTCACCATTTAGGAAGTAAAAATGGTATGCATAAATGAAATAATAAAATTAGCACATAATAGGAATACAAGTAATAGGAGAAAAGCATGCTGCAAAGGCAAAAATATGAAAAGAACACAAAAGTAATCTGAATTAAAAAGGGTAAAATGTCCTCTGGTGGCAAAGTTCCTTTGAATTCTTAGAGAATTCTCTAAAACGTTTTGCAATCACGATTTGGGGAGTAATAACAATTTCAGCCAGTCTCCTCCCCTTCTATTCCCTTCCCTTCCATCCCCTCCCCTTCTCCCCCCTCCCCTTCCCTTCTTCCCTCTCTGAAGGCTGAGATCCTTGAGGACCCTCTAGCACTCTGAATAGTAAGATAGCGCTCAAATACTATACTACATTTTGAGTGGAAAAAGTGTGGTGTGTGTACATATACATAATTCTATCTCCTTTTTCTCTTGCTTCTCTCCTTGCCATGGGAGGAATAGGGAGTGGATAGGGAAATAGGACAGCATTAGAGAAACAGAATTAACTTAGATGGGGAAGACTGGACTGAATTTGAGGAAATTGAATTTTATTTTCAAACCCATCTAGATGTTACTGCCACCATGCCCCTTGACAAAATGAGTAGACACAATCTATGGCCATTTCTCTTCTAACTTCATTTCAGAATTCTTCTTCTTTCTTCTCATATCTTCTTCTCAGGCATCATGACCTCACCATGAACGAGGATGCTGACGTGTCTGAGAATGTTTTTTATGAGGAGCTGTTGACAAAACCTAAGATGTTTAGCATAGAAAAGATTCAGCTTTGCATTTCCTGCATAGTGTTTCTTAGAACAAACATTTCTCATGAGAAATGTTCATGGTGTTCCAAAATAGGGCAGAAGGGTTCCAAAGGCTATACAAGTCTGAAAAAGGATGAAATAAAGGTAGAATATTAAAAAAACACCTTTATACAGCCTTTAACAGGTTGTGCTTTTCCAATAGAGGGCTTTAGAATGCGATGTTCCCCAAGCTTATTTGAGCAAAGAACCTCCAACCCTGTTGTGTCTATTAGATCTCTTAGAGCACTAGGGTTCCTTGGGAACCACTTGGGAGAAATCTTAACTTAAATCATCACGTGGAAAAGCAGTGGTTTTATTCTGTACTGAATCAGAGGGTAGATGCTGGTAGAAGTGTTAGGGAAGGACAACATTGACTCAGGATAAGGGAAACTGTCACTATTAATGCTGCTCTACAAAGGACTTAAATGGACATCCCCCAAAAGGAAGCTCTGAAACCTGCAGAAGTTGGTTGGCTCCATTGTCATGGATTTTACAGGAGGGATTTTATATCAGGAGGAGGTTGAAATGTCGTATTTTAAAGCTCCCTTCCAAAATGTGACTCTATGATTTCAAGTTGCCCTCCCTACACAGGCCTATATTCTAATGTCCAAAATCAACCTTCTTCCTTCTTTATCTGAAATTAATATATTAATGAGATTAAACATATTTCTAGAAAGACAAATTTGATGTAAGTATCTATTCATTAAAAAAATGAATTTTCTTATTCCAAATAAAAGAGTAATTCAAGAATTATAATGGGAGATCTTTATTGAGGATTTTTCCATATTCTGTAAGTCTAGGTCACCTCATCCTTATTTTCTTCCTGTTGGCAGGCAAAAGGACACGTTCATGAACAGGCCAGGGTTATCAAAACTTCCATAGCAGTGAGAAAAAAACAGAGCAAGAGGAAGGCAAGAGAGGCTACTCCCTTGATGGCATGATAGAAACATCCAAATAGTTGAATTGTTTTCAAAAGATGGTAGGCAAGGCTCAATGTAAAAGTGTCCCATCTGGTCAATGATGTTAATAAGTCCATTCATATGAAAGGGAGAGGAAGAGGTGAGGTATAGAGTAATAAAGATGCTAAGGTACTATTGCTGTTAATGGGAAGTTGTAGAGACATTCAATTGTTTATGCATTTTGAAGGAAGTGGACTTGTAATTTTGCAAAGGTATATTATATTCCTTACTATACATAGCCAAGAGAAAAAAATCAAGAGTACTCTCAGTGGATGTTGAAGTTGGATCAGATCCTATCCTAAGCACATCTTATTTTGGAGTTAAGATACCTAAATTCCAGAAATATCTTAAATTCAGAATAGCTCGGGGCTAGACATTTGGATTAAATGATTTTCTACTTGGCATGTGGGAGGGGAGCCATCTTGAAGCAATTATTTTCATTGGTCAAAGTAAGATAACACCTTATCAATTTTTAGTGATTGATGCATTAAAGCAAAGTAACTTTTATTGTCAGTACACCCTGGACATAAACAGTGACAAGGGATGCACATACTGGCTTTCTACAGTTGGGATCAAAATGAATTTATATAGAAAGCAGAATGGGATTCACACTGTCCTTATTTTCAGTTTTAGATGAAAAAGAAACACTTTCTGGTTCTCAGCAAACTTTATTTTTGTTTTTATTTAGTGTGTGAAACCCTCTCTTCTACTCTAGCTATATTTTAAAAATTATTGCTGAAAGCATTTTAAATCATGGAAAGCAAAAGTTTTATCTACGCTAGCCCAGCAACTATTTTGACTCTATAGAAGCAGAGTAGTATAAAAGAAAGGATTTGAGATTAGATGTCTTTCTTGTGTTTAAGTTTTCTGCTCTGACCTTGAACAAGTCATATATTCTCCTGAATCTCCATTCCTCGTGTGCAAAAAAAAAAAAAAGTAATTCATTATCACATTATTTATTTCCCAGGGTTGTTCTAAATATTCAGTAAGAGAATATGCAAAAACCTCTTAACCTTCAGGTTCCTACAATTATTTTTACCTCCTTTCAGATCTTTGTTTATGTAGATACTAGAGGCCTGGTGCATGAAAATTTGTGCACTGGGGGGAGGTGGGTCCCTCAGCCTGGCCTGTGCCCTCTCGCAGTCTGGGACCCCTCAGGGGATGTCCGACTGATGGCTTAGGCCTGCTCCCTGGGGGAATGGGCCTAAACTGACAGTCAAACATCCCTCTGGCAGCCCGGGAGCCCTCGGGGGATGTTTGACTAATGGCTTAGGCCGCTAAACCATAAGTCGGATATCCTTAGCACTGGTGGAGGCAGGAGAGGCCCCCGCCACCACTGCCACACTGGCCAGCCATGAGCCAGCTTCTGGCTGAGAGGCGCTCCCCCTGTGGAAGCGCACTGACCAGTGTAGTTGAGCGTCTGCGCCTTGGTGATCAGTGTGCATCATAGCGACCAGTCTTTCCTGGTTGTTCTGCCTTTAGGGTCAATTTGCATATTACTCTTTTATTATATAGGATGGTTCCAATCACAGTGCCTTATACAAATTTGAGTTCCACTTTTCACCATCTAACATTATGGTTGTGCTGTAATGACTAGCTTCCCCCCTATTGATGGACATTTAAATGGTTTACAGTTGTTTCCTATTATAATAATACAGTGAAAAACATCTTTGTACATTTAGACTTTGTTTTTAGACCAGTTTCTCTGGGACTAGTTCCAGAGGAATGATTATGGAGTCAAAGTGAATGGACATTTTTTTTTATCTAGCCTGTCTTTTGAGGTTTTTCCTTCATCCAAACCCCCCTCCCTTGGTAACTTTCCTAGAATGTAATAGAATGCTTCAAGTCCTCTTGAAAGCATCCACAAGATTCAGAATGTACATTTGGCGACCATATTTCCAGCTTTAGGCTCTATCAAAACCACTTGCCTATGAGGCTTCCCCTGAGACTTGAAGGTCCTCCAGGGCAGGACTGCGCCTGAATCATCTTTGCAACCTAGCATGGCCGGGCCTGTCACAGGTCTCTATGAGTGATTGTTTAATGGAAATAAACTGAGCAGATGGCTAACACAGAATAGGCTCCTTACAGTCACCTGACTTGCCAAAACGTTCATTTATCAAAGAGTTACTAAAAATGTCAGGCAAGAAACAGTACTAGAAACCGGAGCTAGAGAGAGGCACATACAGCACAGGTGGCCTCATCTCCCTAATAGCAGAGTCCCCAGTGGTAGTGGGAGACTTGGATCTTCAGTCTGTGAATTCCTAGAAATGGGGTTAAAAGGTGGAGCTGGCCTGACCCATGTAATATGATCAGGGAAGGCCCTTGCTCTGGTCAAATATTTTAATCTTCTACTCTCTAATATCTGTCATTCTGTAACCAAGATCTTGTTACAGAGTTTGAGATGACAGAAGGGGCCTCTGTCTGTTGTTTGATAAAGATATCCTGTGTCAAAGGACTCCAGACTGTATTGCAAGAGCCAGGATGTGAAACAGAGTTCCTTGACACAGCAGGGGTAGGGAGGGTTTCCAAATCCCCTCTGGAGCAGAAAATCCCTGTTTATCCTATGTGAGCATCACAAGGCCACCTGCTGTGGGCATGGACACTGGGGGCCTCTGGCCAATTCAGGAAACATCAGAGTTCTGAGCTTTTGGCTTGTGTATGAATAAGTCCATTTCTAAACACTATATGTATCCCACTTGCCAATTGCCAAGTGTACTTTGAGTACACTTAAGGGGAGCAGAAATTGAGCAAATCACCCTAAATAGTTTTTTTTGGCTTTAGACTCGGAGTTGCTTTGCAACCTATTCCTCAGGATTCTATGTAATTTTTGGAAGGCTAGCTGAAAACCAATATTGGGTCTTACTCTGAAGCCTGTTGTAGGGTTGGCTTAGCTCAGACTCTGAGGGCTCAGAGAGTCAAAGAGGGCAACTCTGCTCCAGACTCCTAATTACTGTTGTTTTTTGTGGAAACCCTCAGAGAACTATGACAGCTTCTTCAGATCTCAGATTGTTTTATGTTGGACATTGCACTATTGAGCAATGACTTGGAATTCTCTCTATGAGTTAGAATGTTATGGTTTTCCTTTTACAACATTCTGTTAAAGAGTTCCCCAGATTTGGCTAAAAAATTATACACTTTTTTGGGTATGTATCATCTGTATAGTTTATAAAACTAAATGCACTTGAACTTACAAATAGGTGAAACTCAATTTAGTAATATTTGTTAATAGTTCTAATTTGACCAGAAAGATATTATCTGCCCAAGATTGCCTTTTAATGAATAGTCATCTCTGGGATAAAGAAGTTTTTCTGTGTTTCAGAGTATTAAACATCTGCAAGTTTGAAATGTCAGTTAGGAGATGGATCTCGCACAGTTGTATTGCATGGGATATTGGTTGCAATTTCCTATGTGCGCATATAGAGGTTGGATAGGTGCTTGATTTATGTCTGGCTACCCACAGATGGTTTTATTACCCCAAATTTATATTGATGAGCAAATTCTTTTGAACTTTTTAATTTCAGCTCCTATTTCAAAAGTGTATTTTTTTCTTTGTCTCTCTTGACTGGCTTTCAGGCAGGCTTGCTAATTCCTGTTTCCGCTGAGCCAAGATCATGTCTGGTGTTTCAGCTGCAAGCTAATAACCTGTCAGGAGTATGGAAATCCATATCTGGAGGTTGTGATTCTGCTAGGAATCAGGAGTGCCTGTGAGAGGAAACTGCTCTGTGCTTCTCAGTTCTTAATGTTGGCTCTCAATGTTAATTCAAAGCAGCTGCAGGAGACCCAGTTTCCCCTGGAAGTTGTTATCTCTATCTTTCACATTCTGCAATCTCACATGTGCACCCATCCAATGAAACTTAATTTCTATGAGTATTTGTGTGGGGGTTTTTTTTTGAGAATGCTCCCCATAACTCAGATTTCCTGTGTAAAATCCTTGCCACATTACTGGGGAGGTGGTATCAATGGTGAAGTGCTGGGTTCAAATCCAACTAGTTACTTACTCATTGAATGGTCTTGGACAAATCTTCTAACCTTTCTGTCTTTTGCTTTTCTCATCTGCATAATGAAGGTGAAAATTATCTTGGTTTAGATTCCTCTAGTGGTCCAGGATATATAGATAGAATACTTTAGTGTCTGCTCTAGTAATTGTACTGTTATAAGGGTTATATCAGTCTTGTTATAAGTATTGTAGGAAGTAATACTCTAAAGCATTTATAACAGTTCCTAGAACATAGTAAGCTTTTAGCATGCATTAGTTATCATTATTACCTTAAGAATCTCAAAAAATATTAATTCTCTGCCTCTGATACAGGACAAAGTCTAATTAAAACTAAATGCGTGCGTACTGTTGGAAGTTTACTTTTGTCCTCATTTCTAGATTTGATAATGTTAAAAATAATCAGCCAACCAACCAAGAAACAGCCAATAATCAATAAGCCAAAAAAAAAAAAATCAATCCAGATACTAAGCAGTAGAGTGACACTTAATTGTACTTACCACTAACATGAAGTTCATAAAGCACAAACATATCAAAGAGTTAATCCAAACTTCCAATTAATTCTGTCCCTTCAGGAGTGTTTGTGGCTTTTATATCCCACAAAAGACAAAACTCAGCCTGACAATGGCTTTTGTCAGGGTTTTTGGAAGTTAAATGAAACAAGTATATTTTGGAATGAAATAGTATACTATGCAGTGAAAAATTTCCTCATGTATAAATTTTATTGGGTGAAAGAGCATTCATTTTATTTGTCCTGACAGCTGAAGAATAGTCCTTATTTTTTCTCAGGCCTTTATCCCAGAATTTAACAGCTGTCACTGTTCAGAAATCATTTTTCAGAGATAATCTATTTTGTTGCAATTTAAGACAGTTTATTTTTTCCTATCTTCTACATTCATCCTTTAATCAACAGCCAGGAATGGACTTGAACCTCACAATCCTGTTACATGGAATTGAATAGCAGTGACTTAGAATACCACTCAGTGTTTGTGTTGCTCGGAGGAAGAACAATAACTGGGTATCTGAGGTTGGTTATTATTTGATTTATCTCCTTGACACCTTTGGGCTCTACTTGAAAGGCATGAGCTCAAATGAAAAACTGCTGTTATCTTGGAAGTATTATTTGGAATATTGAAACACTGAAAAATAGGCATATGTTACTGAAATAGCTCTAAAAATTAACGCCTTTGGAAATACAGTCTCCTTTTGTCTTCTCTACAGTTTTGAAATTTAACAATGAGACATTTGTCAGCATTCTGGCCTTTATGACCAAGTCTTGGGGCAGTGTGACATTCAAAGAAACAACCAAAAGCATATGAAAGTGGTTCTAAATTTTGCTTGCATTTTTTTTTTTTATTGTCTAAAGTTTTACATATGTGCTTGCAGTTCTTAAAGTACACTTAACTTAAGGGAATCTAAGTACAGATCCTAGCCCTCTTGTCTAAGATTGTCGTTATCCTGTTCTCATTTCTTCATTGCTGGAGCCTGCCTAGAGCCCTTCTCCTCCACTTTCTTGTTCCCACCACTTCTCAATACTCTCCACTCGTTTTTCGTCTCTAGGATTCTGTCTGTCTGTTCCAACCTCTTTTTTCACTTCTTGGATTCCGTCTTTCTGTTTCAACCTCTTTCTTCCCATTCTCCCAGTTCTGTATCACAGAAACCCAGCAATTAAGTTGGAAGATAAAATATTTCTTTAGAGGGTGGGCAAAGAGGAGACACTAAGCAGGCATAGACGACATTATCTTTATTGGAGTGCAGACGCCAGGTTTCAGTGTGTGGCTAGGAAAACTCAAATAATAAATTTGTCTCTGTCTCAGAAGCATTTTATAAAAAAGAACACAAGGATTTAATGTAGCCATTAAAGCTCTTGCTTTACTTAGTTTAGGTCAAGCTTTCCAAAAGAGGCAACCTGTCCATAGTTCTCAGGCCCAGCCAATGGAATGTGTGCTTGGAGAAACCTCAGATAATAACATTTACAATGTTCTTTTAGAATTATAACAGAGATAGAAGCAAAATGCACTATTCAGATTCTGAGTCTATTCCATTCCATAAAGAGGGTATATTTTCCAGCACTCTGTGCTGTCTGTGCTTTTTCAGAATTTCCTTCTAGGAATAGCTGAAGGAGGTAGCTGGGTGGAAGAGGAGTGCTGGAGACAATGAAACTTGGGTTTAAATAGCACTTTATGTTAGGTGAAGAGAACATCCTTTTCCACATCCTGTGGCTGCTGGAGAAAAATGCAGAGCCAAAGTCTCCCCTGTCCAAGCCACCCCTGGGCGCCCCCACTGCTCATGCAAGAGCTGTTTGCAGCCCATGAGAGTTTCTTGCATGTGGTATGCCTGATGTTATTGGCATACGCATAGGCGATTTCATTATTCTTGTGGAGGTCTTTTTGTCGTATTTCTTTTTGTTTTTAAACACCCCACTCCTTCGCATCACACACACACACACACACACACACACACACACACACACACACAGTTTTAATTTGTTTTTTTAGCAAACAAAAAAAATGAGGTCATACTTGTTTTTTGACCTGAAATTGCCTTTTTTCACTTTACAGTTTGTCGTGAATATCCATGTTAGGACATTTGACATTTAGATGTACAGTATTTGTTTTGACAGCTCTTTTATTCCATTGCACAATGATGAGCTCAATATTCCCCTATTGTTGGACATGAAGGTTACTTCCAGTTTTTCACTCTACAGATAAATGGTGCAGTGAATATCCTAGTATATATTATTTATGCACACGTGTACTAGTATTTCTGTACTATTAATTCCTAAAAGTATAATTTCTAGGACAAAAAGAGTGTGCTTTCAAAATTGTAATTGCTGCTGCAGAATTAACACCTCTCTCCAAAGAAAACTATTTTGCCCCCAAAGGCATGAGTTCCAGTCTGAATTCTTCTGCTTCCTAGTTGTGTACTTTGAGTAAATTGCTTCTTCCCTTCTCTGTGTCAGCTTCATCTCTGTGAAATGAGGGAAATGGCTCATGACTTTTTACATAACAAATTGATATTGCCTAAATTCAGAAAATTATCTAGGACTGTTCCAAACCCATATGGATATCTATTCTTTAAAAGACTGGCGAGAGCCGAGCTTATTTAAGTTCATTCTATTTAGCTTTGATTAATAAACAAATCCATTAACCTCTGGAAGGTTCTTTTGAGACATTCAAGCTGTGAATTTTTCTTGTAGGGCTTTGTGAAAGCAGAGAGACACTGCTGTATAAACTCCGATGTAGGCCATATTTTGTTTATTTTGTTCAGTTCAAACCAGCCTGGTGACTGTGTGTTTATGTGTACTCTTAAACGCTCTTCAGTGCTTGAACAGGTCACATTTGACCTGTTGGTCATTGAACAAGTTTGCTTTTAATCAAATCCCAAGTCAGATACAGCATTCATGTGATAATGATCTTTCATTTAAAAGCCATGTTTTGATCACTGTGCCTTGTAAAAGTCAAATATATAAATAAAATGAAGAGGTTGGGAAAGATTTTGGTTTGGTTTCTTTCAACCTTTTGCTTATTGAGGGCTCAGAGCCAAAAGAAGGGGAAAGGTAGAGAGATGGGGATTTTACGCTTTACGTACTTAACTGAGCAAGTCTGCAGATGTCTGGAACCATCCTCTGTAAAATATAATATTCACCAGTTCCTAGGAGTCCCTCAGGAAACAAGCCAGGTTTGACACAGCAAATATCAAAGTGCAAATTTGAAATCTATTCAAACCAATATGTGTGTGGTTTAGAATTTGCAGTGGTGGGATGCTTTTAGGCCTACTATACAAAAGATTATTTGTGAATAATTTGTGTGCTAGTTAGACAAAGGTATGAAACCTGGTGTCAGAAGTTAGATCCCTCTGTGATGTTGCATTCTAACCAGGGCAAGTGCACATCTCAAGTAAGTTATTACTATTCATATGCCAAAGGGTGGTATTAATTTGATTTTTTAAATAAATCTGAGTCATAATAGATTAGGCCAAGTATTGGCCACCTGCTGAATTGTGACCTATTCACAGACAGTATCCTTTGAAATAGAGCACAAAGCTCTTCACAAACAGAGAATTACTAACACTACCAGGTTCTTTTTAATAAATCTTGAACTTAGTAATTTGAATATGCAAGAGCCCAATAAGAATCTTTAAGCAGGAGCAGAAGCTTGTGGATAGAAGGATTCTGGTGGGGGTCATGATGGTCATGAGTGATGGAAATTATAGATAGATAAGTCAGAGTGATGAGAATAGAGAATCTAGCAGATAAAGTAAAAATTATCCATATACAGTGCAAGGTGAGGAAGGCAGGGAAAAGGAATAGCTGGGTCTGGGTGATGACAAGCCGCATGATAAGCCATATACCCTCCCTGGATTCTGAACAAGGGATTCTGAGGGGCCGGGTGGAGGGGTGAGTCAATTGCCTGAGTGACGGAAGAAGCTTCTAGTTAGGATGTTTCCCCTATAAGTACTGCCTGGCAATTCCACGCCTCGCCCGGACTGTGGGAGCCATCTTGTCTGTCAGTCTCCGTTTTGTATCTCTGTCTCTATCTGTGTCAATGTGTCTGTGTTATCATTGTCTGGCACGTTTCTTTTTGTGTTTGTTTGTTTGTTTGTTTGTTTGTCTTTTTGTCTATGCCTGCCAGGGCCTTAGATTCCTGGATTTCTTTTTTAAAATATATTTTTATTGATTTCAGATAAGAAGGGAGAGGGAGATAGAGATAGAAACATCAATGATGAAAGAGAATCATTGATCAGCTGCCTCCTGCACGGCCCACACTGGGGATTGAGCCTGCAACCTGGGCATATGCCCTGACCGAGAATCAAACTGTGACCTCCTGGTTCATAGATTGACGCTGAACAACTGAGCCATGCTGGCAGGCCTTGGATTTCTTTTACGTCTCTATGGTCAAAATTTCTATGTTCCCAATTTCAAGTGTATTCTTACATACTACTTCATCTCACAAAATCCTACCCTATTATTTTGAGGGAAATTGAATTGAGACTTTGTTCCTTGCAAACCAGAAAAGCTGAGTTAGAAACTTTTATTATTAATTGCATTTTACAGATGAAGAAACCAAAGCTCAAGGTCAAATTCTAGTAAGTTAAAGGGCTGGAATTCACATCTAGGTTTATGTGACCCCAAGTCTTTCCCTCTGTGCTGGGCATGCAAATATATTTCCTAACACATTCAGATATTTAACATTTTTGTGTTTTGATAGTAATATGCTTTTGCAACATAAAATAATTATAATATTTGAGATTTTTCTCTCTTTTACTAATTTCTTCCCCTTGTTTTATTTCCTCTGGGTTCTTGTTCAAAGAGGAAGTTTTGTTAAAGGATCTTGTTAGTGGGGAAAAGGTAGCTTGGAAGTTTCATGAAAAGATGTGCCTTAAAGAGAAGGGAATTCTGAGTGGTACTTCAGGGAGTTCAGTTCATAGACAACCATCTATAAGTTAGTGACTATCTTTTCCCAAAGGGTGTTAAATTTTATACATGTTGCTGCACCACAAAGTGTTGCTACATGTAGGGCATTCCCAGGTGTCTCAAAGACAGAGATTAATCTTTCAAAGGGACACACATGGGTGCGCGTGCGCTCACACAGACACACACTCACGCTCAATCATATGCTGTACATATACAACCGAATTATTTGATAGAAATGCTACCAGTTTCTCTTTGGACCAAAATAGCAAACTGATGCCCTGAAGTTTTATTTTTGAATTATTTTGCTAACATTTAAACATTGGGAGATTTTATATAAAAACCCAGAATGTTGTTTAACTGAAAAACTGCAGTTCTGACACTACTGGGCCTGCATCTCCCCATAGAAATAGTTGTTTGGAGCTTAGTAGACATTGCCCCAAACAGACGCGGACTCTAGTTCACCACTGTATTCATCAGTCCCTAAGTCCAACGGGTTGCTTAACCTCTATATTACTTATATGGCCTGTGGAGGCATTTGAGTTTGCAGTTTCTGATTAAGGATCCAGATTTCTTCTTCTTTTTTTAATCCTCACCTGAGGATATTTTTACATTTATTTTTAGAGAGAGTGGAAGAGAGAAGGAAAGACAGAGAGAAATATCAATGTGAGAGAAACAGATTGGTTGCCTCCTGCACATGCCCCAGCCAGGGCCCAGGCTGGGGAGGAGCCTGCAACCTAAGTATGTGCCCTTGACTGGAATCAAACCTCGGAGCCTTCGATCCACAGGCTGATGCTCTATCCACTGAGCCAAACCAGCTAGGGTGAGAATCCAGATTTCTTATCTGCTAATCCTTATCAGCATGATCTGGTGCAGAATCTGAGCAGTTGCAGGTAATCTCTAGCTGTTTGGCCATATTCTAAGAAATGGCTTTCAACTTCAGATGTACATCAACATCTGCTGTGGTGCTCTCCAAAAATCTCTATTTTGTCCCCCACTTTCCAACTCATCTAAGATCTAGAAGGTGTGGTGTGGAGCCAGGGAATCTGAATGTTTAAAAAGTTTCCCTCTTGGTTTCCATTTTGGAGTGTGCATACTTTATCTACCCTGTTTTTCATGAGTGCAGCTATAAAATCTGGACAAGATGTATGGAACAGCTATTTGGGGACTCTGAAAAGTAGCAGACAGCAGGAGAAGAAAACCACAATGTAAAGGACCACCAAAGAGGCGATGTGTTCAGCATCCTCTAGTGTGAACACAATACAGCCTGAAACCTGGAACTAGATATCAGCACAGATTGGACTCCAGAGAAGTTCTTTGTTTGCTTAACAATCAGAGAGAAATGTGTAAGGAAATTTTCCATTTTTCTTTTTTCCTTTCTTTTCTCTGTTCTCTTAATCTCTGGCACCCAAGCAGTCCTGGGGTAGCAGTGACAGTAGGAGTAAGGTAGACAGCGGGAGTCAAAATTTGGAGGAGAAGAAATACTCCTCTCCTTTGGAGAAGTGCTTCCAAGAGAGTAGGGAAAACACTGTTGCTCTTTTTTTCTTCCGTATCTTCCCACTGCTTTTCCTCCCACCAGAAACATGGACAGACATGGGAAATATGTGGCAGAACAGAATAAATAAAGTGCTAAGCTTCTGGTAAGAGTATTAAAAAAGTCTTGGGGAAGCCAGAAAGTGTCAAGGATTTCAAAGAAAGTGTAAAGTCAGGGAAAATGACCCTCAAAGTTACGTATGAACTACTGGGCTTATCCTTGAGCTGAGCATGCATGGGTCTTCCCCTAAGCAATACACAAAGACTTTGAGAACTCAGCTATACTGCAGAGTTTTTGAAAACTGAAAATATGTTTGGTCAGTTTACTAAAAAGACATAGCAATGATAAATGTATATGCTTCTAAAAACAGAGCTTTAAAGTACATAAAACAAATATGGACAGAATAGAAAGGGGAAATAAAGAAATCCAGAATGATAGTTGGAGACATCAATAATATTCTCTCAGAAACTAATAGAATGATGATTCAACAGAGCACAGGTGTCATTTATCTTCAAATTGATCTATAGATTTAATGAAATTCCAAAATATTCCCATAGAACTGAGTTAGGTTTAGACAGATTTATTCTAAAATCCATATTGAAAGGCAAAAGAACTAGAATACTTGAAAACAGTTTTGAAAAAGAATAAAGCTGAAGTACAACTTAATTGGAACCATCAATCCAATTAAAAATGCTCAAAAGACTTGATTCAAAGAGCATGAATGGATGCCAGATAAGCACATGAAAAGATAGTCAACATAATTAACCTTTCGGAAATGCAAATTAAAAGCAGGGTGAGATACCACTACTTAACAGTTAGAATGGCTAAAGTAAAAAATATGGGTAATTCCAAGTGCTGCTGCTGATGTACATCACTTGGAGCTCTCATACATCACTAATGAGAATGCAAAATGGGACATACAGCCACTCTGAAAAATAGTTTATCAATTGCTTAGAAAAAAACAGATGATTACCATATGACTCTATTCCCCATCCTATGTATTTACTAGAGAACCAAAATCATATGTTCACACAAAAACCTAGATACAAATATTAATAGCAGATCAGTTCATATTATCCCACAAATTGGAAACAACCCAAAGTCCTTCATCAGGCAAGTGGATAAACACTGTGATATAGTCATACAATGGAATACTATTTGGCAATAAAATGGAACTACTGATACACACATTTGATGAGTCTCAAGTGATTATGCTGAGAGAGAAAAGAGCCTGATTTAAAATGTGAAATACCGTGTGATTGCACTTATGTGGTGCTCAAAAAGACAAAACTCTAGAGATGAAAACAGGGCTTACAGGGCTAGGAGTAGGGGACAGGTGTCATTGTATGAGGGTATTTCTTGAGGGTGAAGGAAATGTTTTGTCTCCTGATTATGGTGCGAGTTACGTGAATCTATACATATGTCGAAATTCATAGAACAGAAAACAGCAAAAAGTCCATTTTATTGTAGGTTAATTTTTAAAATTAAAATACATTCTAAAGGTTCCCTCTTATTGCGGAGGTGCTCTCGGGGTTCTATACCTCATCTCTGGAGCAACAACCCAGCGGTGGGCCCCTAAAACAGAGTTTTTGAATTCCCCTCAAAAAAGTTAGAACTTGTTTTGGAGAATCATAGTAAATAGGAAATAACTAGCAGGAGACAGGCAGTCATTTCAAAGCAAGAGCAGTAGAGAGTCTGAAAGATTGCCTTGTTGCCAAATCAAACAGAAAACACAAATATTTGTATAGCTTTGTAACAAAAGAGCCATATGGGTTTTGGCAGAAAGATCTCTTAATGGCACTTGTAGCTTTAAAATAACTGAGCTTTGCTCCTATTACTCAGAAATTGCACGCAGATGTACCGCATGTCAGGGACCATGTGCTGCCCTGGGGAGAGGGCATTAAAGATAAAACTCAGACTGACAAGGAGGAGAGTGTGTCTACTTGTGCAGATGTGGTAAACCCACTAACTTCTTGGCACTGGATATTGAGATTGCATGCACTGCTTAGAAGAGTCATATGGATTACTTTGCAGTTGTGGATCCATGGCTAGTTCTACTTTCATCTGCACAAATAGAATCTTAAGCCTTTTAGTTTGGGGTTGAGGTATTTGGGGATCAAAGACAAAGATTGAGCTTTTTGGATTGAGTGGAGTGGTGGCTATTGATGCAGACTGGGGCTGCCAGTTCTGCACCCCCCACCCATTCCAACTGCAAAATCTCACAATCTCTCTTTCCAGAAAGGAGATACTTAATCCCAACTCTTGTTCCCATAGGGTTGAATCAGATGCTTGCACATTTATGGTTTTGGGTTAAGGAAGTAGGTGTTCTTGGCGTATAAATAACAAGGCCAATTTTAGGGTACTTAAAAGGAATGCAATGGAAGGAATAAGGGGTAATGCTGAGGATTAAGGGAAAAGCATGTCTCAAAAAATACTAGGAATCTGGGTGCAGGAATTATATATGGGCAACCTCTTCAGAGAATTGCCTTCCAGATCAAGGAAGAAACTGAATATATTTTTCCAATTTTAACTTAACATATAGCATGTGCTCTCAGTGTAGGTTGAATAATATGCTTGCTCTTTAGCCAGGGAAGACATGACATGCAGTGGGGAAGGGAGTAGTTCTATAAAAGTAAACCAAAGTTCTGATTCCTTGAGAAGGGCTTGGATATTGGGCAGGAAGAAACAACAGTTTCTAGATCATCATGGTGGGTTATTCTACATTTCAAATGAAATAGCCCTGAGGACTGTGTGGATAGGTGTGGGTGCAGCGCAGGGTCAGGTGGGGAAAGCACTGAGTATTATGGCAGAACAAGCAATAGTCTAGGAACTGGACTTGGCCCAGAACTCCCAAAGGACTCTGCCACAAGCTGGCAAGTAAGTTACTCTGCTTGGAGCTCTGCTCTCCTTATTTAATGGATGAAAGGGTTGGATTAGCTGTTCCTTCAGATCCTGTTTGGTAATAGCATAAGAGAAGTATACTTCAGGCCATGATTATATTGCTTAGCTAGGTATAAAACTGTGTTAAAGTCAACAGGAGTTTTTGAGTGCTTATAGTAATGTTTCTGGGGTGTTAGAGTGCATAAGAATTTTATGGGCGTTGGGGTGTGGAGATGTCCTTGTCAAAATGCAGATTCCAAGGCCCCATCTTTAGCTATTTGTATTCAGTCATGCTAAGTGGAACCCAAGAACCTGGATTGAATCAAATGCTTAAACAAAATGGCCAGGTAATTCCGATGCAGACAGTCTAGCCTACAGACTTGCATATCTGCTTTTCAGTTCTCAATTCCCTAGAAGGAAACCTTCTCAGTTGGAGCTGCAGGTATTTAAAAATATTTTAAGTTAGGCAACTGGCATGCCCCTAAAAGCTCCTCCTAGGCCCCTGAGATAGTGAAGGTGCTGTGAAGACAGTGCACACCATGGCAGCCAAGGGCACCCAGCAACCAGGGTTCCTGCATTCTCTCCTCACATCTGCTCACTCTTTCTGCTTCAGATGTAGCCATGTGATAAAGCTGTGGGATGGAGAGAGTTTGCATGAGTACCTTTTGAGAGCCTTCCTTATTGTGAGAATTGTAATGAGGATCTTAAATGACACCATTTTAGGCGAAGGCATCTATTTGGGATCACCAAGGTCTGATTTCTAAATTTCTAGTGTCAAGAAGTTGAACATCCAGGCTACACTTTCACATTAAATATATCTCATTTTGGTAGTGATACTGAAGGAAGTGTGTCCTTTGTTTTTTTGAGTATTGCTATTTGTGCTGCACCTTTATTTGGGGATTTCTTAAGTGCTTTTTAAAGTATTCAGTTTCATATCAAGCTGTTCCTTGCATACATGTCACTTGTAAATGGTAAAGGAATACATTTTGTGTGTATAAAACGCCCGAATCTTTGTTTACTATCTTGTACACTGTGCCGTTAAAACCTAGAGTGGATGCCCAAGGGTGTCCACTTACTTTTTGAGGCAGGATAGCAGAATTTGGTCATTCTAAGCAGCATGTACTCCAAATAGATTCAGAATCCTGACCAAATGAAAGTGAACGATAGCAAGAGTGAAAATAGTTTAAATAATGAAAAGAAACTTACTGTGTATTAAATGAAAATGAATATTAATTTAAAAAATAATTCTAGGAGAACATTACTACACTGTTTGAGTTAAATTTGAATATCATATGATTTATGATGTACAGTGCACTTTCCCATACACTCCCATTTGATACACCCTTTTGTCTTTATTGGTTCCAATCATAGGACAGAGACTGGATGAGAATACTTGGTCTATAACCTCTAACAACATGGCTAAGGCCCTTTATAGATAAGAACTGTTTGTAGTTGACTGGTCCCTGTCCTATTATGTGTTATGTTTCAGATGAAATTGGCCTTTTTTTCAGATGCTTGGCTGGTTGTGTATATGGGGTGTGTGTGTGTGTGTGTGTGTGTGTGTGTGTGTGTGTGTATTGGAGAAACAAAGGCTAGGGCGAGAGGGGTAAATATATGAAGGATAAATACAAGTTTTTATTCTTGATTTGTTTTTCTCTTCCTCTGATACTTAGGGGGAGCTCTGCATATTCTTTGGCTTTAAAAAATGTTGATATTTAAAGAACAAAAGTGTTTATTCTTCAGAATTAAAAAAAAACTCAGCAAGTATGGATTCTGTTCCATTTGGTCTTGTAAATCCTTTGCCAGAGACAAGCCTTATATCTTCGCTCTGGTGAAACATCCCCACATCTCCTGATGGACATTCCTCCACTTCTGTGTTTCATAAATTAGCAGGGAGGCTGCCATTGTAACACTTGACCATATAAGGCGAAGAGAGGCCCTGCTGTTATTTGGTTCTGCCCTCATGTCAGAACTGTATATAAACTTGAGGCCTTTTAAGGGAATGTGGTGCGTGCAGGGAAAACATCCCTGGGCAGTCCATCCATTTTCTTCACTACTGCAGCCTTGGTGCCTGCGAGCTCTGTGTCATTTGGAAACATAAATCACGAGGGGGTTGCTGGTGCCAAGCTCCAGGGAGGAAAACCTCAGAGGGCCACACTCACTGCCTAGCGCTGTCAGCATCTTAGTTTTCATCAGAAGCCTATTGCACAACTTGGCCTTGTAACTTTTAGGGAGAACTTCACAACTTACACATCCTGACATTCACTTGGTCACCCCCTCCTTGTTATGAGTAATTATGGCTGCAGTGAGGTGACCACAACCTCCTGAAGATTTCAGATTAGTCTTGTGTGGGCTTTAGTGTTTGTCTCTGTACAGGTCTGGAGTTTAGAGAGAGCTGGCTTGGAACCACAGAGCTTTCTCTTCCTAGCTCTGAGACCTTGGACAAGTTAATATAACCTCTCTGAGGCCCTAGATGGTCATCTGAAAACGGGGAATATAGATGTGACAAAATTTGTTTGAAGTGTTTAGCACAGTAATTAGCACATAGCAAATCCTTAATAAATGCTAGCTGTTTTATTACTATTGCTGCGAGAAGACAGCTATAGTCCTGTTTTGGTTTTTTTGCACCAAGTATTCCCTATAGTTCCCACTACTAGATCTAGCACACTTTTTACAGATTTTCTTTATAGGCAGAACACATTCAGAAATATTCTTAGAGGCCCTGCAGAATGTCTTGGCACAACTCAGCATACAGAGAGCATGGGTTCTGGAACCAGGCAGGTCAGGGCCCAAATCTCTGCCCAGCCACCTATAGTCTACAGCCTTGGACACACTACTCAATCTCTTGGTACCTCAGTTTTGTAGTTGGTAGTCTGGTGATAATGATTGTTAAATCCAGGCATTTTGGTTGTCATGGGCAGAAACAAATCAAATCAGAGCAAGGACAAAGAAAGGGTTGATTGCAAACCTATAGAGATTTCACAGAAATATTGTGCTTAGGAGGTCTCCTCATTGCCACTAGAAAGTGAGATGGTGACCCTCCGGCTCTCTCTGGGACTGCATGGCTCAGACTACCTGGGGGACATCCCATCCAGCCTTGGGTCCATCAGCCCAGACCACTCCTACAACAGGACCTCTGGGCTGGGGCACTGACTCTGCATGGGAAGCAAGCAGTAGAGTGGGAAGGGTGGTCAGGGGGACTCGGTGCGTGAATGTGTGGAAGCACCCAGCACAGTGCCTGGAACCAGTTGGATGCTCACTAAATGTCAGCCCTACCCACCACATCCCTATTCTGTCCTTTAAGAGTAGACACTCCACTCAGAGCTAGCACACCCAAGAGCGGGAGAGGAAAGAGAGCATGGATGCCAATTCTGGGTTAAAATTCAAAGTTGGAGAAGAGGGGAAAGGGAAGTAGGTTTCAAGGAGAGGAGGAGTTTCTACTTGTAGGTACATAGATCACCTCCTCCCATTGCAGCTAATCCTACACTCATTTTCTTCTTTGAATCCACCCTCTTAATCCACATTTGATCTGCAAGATAGGCCAACCTAACAGAAATGTGGCATGTGTGTCCTTTGAGTGCCTGCTCTTCTTTTCTAGAACAGGTCCAACAGCAACCACACTGTCCCCAAGGCAGCCAGGCAGCCAAGTCATCCAGGCCAAGTGAGTGTTGGGGGAGACACTTAAAGCCTTCATGTTACCTCCCTCCAGGCCCATGTACCTTTATTGCAGAGCCCTGGTCCCACCCAGAGGCTTCCAGCCAGCACCTCGGTGCCCTGGGCAAAATAAAAAATCAATTATTAACATTTTGAATACACACACAAACACATATTGGGTTAACTGTTGCCTAGGTTAACTGATTACTGGCATTTGCATGTAGTTTATCTTACCTCAGTGTTTTTTATAAATCTTCCTAGAAATAAGAATCTCCTAGAAATAAGAAACACTATCTATATATATATAAAAGCCTAAGCAGCCGTCTGACTGTTCGACCGTTTGACCGGTAGCTATGATGTGTACTGACCATCGGGGGCAGACGCTCTACGCACAGGCATGGAAACATGGAACAGACTGATGAATCTCAGAGGGAAGGAGGGAGGGTGGAGGGTGGAAGAGATTAACCAAAGATCTTATATGCATACTAGTTAGGCAAACAAAAGAAGAAGGAAACCTTGTCCAAGCTCATGTGCTAGGTTAGACCTTAAAGGACACTATCTGGGAATTCCATAGATATTGCCCTTTTGTGAGTTTATAAAAGTCACATCATATGAAGTCAATTTAGCTGCTTTTATTTGGATTGAATATATACATTTGGTTTCATGAGGAAAAATAACCCAATTGTGATATTTTATCCAGCTAGAAAATCTGTTATAAGTGGATCATTTCTTTTTGTGAACCTTAGAATATTGATTTGGGATTTTCGGAGAAATGTAGCCACTAGCCTAGTGCCTGGTTAGTGCGCTAGGATTGCATGTATCTGTGTCTGGTTTTCCAGATGGGCATAATTAACTGCATTGGCTGTTGGCAGAGAAACTGTGAGCTAGCTGAGAGAATTTTGGAATGGAATGTCCAGAAATAAAGTTGTAGGATCTTCTGAAAATAAGTATAGTATATACAGAATGTTGTGGGGATAGAGTAAAGGAAAAGTTGAAGCAGTCTCCCTGAAAACTTATTGTGCAAGAAACTACCTAAGTTTCTGACATGTGTTACAACCACCATCCCTTGCCCCCAGCACTCCCCACACACACATGTCCACATGCAACAGGGTCATTTTGTCCCTCACTGGCACTCTTAGCCACTTGCTTAGGGCCTTTGATATTCAGGGATTTAAAATTAGAGACCTGAAAGCAATTATTAACTCCAAAATGAAGAAAAATGCAAGATCAATATGATTAACTGCCTAGTTTAATGTGTGTAAAATTCAACATATTGTTACTTTATTAAAATTAGTACCCAAGAAGCCATCATAACACTTTAAAATAATGTGTAGAATACATTTTTTTTTCATTT
Organism: Myotis myotis; assembly: GCF_014108235.1. Taxonomy (NCBI): domain Eukaryota; kingdom Metazoa; phylum Chordata; class Mammalia; order Chiroptera; family Vespertilionidae; genus Myotis; species Myotis myotis. The sequence goes on along the minus strand of NW_023416316.1, from coordinate 43,032,975 downwards.
TGAAAGGATTCTTGAGCATGCATGATCAGTGAGAAACCATTGCCCATAGTTAATTAAACAAGGGCCCTGTGGGCTTATTTCAAAAACAAAATTATAAAAATCCTTTCAAGATTCTTTGGGAGCAAAAATTAGATTTTGTGTGAGATTTGGATGTATTTTAATGTGTTTGGTATGATGATAGGGGGTGGGGCCTCACACACACACAGGCACATGCACAGTCACCACCGAATGCTTTTGGGCAGGGCATGTGGTTGGAGTAAAAGAAAATGTGCTCTTCAAAGACTGTGAAAAGCTTTGGGTCCACCTTCAGTCATGTGACCACTGGAAGAGTGTGGTACCCCCTGCTACATCAGGAATATGCATAAGGAGGTGGCAGCTTCTGCTCTGCCTGAATTCAGGTGAGGCAGGTAGAGTCAGTGCATCTTTACACAGGATGCACACTATGTAAGGGAGGGCACCACGTTTCAAGGGGGCAATGTTCACATTGAAGACATCTACCCTGAAATATTTATTATGATAGTGTTTCAGTAGATGGCATTAAAGTGCTCTTTTCTAAGGAAAGTCGTGTGCTTCCACACCGTTTGGTAGCTGCATTGGGTCCTGAAGAGGGCGGGTGTACCTTTTGCACAAAAAATTCCCTGGACTGCTGCCTTGGGCTGACAAGGAGTGGTGCACTTAGGCTCCTTGGTGTCATCCTTTCACTATAGAACATGGGATCTTCATCTAAAGAGAATTATTCCTCTCCAGGCTGTGCCCCTGGGCCCTGAGTGGTTCTCAGGGCCCAGAAGCCATCATGTCCTCTCCGCAACGAGGTTTTTGCTAAGCTCCCACTTAGGCCCAGCAGTGGCCTCTGCGTGGAATGGATCCACACAGATACTGTTCCCTCACTTTGCAATCTCTGAGAAGGGAACAGGGCAGTCAAGTGGACTTAATTCCCTGGAGAGTCTCTGCTTCTCCAATTAATTTCAGAAACTGTGTTCTCACCAACCTATTTTGGTTCCCGTCCCCCAGAGAAGGCTAGGCCCCCTGAGAGAGTCTGTCTCAGCTGGGGCTGGGCTGCTCGGGTCACCCTGAATGCAAACAGCTGCTTTTCCCACTTCCTTCCTCTGCCCTTACTGCCTCCCTGGGGCCTGAACCCCAGGACCAGACTCCTCAGGGGAAAAGAGCCTGATTCAGATACCCAAGAGCCCTGCTGTTAACCACAGCCACTGGTCATGCCCCTGGATGTCCTTGGGAGGCCAATCTAGGAGCGGACCCTGAGGCTGGGCTCCCCTCTGCTGCACTCAGAACTTTTTGCCATCCAGGACTTGGAGGGGGTATTTTTGCTTCCCTGGGATGCCCTTCTAGCTTCTCTTAAGCCTCTCTGGGAAAGGCATCTTGCTGAGAATCCTGATATGATATAAGAGTATTTGAGCCATTCCTTCTCCCTTGCTCTTCAACGGTGTCCAAAGGGAGTAAATTCCTTTGAAGTCCACCCCTCCCATAATCATATGCAGAATATATTTCTCAGTTAATCTTAACCAGTGTTTCCCATGTGCTAAGTGACACCTCAGCCCTGTGAGGTGCACCTTATAAATATGAGCAGTATTTCTCTACCCTCTCCTTTAAGTTTTACAGTGAAATGAGCATTTAGTTGTGAGGAATTCCACAAAGATAAAGAGGTCAGTTTTAATATAATGTGCAACTTTTTCTCAATAAACTTAAAGCCTTGCACTTGGTAAACTGACGTACCCTTAATTAGAAGTAAGGTTATCAATCTTTTCAGCCAATCCTTGGTATAATTCCATTTGGAAATTCATCCACCATAGCTTAACTTTATCCTAAGCTTTTAATGGTCTCATGTACTTGCTCCCACATGTACTTGAAGGACCGCATTCTGGAATCTAAATTACCCATGTAGGAGGAGTCTGTGATGCTTGCATAGAATTAACCAATATCTCTAAGCACTTAACTCGGTGCCAGGCAGAGCCCTTGCCTTCCAGAGGCACACAGATTACTAGTAGAGAGAGTCAGGTGTCCCAGCGTCTAATGCAGTATCCTGCACTGAGTGTGTGACAGGCAGGGTTTGTAGTGGCAGCACAAAGAAGGGAGGAGCAGATTAACATGACAAGTCAGGAACCAGTCTGATGAAGAGTGTGCTGTGTATCTTCCATTTGCTCCCAAGACCCTCTTTCCCTCCACTTCCTGTTCTCCGTCCTGCAGGCTGACCTCTATGGACTATATCAACTGGCTCACCTTCCTTCAGATTTCAGTTTGGTTTGGACAACTGGTGTGGCTTGGCAGTTGAGCGTCGACCCTTGACCCATGCACCAAGAGGCCCCTGATTTGATTCCCGGTCAGGGCATGTGCCGGGGTTTTGAGCTTGATTCCCAGTAGGGGCATGTAGGAGGCAATTGATGTTTCTCTTTCATCAATGTTTCTATTTCTCTCCCTCTCTCCTTTCCTCTCTCTCTAAAATTTAATAAAAACATATTAAAAAAAGAATCTTAGGCATTACCCAGGCTAATTAATTACAGCTAGTGTGCATGGACTTGCCTTCTGCCTTCAGAGGCATAGCTATGGGACAGGGTAGAGCTTCCAAGCTCCACTGTGGCTCTGGTGGCATCAGCAGCTTCTGGCTGGTTCTCTGAACCAAATGCTGTTGCATCTCGTCATTTTGGTCATTTAGTCCTATTAATTCTTCAGAGTTGCAAATGTCTGACACCTGTTATTATAGAGGAGGAGTCATATCCCATTGGGTTTTCAAGTTGAACTAGTGAGGGAGAAACTGTGATTGGAATAGCTGGGGTCTACGATAATCTTGCAAGACAGAAGTACAAACTTAATTTCTTCTTTGTGGCTCTTTTGGCTTCTATACTTTGGAGCCCTTGAACCGTGGTTGTTTATTTGCCACTGTATAAATAAACCACAGCTTGTCTATTCCCCTACTGAAAAACAGGTTACTTCTGGTTCTACTCTTTTTCTCTCTCGAAAATAGTCCTGTAATAGACATCCATGAATCACAACTCCTTGTGCACATGTACCAGTTTCTCTGGGACAGATACCTGAGAGAGGGCCTTGCTGGGTCATTGGGCCTGGTCAACTCTACTAGGAATTCTCAAATTTCCCTATAAAGTGAGTGTACTCATTTACAAACTGCCATCAATCTTTGGGTTTCTGATTTCCCACCACTATGTGGAATTATTAGAGTTTTTCTTTTTTATGTGACAGGTGTGACGTTATCTATTCCCTGATTACTATATATTTCTATATTAGCCAGTTAATCTTTCTCTTCCGTGAATCGTGTGGGTTATTTGAGTTTTTTATCCTGGCTTACAGGACTTTATCTAGGATGGCGACTAATCCTTCAGTTTTCTGCATTGCAAATATCTTACTTCAATCTATGGGTTACCTCCATTTTGGGGGGTTTTGATAAATAGACATTTTTACAAATTTTAATGTGGTTAAATTCATCAGTCTTTTCCTTAAATGTATTTAGACCTAAAATGTGGAATACTCTGCTCATTCTTCTTAATCCTCCCCCTCACCCCAAGTCTTACTTTAGTTTACCCATGGGGGTAGACTGCCAATACTCTACTGTCAAATTTTAGACTGAAAAGGTTTAAATTTAACATTTTTGCCTGGCCAGTATAGCTCAGTGGTTGAGCATCCTGCACGTCTCCTACTGGGGATCAAGCCCGAAACCCAGACATGTGCCCTGATCTGGAATCAAACCTGTGACCTCTTGGTTCATGGGTTGATGCTCAACCACTTAGCTACACTGGTTGAGCTATTGTAGTTCTTTTTAAAAATTTTTTGGGAAACTCCATACTGTTTTCCATAATGGCTGTACTAATTTATGTTCTCACCAATAGTGCACAAAGGTTCCCTTTTTCCACATTCTCACCAGCTCTTATCTTTTGTCTTTTTGATGATAGCCATTTAACAGGTGTAAGGTGATATCTCATTGTGGTTTTGATATGCATTTCCCTGATGATAAGTGATGTTGAGCAAGTTTCATATATCTGTTGGTCATTTTAATGTTTTTGTTTTTTTTTTGGAAAAATGTCTATGCAGATTCTTTGCCCATTTTTTATTGGATTGTTTTCTTGTTATTGTAAGAATTCCTTATATGTTTTGGATTTTAATCACTTATCTGTATATAGAAAAACCCAGGGACTGGAATTGCAGAACAACCAGAATGACCAGAATGACTGGTGGCTATGATGCACACTGTGGCAGCCAACCAGCCTAATCCAGGCCCTGATCAACCCCCTTTTCCCCCCATGCCGGCCCGGCTCCTGATCGGCCCCCAACACCCTGATTGGGGGCCAGCTGTCCAACTGCCACGGCCCCCCCCCCTCCGGCTGGCCCCACCCCTGATTGGCCCCAACACCCTGATTGGGGGTGGGGCACCAGCCTGGCCGGATGGGCCCCCATTGGGGTGGGCCGGCCAGACCCCACCCACGCACCCAGCTGGACCCCACCCGAGTTCATGCACCGAACCTCTAGTTGGCTATAGTGTTTGCAAATATAATCTCCCATTGTATAGGCTGACTCTTCATTTTGTTGGTTGTGTCTTTCGCTGTGCAGTAATTTTTAGTTTATATAGTTCCATTTGTTTAATTTTGCTTTTGTTGCCTGTACTTATGGTGTCAGATCTAAAACAATACCTAAACCAATGGTTAGTTTTGTCTATTTTTGAAGTATAAATGGAAATATACAAATATTCTTCTATGTCTAACTTCTTTCACTCAATGTTATGTTTGTGAGATTCATTAATATTTTTCTATGTAGTAGCAGTTTGTTAATTTTCTCTGTTCTGTGCTATTTATTTTTGTAAATACATCACATAATACCATAATCAGTATTAATTAGCATTCCTTTAGCAATACATGAGAGTTACAATTTTCACCAGAACTTGGCAATACCACTCTTTTCAACTAGTCTTGTGGGTGATATCTCATTGAGGTTTTAATTTGCAGTTTCCCAGTCTCTAATGAGGGTGAGCATCTTTTCATATGCAAATTGCTCCCTGGAATATTCTCTTTTTTAAGATGCCTGTTCAAGACTTTTGCCCCATTTAAAGGTTATCTGCCCTTTTATTGAATTATAGGAGTATTTTTAATATATGTTTTTATTTCAAAGAGGAAAGGAGAGGGAGAGAGAGATAGAAACAGCAATGATGAGAGAGAATCATTGATTGGCTGCCTCCTGTGACCTCTTGGTTCATAGGTTGATGCTCAATCCCTGAGCCACACAAGCTGGGCTAGGAGCATTTTTAATTTAAGTTGCATGTGAAGTCTTGTGTTGAATATATGTGATACAAATATCTTCTCCTTGTCTGTGTAGTTGGGGATTTTCAAAAAGGGGCTGAGAGTTCAGTGTGTAGGCAATAAAACCATGAACCCTGCTTGGCTCTCAAGAAAGTGGACATTTGAAGATAAATCAAAGGAAGAGGGACCTGGATCTTGTCCTCTTTAAATCTACTACAATACAATAAGCTTGAAGTAGGATTCCAAGAGCAGCTGGGTATGCTCCTGCACTTGATATAATCAGTCATTATTTATTTGCTATTCTTTCACAAGCTAAAGAAACCTTTATCCTCAATCCTTTGATTCTCATTTGGTCACACCTTAATTCTTTAAGCTCCTGTTTCAAAGAATGCCTTTGTCATCTTGATAGCCCCACTACCTGGAGAAATTCTCTTTTCTTACAATGACTAATTTAAGTACAACATGCAGAAATGGATTATATATTTAGGAAACTACAAGTATAAAATAGAGATACATACCCTCCTGATATCCAACAGCACAACTTAAATAATAGATATTAGTCAAATGAAATCATACAGAATTTTTTGAGGGCAGGTCTGACCGGTGCTATATTATCCTAGATATTTAATAACTATAAAGGTATATAAGATGCAGTAGTCCCTGACTCAAATAATTTCTGACCCATACCAAGTTAGAGGAAGCTCACTGGCAGGAAGGGTTAGTTTTTGTGTGTTGTGGTTTGTTTTGTTTTGTTTTTTGCTAATTTATGCTTTTTAATATCAATGAAATCACCTGTTGCTGTCCATTGGTGGTCCCCAAGCCTCTGAGAGAGAGAATATGGCCAAGCCTAAAAAGAGCCTCTTCTGGGAAAAGCTGTGTCCCATGGGGACACCAGCCATGTTGCAGGTACCATGCCGAGGGCTATGCAGGTGTCCTCTCAAAGATAGTCCTTCATGGGCTTACCCACCTTCCAGTGGGAAGTCCTCCTGCTACCTAGCCTAAATGCACAGGCTGCCCTGGGCTGACCAGGAAGGGGTTACTTTGGATTGATTGTGGCAATAAGACAAGGGTTATATTAGTTAAGGTAATGGAGTTTCTTTTACAAAACTTATCCCCATATATATAATGGATCAAACATAGCAAAAGTTAAAAAGTTAGTCATCAAAAGTTAAAAACAGATGTTTTTGATTGGTAATTCATTCTGCTCAAAATATTAATTCAGAGATTCAGATTCTTCCATCTTGTGGGTCCACCATCCTCAACATGTAGTTTCTGGGATTGCTGGGCTTGTCCACATTAAGCTGGTAGAAGGAGAAAGAGCATGGAGGATGGAAAAGGGTGTATGTCATTTCCACTTGGGTTCCATCGGCTAGAACTCCATCCACTACGTGGCCACTGCTAACTGTGAGGGAGGCCAGGAAGTGTAGTCCAGCTGTGTGTCTAGGAAAAGGATTTGCTACAGGCTTCGTGATGGCAGGGCACTTAAGATAGGTCTTGATGCCATGTGAAACCTTTTGACAGAGATTGGAAAGGAGGATTAACCTAGGTAAAATGAAAAGCATGAAGGTCTCAAACCTAAACAGAAAAAAATGCAAGAGCATATTTGAAAAACAAAAGATAATCCAGTTTTTCAGAAGCATGTAGGGAGTATCATGGGAGAAACTGCTAGAAAGATAGGCTTAAGGCTATTTCCAACCTGAAGCCATATTTTTTGAAGTTTTTAAATCCATACCGAGGAGCTTATATCTGCTTTTTTTTTCCTACTAGGGCTCACTCCCACTTGCAGGAGAACTGTGGCCCAAATTCATTTTCTTTCTTTTCCTTCATACTCTGGCCATTCCTAGAAAGTGAGTTCTTATGTTTGCCTCCATAACTTGGTGGAAGGAGTCAAGGAGCGGGGTGCGGACCCTCAGCATGAGCAGCTTTATTTTGAGCTTTTGCACCACAGGGTTTCAGAGACTCTCTAGGGGCTTCCTGCCAAAAACCAGTCTAGGGAATGGCACCTACTGAATGCTGTTTGGGATGAATCCCAAGTTCAGCAGAAGGAGGAGGGAGAGGAATTCCTTTCTAACTCTAGGACACTATCGGCTCACGCTCAAGATCCTGAAATTTAACTGCCCACGTTGTTATCTTAGCTTGCATAACTCCAACTGTGGCTCATAGTTATAAACATATCCGGTCCTTTAAATTCCAACCTCATCTTTCAGCCTGATGACCTCCTGACAGTGATTTATTGGGAAGGGTGGGAGCTGGGGAAATCCTTTTCCCTCCCTTTAGATCTGCCAACTTGGCTTTGAAACTCCACGAATGTTTTGGCCAAATAATACACATCCCCACACCCTCTACTCTCACCTCTGCCCCATTCTCTATTTAGTAATCATATGCATTCAGATGTGCTAAATTAATTTTGTCCCAGGCTTTAACTAGGTGCTGCCCCTGGAAAGCTTCTGTGTGAATTATTCTTTCTTCCTTGAGCTTCAGAGCATGATACTAATGGCTTTGAAAATTTACCTTCGATCTACAATTTAGGGAGGATTTGTTTCATTGTTCCTACCAATTTATAAGCATACTTGTCTATCTTTTTTAGACCACTAAATAAAGTGAAAACTGACTCTGAGGTAACATCAAAAAGGTGCTTCTTTTTAAAGCAAACTTTAAAGAGACTTAGCCCATATTTTTTCAAGATCCTGAACACATTAATTATATTTGGATTTTACAGAAAGGAAGGTGTTTATTAACCTGTGTCAAGAGTTTCTAGATATGCCCTGGCCAGTTTGGCTCACTGGATAGAGCGTCGGCCTTCGGACTGAAGGGTCCCGGGTTCGATTCTGATTGGGGGCATGTACCTTGGTTGCGGGCACATCCCCAGTGGGGGGTGTTCAGGAGGCAGCTGATCGATGCTTCTCACTCATCGATGTTTCTAACTCTCTGTCCCTCTCCCTTCCTCTCTGTAAAAAAATCAATAAAATATATTTAAAAAAAAAAAAAAGAGTTTCTAGATATTTTTTTTCTTCTAGGTGGCCAGAACCACACTTAAAGAAATCATCATTACATTGTGTTCTTTGTCCTATGTGCATCTTCCTTCCTCTTTCACTAAGATACCTTTGCTGGTCCCTCTGCATGGCCATCTTCTACACTTATGGCCTTCAAATAACTACACGTTGCTAGTGACAGGCATTTGGTGTCTTTTTCTTTAGGGTGCTTGCATATGGAAAAGGTAAAGTTCCTCAGGCCAATGTCTGGGTACCAGTTCATTCCCCAGCATACTTTGAGATCTATGTACCTCTTGAAGCACTAAAACATTTGGGGAGACAGCATGATGTAGGGTAATAGAACATGAGCAGAGACTAAGCAGACTTAGGTCCAAATTCTAGCTTTGCTTTTTTACCTCTGTGAGACCTGAATAAAACCTTTGACCTCTTTGATCTTCTGAGCCTGAATTTTTATAGCATTGATTAGTTTTAGCTGTTTTTGAATTTTATCTAAATGAGACAATGCAATATATATTTGTTTGTTATTGGTTTCTTTTTTAAAATGTATTTTTATTGATTTCAGAGAGGAAGGGAGAAGGAGAGAGAGATAGAAACATCAATGATGAGAGAGAATCATTGATTGGCTGTTTCCTGCACGCCCCTACTAAGAATTGAGCTCAAAACCTGGGCATGTGCCCTGACTGGGAATCGAACCGTACCCCCTGGTTCATAGGCTGACACTCAACCACTGAGCCACACTAACTGGGCTGTTATTGGTTTCTTTTACTCAATATTATGTTTGTTAGATTTATTTAAGTTGTTGCATATATGAATAGTTCATTCAGTGGGATTTATGGTATTGTGTTATAATTGTAAATTATCCATTCTACTTTGATGGACATTTGGATTGTTTCAGTTATTATGAATTGAGATTCTATGATAATTTTTGTAAAATCTTGTGTACACAAGATTCTGTTGAGTAATGTCACATCCTGTGTAAGCAGCTCTGAGATTTGCTTATAGGAAGTTTATTTCTTTCTGCCATCAAGATCAAAGTTGCCCTTGAGATCACCACCAATGGGGGAGTAAGAAAGGACTGGACAGAGAGAGAAGTTGGACTGTGATGCACTTGCAACAAAGGCCTCAGTCAACCTATAGGGAACTCTGGAGCTGAAATGGCCCTATAGAGTTGTGCCCATTAAAGGCAAGGAGGCTGGACCTTTACATATCCCTCATTCACCAGTTATTGGATGTGGACTGATCCAAGGGGAGTGAGCATGGTTTTGAGTGAGATATCTTTCTTTCCCAGAGAGTGGGGCCACATTTGTGAGCTGTCATCCATCAATATTCTTAGCAGTTGGTAGAATGAGTGTTCTAATCCTAAAAATGTTAAAATGTGGGTATGTGTGTATGTTTAGGCTGAAGCTGAGCAGTGCACCACAGTGTCCATTACATGTCATTAGTAATTTCTAGGAGTTGAATTTCTGGCCAATAGGATATGTGTATATATTCATTTTTAGTAGATACTATCAAATAATATTTAAAAGTGTCTATACCCAAATACCATCTTAATTTAGATTCTGAGATTCCCCAAATCAGATCTCACCACAAAGATAAAGGAAGATTCATAGACGGGAAACATAAATGTGAGACTATTCCCTATATTAATATGTTCTACATTATTGGGAAAGAAAACTTGAGAACCACTGGAGTAGGCTTTTTTATCATTCTCTACCTTATGGCTTGACATCCTAAAAACTGTCAATATTGTTCAGGATGTTTTGAAATCTAAGTGTGGGATTAATAGAGCCTAAAGACATACTTTTGTGCTGAGAGAAGAAAAGAAAGGGGATATATGAATTGACTGTTGCCCTGGATTTCGTTTTTCAGAGTGGCCAAGTCAATGAAGGTCCCTGTATATGAGACCCCAGCTGGATGGAGATTCTTCTCAAACCTGATGGACTCGGGACGGTGCTCTCTGTGTGGAGAAGAGAGCTTTGGCACTGGTAGGCTTTGTTGGGTTGGTGTTTCTAGAAGAGGTGGCTGTAGCACTCTGTGACCCCATTTTGGAAACCTGTGAGCCCACTATGAATCAAAGGCTAGAGGCAGAGTTAGAGGCAAATAGGTAAATAAGAAAGGAAGGAAGGAAGGAAGGAAGGAAGGAAGGAAGGAAGGAAGGAAGGAAGGAAGGAAACACCTAGTGGAATGTGTGTTATGATACACTTACCTCATCTACCTATTTCTTCTTTTTCTAAAAAAATAAACTTCCATTTCTTTAAAAAATTTACTGAATTTTAAAAAATTCATGAGTAGAGAGAATAGCATATTGAATTTCCATATGTTCATTAGTTTCAACCATTGTCAACTCATGGTCAATCTTGCTTTATCTCTACCCTTATCCACCTAGGGAGCCCTCCTTCCTGATTATTGTGAAGCAATCCCTAGTGATTCTTTAAATATAATGGCTATTGAGAAAAAAAGTATATAAACACAGTATCATTATCACCCCTAAAAAGGTTAAAAAGTAATTTTTTGCCCTAGCTGGCTTGGCTCAGTGGTTAGAGTATTGGCCTGTGGACTGAAGGGTCACAGGTTTGATTCCGGTCAAGGGCACGGACCTTGGTTGCAGGCTCAATCCCTGGCCATGGTCCTGGTGCATGTGGGAGGCAACCAATCGATGTGTCTCTTCTACCGATGTTTCTCTCTCACTGTCTCTCCCCTTTCTTTCCACTCTCTCTAAAAATCATTGGACAAAATATCCTCAGGTGAGGATTAACAAAAAAATAATAATTTCTTCTTTCAGTATTTTAAAGATGTTACTTCATTGTCTTCTGGCTTGTTTAGTTTCCAAGAAGTGAGCTCTAATTCTCATTTCTGTTTCTCTCTATTGAAATTCCCCCCATCTCTGGGTCTTCAGTATTTTATTTTTATCTTTTAATATGTGTTTTGTTGTTGTTGTTTTTTGTTGATTTCAGAGAGAGGAAGGGAAAGGGACAAAGATAGAAACATCAATGATGGGAGAGAACCATTGATTGGTTGCTTTTAGCATGCCCCCCTACTGGGGATTGAGCTCGCAACCCAGGCATGTGCCCTGACCATGAATGGAACCATGACCTCCTGATTCATACATAGATCAATGCTCAACCACTGAGCCTTACCAGCCAGGTTCTTTTTATCTTTTCTTTTCAACAGTATAATTATAATATTTCTAGGTATGTGTACTTTTTTAAAACCTTGCTTGGGGAATCTCTGGGATTCTTGTTTGTTGTCTTGCATTAATTTCAGAAAATTCTCAGCCATTTTCTTTTCACATATTTTCCCCCAATTCTCTTCCTCTTTTCCTCCTGGGACTTTAATTGCACTTATGTTAGATGAATTGTGACCATATGTTGTTTCAGAGCTCTTACATCCACTGTTTGGTTTTGTTTACTTTTTTTCCTTTTGTGTTTTAATTTAGATAATCTCTATTGGCATATCTTTAAGTTACTGATTCTTTCCTTAGCTGTGGCCAATCTACTGATTAGCCTACTGAAGGAATTCTTCATTTCTGATATTGTGTCTTTTTTAATAGCATTTCTTTTTGACTTTTTAAAAATAATTTTAATCTCTCTGAAAAAATCCTTTTTATATATGTTGTTTATATATGTTTGTATGTGATATCTATCTTTTTCATTAGATCATTTAACATATTAAACATAGTTATTTTAAACTCCCTGTCTGATAGTTCTAATATCTAGTTGATCCTAGTGTCTGGTTTTCTTGATTGCTTTAACTCCTAATAAAGCAGTGGTTTACTCTTTCTTGCTTTTTATTCAATTTTTAATTGAATGCTGGACAGTATATCTATATCTATATCTATATCTATATCTATATCTATATCTATATCTATATCTCAACAGTAGGACTCAGGCAAATAATATTTATACACATTAATGGGCATACCAATTCTTCTGTTAGGTCATTATTATTTAAAGTTAAGTTAATCTAGTCAGGAGTTGAGCTGGATTTTGGGTTTATTATTTCTGTTATAATTTTTATTGTACCATAGGCTTTAATTTCTTCCAGAAGTGGGATAATTTTTGCTATGTGCTCAAAGGAAAGAGAGTGCCAGAGGAGATTTTTCAGTGTTTCTATTTCATTTCAAGCTTCCAGCAGTTACTGTGATTTAAAAAAAGACTTCTGTCACTAGATGCTTGACCATTCTTCAGTGGCAGCAGAGCTCTGCTTAGTATTAATGTGGAATTTGAGGCTCAAGAAGGTTTCCTACCCTTTCTCCAGGGCAGAGGGTTTTACTTCAATCCTATTCCAGTAGCAATGGACCTTTGCCTGGGCCCTTTATAAGAAGGTTTACAGCTTGTACATTCAGGAGTTTAAGGTTTTTTTCTTGTGAAAGAAGGGTGGGGAACTGGAAGGGCTCCATGCTTGTCCTCAGCAGCAGCTGATCATCTCCTGCATACCAGTACCAGCAAGTCTACCTCTTTGTTTCCCGTCCTTCTTGTGAGCAGCCAGGGACTTCTGATTATTCACTTATATGGAAGCGTCCTCTTTCTCCTGTGCTCTGCCAAAAGTGAGACTGTTTTCTGTCTTGTCTCTCCTCAGAGGGGCTTGTCACTCTGCAATTCACTTTACTTTATTGCCTTTTGATTTAGGATCTCTAATGAGTGCAAGAAAAGTTATGATTTTGTAGGTTTCCTGGCCTTTAGTATTGCTGGGAGTAGCATTCTCTTGCAGATTTTCATATCCTAAACAGAAACGCAGAAGTGGAACTGCAAAAATAATTTATTAATAATTTCTCCTATTCTCCACACCCCACAACTTATTTTTCCCCCAGTTAGAATCCAAAAGATCTTAACATTATAACTTGTTGATACTTTTTAATTCTTCTTTAATTTGCATTTTTTTCCTCCATGTTTTTTCTTTCTGGTATTTATTCATTGAAGAAACTGGGTCATATGTCCTATAGAGCTTTCAATGTTGATGTCCTCATTTTCCTTTTTAAATTGTTTAATGCTTATATACAGAGAAGCTTTTGAATAATATGCCTTTTCTCTGGTTTTCAACCACCTCAGTACATTCCATTAATTATAGCATTTTATTTTCTAGAAACTCTACATTTTCTTAGGACTTTTTTAAGGAATATAATTATACTAGAGGCCCAGTGCACAACAATCGTGCACTCAGGGGTGGGGAGGGGGTCCCTCAGCGCAGCCTGTGCCCTATTTTGCAGCCTGGGAGCCATCAGTCAGACATCCTTAGTGCTGCCACGGAGGCAGGAGAGGCTCCCACCACCGCTGCTGGGCTTGCCAGCAGTGAGCCTGGCTTCTGGCTGAGTGCTGTCCCCCTGTGGGATCGCACTGACCATCAGGGGGCAGCTCCTTGGGTTGAGCATTTGCCCCCTGGTGGTCAGTGCACGTCATAGCAACTGGTCGTTTCCCAGTTTGGTTTATTTGCATATTACCCTTTTATTATATAGGATAATCTATTACTAAAAGATTTTTTGTTTTCTTTTCTAATATTTATACCCTTTATTTTCATATTCTAGTGTATTATATTAGCTATAATCTTCAAAATAATATTAAATAATTGTAATACTTCCTTATTTTAATGGAAATTGATTCAGTATTTTACTCTTTAGTTTGATGATGGCCTTTTAATATTGGTAAAATGTTTATCATGTATACATAGCTATTTTTCCCTCTTCTCATTTTACTTAGAGTCTTATTAGAAATGGCTATTGGATTTATTAGGTACCCTTTCAGAATCGGGTGATATATATATATATATGGGTATGTTCTTTCTCTTTTATTCTGTGAATGTAATAAAATACTATGATTGCTTTGCTGATATCAAACCAACCTTGAATTCTTATTTAGAATAAGTAAATTTTGGCCATGTTTAAATAGATTGCAGTAAAACCACTCTAACTGGCCGTAATGACATTTCAGGCTATGTTGGGTTCCTGAAGACATTTCCTCCTAAGGAATTTTATCCTGTTACCGAAATCAGTTAGACCCTAGTTACTGCTAATGGTATAGGAGGAGTGGTATGCATCAAGCTCTATCAAGTACTAGTGTTTGAACTGAGAGTGTGTGGATGACAGCTCTGCTTAGAATAGTCAGGACTATTATACCTTATCCCTGCTAAGACCTAACAAATTGAACAGCTTCCTTCCTTGTTGAGGTTTTTTGGGTCTAAACCAGTGACTGACTCAAAAAAAATCACAGATTATAATAATTATGCCTCCTAGTTATTAAAATAACACAAATATAACAACTGGAATAGAAACTGGTAAGTCCAGGTTATCTTTTCCTCTTCATCTTTGTCTTTATAAGCATTTATTGAGTGCTTACCATTTACCATATAATTATAGTCTCTAAAATTAAAGGATAAAATATTATATGTATAAACAATTTTATATCTTAGTAATAAATATTTGCATACTTCAATAAACATTTACTAAGTACTTACATTGTATAAGGCACTGTATTATATGGTGTATATAATACAAAATGCTTAAGATCATGCCCTTAAGGAACTCAAGATCTCTAGGGTACATAACAAGAAAAATGTACAGATGACTGTTATACAAAGCAGAAACTTTAAAATTCTACAATAGAGTAATAGACAAAATACTATCGGAGATAAGAAAATGAGAAAATGCTTCAGGACTAGAAATTGAAAGCCAATTTTATAGAAGAGATGGAGGTTGGGCTAGTTCTCAAAGAATGGAAAGGATTTATGCACACAGAGGCGAAATGACAGGGACTTGTCAGATGGAGGGAACAATGACAAGAAAGGAATAGTGGTGGGAGAGCAGGGGATGTGTTGTGAGTAGCCAGTTGTTCACTTTGTCTAAGCAGTGCTTTCCTAATATAAATCAAGATTCATTTGGGGTCATAGAGTAGTATCATGTCATGAACAGCTTAAAAATTTTGTTAATTAACTAGAAACTATCAGAATACATTGCGTTCACCCTAGCTGGTTTGGCTCAGTGGATAGAGCGTCAGCCTGCGCACTGAAGAGTCCCGGGTTCGATTCTGGTCAAGGGCGATTCATGCCCAAGTTGTGGGCTTGATCCCCAGTAGGGGGCATGCAGGAGGCTGATCAATGATTCTCTCTCATCATTGATGTTTCTACCTCTCTCTCCCTCTCCCTTTCTCTTTGAAATCAATAAAATGTATATATGAAAGAATACATTGCATTCAGTAAAAGTAAATGTTACTTAGAGAAATATGTACATATAAACATGCACACAGGTATTTATGTATATAGTAAGTCTCATTGTAAAGTGTATATATATGAGGTAATGTTCTGAAATGTCTGAAAAAGACAGATCTCTAGCAGGTGTCAGTCCACAAACTTTTTCTATAAAGTGGCAGATAGTGAATAATTTAGGCTTTGCAGACTAAGAGGTTATGAATGGTCATTTTCAAAATTAACTCAACTCTGCCACTGTAGCACAAAAGCAGCCAGAGATAATACATAAACAAATGAGTATGCTGTGTTCCAGTAAAAATGTACTTACACAAATAAGCCTAAGTCCAAATTTGGCCCATGGGCTGAAGTTCACTAACCTCTTCCTGAGGTAGAGGATAGGGTAAAGAAGGGAGTATCAAGAAACAGGATTGGACATATGAGTGCTGTGGAGACAGTTTTTGAAGCCCTTTGCCTGCCCAGCTTAGATGTTGGGACTTGACTCAACTGGAAATAGGAAACCATGGTCTGTGCAGGGGGCGGTCTGCTTGTACTTTTCAGCAAGCTTTGCTTTCAGACAATTAAGCTGATTGCAACATGTAGAATGGACTAAAAGGGAGTTTTTAAAGTTTCTCATTGTTATATTTGCTTATCATTTTCCTTTCAAGGAACACAAGAGATTTTTCTCTGTATATAAGAGCCCTAAAAGTATTGCTTCCTCCACCATTCTTCAGGTTCAGATGACACTAGCATGATGGGACAGATGAAGCCCTGAGCCCAAGAAGTGGTTAAGTGGTTCAACCAGGGCCCCATAGCCTGGGAAAGAACTCCACTTGAATTGAGTTACAGCTGAATTAAAAGACAGGTCTCCTGCATACAGTATATGCGGCTTTCCACTGTGCTGATCAATCTTTCTTTCTTTCTTTTTTTCAAAAAAAATATATTTTATTGATTTTTTACAGAGAGGAAGGGAGAGGGATAGAGAGAAACATCATCGATCAGCTTCCTCCTGCACACTCCCTACTGGGCATGTGCCCACAACCAAGGTACATGCCCTTGACCGGAATCGAACCCAAGACCCTTGAGTCCGCAGACCAACACTCTATCCACTGAGCCAAACCGGTTAGGGCTGATCAATCTTTCTGATGAAAGCAATGACTAAAAATTCCATCTCCCAAGCACTCAGCAGTTAGTGACTGTTAGAAGGCCTGAGGAACTGGACCACTCAGTTTTGGAAGGAGAGAGTGGCTTCATTCTGCTCTCATGCTGGGTCTTATTAATGCCAGTTCCTGCACAGGCATCGAGCTGGTTGCATCAGAATTGCCTGGAAAGTGTGCTAAATGTACAGATTTTCTATCCTACCCTTACTTGAAATTCCTGGCAGGGTGGAGCCTGAGAACGTGCATTTTCTATACTAATAAAAGGGTAATATGCTAATTAGACTGGGAGACCTTCCAGACGTCCTTCCAGACAAAGTGGGGCCGAGGCAAAGACGTTTAGGGGCCATCAGGCTGGCAGGAGGGGCAGTTGGGAGTGAGCAGGCCAGCAGAGGGGGGCTGCTGGGGTGAGCAGGCTGGCAGGCGGGGCAGTTGGAGGCGAGCAGATTGGCAGGGGGGAGCAGTTGGGGTTGAGCATGCCGGCAGGGGGGGCAGTTGGGGGCAAGCAGCCAGCAGGGGGTGGTAGTTGGGGATGAGCAGGCTGGCGGGGTGGGCAGTTGGGGGCGATCAGGCTGACGGGGTGGGCAGTTGGGGGTGATCAGGCTGGTGGGGGGCGGCAGTTGGGGGCGAGCAGGCCAGCAGAAAGGGGCAGTTGGGGGCGATCATGCCAGTGGGGGGGGCAGTTGGGGGTGATTAGGCTGGCAGGGGAGGAAGTTGGGGTGGAGCAGGTCGGCAGGTGGGGGCAGTTGGGGGTGATCAGGCCACAGGCAGAGTGGTTAGGGGCAATCAGGCAGGCAGGCAGGTGAGCGGTTAGGAGCCAGTGGTCCCAGATTGTGAGTGGGATGTCCGACTGCCGGTTTAGGCCTGATCCTCCAGGCATAGGGCCTAAACCGGCAGTCGGATATCCCCTGAGGGGTCCCAGATTGGAGAGGGTGCAGGCTGGGCTGTGGGATACACCCCCCCCCACCCCGTGCATGAATTTTGTGCACCGAGCCACTAGTCTAATCTAATAATAGACAAACATGGTAATTGACCATACCTCTGCTACGCTTCCCATTGGCTAATCAGCAGGATATGCAAATTAACCCAGCCAAGATGGCGGCCGGCAGCCACACAGCTGAAGCGAGCAGGAGGCTTGCTTGCTCCAGTGATGGAGGAAGCCAAGGTTCCCCGCCTGCCGCAGCCCGGCTCTAAGCTCCGAAAGCAACAAAGTTTCAATTATAGAAGCTAAACAAACCCGATACCTGCTTTCAGCAGGCCCTGGCCTCGGAGCTGGAGCGGCAACAAAGTTTCAATTATAGAAGGTAAATAAATCCCAGAATAAAAAAAAAGAAAAAAAGGAGAGGTTGGGAGCTTCCGTTGCCAGCTTGGCCAGCCTGAAAACAGCCCTCAGCCCCTCATCCAAACTGGCCAGGCACCTCAGTGGGGACCCCCACCATAAAAGGGGTGCGGGCAGCCTGAAAATAGCCATCAGCCCCTCACCCAGGATGGCCAGGCACCCCAGTGGGGACCCCCACCCTGAAGGGGGTATGACCAGCTGCAAACAGCCATAAGCCCCTCATCCAGGCTGGCCAGGCACCCAAGCGGGACCCCCACCCTGATCTGGGACACCTTTCAGGGCAAACCAGCCGGCCCCCACCCGTGCACCAGGCCTCTATCCTATATAGTAAAAGGGTAATATGAAAACTGACCCTAACAGCAGAAAGACTGGGAATGACTGGTCACTATAACACACACTGACCACCAGGGCGCAGACGCTCAATGCAGGAGCTGCTCCCTGGTGGTCAGTGTGCTCCCACATGGAGGAGCTCTGCTCAGCCAGAAGCCAGGCTGATGGCTGCCAGTACAGCGGTGGTGGTGGGAGCCTCTCGTGCCTCCTCAGCAGCACTAAAGATGTTCGACTGCAGCTTAGGTCTGGTCCCTGCTGGCAAGTGGACATCCCCTGAGGGCTGCTGGGCTGCCAGAGGGATGTCTGATTGCCAGATTAGGCCCAATCCCCCGAGGAGCAGGCCTAAGCCAGCAGGTGGTCATCCCCCGAGGGGTCCCAGACTGCGAGAGGGCACAGGCTGGGCTGAGGTACACCCTCCCCCCCACGCCCCCCCCCCCGAGTGCACAAATTTTTGTGCACCGGGCCTCTAGTATAATAATAAAAGCATAATATGCTAATTAGACCTGATGTCCTTTCGGACGAAGCTGAGGCTGCAAGAGAAGCCTGGGTCCCTGGTGCCTGCCGGCGGCCACAGCAAAGCCCAGGTCCTGGGTGCCAGAGGGAGGCCCAGGTCCCAAGTGCCAGAGGGAACCTGGTGCCAACAGCTGAGGGAAAGGAATGCCTACTCTTGCATGAATTTCATGCATCGGGCCTCTAGTTTTAAGTGTCCTTCTATAATTCTGATGTGCAGCCAGGAGGGGAAAATCAGCATTTTTGTTTTCCATTAGGCATGATAGAAAGAGTGTGCCTGAGATGCTCTATTAGCTGTGGTTCAGGAGGTCTAGAGGCCTAGGAATGTGAGGCTGAGGATCATATTCACGACCTATACCTGCCACTTATGGACAAGCCATGTGGCCTCTCTGACCCTCACTTCCATCCTGTGAAAGTCAGCTGATCACAGGATCTTCCTTTTTACCCTGGGATATGGTTTTAAGAACCAAGTAATTTATATAATTAAGGCAGAGAAGGTGGAGAGATGGAAAAGTTTTAGACCTGGGACTAGGGAGGCACTTCTAAAATTTAACTAGACTTTCTTGAGTGACGCCTTTTTTAGTGTCCCTGAGGCATGGAGCGGTGTACCAGCTAGGAATGCACACTTTAGTGCCAGGAAGGCTTGATATTATGGATCTGCCTCATGCTCAAGAATGCCAAGCTTTTGTCCAAGATGAGCAGGATATATCTTGGATAAAAATTTCCCTTGCTGGCTTGTTGAGCACCCACAGCTTTCCAATGTAATGAGCTGGTGATAGTATCATAGTTCTGGTTTATCTCCCATGGAAAGGTCCAGGTCCTAGACAATGGGAAACCTGTGTTTATTGCTCTGTCAAAGAACCAAGGTTATTTAAGAAGTCAGTCATCCTTTGTGCTAGGGCCATCTATTCACCCACTTCCTGGGAAGGGCCCTGGACAACTGCTTTACAGAGAGAAAGAAGAATCCTGTATACTAAAAGGCTAATATGCAAATTGTCCCTTCGACCAGGAGTTCTACCAGGAGGCGGAGCTGGCTGGCCAGCCTCCCACATCCCCTACCCCTGGTCAGCCTGCCCTGATCGGCCCCGATCAGGACTGGCCGTTCGGACCCCACCCGTGCACAAATTTGTGCACTGGGCCTCTAGTATTTTATAAATCCTCAGATTTCAATGTAAGGACACTGTTAATCTCAATGACATTCTGGCTACTTTTCTAAAGTTTTGAATTTGAAGAAATCTGGGCTAGTTCTATATATAAAAGGGGATGTACTTAAATACTTAAACTTAAGATGAAAACCAAAATCTTTAAAGTTTTTTGACATTTGTTGATGATGTGCTACTTGTTCCCATCATTATCCGTTTTCTAAGAAGTCATACAGTTTGGGGAGTGTATGAATTGTTATAGGCCAGAGGTTGTCCCTTTACAGGTAACACTGAATAATTACTGTTTTGTGAATACCTGGTAAAACTCCAACCTTGCCCACCATCTTGAGTATTACTATTACTTTTATAATTTACTAGAGGCCCAATGCACGAAATTCATGTGTGTGGGTGGGGGGCCCTCAGCCCGGCCTGCGCCCTCTCGCAGTCTGGGACCCCTTGCTATTAACCACCCACCTGCTTGCTCCTTACTGCCCGCCTGCCTGCTCCTAACCACCCGCCTGCTCTCTCCTTACCACTTGGCTTGCCACTCCTTAGTGCTGCCGCTGAGGCAGGAGAGGCTCCCAGCACCGCCACTGCGCTCACCAGCTGTGAGCCCGGCTTCTGGCTGAGTGGCACTCCCCCTGTGGGAGTGCACTGACCACCAGGAGGCAGCTCCTGCATTGGGCATCTGCCCCCTGGTGGTCAGTGCACATCATAGCAACCGGTCATTTTGGTCATTCCACCATAATAGTCACTGGGTTTTTATATATATAGATTTTTTAAAAGCTAATATTAATTGCCACACAAATTTGCTAAGTAAAATCAGGTAAGACAATTTTTATTATTTGAAAGAGACTTTCCTCTGCTGAGTTTTTCACAATGATAATAATCTTTTTAGATGAGCACTATATGTGCTGAGGTATTGCTAAGCCTTTTGTAAACATCCATCTTTTTTTCTGGAAATTTGGAATTTAATCCATGTCTACTGGTACCAATATGACTTGTCCATCATTGTCACACCGAGTTTTCCACTCTGAACTCTGGAGTACAGCCTGGTGCTCTTGAAGTTGGCTGTTTTCCCAGTCTCTAGCACAAAAGCAAGAGGCATTGGGTATGTGTGTATTCCATGTCATAGGAAATCGCAAGCATCTTTCTAGTCTTTTAAGATTTGCTGGATCCCTCTGCTTGCCATGCAGAAATTGTAAGTGCTCTGAGGATGGGGGCCATGTTTCTCTCCTTCACCTCTTTTCCTTGCTATATGGCAGGCTTTGAGTGTTTGCAAGTTGGATGGAAAGGTGGAAGGAAGGAAGGAAAGGAAGAATGAAAGAAAGGCTGGAACAATGAATGGAAGGTGGATGAATGAAAAGAAAGAAGGAAGGAAGAAACAGAAACTTTTCATTTTGGTATTTCTTCTTTGCATTATTAGTAGTTATATTTTTATCATTCTTGAGTGAATGTATTTTTGGAGATCTGGGCATTAGCATATCTCAAATTTGGGAGGACTCATAAAAACAAAGCCACACAAATAAATACCAGTTGGGAGAGGGTGAGGATGTTATGAATTACAGTAAAATCTGAATTATATAAAATTTTAAAACAAAGTTTTGATATTTTTAATCATCATATAATTATCATCACAAATTAATAGCTAACAAAACACTTCTAGGAAGACTTCTTCAAGAAAACTGCATTAATGGGCAGATTTTAAATTTCAAATACTGTTAAGTATTTGTAATTTGTTTTATTACCTTGATTATTTCCTATGTGGTGGTTGCTGACAATTACCTGTAAATAGCCATATTTAGAGGTGGGCTAGGTTTCAGCTTTAGTGATCTTTTGTATGTACTAAATTCTTGTGGCCTTTAGCATAGACATTCTCAGCTCTGTTGTATTATGTTTTATATTATTGACTTATTTTCTGGTTGTTTTGTGAATGGATTTTTATTTCCCCTAATAATTACACAGTTTATAACACTTTCAGGGTCACCCCTCTTTCTTTATATTTCACACATGGACTATATACAGACTAGCAAAACATTAGATTCAGAGTAGTGCCGTTGAACAAATATTGAATACATTTAGCTGTCTCTTATTTATACAATTATTTTATTAAATACTGTATGTTTTAAAAAGGTAAAATAAAGGAAAATTTTTTAGTCCATTCCCTATCTCAATGATCATGAACTCTACATGTGGCTGTTTCAATATCTGTCCAAGTCTCTAGAGAAAGAGGCCCATGTGCTTGTGAATCCCAGGTTATTGAGGTTCTACCGCATTTTTTTTATTCCCCGTCAGTTGGTGTAAATTTGGCTGGGTAGCAGATGTGACCTGGGGAAGCAACATCAGCGCTAAGGGAAGCAGAGTCTCCGCAGGGCTGGTTGAAACAGGCTGTGCACATGTGCAGTTTATCTAGGCTGGGGCAGTGCACAGAGGTGCGGTGATTGACATCCCCAAGTGCATCCTGTAAAGCTCGGAAACTGAAACTCCCTTCTGGGCCTTCTACAAACTATTAACCCTGGGAAACAGACCTCCCTCCTAGAGTGGGAAGAATGTCTTTAGCACTTAAGATCCTTTCCATGGGGTCTTCATGGTTCCAGTTCCATTGGCCCTTCAATTCATTCTCCAAGCTGATGAAAAGTGGCAAGGGAGGCTGTGGTTTGACACCTAAGTGTGGAGCAGAAACAAAAGAACGGGGCCTCTGAGGCTGTGTCCACATTTAGCAGTGCATTCTGGGACTGGGAATCCTGGGAAAGCATGGCCCTTTGCTACAGATTGAAGAGTTCCAAACAGACTGATTCTTCTCACCATGTCTAACAAGGGACTTGTAATAATGGGGCCCTCCCCTTGGGATTTAAGATGCAATCCCTGAAACCATGCTTTGAGGCTCCTCCACCTGCTCTCTGATGGTTTCTAGGTGGTCCCACTATAGAAAGACTATAGAGTGACAGGTCCTCAACCCTGTGGTGCAAAACCTTAAACCTACTGGAGAGATTTCTTACACTGTATGTCCTGTCTTAGAGTTGTGTTGTCCCCATCAGCAGTGGTGACAAAGAAACTAGATGGGATGTATGAGTTAGGAGGTCCCACTGTCCCTTAACCTTCCTGTACTGGTAATGCTCAGGTGAAAGAAGTGTGTCGGCTAGCCAGCCACAATATTTTAATGTCTTCCCCTCCTCTGGGGTGGATGGCTTGACTGCCTCAGGACATGTATTAATGAAATAGTGCTGATACATGTTATTTATTGAGTACTTTCTAGTGACAGATACAATGGTTAGGGCCTCCTGCACATTATTTCACTGAGACTTCTCAACAGTGGACCATACTAATCCTCATTTTACAGATGAGATCATTGTGTCTTAGGGAAGAAGGTCAAGCCATTGGCAAGATCATATTGGCAGAGCCAGGATTCAAACTTAATATTCCTGGCTCCACAGTACTCTTTTGCCCCTGTTCAAGAAAATGCCCAGGGGACTTGGTAGACTGGTGTCATGTAAACAGCACAGCACCAGGAATAGACAGACCTTGCCCCAATCTTGATTCCTCCTCTTCATGGCTGAGCTACCTTACAAAGACTGCTTAACTTCTCTGGGCCTGTTTCCTCATTAGTGGGATGATCTGTGAAGATTTTTCTAATGGAATATTCCATGTTGCTTCCAGCTAGCCTCTTTTAGTGAGGAGTGAATCTGATGCATTATATCACTCACTCACTCATTTATTCATTCAGCGAATCTTTACTGCACACCTCCTATGAGCCAGGCCAGGATAGGGTGGTGCATAATTTCAGACATAGGCTCTCTCTTTTTTAGACCACTGAAATGAAGTGAAAACAGACTCTTTGGGATAACATCAAAAAGGTGCTTCTTTTTAAAGCAAACTTAAAAGAGACTTAGCTCTTCCCTCAGGGAGCTTACAGGGTGTTGCTGTAGTCAGGATATTAGCTAAAGGTCCTGTAGCATATTTGTATCAAGCATTATTATTATTATTATTATTATTATTATCATCATCATCATCCTTATGAGTACCATCAAATTTATTGTTACACAGTCTTATTATTGGGAGCTATATTGCTCACAGCACAGGACTAGCTGCATCTGTCAGTTACTGCCTTTTTTAGCAGTACAACCTTTCTGAGCTGACAACTGGCTCTGACCTGCTTTTAAGCAGCATCACTTTGTTCTCCAATGGGTGAAAATATTAGTACACTTATTTTTAAAAAAAAAAACATTTATTTTTATGTATGGAAAAATGACTTTTCCCTGAGTCTTGCTTTTTGGCCAGATTTTAAAAGCTAAACTTAAGAGGTTTGAGACATGGGAAAAACAAAACAAAAACCTGTTACAATTCTTTAGCATGTTCTCCAATCTCAGATTCACTTGCAAGATGTGTCTCCCAACTTTCCCCTTATAACTGCTCTTTTTTAAAAAACATCCTTGTCTTGAGTAGATAAAAAGAGGATGGGATGAATTTCACTGCAAATTAATGAAACCTTGATTTGCACATGAAAAGGGTAAATTGATATGAGAGAAGTAAAGGGAAATTTGGCAACTTTCCAGCTTGTTTAGTGTGAGAAGGAAGAAATGCAAATTTACTACCTGAATCTTCAGAAGGGCTTTCTGCTTTATTGCATCTCAGGCCCGTGGTCCTTACCTGGCTATTCTAGTAGTGGGAAAGTCATAGATGACTGAGCCAAACTACCCAGGTTTCAGTCTTCTTTCCACCATTCAGTCACCATGTGACCTCACACAAGTGCCCAACCTCAATCTTTTATCTGTAAAAAAGAGCTATCAGATTGTGAAAATTAGATAATAGATGTTTAAAATACTAAGTTCAGTGCCTGGTGCTTTGCTATTACTCTTCTAAGAATGGAATTTATCTCACTTTGCAATTCTGCTTCAGGAGCAAGTTTTGTATATGTATTTCCTGTCATATCTGGCTCCAGGAAATGTGTGTGCTAAGGTTTGTGCTGAATGTGCACATGTCCTAAACACCACTGGGAACCTCTTTGAGGGAGGGAGGGAGGGAGTGGCCAACGATCCTGGCTTGCTTGGGACTGAGAGGTTTCCTGGGATGTGGGATGTTTAGTGCTAAAACTAGAAAAGTTCCAGGCAGACCAGGATGAGTTGGTGACCCCCAAATTGACAAAACCCTCACAATTTCCTAGATGAAAATGACAGGCATGATACTGAAGCTGACTCCATCAAGAGCTATCCACCTGGGCAAGGCCAGTGGCATCTATTGAACTAGAGACCAGTGGCTACTTTTCCTCAACACTAAATTTAAACAAAAAGAGGAAGAGGTCTAATTCACTACCCCTAAGCTATCTGCACTTAATAGGGGACATTTTGAATTTTCTTCATGTAAAGCAGTGGCTTTCAACCCTGACTGCCCGTGAGAATCACTCAAGGAAATTAAATAAATACAGCTGCCTGGGGTTCATTGCCAAAAATTCTGAGCATTGGTATCTTTTAATAAGGTCTTTAGGTGATTCTAATGCAGCCTAGTTGAGAACCACTAACCTATGTCCCAGCTTGGAGTCGACAGCAAGTGCAAAATGATTTGTATTTTCCTAACTGGCAGATCCAAACTGTCCTGACCTCAGTGTCTGCTGAGATAACTTAATCGGTTAGTAACATGTGCGATGTTTATTTGAGTTGATTGGCCCATGCCGGGATTTCCAGTTGAAGAAAATGCAAACGGATGACTGAGTACTGTTTTTATTTCCCCCCTTTTCTTTTGTAAGGTCACCATACTTACTGGTATACTACCTCGCTCAAAGTAATAATGGCTTTAAAGCTTGAGAAAATTCAAAGCTTAATTTGGGTGGAAGGGGAACAGAGGTTGTGCCTGATGAGAAAAAAATAGACCCTCTCTTTTGTACCAATTAGCTGGAGTCAGGAAAGAGCTGAGCACCCTCCTTCTGGTATCTGGGTGGGGACAGCTGCTTCTCTGGGCTGTTCAGAGTAAGTCTGAGTGAGCTTCAGGCTAGGCTGGCCTCTGTCCAGGTGAGTGTGAGTGGTTCTTAGAGGCTTTGGGAGTCTAGGTAAAAGCTCCTTTCAGTGTCCTCAACCAAGGGGCAAGCTCTGGCTACACTACCAGCCAGGTATCCAGAGGAAGCAAGCTTCAAAAATTGTACAGATGTTATTCAGTGTTAAAAAGAAATGAGCCCCGGCCAGTGCGACTCAGTAGTTAGAGGGTTGACCTGTGAACTGAAGGGTCACAGGTTCTATTCCCAGTCAAGGGCATGTACCTGGGTTGCAAGTTTGATCCTGGCCCCACTTGGGGCACATGCTGAGGGGAGGCAACTAATGGATCTGTCTCTCTCACATTGATGTTTCTCTCTTTCTCTTCCTATCTCTCCATCCCTCCCTTCCTTCCACTCTCTCTAAAAATCAATGGAAAAAATATCCTCAGGTGAGGATTAACAAAAAACCCCACAGAAATAAAATAAGTAAAATAGAGAGTTATCATTTAAAAAGTAATAATAAAAAATGAGCTATGAAACCTTGAAATTCATCGAGGAACTTTAATGCATATGACTAAGTAAAAGCTGTCAAACTGAAAAGGCTCCATACTTTGAGTCCAACTACATAAATATCTGGAAAAAGCCAAACGAGGAAGAATGATAGAAAGATTAGTGGTTGCCAGGGGCTAGCAAGGAGGGAAGGATGAATAAGCCAGACACAGAAGATTTTAGGGCAGTAAAACTCTTCTGTATACCCTAATGATGGATACATGTTATTATACATTTGTTAAAACCCAGAGGATGTCCAACACCAAGAGTGAACTGTAATGTAAAGTGTGGACTTTGGGTGATAATGATGTGTCAGGGTAGGTTCATCAGCTATAACAGATGTCCCACTCAATTGGGGGATGTTGATAGTAGGGGTGGTAGTATTTGTGTGGGGATAGGAAGTATATGCTAACTCCCTGTACTTTTTGTTCAGTTTTGCTGTGGAGCTAAAACTGCTCTAAAAATAGTCTATTAAAAATTGTACTGGCAATAATGTGTATAAATGCTACAGTAGAATAATTTTTTCTGGGATCTCATGTTTTAAAGACAAAGCAGATATGAACATATGAAGTGAGGAAGTAAAGAAATCCCTTATTTGCTTTTTTCCCCCCAAATAGCTCTTAACATCAATTTCATTATTTATGCATTATTTCTGTTGTTCCATTATTTATGAATTCATTGGTTACTTCTTGTATGTGCCATGACTGGAGATCGAACCCATAACCTTGGCATACTGGGATGACACTCTCACCAATTGACCTACCTGGCCAGGGCCTCAAAGAACTCTTTAACTGTTCACAGAATGTTAGAATTTTGCCTGGTAAAAAAGGGGTGAAATTCAGACTGGGTGAATCCCCTCTCCACATGGCTGTGGGGGCTTTTGATGTGAATCTGAAGCTTTGTTCTCACTACTGGGGTTTTTCTGTGAGATAAACAGGGCCTGTCCTCCAAGCCCATCTTTCCCCAAAGTCAACATTGACAGCTTAGCCGTGGACTTCCTTCCTTCCAGTCCTCACATCCCATGTGATACTGAAGCCTTACAGGACATCCTTGATCCTAATCCTAAGACCTGTGAGCCCCACAAGGAGGGGGAGGGGGTCATATTCAGCCTCTGTGCTCTACAAAGGTATATTAGTTAAACTAAGAAATGGGATCAGTAGGTTCAAAGTTCATCACCTGTTCATAAGTAGCACTGATCCCTTTAATAACCCACTAATTCCGTAAGATACCATAAATGGAAGTAATGTTTTAAAATGTGAATATGGTATTAGCAAAAGAAGGAGAAGGAAAACATCTACCACTTCAGAGATAACTCTTGTTAATGGTTTGTTGTATATCCCCTCCAAAGCACACTGAGAGAATCCAGTGGAAACATCTGTGTAATTGCACCATCATCAGTGTCTCTATCCCCACATCAAAAAGCTGTAAAGAGCACAGTTAATTTTACTTGATCACTGGCCCCTTAGGAATCGTGGCAAATGTATAACTTGTAGGCAAGTATATCCCATCCAACTCACAATCCACTTTTCAGTGGGAAACAAATGGTTGAGGTGTAGAGATTTTGTAAATCCTGCGAAAAGAACTTTATGTCTCTTCACCACTAAATTATGACACTTTATCTCACAGTTAATAGCATCGAATGGCTGTATCTCCAGGTAATGTAATCCCTCTGGACATGCAAAGTATGCAAAGCCCATGTTTTAGAACAAAAGGGTATTTTTCTCTCGCCAGTAAATGAAAGGATTTTTTAGCTATAAAAGGACAAAAGGTTTTAAAATTATTCCACTGGGCAAGGTTTTCTAGATTTTTTTTTTGGGGGGGGGGGCACTTGGCCTTGGAGCTAGCCCAGCACCTTCAGTCTCCTTCCATTTTTGTAGCAGCGTAAAGAATTTGCTGAATGAGACTATAGTTACTCCATGGTGTGATGATTAAATCCCAGGGTCGTCTCAGTATACAGGCAGCTGCCACCAGCCGTGTAGAAGATATTCCTTTTCCTTTAAATATCTTCACTGCCCTCTCAAGGTTATATGTTTTTCTTTTTGAGGAAAAACATTTACTTTTTAACACTAATTGTAGCAGGAAGGGCAAAGCTTCACTAAGAAATTGTCCAAGATGTTTAACTTAACTAAGGTATTGTTACAGCATTTTCCAGGTTTAAATGGCTCTGTAACACCAGGTCTCCCTTTTTTATTTTCTCTATATGCTTCATAGCCCTGAAACCCAAGAGTGCCATTGTCTACTGTAGTTGCTCTATTGCAAGAAGAAATGGTCCACTCCCTGGTCCCGTTCCCTTCTTACGATATTGCTATTGCCAGAGACAGAGGATAAAGTTATATGAATAATTGAGATCAGTTTGCCTCGAAGTGTGTATTGAGGAGTCAGCACAATGTCCAGTGCTTTAAGTCAATTGTCAGCAACAAAATCAACAGCAACCACTTGTGACATCCCAGTCACTCTTCTAAATACCTAGGCACATTTAGTCGCTTCATCCTGACAGTAACCCCGGGAGGGGGGGGGGGGGTGGAGGTCATTACTATGTTGCAGATGATGACAGAATGGCACACAAAGGTAAATAGCTGAGCCAGAATTTGAATATGAACAATTTGACTTGAGAGCCTGCCCTCTGAACCTAATTAAATTGATACGACAACCCTGAAAGATTGGTGTCTCCATTTTACAGATGAGAAGTTGGGGCTCAGAAAGATGAACATCTTTGCAAGAACTTCTCACACCTGGGAAGTAGCAGAGTTTGGTTTAAAATCCTTATTCCAAAGTCTTCCCACGTTTCTCATACTGTAACATCTTCCTTTGTATTCAGGGCTTTATTCACATCAGAGAGAGCTTATAATTGGCCTATGACATATTTTTCTGGATTCTTTCTGTACAGGAAGCTATCTGTTCAGATTGTACTCTTCATTCTTGTAAATACCACAATATGAACTGCATCTCTTTCCATATAAATAGCTGTAGGATTAAGCTTCCCAGTTTATTCCTGCCTCAAGGACTATGGTTGCTGTGCCTCCGCCTGGAATGCTTTGAACTGAGATCTTGACTTGGCTGACTCATTCATCTCAGGTGTAAGCTCAGAGGTCATCACCTCAGGGGGCTGACCCTGACTACCTGTACTGGTTTCCTAAGGCTCCAATAACAATGACCACAAACTGGGCGGCTTAAAACAATAGAAATGTATTATTCTCTCATAGTTCTGGAGGCCAGAAGTCCAACATTGAGGTGTTGGTAGGGCCATGCTGCCTCTGAAGGCTCTAGGGGGGAAACCTTTCCCTGCCTCTTTTAATTTCTGGTAGCTTCATGCATTCTTTAGCTTGTGGCAGCATAACTCCCATTTTTGCCTCTCTCTGTGACTCCTCTTCTAAGAATACTTGTTATTGGATTTAGGGCCCACCTGGATAATTCAGGATGATCTCATCTCAAGATGCTTAATATATATGCCAGACTATTTCTCCAAATAAGGTCACATCTAAAGGTTCTGGGTGGATATATCTTTGGGGGGCGGGGGCGGGGTGCCATTATACCCTACTCTAGGTAAACTACATTATAGTTAAAGCAGTCTTTGCCGCAGTCACACTCTGACATCATCACCCAGATCATTTTTTTCTGAGCCCTTGCCTTATTTGATGCATCTTGTTATCTTGTTATATTTGATCTTAGTGAGATCAAATCTTTAATCTGTCTACTCTTCTTTGTTACCTGTCTCCAGCTTCATGAGTGTCACTTCTGTGTCCTTGGTGCCTGCACCAATGCTTAGTATAGTGTAAAAATCACCAAATAATTACTGAATGAATAATACCATTGGACAAGTGTGCTGTCAGCTTGGCTCCTTTCAACAATCCATTGGATTTTTAAAATATTAGTGTATGTTATTTGAATTTCAGTTACATGTTTTTTGAAATGTAAGTATATTATGGAGCATGTATTTAACACAATGAATAAATATATCCGGCCATTTGAATGTAACAATTGCTAACTGGTCTTCCTGGTTCGTTTAGCTTTTACTTTACTCCGGGAACAATCCTCAGCAGAATATTTCTTTCTCCCCTAGGCTCCGATCACCTCCGGGAGAAAGATGGCCTGTGGGCTGTCTTGGTCTGGCTCTCCATTATCGCTGCCCGGAAGCAGAGTGTAGAGGAAATTGTTCGAGATCACTGGGCCAAATTTGGCCGCCACTACTATTGCAGGTGAGAAGGGTAAAGGTCTCTGTGTGGACACTGGGAACTACTCTTAGAGAAGGTTTCTAAAACTGGTGGCCTAGGACCTTAAGAAGGAGGCATCTTTGAGGAAGATCTGAGGAACACAGAGGATAAAGCTGGATAACCCCTAAGAGGTGGTTGGGGTGGAGTCAAGGACTACCAAACTGGAGGGTTCAGATTTCCTCTCTCCCAGTGCCATCCCTCTGTAATCTTTCCATCAGTGCCAATAAGGTGGGCAGTCATCTTGAGAGGGAATCTGAACTGCAGAGCCTTGGAAAGTTGTTTGGTACTCATAAGTTGTACAGTCAAACCAAGGGCTTTTCTTGCTGGCTCTCCACCCATAATTATCAAGAAAGGGGGCAGAGGGCAGGCAGACAGAAGCCGTGACAGGAGGGCAGGGTGCTTTTGTAATCCTCTCCCTACCTTTGTCTTGTCTCCCACTAATGGTCCACGCCATGTCTGAGATGCCTGAGTGGCGCCCTCTGTAGGAGCCACATGATTCGGAAGTCCTAGATTTTGCTAAGTTTATCCCCATAAAAGGAGGCACAGAAAAGGGAAATATTACCCTGGGAAGGAGGAAGGGAAAAGGTCAGTGGCTAAAAGCTTTGGGTTGGGGGTCTCTACCACTTTTCTGTTGTTGAAGTAAGTGAGGGGACAGTCTTCTCGCTGTGTGGTTGCCTGCTAAATGTGTGTCGCTAGTACTCAGCCATGGTTCAGAGGAAACTGGTAGGAAAGGGTGTTAGGAAAGAACATGGGGATGGAGCAAGGGAATTCTTGGGTAGTCTTACAGGCTCTCTATTAAAAACAGACTGTGGCTCATCTGCTTTGCTTATGAATAGTTAATTCCTTTGGATGTTTGATTGTGTTTCAAGAGCTTGAGGGACAGAAAGAAAGCTTTAGACTTCCCTTATAAGGTGATTGTTTCTTCTCTTAAGAGGTCATTTACTTAGATAAATATCAGAGAATAAGGAAGCCTGTGATTGCACTCATTAAAGTGAAAGAAACTACGTTGCTCTGACAAACGTAGACAATGCCATAATATTTTTGGTTCCTGTTTAGTCAAGAAGGCTAAGGATGTAAGAGTCTGCAAACCATCTCAAATTATTCATTGTGTCATAAAATAAGGACTCTCAAGACAGGTGGGAACTTAGTTTACCCCCTAGTATTTCTAACAAGTGCCCAAAAACCCTGCTTCTTATGGACTTTTCCTTGGCCTACTAAGAAGCTAATTGGCACAGCAAATCCTTCAATTGAATAAAGCTGTTTTTTAAAAGTCCAACCTGATAAAATATATCATGATTGCTAACCTCTGGCTTAGTGAGATTGCTGTGAGAGAGGGATGTGTTTCTCATAATTTGTGGAATGATTATCTAGTTTTTTTTGCCAGTGTTTTGAAGACATAGTGTTATGATAAGTGTATATAATATAGTTCACGTTTTTGTGGCCAAGAGCTTACGTGATAATTACCTTTTTCATAACCAATACCATATTAGAGAATATAAAGCAATGGAGATTTGAATTCTTGTTGGACACTGTTTTATGTTTTAGGTTCTGTCCAAAAAATCATAGAGATAAAGACAGAGGGAGGAAAGGTAGAATGAAAGGTGAACATTTCCTTCAGCCTCCAGCTAATGCAGATTGAAAGGTACTTGTGAAATAAGATGGTTTCTAGCCTGTTTTCTTAGTGGGGAGGAGATAGTCAAACAATTTTGGTTTCATTAATACTGAGTCTGAAGTTGTATCAGAGAACCCAAATTATTTTCCTTATGTGAATTGACCCCAGCAGTTCTTCATTTAAAGGTTTCTTCCCTGGAATATGTGTTAGTGATGGGGTAATCAGAGGGGGTTGTAGTCAGAGGGGAAGGACCTGCTTGTGTATGACGATGAGCATTTGGGCTGGCTGGTCTGATGACTTCAGCCATAGACTGACTTGATCTGTTACAATGTTAATGGATTTTCTCAATTTCTGAATCACTTTCAATGCCTCTTTATCTCCTAAGAGATTCTCTTAGCCCAGTGGTTGGCAAACTGCGGCTCGCGATCCACATGCGGCTCTGTGGTCCCTTGAGTGTGGCTCTGCCACAAAATACCACGTGCGGGCGCGCATGTACAGTGCGATTGAAACTTCGTGGCCCATGCGCAGAAGTCGGTATTTTGTGGAAGAGCCACACTCAAGGGGCCACAGAACCGCATGTGGCTCGCGAGCCGCAGTTTGCCGACCACTGTAGACTTGGTCCATCATCCCACCCCTTTCTGCTTAGTCTTTTACCTTCCCCAAAAGACTATCTTTAAGAAAATCTAGGCTCAGAATGCATGCAATGATGAGAAAGAATGTTCTGAGTTCCATATTTTTTTGTTTCTGAGTTTGGGGAGGGCACACCTTGTGTTAGGAAGGAGAGAAAAAAAGATAAGGTTATAGGTTCAGGGGTCCCATTGTTAGACATGGTATCATTTCATGTTCTGAATTTTGGCTACTACCCTGATCTTTACTTAAAAATATTGGGTAGAAAAAAGTGAAACAATCATTCAGATATTCCTTCTTTCATTTCACTCTGAGAATTCACATTTTCCCCTGTGTTACAGGGAGCCCAAATATGAGGTCCCAACACCACCACTTGAGCATAGCTGCCCATCGAAAGGGCTTGCTTCTTAAACAGAACATTCTGGTTGTGCCATCAGACATTGAGAAAGACTCTACAGTTTCTTTATGGTAATGACTAAGAATAAAAGTAATTAGCAGTTAAACCATTGGTGTCTGGCACTGTGCCAACTACTTGGTATCCATTATCATATTTAACCCTCATAACAAGAAATGAGGTTGGTGTTATTTTCAGACATTTTTTTTGCCTAATCATGTTTCAGCCCCATTGTTACATTTGATGAATGAGTACTTTTGGCTAAGAGGACTTTTTTCTTTTTTTTTTAATGGAAAAATAGTGATATTTCTTCCAAGTTTCTAGGAGACTTTTATGGTATGTTGAACTCCCTCTTTCTCTCTTTACCTCCCTTGATTCGTCTCTCTCCTTCCTTCCTTCTCTTCCTCCCATCTTTTATTCCACTACTCACAAAGCACTTACTACTTATCAGAAGCAGCCGAGAGCAAAACAGGTAAGGACTCTGCCCTCCAGGAGCTTATAGCTTTTGTGGGCAAAGACAGACAAGAAATAATAAACAAACAATCAAGGTAAATACAAATTGGGATAACTACTAAAGAAAAATGAAAGGGTGATGAGAGAGAGGACATATAGAGGGAAGCTATCTCAGATGGACCTTCAGAGAAGGTTACTTTCTGGAGTTGACACTAAGTTTGAAAACTGAAGGAGAGAATACTAGGTAATTTGAGTAGCTGGGGGAAGAATATACTAGGTAGAGGGAACAGACAGCAAGAGCAAAGGCGAAGAGTGCAGGGTCTCTGAGAATGGAGAGAAGGCCAGTGTGGCTGCAGCATAAAGAAGCGGGAGAAAGTGGGACAAAGTCACAGTCAGGAGGTGGGCAGGGTCACATTCCCTTATAGACTATGGCTAGGGTTTTGAGTCTTGTTCTCAATGTGATGGGCACTTTTGGAGGAATTTAAAAGGAATGGAGTGACATGACGATTTTTACACTACCACTCTGACTGCTGTGTGGAGAATGGATTATAAGAGCCAGGTGGAAGAGGGGAGATTAGTTTGGAGGTACTTTTCTGTGTGGTTTTTCCTTGAAAATAAAACCAATCATGAGATGACCATAAGAGGTTCACTTAATTGTTCGTTCTCGAATTAAGTTTGTATTCATCCTGTATCCTGCCCTCCCTCACCAGGTTTGACTATGAGGGGCTAGAGCCCAAAGCGACATATTACATCATGAGGGACTTGGAGGCCGTGGTCACAGACAAGTCCTTCATCGGCCAGCAGTTTGCCGTGGGGAGCCATGTCTACAGTGTGGCAAAGACAGACAGCTTTGAGTATGTGGACCCTGTGGATGGCACTGTGACCAAGAAACAGGTACTTGCTAAGAAATCATCAAAACAAAAATCATCAAAATATCAGGCAGAGCCAGATGCCAAAATGTCCTAGTGTTTAGGGATGATGTACTCTGAGCCCTTCATTTTATAGATGAGAGCCCTGTAGCCAGGAGAGGGAAAAGCCCTTGGTGAAGGCTACCTACCTAGTGAGTGGCAAAGGGTAGTTTAGAGCATGGGGCCCTGAATTTCTGTCTGGTATTCTTTCTACTTGGTAACTAATGGGCCAATATCTCAAACAGGTAATAGACCCAACACTTCTTTCTGAAATGTTTGTACCTGCAGGCTCTCTATGTGGTGGCCATTACTGGTGATGGGTTCAGTTAAGTTTCCAGGAGCAAAAGATCCTTTTCCTTGGGACCCCCAGGTGCAAGAATGTTTCCCCTTTTATGATCTTTTGTCATTGAGGAATGAGAGGAGCTTAGCCAGATGGGTTTGTTACTCCTGGTAGGGGAAGAAACAGTTAGAAAATTTGCCACACCAAACCCCAAAGAGAGATTTATGGTTGAGAATTATTGATGGTTGAGAATTATTATCACCATAGATAAGTGGTGGAATTAAGCACAACTTCTGTTATGGTCTCATCTTTGTGAATTGTGTAAGAAAAGTTGAAAGCTATTACAATTATTTTATTCTCAGTTTTGTTTGTTTATTGTCTGTGGCAAATACTGACTGCTTTCAGTAAATTTTAACATTTACAGTCTAAGTAAGATACTCTGAGTAACATTAAGAGAAGTTCCACTCTAAAATCCCCAAATTCTTATCTTCTTATACATTCTTCATCAAGTATAGATGACAAAATAAATCAGAAGCTGTAAAGTTTTGGGGACTAAATATAATATTTAAGTATTAATACTATTTTAAATATAATAATATTAAAGTAATAATGCTATTTTTATTTTGGCCAATATTTCATTCATATTTGTTCCTCTAGGTTATCCTGACTTGCAAATGTTCCAAAATTCAATGTCATCCTGTTACTCTCTTGATATTCTCTCTCTGGTCTGCTTCGTTTTATGGTGATTTTTCATCTCTATCAAAATGTCAATCTTTCATCCTTAGAAGGCCTCTTATGGCCAGACAAAAAGATTACAGTCTTACTTTGGAAAGGTCTAAGGTAGTGAAGGAAATGGTGGTTACGAAGTTTAAAGACCCAGAATTGAATTCTACCCCTGCCAGTTACTAGTGTCTGACTTTGGCAAAGTTGCTTGATTTTTTTGAGCCGCAGTTTCTTCCTAATCTGTAAAATATCTGGCACAGAATTGTTTTAGAAATGGAATGAAATAAACTATGCAAAAGCTCATAGCTATCCTTGACACAGGGAGTACACAGTACATTTTTTGTAGCTATGTTTTGTTTCACTCCAGGATGCTTTCTTGACTGGTTTGAATTCTCTCCAAAATAATACCAGTGATTCCCTGGAAATGTGCAGCCAGGAGCTCAGCACATGGCGTCTTGGAGCCTCTATGCTTTGGATAAGTCCTTTCCAGTTTTGTACCATATTCCCACTTGAATTTTACATAAGGACCTTGGGGCTTTTTTTTTCTCAAAGCCAGGGCTCATTTTGTTGTTACTGTAAAATTTAAGAGTTGTAAACTACATGCTTTCTAAAGTATCTTTGGATGGTTTCCATTCACCCCTGAGGAAGGCTTGCGCACCATCCCTTGAAGGGATCATCTAGTCAATGCTGGTTCTGGATTTTATCTGTTCATATAAAGCTTGTCTGTTGAGCTCATTTGTTTTGCTCTTAAATCCACTAATACTCTACCATTTTCTTCTTCAGTGCACTTAGCATTTGGATACTTTTCCCCTGGCTTTCCTTTAATTGTTCACATCAGGCTAATTGCTCAGTGAAGTCTCAAGTTTGGACATTTATTTATTCCATATCCCCTCCCCTCTAACCCTGAATACTGGTTTCCATTTTCA
This sequence comes from Myotis myotis, assembly GCF_014108235.1. Lineage (NCBI taxonomy): Eukaryota > Metazoa > Chordata > Mammalia > Chiroptera > Vespertilionidae > Myotis > Myotis myotis. The sequence goes on along the minus strand of NW_023416316.1, from coordinate 42,996,431 downwards.
CTCTGGAATTTATTGATATTTTTTCTTTCCACACTCTTTCATCTGAGCTCAGATGTGGCCATAAATAGATAAGTGCTACCAGAACCTGCTCTCAGGAGCTGCTCTGAGACAGAAGGAAGGTTGTTCATCTTTCCAGATTCCAGGATCCATGTGACATCTTCATTAGCTAGTGGCCCTGAGTCACACTGGAGCTTCTCCACAGATCCGGATTTGGCCCAGTAAGGGTTATGAGAGGCCACTAACACTCAGTGGTGTCCCGTGGTCAGTAAGTCACAGGTGGTTCTTTGACCACAATTGGCCCCATTGGTTTAGAGGGGGAATTCCTGCATTGTGCGGCTGTTGCTAAACTTCCACAGTGGAGGCCCACATCTCAGCATTCTTGGGATGGCAGTAATTGTCAACATTTAATTCCAGGGACAGTTGAGTCTAGGGAACACTTTATGCACCACTGTTGCAAAATAAACTACTCCTTAAAGATATATTTGAATTTAAACAAACTAGCATTATTTTAATATAATCATAAGGTACGTTGGTGCATTTATTCAATAGGTATTTCTTGAGAGACTACCCAATGCATAATATTAGTGTGTTTTTTTTTCATGGTGCAATTTTTAAAATACAAGTATATAACAGCTTTATTGAAATATAATTCACCTACCATATAATTCATCCATTTAAAGTATACAGTTCAATGGTTTGTGGTATATTTATAGAGTATATTCACTGCCATCAATTTTAGAACATTTTCATCACTTCAGAAAGAAATCTACTTTCTGTCTCTATGGATTTTCCTGTTCTACACATCTCCCATAAAAGGAATCATACAATATGTGATCCTTTGTGACTGGCTATTTTGTCTCAGCATAATGTTTTCAGGATCCATATATATATATACCTATATATTCACATTGCACTAAATATCAATACTTCATTCCTGTTTATTACCAAGTAATATTTCCTTGAGTAGCTATACCACATTTTGTTTATTTACTCATCAGTTGATAGATGTTTGGATTGTTTACTCTTTGGGCCTAGCCTATATAATAAAAGGCTAATATGCAAATTGACTGAACTGGAACAACCAGTTGCTATGACGTGCACTGACCACCAGGGGGCAGATGCTCAATGAAGGAGCTACCCCCTAGTGGTCAGTGCGCTCCCACAGGGGAAGCGCCGCTCAGCCAGAAGCCCTGAGGCCCTGAGCCAGGCTCACGGCTGGTGAGTGCAGCGGTGGCGGCTGGAGCCTCTCCTGTCTCCACGGCAGCTCTAAGGATGTCCGACTGCCAGCTTAGGCCCAGGGAGAGCAGGCCTAAGCTGTCAGTTGGACATCCCCCGAGTGTTCCTGGACTGTGAGAGGGTGCAGGCTGGGCTGAGGAACCCCCTTTGCACCAGGCCTCTAGTTATGAATAATGCTGTGTGAATATTCATATAAAGTTTTTGTGCAGACAGAGTTTTTCAGTTCTCTTGGATATACATCTACAAGTGGAATAACTGGTCAAATGGTAACTCTTTGTTTAATCTTTAAAGAAACTGCCATATGGTCTTCAGAGCAATTGCACCATTTTACATTTTCACCAGCAGTATATGAGATCCCAATTTCTGCACACTTTCTCCAGCCCTTGTTATTATCTCTCTTTTTTAATATAAAATACTCTAATTTTCAAATAACTTAGTATATTATGGATTATTTTAAAATTAAGATAGAAAGAGATTTAATCTTCACAAAAAGAAACAGAAGTATGCCTCACCTAATGAAACCCAAAGGGTGTTAACATATGCATGAACATCTCCATTTGCTGGGAGAGGCAGATGGCTATGGTCTCTCTAGAGTTCTATCGTGTTGGAGTCAGATAGACACAGATTTAAAGTCTAGCTTTGCCACTGCCTGGATTTGTGACTTTGGGCATGTTCCTTAACTTCTCTGAACCTCAACCTGGTGGTGAGGGTGGGTGATAGTAGTAATAATTACCATAGAGGGTTATGAAGAACGTTTGAGGGCAAAGTCCCCAGACACAGTAGCTAGTACCCATTCGATGCTTGAGAAATATAAGTTCCTTCCCTCTTTGCAGAATTCTTCACTTGCCTGAATATCAGTTTGCAGAAAAAGTGTGAGTGGTGTTTAAATGTACAGGCTTGAAGTCACAAAGTCTTGGGTTTGAATCTTAGCACTGCCTCCTCCTTGCTGGATGATCTTAGATATGTTATTCAACCTTCCTGTGCCTTCCTGTCCTCATCTGTGGAAAGAGTAGTGATTGTGGTTACCTCATACAGCCATTGGGAGAATCACGAGATAATACAGATAAAGTCCTGGCACATAATAAACATGAATAAATGGTTAGCTAAACTAAGTTTTGACATTGTGGATGAATCACGAGAATTCTCGTGTTTTCTGTTCTAAGGCTTGTGGCCAATCATGAGAATTCTTTAAAAAGATATTAGCTTGTAAGAACATGTAATAAATAACTTCAAAATGCAATGGGTATTTAATTTTAAATCCTGCCTTTAACATTTATGTAAAACGTTTTTTGTATTCATTCAATAGAATCTTATCTGGCCACTAAGTAAAGCTAGCAATAAAACTACTGGTCTGCAATGTGTTAAAAGGGGGACCTTGGGAAAGAAAGATTTCAGTGTTTAATAAAACATATGATAAGAAAAGCATGAAAAAACCATGCAGCCTTGCAGGAGATCATGTAAGGACCTGGAGGGCCTCTGCCTTCTCTGAGTTATCTGTGAATTTACTTAAAGTCACATTTCTCTGCCTTCCCTTATGACCCCCTCCTCCACCTTCCCCAACTTCTTCCTACCTCCACTTCCACCTACCCCCCCTACTTCACTTCAGAAAGGAAAAGTTCTTTTTAAGGCAGCTCAGTCTCCTTTTTGTTCTTAATTCGAGGTTGGAGTCAGGAAACAGACCGTGGAGAAAAAGCTGTTTTATACATATCTGTCGAGATAAAGAAGAAAAGCTTCTCCGTCCAAAACGAAATTAAAATCCCCATCACCTCCTGTCCACCCCACTGCTGTGGAAATGTTCAGCAAAATCTGTCTTTCCAGTGAGACCCTGTGGTGGTCATTCAGGGAGCAAGAAGGAAACCCCTGAAGTACTCAACCCCTGACATGAATTCCCAGGGACCTATCTGGCTTCACTGTGGCCTGTCTGATCTCATGGAATGTACTATGGCTGCCTCCAAATGTCTGCATTTTTGTGACCTTGGGCATCAAGAGAAAAGTTGATGTGTGCCTTCCATTAAGCAGGACCAAAGAGAGACCCTGATCTAGAAATACCAAATTAATGACGCATAGTTCAACAACTGCACTTTGTCCTTCTGTTGCTCCCATGAAGATATGTCGCTGTTTATTTTTAGGTAAAATCTAGGCACCGTGAATGAATGATAATGGTTTCTTTAAACATGAGTAAGAAAATAAGCCAATAGTTACCTGAGAGTAGAGGAGCAGTTTGACCAAATTGTTGACTAATTTAAGAGGTTTCCAATTTTTGCCTTGTAAAGAGATGGGAAAGATGAGGGAAGATAAGGTGACTCCCTAAGGCAGTGATAGCGAACCTTTTGAGCTCGGCGTGTCAGCATTTTGAAAAACCCTAACTTAACTCTGGTGCCATGTCACATATAGAAATTTTTTGATATTTGCAACCATAGTAAAACAAAGATTTGTATTTTTTATATTTATTTTATATATTGAAATGCCATTTAACAAAGAAATATCAACCAAAAAAATGAGTTCGCGTGTCACCTCTGACACGCGGGTCATAGGTTTGCCATCACTGCCCTAAGGCCTAAAGGTAGCTCATTCTTTCCTCCAGGATGAATTCTTTCTGCAAACATCCAGACTTTCCATGGTGCTAGGCACTCTCTCTTTCCCCCATCATCTATAGCCCAAGGAACATTATCAATTCCCAGGTTAGCTCTTACCATCATTCTCCCCATCTCATCCTTTTAGCTTAAATCTCCTGGAATCACCACTCTGTGCCCCACAATTATGAGTCTCTCCCAGTTCTGATAGAAGGTGTAGTCTGATCTGGTGTTGTGAGGGACAGTGTGACGATGGCGCTAGCACTCATTGATGGCATCGTATAGCCACTATGGTGCATCAGTACAGAACTATGACCTATACTTTGAAAATTAGCTTTCAAATGAGAAAACTTGACATTTCAGGGACAAAATTGAAGCAACCAAGTCTCTTTGACTTGTCCAACTCCTGAATTTCTTTTTAACGAGGTCAAAAATCATGACATTCTACCAGTGCTGCAGTCATGTGCAAGTAACAGTTCAGCTGATATTTAAAAACCTGATGTAAATAAATGCATACCAGTTAGCTGATGTGGAAAACCAAATCCAATTTGATTATGTCAGGCTAACTCTGAGCTTATTAACACTCCTTCAAGTTATGCAGGCCGTGTGGAAAGATTTTGATGTCCTCAACCTGGAAAAAAGAACCATTTGAAACTAGTTCAGAGAAAAAGCACACTTTGAAGACTGATTCTGAAGTCAGTGTGCTTGTAGAGTTGTTACTTTAACATGAAGGAAGGTTCTGCACTTTTTAATTTCAGTATTTAAAAATAATAAAGTGAATTGGTAATCTGGAAATCACATTTTAGTTTGGCATGTGGTGCTTTAATATATACTGTGTCGAGTAAGACTCCCTCCACGTTCTGCGTGGAGTAGGGTTTGGTATCTGAAAGAGGAGCCGCACAACAAATGAGAGAAAAAGACACGAGATAATTTTGCAATATTGGGGGACCAGGCGGGCAAGTCCCGAAGGACTTCCTCCACTGCTCAGGCTGCTCCAATCTTTTATTGATCTGGAGTAGCCTTTAGGGTAAGGTTTCAATGACACACAGATCAGCAAACAATTTCCAGGAATAGACAAAGTATCTGATTAGCTCATCAATAGATTTCCAGGAGTATCTGATTAACAATAATCAACAAGGATCTACATAAGTATCTAAGGAATTAAGTGAAATAAGGTGGAGATGCTTCAACTATTATTACCTAAATTAACTGGGTGGTTCCTAGATTAACTGGGTGGTGCACAGTCCTGACCTTTGCTAAGACTTCAAAGGTTACTAGCTTTTGGGGGTCTCTGTCTAAACTCAGCTAGTGAAGACAATGAATGGACTCTGGCAGTACTGTTGTGTAGCCAACCCCTGGTCAACAGATATAGAGAAGTTTACTGAGGCCTCATCTCTGGAGGTGTCAGGTGAAGGCAACTGGAGAAGCTGGGGCTCCAGGAGGATTGCTAACTGGTCAACCTTCAATTTCAACTTTTATCCTAATCAATGAACCAACTGAGAGATTGTCATTAACAATTTATTATTGTCCTGTAATATGCCACTTGCTGGAGAATGGTTTGAGCTATAGAAGTAGAATTTAAAAAATAATCTTAGTCATAGTGATTATCCCACCTACAGACTTTAGTTAAATCTGAAAGTTAGTGCCTACAAATAGTCCTCCTATATTAGTAACAGAAATGTTTAGGGAGTGAGATATTATCATTACATGTATATTGTGATTAAATCTGGGTTAAAAACTCTTTCTGTTGCAAGTTGTGATGTTGAAAAAAAATCTGTATAGTAAATACACATTTCTTTCCTATGTTAGTACAATATGGTGAAGGTAGTTGAAGTTTGATTCATTTGTCTTAATCTATTCAATGAATATTTACCAAAAACTGCTGTATGCTAGTCAGTTTCCTGGGCATTAAGGATACAACAGCACACAGTCTATCAGGGAAGACAAACTGGTATTAAACTTGTAATTGCTATAGAGTTTACTGAATAGCATTACAGAGAAAGAACTTATGTGGGAGTGCAATATCAGGGGGAAATAACCAGGACTTTGGGCGTTGGAAAGTTTTCTATGGGGAGGTGATATTTAAGCTGTACCCTGAAGGATGAGTGGGAGCTGGCTCAGGTGAAACCATCTTATCAGACTACATTCTTTTCTTCAATCAAATGTACTTATACCATTGTTCAGTTTTCCAGATAAAGAGCTGGCATTTCTTACAGGCAATAGCATTCTCAATGGGATATTACAATACCTACGATTATGATTCTTAAGTTCAGTGCTCATTCTACAATACTGTAGTTGTAAATAAAGATAATTGGCCCTCTTCTTGGTAGGACACCTTGAAAACCATAGATTAATTTTTTTTCTAATAGCTACCTTTCCTGTGATATTTCTATTTGTCTTCCAAGGATCACATATTTAGTGCTTTATAATGACCTGTTGGCTGATTTGAAAATAGAGAGAGGGAAATACTGTTTCTAATTAGTTGGGAAGTTCTTATTCCCCTGCTTCTGATTCATTGGAGTTATAATAAACTAGAGGCCCAGTGCATGAAATTCATGCATGGGTAGGGTCCCTAGAGGCTGCTGGCTGCCAGCCGGGGCCTCCCTTCCCTGGGTGCCGGCTGTGGGCTGGGCCTTCCTTCATTCTGCACTGCCTCCTAGTGGTCAGCGCACGTCATATCGAGTGATTGAACTCCCAGTCAGTGGAACTCCGGAGGGGACACTTTACATATTAGGATTTTATATATATACTAGAGGCCTGGTGCACAAAAATTTGTGCACTCGGGGGGGAGGGGGCCCTCAGCCTGGCCTGTGCCCTCTCGCAGTCTGGGACCCCTCAGGGGATGACCACCTGCTGGTTTAGGCCCGCTCCCCGGGGGATTGTGCCTAAGATGGCAGTCAGACATCCCTCTGGCAGCCTGGCAGCCCTCAGGGGATGTCCACTTGTCAGCGGGGAGCAGGCCTAAACTGCAGTCGGACATCCTTAGCGCTGCTGAGGAGTCAGGAGAGGCTCCCACCACCACTGCTGTACTGGCAGCCATCAGCCTGGCTTCTGGCTGAGCAGAGCTCCTCCCATGTGAGAGCGCCCTGACCACCAGAGGGCAGCTCGTGTATTGAGCGTCTGCCCCCTGATGGTCAGTGCGTGTCATAGTGACCAGTCATTCCCAGTCCTTCTGCTGTTAGGGTCAGTTTTCATATTACCCTTTTACTATATAGGATAGAGGCCTGGTGCACGGTTGGGGGCCAGCTGGTTTGCCCTGAGGGTGTCCCAGATCAGGGTGGGGGTCCCGCTTGGGTGCCTGGCCAGCCTGGATGAGGGGCTGATGGCTGTTTGCAACTGGTCACACCCCTTTCAGGGTGGGGGTCCCTACTGGGGTGCCTGGCCAGTCTGGGTAAGGGGCTGAGGGCCATTTTCAGGCTGGCGGGTGACTGAAGCTCCCAACTTCTCCTTTTTTTCTTTTTTCTTTTTTATTCTGGGATTTATTTACCATCTATGGCTGTCACTGGAGCTGAGAGCTGGCTTTAGCTCTGAGGCTCGGCTCCAGCTCTGAGGCCTCCGCTGCTGAAAGCATGTATCTGGGCTTTGTTTAGCTTCTATAATTGAAACACTGTTGCAACTCCAGCTCTGAGGCCTGGCTGGCTGAAAGCAGGTTTCTGGGGATTGTTTAGCTTCTATATTTGCAACATCTTTGCTTAGAGTGCAGCTCAGAGCTGGGCGGCGGCAGGCGGGGAACCTTGGCTTCCTCCGTCACTGGAGCAAACAAGCCTCCTGTTCGCTTCAGCTGCCTGGCTGCCGGCCGCCATCTTGGTTGGCAATTAATTTGCATATCGCCCTGATTAGCCAATGGGAAGTGTGTCGGAGGTACAGTTAATTATCATGTTTGTCTATTATTAGATAGGATAGATTACCTTCTCTTGACATAAGCTGATTGCTTTAGGACTATCTTCTAAAGTGTTGGGAGTAGAATCCTGCTAAGATGTGTAAACATTCTGGAGTGGTATCACATTTATTCCTACTGAAATACCAATGTCTGTGCATAGTCTGGTGGGTGACCCTTACCAGGAAACATAAGTATGATAGGAAAATGCTATAAAGGATCACAAGAACTAAGGGAGAAAACTACCCTTGTTGTCTGGGGAAAGTGTCTGAATCTAGAATGTCCCAGAACTGGGGCTGGTATTGAGTGAACAGGAGACCAGCCGTCATTTTTTGGCCAAAGCCATGGGGAAATGGAATGTATGTGATCTAGGTGCATTGTTCCAAATCTGATAGTTGGAATCTGATAAATAACTATAAGTCTTCACTCTCCACTGTAAGTAACCCTCTCATCACCTAATATGGTTTTTTGCAGGATGGATGTTTTTAAAGTGGGCTGAAGAAGCCATTTGACCTTGATTTCCCTCAGATAATTGTTTGCAATTGTTGGCTTCCACAAGTGCTGGTTGGGTAAATCAAAATTGCTTCCAAGAGTAGTGGAGCTAAGTATGGCATTATAGCAGTGAACTGTACAAAGATATCGCCTAATAGGGGAGGGAAAGTGGAAAGTAAGCCAGCAAAGAGGAAGGATGCTTTTCTGTAATTTGTCCACCTGTTTGTAATTTATACCAAGGCATGGTATGGACTAGCTGCTGCCCTTCTAGCCACTTTTGAACTCATGCTCACAGCTAACTATGACTTAAACAAACAAAAATGGGTAATTCTAAGTAATTTTTTCATGGAGAGATATGGCTCTCCAATCCAAATCTCCTGCTATATAAACTGTGTTTTTGTCTCCAAAAATATGGTGCAGATGTTACGCAGCAATATTTTCACCTTGAAGCTTTCCAGATAAATCACTGGGATTTCCTGTGGGAGATAACATCAGAGTTAGGCTCACGGGGTCTTTCTCTTGCAAGCCTGTCCTGTCTCCAGTTTTATATGACTGTGTGACATTGTACCAGATGTCAGGCCATATGCCATTTCCCTCTGGAAATCATCCTAAGTCAGTATTTGATGAGGTATAATGCTGCCAAGTAACTGTTGGTAATGTACAGTTCCTCCTTCCTTGCCTGGCTGCAACGTGTCCTGTAGTCTCCAGAAGAACATCTGGCGGCTCTGTGTGTATTTAGCAACTTGCAGACTTCCCTGCATTGATTTACACAAGGGCTTTAAAAAGGTATCAACATGTACTTATCAAACATTTATTGCATACATATTTTATATAAGGCTCTGTGCCAGTTTTGGGGACCATACAAATCCTATGAGATGTTGTTCAACTATTACCCTTGAGAAGCAATGTATGACCATCAGCAGTTTCATATGGTTCAACCTAAAATAATGAGTCTGCAGCCAGAGGACCTAGACCAGCCGTGGGCAAACTACGGCCCGCGGGCCGGATTCGGCCTGTTTGAAATGAATAAAACGAAAAAAAAAAAAAGACCGTACCCTTTTAGGTAATGATGTTTACTTTGAATTTATATTATTCACACAAACACTCCATCCATGCTTTTGTTCCGGCCCTCTGATCCAGTTTAAGAACCCACTGTGGCCCTCGAGTCAAAAAGTTTGCCCACCCCTGACCTAGACTGAAGTCCTGGCTCCCCCATTTACTAGCTGAGTTACCTCGAGCAAGTTCTTTAATTTGTTCTTTCTTTTCAGTGGAATGAGGAAGTAGCCTGAATGACTCTAAGGTCCTTCCTTTTTTTTTTTTTTTTTTTTTTTTTGCCGAAGAAGCCAATTCAGTGGAAGGTATGGAGAAGATAAATGGTAACAGACCCCGTGAGCTTAGCAATGATTTCAGAGGACATGGCAAAGTTCTTAAAATGAAATTCATCTTATTTCTGCCAAATTTAAAAATAAATAAGTATGTACATGGCATCACAAACCATCACCATTTATGTTTTATTTAGCAATCTTTTGCAAAATCTGGAAGGTTGGACAACTTAGAGCCTAGCACCATTTTCATTAAAATAATAATAATAATATTTATATAGTGACTTACAATTTTCAAAGCATACATTTTCTGATTTGATCTCACAGCAACCCAATAAGACAGGCTATTTTATTTTTCATTCTCTCTTTCTCTCTCCCTCTCTCTCTCTCTCTCTCTCTCTCTCTCTCTCTCTCTCTCTCTCTTTAGGAAACTAAGGCTTAGAGAGCTTAAGTGAATTATCACATTGCGGATGGATCACGAGAATTCTCGCTTCATATTACACTGTTTTACAAAGTATCTTACTTTAAAAAGATATTAGCTTGTAAGAACATGTAATAAATAACTTTAAAATGCAATGGGTATTTAATTTAAAGTGTGCCTTTAACATTTATGTAAAATGTTTTTTGTACTCATTCAATAGAAACCTATCTGGCCACTGGGTAAAGCTAGCAATAAAACTACTGGTCTGCAATGTGTTAAGGCCACTGGCTAGAAAAGTTCCAAGCCAGAATTCAAGCCTGGGTTTTATAATTATTATTTCTATGTCATTTCCAAACTGACTCTATGAACAGCAAAACAAAGAGGAAGAAATTTGGGAAGAAGAATACATGCTAGAGAGAGAACTAGAAGCAGATTTGAAGGTATTTGTGTGGAGATACCTGCAGGGCACACCTAGCCCATTAAATCCTTCTTCATTGGACAAAACTAAAAAGTAGGCAACACCCTCATCACTGAGGCATACAACTCCGGCACTCAAGGGGAAGAAAAATGCTAGGCAGGAGCTGAAATGCCCTTTGGATACCTCTGCCCCATAATTAACACTTTCTTCTGATGGATAAGAACATCTTTTTCCTCCTTTAAGCTGTGGCAGACATTCCAACTCCTATAGCTGCTATAGCAACCAAGGCATCATAGATTTCTTCATAGTTGGTTCAAGAACTTCTAAGGAGATTGTGCTAAAAACAATTAGTGTGAGATGGCTCAAGAGGAGATACTACTAATGATTCTTTTGCTGACAAGCCATGAAAAAGAGGCTTTCAGAACTCAGCAAGATGATGTTTTATTATCCCCCCATGTTATGGCCCTCCTAAGATCCCAGTCCAATGGTTGTATATTCATGAAACCTTAGCTATGAAAGGAATCTCTTTAAGACTGTCTTGTAGCATATGTAAGATAGGTGTCACTCAAGGACTTAGGCGGACACAGAGAGCAAGCAGAAGGGATGTTTATTGGAGGGAATGGGGGATGGAGCCACAACGGGAGAAGATTAGGACTCAGCCTCCACTGTCCTTGGGGTTGAATTTTATGTGCAAAAACCGCAAGGGGCGGAGGCTGGGGGATGTAAGTGTTCTTAGTCTGATTAGATGGAGTTTGTTGTCCTTCAATCCGATTAGTGCTGGCCATTGAGGCTGTGGGCTGTAAGCGGCCGTTGTTATCATTGGCCTGCTGTCTCACCCTCTGGTGCGGCTGCCTCCTTATTGTGCTGGATAGGGTGACCATGGGCTGTTCCACGAAATGAGGCTGGGGCCACTCTCTCCTTCGGGACTTTCTAGTTCGCCTGAACCAAATGTCCTCTGCTGGCCTGTTAGTATAGTCCAGTCATTTGATATATGAAGCAGATGATCCAGAGAAAAGAGGCCACTACACTGGTGTCCACATTTACATCAGAATCACTGGGGAGCTTTTACAATCCCGATGCCCAAAATCACACTCCATACAAATAAATCACAGTGACTGGGGGTAAAAGCCAGGTATCAATATTTTTTAAAGAACCGCACCCCATCTGCCCTGCTGCCCCTCCCCCCCATACCAGCTGATTCCAGTGTCCAGCAAAGTTTGCAACTAATGGCTTATGATTTGTCTAAGATCACACACACAGTCGGACAGGAACCCACCATGTTCAACTCTATTGATTTTAGCCAAAACTGACTCTTGCCCTGAAAATGTAGGATGAGTAGATACGGAACAGCTGCCATAATAATGACATTTCATTTGGCCTGTGAGTCCTTCCTAAATGTAGGAGGTCTTCCAGTGGTGCTTCCTCCAGTTGTTGGACATACCATGGCATTTATTCAGGTGTTTAAGGGAAACCTACTGTGTGCAAGTGTTGGCCTTCAGTCTGCAGGCCGACGCTCTATCCACTGAGCCAAACCGGTTAGGGCTATCTGCCCAATTCTTAAATCAGAAAGTTGAGAAACATCCATTTTTCCTTCTGTATCTTTCAATTTATTTTATATGTCACTAAATCTTCATGATTTTACCTTCTGACAGTGTGTGAAATTTAGTCTTTCCTTTCCTTTCTGCTGTCTTAGATCAGGCCCTCATTATTAGTCCCCTAGATCAGTGGTCGGCAAACTCAGTAGTCAACAGAGCCAAATATCAACAGTACAACGATTGAAATTTCTTTTGAGAGCCAAATTTTTTAAACTTAAACTATATAGGTAGGTACATTGTTATTAACTTAATTAGGGTACTCCTAAGGCTTAGGAAGAGCCTCACTCCAGGGGCCAAAAAGCCACATGTGGCTCGAGAGCCGCAGTTTGCCAACCACGGGCCTAGGCTATGTGGATAAATGGTCAGTAAGGAACAGAAGGCTTTGAGCTCCCAGAGCTTATCAGTTAATGAAGGACCAAAGACATAACTCAGCAATTCTGAAGACGTAATTCAGCAATTCCAACACTTAAAGAGTTAAGTCTGTGATGGAAACTTACTTTATTCATTTGCACTAGCCCTTGCTTTTTCCAGAGGATTTGTGGCTGCAAAAATACACATAATGAAGTTGTTAGCATATAAATAAGAAACAGAAATCAAGACTAGGGAAAATATAAATAAGTGTAGAAAGTTGAGAACAGAAGAAAAATGTATAATTATGCAAGTCATAAAGATCTACTTGGGCTGAACCTCAATTTTGGCATTAGGTGTCCTGGCAGCCACATTGGAAAGGGAGCTATGGTTAGTTATAAAGTTCTTATTGTCAGAAAGACAAAAAAAAAACAACACAAAAACAAAAAAAACCCAGTACCTCAGGGAAGGAAAGGCTTTCCTAGCACTTGAATCTTGAGGTAATGTCTCATGTGGAGTTCCAAATGGTCACCAATAATATTCCTATAGTGATTTGCAAAATTGGATTTTATAACACGGTGCTTTGAGGACCTTGCAATAAAATAAAGGATATAAAATGGTGAATTTGTGGCATGAGTAGGTGGTCAGGAGTAAATTGATTTGTGCCAAATATATATACAGGTAAATCTGTGGCTAGGTAGACTATCTGGGGGAATGGATGGATTGGATACCCTTAACCCCTAGAATGCCGGGGAGCGCAATCGCACTCCTCCTGTCTTTCGCCAGAAGTGCTGGGAGCGCTATCGCGTTCCTCCTGCAGTGTCACTATTAGATTCTAGTAGTTCACTCTTTATTGACAGATGGCACCTAAGTGCAGATTACTTATGATGCCGAATGTTTGTAGTTCTAAAATTGACCACTGGCATTTATCTGCCTAATTTTTTACAGGTACTATGATTTTATGAAGTTTACTCAGATTTTGTAGCCCTAAAGCAGGGGTCCTCAAACTACGCCCGTGGGCCACATGCGGCCCGCCGAAAACATTTATCCGGCCCGCGGGTGTTTTTGCCGCCGCCGCTGTGTGCATAGGAATTTGTTCATAGTTTTTTTTTAAACTATAGTCCGGCCCTCCAACGGTCTGAGGGACAGTGAACTGGCCCCCTGTTTAAAAAGTTTGAGGACCTCTGCCCTAAAGCTTTGAAATGGCATCCAGTTCTAAGTCTGCTTTTTTAGTGATGATGATATTGCTAAATATGTCAATTCTTGCTGTGAAGATGACGATTTTGTAGAAGATATTGGAGAAGAGTGTCCCTCTATTTTAACACTATATGTTTGGTTCAAATTTTTTTTTTCTACTAGTATTTTATAATACAATCAGCAAACAATATATGTCAAAGATGAAAACAAATGTAGTCAAAGTTTCCTTAAGTTTTTGAATATGTAACTTCATTTACTTGCGATTCATAAATTTTTTTTCCTAAATTGCTGTAAAATCAGCAAAAATGCCTTGGCAATTTTAGCATAGTTCCCAGGATATTGGTTGGCACTCAAAGTGTTAAAAACAGTCTTCATAATTTTTCTCTACTGGGATTTTATAAGGTAGATGGTCTTTTTTTTTTTTCTTTTTTTTTTTTTCCAGTTTTCTGGGGTGAGAGTGAAGGGCAAGTATTCTGTGTTGTAGCTAATTTTATGGTTCATACCAGGGGTCAGCAAACATTTTCTTAAAGGCCAGATAGTAAATATTTTATCCCTTGTGGGCCAGATGGTAGCTGTCATAACTGTTCAGCTCTATGGTTGTAACACAAAAGGAGCCATAGACAATACATAAATGAGTGGAAATGGCTGTGTTCCAATAAAACTTGATTTACAAAAACAGGTGCCAGGCCAAATTTGGCTAACAAACTGTATTGCCAATTCCTGGTTTAACATTGAGAAAAAAAAAAAAAGCAATTATATTATTGCTATTCTTTTGTTGGAATTACAAAATGTTTAAAAACTCGACAAGCCTTGGTCAGTAAAGTAGGTTTGACTTCATAATTTAATTGATAGTAGGTAAGATATATGCTGGAGAGAGCATGGCTCATGTTCAAGATTCAAATTCATTACATTCATTGAAGGAACATGTGGACCCCAAAGCAATCCAATATAACTAGTCACACATCACAGTGACACTCAACAGACATGGAACTAGACTTGTTGCAGCACAAAACTGGGCTGGGTCTAAACATTTTTTATTTCATGTGAAGAAGGAGAATTGTGTTTCTCACCTGGAGGTCTCACAAAGCAACATGCATTCTCTATTAAGATCTCCTGGTTGGTCCCTTAGGAAAGAGAATGTTGGATTCTATCCAGTAGGTGTGTGCTATTTACTCATTCATCATCTTTTCAAGTGCAAAATCTATTCCAGGCTACCAGATGTAGATTCTAACAAGTCTTCTGTGAGCACAGCCAATAATACAGCTGCCCTTAGGAAAAAATAATAATTTCACTGTAAAAAGGCTTAGTTACGAGCAGATAATGCATGTTGATGGTTTGCTGTGATCTGAATTTTTTAATACCTCCCACTGGCCATAAACTAATCTGAGGGGTACATTGTGTAATGGGAGCTACCTTAAAGGGATAATTCTGGGAGGTCATCAGAAGAGGTGGCCTCAAGTGATTTGGAATCCAAAGCAGTGGGTGACTTAGGTCTCCAGCCTTAGATACTGCTTTAACTAGTTTATGGATAACCCGTGGTCCTGAACAATGAATTATGAACTCACACATGCCATAGGTAGTGACAGTGAGAAAGTAAGCCTTAGACAGACAGCTTCAGAAGAGTTTGTAAAATCATGGAATACATTTTTGAAACCCTTGGGTCTTCATTGTCAGTTTGAGCATAATTTGATATATCATTCTTTCTGGATAGTCAGGAATGGTTCCTTTTGCTCCATTTAGAATTTCCTAACTATTCACGTATCTAGCAGCATACAGTGGTTAAGAAAATGGTTTCTGTTCATTGTAATCACTACCCTAGGCCTATAGAGAACAAGTACTGTGTCTTTATCTTTATCTTCTCAGGCATTGTCCTGTACCTGATCCCTAAGGGCCACTCAAAAATGGTTGCCCAGTGAATGAATCCTCGCTAATATCATCCTGTTTGCAATACTAGCATCATAGAGTGGTGTAGTGAGTTGCCAGGAAGGAAGGTGGCTCCTTTTTGTTGCACAAACTGTGGCAAACCTTGAACTCCTTCAACAGAGACTTAAGGCTTTTTGTTTAGGGGCTGGAATATGCCTATAAGACTTAAAAAGCAGAAAAACATTCATATGGAGTCACAGTGCCTCCCCCCCAACCCCCATAAATATCACCAGATGAGGGTGAGGTAAAGGATATATAGGGCAGGCATGAAATATTTTTAATAATGGCTTATTCTTAACAAGCAAGATTTGAGACCAGAGAAGTTTCAAGTTTAAATTTCTTAGGGAAAATGCCTAATACCAGTCACCTGAGATTTTCACTTTTTCAGAAGTATCAAGTGACCAGACATACTATTTTATTCCCTCCTCTTTCCTCTGTCTCTTGCCAACATGCTTATTAATAACAATGACTTTATCTATTGTCTTAAGAAAACAAATTTCCTTTGGCAGAAGTTACAATATGGTTTTACAGTCATATCTTTAAAATATCCTTGCTACTAATAAGAAAGACATAGAGAATGGGGACATTTTGAGCCAAAACCAATTTAATATTGGGCAGCACTGAGATGCAGCACAGTTTTGTCCCCGCTCCACCCTGGTGGTCAGGTCTTGCCAGTAAGAAGGGGGAGAGAGCCAAGAGAATGGGGATGTGCACAGGAGCTCTCAAAACCCAGCTGGGGCTCTAGCCCTGAGCATTTTATTGTAGGGTTCCCCTGCTACCAGAGGAATGTGGGACCAAGGAAAGAAACAAAGATGAATTTAAAGCAAAGCCTAACTCACATGGGTAGTTTGTCTTACTGTAATATATAAATTGCCCAACTCCATTGCATCTAGGTTTATAAGGGGTGAACTTTGGCCCCAGGACATTGAGTATCTTTTCCTCCTTATTACCTCCACCCACATCACAAGACCAAGGAAACCTGAGCATCTGTTTTGCTCCTGACCCTCCCCTAGCATTAACCACAAGGCAACATAAATAGAATAAAGAGATTAATGGATAATTTTAAGTAGCCGCTAGGTTCACGTCATACTCCCGCTTGGGTTAGTGTTGAGAGTCAATTATAAGTTGTCATGACCCTGAGTATCTTTAGATTATAGAAATATGCGGATCTCCAAAGTAGATATTAATTACTCTTACCTGTGTATTCATCTGTTCACTGATCCGTTCTGACTGTTCTTGGTCGCAGGGCCTGAGGATCATTTTCTCTGATGCATCACGGCTCATCTTCCGGCTCAGTTCCTCCAGTGGCATGCGGGCCACCATCAGACTGTATGCAGAGAGCTATGAGAGGGATCCCAGCGGTCATGACCAGGAGCCACAGGTACCAAAACAGAGCTGTGCTCCCAGCACTGTGTGTTTCACTGCTTCTGGCAAATTCTGGGAGCTCCTATATGCCTTTAGTGGGAATGATTATATTCTGGAAAGTAAATTTCATATTGATACTTCCAGCTGAAGGACAAACTTAGAGTGACTACAAGCAAATTTAATTCATTCATCGCAGTGTTTGCAACAGAACAATTGTCCTCCAGCATCTATGAGACTAGCATTTCTCAAATGACTTGCCTCTCTTGATTGCTCTGCATTTTGTTAATTGGGGTGACATCAGGAAGAGGCACCTTGTATAGATAAGGAAATTTCGAGTTAGAGTCAAACTGGTCAAACTACGCAGAGCCTTGACTATGCTCATGTAAATTATGAGTCTTTGGGTGTTTGGAAAACTCTGGGTTGAACCATGACCTTGAAGTGCCAATATAGATGCTACTCTAGGCTTCCTCTCTGAGATTGCTGCCCAGCCTAGCATGCAAGGAGGGACTATGGCTGGCCTGAATTTAAAGTCAAGGGAAGACACTAACAAGGCTAAGCCAACCAGTGTTTGGCAAAGCCTCCTTAATAAGTCACTTAGAAAAAGAATAAATAGCACAAGCATAAGCCATTCCACTCCCTTATTCATTCAAGCTCCAGGCAACATTAATTAATACCAGTAAGGACCCACTATAATGTTGGGTACTTCCAGCTACACTGTTTGCTGCCCCCTCCCTCTTGGTCTTTACTTCAACCTGGGTTTTGAAGCAAGGTCTTTGATAATTTCTTGAGATGAAAACATTGGCTCCATCTGCAATGCTGCTTTTCTGAAGAAGAGAAGTAAAGAAAATGTCACTGCTTCTCATTTTACAGTTGCTCAGAATTTCCAGTGATAATTGGCATAGCTGTTCCCTGGATGGAAAAGATGCCAGGGAATGTTTTCTTTCTTTAGTGGGTTTTTTCATGACACTTTTCTTTGGAGAGGCTCAAGGAACTTTGGGAAAAGGGTACCATACATAGATCCTTACACCTGACCCTGCAAGGAGCAGATCTCCCTGGAGTAATATGATCTCAGGTGGGGAAGTAGAGGCCTAGGAGGTGGTTATCAGAGTCACTGAGAGCATGAAGGGGCAGAGCCAGCATCATGTCCTTAGTCCTTCTCCCTCAGGGTCACAGGCTCCCCATGCAGGGATGGGTCTCATTCTGCCAACATGATTTGTTAGTGAGTAAATTTCACCCAGGATAGTACAAAATCATGCAAAAATTGGAGGCTCACCCTACCTTTCTATATAAAACTCTCATCTATATCTCATGTTTGGGAAACAAGATTAAAACAAAGATTTGAATGTTCAGAGCTTCGTACAGGGTGAGGAATGATATTCCTGGCCTCACCAGCTCTGAGTCACTCAGACTCAGGGCTATTTTTTCTCAACATTCTTTTCCCTATTTGCACGTAGTAAGTGGTTATGATATTTGCTTATTTTTACTTAACTTCTTCACTGGCTGCAGGAGTATCTTTATAATGTCTAGAGGCCATTAGGCATGTGTGAAAACAATCCTATACACACATTTTCCTCTACCCTTCTAAGTTTTTCTGGATGGTCTAACAATGAAATTGACATGAGACAGATTAGCAAGAGAGAAAAAAAAGTTAGTTTAATAATGTGTAGACCTCCTATATACATGGGATAGACCCGGAAAACTGAGTAACTCTCTGAAATGGCAGAAGCTACCACCTTAAATAATGTTGCCAGTTTATAAGACAAAAGATTTTGATGGTGGGGGATTGTGGGAGGCACCAGAAAAAAAGCCGAGTAAACAAGGGTAAGGTTATTGTGCAGATCTCAGTCCTTGGCTCTCCAGTGATAAGAGTTTCTAGAGTTAAGGTCATCCCCCTCTTTTCAGTAAAGTGAGGGAGACATCCTTACAAATAGAAATTTCCCTTATACATGTCTCTTACTACAGGGTAACCTACACTCAGTTTTTAGAGCTTTTCCTATGTCTGCAATTTCTTAAAAATAAACAACCTAAAATAATCCATATGCAAAGAGACATATTTTGGGGTGGCAAATGTGCTCTCCTACAAGTCTCTCTCTGAGATGGTTCACAAAAGCTAAGGGGTGCCCCCTTTTTTAATGCTTCCTTTGAAGCCGAAGCTTCCATGGGCCTGCTGCTGGAGGGCTGTGTGTTAAGTATGCTCAGGGCCTGGGGCAGGCTGCCCCCAAATATCCCACAATGGCATAGTGATTACTTTGAATTAAAGTTACTGGACCAGCAACCTGTGCAGGAAGGGCATGTTGACCCTCCCTGGTCTCCTAGAATGCAGGGAATAAATCTCCCCTGTAAAAGGTGTCCTCCTTGATCCAAGGGGGTGAAGAGAGACACCCATATCGATAGAGTTAAGGAATCTAGAGCCTAGAAGCCTGTGTAAGGCTTATTTTGTCTAATTTACTACCCAGACCTTTTTTTCTGTTTAGATTCCTTGCAAATGAACATCCAAAACTAAGTTTCTTTGTCCTGTCAAATGTTCACAAATTTATTGTTTCTTTGTCTAAAAAATGACACAAAGGTGGGCTGGTTCATCATTTCTCTGAGTATTATTTATGCTCGCCTATATGCACACATTAAGTTGGTTTTTCTTCTGTTTATCTGGTCTTTTTCAATTCTATTATTAGTGGAGTCATCAGAACTCAAGAAGGGTAGAAGGGAGAACTTCCCCCTCCCCTACAGTATATGTACTTCAGTCTGTGGGTAAAGTCACCATTGCTGTATATTTTGAGTGGTTGGGGGACCCTTTCCTTGACACTGTTCTTCTGATTGCTGATATTCTCTCCCTTTGTAATCATAAGCAAGGGTTTTCCCTGACCTGGGTAGGTGGGCCTCACAGTGTTTAGCATAGGGCCTAGATGAAAATGTTATGTTAAAATAGAACTTCTTATTAAAATACCACACATCACTGACTCACCAACTTAAGCCCTATTGCCTAGTACATTTAAATCAAGATGTAACTTGAATATTTTTAAACCTTACATCTAAAACCCTAAGGAAAGGGAGAAGATTCTCTCAGTAGGCCCACCTGTCTCAATTACTGCGGCCCTTGGACCATGGAGGGCCTCCTAACAGCATTGCTTTCCAGGACCATCTGCTTCTGCCTTACAAGATCTCTGGAAAGAAAGGCCTTTGGTTAACTGTTAACAGAGATAAAAAATAAGGCATTCTCCTGAAGTTGCAAGTGTTATTACTGACCCAGGGCCTGACAGGGAAACCAGCTTACGTCGCTTTCTCAGCCACAGAGAAAAACCTCTTCCGCCTTTCTCATTTTTTCTGATTGGCAGCCCAGAAAACAGAGAACAAATAGCCACCTCGCCCACCCCACACTGGCACCTGTACTCAGACACCAGTTAAAGTACCTCTGTACCTGGCAGAGATTCCATTGATAATCTCATTCCAATTCACAGATTTTTTTAATGCTTTATCCCTTCTAACACGGTGCCCATCTACATTCAAGCTATTTAGCAAGAAGACTGGAAAGTTCCCTTCAACTGGCTTTGTTAGCATCTGGCTATTTTACTTTGAGGTGGGATAGTTACTTTTCCTGACATTTTACACACATGTGAACAGAACTTGCTTGGAACATTTATACTGTGGTTGACTCGTGATAGTATTCATAACTATTCCACTGATGCAACTAGGAATACTTGTGATGCAATCTTCATGCACATAAGTTTCTTTTCCCACTTACAGATTTACCATTTTGGGTCTGTTAGTATAACAGTGATTATACTATTTGTTTTAAGTTATTCTAAATTAGCTACATTCAAGAATATATATATTAAAATTTTTTTAAATTAAATCTTTATTGTTGAAAGTATTACATATGTCCCCTTCCCACCCCCCTCAGTGACCTCCTCCAGCCCTCCCCAGCCCCCCATTTCAGGCCTTCACCACCCTATTGCCTGTGTCCATGGGTTATGGATATATGCATGCAAGTTCTTTGGTTGATCTCTCCTCACCCACCCACCTCTGCCTTCCCTCTGAGGTTTGACAGTCTGTTCCATGCTTCTATGTCTCTGGATCTATTTTGTTCATTAGATTGCACATTTTAAAGAAAATTCTATCTATATGCACTTGGGAATTGGTGGTGAAAGGAAGGAGTTTGGGAGGCTCTTGATAAGATGAGAAGGTGCTTGCTTTGCCCTCACTGTGTCCTTAGTAAATCAGGAAGGAAAGCTCCCAAGGCCCATTTCTCAAAGAGCATGTAGTTTGACAAAGACTAGATTACTTTAATGTCACTGACAATCAGTAGGCCTTTAACGAGCCCTCAAACCAGCTGGTAATAATTTAGAAAAAGGGATGAGCCAAAAGGATTTAAATTTCCAGGTAACCAGAAACAGTCAGTTGTTTCCATTTTCTTTCCCACCAGGTTTATTAGCAGGGCTGCTAAAATGTCTTATTTTATATATGTTTTTATTGATTTCAGAGAGGCAGGTAGGAGGGAGAGATAGAAACATCAATGATGAGAATCATTGATCAGCTGCCTCCTGCACGCCCCCTACTGGGGATCAAGCCTGCAACCTGGGCATGTGCCCTGTCTGGGAATTGAACTCTGACCTCCTGGTTCATAGGTTGACCAATGCGCAACCACTGAGCAACACAGGACGGGCCAGAAAACAGAACAAATAGCCACCTCGCCCACCCCACACTGGCACCTGTACTCAGACACCAGTTAAAGTACCTCTGTACCTGGCAGAGATTCCATTGATAATCTCATTCCAATTCAACAGATTTTTTTTTAATGCTTTATCCCCTCTAACACAATGCCCATCTACGTTCAAGTTATTTAGCAAGAAGACTAGAAAGTTCCCTTCAACTGGCTTTGTTAGTATCTGTTTTAATTAAGCCAACAAACATATTCACCTTCTTTCCTTGTCCCTTTCAACCTGTGGGTGGAGTGGCTAATGAACAATAAAGGAGTCTAAAGGAAAAGGAAGAAGAAGTTTTGTTAAGGGCTGGGATAATCACAGACTGATAACCAGCTCCTGGCTAATCAACAGTTGGCTTAGGTACTTTAATTGCAGAATATAATTGCACCCAACCCCACCCCCAAATCAGGAAGGAGCCTGATTTTTCCCAACCTTTTTTCGCACTGAGGCAGTGGTTCTCAACCTTCTGGCCCTTTAAATACAGTTCCTCATGTTGTGACCCAACCATAAAATTATTTTCGTTGCTACTTCATAACTGTAATGTTGCTACTGTTAAGAATTGTCATGTAAATATCTGATATGCAGGATGGTCTTAGGCGACCCTGTGAAAGGGTTGTTCAACCGCCAAAGGGGTCGCGACCCACAGGTTGAGAACCGCTGCACTGTGGGCCTTGATGTGTGTATTTCTCATAAGCTGCACATCAAAGTCTTTAAGGACTAATATCTAAGCACCAGGAGTCCCTCTATATTGGATTCATCTATCAAAGCAAAGGCCATCTGTTATTTTGCCCAACCTGTTCTTAGTATGACTTTATAGCCCAGAAATATAAAGTACAGAGCCATTTTGTGTTATGTTCGGAGACCATATCATTTATCATCTAAATCAGGATACTTTTAAGAGTGAAAGGGGCACTAATAATTATAGTAAGACCCTCCCCAATAAACCAGGGCAAATGGTTACTCTAGTTACATGCCTTTGTGCTATCTTAGATCTGCATGTCTCTTTAGAGAGGGGTTTCCAGAAGCACTACTAACATAAGCCTTGTAGCACAGAGGGAACATGTAGGAGTGAAGAATTAGATCTGTGGTTCTAACCCAGATTGTACACCAGAATGACTTGGGTGGCTAGTAAAAACACACAGGCCTGGGCCCCACTCCCAGGCATTGTACTTTATTGTTCCATGGTAGAGCCTGTATTTTTAAAGCACTTCCCAGGTGATTCAAATTAGAGAAGGGCCTCTAAACTTTAAGTCTTCCTTAAAACTTTAAGCCTGAGGGAAGTCGGAGAGTCTGCATTTCTCACAAGTGCTCCGGTGAGATTGTGTTGCTGGTCTAAGAGTCACACTTTGAATAGCGGAGAGTTATACGAACTGTGAAACCTTAATAGCAGGACCTTGACTTCTTTAAAATCATAAAAAGGGCAACACCTGTTTTTATTGCCCTTCTATGCATGAGCTGCTGGCCTCTAGACCAGTGGTTCTCAACCTTGGCTGCACATTAGAATCACCTGGGAATCTTGTTAAAATCCTGATTTCTGGGCCTCATCCTCCGGCAATTCTATTTCTTTGTTACTAATGTTGTGGCTCCACCCCATAACAAAGAAACAGAATTTCCGGAGGATGAGGCCCAGAAATCAGGATTTTAACAAGATTCCAAGGTGATTCTAATGTGCAGCCAAGGTTGAGAACCACTGCTCTAGACTCACATCTCCAGTTGTCCATTGGACTCCACTTGAATGTCTTCTGGGCATCTTTAACTTGACGTATGCAAAACTGAACTGTCGGTCTCCCAGGATCCTCACCCTTCCTCCTTCCCCCTGCTTCTTTAAGTTCTTCATTTCAGTAATTGACGGCTCCATCCTGTTAGTAGGTTTGGCCAAACACCTAGAATTCATCCATGGAATAATATTCTTTCTCTCATGCCCCATATTCAACAGCAGATCCTACCAACATGACCTTAAAAACACAACCAGGTCTGACCTCCTCTCACCACCTTCATCATTTCTTCATTTCTATGGAGGGCCAAGCCTCTTTTTTCTCCTTTGCATTATTGCACTGGTCTCTTCACTGGTTTCCTTCCTTCCACTCTTGTCCACTCCCTATCCACACCTCGTCTCAGAAGAGCAAGCAGAGTGATATTTTTAAGACATGTTAGATCACCTCATTACTCAGCTCACATCATCCAGGGCTCTTCATCTCACTCAGAAAAGAGCCCAAACCCTTACCATGGCCCCAAATGCTCACTGATCTACCTCCGACTTCATCTCCCACCTCTCATTCCCTTTCCCTCTTCCCTCCAGCCAATGTTCTAGGCTTGATAATTTGCTATCACAGAACCCAGGATAGCTCTTTGCTTATGACTAGTGGTTTATTATTAAGGGTACAACCCAGGAACAGCCTAATGGAAGAAATGCATGGGGCAAGGGTGTTTACAGCTTCCATGCCCTCTCCTGGCCTACCACTGTCCCAGCAGAGGTTTAATTATGTAGGAATGATTAATTAATTCATTGAACTCTACTGCCAGCCCTTCTCCCCTTATTCCTGGTTGGTTCCTCTGATTATAGCTATCAATGTAGGGGTCCACAAAGAGTTACCTCAGGAGCATAAGCTTAGGTATGGTTGAAAGGGTCTTATTATGAATAACAAAAGGCATTCCTATCCCTCGGGAAATTTAAAGGATTTTGGGAGCTCTGTGCCAGGAACTAGAGACAAAGATCAAATGTATTTTTTATTATACCACACTTAATAAGTGTGGGTAAATGTGTTTTGAAAACAACCAGTTTTCTCTCCCTTAATTTGAATTATCAATGAATATGCTTTTAAAATGATTAAAATAATGTTCTAAATACATATTGGTTATATTTTATAATTAATGGGACATCTAAAGTGACTAGGAGAATAAAATTAGAAATTGAAATAATATGTGTGATATAGAAGAGTTGGAAACAGTGGAATTCAGAAGCGACATGTAAATAGACTGTTAGACATTCAATTTTCATGACAATATGAAAAAGTATGTATGTATGTATATTATGTATATGTGTGTATATATACATACACACATATACATGGTTTTGGAAACATACTAGATAAATATGTAACAAAAACATTATGTTGTTATTTAAAAAAACCTGCATAGGAATGTATTAATAACCATATATGCAAGGACAATCATGAGGAAATACATCATTTTATTTTACTTCTCAGAGTTTGATCTGTGTTGCTGTAATTTGGAAATATCATGGAGGGTGAAGTAATATAGAGAGAGTTTAGAAAAGAAATAAATGGTTAAAGAGTTGAGATGTAAATGCTATGGTCAAGTTCATAGCTGGCTCATTTTGCATGTAAGAGAGGCGTTGCCTGAGGTCTTCAGGAATGTAAAAACTAATATGAGGCAGAGAAAGATGACCAGTTGTTCTCCACAACTAATGAATATGTAATTTCAGTAAATAAACTCAAGCTGAACTGTAAGGGACTCAGATTGACTATTAGAACAATTTCAACTGTGAGGATGCCTGCCCAATTGAGGTGGCTGGCTTTCTAGACCACATAGGTTTAGATGATTTTAAATATGGGCAAGGGTGGAAAGGAACTGAGCAAGATAACATCAGCCTCTTTTAAAAAAGAAACAAGTTGTGGTCAGGTGGGTTAGATTTCCCTCTAGTGGCATAGAAAGGAATTTAGTACAGCTTGGAGCTGAATTACAGTTGAGAAAGAAGCAAAGATGTATAGGTTTTCTGTTTCTACTCATTTAGGTACACTACCCCCTGGAAAATCAAAATGGTAAACAGTCCTTCTTTCCCTCCCTTCAATATTGAAATGTGGATCAGGCTGTGTTACTGTGGATGGTGCTTTCCCTGGGACTGAGAGCAACACTCCCTTGGGCTGGGAATGTGGCAGGTGTTTCACAGGCTGATGACTCCCAGTCCAGGGCTGCTGAGGGTGTGGAAGACAGTGGGACTTTGACCCGTGCTGGGTCTGAACTCTCTTCAGGGTACTGAGTGTGTGCTGGTTCAGGGTAGGGACATTCTAGGACTTGTGGGAAAGCGTGTGCCTTGATGACAGAGACTTTAAACTACTCATGTCAGTCCCACCATAGGTGCCTATTTTTGGAAGTATGCACAAAACAGACCTTTATGCCAAATCTTCAAAGATTATCTTGGCCGTGCCAATTTCTCCCAAGAGCCTAGTGGCCTTAGAAGGCAGAAGAGCTAAACATTGTGCCTTGATCCTGGCTTTGGCTCAATTGTGGATTAAGGTTTAGAGACCTGAAGCTCTGAAAAAATTATATTTCCCCTCCCCACTTCCCCACCTGTATTCAAAATAAAAACAACACTAGCTTTAAAAATAAATGTAAGGAAATTTTACAAAATGTCATCCCCCCCCCCCCCTCTTATAATGGTATTCATTTTGGTGCCTCTGCTTTGCTGTGTCCAGAGCACATGCTTAACTAGCTACTGGTTAACCTGACACTGTTTAAGTCCACAAATCAGAGTCTTGCTGGATCTTGTTTACTCAGCCTGAAAAGGGAGCATGAATGAATTTGCCTTCATCACACAAATACAGAGGGTCATGGGCCATAACTTCTCTCGCCAGATGAATGGGTTTGACAGGCTGTGGCCAGCATAATCTGGCTTTCCCAGCATCCTCTTTGTTCCAACACAGATGCACAATACAACCAAGTTTCCATGCCTTCCAGCACAAAGGTACACCAGCTCGTGAGTTGGTGGAGAGTTATGTTTCTTAGAAGCAGTGCCCTTCTTTGGCGGATAGTAAATCATTTGCTTTGCTCATAAATTATGGTGTATGTTGGTGAATGAATACTGATGGTGAATCTGGAGATGGCCTGTGATCTTCAGAAGAAGGCTTGGGACTATGCCATCAAGTAACACAAGAGAAGGAAGGGCCTAGGCTCCCTACCATGGCCTCACTGTTTTTTCCTGGGGAACACAGGATCCAGGCAGTTGAGGGGAGGATGTGGCTGTTTTAGCTCCACTGTCTGCTGCTCTTGGCTGATTTTTTAATTGTTTTTTTTTGTTTTTGTTTTCGTTTTTGTTGAGAGAGAGAGAGAGAGAGAGAGAGAGAGAGAGAGAGAGAGAGAGACATCAATTTTTGTTGTTCCACTTATTTATGCATTTATTGGTTGATTCTTGTGTGTGCCCTGACCTGGAATTGAACCGCCAACCTTGGTGTATTGGGATGATGCTCTAACCAACTGAGTTATCCAGCTCTAGGCTGATTTTAATTTTGACACTCTAATTCTGGAATGAGAAACCCTACTTAAGATGCAGGTGAGGAAGTTCCCCATCCTTAGTTTTTGCCTCCCAGGAAACCTGGGAGGTGTGATAAACTCCAGAACAGCATCATCTCCATACCAGAATACCTTAGGGCAGGAGGGAAAGCAATAAAAGTTTATGAAATTCTTGTTTTATGAGGGCTTTTTGTTTCCTTTGAGCATTTTTTGTTGGTACAAATCATCATGTGAGGCATTGCTTGGTAGGTTGTATCCTCTGTCTTCCAAACTTAATGATAGGGGACTGGGAAGTAAATAAGGTTATGAGAGTGTTTTAGAATGTAGGTTTTATTAGTGTTCAAGTATAGTGAGGCCAATCAATTAGGAGACAATTGCCATTGAAAAGATAACGCGTTACTCACTGTTCCCAAGAGGAGGGGACAGGCCACACCATACCCTGCAGGGCCACACAGGGAAGCCCCAGGATCCCTTATGATGCAGAAGTGGGGGGAAATGTGGTTCCTGTGGGAAGAAAGGGCGAGGCAGGAGAAGAAGCGACTGGCTAGTTTGAGTAATTTCAGCAGGCTCTGGGACATAGGGACCAGCCTTTGTTGTCTGGTATTTGGCCCTGGGGTGATGAGAGCTGGTGGACAGTGGCCTGAGAGTGAGAGCTCAATAAAGGGGGTGTTTGGTGTTTGCCTTAGTCCCTCTGCATATAAAAGGTGTGCTCCCAGAAATTAGCTAGCCTTGGAAGGTCCCTAAGTGTCAGCTCATCTTAATAAAAGACATGCTTAATGCGAAACGACAAAGACAAAACCATGGTCACTTTTTCAGGTGGATAAAATTATTTGGCACCAAAATTTTGTTTTGTCATCTACCATTGAGACTAAATGGTCCACTGTTCAAAGGTTGGGCTTTAGACTCATATATCTTTGGTGTTGAGACTCAGTTCTACCGTTTTTCAACTCTACAACCTTGTGCAACTTAATTTCTGTAAGCTTCAGTGCTTTCTCAGTCAAATGGGAGTACAACTGGATCTATGGGAGATGTCCCAACAGAACTGGCAGCTGTGATGTTACTCTTTTTTTTTTTTTTAAATATATTTTATTGATTTTTTACAGAGAAGAAGGGAGAGAGATAGAGAGCCAGAAACATCGATCAGCTGCCTCCTGCACATCCCCTACTGGGGATGTGCCTGCAACCCAGGTACATGCCCTTGACTGGAATCGAACCTGGGACCTTTCAGTCCGCAAGCTGACTCTCTATCCACTGAGCCAAACCGGTTTTGGCACTCTTAAAAAGGGTGCCAGGGCCCTGTGACATGGTGTCTTATATATATATCACACTGTATTAAAAGGTTCAGAAATAAAGTCGAGAGTCTCTGTCTCTCCATTCTCCTCTCTTTCTTACTCTTCCCATCTTTAGAATCCTTACATCAATGGAGCTTGTGGGACAAATTTTCTCTCCTCCTAGCTTGAAGCAAGAGGGACTGAGATGGAGTTGTTCATTAATTTTATTTTATTGAAGGTAATGTGCAATTGAAGGTTGGTTGTTTCCAGCTAATTTTCCAGAAAGGATTTAAAGACTAAAGTGGCTGTGAGACAAAAGGTAGGCTTACTGAAGATACCTGAAGTCTCTGTTGTTGGTTATGAGGCATGTGCATGCTGACTTCAAAGTGTTAAATGCAAAAAAGTAGTCCCGTGGAATAGGTATTAGCAAGCTTCTTTATGTAAAGGGCCAGATAGTAAATACTTTAAGTTTTCTAGCTATCTTAGTTTGCCAGGGCTTATGTAACTAACTGTCACAGACTGGGTGGTGCAAAGAGAAATTCATTGTCTCACAGTTTCTGGAAGCTGAAAGTCCAAGATCAAGGTGTTGGCAGGTGGATTTCTTGTAAGGGAGGTGAAGGAATGATCTGTTCCAGGCCTCTCTTCTTGGTTTATAGATAGCTGTCTTCTACCTATCTCTTTACATCATCTTCCCTCTATGTGGTCCTGTGTTCAATTCTTTTTCTTCTTATTCAATTAGGGGTCACCCTAATGACCTCATTTTAACTTGGTTGCCTCGGTAAAGACTATCTCCCAAGGTCACATTCTGAGGTACTGGAGGTTAGAACTTCAATATAGGAATTTGCAGGGTGGGGACACAATTTAACCATGACACTAGCCATATGGTCTGTGTTAGAACTTCTCATCTACCATTGTAGGTTCATCCTTGGACGCAATGGCCACATCACCTGGATGCTTTTTAGAAATGCAGAATCTCAGTCCCCACCCCAAACCTGCTAAATCAGATCCTACATTTAAACAAGATCTCCAGGTGATCTTTGTGCACATTCAAGTGTGAGAGTTCCTGCTATGATAGCCTTTGGATCATTATTTCTACCTCTGCTTAGCAGGACTGACTCCCCCCTGTGCCCCACCTGAACCTCCCAAGAGCCATTTAAATCCTTCTAATGCCAAACTGCTACAGAGCATTTATAGGAGTGACTGGCCTCTGCGATTCTCCCCTTCTGGAAAATTATAGAAAGTGCAGAAGATAACCCAGAAAAAATGTCTCAAGACCTTTGAATACCTGCTTTCTGCTTGCCAGAATAATGAATAAAAAAGGGAAGCAAGAAAATCAGATTCACTTTGCATCTCCATAGAAACCCTACCTCAGTATCAACTCTGTAGTGTTAGACTGTTTCCTTCTCACAATTATACGAATCAAGCTGAGAGGTTCAAAATAACCCAGGGATAAAGTAAAGTTCTATTTTAAAATTGAATTTATTGGGATGACATTTGTTAATAAAATTATATAGGTTTCAGGTGTGCAATTTTATAACATACTAGAGGCCTGATGCACAAAAATTTGTGTACTTGGGGGGGTCCCTCAGCCCAGCCTGTGCCCTCTTGCAGTCTGGGACCCCCTCAGGGGATGTCCACCTGCTGGCTTACGCCCGCTCCCCGGAGGTTCGGCCTAAGCTGGCAGTCAGACATCCCTCTGGCAGCCCGGGAGCCCTCGGGGTATGGCCACTTGCCAGCGGGGAGCAGGCCTAAGCTGCAGTCGGAAATCCTTAGCGCTGCTGAGGAGGCGGGAGAGGCTCCCACCACCACCACCACTGTGCTGGCAGCCGGCAGCCTGGCTTGTGGCTGAGCAGAGCTCCCCTTGTGGGAGCACACTGACCACCAGGGAGCAGCTCCTGCATTGAGCGTCTGCCCCCTGGTGGTCAGTGTGTGTCATAGTGACCAATCATTCCCAGTCATTCTGCTGTTAGGGTCAATTTGCATATTACTCTTTTATTATATAGGATCATCTGTATATTGTGTGTTCACCACCCAAAGTCAAGTCTCCTTCCATCACCTTTTATCCCCCCTTTACCCTCTTCTGTCTCCCCCAACCCCACTTTCCCTCTGGTAATACTGATGTCTATGTCTATGAGGTTTTTCTTGCTTAATTCCTTCACTTTTTCCACCAAGCCCCCAAGCTTCTTCCCCTCTGACAGCTGCACTCTGTTCTCAGCATCTATGAGTCTGTTTCTATTTTGTTTGTTAGTTTATTTTGTTCATTAGATTTCACATATAAGTGAACTCATATGGTATTTATCTTTCTCTGACTGACTTATTTCACTTAGTATCATAATCTCCAAGTATTATTTCATTATGTAAATATACCACTGCTATTTTTTCCACTTATCTACTGATGGGCACTTGGGCTGCTTCCAAATTTTGGCTATAATGCTGCAATGAACATAGGGGTGTATATGTTCTATCGAATCAGTGTTTTGGGGTTTTTTTGGCTATATTCCCACAAGTGGCATCACTGGGTCATAAGGCAGTTTCACTTTTAATTTTTTGAGGTAACTCCATAGTGGCTGCACCAATCTGCATTCCCACCAAAAGTGCATGAGGGTTCTCTTTACTCCACATCCTCTCCAACACTGGTTGTTTGTTGATTTATTGATGATAGCCATTCTGACATGTGTGAGGTGATATCTCATTGTGGTTTGAATTTGCATTTCTTTGATGATTAGTGATGTTGAACATATTTACATATGTCTATTGGCCATCTGTACATCCTCTTTGGAAAAGCATCTATTCATGTCCTTTGCCCATTTTTTAATTGGATTGTTTGGTTTTTAGGTGTTGCATTTTATAAGTTCTTTACAAATTTTGAATATTTAGCACCTTATCAGATATATCATTGGGAAATATGTTCTCCCATTCAGTGAGTTGTTTTTTCATTTTGTTGATCATTTCTTTCGCTGTGCAAAAGTGTTTTAGTTTGATATACTCCCATTCATACCATGCTGTTTTGATTATTACTATGGCCTTGTTGTATAGTTTGATATCAAGTATAGTGAATCCTCCAACTTTGTTCTTCTTTCTCAAGATTGCTGTGGCTATTTGGGTCTTTGTGGCTCCATATACATTTTTGGAATATTTGTTCTAATTCTGTGAACTACAGTATAGGTATATTGAAAAGAATTATATTATCTGTATCTTCCACCCTTCCTACCAGTCTTGATGTGGCTTCCTCTGTAAATCCTTGGTTATAAGACTTCTCTTCAGCTTGCCTTCAGTTGGTTATTCAGGTTGATTGCTCTATATTTTAGTTATAATTCCAACTTGGTCCTGGGAGAAGATGAGTCTAACAGCCACCTACCCTGCTGCCGCTTTGTTAAACCTGAATTTGATTTTACCAAGATAGGAAGCCTCACTAAAATTGTGGGTAAACAGTTTAACACTACTAGGCAAAAAGGTTAATAATATACTTAAAATACTTAAGGGTTATATGGCAGTTGTACCTTAAAGGCAAAGTCCACAGAAGAACATGTTCATTTGTCAAAAGTGGAAGAAACTCCCAGTCACTGCACTCATAAGATATATATTAACTGTCCATAAATTCCACGGTTAGTTTTTATATTGCAGGGAAGAATCTCTCTCTGAGTAGAGGGCTCATTTCTATCTTCTTTGTGCCTGGTGTTAATGATTCTCCTGCTCTACTGCCTCTGCTGTATGACCCAGGCAGCCTTCATAGCACAAGTTTTCTTTCCACTTTGCTTCTGCTATTGCTGCTCAGTGTGGCTGCCCTAACTAGCCGTAAGGAATGTGTCCCAAGTGCAATGATGTCTGTTCCTTGTGTTTTCAGCATTATCTTGTCCAACTGCAATCTGATCATATTCCCTCCGGCTACATAGATTGGTCCTGCAAAAGGAAGGCTGGCTTTTCTGAGGCTGAGTATCTCACTGACACAGAGAGATCTTATTTCTGATTGGAGTGGCTTTGGGCTTCTTTCATTCAAAGAAAAAAAATACTTTTGATAGTCTTAATTTTTTTTTTTACTTGAACTTCCATCAGAAAAGATAGTGTGGCTCTTTCCCCCTCCCCATGTGTGAGTCTGTGCTGTGAAATTCCTTCCTCTTCCCCACGTGGGAGTCTGTACTTGTTCTACAATAAATCTCCACCTTTGCTATACCATCTTCCTCCGTTGATTCATTCTTCGACTCCTACAGGCAAAGAATCTGGGGAGCCATCCTGCCCAGCAGAACGCTATGTGTTCCAGTCCAAAAATCATGTATCACTGAATGGGTCTGTAGTAAACAAGTTCCTATACTCTCTGTTCCCCTCTTTGCAAAGTGAAGAAAGCAGCAAACCAAGGCTATGTGCTCACAGGAGAACAAAGCTATGGGATGCTGGGATGCAACTTCTAGATCAGAAACCCATTCATTTGGAGCATCCCTTTGTAAGGATTGGACCATAACAAATCACAGACTGGTCCATATGCAGGTGTCTCTTTGAATTTACCTAATCCTCCAATATCATCCAGTGTATGTACTTCTGCTGAAAGTCCACCACGAACACAAAGAAACTGTTGGTTTAAAAGAGCAGCAAGAGGAAGTCTATCAAAAGCTTCTATACAAGCTTCATAGATGCTTTCTGAATATTTAATTTTACATTTCTGCTTAAAGGTAAAATACTCAGTAAAAAAAAAAAGAAAAGAAAAAATAGTGTGAACTTCATTTTATGGGCAAGGAAGGCAAAGCTGAAATGGTTGTTGTCTATCTACCAAAGGTCAATCTGTTGGGGCTAGAAGGCTGGTTCACTCACTTCCACCTACTATTCTAGCAAGCTAGGCTTCCTGCTTCAATAATAATAATAATAATAATAATAATAATAATAAATAATAATAACAAAAACAGCAACATTCAGTAGCATGTATCATGTGCCTGCCTGTCGATGGGCTAGGCCAGCGGTGGGCAAACTACGGCCCGCGGGCCGGATCCGGCCCGTTTGAAATGAATAAAACTAAAAAAAAAAAAAGACCGTACCCTTTTATGTAATGATGTTTACTTTGAATTTATATTAGTTCACACAAACACTCCATCCATGCTTTTGTTCCGGCCCTCCGATCCAGTTTAAGAACGCATTGTGGCCCTCCAGTCAAAAAGTTTGCCCACCCCTGGGCTAGGCAGAATATTATGCATTTTTGTATGTGTTATATTTAATTCTTATCACCATCTAATGTGATAGATGCTCATCCATCCATATTTTATAAATGAGGAAACTTTGGCCTTGAGAATTGAAATAACCTACTATTTCTAAGTATAGCTGGTATTTGGGCCTAGACCAGAGCCCATAGTCTTAACTAGGGGTTTTACTTGTGCTATCCAAAATATGGGGATGCGCACCCAACTATGAAAGGGCGCCCATTTCAGTCTGACATGCCCAACCCATCTACTAAGACTGTTCTCAAATGCAATTTTGAGTACCACAATTCCAGAGTAGTAGGAAGTGTGGTCTGTCTTTCAGACTTCCTAACCCCATGTATGTCCTCAAATCCCTTCCAAAGGGCTAGTCCTGTCTAAGAGGGCTGCACTCTCTAGGATCTGGAGAATGCCCCAATGCTGCCTGTAACCAGTTGTAGTGGCAGTTGTGGGAAGTGCAGAGAGACTGTTAACCTTTTCCCGGGAGGAGCAGTATTAGCACCCTGGGATGGGCTTCCACCATCTGGCCACTGAGGAGCCCTGCTAGGCCTTGGCACTTCTTCAAGGTGGGAGAGGAAAAGAACTCATCCTCTGGGGGCTTTACTCAGCCAGGAGTTCTCCCTGCCAAATGGGTTGGGGTTTTAGCAACCCTGCTCCTTGTTTTCCTTTGTTTGCACAGCTGCTTTGCCAGGCTCCAGTGTGCCCCTGGGAGGGCTGGGTTGAGAGGAGACAGTTCGTGGATTATAGTTTGTGTCTTAGTCATGGTCAGCTCAGTCCATGCTGAGAATTTGTATCTCAGGAAATAGGATCTCAACCCCTTCACTGCTTCACAGTCTTCAGTCTCCTCATAGTGATAATCTCTATTTCAGAACAAGAGAAAAGGAATGTGCTAGAACTATCTGGAAAAATGTATACTCACTAATATTGATATCTTTTCACTGTTTCTATTACACTGTTGCCACTTCAGTGCTAGCCAATTCAGATGCTCACCTAAACAGGCAGCAAATTCTTGACTGGTGCTAGTTAAATGGGAACTCAGGTGATACTCAGCCCTCTCCAGTTATTGCCCTATTAATAATATATGAGCTTGGAGTTGCCAGATTTCTTGAATTTTCATATGAAGTTTGATTTTTAGGCATTGACAGCAAAATTATTACCAAAAAGAAAAACTGAACCCTGTCTGAAGGACTTCTAGCTTCTAGGAATGGTGGACTACGTGATTCAAACTAACCCTCCCTCTGAAAAGAAAAATGTGAAAGAAATATATAAAAACATTCTTTGAAGAATATCAATGACCAATAGTAACATGAATAGGAAGACAGTTGGAGCTCAGGGAAAATGAGCCTGAGCTCTTTCTGCCCTGCAGCATTGTTCTATCCAGGAAGGCTGCTAAGAATGGCAGCTTTTGGTGAATTACACAAGTGGGGCTTCAGGGTCCTGCTGGTAACCACTATCACACACTGCCCGCTCTAGAGTATGTAAACAACACCTTGTAAGAGTGGTTTCCAGACCAGGGTGTGCATTGGAATCACTTTGGGAGCTTGTCAGGGACACACCATTCCTGCCTGGTCCCTTACTTCATCCTCAGGTAGCAGCCCGCTGACCAATCATTGTTGATGCTTTTCATTCATCTCTAAGGACATGGCTTTCTGACTCAGAAAACCAAGCTGAATCACATTATTGTTCCAAATGTAGGAGCCCGTTTTTAAAAAATGATATGAGGACTGATAACCCAGCTCTTGGCTTCAGATGAGGTTTGGGAACAGAGGAGAATGAGGAGGCAGGCAGTTACAAGGAGAATTCTTTGAGTAACAAGAACGGGAGAGACAGTGGTCCTTTTGCTTCCATAACCTCTGCTTTCAACCTTGCAGTTACATTTCTGCTAACAGTTTTGTAAGTGGCAGGGGTGGGCAACTCTAGGTGCCCACATGAAGGAAATTTGATGTCTGTTGTGGATGTCCCCGAATGAGAGAAACATGAGACTGGCATAGGGACTTTTGAGGAGGGCAGGCAGAAATTATGATTAACTGAACCAATTAGCCATTTCCAGTCCTTTCACAATGTTTTTGGTGGCAGACGGGAGGAAAGAAATAGTGTAAAGAGGAAAAGGGAAAGGGAAAGAGTGATCAGAGAGCAGTTTTATGAAGTTTAAGCTGTAAACCCGGCAGGTCGGTTTGTGTTTGCTCAAAGGGCAATGAAAGGGCACAGAGATTCTGCCCATTGTTTTCAGTTGTACCTGCAGACATGGCCACACTCTTGCTCTCTCCCCTTCCCCATCCCCACACAGTACTTCCTTATTTCCCAGTGTGGAGCCAAAGTGAATAAAGAGGAAAATTGACTTCATGCCTCTTCCAGTTTATTTTGGATTTGCAACCTAAGTGCTACCTTTCACCTCCTAAAATCCAAATCAATTGCAAAAGTGGGGAGGGTGGTGGAGCAGGGGCCCTGCCCAGCCAGTGTGGTTTCCCTTAGGCTGGTCACTGAATTCCCAAACGCTCGTTTAGTTTTGGCTTTGATTGAACTTTCCGGGGTAACATTTCATCCGCACTTTTCTTGGGATATCTTTTCCCCTCACAAGAGAGTTTTTGTGGAGCAGTTTTTATTTTTTCTGATATTGACAAGATAAATGGCTCCCTCAGTGTTAAGCTCAGAATACAGATTTATCTATACTAACTTTTCATATTCTGTATTTTGGTTAATTTTAGGTCTATTTTGGACCAAAATTGATAGGTAGCTGTATTACATGAAAAGGAGGTTAAAATTAGGACCATGGTTGTATGTATTGTAATAAAGAATAAAATGTTTGCAGTGCTTAGCATTCTCACTTAATTTACATTAGAAAGGTGTTGGATTTTACTTGAATTTCAGTAATAATTTTGCTTCTATATGCTTTCCAAATGCATGTAAAGTAGCTAGTCATTTTTGTTACCTAAAATCTGGACTACAGTAAACAGGGCAGCATCTAGCCTATACACCACCTTTGTGCAAATTAGGAAAGGTGCCTTCAGTGGGAATACACAGGAAAGAGAGGCTGGAGGATGGCCTCTTTGTGAGAAGACAAGGGCACCCCTTCCTCCAGGAAGATGCCAGTCCTTGGCAGGCCTCCTGGCTTGCTGAGAGCAGCTGAGGATATTCCACCCCCACTTACCGGCCTATTAGAAGGTAGGTAGCCTGAGGTTACAGACCCTCGTACTTGGCTCTCCTCTGTTACATTATAGAGTATTCGGGTTTTGAAGGGCAGTGTAATCAGAAACCTTCTCTGATACTGAGATACTTTAGAAACAAAGGCAGGGGATGATCTTTAATTTATAATCATAACAGGTCTGAATTGCTCCACAATTCCTGGGAGGCAAGAATGTCACATTTCTGTATTGTATGGATCAAACTATTTCTAACTCAGACTCTCCTGTCTGACTTGGCAAGAAGCTCAGTAGTGGCCATTTGGGGCCCCCACCTCTTTGCAGATTATCCATGACAGCTCCCAGGGCCCGGAAAGGGTGCATATGTCCAGGGAAGAATACAGGTCTCTGTGGTTGCCTTCACCTCTACGTATTATCCTCACCATCTGCCTGGGGCGTTTATTATCAGTTTAAGGCAAAATCTGATCAGCTGGCTCAGGTTTTGCCCTAGGCTATGTCTCAGTCACTGATCAACTATGGATTCGGTGCCTATAGGCGAGGGACCCACTTCTGGTCCAATCAGCTATGGCCTTAGAGTGAAGTCATGTGATAGAAACAAGGAAACCTAGTACTTATCTAGAGCAAAGAATTTCACAGGCACAGTAGTGGGCAACCTTAGAGCAGTGGTTCTGGAAGTGTGGTCCTTGGACCAGCAGCACCGCACCACCTGGAACCTGTTAGAAATGCATTCTTGGGCTCCAGATCTCCTGAATCAGGGGCTTGAGGGGAGGGGGCAAGCTGTCTGCATTTCATTAGATCTCTGAGATGGTTCCAATGCACACTCAAGTATGAGAACCATTGCCTTAACTTAAGCAAACAACACATAGATTAAAAATGAACATTCAATGAAATCATGAAAGAAGGCAGTTCAGCTTTAACCAAAGTGGGAGTGTTGCCGCAAGTTGCCCCTAAGGATCAGGAGAAAATGGTGTTTGCTATAAATACTGATTTTATGGACATCAGAATATCAGTGTTTTCTGGTGTTGAATGATCTGCATTCTCTGGATTGTAGTACCTGCCCGAAATCACGAGCTAGGATAAGTACTGTCATCCCCACCCCCCCTTCCCACAGGACACTTTCCTGACCCTCCCAATGCACACTCCCAATGCAGGCTCGCACCACAAAGTCAGACAAATCTTACTTAATAAGTGATTGTATCTCTGGTTAGGATTCTGTTTTTCTCCAAAAAAATCAGTTAACTATTTACTTCTAGTCTTGTGACATTCAGGTCATTTACACCTCTCCTGTCTATTGCTGGTCAGGGTAAGGAGTTCAGTTTGTTAGGGGTTTGTTATTGTGGCTCCAGTTTACATGATCATGGATTAAAACAACAACCACATGAAGCAAGAGATAAGATGGGAAAGGAAGTGAAATGAGAAACCTTTGTCATCCAGTGGGTATAAGGAGGCTAAAACCTAATACAGGGCCAGGATTAGGGTAAGGTGAGCAGGGCATAAAATTTAAGGGGGTGCCAAAATTTGGTAATCAAGATAAATATTTTAATACAATATTTTAAAAAATAAAAATCAATGCAAAAAATTCATGTTAAAGTATCAAAAATTAAAGTACAGGCCCCAATTCCCTCTTTAGCCTGGCAGTTAATAAACAAGGCGACAACAGCAAAATTCACCCAACCTTGGAGCCATGAGGACTGTTGAATGGACATATTGCCAACTTGGTTTGTTGCAGGATGAGCACTCAGTGGTCCCTACAATTGAGTGTAGAAAAGCTATGTCAGGCATTCTAAGAGTACTGGAATTAGAAAAAAGATACTCTGTTCCTAATTGAAGTCCCTACTGGTTGACTTCCTTTATTCACAAAGAATCATCTTGTAACTTCCAAAGCATTCACGTAGCTGGGAATGCTCCTGTTCCCACCGTGCACCTGTTCTTGGTCAGTGGGATGGCTTGTCAGGCCTGTCCTCTACTGTAGGCTTGTTTGGCACAATGGGATGATGAGACTACCATTTCTCCTTCCCCTCTCCTTAGGCTCATTTATTCGCCATTTCTCTATCACTCATGGGTCTCAGAATCAGAACTGTGTAATGGAAGAACAGCATAGGAGACATCACTATGTTCTCATCCCAGCTTAGCCACTGAACACAGGTGACCCTGGGCCATTCTTGTCCCCTCTCTAGACTGAGTTTCCTCGTCTGTGACTGGAAGGAATCAAACAAGACCATTCCCTGTTCCTCTCCGCTGCTCAAGTTCTGTGCTTTCCGTTACACCTGAGAGACTTCACATCCACAGGCTTCTCTCTCTCTCTCTCTTGTTTTTAAATATATTTTTATTGATTTCAGAGGAAGGGAGAGATAGAAACATCAATAATGAGAGAGAATCTTTCATCAGCTGCCTCTTGCATACTGGGGATCAAGCCCACAATGGGGGAATGTGTCCTGACCAGGAATCGAACCATGATCTCCTGGTTCATAGATCGAGCTCAACCACTGAGTCATGCCAGCTGGGCAGGCTTCTCATTTTTAACTCCTCTTCTCACTCCACATTCTGAGAGCCTTTCTAATGCCTCAGAGAAATTTACTCCCTTCTCTCTTTTC
This sequence comes from Myotis myotis, assembly GCF_014108235.1. Classification (NCBI taxonomy): domain Eukaryota; kingdom Metazoa; phylum Chordata; class Mammalia; order Chiroptera; family Vespertilionidae; genus Myotis; species Myotis myotis. The sequence goes on along the minus strand of NW_023416316.1, from coordinate 42,957,529 downwards.
CATAATACATGGTTGATTATATGAAAGAAATATCTAGGATTCACATGTATCAAAGCTGTGATTTCTAAAGAAAAACATAACAGTAAAGATCCACTACTCTGACCCTTCCATTCACCCAGGGTACCCTTCATAAATGGCCATAGAAGAATCAATCTGCCTCATCATTTTCCATTTATCAGATTGATACAGCATCAGTTTATTCCACCAATATTTATTGAATACCTTCTAAGGAGTGGGCACTTTCTAAGCCCTAAATTAGACAAAGTTCCTGCTCTTATGGTGTGCCCATTTATTCTATGTATACATGTATATGGATGGGTAAAAGTAGACTCATGGTTGTTTATACGGAAAAAGACATGCAAGTTATGATTATTACAATAGCTTTATTAACTCAAAAGAATGTCACAATGAAACTGTAAACCAACATTTGTTCAACCCTGTATTTACACACTCAGGCAAGAAAAAAAATACCTCACTTTATGATCCTTAAATTAATTATGATTTGCAGCTCCCATTTCACAATGCTGGCAACAATTCAGTCTTAGGCATTTTTAGGGACCCCTCCCAGAACTCCTCAGGGGCATACAAACATCTAGACTAGAGACTCTCTGGGTTCCTGGAAAATGGCTCAGTGGACCTCACTAGTGTTCAGTCCATGGTGAACATCTCTGATGTCCTTCTTCCCAAACCCTCATGGTCCCCTGAGGGCATATGGCTCCACAGCTTCTGTGCCAGGTTCGCCTGGGGCTCTTTGCTCAGGGTGTGAGTTCCTGTGCTCAAGATCTTCCTCATATAAAGTTTTCAAAATGTGCTTCCTTCTCTTTGGTTTGCATAATAACCATTAAGCCTTCTCCTCTGACATGATTAGGACAAGGGGCAAGTACTTGGTTCACTAATCCAGAAAGAGAGTTATATTTTTAGCACAAATTATTAAATGAATACTCATTTGTCAGTCTTTTAATTTTGGTCCAAGACCTTATCTTTGAACATGAGCATACTGTTTGGTTGTGGTTATTTTTTTAAAAGATTTTCATTCATAATTCATTATCTGTAATGCTCACCTTTAATTTCTTTTTTAAAAAATTATTGATTTCAGAGAGAAAGGGAGGGAGAGAGAGATAGAAACATCAATGATGAGAGAGGGTCATTGATTGGCTGCCTCCTGCATGCCCCACCCTGGGGATTGAGCCTACAACCATGGCATGTACCCTGACTAGGAATTGAACCATGACTTCCTGGTTCATAGGTCAGTGCTCAACTACTGAGCTACACCAGCCGAACCACCTTTAATTTCTTTATAGTCAGTGGGAACTTACTTGTGAAGTTATATGAGGAAAGAATTGTTTATATATTTTTTATTTCTCCCAAATACATTATAGTATCTAATTTGACAGGATTAGCTAATGTCCATTACCTAATTCTTTCCAAAATATTCAACTTAACTTATCTAGAAAAAAACTCTTCTTATTTATATTTACATTTTACTGGTTTACATATAATTTAATAATTGCATAGTCTAAATAACAAGCACAATAGGCATTAACTGACTCCTGGTAGGCTCATAACTTTTCTTCTGAATGCAGAAATTAGTGAGCAAGTTAGAGAGCTCAGAGTACTCCTTCATCTTCCATTGCCTAAAGAATTCAATCTAAATCCTTCACCTTTACTCTGGCAGTTTAGGTCCCTCCAAACAAGGTTTGCTCAGTTATCATGCAGGATGGTCTGTGTCTACACTCCACTCGGGACACACTGTGCTAATTGTACCCTGAGCATTTGCCGGTGCTCTTGTCTGATGAGAATGTATGCATTCCCTACATCCCTATATCTGTTAGGTATAGGTAAGGGTTGCAAGTGAGAAAACTCGCCCACCACTCTCCAAAATTACAGATTTTATTTTCCTCATTATGGTATCTTTTTTTCTTCCTTTATTCCAGCATTTCCCAAGCTTCTGTTATATCAGTATCTCTACTTAGGATTTGTCTTTAAATGGACTCACTTTGTTTTCACTTAGATCTATTTACCACAGAAAATTGTATCAGTGCTCTACAAGGAAAAACACATTATCCCTTGATAAATAAAATGGCACCATAAAAGTGAATTCAATAAAAACATACAACGTATCACCTCCTACCTAGGTTATCTTTGCCTGAGGTATGTTCTGTTTTGGTAAAGTGTTAAAAATTGCCAGCAAAGTTTCTCCTTGATGAAATTAGGAGAATTGAAGAAGAATGGAGAATAGAGTGACTTTCTCATTGTTTTTTAAGTCACACCATGTCTATGCACCACCTAAAATAGTCTCCTGTACCAACTAAAATCATCTTGAATGATACATGCTCCACACTTTGGAAAACAGTACCCTATTCCTATGAAATGATAAGGAGTTAATGGGCAAGAAATGATTCTTATTCTTCAACATATCTTTATTATTCCTAGAATCTATTTCTTAGGCCTCTAAACCACCCTACCTCCTTCTAGGGGACTCTGAGGAGCCTCAGGGACCACTGTGTTATTTCATGAGAGAAATGAGCAGTTCTTTCTGCAGCTCTAGCCAGTGGATTGGCCTCTCTTCTTTGACATTTTAAGATAGTAGGTTCTTCAGACCCATGGTCTTAGGATGGACAACGGTTGTTTTCCCTCAAGCTCATGTGTGTGTGTGGCAGGGGGGAAGGGGCACACATGTGTTGGAGGGAGGGTAGCAGAGGAAGACAGATGTTTTTGGAGTTCCCTGTGTCACAAAGCTCTGTTCATGAAATGCTCCAGTGCTCTGGAGGTTGGGTTTTGCAGTTTCCTATCTTAGGTCAGTGTTTCTGAGAGTTGGATGAGACTTTGGAGATAATCTTCTCCCCCTCCTCCTCTGCCCACTCCAACCTCCTTGCCTGAAAGAGGAAGCTAAGGTCCAGAGAACAGGTGTTCTACCCATGATGGTGCTGCCAGTAAGTTGTTAATTAGAATCACACCTAGATGTTTGGAATCAAAGTCCATCACAGCAGCTCTCCTGTGACTGACCTGAGTTGTTCAAAGACTGTCTTCCTCCTTTTCCAGGCAGTGCTGAGCCCTCTGATAGCCATCGCACTGAAAATATCCCAGATTCACGAGAGAACCGGCCGGAGGGGTCCCACTGTCATAACCTGAAGGAAGAAACCATGACTCACCAGGCCCAGAGGAGAGCGGTCTGCGGGAGACACGTCACCCACGCCTTCTTGCTACCTGTTTGTGCCTCTTATGACTTTGGAAAACCCCCACAAAAGATAATTTTCTGGTGGGGGTGGGGGGTGGGAAAATAAAAAAATCTGTTTTGTTTGGGTTTTGGTCAGTTCCTCCCAATGCAATGGGGTCTTTAATTATCTGTTAAAGCCACACTATCATTTTCCTTGGTATGTTATCACACAAAGGAACCTCCCCTTTTGAGAAAGAGTAAGTGGGCTAGGAAACTGTTCATCATGACATCTGGGCATCAGTGGTGCCAGGTGAGAAAAGGTTCTGAAATGTAATGGAGGCGAGTCCAATGCCAGAATTGAGCAGACCCCAAGCCACAGGGACCCTTGGGCAGACCTAAGAAGACCCTCCTCAGCATGGAGGAGGATTTAGCTTTTCATCCAAGGCCAGCTTTTCCATTAGGGAATTTATAGACCTCCCAATAGTTCACCTTATCCCACCAACCACTCAATGACCCACTTTCCCACCTTCCATCTCCACAGTCCCCGTGCCACCTTCTCTCACATCTTCTAAAGCTTTCTACACATCACAATGGCACACCGTCAACAAAACATATCAAAGGGTGTTCTCTAGTATTTTGTAGATATTATTTTAACTATTGAGCTGGCTGCATTTCTTCAAATTCAGCCATTCATTATGTAGGTGGGAAATCATTTTTTGGCAGGACTCCACAAATGCGTGTTTAAAATTTTCAGGCCCTCCCTTGATCACATCACTGAGGGTGATACATGGGTTTATACTCATTCCTCCTGGGAAGACAAAATATCACCACGTCTGTGATCTCTGACGTTTTCTCCGCTATCTTATCTCCCAATAAGGGCCCATTTTGATGCACTTGTTTGGACACAGTTCAGCTCTTACTTATAATGACTGTAAAAGGAGACAGTGAAATGCTGTGAAAGTAGGAAATGAAGTGGATGCTGGAAGCAAACCTTATTGGTGTGGTGGTACAGTTATGGGCCTGATGAGATGCAGGTCAGAGCGGGGACCCCTGCTGGAGAGCATAGGGTCACAGCTGGCTGGCTGTGCCCAGAAAAAGGGTACCGCAGCCTCAGCAGCCTCCCTCTGACTCAGCCAGGACACTTGGCGCACGGGACCTGTTTGCGTATGTTTTGCTTCCTTGGGAACGGCACTCTCACTTATCGTGTCATTTGGACTGATGACGTGGTGTGCTTTGACTGTTAAGCCGTTTGTTATTGCTGTAGTTAGGATTAGTGAAAGCAGGGAAACCTTCCCACTAAGGTTTTTGTTTCTATTTTCTATCTATGCCTGTCAGAAACTTACTAGGACATTTAGTTTCCAATAAAAAAAGGAATTCCTATTTCAACCTTATGCAAAGATTGTGGAGTTTTGCTTATTTGTTTGTTTTTCCATTTGAGAAACCCCAATAGTGGTCACTATTCTGATAAGTCTGCCTTTCAGAACACTAGCAAGGGCTGGTTTTCATTATCATGAATTTAGGAATTTATTAAATAAATGGAACAGAAAAGACAGATGAATTGCTCAAAACTGCCTCTGGGAGTGAGCAGAAACTGAAATGGCATTTGATCTTTCATTGTAAGTATCTTCACTTCAAAATAATAAGAGGGTGGCTTTGGGCTAAGAGTCTAAAGAACTAGTTATGAAATCCAGCAACAGAATACAATTTGCCTTATAGCTTTGGTTCTCATTGTTTTTAAAGTGATGGTCCATGATGGCCATTTATTCACTACTCAGCTCCGTGTTGGTCAACACAATTAGTACATTCTTAGGCTTGCCTGCCGGTAAGAAAATATTTATTTTTCCTCAAGTTGCTACTTTTAATCCTCTCTAACTTTCCATGTTCAAATGCAAATTAATCCTCATTTTAAAATTCTACTTCTTTATTTCTCTACAGAGTCATGTGTGTCCAGCAGCCCAACTATATATTAATTCATCTAGCAAACAATGATTGAACAACTCTATGCAGAGTCCTGGTTTTGATGCAGCAAGAAAGTAAAATGTTATTCCTGCTCCTATGAGTTTGTGAGTTGGAAATAGGAGGCTATGACAAAGAATCAGATAGACATGAATGTTACGGTAGAGGCACAGGCAGCGTGCTGTGGAAATTCATAGACAGATTGACTCAGAGAAGGAAGGACTCGGCACTTGAGGGGTTTCCCAAAGAGTGGAGTTTCCTGAGACTTGTAACCATTTACATAATTTCACCAGGGGTAACCATAGCAAGAACAAAGTCTAGGAGTTGAGTGGTGGAGAGCTGGAGAGCAGGCTTGCTTTGGGTCCAGTGAGGGTGGTTAGATGAGTGGGGTTGAAGCAGACACAGTGTTATAAATATCAGGTAGAGCAATGCTTGGGCCCAGTGATGGCAAGCAGCAGCTGCACAGCCACCTGTGTTTACAGAGCTTCTCACAGAGGGTGCAAAGGGAAGGTCCTGCAGTGGCTCTAGGATGCAGCCTCTCTCTGGAACCTGCTGGCATCACATTGCCAAGGTACTGTATCTGCTTTACCTGAAACCCAAGCTTCTATTGCTGAGCTATGCATCCATGTCCTCTTGCCTTATCCTCAAAGAGTGGGAGACAAGAGGTCACTCCTCTGCACATAATGTACATTAGGCTCTTGAAGACGGAGCTCCAGCCCTCAGTTTTTCTTCAGAGCAAGTGACTGGAGAAATCCAAGACGTTTGTGGGGACCACAGGAGACAGTCATAGAAGAGACATAGAGTCTGGAAAATGCAAGGGCCACTCTTGTAATTAGCTAATATTGAGGGTGCACTCACGACACCAAGCACCTCCAGAGCAGTGACAGCAATGCTATATAACAGTATATACAATATTGCAACATGTGGTTCCCAACCAGGCTGGTAAGGGCTTGGAAATGTGTGTGCACATGCCAGGTAGGTGTTTAGTGGAAAAGGACCAAGGATGCTAAACATCCTGCTCGGTGTCACTCCGTCCTTGAGAACAAAAAGTTGTTTTGCCCCCTCCGTGATTCTTGAGTTTATTAGTTGACTTTGAAAATAGGTAGGTAGCCATTACTAAAGTGAGATCATTTATCTGATCTCACTGATCCGAAGCGCAGTCTCCATCCACAGTATTCACGGGACAAATAGTGTTGCATGACACTGTAGGTCGAAGGGCTTGGACATGGCGGGAAGGCTTTCTGCACAGGGAGCTTCAGACTAATGACCAGTCCCATGGTGCCGCCCTGGGCCGACAGCTGGCTGCCCTGTGCCAGTGCTCTCTGCAGGTAATACAGGCAGTGACGGGTAATGGTTGGGGACTTCTCACTGGCCAGCTGTGGGTCAGTGTAAGGCATGGATTCACTTTGGTGGCAATATCCATCAGCCATGGCAGGTCTGGGGAATTTGAAGAGCACCTGGGGGCATGGGTAGTAACGTTAGCAGATGACTCCATTTTATTGCTTGGTCATGCACTGGGTATTCTCGAAACACATGGCCACTGGACACTGATATCCCAGCCACCAGCCTTGAGGACATTCCATTCCTGAGTGGAAAAGGGTCTGAGAAATCTCGCACCTTTGGAAATGATGTAACTGCCAGTAAATCAGTCTACAGCAGTTACAACTGGCCCTTCAACAGTTACAAACAGCAAGAGATTATCTGAGGCGTCGGAGCTTAGCAGCATGCCTGCGCCACTCCAACCAGCTGGAGGCCTTATCAGTGGACCCAGCTCTGCAGCTGACAGCCCACCTGGTATGTGAAGCAGCCCGAGTTGCCGGGGAGCATTTTAGGATCCAGTGAGGATATGCATTAGAAACCCATGTCTTTATCATATTTCCATGTCTTTTAGCACCTAGTATGTGCCCTGCAATGTAGGTGAACTGGGCATACCTCACTAAACACTGTGTTTAAGTAGAATCCTGAAGGATTGTCAGTAAAAGGACTTGCGAGGTTTTTGTGTGGAGGGTTTAAAAATACCCACGCTAGATCTCAGGCATGCAAGAGACTCAGCATGAACTACTCTGTAAGTGACCTTATCATGCTCACCTTCTGGGATGGGGGTACTCAAACTTACGATTCAGGGAGACTTTATAAGACTGAAATACCTGGAGAGCCATCACCTCTGAATATTGCCCTTCCCCAGTGACCTGTGAGATTATCATGCACATTTGAGAAGAGGGAACAAGCAAAGACACTCTCCTTAGAGGTTTGCCTCTTGTTCACTTTCTCCCGTCATTCACGGAATCCGGGCTCTCAATCCATCTCCATTAATTTTATCATAAGCTTATGGAGGAAGAGGGGATACAATGTCTGTGTCCCTGAATGAATCCCCCTGGGTGGCCAATGAATTCTTACTAACCACACGGACACTTTTGTCCGACTGGCCCAGTGGACTTTAACTGCTGGGCCTTTCAAAGGCGGGCTTTGTTTTGTGTAACACCCATGTTCTTGATGCTTGCTTCAGAGTACATATGGGTGTTTCTTTTTTTTTTTTTTTTTTTTTTTTTTAAATATATTTTATTGATTTTTTACAGAGAGGAAGGGAGAGAGATAGTCAGAAACATTGATGGGAGAGAAACATCGATCAGCCGCCTCCTGCACATCTCCCACTGGGGATGTGCCCGCAACCCAGGTACATGCCCTTGACCGGAATCGAACCTGGGACCTTTCAGTCCGCAGGCCGACGCTCTATCCACTGAGCCAAACCGGTTTCGGCAAGGTGTTTCTTAAAGTCAATAAATGCCTGTTAGTAGTATTTCTTTTCAAAAAGCACCTGCCTAATTTCCTGAATCAATGGTTTTTCTCAGTAATGTTTGGTTTTGCAAAGAGATTTACTCATTTGGATGCTGTGTTAGGTCCTCATAGAGAATGAAACTTTGACTTATGTCCCTCTATTGATTTTTCCCCCCCGATACAAAACAGTGGCAAAAAAAGGGAAAGTTTAAGTACAAAATTTATTGCAGTAAAGAGATTAAAACAATTTTCTTATGTAAACCAAAATTAACATTTGTTTCACAGGACTACCAGTAGTTGGAAAAACTATCTATTACAATTGCACCGTCTGGCTGAAAGCCCAGCGATAGAGCTTGTTCGGGTCAGTGAGTGTGCTCAGACCCCAGGGAAAATTTCAGGACTACTGGCTCAGTAGAGGGAAAGAGACAATGAGACAATTGCATTGCTTACAAATGATCACCTTCCTGTTTGACAACCTGCATATCCAGTTGTGACCTTGATGTCAAGAATTCAAATCACAGATGCCCAAATTCATGCTTCTTGTAAATGGACCAGGATTTCCTTTTATGTGGCTTCCTGTGTATTTTTCAGCAATAACAGGGAAGAGAAGGCCAAGGGGCCCCATCCCATCTCAATACCCCTCTTCCTCCTTGAAAGATCTTCATCCTTCTTATCACTGTCCAAATCCTCCTGTGCCCATTCACCAGCTGCTGCCTGTTACCACTAGGAATCATCTTCTATCATCAGTATGATGATCAGATGAAAGGGAACTACACCAAGAGGGGAGAGCCAAGCCCCTGGGCAGAAATCCTGGAGGCCGCGTTTACATTTTATTTTATTTTTTTAATATATTTTATTGATTTTTTTACAGAGAGGAAAGGAGAGAGAAAGAGAGTTAGAAACATCGATGAGAAAGAAACATCGATCAGCTGCCTCCTGCACACCTCCTACTGGGAATGTGCCCGCAACCAAGGTACATGCCTTTGACCGGAATCGAACCTGGGACCCTTCAGTCTGCAGGCCGACGCTCTATCCACTGAGCCAAACCGGTTAGGGCCGCGTTTACATTTTAAAGGAGAATCCAGAAGATGAACTCTAAAGCAACCTCTGCTGCCTTTTCAGGGGCTTTAACGGATTGCTCCACTTCCTGTTAGGGCCCACTTTCTGAAGGGGGAGAGAAGTCCAAACTGCTCTCTGTGAGGAGGGAAGTAAGACTGGGTAAATAGCATAAAAATTGGAAGTAAATGCATCCCCCTCTATGGACCTTCCTTCATCTTCCTGGAAATAACTATGTTATTGGAAAAGTTTCGTAACTTCTCAAAGCCTCAGTTTATGCATGTGTAAAATGGGAATAACTATTGCACACATCTCTGAAGGCAATCAGGAGGGCTAAATAAAAAGCACAGAAAGTTCATAGCACAGAGCATGCCATATAAAAAGGATTCCATAATGGTTAGCTATCAATCCCAGCGTAAATCCTTCGCTCGATAGAGGAGAAAACTGAGGCCCAGAGAGAGGAAGATTCTTATCCAAGCTCTAAAGCAGGGGTCCTCAAACTTTTTAAACAGGGGGCCGTTGGAGGGCCAGACTATAGTTTAAAAAAAAACTATGAACAAATTCCTATGCACACTGCACATATCTTATTTTGAAGTAAAAAAAACAAAACAGGAACAAATACAATATTTGTATTTGCATGTGGCCCGCGGGCCGTAGTTTGAGGACCCCTGCTCTAAAGCATCAGGCTGCATGTCTTTCCACACCCTGCCATCCCACTTGTCCCCTTATAGTAAAACAAAATATAATGAAGCTGACAAGATTTCTTAGAGGCTCAAGATCCCCTCAGGGTGCTCTTGCATGGGGTCACGGACATGGCTTTTCCTCCCACAATCCCTTGCCTGCTTTCATTTTTAGCAGCTGTGTCCCATGAGAGGACGTCCTGGGTGCCAGAGAGCTTCCCCTGCTTCAGCACTCTCGGCTTTGCCTCTGGGCATCTTTCCATGGTGTTGCTGCCACCACCCCGTCCACTACAGACTCGGCATAGGATGGTGGTGCCTCTTGGTGAGCACCACTTTCAACCTCAAATCCAAGGTCCATCTCTGTGTACAGAGGTGGAGGGATATCCACGGCCTCTCCCTCTGCAGGACAGGTTTGCTTTCCAGCATCCAGACTTTCTTCATAAGCAGGAGGGTAAAAATCTGGCCTGGGGGACAAAATGCCACAAACATGTACATGTTATTCAAGTGGTTCAGGCCAGAGAGGCATATGATTGCCTCTCTCAGATCACACTGCAAAGTGAAACTGTTAAGAAACGTTGATTTTGAAACAGATGTATTTCTTCCCTGGCATCACCAGTTTTTAAAAAACATGTCGCTCTCCCAGCAGAGCCCTCTTTCTCAGCCATAAGATATGGGTCCCTGTAGTCACACCTTCCCCAGTGGGTTATTCCAGGTTATCCCTTCTCTCTCACCTGTTGGAACCAAGACTTCCAGAGTGAGATCCTTAGCAGGGGTAGGGAACATGAGGGCCTGAACTGTGGAACTTCTCTACCCAGTTATTCAGTCCATTCACATCCTATCTCCATTCACACATAGAATCATCTACTCAACTGCACTCACAGTCTCAGATCCTCACAGCCAATAAAATAATGAATGTAAACCAGTTCCATGAAGTTCCCTGCATTACATCAGATGCTCGTCTCTTTCCCATTGCTTTTTCAAGTCTCGGCAGCTAGTTAAAAAAACAAGAACAAAACAACTAACTTCCCAAGCGATTTAAACTGAGAACTTTATGTAGATTTCAGTTGCAACTTTTTTCCATACCATCACACCAATGGCTAATAGAGCCATTCATGTCTGAGCTGGTAATCTTGCCCAGTGTTGCTAATTGCTGAATCCTCCCGGCTTCTCCATTATGAATGGGATTGGGGGTGGCATGGAGGTGAGGAAGAGAGAGGGTGAGCTTGGTTGAGCTGTGTATTTACAAAGTGAATTCTTCCAGTGCCTACAGGGAGTGTTTGTGATATGTAACCACAACAGAACAGGGACTGCCATTTGTAGGCACAGCTCCCTTCCAAATGTAACCAGGCCCAAAGCCAAATGGCTGAAGCCACTGTCTACTGTACAGCCCACATCTCAGCCTTCACTCAGAATAGCCAAGGCTGTGTCATGGGGCATATGTGTTAAGACACTGAAAACAGTAAGGTGAGCTGTCCCCTAAAGCAGTGGTCGCCAGCCTTTCCGACCTCACAGACCACCGGTTGGCGACTGCTCCACTAAAGTGATTTGAGAGGCTCCAGGATGACTGCTGCCTGCCCCCCAAATCCCATTCACCTCTCCCAACCCTCCTCACCTCCAGCAGTTTCATTCCCAATGCCCTGGGTTCTACCACTGCAAGCCCATTTGCTTTTATTTTTTTAAAAAATTTTTTATTGATTAAGTTATTACATATGTGTCCTTATCCCCACATTACCCCCCATACCCCACTCATGCCCTCACCCCCCTGTTGTCTGTGTCCATTGGTTAGGCCTATATGCTAGCATGTAAGTTCTTTGGTTGATCTCTCCCCCTTACCCCCACACTCCCCTACCTTCCCTCTGAGGTTTGAGGGTCTGATTGATGCTTCTCTGTCTCTGGATCTGTTTTTGTTCATCAGTTCCTGTTGTTCCCCATTTGCTTTTAATTCCTCAATGTGGGTACCCATTTGAACGCAAATGCTTCTGGGAAATGTAACTTCCCATTGGCTGACTTGCTAGCCATTTTGACTAAGCTGGGCATCTACTAGATGCAGTAGGAAGAGACAATAAACAGGGGCATCATGCTGTCTATAATTTAAGGCATTTCTGCACAGTGTGATGTTATGTATGTATTAATAAATTTAAGCTACACCCAAAAGGTAATCAATTACTCTTATCAGGAATTTCATACTCTGGAGGCAATTATCTAACATTTATGCAAAATAAAATCAGCATTCTAGATGCATCTTCTAAAATCACTTCAGTTATCTCAACATTTTATCAAACCCAGAGTCCTTGCTGGTAAGTATAATAAACATCGGAAATGGGCTTGGATTATTATAATTAGTATCATTAATTAGCATAATAATGTAAAAAATCAAGTCATGGGTAAAAGTGCACTACTTATTCAAAATACACGGAGTAGCAAAATATACAGAGTAGCTAAAGTAATTTAGATGAAGAGGGTAAAAGAATTTATGGAGTCTTGCAGCCCGTACCTTAAGGATGATGCCTGATGTTTTATCCCTAAATGGTCCTGCGGTCAGCCAAGAATTAGGAGGTTTGGGGTTGTCAGATACTAACCATGAGGTTAACTGAAATGTTTTAATGTGGTAAAATATATAACAAAATTTACCACATTGGCCAGTGTGCAGTTCACGACACTAAGTACATTCACATTAAATGCACCCATCACCACTATTATCTCCAAGTGCCCATTAAACAGTTACTCCCCATCCCCCCGCTTCCTGCCCCTGACAACCACTGTTCTACTTTCTGTCGATGAATTTGACTTCTCTAGATACTTCATATAAGTGAAATCATATACATTTGTATTTTTGTGTCTGGTTTATATCACTTAGCCTAATGTCTTCAAGGTTCATCCATGGAGGAGCATGTGTCAGAATTCCTTACTTCTTAAGGCTGAAAAAAATACTCCACTGCATGTATACACCCCATTTTGTCGATCCGTTCATTCACTGATGGCCTGGGTTGCTTCTTCCTTTTGGCTAGTGTGAAGGATGCTGCTATGAATATTGGTGTAGATATAGCTGTTCCCAGTCCCTGCTTTCAGTTCTCTTGTTTGTATACCTAGAAGTGGAATTGCTGGATCAAATAGTAATTCTGTGTTTAATGTTCTGAGGAACCTCCATATAATTTCCCACAGTGGCTGCACCACTTTACATTCCTACCAACAGTGCACTAGGCTTCCAATTTCCCCACACCCTTGAGTTTTCTTTTTAATAGCTATCCTAATGGGTGCACTGTGGCCAGGTTATCTGAATCTTACCTCTGGAATATAATTGCTTTCCCTCAAATGAATCTTTCATGCAAAGTATGCTCACAATACCTAAAAGGTCACTCAGCTGGGACTTCCCTGCGTTCCTAGTGCAGGACTGATTTATGCCCCCGTGCTCACTTGCTGTGTGGCAGAATTAGGCTCTGGGCTTGCTTTGCTTACAACCTGGTAGCCAGATTATAAGGAATAACTACCAGCTTCTAAGGACAGCTCCCACCATACCACAAAAGAACCTTAGAGTCAGGCCTCTTAAATTGGCTTAGGTGGGTTTTCAATGTGTGTGTGTGTTGGGGGGGAGGCAGCAGGGGATGGAGTCTCTGATATAAATTCCATTTACTTCATGGTTTTCCCCAGAGACAGCACCATTATTCCTATTAACTAACCCCAGAGTAATCCCCTGATGATAACACTTTGGCTCTAGACATACAGCCCCATGAGACATGTCAAGTGCTCCACAGCGGGGTTAGAAGTCACTCAGCTTTTCCAGAACTCAGGCCCATCTCAACCCTCATCGGTCCTCTGGCTTATCAGCACATACCTGTCCACTGTGGCTGGGGCCATGGCCCTGTGAGCAAGATGTGGTCTGAGCCCATGGCTGAACATCCCTTTGTTTTCACTCGCCTGGCGGTAGGTGCTCCAGAAAATCCCACTCAGAAGGATCACAAACCCCAGAGGCAGAAGCAAATAGGCCAGGATCAGGTTCCACCGACAGTTGAACGTGGAGCCTGAGGAGATGAAGAAGGCCCCCAGGCAGATGATCAGAAAGCCTGTCAGAAGGGCAAGGGCACAGAGGACTGCACCGGTTCTGTTCCGCATCCCTGCTTCTTGGGAACCCGGCTCCCTGACCCTGCCACTCCCCTGCTTCCCCTGCTCAGAGAGAATGCTCTCATTAGCCAGCTCGTAGCTTTATACCTCTGGGACCAATTGGCCTTTGGACAATTAAATGAAGCAGGCACTTAGAAGGTACTCATTAACCATTGAAAGTAACTATAATGTATATTGGAGGATTAACCTAAAAACACAGCACTGTGTACTACAGAAAGGAGTGGCTTCTCATAGCTGCCTTGCTCTTCTGAGCGGGAGAGGACCCTCTGCTGACACCAGTTATTTGAGGGGAGGTCTCCCATCATGGATTACAAGAACACTGGTGTCTTAATCCCTACTGTGGGTAATTCCCCACGAATGCTAGAGAAATTGGCTTTCCTTGATGAACTATCTTCTTTGTGGCTTAGCAGGAAGTCCCTTGATTTCTTACTTCTTTCTCTGTACTAAAAAGACTTTCTCAAAGGCCCTTAACATGTTTGTCTTGCCTCTCTCACTGACTCTCCCTTTATTGCCTTTGTACTATGATATTGAAAAAATTCCAAGAGAACATCCCTTGGAGTGAACTCCCTGATTCCTTCTCTGCTGACAGGCAGGAGGGGAAGAGTGCTGGAGAGAACTGTAATAGACAGAGCTTTGGGAATTGGGAGGGATTTCTGTGAGGAGTTGTAAAAGGTGATGATGTGGTGACTTCTGCTCTGATTCTGATTTTGGACACCCATTGTTGGTGTCCAAATGTTGAGATCCAAGGGTCATTTCTGCTTATCACATAGGTGTTAGATAAAAATATTTTGCTTATTGCCCAACCACTGGCCACCATTCTTGGCTTAGAGAAATATCTGAACCAGTTCCCACCCATCCTGCTAAAACAAATAAAAAAAAAAAAAGCCACAGGCATTTGATAAAAGAGCATTCTCTGAAATACACAGCATGTTACCACCTCCACACAAAACAAATAAATACTTGTGAGAAGCTCTGCCTAATCAAACCGCACTCTCCCTCACACACATCTTAGGGTCTCACAGTGCATACTAACATACTAAAGGCCCTGAAAATCCTGTGATCTTCTTCCCCTCATAAAATATATATTTAAAAACTATGTTTTGATAGATGCTGCTAAAAAATGTTTCCTGCCCTCTCCCCCATACTTTTGCTCTATGTAGTGTTGCCTCAAAAAATCTTTCTAGAACCCACTTCTCTTTTTTTATTCCAGAATGTGTTTCTTCCATCTTGACTGTCTTTAGTTGCAGACACCCTATTCTAGATCTGGTTCATGCCCTAATTCTTTCATTTTTTATTTGATGTATGTCCCTGCCCACGGGGGTCTCTGGGCCACCTCTGTCCAGAGAGGTTATCTTCAGTTCCTCTTTGATTTTTCTCTACCCCCCTATTCCATTACCATTATTTTCCACTTACCTTCCCAGTGGAGAAAGCAGTTCTTTGCACAGTAAATACGTGTAAAATTAAAGACACTGGTTCCAAAATGCTATAAGGTACATCCCATTCTACCTTCTAACGTCTAACTTTACTAGCTTCAAACCTTATACCCTGAACTACTTTCATCTTCTAGTCTTGATATTATCCTTGAAATCTTAAAACAACTCTTTCTCCCTCCTTCTCTGGTTGGTCTTGAGGTTGGCAAATTTCTAAGATGACCCCCAGGGATCCATGTCCTTTTGAGTGTGGACTGGACATGGTGGCTCAATTCTAACCAAAAGAATATCGCAAAGGTGATGGGTGTCACTTCCATGAATAGGTACAAAAGACTGTGACATCTGTCTTGCTAGCATTATCTCGCTGCCTCATAGCTTGCACCCTTGAGGAAGGAAGTTGCCATGTTGGAGAGGCCATAAGACAAAGAACTGAGGGCAGCTTCTGGCCAACAGTCAGTGAAGACCTGAGGCCCTTAGTCCAGGAACCAGTGAGGAACTGTATCCTGACAATGACCACGTGAATTTGGAATCAAATCCTTGCCCAATTGATCCTTGAGGTGACTGTGGCCTAAGCAACACAGTGACTGAGAGACCTTGAAGCCAAGCACTCAGCTAAGTCACGCCCAGATTCCTAACACACGAAAACTGGGAGAAGGTAACTGACTGTGTGCTGTTTTAAGCTGCCAAGTTTTGTGGCATTTTGTTAGGTAACTAATACGGTTCTTTAGGACTTGGAAACCAGAAGACACAATCAATGTTAAAGTTTACACAGTGCCTGGCACGTAGAAAATGCCCTGTCTACATTAGCTAGAATCATCCTCACCATTATTGTTACTTTTATTACTGTTGTGATTCCAAAAAACTGGGGAAGACCCAGGATTTCCAACTATAAGGGGTGCCCTAGAAGTTGGGTACCAAGAACAGGTAAATGGCAGGGCCCCAGAGATAAGTGTAGAGGAAGGAGGGACAGCACTCTCTATCAAAACTGCTCACCCAAAGGGTTGGGCTTTTTTGTGTTAGACCAAAACTGGGGGAAGAGTGAATCAGACTGGGCTTTAGAACAAGTCAGGCCTGGTTCCTGTGATCACACGAATATTTGAGCAAGCAAGTCTCTGCACTTTCCCTCCTCTAGTTCCAGTAAAGGATAAATAGTGCCTCATAGTTTGTCAGACAGATTCTTCACTTCCATATCCTTTAAGGAGGACCCTGTCATTCCAGAGCAGTGGGTTTTGTTGGTGGTGGTTTTTTGTTTGTTTGTTTTGGTGAGAAACTGGGTAGGAAAGAGCAAGACCCAAGAGCTGGCAGGAGGATGAAAGGGAGTAGTGACTTTACATGAGATCCCTGGGCTCAGAATATTTGAGTTTATCTTGGGTGAGGTGGGGCATCAAGGAGAAAGTATAGAAGAAGGTGTAGTATATGAAGAGTAGATGGGGAAGGGGAAAAGAAACGATATAGAAATAGCAAGTATTGCTGGGAGCCACCTGTCTCCTTCATGACAATGGTTGAGACATACCCAGGGATGATTAATGTTACCGTTATTTTTGCATGTTTGTGTTTGTTTTATAAAATATATAAATTATTAAATAATAAGATTTTTTTGCTGTGACTCTGCTTCAGTTCTGAACCACATCCACCGCTGCTGCATGACCACTATTCCCCTTTGATGCCTCAGCAATGACCAAGGATAACTCAAACCAGTTGACTTGGAGTTTTAAATAATTTTTTTATTACTTGTGGTTTCCCTGTTGTTTGTGTTGTGGTATACCCACATTCCCCACAACTACTAGCAGTGAAAAGGCTTTTTGAAAAGTAGAAAATGAAAGTAGATTGGTGCTTGCTTCAGTGACCATGAACGAGCACAGGCATTGAGAGAAAGCACCCTGGCCTTCATCAGCCTTGAAGGGGCAGAAACCCAGGCAGAACAGCAGGCCAAAACCTCAGGGCTGGGAGAAAAGAAAAGGAATCCAATAGAGAGCCAGCCAAACACCAAAAAGTCACCCTACAGAGTCCGTTTCAGGAGACCTGTGGGCTTTTGCCTGGGCTTCCTGTGTTCTCCCCTATCTGCTGGGTCTGCCTTCACTCCCAGGCCAACTTTCCTACCCTCCTCCACCTCATTACATACCCAGCACTGAGTGTGAGAGTAAGGGGCCGGGAATATTGACTCCACTTAAAGGTGAAGAAACTGTAAGAGACAGCGCTTGATGATTCATTGAAGTTCATATAGACAGTGTGGGACTGATGGTGAATGGGTACTCTGGGAGGAATATGGACAGGATCCCACCTTCGATAGAGGAACATTCTGGGACCCATCAGAGGCCAAGCTAAAGTCCTCTTATCCCAACTCCCATCTCTTCAACAATAAACCCATCTGGGAAATGATGTTTTTCCTTTAAACCAGTTTATTTATTGTCATCATTCTTAAAAAGTCACCAGTCAGCAAAAGTGCCTGGCTTGGCAGTAGGCAGTAACATGTTATTTGGTTGACAGCCAAACTATCTTAACACATAATCACTCTTTCAACACTCTGTTCCTGTGAGCATGACCACCCCATGGGTGCTGTTCTGAACACTGAGTGAGCTGTGTTCCAAGCACTGTGCTGCATTCCCCCTCCTTTCAAATGCTCCCTGCAGTATGTAAATGCCTTGGAACTTCTAATGGCCCTCTGCCCTGCCTTTGTTTGCTGGATGCTTGGCCCATACCCTTCTCTTGAAAACAGGAAAAGCGTATTGCATTGGGTAAGAACTCAATGGGGACTTTGGAAGGAAGCTAATGGTGTGTAGAAGCTGTTGCATAGGAGGGGCATGAGGCCAAGAGCTGAGGTTGAGTGGCCAAATTTCAGAAGGTCACTTTGCTTCAGGAAGTGAGGCTTTGTGGGAGATGGGGAAGGTGAGTGTGTGCGTAGCGAGCGATGTCAACAGGGTCTGGTGATTCCTGAGTGATTTCTGGATTAGCCTTTCACACGTATGGGTTCATTGAACACCGGCCATTTCCACCTCTTTTCCTTTTTGTTTTCTCTGCTTTGGAAACTCCCCCGTCCACCACCACTACCACCTCTCCTTTTCCCCTCACTTACTCAAGGAGGCATTTTTAGGTTGACAGAGTACAGACAGTTTCTCAGAGAACGTTTAGCATTGTGAAGTAAGGTGATATTAGATACCACACAAGACTCACACTCACCCTTGAATGAACATAGTGGATCTTAAATAAGAAGACAAATTTTGTTCTTGAATAGCTCGGCTTCCAATTTAAGCCACGAATAAGCCAGAAGAGATTTTAATTTCTTCGTGGATTCTTGGAAAACCGGAAGGAGACCATATTTCTGTGGCCACTTCGGATCAGAGCAGAAGCCTCAAGCCAGGGCAGAACTGGACTGCCTGAGTTTACACTAGTTGGCATGACTGCCAGTGACTTGTGAATATGAAGTAGGTTCTGTGTCCCACCTCAGGAAATTTTCTTCAACATTGATCTTCTATCTCCCATTTACAAATAAATCCTAATATACATTTAGTAGTCTCATTGTTAGTAAGAATGTAGAGTATCCTTTTCAAGTTTTTATGTGTATATTCTAGGATGAACCAAATAGCTTAATATCAGTACAGACCAAAATTTTCAGCATGAGATGCACAGCAAAATCAAGGAAGATCTGTATCATCTGAAATTTTAGCTTGAAAATGCATTATGAGTTCATAATTTATTTTTCTTTTGATGAAAACTGCATGTAATCTATCACTGAAAGGCTTTTAGAAGCAAGGACAGCCCAGAGCAATGAGCATTCATAGCATTCAGGGGTGGTCTCTGTCACCAATTCCCACCCCAAAGCCAAGCATCTTTATAGGAATGGCTGACTCTAGGGCTCAGGCAGAAGAACTAGGAGACATAATTTTGAACCAGAACGCAAAGAAACTAACAAAAACTCCAGAAGTTATGCTAAGAGGTGTAGGAGCCAACCTGAAGGGCCACCCACTAGCCCAGGGTTTCTTATCATCAACATTATTGATATTTTAAGCCAAATAATCCTTTGCAGTAGGGGCTGTCCTGTGCATTATGTGCTGTTTAGTAGCAATCCTGACCTCCACCCACTAGGTACCCAGTAGTCATGGAGATAAAAAATATATCCAGTCATGGCTCAGTGGTTGAATATCCACATATGAACCAGGAGGTCATGGTTCGATTCCCAGTCAGGGCATATGCCTGGGTTGCGGGCTCAATCCCCAGTGTGGGCTGTGCAGGAGGCAGCCAACCAATGATTCTATCTCATCATTGATGTTTCCATCTCTCTCTCTCCCTCTCTGAAATCAATGAAAGTATATTTTAAAATAAAAAATAGAAAGGTCTCCATACATTGCCAAATGTCTCCTGGAGATCGAAATTGTCCTTGGTTGAGAACCACTGCAGAAGCCCAAGATAGGACAATTTGAGCACCAAATTTCAAAAACTAAAATGACTTGAAACAAATAAAATACATAAGAATTTATAAGTTCCTAATGTTTCTTCAGCACTGAAAACCAGCCTTCCCTGCCTAGTGAATGCCGTTCCATCTATTCCCTTTGCTCCCTTCATTGCAAACTCTTTTTTTTTAATTGGGTTCCCAAATACACCTTTTTTGGGGGGTATCTATTATTTATATGTTTTTATTTATTTCAACCACTGATCAACACCGGCCAGGCTCCATTACAAACCCTTGAGACAAATGTAGGAACTTCTGGGAATCTCTTCCTCTCTTTGCACTGTGTTCTGGCAGAGATCTTTGGCCCAGGATTCCAGGTCACTACTTTAATACTCATCTGTGCCCATTTGGATATTCAGCCCAATTTTTAAGTAGCTGGTGATTGTATTGTCAATAATCCAGAAGTCTGATTATGTCTTTTGCATAGCTGCTTTCCTGTCCCATGGCTGCAGTAACCATTCCAGGGACTGAAGGTTCTGATTACAGCTGGCTCCGAGGGTGTGTGGAATAGAACCTTGTAGGTGTGCAGGCGATTGTCTTGGTGTGGGAGTTCCCTCTCCCCGGTACAGGTCTGGGAACCTCTCATCTCAGAAGCATCTCACAGTGTCCTTTTCTGGTCACTTCTCTCCGCCCCAATTCTTGTTGTATGTGTAGAATGATCAAGCTGTGCTCGGCTCTCTGTCCAGAGAGAGCCCTTCTATGGGAAACCCCCAGGTTTACTGTTTAAAGCTGTTACTGAGGTTTTAACATGAGAGCAAACAGCAAAGGAAGGACACGGGTGGATGCTGACAGGCCCAGCAGTTCATAAAGCAATCTTTTAATATATTGATCGACACCACCCATTATACTGGTTAACCCAGACATTGAAGTTCCTCTGAACATTCGTGTACAAAACACGAATGTTTGCAGTATCCGTCTCCTGTCTTTTTTTCTACTCTTTATTGCCTTGTTAATCCAATTCGACCTTCTTGCTGTTTTCCAGGAAATCTTCAAATTTTCTGATCTTTGATTATAACTACTTTTTTGTTTGGCATTTTCATGAAATTTGGGGAGGGGGAAAAGTAGACAGGTGTGTTCAGCCTGCCAATTTGATCCCCAATTCTTTCCTGAGGGTATGAGGACATGAGTGGGTGTTATTTACAAAATTAGGATCACACTGTATATATCATTTAGTGTTTTGCTTTTTTCACTAGGACATGTTTTTGAAAACATTATTTTTAATGATTGCATATTTTCAATGAGCTTTCATAGTTCATCATACTGGAGTATAAATACTAATTTTCTTTTATTTCTCCAGCACTAAATAAGGTCCTTGAGAAGAAAGGAAAATGTCAGCTTTGTAGGCCCTGAGATCAATTGAAATGTCTGGCATGTAGCAGCTCTGTGAGTGTTCCTGATTCAATCTGATTCCCCCACCGCCACCCCAGTTAAACAGGTGAGAACCAAGGCACATATTTGGGGTAGAGGTTAGAGGGAAGAAGAAGGGAGGAAGGTTGATTTGGGAGTAAACAACACTAAATGGGTGCCTTCCTGCCTTTTGATTTGATTTCACCCTCCTTCATTTTTGCTGCTATTGCCGAAGTGGACCCGTGGTTGAACAGGGAAATATGGATGTTGAGATTTTCCTTCCTCTTATTAGAGCCTTGGAAATAAGAATCTATCTTTGGAACACAATGTTTCTTCTAGCACATATCACAATATGTACAAAATACTTCAGAAGGGATGTGTTCCCAAGTTCCAGGGGTATGAAGAAGTATAAAGAAAGTGTTGCTCTACCCACATTGCTACTGCCTCAGAAGGATGACTCACTCTCTGTTTATTTTTGAGGGACTCAAGTTATGTCCCTTCACAGCTAGGAGTGTAACCAAGTTGTGAATGTGCCACAACAGAAACTGTAACCTATTATGGGCCTGTGACATTCAGATGATTAGAAACCTTTATTTTATTTTTTTAAATATATTTTTATTGATTTCATTGAGAGAGGAAAAGAGAGGGAGAGATAGAAACATCAATGAGAAATACACATCGATCAGCTGCCTCCTGCATGCACCACACTGGGGATCAAGCCAGCAACCCAGGCACATGCCCTGATCAGGAATTGAACAATGACTTCCTGATTCATAGGTTGAGGCTCAACCACGGAGCCACGCCGGCTGGGCCATAGTGTCTCTCTTGACACCTGAGTTTAAGAAGTCATTTCACTTTATTAATTTACTATTGGTAAATATTAATTGCTGCTTCTAATGGATTTTTTAAAATTATAAACTCATAGTATTTACTGAGCACCAGCCATTTACAAGTGTATCGTGGGTACGAGCTGGGTTTTGCTTTGTAGCAAACAACCCCAGACTTAGCGACTTTGAATAACAAAAGCTTATTTCTTGTGCTCTCGCTCTGCTCATCATAGGTCAGCCTCAGGTATGCTAATTCTTTTAACATTTCCTCTTAAGTTTATCCCCCAATCCTTTAACTAAATTTATCCTTTTTTTTTCAAGCCCTCTATGTGTCTTTTATAGTCTCAGAACCTCAAACACTGGACAGAACTCACTCAATGGAAGCTTATCCCAATACTTTTACTATTTGCTGGGTCTCGTGGAGGGGGTTGGCTCCCACTGCCTGCGTGTGGAAATTCTCATGCAAAGTCTGAAATCCTGGGGACTCAGTGAAATGATTTGGACTATACTAAAAAATATATTGTTTTGAAAGCACACAAACCCGCAGATCCTGCCTAGGACTGTTAAAGAATACGTAACTTTTCAGTAGCCAGTTGACTTGTCAGCCTGGGTTAGAAGCTCACACCTCATCAGAACAGGATGATCTGGAGGAACAATATTAATGGTGTGGGCTGGCCACAGCCGGAAGCTCGCTGTGTTTATACAAAAACCCTGCTCTGCCTCCGTGTGCAGAAAATAAGAAGGAACCCTGTTGGAGTAAATTAACACATGGCAATGCAATGTGAGTGCTCCTCCAATCGCACATGCCTGGGAGTCACCTGAGGCTCTAGAGCAGTGGTTCTCAACCTTGGCTGCACATTAGAATCACCTGGGAATCTTTTTAAAATCCTGATTTCTGGGCCTCATCCTCTGGAAATTCTGTTTCTTTGTTACTAATGTTGTGGCCCCACCTCATAACAAAGAAACAGAATTTCCGGAGGATGAGGCCCAAAAATCAGGATTTTAAAAAGATTCCCAGGTGATTCTAATGTGCAGCCAAGGTTGAGAACCACTGCTCTAGAGACCATGCAGATCCGGGTTCAGCGGGCCTGGGATGGGGCCGGAACGTCTGCATCGCTAACAAGCTCCAGGTGTTGTTGGTCCCTGACTCACACTTTAGGTAGCAAGGAGTCTATGTGACTGCTTCCCCTCGCCCCTCCCGGGTTAGAGGTATTGGTCAGGTGTCCGCCCTCCCCTGTGCTAAACCCTCCCAGCCCCACTGGGGATGCTGTTGATCAGCCTCAGCCAAACTTGCTAAACCTGCTGCCTTTGCCAGTGATTGGATGGGGCCTGTCCAGTGGCCCAGCCTGGTCAGGGAGATGAAAGGGAGGGCCACTGGGGGCTTCAGGAAAGGCTTCCTTGCTCTAGAAAGGGGCGCAAGGTGGACACTTGCACTTGCTGGCTTTGGAGATGACCTGGTGCAGACGTGACCTGGGAGCTGCTGTTTTCATCTCACAAGTGTCAGGAGAGCCCTGCTGGCCCCCGGGCCTTCCCACACCTCTCCATCGGGGCCCTCAGCTTCGGTAAGCGCCTCCTCCTCTAGTTGAGCCCTGAATAGTGGAATTCCCCAGGGCTCTGTGCTGGACCCGCTTTTTTTCTCGCCTTGCACTCTGAGTGAGACTTTTCTCACTGTGGATAGCAACGCATTGTCAGGCCACTAAGTCAGCACAGGAGGTCGTGACCGGCCCTGGGAGGAAGAACAGAGGGTCGCCGAACATTACACAAGACAACGGTAAGCATTTTCAGGTACTTGTGCGTGGGGCGTGTGTGTGTGTGATGTAAAATACACTTCTTGTTGTAGATCCTCATTAACAAGTCTGAGAACTCCAGATTTATAGCATCTCATTTATTTGTTTGGGTCCCAAACCTTTCTCTACCTGCATAACTAATCAGTTCCAAACCTACATCTCAGCATGTGCACTCAGAAAGCTCAGGGCGACTCATGGTCACAGCTGGGCCTGCCACCCAGTCCCAACCTGCTCCACCTCCTGGTCCCTTGCATCGGGAGCAGACACTACCATCTACCCCACCTAGACGAACGCACCCTGGGAGTCATTCTTGGCCCTTCACATTCAACATTCTTTGCCTCTAAATGTTGTTTATTTCACTCCTGTAAATTGTTCAAAAAGGTGTTTTGAAATATCTTTCACCCTCTCCTTTATATGCTACCCATTCTGATCCAAACATTGTCTTTAAATAACAAAAGCTTATTTCTAACTCCCCTCTCCACCTCATCTTATCCCTTTTCAATGCACTCTGCCGCCTGCAGAGGATCTATTAACGTGTCACCTCCCTACTGATCTCAAAGGGTAAAGCCACAGATTGGTAGCCTAGCTGGGAAGGCACTCCGTGGCATAGCGGGTCCCTGACCCTCTTCCCCCGCCAGCCTTCCCTGCTTCCCATCTGGGGCTGCTCTCAGCCTTTCACATGGCCATCGTGTCTCATGTTTGGGCCCCTGGAGATGATCTCTCTTCTCCCCTCATCTCTCAGTGTATCCCACGTTCCCTTATTTGTGGAGTCTCAGAAGGCTGTTACCTCCTTAGGGAGGCCGTCCTTGGCTCCTAAATAAGATTAGGTCCTTCCAGCACAGCACACAGCACACTTGTAATTATTTACTTGTTCTAAGGTCTGTATTCTCCAGGAGACAATGAACTCCATCAAGGCCAGGGCTGCTTTTGCTTTGCCTCCTTGCCTTTACACACAGCGCCAAGCCTGGGGTCTGGCTCAATCATTCTTTTTTGAATGGATAAAAGAAGGAAGCTGTGTTTAAGATATTTCTGTAAATTATGGCGGCCAATTGCAATGTTACATATTGAAAGACACATATGATTGCTAGAAAGTGGATTGCTGCCATTCAAAATGCTCTGGGAGGTCTGGACCCGTTTAATAATCCAAGTAAGGGATGCCAATGCCAGCTGAACGTCATCTGTCTACCGGAAGCACATGTGCCCACCAGCAGCCGGATTGTGCCACTCATCTGAGTGCGAGATGCTGGCGAATCGGAATGGTTCTCTCCCAATCTGACTTCTTTGTATCTTCAGTCATCAGAACACACAAAGTTGTGACTGAGTGACACATGTGCAGAGTGTGATAGTCTCTCACACTTGTACTGACAGTGGTTATTTTTCTGTCTCTTCTGCTCCCCTGACAATGTCAGACCCACAGACAGACAGGAGCCAGCAAGGCCGCAGGCCTCTGATAAGAGAGAGGCCTCACTTATTTTATTTTCCATGCCCTTCAAGACGTTATTCCTTAATACGTCCCCAGGGGATTCTACAGTAATCCCCTTGGCCTTGGCCTCTCTTTGAAGTTGAAAATTAAAATGCGTTTTCTCCAGTTGCTTCTAAGTAATATAGTTAAATATTACAGCGTGGTTGACCCCTGCCTCCCCACGTCTCCCCTTTGACGTGATCTGACTTGTGCTGACCAACCTGCTGATCAGCAAACGTGCTGAGCTGCGGGAGGGGGCCGCAGGGAAAGGAACGTGTTATCCTTTAATGAAAAAGCAATTTCATGTTCCCCAAAGCAGGACAGGCCGCCGAGGTGCACGTCCTGCCTCCTGTAGACCTGCAAAGGCCAAACCTGGCCCAGGTCCTCGCCTCTCCTGCACCCGCCAGTGCAGCGGACGGAGTCGGGAGAGAGGCCTTCCCACTGCAAGTGAAGAGCTCAGGTGGCTGGCGCTCTCTCCTCACTGGGCTGGCTAGGAGTCACAGGGGGTGCAGCCTGGCAGCTCCTCCTGCCCGGGCCATAGCGGGGACTCCGTCAGCATCTCCATCACCTGTGGCTCCAGCACTGCCAAGAGGGAGGAAGCGCGGGCGCAATGCAAAGGGGCACTCATTCCCCCATCGGGCTGTGGAGGCCTCTGCTGGTGGAGCAGTTCAGGTTCATTCAGATGAAGTCCCTGGCGGGGCTTCTTGCTCTGTCACTCAAGCTTTGGGGAGACAGAAAAGGCTGAGGTGGCTGCTGTGTCTTCCTGGCTCTTCCGATGACACCTGCTGTGGGGAGTCACTGTGCTCCTAATGACCGTCTGCTTCTGGGTACTCTTCACTTCCCCTGCACTGAGCATTCCACGTGGACTCTCCCGTTGTTCTCCCATCTCTTTACTTTGCCCACATATTGGGGATTTATTTATTTATTTATTTATTTATTTATTTATTTATTTTATTGCTTAAAGTATTACAAAGGGTATTACATATGTGTCCTTCCCCCCCACCCCCCGCCCTTGACAATCCTCTGGCCTCCCCTACCCCCCAGTGTCTTATGTCCATTGGTTATGCTTATATGCATGCATACAAGTCCTTTGGTTGATCTCTTACCCCCCTCCCTCCTGCCCCCCAACCCTCCCCAGCCTTCCCGATGCAGTTTGACAATCTGTTTGAGGCAGCTCTGCCTCTGTATCTATTTTTGTTCATAAGTTTATATGGTCTTTATTATCCATGAATGAGTGAGATCATGTGGTATTTTTCCTTCATTGACTGGCTTATTTCACATAGCATAATGCTCTCCAGTTCCATCCATGCCGTTGCAAATGGTAAGAGTTCCTTCTTTTTAAAAGCAGCATAGTATTCCATCGTGTAGATGTACCACAGTTTTCTAATCCATTCATCTACTGATGGGCACTTAGGCTGTTTCCAGATCTTAGCTATGGTGAATTGTGCTGCTATGAACATATGGGTGCATATATCCTTTCTGATTGGTGTTTCTGGTTTCTTGGGATATATTCCTAGAAGTGGGATCACAGGGTCAAATGGGAGTTCCATTTTTAGTTTTTTGAGGAAACTCTATACTGTCTTCCATAGTGGCTGCACCAGTCTGCATTCCCAACAGCAATGCACGAGTGTTCCTTCTTCTCCACATCCTCTCCAGCATTTGTCGTTTGTTGATTTGTTGATGATAGCCAGTCTGACAGGTGTGAGATGGTACCTCATTGTTGTTTTGATTTGCATCTCTCGGATGATTAGTGACTTTGAGCATGTTTTCATATGTCTCTTGGCTTTCTGAATGTCCTCTTTTGAAAGGTGTCTAATTAGGTCCTTTGCCCATTTTTTGATTGGATTGTTTATCTTCCTTTTGTTAAGTTGTATGAGTTCCCTATAAATTTTGGAGTTTAGGCCCTTATCAGATATGACATTGGCAAATATGTTTTCCCACGCAGTGGGTTTTCTCGTTGTTTTGTTGATGGTTTCTTTTGCTGTGCAGAAGCTTTTTATTTTGATGTAGTCCCATTTGTTCATTTTCTCTTTAGTTTCAAGTGCCCTAGGAGCTGTATCAGTGAAGAAATTGCTTCGGCATATGTCTGAGATTTTGTTGCCTTTGGATTCTTCTAGAATTTTTATGGTTTCCCGTCGTACATTTAAGTCCTTTATCCATTTTGAGTTTATTTTTGTGTATGGTGTAAGTTGGTGGTCTAGTTTCATTTTCTTGCATATATCTGTCCAATTTTCCCAACACCATTTATTGAAGAGACTATCTTGGCTCCATTGTATGTTCTTGCCTCCTTTGTCAAATATTAATTGAGCATATTGGTTCGGGCCGATTTCTGGGCTCTCTATCCCATTCCATTGATCTATATGTCTGTTCTTGTGCCAGTACCAGGCAGTTTTGAGAACAGTGGCTTTGCAATACAGCTTGATATCTGGTATTGAGATCCCACCTACTTTGTTCTTTCTCAGGATTGCTGCAGCTATTCGGGGTCTTTTTTATTCCAGATGAATTTTTGGAGAGTTTGCTCTAGATCTGTGAAGTATGCCGTTGGTATTTTAATGGGAAGTGCGTTGAATTTATAGATTGCTTTGGGTAGTATGGACATTTTAATGATGTTGATTCTACCAATCCATGAACACGGTATGTTCTTCCATCTGTTTATGTCTTCCTCTATCTCTTTTTTCAACGTTCTGTAGTTTTCTGAGTAGAGGTCTTTTACCTCTTTAGTTAAGTTTATTCCTAGGTAGCTTAATTTTTTTGGTGCGATGGTAAATGGGATTGTTTTTATAATCTCTCTTTCTGAAAGTTCACTATTGCTGTATAGAAATGCCTCAGATTTCTTGGGGTTAATTTTGTACCCTGCTACATTGCCAGATTCATGTATTAAATCTAGTAGTTTTTTGATGGAGTCTCTAGGGTTTTGTATGTATATCATGTCATCTGCAAATAAGGACAGTTTTACTTCCTCTTTTCCAATTTGGATGCCTTTTATTTCTTCTTCTTGTCTAATTGCAGTGGCTAATACTTCCAGTACTATGTTGAACCGGAGTGGTGAGAGTTGACCACATATTTGACCCTCATTCCTTTCCCTCATTTTTTCAGTTGAATTATTTTGGTGAAATTAAGTGTTTTTATTTTTCACATGCTTCCTATATGGGTGCAATATCTACTAGAATATACACAACTAGAGCAGCCTTGGCCTAGACTGGGTTCCCTGGAAACTGAGATGAAGTGCTGCATGCCACAGGTTGCAGGGCATTCTCTAGGGAGTGACACCAGGAAGAACATGAAGAGGCAGGCTGGGCCCTGGCTGGGTGGCTGGTTGGTTGGAGCATCCTCCCATACACCAAAAGGTTTCGGGTTCGAATCTGATTAGGGCACATACCTAGGGTGTGGGTTTCATCCCTGGTAGGGCATGTGGGGAAGGCAGCCAATCAATCTCTCTCTCTCTCTCTCTCTCTCTCTCTCTCTCTCTCTCTCTCGGCAGTGAACATATCCTCAGGTGAGGATAAAAAATAAAAAAGAAGGCGGCAGACTGGGCAGGTGGGGAAGCTGACCCCGCATGGGGTTGCAACCGAGAGGCCTTAGGAGCCGATGGATCCCGTGGGGAGCTCTGGAGCTGGCGCGCCCTCCAGTGTGTCCCAGATGGAAGTGAGAGGCCAGGCCTTCGTTGTCCTGCATCATGCAGTCATCGGCCACAGGCTGTCCCTCGGAAAGGAGCTTATTCTTGGGCCAGGCTGCTCCTTCCATGGAGGGCACTGCTGGGGACGGGTGTAGCATCACAATTCTCATAGATGATGTTCCCAGCAGCCAGGGAGGGACGCCTTGCCTCATCTCAGGGTGTACTCCGGTTCACTTGATCCTGCCTGGCCACTGTCTCACCCAGCCCGGCTGCCTGGGCATTTGTTTGCTGTAAAAAAACTGTAAGAAAAAAATCGTTTCCCCAAATGGGATCCAAATCCCTTCCAGAGAAGGGTCCCAGGGTGCCTATGAGCATGGATATAGCGCTGAACACCGCGTCACGCCAGGACCACTTTCCGAGTCCTTTCTCCGGGGCCTCACTCCTCCTCTTCTTGCCCAGGCCACGAGCTCCCACCAGCCCCTCTTGCTGAGCGAGGCTGGGGCTGCTCTTTCCTCATTTGTCTTAGAGCTTAGTTGCGCGGTCAGCGAGGTTTTGTAACCTGTCACTCACACCCTGTTCATTCCCTCTCACTGTCTGCCCCCTTTGGAGAGGCGCTGCAAAGGCCAGGCCACTTTCCGAACCGTAAATCAAAATTCCCTCGAGACAGATGAACACCTCCCCCCGCCACCCGGTCCCCCGCCAAGTTGAACTGCTTCCCCTTGGTATGGATTTATTTTTGAAAATTTGATATAATCAGGACTTGGCACAAAGCTGCTTTTTTTTCTTTCTTTCTGGTTTTCTAAGAAAGGATCCAGACGTCTTAGCAAATTAATAGATAGGGCTGAAGCCAATAATCACTTTGGAAATGACGATCCCGGGGACCAGCCCGTGGAAATGTGGGTTATAGGTCATCAGTGCCTTCCCGCTTTCAGAGCCAGAGCGCTTGGTCAGGGGAAGGGCTCATGGGGCAGCGGGTGGGAGGAACAGTGTGGTTTGGAAGGGTCTGGGCTCAAACTGAAGGCGATCGGGGCCTTGGGTCCAGCTGAGGGGTCACAGGCAGGTCCTGCAGCCAAAGGTCGTGGCCATGACCAAAGGGGAACTGGATTCTGTGATCTCCCTTGTTTTGCAACAACTTTAAGATACTCAGATGTGGAGTGTCCTCTCTCTCCTTGCCACCTACATAGGACCCCCAGAAGATGAGCAGATTCCCCCTATCAACAGCCTCCCCAGAATCTTAGCTTTGTTGATGTGAATGTGAATCGTCACACTCACCTCTCCTAGCTGCCCTTGCTCTGCCGAAGCAAGAACACGGGAAAGCCCATCCCTGTGCTTTGTATGAAGCACGGAACTGAGATCCGTGGCAGGTCATCTCTCTGCCCCTCAGGAGTGACCGTTGTTCATATGCTTTATTGAGTACTTACTATGTGCCACTCGTGTATATGCGATGTCTAAACTTTTGAGGTTGTTCTGGTTTTAAGATGGAAAACAGGCTCAGGGCAGTCAGATGACACTGGGCGAGGAAGGAACAAAATCGAGTCTGGAATCCAGAGCACATAATAGAAAAGTACGTTTAAAACTCTTTCTTTTGTTACGATTATGTTAAGGAGACTCTGGCATTAATAATTTAAATTTTATATTTGGTATTTGTTTTGTATTGATATTTTGGTTTCCATATATTTTAATACCTCTGTAACCCCTGCTTCTTCCCACTTTCTGCGTCTTCTCCTAACAAAGAACAAGTCTCTGACTTTGGCAGGCAAGAGAAGCAAGGCAGAAGCGAATACCATTGCTTTTGTTCATTGTAGCCATTTTCATAGTTGCCTCCTATGTATGGCAAGTGATACTGATTTTCCATTTACAGTTGGAGACATGAAGTCTCCTTTGGAAGTAAACTTAAGTTTGTTTTTTGTTTTTAATTCATCACGTTAAAAAAAGAATCGGCACCTCACAGCCGACGTGGTACTTGGGTATAACAAATACCATGAGGGCACGACCTTGACACAGTTTTCCTGGTATAAGAATAGCATCTCCTCCCAAGCTGGTTGTGAGGATTTAACAGCTTAGCCGTGTCAAGGGCAGAAAGCAGTGCCTGAAACAGAGTAAGCACTATGTGTATGCTATGCTGAACCATGTTGTTATCATGCAAGTATGAGACGGGGAGAGAAGGTTCTCATGTGGTTCTTGTGCGGCAACCAAGGGCATGAGATTTTTACACGTAGACATTCGTTGGCGAAAGCTATACCTGCTCTCAGACTGTTCTGTAAAATTGCAGAGTTTGGGGAAGTTTTTACTAACATGTCTGGTTGTTAGCATGCACTTTTTCTTTTTTAATATTCGAATTATGTTTATTACCACGAGGAACTGACAGCCTTTGAAGTGTTTATTTTTAACGTGCTTTCCTGCCACCACCCCCTCCTCCACACACCCAGGACAGTGAGGACAGGAGTCGCTCTGTGCAGACGCCTCAGTAATCATTTACCACATACAAGGCTGGGTGGACAAGTCCAGGACTTCTCCAGCACGTATTTTACTCAGCTGGGGCCTAGTTATGAGGAGGCGAGCCTTTGCCTTCCAAGACACCAAATGGCAGGAATCGGAAGTGGCACCTACGTGCAGAGGTGAACTGGTAAAGAGCTTGTGGAGCCTGTACCTAGGCTCTCAGGTGTGAGACACTCGGTAGCCAGAGCCACAGTTAGGTCCTCAGGAGGGAAAGTAGAGATGCACCCCATACTCTAAAGAACAAGGACTCCAAAAGGGCACAGAAGGAGGTGTGTCCACGACAGGTGGCTGTTATTGCCATGGGGAACGATGGGAACAATTGTCCAGGGCAGTGTGGTCTCCTGACAGTGTGGTCGCCTGGGAGAGGGCTCTCTCAGCCCCGCCCCTCAGAACTACTGGATTGGGGACTCCGGGGGGTTGGGGGTCCCAGCAGCCTGCATTTTAACAAGCTGTCCAGGCGATGTTGATGTGCATT
The DNA here is from genome assembly GCF_014108235.1 of Myotis myotis. NCBI lineage: Eukaryota > Metazoa > Chordata > Mammalia > Chiroptera > Vespertilionidae > Myotis > Myotis myotis. The sequence goes on along the minus strand of NW_023416316.1, from coordinate 42,925,896 downwards.
AGGATGTGGTAGAATCACCCGTTTAGAGGAAAGGCAATTTCTTTTTTTTTCTTCAAGAAAAAACAGTTTTTAAATATAATAATATTCCCAAAATTGTACTATCATAGTATAATATCACAAAAGTTGTAGGAAATATTAAAAACCTGCAAATAACAGGATTACTTCTATTATATTCTAAAATACTTTTTATCTCTGGATTTATGCTTGTTCATCAGTTTGTGTTGTTTATTATATTCCACAAATGAGTGAGATCATGTAATATTTACCTTTTTCCGACTGGCTTATTTCGCTTAGCATGCTGCTCATCCATGCTGTTGCACATGGTAAGAGTGAGGAAAGGCAATTCCATTGTGCACATTGCACCTGTCTAGATATAATTCTGCTGTCTGCTGACCACAGACGTGAGCAAGCACAGAGTGAGCATTCGCTCCTTTTTCCTCCTTCCCTTGGCATCCAGACGAGAATAAATACAATCGTCTTCCAGGCCAAAGGAGGACAGATTTCCACAATGACTCAGCTCTCTAGGGACTCTGCTCTGGCGCCCAGGGCCTGACTCCAAAGCAAAGAATAAGAACATTCCGGTTCCTCTCTTAGCAACTCAGTACACAACAATTCAGGAGGTAGGACCTGACACAGAAGACGATTCCCTCTAAAAAGGATGGTTATTCTACAATGGTCCATGATATGATCCTAGACAGCTCACAGCTCGGCCCTGAGGGAAGGCATGCAGGGAGAGGGGTCCCTTGCTTTGGTGAGGGTGTTGCATAGAGGCCAGGGCAGGGCACCCACTCAGTGTACTGGTGGTTCTCACCCTTCATGGTTCGGCAACCTGTTTCCTGGATGAAACTCTCTGTCTCTTCCCACCTCCGGTCTCGATAAAAGAAGAGAACAGAAATCATGGTGATTTAGCCTCACCCCCCCACGGCAAGGGAGCCTGCCTTTCTTCCTCACCACGGTGTCTGCAGGCCTGGAATGCTGCCTGCTACATCAGTGGCAGATATTTGGAAAAAATCCATGAGGCTGGTGGTGGAGTTTGTTGTAAAGGTGGAGGGCGGGGCAGGATTTTCCCCCTTAGAAAACCAGGCGGGAGGCAGACCAAGGCTGACACTCCTTAGAGAGCACCTTGGCCCACCCAGGCCATCAGGAGAGGTGGGAGCATCCACAGGAAGAAGCCGGGATGGAAACTGGAGACAGTCGAGGGTCAGGGTCTGGGCAGAGCTGAACTGAAACGGGGAAGGAAATGAGGCAGAGATAGGCCTTTGTCCATAAATGGCCTGCTGTGGGAGTAGGTGAGTTTGGCTTGACATTATGCTAACTAATATTCAACAATGTGGAATCCCTGTTATGAGCCAGGTACAATTGTATTCTAGGAGGCACTTGTGATTTTGCAGGAAACAAAACAGGCAAAATCCCTGCAATCACTGAGCAGGTAGCAGGGCTCCATGGGGAATATTAACAATAGCTGCTTAATGATTTAATAGCAGCAATGATTGCTTCTCATGCGCCAGGCGTTGTCACTGTTACTCACGTGGACCTCACAGCCATGAGGAAACCGTTTCTGTGCTGATCCTGACTCACTTTTCCAAGGGCTGTCCTTCTTTAGACCATCACCTTGGGGCACAAACCTCAGGAGTGAGTCAGGGCGGAGCTCATGGCCTGGGATGTTACATTTCAGCTCAGTTATTGGCACATAGGCAGTCACCTCACCACTTACCACTGGTTACCAAGAGACTGAGTAACATGACTGCATTCAGTGGAATGACATGAGGCTTGGTGGGATGCTTATATGAATAAGTAAAGGAAATGGTTTTGTTTTTTATTTTTAAAAATATTCTAATTGATTTCAGAGAGGGAGAGGGAGAGAGAGATAGAAATATCAATGATGAGAGAGAATCATTAATTGGCTGCCTCCTGCACCTACCACACTGGGAATCGGGCCCGCAACCGGGGCATGTGCCCTGACCACGAATCGAACAGTGACCTCCTTATTCATAGGTCAATGCTCAACCATTGAGTCATGCCAGGTAGGCAGGAAATGGTTTTAAGAGAATGAGCATCAAATAATTTATCTCATGACAAGCTGTCAGATGAACATTAATAATGAATGAGTCTATAAATTCTCTCCGTAATGACTTTATAGAAAAATATTCAGTTGATATGAGTTTGGTTAAAAATTTCAGATGGTGGTTATTTTAAAAAAAATCCTTATCTGTTAAACATACATACATGCTCTTCTGTAAAAATTTCCATCATAAAAATTAAATACGCACATGCACGTGAGCACACACACACACACACACATACATTCCAACCAACAGTGCCTGTAGGACAACAGTATTCCTAAATATCAAATAAGTTCTTCAGGAGTTTTCAACTTTATCAAGGGGTTCTCATTGCCTATCTCATACCTGTGTGTAGAGAGTTAAACTGACAAATGGTTATGAAGCGTCTATACTGTCCGAGGTGATAGGGACACTCAGGAAACAAGAGAGAGGCAGTTACCATCCAGCAGGAAGACAGATCCCAGACAAGTAAATCTCCAGTGTTTTAAATTATTATACAAGGACACCCCCAGATACCACCTCAGGCTCCCATCAGGGCAGGAGAGACAGGGACAGGCAGGGAAGGGAAGGCAGGCTCTGCGTGAGTCCGGGGGCATTCGGTGCACACCAGGCAGAGGAAAAGAGCGGCCGGGAGAAAATGGAGACAGCGATAGACAGGCGCGGGGCATCACTGACGGGCCCCGGCTCCTGGCTGTGCACACCCTCCTCATGGGTCTTTTGGTTGTTTCTTTGTTTCTTTCACCAGACCATGAGAACATCTTGAGCCCAGGGACCAAATCTTACTTGTCCTCTTATCTCTGGCTCTCATTATAACAACTGATACATCTGTACCGAAAGAATAAACAAAAAATTTAGAATGTGAGCAAGGGATATAGCCTAGAACATAAAGCCACTTGGACTCACAGTTGTGCCAGCCCCATCCAGCTTCCTGGATGGAGGCCTGGCCTTTTGCCGTGTGTACACCTTTCCATGCATTTCTGGGGCTGTGCCTGGTGAATACTTCTGTGTGAGAGGGAATAAAACCTGGTGGTTATGGGCCCAGCTTCAGGAGCCAAATTGCTTAGGTTCAATTCCTGGCACCGCCACTTACTAGCTGTCTGATATTAAGCAAGTTATTCAACGTCTCCATGCCTCACTTTCCCCATCTGTACAATGGGATAATAATAGTGCATCAGTGATTAGAAAGTTTGGGTGTGTTAATAAAATGCTGAGCATGGCCTCTGACCCATAGTAGGAGCTACTAGTATGTAAGGGACTGATATTCTCTCTGCCAGTCTGCCCAGGGTGACCTTTGCCCTCTCAGCGGGCCCTGGACCGTCCTCCCTTATGAAGGCTGCCACCTTCCATGCCAGATCATCTTCCTTCACTTTGCTGCCGATGTCCCTTCTGCCCAGTCTCACCCAAGAATTCCCACAGCCCAGAAGAACCAAGGCACTGGTGCCTTCGGAGGAACAGACGTGAGAGTTGCAGTGGTACCTTCCCTCTCTAGCACGGGCGCACACCCGCTGTGGGTTCCTGAGCTCATTGCTTGGCCCTGACCTTTTCATGTGACCAGAGGCAGTTCTGCCCAGACGCCCACTCTGGGCCGCCCCACACCTCAGAATCTGGCTCATCTTAGGCCAAGGCCCTGGGTTGACCGTTCCCTAGGACGGCTGAGAGGGGAAGCACCCCATCCCTCCAGAGCAAGCCCCACTGCACTCCCATACCCAACAGGATCGCCCTAAGACCCAACAAGACCGTCCCATCAGGGTGTGGCTTAGGCGTTGTTGGGAACATAATGGCATGTGGGCCCTCACCAGCCACACCAGGCTCCTCCTCAAAGTCTTAGGGTTCAGTCTCACCCTAGGGTCACCGGCAGCCAGAAGAGCTTGGGGTTCCAAGAGCCCCAGGTGCTGTTTGAGCGTTTGGAGTTCCCTGTTCTTTCCAGAACGATTTTAACTACATTATAGTTTAGGAAAAATTCCGGCATCCCTCTGGGAACTTAGCTCTATTTATAACATGGTTTGTATGGGAAAAGTGTTTCAAGTTACACTCAATTTAAAACAGAATTCTTAGAGCACAGCCTGTTCATTGGTGGGGGACTGTTGGCAATTGTCTCTTCACTTGTAGAGATTACGTTGAAGTTTCTTTGTTTCTTAATGCATCTAAATAGCACAAGAAAAATGCAGGAGTTGCTTGAGTTTTTTGTTGAGTTTTAAAAATTGAGTGATTTTTTAAGGAAACAATGTTTATTTCAAGAGATAGCATTTATTGAGTATTTTCTGGCCACTGGCCACTGAGTTCAAGGCTGTGTATGTGTCATCTCATTTCATCCTCACAACCATCCTCTAAAATAGTCATGGAGGATCTGACCCCAGTGTTGACCTATAGCTGCTCACAGCTTTCTGGTCCCCACCACACCCCTTGTCTGGCCCCTCCTCTCCGAGAGCCCTCCTTCCTTGCTGAGGGGAAAGTTCAAACTATGTAAACCCAGCTCCAATCCTACCCCTCACTACCATGAACCCCCAAAGCCAGCGTCCTTGCCCTGCTCCCCTAAACCATTCTTGAACCTGCGTGCACCGTCCTCTCCCCAGAAAGCCTCATTATGTGAGCTGGGAACTTTCTCAGGCCTTCTTGTTGTCCGGGGGCTTTCGGTCTCAATATCCAAACCAAATTCTTGGGAAGGAGTTCATCTCACCTCTGTGAGGTGATCACAACAAGCATCAATGTCATTGATGAGAAACTGTGCCCCAGAGAGATTAAGTTGCTTACAAAAGGTCATAAAGCCAGATACTAGTTTCGCCTTAACCAGTCTGCTCTTTCTCTCCTTCAGGTCACATGAGTTTTACCTTTGGAAAAGTAGTGAATAAAGTTGCATTGAGGGCTCATACCTCTTGCTAATGTTTAACCCGTAGGAACACCTGATTTGTTGTAAGCCTTTTCCATGCATTAACTCAAGGTATCCTTTTAACAACTCTGTGAGCTAACTACCACTGTTCTCCCTCATCTTTATAGATGAGAAATTGAATGACAGTAAATATAACTTACGCAGGATCAACCAACTGAAAGCTGGCAGTGCTTGGGTTTGAACACAGGAGGTCTAGCTCAGAGGGCTCCAGTGCCTCTTACATGGAGGATAAATAAAGAAGCTGATGAGTAACCTGGTTTATAAGAATTGTGTTTTTGACATTGCGTAGGCGGACAGCACCTGTTTAAGAAAGCCCTGTATTAATGACATAGTCACTCGTTTCATTACCTTATCCATTCACACTTCATTCAATACTATAGGTGCCTAGGAAGAAAAGCCAGGAATTTGTTGTCTTTGATATCCCTTCCCCCTCCTCCCAATAACTAGGAGGCAGCATTGTTAGGGGTCCCACCAAAGGCCAATGAATAGCTTAACATCTGTGGGTGCTGCAGAAAGAATCTCTGCATTTTCACCTCTGCCCTAGATACCACTCTCCAAGCACATCATCGCAAATAGGGCAAGACTCTCCAGCAATCGCCATGGAAATGCTCTAGAATCCGTCTTCTCCGTCTGCGCCATCTGTCTGACTAAATTTATGACAAGGAAAACCTTGTCTCCAATGTCCCATAGGAAAGTACCCCAATTCTCTGGGGAAGATGATTTTAAAAAGCCATCTGTTTTCCCTTTAGGCTTTCCAGCAACTTCTTCACCGCTGACAAATAAACGGTATGAAAACTTGCATGGCTGGTTCACCCTAATGGCTACTGGCTCTAGAAACCCAGTAATTGGGAAGGTTAGGATGACACGAAAACTATGAATCAAATAGAATTAGCATGAATAACAACACTAACAATGGGAACACATTTTAAAACTAGTCTCTTCTTTCCCCACTGGAGGCAGGGCTTGATGATTTCAAATCTTGGCCCTGACATTGTCTCCCTCGAAAGCCGAAAGCCGAGGGCTAATAGGTTTAAATTTTGCCCGCAGACAAAGAGAACTGCGTAATGGCTTCCATGCGGAGACAAAGTCTGTGAGGGTTTTGAAGAAGAAAGCTTAATGGAATGAAGCGCCAAATATGGTCAGTCTTCTGACGAGATAGATCAAAGCGAGAGGGGGAAGTGTTTGAGTTGGAAGGCACTGCATTCAGTTCAGTGGTTCTCAATCTGTGCTCCGAGGAACCCCGGGATTCCCTCTGATTTCCCTCTGGAGCTGCCAGAGCTAAGAGGTGAGTGCAGTCTAGACGCACCGACCCAATTCCTGCAGAGCACCTCTACATTTATTCAGCTTTCATCTGCGGATTCTCGTGAAATTGATTTTAACAAAGGACTCCATGGCTCAAAAATGGTTTGTGAAACCCCTGATATAATCCAGCTCCCTCTTTTTATAGGGGGAAAAAAAGGTTAAGTGATTTGCGAAGGCCTCAGAGGTACTCTGAGGTGTAGCTGGGACCAGAGGAGTCCCTGACTCCCCCATCCACTCTTCTCTCGGCAGTTTTGGGGGGTGGAAATATAGCGCTAGTGCGCACCTGCCACTCAAAGAAAGAGTTCTGAGCCACTTTCCCGCCTGCACCCTGAAACCCATCTCTGGTCTACTAACCTCTGGTTTTATTTTCGTCTGGTCATTTGGGTTTGCTGCCTAGCATGACTTTTAGCAACAACAACCTATTTGCTCTTCAAGGAGATAACTAAGTAAATGCTTATTTCCTAACCATTCCCCGTGCACAACGTCCTGGGAGAGAGAGAGCCTGCGGAAGCACATCAGCGACATGCTGGGTCTTGGCATTGCCAAGAAACGGTACTACACGTGATCCTCTTAAATGGAAACACTGTTTTTATTCATGCAGTGGGAAAACCATTAACTTCTCTCTGGCGTTATAACAATAATCATGACTTTTCCTGAAGGTCTCCCAGGAGAAATATGATAATAATAAAGGAGAAGAGTCTATGTTGTCTTCATTAATGGAACAGTCTCCAGATCACAGCTTTGGTATGGGTAGGGGCCTTGGAGACCATTTCTCCCTCAGGAGAATCCATGGTTTCCATAGTGATCATCATGATCATCTTTACTATTGCTACCATTTCTTACTATGGATCAGGCAACTTTATAAGCATTGTCATTTAATCTCCGTAACCACTGTGGGTTTTATTATTCTTCCCATTCTACAGATAAGGAAACAGAGGTTCAGAAAAGTTGAATGTCACAGCCTTGCACAATTACAGGGAGCATCATTCCCTTTGTTTTCTATGTAAATGGAACCTCCTAGACATCAGTGCGGTAGCCCTGGGTTCAGTGACTCCCAGCTTCACAAAACTGGTAAAGGGGAGATTCAGGAATCACACCGGGACTGTCCAGGTACAAAGCCCATGCTCTAACCACTTATCCAAGTCTCTGCTTCGAAATCCATGTGTGTGCTCAGACTCTGTGAGTCTTTTATTGAAATAACAATTATTATTGACTAGGGACCCAGTGCATGAATTTGTGCACTTTGAAAGGAACTGTGGGCTTCAAGGCTGCAATGGGCACAGGGGTGGGTCTCAGCCCATCCTCTGCACCCCTGCCCAGCCCCTCCTGCTGCGGCCTCCAGTCCCCTCTCTGACGGCAGCCCCGCTCCCACTGTCGCCGCTCCCACATGCTGACGGTGCCAGCCCCACTTGCTCCCGCTGACAGAGTGGAGCGATTGGGGCAGGCGCAGCAGCCAATGCGAGCGGGGCCAGCGCCGTCAGTGGGTTCATGCGGCAGCTGCTGTCCTGATTGCCCCTCAGGAGCAGGGGGAGGTGGAGAAGCCCTCAGAGGTGATCAGGGCTGGCAGCCACTGCTCACACCCGCTAACAGCGCTGAGCAATTGGGACTGGCACCAGGTGCCAGCTGCAGGTGCGAGCAGGATTGGCGCTGACAGTGGGTACGAGCGGTGGCTCTGACACTGGCTGTGGGTGTGAGCAGGGCTGGCACTGGCAGCAGGTGCGAGTGCCAGGCAGGACCATAGCACACAGGAGCAAAGAATTTTCAATAACCACCAGAGGCTTGCTCTGAAGACAGTGACGGGCGCCCTGCCTTGGTCTGGTGTCCCCCCCCCCCCCCCCCCCGCAACTGCTCCACCATTCTGCCACGGCCAACGCCCACCATGTTCCGCGCACACCCCCTGGTGTCAGCGCACGTCATAGCAGCCAGTTCAGTTGTTCAGTTGTTCTGGTTCCGCTGTTCGGTCTATTTGCATATTAGCCTTTTATTATATAGGATAATGCATTGATGACAATGAGTCAAGAAGGAAGTTGGCTGTTCAGTACTAAGCATGACTCAATTCCAAGACAAGTACCCATGGAGGTATTATTCATACTGGTTGTCTTTTTCTTTACAGATATTAAAATAGTGTCATTAAAATAGTTGTCTTTTTCTTTTCAGATAAAAAAATATTTTTTTCATTTTTATTTTGGAAGAATCTCAAACTTACAGAAAAGTTGCATTTAGAGTAAAGCACTCCAAAATATGTGTTACCCAGATTCATCAGTTATTAACATTTTGCTACATTTGCTTTATTATTTATATTCTCTCTCCCTCTGTAAATATCAGAAGTTTTTGGGGTGGCACTCAGAAATTTGTGTCTTAACTCCCTGCAGGGAACTCAGAAGTTCACCCAAGTTTGAGAACTGCTGTCTTATGTTAAAAACACTAGGGAAAAATTGTTCTAAGCACTTGCCGTTTTTCTCGAAAAGGAGAGAAGTTGGGAAAAGTTGGGGAGTGTTTTTCTAGGGTTGACCATGACATAAAAGAATTATTGTTGAATTGTTCTTCATCCCACTGAATTAACATAAAGGGACTCTATGGGCTAAGGAAAGTTTTAGGATTAGTGCTTTAATTATGTTTCAAATATAACTTTCCAAATGACTGCCTGGGGTGGATTCATTTCTGTGTACTCATTCCCTCTGAAACTGTTCTACCCTTACTGCTCACACTCATACCCCAAAATCACACAGAAATGCAAATACTATTGTTATAGAGAAGCTTAACAATTATATAAATTACCATGTTCACCAAAGTGGCTTCTTTTAATTGTCAGAGGATGAGTTTGAATTGAATCTACCCTTTCTAGCAAGCAGGTTAATAAAGTTGTCAGACACTGAGGTAACATGAAATCATCAACCTTGTGAAATTTTCATTTGCCTTCACACTTACAAAACCATCTTTCTCCCTTGAAATAAGGACTCAGGGTTTTACAACCTGCAAAGTAAAGATTCTCAGCTTCAAAGCGTGAGAGAGAGAGAGAGAGAGAGAGAGAGAGAGAGTGTTTGCTTGCAAGTGGAGCCTGAGTCTTACAGTAGGTTGACATGGTTACCAATGATTATTTATTCCTGTAGCCTGGGCCAGTTACCAGCCATCATAAAACAGGCTGATCATGATTGTGTATACAAAGCAAGGGATAAGCTTCCATAGAAGGAGCACTGGAAACCATATGTTTGGGCTATTAAAGTCTGGGTATATTTCTGTGAAGTAGCTCTTTCAGGGAGGTTTCTCCTTAATTAATATGACAAGTCAAATTATAATAAATAGCTTACATTTCAAAGCCTCTATGATGATCCATTTATTTCAGCCAGAAGTCAGTTAAAAAGAGGAGGAAGGTCACAGAGGAAGAGGGAGGAGGAGGAGGAGGAGGAGGAGGAGGAGGAGGAGGAGGAGGAGGAGGAGGAGAAGGAATTGAGGGTAGTTTATATTTAGATGTTTGAAATGAAATCTGCCCTGTATTTTAAAATTGGGGGATGGAGGAAAGAAGGTTTAGTATTCACTTCCTTGGAATTACAAACTATAAAATTTTTAAAAAAGATTGCTTGTTAATTGGTAAAGGAAGAGGAAGGGAGAGAGAGAAACATCAATCTCTTGCCTCCTACATGCCCCCTACTGGGGATTGAGCCCAAAACCCTGGCATGTGCCCTGACCTGGCAGCCTTTCTGTGCACGGGAGGATGCCCAACCTGGCCACACCAGCCAGGGCACAAATTATGAAATTTTGATAGTATTTATGTATGTTTATCCTAAAATTTCAGAAAGCTCCATCTCACAGCATCTCAGACAATAAAGATAGGAGATTAAATGAACAAAGGACACAATCCAATAATATATTTTGTTGTTTTTTTTGTACTTCACCCCTACAGGCAAGACAGTTTTTGGAAACTGACCATTCTCAATCATCTCCTTGTAATCTTGATGCTGTGTATCACCATCATTCATATTTATGGGTCTTCCAACCTCCTCCCACACCACTGGGGCCCCATTTGACTCTGTCTCCTTATGATTCACTTCCAAAGTTGGCAATTCCTTTCTCCTTTCTCTCCCAGTAACTTCAAGCCCAAGATCCAGCATGTGAAGTCCTGCCCCACATATTACATTTCTGATGTGCGATCGCTGAAAATGTAGCAATATAATTTTTACAACAGTATAATCACAAGGACTCTGAGGTTGGGATCCAGAAACCTGGATTTGAGTTTGGGTTTAGTTACTCATTCATTTATAGCCTTGGGCTCATATTAAAGCTCATTGTTCTCATCTGCAAAATGAAGTAATTGGAGTTGGTGAACCAGAAAATACCCTTGACCATTAAAACATCCAAAAAATTTTCCCCAGTTTTACTGAGATATAATTGACCTACAGGACAATATCAGTTTAAGGTACATGGCATAATGACTTACATATATTGTGAAATGATTACCACAATAAGTTTAGTTAACATCCAGCATCTCATATAGATTAAAAAAAAAGTTTTTCTCTTTTGATGAGAACTCTTAGGATTTACCCTCTTACTAACTTTCAAATGTACCATACAGCTGTTCTAATTATAGTCATTACGCGGTACGTTACTTCCTTACTACGTGTTTGTCTTATAACTGGAATTTTGTACCTACATCCCATTCTTCCCCCTCCCACCCTAACACAAATCTGATCTCCTTTTCTGTGAATTTCTTTATTTCTTTCTTTGTATTTCTTTTTTTTTTCTTTTCTTGGTTCCACGTGTATAACTGAAATCATATAGTATCTGTCTTTCTCTGTTGGACGTATTTCACTTAGTATAATGACCTCAAGGTCCATCGATGTTGTTGCAATTGGCAGGATTTCCTTTTTCTTTATGACTGAATAATATCCCATTGTACATATAAGCCACACTTTCTTTACGCATTCATCCATTGATGGGCACTTGGGTTGTTTCCGTGTCTTGGCTGTTGTAGATAATGCTGCTATGAACATGAGGGTGCAGGTCTCTCGGACACACTGTTTTCACTTCCTTCAGATATATTCCCAGAAGTGGAATTGCTGGGTCATGAGGAAATTCCATTTTTAATTGTTAAGGAAACTCCATACTGTTTTCCATCTGGTTGCACCAATCTGCATTTCTCCCAGCAGTCTCTAGAGCTCCCTTTCCTCCCCATCCTTGCCAACACTTGTTGTTTGTTGATTTATTGATGTAGCCATTCTGGCAGGTACAGGTGGTATTTCACTGCGGTTTTGATTTGCATCTGAATTAGTGATGTTGAGCATCTTTTCATATGTGTACTGGCCATCTGAATGTCCTCTTTGGAGAAGTGTCTATTCAGGTCTTCTGCCCACTTTTTAATTGGGTTGTTTGTTTTTCTGGTCCTGAGCTGTCTGAGTTCTTTATTAATCTATAACCAAGGAAGCAAGAACATACAATGAAGTAAAGATAGTCTCTTCAATAAATGGTGTGAGAAATATTGGACAGATACATGCAAAAAAAAAAAAAAGGAACTAGACCACCATCTTACACCATATACAAGAATAAACTGGAAAGGATTTGAAAACTTAAATGTAAGACCTAAAGCCATGAAACTCCTAGAAGAAAACATAGGCAGTAAGGTCTCTAATATTTCTCTTAGCGATATATTTTCTGAAATATCTCCATGGGCAAGAGAAACGAGAGTAAAAATAAACAAATGGGACCACATCAAACTGAAAAGTTGTTGCACAGCAAAGGAAACCATCCACAAAACATAAAGACAATCTACTGAATGGGAGAAGATAATCACCAATGATACATCTGGTAAGGGATTAATATCCAAAATGTATTGAGAAGTTTTACACCTGTTTTTCTCAGGGACGTTGGCCTATAGTTTTCTTTTCTTGGAGTGTCCTTTCCTGGCTTTGGTATCTGAGTAATGCTGGCCTCATAAGAATGAGTCTGGGAGTGCTCTGTCCTCTGCTTTTTTGGAAGAGCTTGAAAAGAATTGGCATTAGTGCTTTTTTAATTCACAAGCAAAGGCATCTGGGGTCTGGGCTTTTCTTCATTGGGGGATTTTCAAGTACTGATTCAGTCTCCTTACTAGCAATTGATCTGTTCAGATTTTTTTCTTCCTATTCAGTCTTAGCAGTTTGTATGTTTTCATATAAGGTGAAGGCCTGGGGCAGGGGGTGGGGGGTGGGCTGCAGGGGGTCAATGGGGGACAAAGGGGGACATTTGTAATACTTTCAACAATAAAGATTTTAAAATAATAAATAAATGTAGGGAAGAAAAAAAACTTAAGTAAGCGGGAGTTGAAAGGAAACCATTTTTAAAGCACAGTGCGCCAGAAGCTGTGCTAAGTGTACTTTTATGGATCATCTAATGTAATCTCTATTAACAATTATACAGGATGCTTGGTTTTATCTGTCTTTTACAGATAGAAAATTGAATTGCAGAGGAGATAAATAATTTTCCAAGATCACACGGTTTAAAAGGACCAAATATGTCATTTGAACTACTTGGGCTTTAGATTTAAAAGTTTTGATTCTATATTTATAATTTATTAACACAAGTTACCATGTGTGAGTTTTCTGTGAATATATATTTTCATGTGCCTTTATTAATGAAGGACAGTTTAGGAAGGAGGGCCAGGCACCTCAACCATTTAGAGAGTGAGAAACTTAACACAGAAAAATAAGTAACTTGCCTAAGGATTAATTTTCTGGGTTGTAGAATCAGGAGGGAAAGAGGTTTTGCATAAGGTTCTTCTTGGGTTTCACAAGAAGTCAAAGATTCCACACTGGGCGTTGTAAAAACTATGTAGCCATAGCAGTCTTCTAGGGAGACTCACAAAATGTACACCTGAATTAAGCTTTTAAAAAAAGTCGTTACTTCATACGTTTCCAAAGTTTATTTGGTGTGATATGAGAGACACCCCTCCAGGGATGTGTGGATGGCATTCTCTGAGCTCCCTAACAGCCACACATACGCACTGGGCAGTGTGGGTTGGAGCATTTAATCCACAGGCGGCATGTGGCAAGGCTGTTGCTGCATAAAAACGGATCCTTTAAAGGTGACAATCATTTCCCTAAGACCAGCAAAGAACGCTGTGCAAATCCCGTCTGCCAGCAGGAAGTGTCATTACAAAATGACAGTGTCAAAGGAGATGCTCCTCATGGGAGAAGACCAGCCAACAAAATGTACCTGTCCATTCCCCCTGGGTCCCTGGTCTCTGCGGGGAGGTGGGGTCCCAGTGGGTTAATTAAGCAAACAGGCCCACGCTACCAAGGTAACCAAGTCAGTGCCTTATGCCTACAGGAGAGATTCATCCTGGATAAAAGGCCCAGATGTGATGACTCCTAGACATTCTGATGGTTGAATTAATAGTTTTCAGAAAGTTAAAGGATAATAGCTGCTCGTGCTGACAGCTGTAGGGTTCTGTTACAATTGTTCTCATTAGGGTTGAGCCTATGTTAATTCTACCCCCAGCGGTCCAGAAGCAGTGTGTATTCAATCACAAAGAAGCATCAAATAAATATATATTTAAAATCAATGTTAACTTTAGGTTCTCTGGGTTCTTGTTTTGGGTATAAGCAGAAGGAAGAAAGTAGACTCTTTGGGGGAAGCTTGGTAAAATCATGTTTTGAAATGCTCTCTTTTCTAATTGTGTTTTTATATACACAGTTGGACAAAATGACTGGTCCTCTTAGAGAAAGAACCTCCAGCCATCAGCTTTAGAGGAAGCCCTAAACGTGCTTCTTTCATTTTTGTCTTTATTTCTTTCGTTCATCCATTTATTTACTGACTCACTGACCACATAATAAAATGGATGCTGTGAAGGACAAAATGACAAGCATAGCTTTTGTTCTCAGAAAGTACAAATTTGGCTGGCAAAGGGAGATGGATAAATGAAGAATTACTAAAATATTTGAAAGAGAAACTTAGGTGAGGGGGGGGGGAATGATTCTGAGGAAATGAGGCATTGACCCAAGGGAAGGGGAACAGAGAGAGGAGGGAGTAATCATGGCAGTGAGGTTGCTGGGATGAGCCACGCAGACATGGGGAAGAGGAGGGAGCGAGGATGTTCCCCGGGAGACTGGCATCGTGACCACGGCCCCTGGTCTTCTGTTTCACGTGGGCCAGAGAGAACCTACAGGCGAAAAAGGAGGAGAACCACAGCTAAACCCGAGGGCCATTGTGGTGCCCACGCTGAAGAGAGAGCGCCCAGGAGCCTGAAGTGGAAGGCCATAGTCCCTTCAGAGATGAATAGGTTCGGCATCGAGAATGAGCTTCCAGAATAGGAAGAAGGAACTACAATGCCTTCAATTCCTTTTTTAAATCTTGAGTTCGACTGGTGACCTGGGATGGGAACAGCAGTCTTTGTCCTTGAATAACAGCTGTTGGCGGATAGAGCATCATCCACTGGCAGTTTTGCCACGAGCTCCTTGTATGACCTTAGATAAGTCATTTCACCTTCCCAGACCCCAGTTTCTTCACATCCAGAAATAGAAGTTGGATCATTTCTTTCAGCCTTAAAGTCAAGACACCAAGAGAACAACTTTTTCCATTACAGATTCACTTCCAAGTCACTTCTTGTGCAAGCCACACACACACACACACACACACACACACACACACACACTCACTCACACTCACTCACTCACACACGCAGACCTTGAAGCAACTATTTTAAGACAAAGTCATTCACTCTAAGCCTTAAGCCGATAGCAGAGTTTGTTTTGATAGAGTGGCATTAATAGTTTGACACTAATAAACAATTCTCTGTGACCATGTTTGGCCATAAACATGTGAGACTTTTACGTCTGAGTTAAAGTTGTGTTTGGGCGAGGCCCTTTGCTACTACTTAGCCAAGTGTCGCATCTTTTATTGTCCTTCCTGGTCCTTCCTTCTGGCTCTGGTGTCCTCCTTTGCTCTGCTCAACCTCCCTCTTTTTAACCGTATCCCCTGGAGTCTTGAGGGGTCTGGATACCTGCCTTGCTGAGGGTCAAGGTTTAATTCTCAGCACGTGGTTTGGTGAGAGATAGAACTGTTGGAGTTTAAATAGTTGGGTGGAGGGCAAAGGTTATAAGAAACAAATGTCTTCTCAAGGCTAAATCTGAAATCTGCAGCAGTGAGGTCTGGGCAAATAAGCCAGGTGTGTAGGATTGCGAAGGAACTGACAGGTCCTCCAGCAACACCCTTGAAAGCGTCTCCATGTTGGGCCTCAACCGAAAGGTATTGGTGGCACCTCCAATTAGCTCACTTCTCAGCGCTCCTCCTACTTCTGCAGGTCTGGGAGAGCAGCAGGCAGCCTGAGAGAGTGGTCCTCAGTCCCAGGCACACTAGACTCTAAGGGAAGCTTTGAAAAATATTGATGCCTAGGCACCCCTCCTCCCCCAGAGATTCTGAATTACTTGGCTAGGGGGGAAATTAAGAACTAGGTGATTCAAATGCACAGCTAAGGCTGAGAATCACTCCTCTAGGATGCCAGCACTGCAGATTCACTCTAATAGCTGTTTGTGAAAGAAGGGATGGTCTACATCAGAGATTACACACTGGTGGCCCTTAGTTAGAATTTGGACTACAGATATATTTTGTTTAACCAGAGCAGTGGTTTTGTTTGTTTGTTTGTTTGTTTTATAAAATACAAGCAAACACACACAAAACCCTGAATTTCAATGCCTTTTCAGGAAGCCTAATACTCAGCAAGCTTTTATAATTTCCGTTACTTTCATGACTTTTGTAGGTGTTTGGTTATGTGGCTCCTGGTCTTCTGAGATCCATGTGCAAACAGCCAGCTGTTTTCCTTCCATAATGAAGAAGAGTATTGTGGAGATGGGGTGGTGATGATGGTGGTGGTGATGGCGGTGGTTGTGATGGTGGTGGTTTTGATGGTGGTGGTAGTGATGGTGATGGTGGTGATGGTGGTGGTGGAGATGATGGTGGTAAACAGAAAACTGCTGATAATCTTCCTAAAACTATGACCCCTCCCTCCCTTGGGTCCCCTTCCCTGAGCACAAACGTTTTGTAGTTGGAGTAGGGCTCTAATTACGTGAGAGGTTCCCGCCATTCTCATAGAATGGGCCGATGTTAAGGATGTTAACTGGACTGTGGTGCTAGGGCTCATGCAAGGGAGGAGTGAAGCTCTGACTCCACTCCGAGGAAGCCTCTCTTTGGACCCTTGGTTGGTGCAGTCATTGGGTCTGGGCAGGGCCTCACAAGGGGTTGTTTCTGCAGGCCCCCCAGCAGCATTTGTTGGCGATGAGAAGTATCCCGCAGTGTTGAGGGTGGGGACGTTGCCCACATACAGAAAACCAGAAGATGTGATGGACTCCAGGCTGTGGCTTTCCTACCCACTGCGCTCTTTCTGATTCCGTAGAAATTCTCTTTCTAGAAAACTACCAAGCCCTCCTTCCACAAATTTCCAACACAAATAATGGTACTAATTCATACTAACCCGTCATTTCCACCACAGACCTTTACTTTTGTTACCTGGGGACCAGAGATTCCATCACACGGTTTCTGGCTGCGGCCTTGCTTGCACACCACTCTCCCCAGGTGCAGAGCAAGGCAGGCCACAGGTGTCAGCGGATGGTTAACGGGCCGAGTTCATCTTCAGTTCCATTTTGCATACTCAAGGGCTGGGCTATAACATTCCAAATTTCCCCTGGCGATAGCACATTACCGCCCGAGGTTAAGGCTCAGAAGTAATAATAGTGTGGATTAGCTGTGCTTTTCAAACTGCCGAAGTCAGCCCAAGTTTGTGGTCAGGGCTTCTATTTCTGCTTCCTTTAGAGGGTGTGTTCACAGGGTCAGCTCAGTGCTCGACTTAAGGCTTTAAGAAAAATGTGCACCTGTCCACAGGGAGGAGGGCACACGAAGCAGATGGACCTTCGTAAGACGGTGGGAAGGGAATGGCCTGGGTGCCCCTCTGGGGCATCGAGCCTGTGGCACCTCATTCCTCCCGAGTTCACTCCCCCTGAATCCTCAGCCACCGGGAACACAGTTGAGAATCGGGATGTACTATGTTTGGTTTCCTTTTTGTTTCTAAGACTCTGAAACACACAGACTTTTGTAACAGAGTCTGTGTACCAGGATCTTCTTTGGGGGATGATGTCTATTGCTATTTCTGCCCCGTCTTCCAGGCTGGATGCCGCGGATGCTCAGGCGATCACCCCCCAAATTCACTGCAGTCGCACCCCCTGCAGCCCCACCCACATCGGGGGCCTTTAACAAGGCAGGAGGAAGAAAAGGACCTTGATGTGAACATAACTACGTCCCTGCAGGCAAACATAGCGTTTCTACCGAGTAACCTGACACGCCTCCTGTAACGCGAACATGGTGAAGGGGTCATTCACTTTGGTTCTTCACTCCTTCCCCTGGAATAGTGGCTGCTAGTAATGGGCTTCTCTGCTCGTGAGCAGTGAGGACAGAGCCATCTCGTATTTTGAGTTTTGGGGCTTTCGTATGCCCGTGTGAGCCTTTAGTCTTCATGCAAGAGGTTTTCTGCCATAAAATGATGCCATCCACGGGTTATGCCTGCTGCTGACCTGCTGCTCTCCCACGATGTTCACAGTGGCCTCGTCTTCCTCCCTCCTCACGTTGTAGCCACTGTCCCCTCCCCAAGCTGCCCTGTATATGGACCTGCAAGGTCTCTTTTCCTTTTGGTCGTGTACTTAGTGACAGGCCCAGGTCACGTGGGACCCCGTACTATCCATTTTACTGCCAGGTCCATGACCTCATCGGTCCGTCTTCCTCTGAGGACACTCGACATGCACTGGCTATTGCAGTTAGTTCGACGCTCAGTCACGAGAAGGTCTGGGCCTAACCCCACGGTCCTGGATGAGCAAACCTTAGCTCTCTGGCCCCGGAATGCTTCCTGACCAAACCTGGTCCAGAAGCACGAGGTGATGGGGATGTAAATACAAATGTACGTGGTAAACGTATATAAGTTGTATGTAAATGTGTATTACTTTTTTGTGATATAAAACAAAAAAGGGTGCCCTAGATGTCTCTGCAGAGGGACATTTGAGGCCTTTCCCCATTCGTTGATTCAATTATGTACCTCATTTCCCACGTGGCGCGATGCTTTGTAGCACAGTGCTCTTGAATTGAGACTTTGTTAAGGTTTGGGGTTTTTTTATTCTAATGTGCACAGTGTGACTGGCAGAGTGAGCTTCAAGGCTTTAAGAGTGATTAATTGCATGCAGGCACCCATGCTAACTTCACTTCTAGAACTTGACTGGTACCTTCATGTACATTTCCATCGAGGAGTTTTGGCGGGAGGGGCGTTCCTCCTCCCAAAGTCACGTGTATTTAAAGTCTATGCAGTCACTTCTAATTCACTTGCACTGTTTGGGAAATGCAGGTTTACAAAAGTACGTGTTTGGAATAAAAGGAAAGATGGCTGCACATGAAAAAAAAATGAGGACCCCAGGGGGCACCATCGAGACCCTTCTCGGCTCTCCACAGCTCCCTTGTCTGTGTGCCCACACCCCAGCTTTTGAGGGCTTCGCTGCTAACCCCTCACAGCTTTGCCCTTCTTCCCACCACTAGGGGGCAGCATTTCCAGCCCCGGTAAAGGAACCCAGGCACCCCCAAGGATGCAAAACTCAAAACAAAAGGGCTGCTTCCAAAGTTCCCGGCACATGATTTCCTGTTCATCCTGAGAAACGCCCTTTAACACGTCTATTCTTTTAAACATTTACTGCTCACTGGGTGTAGATTACACAGGACGAAAAGGCATAGAGGTATTCAGAGAAGAGGCTGTGTGTTTTGCTAAGAGAGGAACCGTTCAGGTGTTGGGAGTCTAAATTTGTTGCATACGGCAGAGTTCTGAGGAGCTGGTACCTTACTTCTGACGGAAAGCAGGTTGAAAGAAGGGTGGTTCGGCGGTGGTGTGAGAGATGGGCAGCGAGGGCGCGAGGGAGCAGGTAAAAATGGAAACAGAATAAGAGCTCAGAAAGCACTGCAGGCAGATCAGATGCAGACCCTCAGCTTGGTGAACAAAGGAGAGAACCATACTCAGATTTCAGCTGCTTCCCAGCACCTCACTGCTCTTATTAGCCCAGAGCTGGTTTTTACAAGGAAAAATCTGAGTGTTCCACAGAATGGTGAGTGTGGTCATGGTGCTCAGTTTAAGAAAGCACCGAGGAATGTAATCACCTTCCAAAATGTCCGCCTTCCTGGTGAAGTGGAAATAGTTACCGTGAGCTGGGCACTGTAGTAAACACTCACATGTTCGCCTTGAATTGTCACAACAACTCTGCAAGAGAGAAACCAAGGTTTTAAAATTTTTATTATTATTATTTTTTGTTAATTTTCACCGGAGGATATTTTTTCCATTGATTTTTAGAGAGAATGGAAGGGGGCAGAGGAGAAAGAGAGAAACATCAATGTGTGAGAGACACATCAATTGGTTGCCTCCCGCAGGCATGCTGACAGGGGCCATGGATCGAACCTGCAACCGAGGTATGTGCCTTGACAGGGAATCAAACCTGAGACCCTTCATGCATGGGCCAGCACTCTAACCAATGAGCCACAGCGGCCAGGGCTGGAAACTATGATTTATCCTCATTTTACAGGAAAGGAAAGTGAGGTTTTGAGAAGCTAAGTCAAGGACCTTCTGCCTCGCAGTTAGCATGTGGCAGGGCCAGCATGGGAACTAGGTATGTCTTATCAGAGCCCAGTCTTCAGTCACTATCTTCCATCTACAAAGCCTGGCACCTGTTTTAGCGGTTCAGGGGTTACACCATCAGTTCTCTAGAGCATGTCCTTCGTCCACAGGCCATGTGTGACAAATGCTACAATACTGTATTTCTTAAACTGGCTAATTCCAACAGGGTGTTCCAACATAACAGGATAAATAGAATAGCAGAAGGTAGTACAAAAAAAAGACATAGAATCCAGTCACCCTAAAGAAATGAGAACTGATTCATTCTGCTTTTAGGAAATCTCTGGGGGAAAATAAACCCGCGAGCTCGGGTGGAGGTGACTCGGTGTTTGTCAGCCCCAGCCTAGTTTATCTTTGCCCGGCTCCTGGCTTTTCCCCTGCCGTCTCCTTCTCAATCAGCGGCCTCCCGCTGCCGTCCACAAGAGGGCGCCGGGTTTCCCACTATAGGACCCGACTAGTGCCCAGAGACCCGACAAAACCGAACATAACCACTAGAGGGCAGCAGTGAGAGCCTTCTGCCTCATTCTTCCGTGAGATTCAAACCCATTTGTTTATAATGCCATCATTTCAAAGATGCTTTTGTCTAAGATACGTACTTGATCGCGTGCGGATGGGGGCCGGTGGAAAATGCGCTCTGCATACCATGGGGCACACTTCCGCCCAGCATTGCCACCACCTCAAGGCTGGGCTGATGTCAGCAGGTAACTTCGTGGGAAGCCCCAGGGACAGCGTCCCTAGTAGAAAAGGCATTGTCTGTCGCTCGGTCTGCACAAACATTTGCCAGGATTTATTAACTCCATTCAAGTTTGCTCTGTTTCGAGAATTCGTGTTGATCACAAACAACTGCAAAAATATTTGATTTTTCTTCTTCCCTTTTTTTTTTTTTTTTTTTTTTGAGGGAGTTGGAGGGGTCAAGTCTGGCCAGAAGTAGCCCACACATTCCCCGAATGAGTCATCCATGTTCTGAAGGCTCTGTGCCACCTAATGGCACCCCCTAGGGACTGGGAAGACTGAGACCCCAGTGGCTCCGCCAGGGAGCGCGCTGGAAAGAGCCCCTGGCTGTGAGCATAATGGCAATAATGACGGCTCTCCGGCTTACTTTTCAAGTACATGTGGCTGAGAACAGACTGCTTGAATGAACGCACTCGTTTTCATACAAATCGTAGTGGGGGGTTAGAGAAGGTTCAAGATGTTCTGCACCAGGGAATAATAGCCAGCCATTTAAAACGATGCCAAGGCGTGTATTTAATATGGAAAGACAGTCACAATTACTAGTATATGATGCTTTCCAAATAGGTTCTAAAACAGTATGCGCCCATTGTGGGACATATGTTTATATACCTGCATTGAAGAGTCTGGATCATATATTGACTACCTCTGGGTGGTGGAATTATAAGTGATATTTCTTTGTATTTTTCCTCCTTTGTGCTTATCTGTATTTTCAAATGGTTCTGCCCAACCATGTATTTATTATCTGCATAATTTTTATAAAGTTAACTGTAGCATGCACATTATAGCTTTTTCATTTTAGGATTTGTCTGGGTGGAGCCTTGTAATACTTTACACAGGATGTTCTCATACTTTTTTTCACCCATCTGTTACCTGGATACACAAGCTGAATTAAGACAGGGCAGATAGGATGGCTGCTTTCATGTCATTTCTCTCTCTCCTTTGTTTGTTTGTTTGTTTTTTGTTAAACCTCACCCGAGGATATTTTTCCCATTGATTTTGAGAGAGTGGAAGGGAGAGAGAGAAAAAGAAAGAAACATGGATGTGAGAGAGACACGTCAATTGGTTGCCTCCTGCACGTACCCCGCCTGGAGCCGGGGTTCAAACCTGCAACCCAGGTATGTGCCCTTGACCGGGGATCAAACCTGCAGCCCTTCGGTCTGTGGGCCGATGCTCTCACCACCGAGACACGGGCCAGGCCACCTCACGCTCTCTCTTGCTTTTCAGATGCAGGGCCACGTCTCTAAATGTCCCTGCGAGAGACACTCTGGCGCCCCAACCCCACCGGGTCGCCTTTCCCTGCCCAGCGATTCTACTTCCCAAGCTCTGTTGTGGGACTAGACCTTTTCCTCTTTCTTCTTCATCCCTACATGTGCGCCCAGGCCTTTGCTCAGTTGACACCTCCCCCCCCCCCACACACACACACATCTGGTATACCTTCTGCTGGCATCACCCGTCAAAATCCTGTCCACCCTTCCAGGCCCAGTTCAGATGCCTCTTGGCTGGGAGCCTCTCCTGCAGCCCCCAGGCCGAGCTCTCCGTGTGCCAGGGAGGGAGGGAGGGGATGTGCAGTGTGCTGAGGGTCCCCTGCTTCACCCAGGGGCCACAGAGTCCGCAGGAACAGTAATCACACCTGCAAACAGCCAGCAGGCCCCACCTCACGCCACGGTCCAATGGGTATTTATAAGGTCAGGTGGCATATTTTGGCCGAAAGTACATACGACAAACAAGAATTGGTCTTTTACCAACATGCTCCATTATGACTCAGAGATTGGTCAGGAGTAAGAGTTTCCAAAGCATCAGAGCACACCCTTCCCTCTGGACTCACTGACCAGCTTTCTCCAGAAATGGCTCCTGGCTGCGGCCGGGAAGATGGTGGGGCACATCCCAGGCAGGGCCCGGGGCAGCTCCACTCTGCAGGCCCGGGGAGCCGCCGGCTGCAGGCACATCCGCCTCCGTGCCATCCTGGCTGAGGAACACGGGCAGTGGGCAGGCGGCTCCTGCTAGGCGCCCGCACCCCAGCGGATGTGGCCCCGTTTCCTGGCTCTGTCCCACAGCCCACAGCGATACTTCCATTTTCTCCCCATCTCCAAGCCCCTCCCAGCCCACCTCTCCTCAGCCTCCCTCGGCCAGGTAGTGGGGGTGTCAGGGGATGTAAGTGCCCAGTGAGGGCAGCTACCAGCATCCTGGGGGAGGGGTAGGTCCTGCCCCACCTGCCCCAGCGGCTCCTGGCTCCTCAGACCTTCCACGTGCTTTCCCTCTCTCTGCCCCAGTGTCCACGGTGGCACCTGCCTGGAACCCTCTATCTTAATTCCACTCCACCTCCTGCCCATCTTCCAAGGCCGGCTGAGGCCTCTGCTCCCCTAGGGCTCTTTTTGACAGTCCTGCCCCAGAGCGCCTGTCCCCTCACACTCCAGCAGGGCCCCCCTGCATTGGCCCTGAGCAGGGCTCACGCTATGCCTAAGCCCACAGGCTGCACAGTCAGGCGCCGGTTCCGGCCTCACTCGCCTGCTTGCTGGCTGTGACTCTGGGCAACTTACTCAACCACGGCTTCCTCCGTTTTCTTATCTGTGCAACGGGAACAGGGAATAGTCATTGTCCCTACCTCATAGAGTTGTGGGAATTAAAGAATGAGGCCGTAGTTCTGAAGACTGAGTAAGAACTTAAAAAATGTTTATTTTTCTCTGGATAGTGTGTCTTTTTCAATTTAGTGTGTTCTCACTTAACTCTCTGTAGTTTATATCTTGTCTTCTCAATGAGATTGTAGGTGCTGTAAGTGCCATGGCTGAGCTGTCTAGCTACAGTGATTTTTGTAGTCTTCAGAGCACCCAGCCAGTAACCTACATACAGGAGGTGCTCAATGAGGCCTTACTGCCCACATAGAAATGCAGTATGGCAATAGCAGTGCCTGTGGTCTGAGAAAATGCAAGTCGTGAGTCCGCGTACCTAACTCTCAAAAGCACCATTTCAGGTAGACTCTGCCGCAAAACATCAGCCTAAGCAGGGGTCCTCAAACTTTTTAAACAGGGGGCCAGTTCACTGTCCCTCAGACCGTTGGGAGGGCAGGACTATAGTTTAAAAAAAAACTGTGAACAAATTCCTATGCACACAGCGGCGGCAAAAACACCCAGCGGGCCGGATAAATGTTTTCGGCGGGCCGCATGTGGCCCACGGGCGTAGTTTGAGGATCCCTGGCTAAACCATGGTGGCCCCAGACAGCAGTGGCCCACCCCCTCTCACGATTCTACGGGTTGTCTGGGGAGCTCTGTTGGTCCAGAGCATTCAGCCGGAGGGCCAGTGGGGCTGGAAGGTCAGGTGAGCTGCTCATGTCTCAGAGTTGGTGCTGGCTATTGGCTGGGCTTCTTAATTTCTTCTCAGTTTGACTTCACACCCTACATAGGCTAGACTGGGCTTCTTCCCAGCATAGTGGGTTGTCTCAGGACGCTAAGACTGTTACAGTCAGAGCTATAGTACCCTCGAGATCTAGGCCTGCACCTTGTGGTGTCACCTTCACCATATTCTGTCCATCAAAGCCAGTCTCAGGGCAGCCCAGAGGCAAGGATGGAGAAACAGGCTCCACCATTTGATGGGAGGAGTGGCAGGGCCCCATTGCAAAAGGGGAGTGAACTCAGGGAGGCCTGATCCATTGGGCCATCATAACCATCTACCTTAGATCTTTTCACTCAAGGCAAAGATTCACCTTTGTCCGGGAAAACAGCCCCTTCTCTTGCTAACTTCAGGTCAGGTCAGACCCGCCCTCAACATGACAATCCAGCAACTTTGCAAGCCTCTTGGTGGCTAAAGATGAGACATGCTCCTCTTTCCTCCCGACAGACATCGGCATGTGCCATTTCCTCTCTGAAAGCCATTTCCATTAAAGCCACCCTGCCCCACCCATATCCAACTTTTCTAAGTAATTCTGCTCATCGTTCACATCTAACCTGACCAGCTCTTTCTCCTCGGAGCCTTCTTAGGCCCCCCACCCCACCCCAACACCGCCTCCGCCACCCCAACACCGCCACCACCACCCCAACACCGCCACCGCCACCCCAACACCGCCACCGCCACCCCAACACCCCCACCGCCACCCCAACACCGCCTCCGCCACCCCAACACCGCCACCGTCACCCCAACACCGCCACCGCCACCCCAACACCGCCACCGCCACCCCAACACCGCCTCCGCCACCCCAACACCACCACCACCACCCCAACACCGCCGCCACCACCACCCCAACACCGCCACCACCACCCCAACACCGCCACCACCACCCCAACACCGCCGCCACCACCACCCCAACACCGCCACCACCACCCCAACACCGCCACCGCCGCCACCACCACCACCAGAGTAAGTGCCTCTCCAGCACGCTCCAAGGCACACTTCGCAGGCACCTTCCCCATCGCCGTATCCCGCGCAGCGCTGAAAGGACCCCTTTGCTCGGTTCCCACGAGACTTCCAGCTCCACAGAATGGAGTGGAGGGGGCGGCGTCTCTCTTGTTCACGGCCGTCTTCTCAGCCATGCACGGCTCCCGTGGTGCCCGATAAACACCGTGTCTGTTGTGAACCCGAGCGTGGATGAAGTCAGCCTTTGAACTCAGGCCATTTGACTCCGCCTTCCTTGCGTTTCCTCCCACAGGTTCCCATGCCATCCGAGACCATTCTTCTTCCTAAATCTATAAATTGCTGGCAGAGGGTCAGGTGGGCTGCACAAGTAACCCTAAGGGGGGGATACCGGAGAAGAAATTTAGAATTGGGGGGCCAGATTATAGGAATTTCTTTAGGTTCCTTGTGTCTGAAAGCCATTTAAGTGCACTCTTGGGTCTAGGCGTGCGTGTTCACAGGACAAATCTGTATTGTGTCACAAGGGGGGGAAGGCAGGGCTCAGCTGGGGCGGTCCCGTCTGTGGGCACCTGCCACATGCAGCTGGGGCAACGGAAGGCACATCTGGAGATGCTGCAGAAGCAGTTTGCCATTCTAGAAATGGGATGGCAACAAAATGGAAAAGGTTGACGTTAATGCCGCGAGATTAAAAATAGTCTAGGGTTACTTTGAAAGAATGTGCCCTAGGTTTTCGACACACTATTTGAGACCAAAAGTGAATTTGACGGATCCCGACAGCCCTCGCCTACGACTCAGAAAAAGGCAAAAACCACTTTGGTTTTTAAAACACCTATAGCGACTCTGAGTTCTAGGCAGAATGACAAAATCCTGAATGTAGGAACCCAACAACTTCCTTCTGCGTTTACCAGTGTCACCGGTATCCCCTAAGTCAGTGGTGTCCACTCTAGGACGCAGCCGAATGATCGAAGGGCTTGTGAGGACACAGGTCGCTGGGCCCCTGCTCAGACTTTGGACTCACTGGTCTGGGTGAAGCACAGATTTTACTTTGTAAAAAGTTCCTGGAACCACAGACAGGAATGAAGTACCAAAACCTGCTCTAACTTGGATGGATCTCCCAAAAAAAGAAGCCAGACACTAAAAGGCCACACGTTGCGTGATTCCATGCATATGTGATGTCCGTCCGGAAGAGGCAAACACGTGACCTTATTTGGCCTGGGACCTAACATCGTAAGATTTGAGTCATGTGAATGGCATGTAACGTGGTCGAAGAACATGCAGTGTGAGAAGACACACTTTGCTTACCTGAAACTCATGTTGGAAGTCAGTTCGCACTTGCAGGAATAATATCTTTTGAAAATGATTCTTCTTAATAGTGATTAATAACTAACTGTGAAGAAAGAAGACCTTACAAGAAGACTTTTTAAAGGTTAGTACAAAACACACCAATAATGACTCCCAGGCAATTTGGAATGTGCATTAAAAGCCTTAAAACGGTTCATAACATTTAACCCAGGATTTAAACTCAGGAAATGAAATGTGAAATGAGCGCAAGGTCTGCCACTGCAGCGATGCTAAGCTATTAGCAAAGAGGAGGGAATGAACTCCGTGTCCAGGAAAAGGCAAGCAGTTGCAGGTCAGTAAAAGGAATAGTATAGACCAGGGGTGGGCAAACTTTTTGACTCGAGGGCCACAATGGGTTCTTAAACTGGACCGGAGGGCCAGAACAAAAGCATGGATGGAGTGTTTGTGTGAACTAATATAAATTCAAAGTAAACATCATTACATAAAAGGGTACGGTCTTTTTTTTTTTTTTTTTTTAGTTTTATTCATTTCAAACGGGCAGGATCCGGCCCGCGGGCCATAGTTTGCCCACGGCTGGTATAGACCCCTTTGAAAAATATTGCAGGAGAATATCTGAGAAAAATCGTCTGTCAAATAGGATGCTTTCTGTTGCAAGTAACAGAAGGTATTGACAGAATAAACAACCAAGTCTTTATCTTACCTGGCAAGACCATCTAGGGATGGCTGTGAGGTGGGTTAATTCAGAAGCTTAACAATGGAGCAGCAGTCCTGGCTCCCACAGTCTTTTATTGGCTGATCCTCTCAGGCTCCCTCCCTCCTCAGTTTTGCAAAATGGCAGTCATTGTTTCAGACACATCCAGGCATGAAAAGGGGAAGTTTCATTTTGCAGGTCAGCTTTGCTTGTTTGTTTGTTTAGAGCAAAGATACTTTTTCCCCAGAAGCTTCCTTCAAACTTCTCTCATGTTTCTTTGGCCAAAATAATGCCACATGCTTATTCCTAAGCCAATCACTGGCAAGATGACTGGAATGATCAAGAATGGCCTAGACTGCGCAGTTAGAGTGGCTCAGCTGGCTGAGCATCGTCCTGTGCACCAGAAGGCTGCCGGTTCCATTTCCCGGTCAGGGCACATGCCCAGGTGCAGGCTCTGTCCCCAGTGAGGGTGTGTGCAGGAGGCAGCCCATCGATATTACGCTCGCACATTGATGTTTTTCTCTCTCCCTCTCCTTTCCTCTTGCTCTAAAAATCAATAAAAATATTTTTTTAAAAGAAAGGAATGTAGGTTTGTATCATATGATCTCACTCATGTGTGGAATCTAATGAACAAAATATACTGATGAACAAAATAAACCCAGAGACATAGGACCATGATCAGAATGATGAAATTCAGAGGGAAGATGGGGTTGGGGGCAGGGGTTGGAGGGGGATAGATTAACTGGGGAACTTTTATGCATAATCCATGGACACAGACAATAGTGTGGCGAAGGCATGGGAAGCGCAGATGCGGGGAAGAGGGGGTCAATGGGGGAAAACAAAAATAAATATCTGTAATACCTTAGACAATAAAGATAAATTTTAAAATATATATGTTTTTTTAAAAAAGTCATGGCCTGGACCAATTAATTTTCATTCCCTCAGGCTG
This sequence comes from Myotis myotis, assembly GCF_014108235.1. NCBI lineage: Eukaryota > Metazoa > Chordata > Mammalia > Chiroptera > Vespertilionidae > Myotis > Myotis myotis. The sequence goes on along the minus strand of NW_023416316.1, from coordinate 42,897,978 downwards.
GAGAAGGTCCCAGCCTTCCCCAGGCACATGGCTGTCCTATATCTGAACAAGACCAGGGTCGGGTGGCAAAGCAGAAAGAAGAAACATGTCTGTTAGCTGGGCTGAAGTCAGGTAACACAAACAGTGAATATAATATAATTCAATTTTTAGGAGTTAAAGTGAATATAAATAAGCTCAGAAAAAAAAATGAATGAAAGGCTATACCTTTTCAAATGTAATCTCCAGTTGGCGTGATTAGAATCTTTCTTATTTATGACCACAGCCAGAAATATTTGGTGACTAGTACTAGGTACCAACCAAATGATAGAGCCAGAATCCAAATCTTTCTTATTCCAGAACTCATGTTTGTCATCTACTTGAAACTTCCTCTGTTGTCACTGATAGCCTAGTAGTATTCACTGGTTTGTCCATTCATCCTTTTGCCCATCCATCCATCCATCCATCCATCCATCCATCCATCCATCCAACAAGCATTTACTGAACCTCAGATGTGTGGGAATCCTATTGGTCTAGCATAGAGATGTCCAATAAGTATTTGTTGAACTACCAGGCACTAACAGGTACGCTAGCATGACACAGAGGTCCTGAAGGAATGAGACACAGGATAGTCCACTTTTGATTGGGAGTAGAAGGTAAAGTCTAGAAAAGAGTAGAGTGGTTTGGACCTGAGTATAACTCTAGATGACTGCTGGCGCCATGCCTAGCACTGTCAGTGCGGAAAAGGGGAAAAGTCCTGAAGTGGAGAAGGTGGGCTTCGAAGAGAAAGACAAGGGGTTGCCAAGATACACAGCAGCCTGAGTAGGAACATGGAGTTAGACCTCTGATAGACCTACATTCCAGGCCTGACTTTGTGATGTTAGTCAAGTCGCTGAAATGCTTGGGGCCTGTTTTATCATTTGCAAAATGGGAACAGTAACAATGTCTAAGCTTATTATGTGAATTAAATATAATTATATTTACTTATAATGCATCTCAAACTCTTCGAATGGTATCTGGAACATAGTAAATGCTCAATCATTTTTTTAATGTTATAATTAGTCATATTTTATTATAATTTTGCCTGATCCTCCATATTCCTGAGAATTTTCTAATACTTATGAGTAATGTGCCACACAGAGTTTGAGGTCTCTTAAATAAACCAAGGGTTCTGGCCTAAGGAGAGGCTATCTAAAATGCACTTTGACTTTCTAGAGAAAACAATAAGCTAAGCTTTCATATTTCCCTTTCCACTCAGTGATGGCAAAGGGTTTCACAGCACGTTGTCCTGAAACCATGGGCACGACTTAAAAATAAAAGCATCCGGCTGTCCTGGGCATCGGGATGCATGTGGTGGTCAGGACACATAAATAAATATATCTAATATGTTCCCCAATATCTTTTCTTTCAAGATAAAATTAATGTGGAACCCACCGCTCCTCAAGCCTGTTGCGGGTCATGGTGCGCCCTCTGGTGGCCCATATTTTTTAATGGCTTCACCTGCCTGATGAACAAACTTGAACTATTTCCTGGTGAGTACTTGTCTCTTCATCTAAAGAGGAGGGTCCACAGTTTGGGGGGCAGTATTCTACAGAGTCCTGGAAATGGCCAGGCCAGAGCTGCTTCCATGATTTCCTAGGAGAAGTGTGCATATGTGTGTGCATATTGAGGATATGTGTGTGCATATTGAGGATATGTGTGTGCATATTGAGGATGTGTGTGTGCATATGTTTTTTCAAAGTCCCATTTCATGTATATGTCACCTTGAGTCTGTCTTGATCTGTCTGGCCAGACATGAGGCCAGTAGGTAAGTAAGAGGTGGATGGAAAATATCACTGGTGAAGTGAGCCAGCTCTGTGGGAGCCTTGCATACCATGTTAGGGAGTTGAGACTTGTCCCTTTAACCAGGTGATCCTTGGCAATGAGGAGCTACCAGAGGGTTTAATGGGAGGGAAGGAAAGGGGACATATCAGATTTATACTGAAGAAAGGCCACTCTGACCAAAGCGAGAAGAATGGATTGCAGTACACGAAACCCTGGAGGCAGGAGGACAGCCAGGAGGTGATAGCAGAAGAGCAGGTGAGAGGTGATGGTGGCCTGGGCCAGGTGATAGGGCGGCTGGCGAGAAGAGGATGAACAGTTGGAGGTGTTGGAAAGCATCATCACACAGGGCGTGGTTGTGGATTAGATGTGGAACGTAAGGAACTGTCAGGAGTGGAGAAGTCTGCCCAGATTTTTGGCTTGGGCCGCTGGGTAGATCGTGGTGGCATTCATTGACAATGGAATTCTGGAGGAGGCACCGGTTTGAGGGACTCAACCCCGCAAAGAAGTTCAGTTAGGACATGGTCATTTAGAGGGGCCTTTGGGTTGATGCTCAACCACTGAGCCACATCAGCAAGGCCAGAGTTTATTTGTGCATTATTATTTATTAATTATTGTATTATTTTCCACATGAACAACTGGAAACTCACTATTGCCCTGCCCTGTAAATAGTCTGGGAGTCACATTAAGATGCAAATTCAGATTCAGCAGGTCTGGGCGGGGCCTGAGATTCTGCATGTCTCCTGAGCTTCCGTGTGATACCAATGCCACTGAACTTGGACCACAAGGCTGTAAAGCAAGCCTGTCAAACTCAAAGGCTAACATGGGCCAAATAAACGAGTCATGCGACCCGTGGCTGCTAGTTTGACATGCTTGTGGTAAAGAATTATTAAAAAAAAAAAAAAATAGCCCGGTCAGTGTGGCTCAGTGGTTGCGCATTGACCTATGAACCAGAAAGTCATGGTTCAATTCCTGGTCAGGGCACATGTCCGGGTTGCTGGCTTGGTCCCCAGTGTGGGGTGTGTAGGAGGCAGCTGATCAGTGATTCTCTGTCATCATTGATGTTTCTATCTCCCTCTCCCTTTCCCTTCCTCTCTGAAATCAATAACAAATATATTTTAAAAAATAGTTTGTGGTATCAACAGCCAAAAGAAAAGAAAAAAAATAGAGGGGCCTGTGGACTTGCCAAATGGAGATGCCAGTTCATCTGCGGATCTGACTCTCAATCCAGGCTCTTTTTATTGAACCATAGCTGTCTCATCCTCCAGCCATAGCTCAAACTCTGGAATGGTGGGGAGCAAGTGCTGTTCGGCACCTTTAGTCATATTAGCCCAAATGGTTTGCCTGGAGTATCCCTTTTGGTGTTGAGGGAAGAGTAATTAAGAGGGGTACAGGTAGGAAACCTCAATATTGTAAGATTCCCCTTTCCCAAAGCATCTACCCACTATAGCAATATTATACTGGATTCAAGCAAGGGGCATCAATGGACACTATAACCAGCTTGTTGGTAAGTAAGCTGTCTACACACTAAAAATATCTCTCCACAGATTATTTATTGCAACTAAGGGAAAAGCTACCTTTAGAGTGAAGAAATATGGGTGACACCACCAATGTCTACTCACAGAGTATTAATTATTAAAAGAAAGATTCCCCAAAAGTGGTGAAATGACCTGGAAACGACTTTAACCCCATGGTCAAAGTTAACATCACCAATAAGGGGACGAACTGACAGCAGGTGCCTCCTCGTGTGATGTCCTGAGGACACAGCAGCTGCATGATTTGAACCTCATCCAAAGGAAACGCCAGACAAACCCAAATCAAAGAACATGCTAGACATCCAAGGGCCTGTGCGAGCCTAGAATATCAATATCAGAAAAGGCAAAGGCTGAGGAACTATTCTGAGATAAGATACGAAGGAAGCATGACAGCTAAGTGGAAATTTGCAATTCTAGATTGAGGAAAAGTGTTTTAAAGGACAATATGGGAAAGACTGGCAAAATTTGAATATGACTATATTCAGTAATATATGATATGGATGTTAAATGTCCTAAATTTGATCGTAATTCTTGCCCTTGTTCTTAGGAGATGTTTGCCCATATGTTGAGGTGGGAGGGCTCCTGATGTCCACCGCTTACCTCAGATGTTTCCTGTCTTAGTCCACGGGCTACAAAGCACCATAGGCTGGGTGACTCCTGAGGAACCGAAATTTACTTCCCACAGTTGTGGAGGCTGGAAGTCAGGATCACGGGGCCAGGTCGCAGACTTCTCCTTGGATCCTCACCTGGGCAAGGGCCCAGGGGCTCTGTGGGCCTCTTTACAAGGACACTCACTACTCCTCATCCTGAGAGCTCCGCCTTTATGGCCTGATCACACCCAAGGGCCACACCTCCTAACACCGTCACCTTGCAGGGGAGAATTTCCACATGAATCTGAGGAGGGGGAGGAACATTCAGCCTATAGCAGTTCCTGCCAATGAAATGAATATATATACAGGGCGTCCCCCAAAAACGTGTGCACACTATCATGGCTGATAGCTGTTATATGAAAATGAAGTGTATTTTACTAAACACTGCCTTTATAGTTATTCAAAGTGTGGGTATACATTTTGGGGAATATATATATTTGGAGAGAGAGAAAAGCAATTATGTTAATTAGTGAATGTCGTTAGGATATATAGATGTTCAATGTACTCTTTTTGCCATGTTTCTGGGAGTTATCTCTTTTTTTTTCAAGATAAAAAAGAACTACATCTATCTAACATATATACAAGTAGAGGGGATCCTGAACACTATAAAATCCAACCAGTGTGTCTTTCATAAGGTCAAATATAACAATGTTATCTGTCATAGCTACTAAATTCCATCTTGATGAAATGTCAAAACAGGGAACAGGTGAGGGAGTCATTTCCTGCCCTGCCAGGCTCTTCAGAAGGCACAGTATTTGCTGTCAGCATGGAACCTGCAGTGTTTAGAGAAGAATTTGTTTTGTTTTACATGGAGGCACCTACACTGCAAGCTCCCCAGGTCCAGAGAGCAGCTGGGACCGGCACTGCCCCTGCAGGCATTCCTGTCCGCCGCCAGGGGAGGCCCAGAGTGGCTCCGGAACCAGCCTGGCTGCACGTGCACTGCTGCTCCTGCTGGGGGTGGGGGTGGGGGTAGGGGTGGAGAGGGGGGCCATTTGGATGCTCCCGTTCCCAGGGCTCCTCTTGGGTCTCACTCCCTGCCCAGGGCATGCACAGGAAGTCAGGGAATCAGAGCGTTGAAGTGGATCTTGGAAGACACCCTGTCCAACTCTCCCACCTTCCATCTGTGGCTTGAATCTCCTCTCAAATGTCCCAGCCACGTGGTCCACCAACCTCTGCCTCAGGGTGGCTGGTGCCTAAAACTCCTAGACAGCCCCTCCGTTTGGGAACAGCTTAACCATCTGAACATCCTTTCTCTTAAGAACAAGTGTCATAGCCCTGGCCCGTTTGGCTCAGTGGATACAGCGTTGGCCCTCGGACTGAAAGGTCCCCAGTTTGATTCTGGTCAAGGGCATGCACCTGGGTTGCAGGCTCAATCCCTGGCCCAGGTTGGGGTGTGTGCCCTGGTTTTGTTTGTCTGTTTGTTTTTACAGAGAGCATGTGCAATTTTCTCATTAAAACATTTCTCTCAATAATTAAAAAAGAGAGAGAGAAATCACTTAAAGTGAGCCAAGGCAGTGGTTCTCAACCTGTGGGTCGTGACCCCTTTGGCGGTCGAACAACCCTTTCACAGGGGTCACCTAAGACCATCCTGCATATCAGATATTTACATTACGATTCATAACAGTAGCAACATTACAGTTATGAAGTAGCAACGAAAATAATTTTATGGTTGGGTCACAACATGAGGAATTGTATTTAAAAGGCCAGAGGGTTGAGAACCACTGAGCCAAGGTATCGTTACCTGAAGTTTGCATTTTGCACTGCACTCTGGCCACTCGAAACAAACCTCTTCCTTCTTGCACATGGCAGCAGGTCCGCTCTCTGTCGCCGCCCCGGGGGGTCCCTGTTTCTCCTCTCCACGCTCTCCGTGTCCCCACTTCCTTCAGCTGTCACTCTGCTGACAGGGTTTCCAGGCTCCGTCACATCCTGTCACTCTCCACTGAACCAGAGACGATCAGAAGGACTCAGAGAGAAACCCATTGGGAAGTTCAGATGGCAGTGGGGCATCTGTTGAAAATTGGCAAGTCCGTGGTCCCAGGGTGTGAGCACTGACCTGGCCTGCCTTTGTGGGGTCCCAGGTGCTCTATTAAGCGCCTGCATCAGTGACGGGCAAGAGCAGGTCTGCAGGGCCCCGTGCCGTTCTTATCAGAATACCGCCATGCGCTCTCACAGCCCTTATAAACCTGGCTGACAGCAGTGCCAACCCGGGACATGAACAGCAGGGTGTTGCCTGATGTCCTAGTCAGGCTTATCCAGAATGAACCATATCATAGCTTGCAGATGCTGGTCCCTGTGCCCATTTATCATTAGAGGGATCATGCCTTCTGCTTGTATCTGTTGAATCTTTGTTTAATGCCAGGTTGTCCGGGCATGATTATTAACTCCCCCTTTTACGCTTAAAAGGACTGCAACTTAGATGATGAGCTATATGGTCAACCCACTTATCATATACCCAATCATAATAAAATTTTAAGGTTAGAATTGATGCATGCAATATGGATGAGTTTAAAATTACCTTTGGATTCAAATGAACTCTGTTTTTATAAAAATCCCTTATTGCATATGCTCAATTAATATTTGACAAAGGAGGCAAGAACATACAATGGAGCCAAGATAGTCTCTTCAATAAATGGTGTTGGGAAAATTGGACAGATATATGCAAGAAAATGAAACTAGACCACCAACTTACACCATACACAAAAATAAACTCAAAATGGATAAAGGACTTAAATGTACGACAGGAAACCATAAAAATTCTAGAAGAATCCAAAGGCAACAAAATCTCAGACATATGCCGAAGCAATTTCTTCACTGATACAGCTCCTAGGGCACTTGAAACGAAAGAGAAAATGAACAAATGGGACTACATCAAAATAAAAAGCTTCTGCACAGCAAAAGAAACCATCAACAAAACAACGAGAAAACCCACTGTGTGGGAAAACATATTTGCCAATGTCATATCTGATAAGGGCCTAATCTCCAAAATTTATAGGGAACTCATACAACTTAACAAAAGGAAGATAAACAATCCAATCAAAAAATGGGCAAAGGACCTAAATAGACACCTTTCAAAAGAGGACATTCAGAAAGCCAAGAGACATATGAAAACATGCTCAAAGTCACTAATCATCCGAGAGATGCAAATCAAAACAACAATGAGGTACCATCTCACACCTGTCAGACTGGCTATCATCAACAAATCAACAAACGACAAGTGCTGGAGAGGATGTGGAGAAAAAGGAACACTTGTGCACTGCTGGTGGGAATGCAGACTGGTGCAGCCACTATGGAAGACAGTATGGAGTTTCCTTAAAAAACTGAAAATGGAACTCCCATTTGACCCTGTGATCCCACTTCTAGGAATATATCCCAAGAAACCAGAAACACCAATCAGAAAGGATATATGCACCCCTATGTTCATAGCAGCACAATTCACCATAGCTAAGATCTGGAAACAGCCTAAGTGCCCATCAGTAGATGAATGGATTAGAAAACTGTGGTACATCTACACGATGGAATACTATGCTGCTCTAAAAAGGAAGGAACTCTTACCATTTGCAACGTCATGGATGGAACTGGAGAGCATTATGCTAAGTGAAATAAGCCAGTCAATGAAGGAAAAATACCACATGATCTCACTCATTCATGGATAATAGAGACCATTATAAACTTTTGAACAATAATAGATACAGAGGCAGAGCTGCCTCAAACAGATTGTCAAACTGCAGCGGGAAGGCCGGGGAGGGTTGCGGGGCAGGAGGTAGGGGGGTAAGAGATCAACTAAAGGACTTGTATGCATGCATATAAGCATAACCAGTGGACATAAGACATTGGGGGATAGGGGAGGCTAGGGGACTGTCTAGGGCGGGGGGATAAAATGGACACATATGTAATACCCTTTGTAATACTTTAAGCAATAAAAATTAAAAAAAAAAAAATCCCTTATTGCAAAAATACTTGAATATTGAATGTTTATATTCTGGTTAGTGGCTGGTTAATAGTTGCTTAAAACTTTCCTTAAAGTATCAGCAAAATAAATAGTAGCCATGAAAAAAATTTTTTTAAAGGAGAGACATCAAGTTTGGTATTCAAACTTTTGAACTGAATCATCTATCTATCTATCTATCTATCTATCTTCTATTTATTTAGTCCCTTCACCATTTTTTACGTTCCTATCCCCCTATCTATTTCCCCTTCAGTAACCTTCGGCTTATTCTCTATTTGTATGTACATGTTTCTAGTTTGTTTTGTTTATTCATTTGTGGATTTTTTTAGGATCCACATATAAGTGAAATCATATGGTATTTGTCATTTTCTGTCTGACATTTCAATTAGCATAATGCCCTCTAGGTCAATCCATGTTGTCACAAATGAAAGATTTTATTCTTTTTTTATTGCTGAATAATATTTCTTTATATATATCACATCTTCTTTATCCATTTATCTATTGATGGACATCTAGGTTGGTTCCATATCTTGGCTATTACTAATAGTGCTGCAGTGAACATAGGGGTACATATATTTTTTTCAAATGTGTTTTTTAATTGAACTTATTGGGGTGACATTGGTTCCCAAAACCACACAGGTTTCAAGTGTACCTGTTCAACTAAACCTCATGTTCACACTGCATCCTGCACCCATTGCCCCAGGCAAGTTCTCTTTCTGTCCCATTTCTCCCAACACTTTGCTACCTCCACCTACCCTCCCATCCCCTTTCCCTCTGTGTCTGTCTGTCATGTATGTCTGTGTTTTGGCTCTGCCCATTTTTTTAATTGGCCTGTGTTTATTGGTGTTTGTATGCCTTGCCTGTCCTTATATAGTTTGGATATTAACCCCTTATTGGATGTATTACTGGTGAATATCTTCTCCATTTTAATAGGTTGTTTTTTATTCATAGTTTCCTTCATTGGGCAAAATAAACAAAAGGAAAAAATAAACAAATGGGACTTTTTAGTCTGATATAGTCCCATTTGTTTATTTTTTCCTTTTGTTTATTTTGCCCAAGGATCATATCCAAAAATATACTGCTAAGAATGATATAGAAGAGTTTACTGCCTATGTTTTCTTCTAGGAGTTGTATTATTTCAGGTCTGACACTTAAGTTTTTAATTAATTTTGAGTTTATTTTTGTATGTGGTGCAAGATAGTGGTCCAGTTTTATTTTTTTACATGTATCTGTCCAGTCTTCCCAGCACCCCTTATTGAAGAGACTGTCTTTACCCCATTGTATATCCTTAAGTCCTTTGTCATAGCTTGATTGACCATATAAGCCAGGATTTACTTCTGGGCTCTCTACTGTATTTCATATATATATATATATACTGTTTCGATGACTGTAGATTTGTAGTACAGTTTGATATCAAGAAGCATGATACATCCTACTTTGTTCTTTCCTCAAAAATGTGTTTGCTGTTCAGGAGCTTTTGTGGTTCCATATAAATTTAGGATTAGTTTTTCTAATTCTAAGAAGAATTCCATTGGTATTATAATAGGGATTGCATTGAATCTGTATATTACTTTATGTAGTAAAGACATTTTAACAATACCAATTCTTCCAATCCTTCCATTGGTATATCCTTCCATTTTTTGTATCTTATTCAATTTCTTTTTAAAAAAATATATTTTATTGATTTTTTTTTACAGAGAGGAAGGGAGAGGGATAGAGAGTTAGAAACATCGATAAGAGAGAAACATCGACCAGCTGCCTCCTGCACACTCCCCACTGGGGATGTGCCCGCAACCAAGGTACATGCCCTTGACCGGAATCAAACCTGGGACCCTTGAGTCCGCAGGCCGATGCTCTATCCACTGAGCCAAACCGGTTAGGGCATCTTATTCAATTTCTTTCTTCATTGTCTTGTCGTTTTCAGAGTACAGGTCTTTCATCTTTTTAGTTAAATGTATTCCTAGATAATTTATGGAGACATTTTTTTTAACATTAGAAAAGGAATTTATCTCTATCTTCAGATAAATCCAAAGCATTTGTGAACATTTCAGATCCGCAGTAGCCACATTTCAGGGGAAGAGAGCTGCTAGCATGGTTTTTCCTCTCTGAAGCTAACATGACTGTCTGTGAAATGGTGGCCCCTGAAATTCATACTGGGGGACCAAGAACTAGATTCCTTGAGACAACTGATTTCAGCTGTGCCCTAAGGGTAACGGGGTAGCCATGTTACATTTTATCTTTCCCATTTCACTTTGCAATAGGATGAAACTCCATCCCCACCTGTCCCACCCGGGACATGCATTCCCCCAGGAAGAGGAGAATTAACAATGGCATAGCCGAGAGGTGCACACTACACCAGCACATGCCAAACAGGAGAGCCCAGGACAAAGTGGCCACTTAGTTGAGCAGGTTCCTTAACCACCCTGTGCCTCAGTTTCCCCCTCTTTAAATGAAACTGGTAGTGGTTCCTCCCTCACACGGCTCACAGGAGGTCTAAATGAGTTATGATTCTAAAACAGTGCCGGGCAGGCAACAGGCGCTGCCTACGCATTTGGTAAACAAAAGGTAAATGCGGTAACTTGACCTTGATTCCATGCTTTCAGACTGGAATGGTGGGGGGAAGGCTGTAAACAAGAGGTGGGTGAGTGGATCCGCTTGGCAGGGTTCAGCATTCAACTGGGCTCTGTTTAGGAAACATCACCAAAGAATGGAGTTCTGGCAGCTGAAGCACCCCACCCATTGCAAACACGGGGGAAATGGTCCTTTCATTGATGCGTGCTCCGGACACCGGCCTGCCTGCCATTTCCTCCTTGTCAATAAAGGCTGAAACAGTGCAACCTCGTTAGTGCCGGGAGGACACAAGCAAATTCAATGGTTGCTACACCGAATCCTGTGCAAAGGCGCAGTGACTAAGGGGGAGCACTGCCATTCCTCGTTACTGCCATTCCTTCCTCTCATGCGGCCCCAGTGAATGTATTTGGGGCACACAGAGCCCACTTTCCTATCATTTCCTCCGAGAATGTATCATCGATGTCGGTGCACGAGGCAGACTGCCTGCTTCAAGGAGCCGGAGTTCTCATTATGCTGCACACAACAGAATATACATTCTTTCCTCACTAGGCTGGCGTCCCCGCCCCCAGCCCTCCCCTAACCACCAGGCAGCACAAGCCAGGCATTGCCAAAACCCTCCTCTTCAAACCCGCCTTCCCCCGGGTCAGCAGTTATTTCACCCCCTTTCTTATCACACCTCCCTTTCCTGTATTTGCTAATATTACAGATTTTCCTACAGTTTTATGGCTGCTCTTGGAGGTTCCAAGGATATTTGAGTCTGTTTCATTAATTCAGTTTTCAGAGTGAAGGGTCAATCTTGTCTCCCTGTTTTTAGGTCCTGAGGGGACATCTCCCTGCCCCCCCTCCCCCCCGTGCGCGCGCACACATACACACACACACACACACACTATTTACATTAAGGAAAAGTAAATCAAGAAGAAAAAACTGCTTTTTCCCTGAATTTAGAACCAGACTCTAAATTCCAGGCCCAGACTGACATGCCCGCAGGGAAATGAGGACAATCCTTCCATAAAGTGTTTCCTCTTTGATTTCTTTCAGATGCTTCAAAACAGTCACATTGTAGGTCTTTCTTTGGCCAAAGTCTGGGCCAGGTAGTGTATGTTCTCTGGGCCCGAGAGTGGGGTGGTCTAGGGTGAACAAATAACATTAGAAATCTAGTCTAACTAAGGTTGCCAGATTTACCGAATGATATTTGAATTTCAGATGAAAAACAAATACATTCTTGGTGTGTCTGTCCCATTCAAATTGGCAAAATTCGCAATATATGGGACATACTTACATCAGCAAGCTATTTCTTACTTACCTATAAGTCAAATTAACTGAATGTCCTATATTTGTTTGGCTACCCTAATTCCAACCGGTGATGGGAACTGAAGGGTGACCTCCTCTCTGTATATCAGTGGCCATGTATCAGTGGCCCCCATGAGCATATACAGAGATCTCTGTCCCTCCCCCTCCCCCTCCCTCTCCCCCTTTTCCTTTCCTGTTAGTCTCTGGGCATTGTAATGGGTGAGGAGGACATTTTCTGCAGGACTGATTTCTGATATGTAAAGCCTGAGTCCCGAGCGCTCCCCAGGGAGGGAGGAGCATCTGTTAGATCCCTGTGGTCTCTCACTGTCACCTCAGCATCTGCTGGTGGGGACCAGAGAGGAGGAAGGTGAAGAAAACCTTTCTCTCACATGTGCTTATGGATCAGGTTTGAGGGTTTATGGCTAAAATATAGTATATTGGGACAAAGTGAAAGTGTCAACCAGGATATAAGATAATTTATCTGGTAAATTAGAGATATGTATGTATTCATTATTCATAAATGGAAATGACTTTGGAGACAATCTCCTCTCCTCTCATCATTTCACAGAGACTCAAAGCAGTTTCCTTTCTGGAATGAGATGGAGGAGGTGTGTGTGTGTGTGTGTGTGTGTGTATGTACGTATGTGTTGTGGCAGAAGTAGTCATGGGAGGGGAGGGGGAGGAGGAGGAGGAGGAAGAAGAGGGTGGAGCTAAAAGTACCTGAAGTCCAAATACCTTTTCACCATTCCCATCGTGCCACCAGTTTCTGTGTTTCTATAACTTTATTTCTATAACCTACAAAATCATAATATATGTTTTATGGAAGAAAACTCTCTTCCATAAACCCAACACACAGATATTACTGCTGTTACCATTTTGGTATCTGAAGGAAGCAGATTGGTACGGGTGGCCCAGCATTCACTCTGTCTTCTTCAGGGGCCACACCCACATTTTGCTCTGAGGAGAACCCCTCAACCAGGGAACATCCTTTCTAGCGGGACTGCCAGCCAGACGTCAGGTTCTCCACTGACACAGTAAGAGTATTGGACAACACAAGGGGAGACGCCGGTGCCCAGCCAGGGAGCCTCAGGGACTGAGCACTCTGGCGTTCCTCCCTCCTGAGAGGAGGTCACCCTTCAGTTCCCATCACCGGACACCTGGAGCGTCCGTGGGTTCTAGCTCTTTGAGAACTAATTCTCCAGCCTCTCCTTCAATTCTGTTGTGGAAAATTTATTGCACTGATGGTCCCAGCTGGTGACCTTCATCTCAATGTCCTTCATAATAAGCGGAGTCCTGTGAAGAGGTGGAGTCCAGTCCCACAGCCGTTGGATCTGGATTGCCCGCGACTTGCCTAGGCCAGTGGACTGCAGGGGAGTGAGGGAGTACCAGCTTAGAGCCGAGGCTCCCGGAGGCTCCCTGTGCTCCACACTCTCCGGGAGCCCTGACTCGACTCAAAGAACAGACCGGACCAGACTGCTGGGGGATGGGGAACCTTGTGGAGGACAGCCCAGGGGCCACAGCCCAGGGGCCTCAGCCACGCACAGAAGCAGAGTCACCGGTGGACTCACAGCTGCCCTCAGCACATGCGGAAGACCATCCTGCATTACGGAGCCAAATAAATTGATGTTTTAAGCCACTAAATTCGGGGTGGTTTGTTATGCAACAATAGCTAAGTCATATTTTGGTGAAATTCCACATCCTTCCAATAAATTCCATTACGTGCGAGCCAGAGTGAATTTCTGTGGCTGGAGAAAAAGAGAACCTAATGGACACTTTCCATGCTTTTACCAGAATGTGATTATGATCAAACCCCACATCTTCCTTTGTAATCTACCTTATTTCACTTAGCAACTGAGCTGGAGCATCTTCCCCGAACAATAAACGGCATCATAATGAAGGAGAATCTCCCAAGTGCCCCAGCTGACACGGTGGCCATTGGCCAAATTGCCCTTTTAGGTAGGTCTGGCATGGTCTGTTGTTTTCAGCAGGAAGAGCCTTACCCTGTTTCTCAGTAAGAGTGTTGGACAGCACAATGATTTTTCACAGCTTGATGACCACGACAAGGGCACAGTCATGCCTCAGAGGTAAATGAGATCATTGACATTTCCAGTCACTGTTTCCCTCTTTGGCAAAAGAAGGTCGTGATTTCATTCAAAAAATGTTCTATTCTTTTCTAAAGTGTAAGACAGGTGAAGAGAGAAGACAGAAAAAGAGATGGATATTCCCTCTGTGGACTTTATTTCCTGAACAAACACTGAGGGATGACGCTCTCCAGTCCTGTCTTCCTGGCCATCCTATTTCCATCATCTCATTCTTTCCCACCAAATGGTAGCTTAGAGTAGAGATGTTACTTGTTTACAAAGAAGAGCAGGACAAGGGGAGGGTGTAATGCTTGCTTAATAATCCTAGCCTTTATGCTAATGGAAATGTGGCCCCATTTCCCAAGGAAAACGAGTGTTTGTCAAAGTGGCCCCCCTGCAACTTGGCACATGTCCCAGTGGAGGGGCCGTTCTGAGCGCATTGTGTGCGAGGGTCCCTTCCAGCAAGATGCACGACTGGAAATCCGGTCTAATCTGGATTGCTTTTCCTTTGCATCTGATCTTTTTTGCCGATAATAACAATAGCTACCACTTATAACCCCCCTATGGCATTAATCTCACCCCTCACAAAGACTCCATGAGGTAAACATGGCTATTCCCCAAGGCTTCCGAAGGCAAGTAAATGGTGCAATGTAGTAAGTATCAGAGTTGGGATTTCAACCTGATTGTCCGACTCCCAAGTCAGAGTACTTTAACTGAGTGTATACGGCCTCATTCACATGGCATTTTAAATAAAGACATTTTTAAAAACCACATGAAATCACCAATAAGTGGCCTTAAGGAATTTCTTTCCGATCCCAAGAGGGTGTGATGTTGAAATGATACCTGATCTTCCCTGTCTCTTTCCACCCTAAGCAACCTCCCCAGAGTTACAAACACAACCTGTATCTTACAACCTGATTCTGGAGGGACAGAACAAAGCCACCTTTGGAACAAACTCAGAATCTCCGTGACGAACGCCATGCGTTTTCCTTTTCATTCCCATCACAGCAGGGCAGGTCCATTTCAGAGACTCTGACCGGGACCCATTGCTCCCGTCCCCAGTGGCTCTGCATCTTCTCTGACATTTCTCTTCTCTGCGTTCAGCTGTGGATGGAGAGAGAGAGAGAGAGAGAGAGAGAGAGAGAGAGAGACAGGAGCTCTGGGAGAAGGGATTTCATGGGCAAGGCCTGGCAGCAGCGACAGCAGGCTTGCACACGTTCCATTGGCAGAGCTCAGTCACGTGGTCCCTCCCACATGCGGGGGAGGCTGGGGAATGGAGTGTGGATGTGCACCCATTGCAAGAGGAGATGGCATTTCCTGCCACTGCAATTTACTGAGATTTTGTAAAACACTGTCCAGGCCAAAGAAACCCTGGCTTTGGACCAGAGTCAGCTTGTGGGCCACCAGTTTGGAGTGTCTTACCCACACTGTCCCCAAAGTTGACAAAAATTGCCAGCAAGTCACCCAAGGAGTTCTTAACTTACACAGGAAAAGTGTGACACACTCTACCCAATTTTGGGATAACATAAGTGTATGGGAACTGAATCACTTCCTCATTGACTAATTTTATCATTTTAGGGAGAAACTTAGAATTTCATTCCTGAAACTTCTTTCACGAATAGTGGCCCCACCATGATAGCTGCCTTCCCTTCCTGAGTTCTCTGTGAAGCGATGATGTATCTGTAATAATAAAAGCGTAATATGCTAATTAGACCGGACGTCCTTCTTGCCATCCTTCCTTCCGGACAAAGCCGCAGCAGGAGGGGCCGAGGCAGAGGTGACGGTGGGCGGGGGCTGGGGCAAAAGCCCTTGCACGAATTTCGTGCATCAGGCCTCTAGTCTCTAAATAAAAGACCATTTAAATGTAGTCCTATTGCCACTTCATCTTCAATAGCTCTCCCCCTTCTCTCTACACTCGAGCCATGCTGTTTGTTTCCCAAACTTGCCAGACTTTTCCCTACCTCCAGGTCTTTGCAGATGTTGTTCCCTATGCTGGTTATGTGTTCCCTCCCTCGCCTCTTCCCCTTCCCTCTGCCCACTGTTATCCTCACTTATTCCATCTCTGACCGTTTGAAACCCCATCTGTGTATTTCCTGTCTCCTCAGAGACTGCTCACCTCAGCACCTCACACACGGCCCGTGGCACAGTGCCGGGCACATTGCTGAGATTTGTGGAATAAATACATGAATATTGAGAGAATTCCACTGCTTTAAAGAATTCTATGGGAATACCTTTTATAATTAAAATAACATAGCCCCCTCTATTTTGAAAGTTCACTTAAACTTTATTGGGATTTAAGAGAGAATAGTATTTGTATAGTGAATGCTGCCTGAAGCAACAAAATAAAGTCAAAATTCTTTCTTTATCCTAGAAATCCATGAACTTAATCTTTTCTAAAACTAGCCTAGATAAAACGCAATGTGATGGTTTATGTCCACCGGAGTGGAGGGATGAGAACTCTTTGAAAAAGTGAAAGAGGCATTGTTACAATGTAAGGGGTTATTTCCTAAGAGCACGATTGGCCTAAATAATCTGCCAAGTTGCTCAGAGAGAAAAAAGTTAGGAGTTAACCTAGATTCTTCCCTTTTTCTTTACTCCACAAATTCCAATCTGACTGGTATCACTCTGATCTGTACTCCCAAACGTAGGCCCTTCTCCCCGAGACAGTGATCTGCATAGAAGTAAAGGAAGGACGTTACATTAGAAGGTTGGGGAGTGTTTTGCTCTTCATGCCTGTGGTACATTTTGCCTTCATCTGTTCTAAAATGGTCCAAGGGTACAACACAGAGGCGAGGAGTGAGCTAGTTGGACCACTTGATGGCAGGTCCAGCGCTCGCCAACTGTGGTGCCAGGCATGTCACCTGGTTGGGTCTCAGCCCAGATTCCTCACGTGTAAAAGAGAAATATTGGTGCCTCCCTCATAGGATGGTCATTGCCACGAATGACTATTGAGGACAATATGAGGACACATTAACAAAAAGAAGAAAGGAAGAAAGAAGAAAGAAAGAAAGAAAAGAAAGAAAGAAAGAAAGAAAAAAGGAGAAACCTTACCTTGAAACCACTGTAAATTAGTTATGTATTTCAGTACCTTAACCTCCTGGGACTCACCTATGTTTTCTGAAAAATCACATGCAGGGGTGGTGGCTTACAGAACCTCTGTTGTGCGTTAGCGGTGGCATTCTACAGTTCGAGGTAAACAATAAAAAATCTGGGGGTTGCACTTTTGCCCAAGACTGTGTCACCCCAAGCTGCCAAATGCCTAATGCAGCTGTGTGTCTAAGAAGTACGCTTATTCGTTTAGTTAGAAATGTGATTTTTGTTTTTCCGTTTTCGTTTGGGAGGGATTTGTTGCCAGCTGGTGAGATTTAAAAGCATTTTCCGGATAGGAGGCAGATTTGGAAGTCTGGGGCTCTTTTGGAAGCTGAAACTAATTAAAATATTTATGTTAGCACCGTAGCTAAGACACTGCAGGGGAGAGAGTCCAGCGTTCACTTTTATGAAGGTGTAATTATATCCACCAACCTCCCATGTGTCCCGTCAGCATGTGCCCGGGGCCACCCACCTGCTCAGACACCTGCCTGGTATGTGTATGCGGTGGAACAGTATTTAATGCCTGACCTAAGAGCACCTGGGTTCCCCACTCCACCGAAGAACAATGCAGCCTCGCTCCTCCCACCTTTATTACCTGTAGACTCACCTCTGTGTGAAGTACTTTCCTAGTTTCACACTCAATGAGATCTATAAAGATGCAGAAAAGAAAAAAAGAGAAGCTAAAAGATAAAGTAGTTGAGTGTCCATTTGGAGGATGTGATAAAATTGAGAAAGATACAAAATATGTAAGAGTCCTCTGTACTTCCTGAATGCTTACAGAATCCTTGAAGTTTCCTGACAAGACAAAGCTAATGTGCACGCTCAGCGTTTTTGAACGGTGAAAACTAATAATGACTGAACTTTAACGAAAACAAGTGCATCACAGGGTGAGGCTGTGGCAGACCAGGAACTGTGAACACGCACCATGTCCAAGCGCTGCTCGATGCTTCCCTCCCACATTGCTCCTCCCTCCTCTCCATAGGTGTAGTTTTCAAAAAAATATTTTACAAATAAGGAAACTGGGACTCCATGAAGTTCAGGGACGTGGGAAGCAGTTATTAGTGGACTGAGAACATAGACTTGGAGGTCACACGGACTGCCAAGGTTGGAGGCCAGGCTCTGCCAATGACCAGGGGCATGACGCTGGGCAAGTTACTGAATCTTGCGACACTTCCATTTTTCAACTTTGAAAGAGGGGGTGGTAATAGTTAATGAGCTACCTTTCTTGTGAAGATTAAATGACTTAACGCATGAAAAAGGCCTGACACATCATCACCTGTCACGGGAGGCATGATCAATCAAGGTTTGACATCATCGTCCCCAAAGACCACACTCAGCAGGCTGGGGAAGTAAGGGTTTGTGCGCCCGAGCCTCTGACTGGTGTGACTCAGGGGTTGAGCGTCGACCTATGAACCAGGAGGTCACAGTTCCCTTCCCAGTCAGGGCACATGCCCAGGTTGCAGGGCTGCAGGCTCAATCCCCAGTGGGGGATATGCAGGAGGCAGCCAATCAATGATTCTCTCTCATCCTTGATGTTTCTATCTTTTTCTCTCCCTTCCTCTCTGGAATACATACATATCTATACTAATAAACGCCTATGTGGTCGTCACTCCCTCACGCAGTAACAATCCATCACCAGGAGGCTGCGTG
The DNA here is from genome assembly GCF_014108235.1 of Myotis myotis. Lineage (NCBI taxonomy): Eukaryota > Metazoa > Chordata > Mammalia > Chiroptera > Vespertilionidae > Myotis > Myotis myotis. Next base: position 42,879,368 of record NW_023416316.1, on the reverse strand, counting down.
CGCAGCGGGCGTGCTCGGGTGGGTGGAGACTTGATGCTTTGAGCGTAGCATGGAGGTAGGACTCCTCAACTTCGGCCTACCTTTTGGGGGCAATCCATCCAGGAGCCCCGGATATGTGGGCAGGGCCTACCCCTTTGGGGAGATTGATCGCAGGGCTCACGCACTGTGAGAGGGCACAGGCCAGGTTGGGCATTCAGTTTTCGAAAACTAAATTCAGAGAAAATAATTGGAAGTAGAAGAGGATGGACAGGGAGAACAGACCTGCAAAGAACCAGGCCAGTCCTGCTTCTGGAACATAACTATATACAGGAAAATATGTAGGAAAAAGATCTCTTTGATGAGCTAAGAAGTATTTGTTTTTATCAGGAGCGGCTTCTAGAACTCCCATCCTTGATGATGAAGAGAAATTACAATGTACAGATGATATTGTTACAGGTCAGGTCCCATTTTCTTTTCCCCAAGACCTTCCTCACACCCTTTCCCCTTCCTCTTCTTCTCAGCTCTTGACATGAGCCTCATTCTTCCAGGACCTACCGCCTCTCCATGATTCTGTTCTCCCCTTTCTCTGGAGGCTGAAATATTTATTTTTAGTGTAACATTTGATTGATTTCTTTGTTTCCTATGGACTAATCTCTCTCAAATAGGTCATGTGCTGCCTTTGTCTACCCCATAGGGTTTGATACTAAGTTGAAAACCTAGGAGGCTCTAAATAGACATGTGCTTTGTAGACCTTCTTGTTGAGAAATGGGCTGATTCTGGCAGCTGTGAAACACCCACCTGGTAGCCATGACCGGACTGTGAACTTGGCACAGATTTTAAGACTTGGTCCCCACCCTCAAGGTACTTTCATCTCTAAAGAGGACAGAGCTCACAGCATGGTCCACCTGGGAGGCACTGTGACAGACAGGTTAGCATCAGGGGTTCTAGCGTTTCTTAATTTCCCTTGCCTTTCTTAACAGTAACATGGACACAACAGTAGCACCTACTTGATGGGGTCTTTGTTGGCTTTAAATGAGATAATGCAAGTCAGCCTCAGTGTAGAGCCCAGCAGAGACTCAGCGCTAAGAGTTAGCGACGGGTAAGCTCAGAAATGAGAAAAGCATCTGCTCACAGGCCAGGGTGCAACAACAAGCATCTTATACTCAAGAGGCTCCCCTGGACACATTCCAGGTGCAGCTCGAGCTGCTGTGAAATTGTTGGTATGGCGTTTTATGCTAAGGACACAGCTCCCAGTGAGAATGACACTTCTGTCCCAAGCCGGTTTCCATGCGGTGGGGGTGGGGGGAGGACAGAGGAGCTGAAAGATTGCCAAGGAGCTCGCCTCTGGGCCTATAAAGTCCCAGAAAGAGGTGCCTCCGGAAGGCAAAGCCATGCATTGTCCTCTCCTGCCTGAGTCACCGTGATGGGTGCACTGGAGGATAAAGTGATAGAGTCCAGGTAGTGACCTGGAGGCGCTCTGTGGCGATGTGTTCTGTTCTGAGGGGAGTGTGTGGTGGTGGTGGGGGGAGGGGGGGTGGCGCGGAGTGGGGGCTGTGTGCGCTGCAGTAGAACTGTGTTACGTTTACCCACAGAGGCCCCCTTTTCACACAGGCGGCATGTCCTCTTTCTAGACTGCTGTGAGGAAAACAAGCAGGCAGGTTTGATGCCCCTGAGCTGGAACGGCCAGCCCCAGAGGCCTCGTGGGGAACAGCAGCCTGGCTCTGGGAGCAGCTGTGTCCAGCGCTGGCACAGAGGAGGGGAGGTCGGCTCTTTGGGGAGTGACCGGCCCACGTGAATGTGCGCTCCTCCGGAGTCCTCTGAATGGTACCGGCTTGGCTTCTGGTGGTTGCTGGCCCTGTTGGGAGCACGTACACACTAAGATGAAACTCCCCCTGCAGCCGCACTTAGCATACGGGGGCCACAAATAGCAAACGGGGGTTCTGGTTCAAAGGCTCCTGTCCCAACTTTAACTTGTGTTTTTGGTGAACTTGGTGGGGTGTGAGGGAGACACCTGCCAAGAGGGTCTCGGGTTGGCCCTCTTAATGCGCAGCCCCGGGGGGAAGTTGCAGTGCTCAGCTGCACTTGGACGAACTGTGGTTTTGAATGTGATCCTCCTCCTCGCCTGAGTGAAGAGAAAAGAGAACCACATGCATCTATAGATTCAAAGGAAGCTCCTGTGGTAATAAGTGCAGGGAGCTTGGCAGGCTCAACAGTGATGAGCTGGAAGTCCTTTAGGAAGGCGGTAAGGCGGACTCCTAATAACAACAACAACTCTACGGGGAGCGTTTTCTGTCTGCTTCCTCCGTGCGCTGTGCTCCAGACCGTGATGCATCATCTCGTCCTCGCTGTCACTCTGAGGTAGGGACTACGATCTTCCTTTTGGGTGGAGGTGCCCGAAGCACTCCAGGCCCGCCTCCTGCCCAGAGTCACACACCCAGAGAGGGCACAGGCTGGACGTGAGCACCGATGTCCTCATTCCAGTCTCTTCTCTTTCCATCCAGCTGCCACTGTTAGTCCCTCACAAGGCCGCACTGACACCAGCACATATTGAACACCTGCTGGGTGTCGGGCAGCGCACAAACTCCCCAGGGGGGTAGGGGGAGGACAGAAAACTGGCAGCAAAATGGTTCTGAAAACACTATGAGCTATTTGTGTGCTTATCAACTGGATGAGAGTAAGAGCCATCTCCCAAAGGAAATAGTAATGCTTCCTAAGAAAATAAGGCGGAGGCCGTATCTGCTTCCTACCCCCAGTGCGAACGTCGCCTGATGCCGATGACAGGGTCAGGGTGTCTGTGGACAAACCAGGTCTTGGGACTGAGGGTCCTGAATGATGGTCCCAGCCCTGTCCCAAACTAGCTCGGTGCCCTGGGCAGGTTACCTCACCCCTTCGGGACTCAGTTTCCCAGTTTACAGAACAGGAATAACAAAAATGAAGATGTAATGTACGCCCTGGCCCAGTGCACAAGGTTCAGTGGAGATCACACGAAGTCTATAAACATGCTGTCAACACTTTAAGGAAATTCTTTATTGAGTTGTATTCCTTGGAAGGGCTGTGGGAAATCAGGGAAGGGCTATCACATAAAGTGGGTGAAGGAAATGACAACATTTTCTGGATTCGAGAAGCCTTAAACTGGCCAGTTCTCATTTCATAGTGAATCATAATCATGTTTAAAGCCAGGGGGTGAAGGGTGGGGTCCAAAATTCTGCCCAGCTCCGGGTTCCATGAAAATGGCTTTGTGCATTCAGAGTGGGTTTGCACCTTTGCGTCCTGCGAGCTTGGCTGGCTTCCTCCTCCGTGTGGCTCTCCACACCTAGCGAGTGGCTTTCCCTGGGGGCAGGGTAGCATAATGGTCAAGACCCAGGGTCTGGATGGGAGTTCTTCTTCTTATGACAAACATTTTTTCATCACTCTAAACCTGTTTCCTCAGGAGCTGGGCAATAAGTGTAGGTTATGAATACTGCTATATTTATAATTATGACTACTACTAGAGACCTAGTGCATGAAATTCGTGCATGGGTAGGGTCCCTAGGCCTGGCCGGCAATCAGGGCTGATCAGAGCCTTCCGGCTGCTGGCCAGGGCCTTCTTTCGTTCAATGCCGCCCCCTGGTGGTCAGTGCACATCATAGCGAGCGGTCAAACTCCCAGTTGGTCAAACTCCCAAGGGGACAGTTTGCATATTAGCCTTTTATTATATAGGATATTTTCCTGGTCTTCTACCAGCCTCCTCCTCCGATGCACTTGTTTTCGGTGAACATTCAATGTCCCAGAAAGAGGTTTTTTTAAAAAAAATTTTTAAAAATATATTTTATTGATTTTTTTACAGAGAGGAAGTGAGAGGAATGAAACAGCAATGAGTGAGAAACATCTATCAGCTGCCTCCTGCACACCCCCTACTGGGGATGTGCCTGCAACCAAGGTACATGCCCTTGACCGGAATCGAAGCTGGGACCCTTCAGTCCGCAGGCTGATGCTCTATCCACTGAGCCAAACCAGTTAGGGCCCAGAAAGAGATTTTAAAGTCTTGGGAAAGTTAGTGAAGTCAATGAACTAAAAAGGTATAAGGTAAGAAGGCAGAAGCATCACCTTCCTTGGATCCAGGCTTTAACCCAATAATCTCAATTGAAAAACATACATCAAAGCAGAGACCATCTGCCTCATAAGATATGAATGTTGCATATATTCTGTAGTCTCTCAATTGAGAGTCTTAGAGCAAAGAAAAAAAAATATGTTTGTGAAGCAATCGCTATCATTTGTTATTAATTGCCTTAAATTTCTAGACTTGCAAAATCCAAAAGTTAACCCCTTGACACCCCCCAACAAAGGCACACTGAATAATTGCAGGCCTTCTACAGTTTCCTGATTCAACCTCCAAAGGCCATGAATTCCTTCCAACCAAGGAGCCAAAGTGAAACAAGAAGCCTCAACAAAAAATACCCATTTTTGTTGTCGACAAAAGAATATCCAGCCAAACTGATGACAATGGCTAAGAAGCAAAATCTCAACTGGTTGAGATAATGTCCTGGAGGATGGCTGTTTCACTGCTTACTTTATACCTTAGATTCCAAGGAGAGGGAAGGAGGGTTCCATGGAGCCCACTGGTGGCAGATGAGTGAGGAGGGAGGAAGCTAAGTGGGGAAATCTCTGAGAGTCACACTCTCTTACGTTGGTGGCACAGGATCGTTAACATTTAACATGTACTGCACTCACAGATGGTACTTCGGCAGCAAGGTAACAATGAGGTTCCAGTGATCTTGTGCTCCGTGGGAGGTTGGGCCCCGAGGGATCCCACATTCCAAAGATATGCTATCATCTATACTAGTAAAAGGGTAATATGCTAATTAGACCGGGAGACCTTCCGGACGTCTTTCTGGACAAGGCCATGGTGATAGGGCCGAGGCAGAGGCAGTTAGGGGCGATCAGGTCAGGAGGGAAGGGCAGTTGGGGTGAGCAGACCAGCAGGGGGGGGCAGTTGGGGGTGAGCAGGCCAATGGGGGGAAGGGCGGGGGGGAAGTTGGGGGCAATCAGGCTGGCAGGGGGGGCAGTTAGAGGTGAGCAGGCCAGCAGGGGTGGGGCAGTTGAAGGCGATCAGGCCAGCAAGCAGAGTGGTTAGGGGTGATTAGGCAGGCAGGCAGGTGAGCAGTTAGGAGCCAGTGGTCCCAGATTGTGAGAGGGATGTCCGACTGCCGGTTTAGGGCCTAAACCGGCAGTCAGACATCTCCCGAGGGGTCCCAGATTGGAGAGGATGTAGGCTGGGCTGAGGGACACCCCCCCCCCCCCATGCATGAATTTCATGCACTGGGCTACTAGTACTACATAAAGACAACAGACAGGCTCAGTTAAGGTAACGATTGTCTTTTGTCAAGGGAGATATCAGCCTAGGACAGTGGTTGGCAAACTGCAGCTTGGCAAACCATGGCTCGTGAGCCACATGCGGCTCTTTGGCCCCTTGAGTGTGGCTCTTCCACAAAATACTGGCTCTTCCACAAAATACCGACTTCTGCGCATGGGCCACGAAGTTTCAATCGCACTGTACATGAGCGCCCACACATGGTATTTTGTGGAAGAGCCACACTGAAGGGGCCAAAGAGCCGCATGTGGCTCGCGAGCCGCGGTTTGCCGACCACGGGCCTAGGACATGAGTACCCACCATGACCCTCTTAGGAAGTTTTCATTTCAGACCATCCTGTGAGGTGGTTCTAGGCCTCTGAGGTTGTAAGCCCACCATGCAGGCCTCCCCTGAGCTTGTCGGGTGTAGTATGTGGCCCCTTTTTCATCCACAGTGTTATCTCATTCACTATCTTCAGGATTTATAGGTTTGGGGAAGTTTTCTTCTTGGGTGGAGGGGGGGAGGGAAGAAAGGAAGCTAAGAAGCATTTCTTGGATTTCTAGAAGGAGCGCTGGAGAACAAGCCCCCAAGAGACGTCCTTTCTCTCTAGAAAACAACAACAACAACAAAACAGCTTCTGGGGTTTCCCAGGAGAACCCGCGGCCTCACACAAGCGGGCGATGTCTGTCACTCCCGCTTTGCTGGCGGGTCACTGGAGCTTAAAGAAGAGGAAGCCAATTGGTGCACACATCCTGCCACCTCTGGTCGAGGGTCACATTTCACTGAGGTCTATTGACAATGACCAGACACCTGCCCCTTTGAAAAGCCCTGGGCAGCATTGTGTTTCACAGACGCTGCCCAGACCCATGTGACCTAGTTCCCCCTTGGCCTCGTTGCGGATGGCACTTTCTCGAAATAAGCGAACCTCTCTGGGAGAGACCACAGGACAGAGGAAAGAGAAGGGCTCTGGGGAAGCAGGAACCGACATGGCCTTTCAGCCCCTGCGGAAACTGCCCTCGGGCTGCCCAGTAAGGGCCTGGAAACCCCAGAACAGCGACTGGGGCGTCCCACCTGGTCCCCGTTTGGCTGAGCATTTTTACGGTCAGATCAACACTTTCCTTCTGTTTTTGTAGATAAACCTTAAATAAACGTGTTCCTTTCGGGGGTGGCATTTCTGGTTTCATTTCTCTTCGTTTTTCTTCCCTTTCTATTTCGTAATCATTTCCATTCCCTCTGACACTTCAAAAAGAGAAAATCCTAATGAAGGGAGGATGCTGTGATCGCCTTCAAGCCACGAGCACAGGTGTTCACCTGAGATGGGAGGACCTGCAGCCCTGCGGGCTGGTTATGTCCCTGCTGGTTGTCAGTCAGCATCCTTTCTGGCGAGGCTGTAGCCCACATGGCAGTGGGAACCCTGCCGCAGGCAGAGGACACTCGGAATACTGTTGTTACCACTGACCAGGGATAAACTCAGCCCACTTATTAGCCCCTCTAAACCTCTATTCCTGACCTGCAAATCTGAGACTACAGTAGCACCCACCTGACATGTTAGAGCAGCGGTTCTCAACCTGTGGGTCGTGACCCCTTTGGCGGTCGATCGACCCTTTCACAGGGGTCGCCTAAGACCATCCTGCATATCAGATATTTACATTACGATTCAGAACAGCAGCAACATTACAGTCATGAAGTAGCGAGGAAAATAATTTTATGGTTGGGTCACAACATGAGGAACTGTATTTAAAGGGCCAGAAGGTTGAGAACCACTGTGTTAGAGGGATTACATGCTTTTATGAAGGCTCATTAATCCCTTACTCCAACTACAGGATTGTATTGAGGTCTCATTGAACTAGATGCCTCTGAGAGAAAAGATGAAACGGAAGTGCCTGCCATTTTACGGCAACTTTAATGTGTTCTGCACTTTTTCTAAAGATAGCAGTGCTCGTGTGACTTCAGTTTCCCCAAGATGATCTTCCTTGGAGAGGATAAGGACAAGATGTTGACCAGCATATCCCATCCCTGGCCCCAGATCCTTGTCTAGCCTCCAGTTTTAACTCTACCTTCTCTTCACCCGCATTAGGGTCACCCCGTGACCTGTGCTTGGGATCCTAAACTCTCCCACCTTCCTTAAAAAGAAGCCGTGTATGTATCCATTATCCCCTCTCTCCTCTCAACTAGGTCCTCCCCATCGTGTTTCATCTCCTCCGACCCCTCCATGGCAGAAAACAGCCTCCCTGGGCCTCATCCCCTCTCCGGCTACTACCCCACGTCTCTCTTTTCCTTCAGAGTCAGCCTGTTAATGAATTGTTTACTCACGGCTGCCATTTTTCATTCCTCATTTACTCCTTGGCCCATTATGATCTGGTTCCTCTCCCAGACATTCTTCCAAGAGTCCACACGACGATCCCTACTGGTCTCCATGTTGTTAAACCCAAAAGACAGTTTCAGTCTTCAGCTCATTGACCCTCGTCAGCATTGCACGTGGTCCCTCTTGCTGGGATGTCCTTGGCTCTGTAACCTTACATCTTGGTTTTCTTCCACTTCTCTGGCTGCCCCTATTTTGTCTCCCTTTCTGGCTCATTCTCCTCCTCCTTTTATTAAATGTTGAAAATCCTAAGTCTCAGGCCTAAACCATCTTCTCATTTTTTTGTGCTCTCTCTGGGAAATCATTATCAATTATGATTTCAATTATCATCTACACGTCAATAGACGCCAACGTATATATCCAGAACAGGCTGCCTCTCTGTGGTCCAGACCTAGGTGCCCAGCTACCTATTACATCTCCAGTCGGGAGGCACTCCTCACCGGCCTGTCCAACGTCAAGTTTGTGACCTTTCCCAGTAAATGTGCTCCTCCTCCTGTGTCCTGTATCTCAGTGAATGGCACCATTATCCACCCACCATGTACCATCCTCGGCTCCTTCCTCTCCTCACTCACCATGCCTGATTTATCACCAAGGCCTACTGTCTCTTTCACTTCCAAAATATCTCTCAAAACAATCTCCATTGCAGTATTTCCATAGTCATCCCCCCAATCCATGCTGCCATTCACTCTGCTTTCCCAACCCCATGCCTTCCACGCTGCAGCCAATCCTGTCCCCTCCTTCCATAAAACTCGTCGATAACTTTCTATTGATCACAGGAAAATAACCAAAATCCAAATGTGGTGTGGCAAAAACTGCCTTTCTACAATAATCATTTCCCTCTTCTTCCTTAAAAAAATCACATATTATTGGGATGGCAATGTCTCTCTCTCTCTCTCTCTCTCTCTCTCTCTCTCTCTCTCTCTCTCACACACACACACACACACACACACACACACACACATTTCCTAACCTCCCTTAGAGAGATGAATGACCCATGAGATGTAAGCAGAAGTTGTTATATAGTGTGGCTAGGCAAGTCCTTTTAATTCTTTATGCCTGAAGTGCAGGTGTGATGACTAGAACGCCAGCAACCATTTTGAGACTTTGAGAGTGGAAGCTAGAACCTCATCCCCTCTCATTTAAATCTTGAGCCTCAGCAGTGAATTGCAATTTTGAGATTTTTTTTTCAACTGCTCTGTAGCCATCCAATATATATATTAAAACGAAACAGGCCTGCTAGGGACAAAACTCTTTTTTGTTGTTGTTGTTTATCCTCACCCGAGAAGATTTTTCCTTTGATTTTTAGAGAGAGTGGAAGGGAGGGGGAGAGACAGAGAGAGAGAGAGAAACATCGATATGAGGCACATTGATTGGTTGCCTCCCGCACATGCCCTGGACCGGGAATCAAACCCAGGACCCTTCAATTTGCATGCTGACACTCTATCCACTGAGCCAAACCGGCTAGTGCACGGGAAGAAACGCTTAACATCACACACAACCCCATCCAAATCATGCTTTCTGTAACTAATTCAATTCTCCTGACCTAAGACCCCAGGTGACGGTGAGGCTGCCGGTTCGGGCACGCTTTGAGAACCAGTGTTCTAGAGGCTGCTCAAGGGGAGGGGATGTGCTTCTTTCAAGGAGCCCAGCAGTGGGCAGATTTGCTGCTCTGCGTTTTTAATAGCAGCCCGCAGAGCTTGTCAACTTGGGTGTAATTTCTAGCTCACCCGGGAGAAAAGCATAGAGTGGTGACGATCCACTGAGCCACTCACATCACCCTGTGGGTAATGAGGAAGAGAAGCCATCAGACCTCAGCCGGAAAGCCCTGGGCTGGTGGGCGGCTTGCCCAGACTCCTGAGCCCACCCTCTTCCTGAGACTGTGGGTCTTAGGAGACCACAGCAGCTGCTGTGTGGTCTGAAGGAGCCTGCACTTCAGTCTCCGATTCAGCAGCTCCACGGGCCCAGGCCCACGAGTGCTGGCCCTCATATACAAATAGCATGAGGAAAGCAGGACGGAATCTCCGCCTCCGCTTTAACGCCGCCAATGGCTTATGAAGTGGACTTGTTTCTCCTGTGATCCTGGCCATCCACCCCGGCCCGATCCCTTGGCAGTCTTAATGTCTGTGCTTTTTAACGTTTCCTCCCACCCACCCAGATGCTTGTGTTGTTTCACATGCTCATCCTCTATTTCCCTCCTAAAATAGTCTGGGTTTGTTCCGAAAGTGTGGTTGTGTCTACTTTCGTGATTGATTTTGAAACCTCTTTTGGGTGTAAGATCCAGGACCAAGATGAAGACTACCTATTCCTTTCATCCTGTCAATAAATCTTTGTTCCAGGCTATGGGAGGTACCGCGATAGACAGCAGACACGCAAAGAAAGAAAAATGTCTATATTGCTCTGAAGGAGCCTCTCTGAAGCGTCAGTTTCCTCACCTGAAAAAGTAACAGTAATGATCCCCCATGTTGCACAGCTGTTGTAGCAGTTAAATGAGATAATATATATCAAGTCTTTGGTAGAGTGCTCGGTGCACCCAACACAAGCTTGTTGTTCAATTAGATAGAAAGATAACAATACAAATGTTTCCATCGATAGGCAGAAATATATTATGGCTTTATCATGATTTTGGGGAAAAAGTACTCAAAGAGAAAAGTGTAAAATTTTATTACACCCCCCCTCCCAACATTACCATTCTAATATCTGCTTATGCAAATAGAATACCCCAGGCCTTTGCTTAAGGTAATTAGCCTCTTGCCTATCAACCAGTATAAGTTGTGTCTTTACAGCATTACTCTCTGCCACGGGCACTATTACTGTCAAGTAGTACTAACTACTAACCCTTTGTGAGCACTTGCCATGCAGCATGCACTATTCCTAAATGCTTTAAAAATATAATCTCACTTACCGCTCTAGGCCACACTGGAAAAGACATACTATTTTTCATCGCCCTTTTACAGGTGAGGAAACTGACACCCGAAGAGTTTAAGTAGCACAGAAACGTCACATGGCTCTTACCACAGCATGCATGAACCTTGTCAGATATGCACATCTGTGTGTGTCAGGAGGAAAACTATCCAGCAGGGGTGGGCCCGGGTCTGACAATGAAGAGGATTCTGGTTCTACCTGCTCCCTTTCTTCTCCTTCTCTAACCTCTGAGGACAGTCTCAGTTGCCAATTCGTCTGTTATGTTGGAGTTTTGTGCTGGAAAAATGGGTGAAACAAATGGAGGGAGAGAATAATAAGCAAAATTTGAGTTGGGATTGTAGGCGGAGCTTGATGAGTGTTGAGAAAAGTAGTGTGGGAGTTGCCACCGTGTGTGTCGAAAGAGAACAAGAGATAAAGGAGGAATTTTGAGAGGTGTGCACTCTAATGCGTTCTCAAAAGACAAGTACGGATCTCGAGTTATTTTTGAATGATGTGTTTTTTGGATGCCAGACTGTTTCTTTGATCCAGAGCCTGCTTTGAAACTAGACAAGTTGGCTGAACAACTTTGAAACATTATGGGTGTATATTTAAAGCATTATAACTTTATCAAAGTTCTGCTGATTTTATGTGCATGTTTGCAATATAACATATGTCTGGCGACAACAGATTTTGAAAAACTTTGTTTCTTTCGAGTCAGAACACCTAGAAATTACAGTGCCCTTTGCAGAATGCCATGAAGTACTGACATGTCTAATTCCCTCATAGGATAACTTCAACAAAGTTACCTAATTGGCTAAAAATAGATGAGTGGAATTTGAGAGCAGGAAAGTACCTTAAAGAGATGGAAACACTCAAGATCACAGGAAAGTTTACTTACGGAAGTGAAGACTTTACTACGTAAACTCTGCACAGGTCCCTGCACCTTCACAGATAAGAACGCAGTCAGGTGATGGGGATACGTTTTGAGAAATGCTCTGTTAAGCGATTGCATCGTCCTCCAAAGGTCACAGAGTGCACTTACACGACTCTAGATGGTGTCCTGCCCACCTAGGCTCTATGGGATAGCCTATTGCTTCTAGGCTACAAACCTGTGCAGCGTGTTACTCTATAGGATACTGTAGGCAATTGTAACACAGTGGTAAGTATTTGTGTATCTAAATTTATCTAAACATAGAAAAGGGACTATAAAAATATGGTCAAAAAGATGAAAAATGCTATACCTGTATAGGAGCTTGCAGGACTGAATGTTGCTCTGGGTGAGTCAGTGAGGGAGTGGTGAGTGACTGTGAAGGCCCAGGACATTACTCTCACGACTGTAGACTTCACAAACACTGCACACTTGCTACACTAAATGTATAAGACAACACGGGAGTAAGCACGAGAGAAAGTGATGCAGTTAAGAGACGTGGTAAACATGAAGTGTTTGAGGCTGCTGTCAGTGTTAATACTGCATACTGTGTTACAGCAAACTTCTTTTTTAAATAAACAGAAACAGTACACTCTAAGGATAAAAAATATAGTAAATTCATAAACCAGTAACATAGTCACTTATTACCATTATCAAGTCTTACCGATGGTGCACAATTGTATGTGCACCACCAGCAGAGCAGTAGGCTTGTTTACACCGGCATCACCACAAATATGTGAGTAACGCATTGTGCTATGATGTTAGGACAACTATGACACTAGACTAGACAATAGGAATTTTTCAGCTCCATTATAATCTTACGGGATTACTGTTGTCTATGCAGTTCATCACGGACCAAAATGTCATCATATGGTGCATAACTATATACACAGTATACTTGACATATCAAGTTTGTGAGTTTTTCTGATACTATAAGTTTCCCATTAATTCATCTATTTTTAAGTAGTAGCCAACAAGTAATTCTGGGGTTCACAGATATTAGAAACAAATGCTGTGGGGAATTTTTTAAAATAAAAAAGTGGTATTCATTAGGTAAGAGTTTTCTGCAAAATGGGAATCTGTTGTTTTATATTGGTGGCAGAACATTTTGGTTCAGATCACTGAAAAAGAGTATTCTGCGGGAACATTATGAGAACACTTGCTAGAAACAAAGGGAGTCACAAAGAGGTAAATTGGGGAGCTGTGCCAGTTGAATTCGGGTACTGATGTGCCATTCATCATATAAATGTTTTGAGTGTAGACATATGACTGTGAAATGTAGTTAAGAACCAACATTTTCCCTCTTGAGAATCCATATAATTATTCTCCCCATAGGAATTCTAATGTCTAATTATCAACCATCAATCAGAATATCTGATCCACATGGTACATCAATATTTTTCCAGTCAAAATCTTGACATTTTGACTAGTTGGTTGATTTAGATAGTTAGACTAATATGGATTTAGGTAATCTGCTTGTAAAAAGTAGACTGTCATTCTGGGAGCTTAGAGGAGAAGGGTCTCAGTTACTTAGGGTCTTGTAGTGGCTTTAGAGCTCTGCAAAGTGGGGAGCTGCAAGTGAAATTCCCCATAAAGCAAGACTCTGGAGGGCTGTAACTTTGCCTACTGGCACAGGACAATCACCAGAAAACTTCTGGGTTACAGTCTAAGTAGATGATAGATAGATAGATAGATAGATAGATAGATAGATAGATAGATAGATTTTTTAGTGACATACACACACACATATATGTCTCCTAAGAATTTGTAATCATAGGAATGTCCACACATGAATAGGCATGGGTTAAACTTACATGACTCATACAATTCAGGAAACCTCAAGCTGAGAAATAAAAATGAAAGTGATTTTGGGTGGGTCATATGCCTGTAGTGACTGGAAAATGCATCTGCAATGCTCTCTGGAGGCAGGATGAGATTCACAGTCTCAGGTAATGGAATTATCCGTTAGTGACTATAAAACCATTTTAAGATAATTAAAACTTAAAAGAAATAAAATATATGAAAAGAACAACTATGAAATGTGAATAAGCTGAATTGAAAATTGATAAAAAGAATTTCTAAAAATATAAATGTAGTCAATTAAATTAAAAACTTAAGGAAACAATAATAGAAGTAAAATGCTGATAAAAAGAACATGAACAAAATAGAATGTAGACCAGTAGAAATTACTAGGATGGAGCACAAAGACAGAGATTCAGATATTAAAATTAGGATAAGAAATAGTGTTTATAGATTGAGAAGTTCTAACATACTTCTAATAGGTGTTTCAGGGGGACAGAATGGAGAATAGGGAGAGGAATATCCAAAGCAGGACACTTCGACACAACTTAGTGTAACTGTAAAATGTCAAAGGCAAAACTGAAGGAGCCAGGGATGCTCTGTTGACTAAAAATGCCAAGAAATAATGATAAAAATCCCATCACAATACAGAAGTACCCCAACATGCTTTTTGTTGTTGTTAATCGTCACCTGAGGATATTTTTTTTCCATTGATTTTTAGAGAGTGTAAGGGAGGAAGAGAGACAGAGAAAGAGAAACATCGATGTGAGAGACACATCAAAATGGTTGTCTCCTGCACACGCCCTGACCAGGGCTGGGGCTCGAGTCTGCAACTGAGGTACGTGCCCTTGACTATAATAGAACTCTTGACCCTTCAGTCCATGGGCTGACACTCTAACCACTGAGTTAAACCAGCTGGGACACATTCATTTTTTTTTAATGCAGAAATACCAGTTTTCACTAAAATAAACGAGGCTTCCTTAGAAACATAGCTAATTCCAGATTTGTCCAGGACATATTCACAATGAATCTGTAATGTAGTATCATACAGACTACAAGGAACTATTGTGTTAAAATGACTGGCCAAGATGAGACTATTTGAACAAGAACAAGGATGATAAGTGAGGTAAAATAAATCTAATGTATTAAAATCTATGACTTCATACTAACACTTCAAACAAAAAAACAAAAACACACCCAGTGATCACCTTGGAGGATGCCAGGACATGATGGTAGACTTATAGACCAACTACATTATTTTGAAAACCAGTAAACAAAAAGAAAGAAACTATCATTTATCCTAACTTTCCTGTATGAACTGAACTTGCAATAACCAAAAGTATTTACAGCCCTACTCGGTTTTAGCTCAGTGGATAGAGCATCGGCCTATGAACTCAAGGGTCCCAGGTTTGATTCTGGTTGGGGGGCACATGCCTGGGTTGTGGGCTCCATCCCCAATAGGGGCCTGAGGGAGGCAGCCAATCAATGACTCTTTCATCACTGATGTTTCTCTCTCCCTCTCCCTTCCTTTCTGAAATCAATAAAAATATTTTTTAAAGTATTTACAGAAGAATTTATAGAAGAGTTTAGCTAATAACCGAAAAAGTAATGCTAGGATTAGAATATCAGCCTTTTACACACCTTAAGGAAATAATGGATCTAGACATTATTCACCTAAAACTGCTAATATCACAAAAAGAGAGACAACCAGACATTATGTGCCTCCTCATATAAACACACCAACTGTAGAGGAGTCTTGCAATACACAAAACAAAATAAAAACACAAATGTGGTCAAAGCCTCTAGATCTACTACTAACTAACAAGAAGAGAAGAGAGAGAGGAAAGTGTTAATACATTGGGGATGCAATCAGCAAAACCCAGATTGTGGGATTCTACAGAACAAACAAATCACTTGGTTACTCAACCAAAAGTTTCAAGAAGAGAAAACAGAGGAGAAATGTATAGATTAAAAGAAATTCAGGAGACCTATGAACCAATTATAATGAGTGGATCATATTTGTTTCCTGAGTGTGAAAAATGTGTATAATGCCGTCAGAAAAGTGTGAACATGGTCAGAATATTTGCTGATATCAAGGTATTATTATTATTACCTTTAGCTTTCTTAATTTATCTTGGTTGTGTTAAAATGTACACACACACACACACAGAGGCAATCCTTAAAATAAAGTAGCCTGGCTGAGCATAATTTGTTGCCCAGTTTGTTAAGAAACCAAAGATACCTATGAAGTCCCAAACAAGGCAGTGAGAATTGATATGCGTCAGGTAGAACAACGTATGATGACCAGTGGAAGTAGTTGTTGCTCACATCAGGAACAGCATTGAAGAGCTGGCTGGATTCTGTGCTACTTGGGAACATGACTGCTGGGGGGAAATCTCTTCAACTTCTCAAATTGCACTTCAAGTGGGCTTAATAAAATTATGCTTTTGACAAATGGTAGTGCATGATAAGGAAGTGGACCTTTTGGCACTCAACTCAAAATCCTTTCAAATCACGATCAGGAAACCTACAAAGTCACGCTGATAAGCCTCTGGAGTTTAATGAATCCTTTGCTAGGGAAAAGGAATACAAATTCCAGTTTAGGACCATTTTATTTCCAACATTGTATAAAATACTAACTTTAAGAAACTAGAATTAGCCCTAGCCAGTTTGGCTCAGTGGATAGAGCACTGGCCCTTGGACGGAAGGGTCCCAGGTTTGATTCTGACCAAGGACATGTACCTTGGTTGCAGAAGGCAACCAATCAATGTGTCCCCATCAATGTTTCTCTATCTCTCTCTGTCTCTCCCCCTTCCTTCCACTCTCTCTAAAAATCAATGAAAAAATATCCTCAGGTGAGAATTAACAAAAATAAATTTAAAAAAATTAAAAAAAGAAACTAGACTGATTTAAAATATTACATTAGGGATATCATGATGGGAAAATACCATTTTAAACGTATTCAAGGAAGCACAGCAAATTGCAGAGATTACCGGACGTAAAGTGTGGATTCTGAGTTAGGAAAACATTGAGATTGCCTCTAATTATTTGGGGTTGATATGTTAGCAGCCAGATGTTTAGGTTGCTTTCTTGATTTTTCTTTAAATTCCCCTCTCTTATAAAGAGTTTTTTGTTTTGGAATTGAAGGTTTTTAAATAGTCATCATAAAGCATAACCTCATGATGTGCTATTATTCAGAAATAAAATTAAAAGCACTCTTATAAACCAGATTTGGAATTATCGATGAGTCAACAAAGAAATTACAATGGAAATTAGAATTCTTTAGAACTGAAAGATAGTCGATAAAATTAAATATTCAAGGGAACATTACTACAAGCAAATGCAACTGAAAGGAACATGAAGTCATCCAAAGGAGGAAGGGAGCACATAATACAAAAAGAGCACAAATTAATGAAATTGAAAACAAACGTTGTTGGGGTTTGGGAGAGCCAAAGAAATGACTTTGCTGTTTTCTCTCAAACTCTGAATCCATTGAAAGATCAACAGAGAGTTATAGATAGGACGATCAAATGATAAGCGCTATTCATGATTAACTCTTTGAGGTTGTGATTTAGAGCAAGAGCCCAAGAGATCTACTAGTACTCCCTGCCCACCCTCCATTTGTAGAACTTGGAACTACACTCTAGAAAGAGTCCCACGCACCTGGGGTGATTACCTAGCACTGGTCTGGAGGGTCGAAAGAGATCCAATGTGCTTAGGATGTTTGATGGTTTACATTCACCCAGTCAATAAATGGGGACCAATGGCTGTAGCCCAACAACAGATATTGAAGTGCACCTTGACGCAGAGGGTCAAGGAAATGGGAAAGAAGTCAGGACTATTTAGGGAAACCTGTTCACATGTAAATCATGGGGCTAAGGAATTAGTATTTTCTACTGTGAAACACAATGGAGAAGATCAACAAAAAAAAAATCTTAATTTAAATAAAATAGATACATTTGGGCAGAATTAGAAAGAAAATAAAAAGAGGAAAATGCACAAGTAAACAAGTTAAGATAAAGCCGGGAATATAAACTAAGATAAAGCAGATATTAAAATAATAAAAGAATAATGTAAGTTTTATACAAAGAAATTTGAAAATTTAGACAAAATGGGTAATTTCCCAGGAAAATATAATTTTCCATAACTTAGTTAGAAATAGAAAACCATGTGAACTTATACCCATTAAAAAAAGAGAATCTATAATTATATATAAAAAATATACCCAACCCCTTCCCTGCCCTCACCCCTGAAAAACGGAAGAAAGAGAAGGTAGAGGAAGAGAAAGAGGAGAAGGTAAAGAATCATCACCAACTCAAAATTATTTTAGTGGTGAGTTCTACCAACAGGCAAATCCAATCTTATACAAATGGTTCCAGACAATTTGATCCACCCAATTTTTTTTCAAGGATGACTTAAATTTCTTCTCTACGGGGGAACAATTTTGTTTTTCTTTAAATTTTAAAATTTGTTTTGGTAACTTTTACTCTACTTTTGTTATATGTACTAAAGGAGGAGAACAGGCTGTAAAAATATTGTTTCTTCATTATTGGAAGAATGGCCAAGGTGAAATGGGAGCTGTCATTGCTGGTGGAAATGTAAGATGGTAACAGCCACGTGGAAGACAGTTTATTGGTTTCTTACAAAACTAAATGTACTCTTACTGTACAATCTAGCAACTGTGTTCCTTGTTCTGCACCCAAAGAAGTTGAAACTTATTTTCACTCAAGAACCTACACAATGTTTATAGCAGCTTTATTCATAGCTGCCAAAACTTGGAGGCAACCAAGAGACCCCGCAGCAGGTGAATGGTACTATACAATAAACGGGTACATCCGGACAACGAACATTATTCAGTGCTAAAAGGAAACGAGCTGTCAAGCCATAAAAGGACATGGAAGAAACTTAAGTGAAAGAAGCCAATCTGAAAAGGTTTCCTACTGTATGATTCTAACTATATGACATTCTGGAAAAGGCACAACTATGGAGACAGAAAAAAGGTCAGTGGTTACCAGAGGTTGGGGACAGAGAACAATGAATAGGCAGAACACAGAGAATTTTTAGGGCAATGAAACTACCCTCTATGATACCATAATGGTAGATATCCGTCATTGTACACTTGTCCAAACCCACAGAATGTGCAATGAATAGCAAGGGTAACCCTAATGTAACAGTGATATCAGCGTGCCAAGGTAGGCTCATCAGCTGTAGCAAAGGCACCGCTTTGGCTGTGTTGCTAATGGGGAGGCTATGCATGGGTGGGGGTGGCGGGGCTATGGGAAATCTCTGTAACTTCTGCTCAATTTTTCTGTGAATCTAAAACTTCTCTAGAAAGTCAAGTCTATTAAACTTTTAAAAAAGAGGAGACAGCATATTCATTTGAGTACATGTTTGAGGCAAAGTTCAGGGGAGAGATCAGAGGAAAAGTTGTGTTAATTCCTCATTGAAGAAAAGCCAAGAGCCCAAAGCTATGCACAGTGAGCTTCCTGAGATCTGGCGCAGTGTGAATGCCCCACCCACATCCCCTCGGCCCACCCACAGGTTCCCTTCAGCTTCGGCAAACACACCTGTCTCCCTCCCCGGGGTGTTCTGTGGCTGCTGGAGCAGGTTGGTCCAAGGGCAGGGCAGGTTGGGAGAGCTGGACAGTGACTCTACAGCCCTTAACCAATAACGGGCAAGATGTGATGGATAACCGTCCAGCTTTTTCACCCCTCGGAGGGGCACTTCGAAGGTATGGTCCGCACATGGCCGCGGAGGACCTCCAGCAAACCGGTGCCCATTACACGCAGAGGCACCACTAAGCCACACACACTTCATTGTCTTTCCTCCCTTTAGTGATTGCCTCCCCAATAAATGATCTGCACCCCAACCCTCATCTCAGAGGCTGCTTTTGAGGGAACGCAGATTAAATGAGTGTTTGCAACCCCCTGAAACTACGTGCAAAAGGAGGCTTTCATCAATCCTCACAAATTCTTACCCCAAACCCTCAGAAAGAGGAAGAACCACCGTTCATCCTTTCATGGATGGAAAGAGTTACTTCTTTCTGGTCTAATCTAATCGCTTTCAGCCTGGGGAGCCAAAAGGAATGGAGACAGCATTTTAACTTGTTGACAGATCAGCTTGATGGGAACCGGGTGGCAAAGAGAACAGCACCAGTGCTGGGAGCTCAGAACAGGAAAGATCTTCTTTGTTTGTTTGTTTGTTTTAAACAGTGTATTCCTCCCCCCTCCCTGCATATATATATCAATGAGAGAGAACATGGATCTGCTGCCTCCTGCATGCCCCCCTACTGGGGATAGAGCCCAAAACCCAGGCAATTGCCCTGCCCGGGAATCGAACCCATGACACTCAACCACTGAGCCACACCACAGGCCAGAACAGGAAATATCTTTACCCACAGCCCTCACGTGCTTCTTTCTAGGATGGTAATTGTATGAGTTTAATCTGACGTGTGTGTGTGTGTGTGTGTGTGTGTGTGTGTGTGGTGGGGGGTGGGGGAGAGGGTTCAATGTGAATGTACTTAACACTTTAATATACACTTAAAATGGTTAAGATGGTAAATTGAAAAAGCCACGGATCTCAATAAACAAAAAGTAGGAGGAACTGTGACCCCCACATTGGCACTAACACTTTTCAAGGACTGGTGATCACAGGTATATAGTAGCCACTGCAGGGACAGGCAGATTCTTAGTGTCTTGAATGCTCAATAAGAATATTTTGATGTTATTTTTTCTCAGTTATGGTAATCCAAACTATTTAAATTTATTCTGCATAATATGGCATTTGAAGGCAGGGAAGGGGGTGGGGGGTAAGAGATCAACCAAAGGACTTGTATCCATGCCTATGAGTGTGACCAATGGACACAGACAATATGGGGGTGGGGCCATGTGCTGGGGGGTGGGAGTGGGCGGGGAGAGGTCAATGGGGGGGAGGGAAGGAGACATATGTACAACTTTCAACAAAAAAGAATTTTTAAAAAACAAAGAACCCTCATTAAAAAAAATAAAATGAAAATCAAATTTGGATTATGAAAAGAAGTGATTCCATTCTAAGCACCTCTAAAGATTAAAGCAACTTTAAAAACTTAAAAAAATATGACGTTTGAGTATGCGTAATTGCTAAGCAATTGACTTTTATTGACTTTTAGTATCTGGATACTGCTAAATGGGTATGTCTTCATGACAAAGTATCATTAATCTGTCACAGTCCTCCTGTCAAAGTCCTATATAGTGTTAATTTGCTATGGAAACCCCTTTCTCTTGAGTAAGATTTTCATCTTGCTGCTTTTAAATAAATTGAGACTCACATTTGCCATCATGCGAGTGACAGGAATGTATAGTAATGGAGTACTGTGATTGCTGCAGTGGGTACAAAATGTGAGGGACTGGAGCCAAATAACCACTAGAGAGCATGTGATTCCCCTGCAAGAGCAAAGGTTTCCCTGTAGTTTAAATATCCTGGGCTGCTGGGCCAGGTGGCTCAGGTGGTTGGAGTCTTATCCCATACACCAAAGGTTACAGGTTCCATTCCTGGTCAGGGTACATATCTAGGTTGTGGGTTCAATTCCTGGTTGGGTGCATATGGGAGGCAGCCAAAAGATGTTTCTCTCTCTCTCTCTCTCTAAAAAAAAATTAATAAAAACATATTCTTGGGAGAGGAATAAATAAATAAATAATATCCTATGTTGAAGTCAAAGAGACTATGATATAAAGAGAACTTATTAGTAAGATCAAGTTGTTGTTAAGTCCTCTGTTTCAACAACCAAATACTTAACTCCTTAATAAAACCGGAAATTTGTTTTTGACATCTGTTAGGAAAAAGAAACTTCAGATATGATTTTCCTATACTAATGCCAATAATTAGATTAGAGAAACACATTTAGTCCAGATTGTTGGTAATTCAGTAGAACTAATAAATGTCAAGTGGATATGATAACTTTTCAGAGTTTATAGAGCACTGCAACATTAAAATTGCCTCTTAATTTTGGTTAACTGTAAGATATGATTACCTGAATTAGCAAACAAAACCTTCTTGTTATTAATATAATTTTGTACCAAATACAAATAGGCATTATTCAAATTGATATTTATGGAAATCAAAGAACAAGAGCAGAATAAGTTGAGATTTAGACCTTTTTTTTTCTTTTTTTACATTTACCAGTTTGTTATACAGGATAGGGAAGAACAGCCAGTTAAGAGTCCCATAAGTTCAAGAGTTCTGTCTCTGTGGGACTGGGGTGCACCCACCCTCCCGTATATGGATGCATTCTGCACCCCAGAAGCTCTCTGAACCTTATTATTCTTTTGTGTTTTATGAGGCCCTCATTACATAAGCACGGTTGGATAAATCAGGGACCATGGGCAATTGGTCAACTTCTAGCTTCACCCTCCCTAAAGGTTGGGGGAGGGGTAGAGAGGACTGAAAGTTGTCCTTTGTTCTTTTAACTACCAAATCCTACATCAACAATTTAGTTTTAGCCAAACAATCCTATATAATAAAAGGCTAATATGCAAATTGTCCCCATGGGCAGGAGTTCCACTGACCGGGAGTTAAACATGCACTGACCACTAGGGGGCGGGGCGGAATATGGCAGGTGTTGGTGATGCAGCACTGGCAGCAGGTGGCAGTGGAGGCACTGCTGGCCCTGATGGGCCCTGACAAGAGCAGGATCATGATGGTGGAGCAGGTGAGCAGGGGACTCCAGGCCAAGGCGGGTGCGAAGGGAGGCCCCGGCTGGCAGCCAGCAAGCTGGCAGCCACTAGGAACCCTACAAATTTTGTGCACTGGGCCTCTAGTAGTTACTATGATTTGATATTATAAATATGCAATTATTGTTTTTCTTGTTTGGGTTTGCATTTAATTTATGTTCTTTTTCCCTTTGTGTAGTGAATGAGACTATTCCTAGACTTACCTGTGCTTAAATAATGCTACAGTACAAGTACTTAAGTGAACCCTGGGAGTATATGAGAATTTGTTTTTTTAAAGGGCTTTGTACAAACTCAAGCTAGAGAAATACTATCTTATAAAGTCTCAGAGGAAAGCAATGTCAATGTTGGCTGGGTTATCATTTTGGGAGACCATTCTCCATGGGAGTCACATTTCTGCCCATCTTGTGAGCAGATGCTGATCGCTTTTGTACTGGACTATTTTTTCAAGGATATTTGTATAGTGAACAATATTTGAAGATAGAGATAATATCTCTGTGAAGCACAGTACAGATTTGCTTCCAGTGTTGGAAGATAGAGTAAAAAGGAGGCATGCTTACTATCTTCTATACTAATAAAAGGGTGATATGCTAATTAGACTGGGAGACCTTCTGGACATCCTTCCAAACAAAGCCATGGTGGTGGGGCTGAGGCAGAGGTGGTTAGGGATGATCAGGCCAGCAGAGGGGGGCAGTTGGGGGCAAGCAGGCTGGTGGGGGGGGGCAGTTGGGGGCGAGCAGGCCAGCAATGGGGGGCAATTGGGGGCAAGCAGGCCGGTGGGGGGGGCAGTTAGGGGTGATCAGGTCAGAAGGGGGAGCAGTTAGGGGTGATCAGGCCAGAAGGGGGGGCAGTTGGGGGCAATCAGGCTGGTATGCAGAGTGGTTAGGGCGATCAGGCAGGCAGGCAGGCAGGTGAGCGGTTAGGAGCCAGCGGTCCCGGATTGCAAGAGGAATGTCCAACTGCCGGTTTAGGCCTGATCTGACAACTGGCAGTTGGACCTCCCTCGAGGGGCCCCAGATTGGAGAGGGTGCAGGCCGGGCTGAGGGACATCGCCCCCAGCTCCCCATGCAAGAATTTCATGCACCGGGCCACTAGTCCATTATAAAAAAATTGAGTTCCCTGAGCTTGTGTTTCTCTCTTATAAGGCAGCCTCCTGTGTATGCAGGTGTCACCTGGCCCTCTTCATATTCCCCATGGGCATGAAGACTTGGGAACTGGCACATAAAAGCAGGTACTCTGACTGTTACTATTGCTGTGAATAAAAATTATCTTTTATCTCTGCCCCAGGAGTTCCTAGTCTTTTGCCACATGGATGAAACTGTAGCTGGCTAAATTGTGATCTTGCAAGTAGGATGAACTCTCAGGCCCTTCATAATTCTAGACAGTCATGTTGGCCTCATGAAGGAAGTGGAGTTTGAGATATGACCTAAAGAGTATGTATGATTTTTCATATGAATGTGAAGCTGGCATTCCAACTGGGTGACTGTCACAAACATGTAGAATGGGAATTGGCTGTAGTCTGTGTAGTGTGGTGACTAGATTAGCGTGACTAGAATAGAGGGTTGGGGCTAAGAAGTACCAAATATCAGATTGGAAAATTAATTAGGGGTTAAATGGTCATGTGTTTCAATGTTAGGATAAAATAAATTCTGTATGCCCTCCCCCCAAGTCATTCATGTATTGGTTTGTTTATCTAAATTTCTAAGTAGGGAGATGACATATTGAATGTCAAAGTAGGATGTCACAAAAGAGTAAAGTATTATTTAAAAAAATAAGATCAATCAAGTTTCTTATCCTGACTCTGCCACTTATCAACTGTGTGACCTTGGGCAAATTATTTCTCTGAGTTCAGTGTTTCCATAGGTAGCTTAGGGAGGTAATGTGAAAATTATAGATAATGTTTCTAAAATGGTTGGTGCAGTACCCAGTACATAGGGGTCAATAAATGGTGAAGGCTCTCAGCTAGTATGTGCAGAATGTAGAAGTGAGGGCAAAGGTTGCCTTTGTTTGGAAGTTATTACATTATATAAGCATAGTAATGGTGATAGGTGTGGGGGAATGGGAAGCATTCCATAGTCCTATGATCAGGTCTTAGTCTGAGTCTGAGCTCTGGGCTGTGAACTTCCCAAGAGTTTCTCAGTCTCCCCCAGCTCCTGAGATGGGACAGGATGGCCAGATGGGCTGGATTCAGGCATTTCCCTTCTCCCGGGTCAGTGGGACTGTTAATACCTCAGCAGGATGGACTCCTGTTAACGGTTTCTCCTGAGGGGGGGGCCTTGTTAAGAAGAACAGAGTGCTCTGAGTGTTTCAAAATAGTTGCTTTCCCCTCCCCCTTCCAGAAGCCCAAGGGGCTTTTTCTCAGTAGTTACTATGGGAACCTGGTTGAATCTTACTATACCGTGGGAATCCCAAGTAGGTCCCCCAGGAGTTTGTAACTCTCAGAGCTGTCTGCAATGAGCTTGTCATTCATCCATTACAGTTCAGGTTTTCCTCCTCCCAGGACTGGCTCCTGTGCGGGTCAGAGGTCTCTGGAAGCCGCCTGTCCCTCTGTCTGTCCATCTCCCCAGTCTCGGGGACAGTGGTTTGCCCTGTGCCCTCCCTCTGCTACAGATGAGAAGAGAGTTGTTGATTTTTCAGTCGGCTCTGCGTTTTGCCTGCTGTTGGATAGAGAGGTGATTTCATGGCTCCTTCTGTACAGGACTGGGACCTGGAAGTCTTGCTCGCTGGCCTGGGGGCTGAGGGCAGGAGGAGCAGGAGGAGCACAGAGAAATGAGGCTCTGTGTCCCAGTCGGTGAGTCTGTGGTGGGGAACATTGAAGCGAGGTGACCGACAGGCGCCTATGAGAGAGGCTAGCAGGCATCTGCCAGGTGTTACTGAGGCATCATTTTTCCTTTTCAGAAAAATAGCTCCTTAAAGTGGTTGTCTTCTGAGTTCGGTGTAAAACCTCTGTCCCTCCCTCCCACAGAGCTGGCACTCACCGGAGGGAACCAGAATAGCATGCAATGTTCTGACAGCTCTCCCAGCAGTGAGGCTAAATACAAACTATTCTAAATCTGTATCTGCTGCGAACATGAACAGGGACACAGTGTCATTCGTTGAGGTTCATCCGGACAAATTATATGCAAAGAAGGGACATGCATTCTCCATCACTCCCCTGACTTTTCCAACATCGCACCTTTGTGACCCAAAAAATAACTGGCTTCGCTTAGAGTTTCCTTTGTGTGGTAGCTCTGTCATGAAGATAGTGAGTGCAGACAGAAAGCAATGGAAAATGTGGAGGAAATACAATACAGTTTTTTCTGGTCGACTTTGTATCTTTAAATCAGTCCAGTCTCTGTTAAGGGGCTTATTGGGTGGTAACACAGAGAAGTAAAGAGAGCAGACATTTTCTCAGAGTGGCAAACCCAGCATCTCATGGAGAACTCACGAAGTATGAGGCACAGCAGTGGCTCTAATCCTCCGTCCAAAGGTCTGGGAACCTGAGAGGCAATGAGCTGTGCTCCTGACAGCTCCTCCATCCACCGACTGCCTTGCCGACTCCTCTCTGCCTCTCTTGCCTGGTGGCCTTGTCTCATTTTCTGTCTTCTTCCTCAGCATCCTTTGGCTTATTCCTCTGCTGCCAACTGCTGATTCTTTCTTTCTAGATCTCTTATTAAAACCCCACATGAGAGCCCTGGCCCGTGCTCTGGGACCAACCTGTCTTGCTTACACTCTAGTCCAGTGTCCACCAGCTTCCTGACTCTGAAACCTCTATTGATCATGACTCCACACCTGGCCACTCATATTGGCATCTTTCCCTCTGGCTTCTGACACTTCAGTACCCTTCAAAGGCTTTGACTCAGACTTACTCTGTCAATTCTCTCCATTTCACGTCGCCTCAGAAAGAAACCCTGACCCAGGGGGCCTACTGGCAGTGAAAGGTACAGGCTAAGCTGCTGTAACAAAAGACCCCAAAACTGTAGAGGCTTAAATAGATATGAGCTTATATCACTCAAGTCACAGTGCGGAGGTACATGGTCCATCGTTACCTGCTATCGTTAACACATAGCTGCCTTTTTGGATTGAAGGTGGCTGGTCCCATTAATGCCTCTTGCCAGCCAGCAGGAAAGAGAAAAGGGGGCTGCACACCCTTAGAAAGTGCACATTGCTTGGGCTCACATCCCACTGACACAATCCTAGTCACGTGGCCCCACCCAGCTTCTAACGAGCCTGGGAAATATAGTCTCTAGGTGGGCAGTCACTCCCAGTTACAACTTGGAGGGGGTGCCTGGTTGGCTCCCTGAGAGGAATGGGGGGGAATGGATCCTGTGTAACAACTAGTGGGCTCAGCCATAGGGAACAACTTGACCCAAGCTCGGGCAGATCCAGATTTTATGGGGCCTGAAGCTTATGCAACTTTTAGGGTTCTCTTTAAGATAAAGAATGCCAATGGTTAACCAGAAAATCATGAGTACGGGACCTTGGAAGGGGCCCAAGCTAGTGAGGATCCCGAAAGCTTAAGCTTCACCAGCTTCATGGTTAAGCCACCTTTGCTCTGGTCCATTAATCCACGTCCCAATCAAGTTCTCCCAACTCCTACGAAGGGTAGTTTGGACCATTTCTATAGGATGGATCGCCTTGACTTTCAATGCCAGTGCCAAAGGTGGCAGCAGCATGTTGCTAAATGATAGCAAAACCTGTCTTACATTTCCACTTCCTGATGCTCTGGCTGTCGTCCCTACCTACCCACGCAATGCCACTTGCTGGCGAGCTGCCCCCAGCAAGGGTTGAAAAATGCTCTGCCACGAATGGTGTAACTGGGTTGTAGTCATAAAACGGCTGCTGTGATTTCTCCTCGGGAGCAGCCTACTTCCCAGCCCTGGTTGGTGGAAAGACCTCCTTGTTTATGGACAATTATTCTGTGCAGACAAGATACCGTAAGAAGCCTGTTTGGCAGCTGCTCATGGAAACTCTTACTGTGTCTTCATTTTCATATCAGGAAGCACGCTGTAGGAGATGAATAACAGACTGAGGACCATGGCATTACCCTGCATAGTCAATCAAGACCAGGCTAATTAGATTTTCCAGGTGCTTGGAAACTGTGGGACCGCATATTACATAAATATATAGATAAACATTCCCAGCCGCGAGGACCAAAGAATTGCTGCAAAAGGCTTTAGGAAATAAGTCTTTAGAAAAGGCTTCAATTATCTTCCTTGCATTCATATTCTCTCTCTCTCTCTCTCTCTCTCTCTCTCTCTCTCTCTCTCTCTCTCTCTCTCCTTTAGGAAACAACAATAAAACTTCAGCACAATTGCAAAGCTCGGATTTGTGTATTATTAATGAGTTTCATGGGGTATAGGAGTGTTCTCTCCCCAAAATGAAAATCTGAAAATATACATGCTGGAGGTTAGATGAATTTAAATACTAGCGCATTAAGGAAAATATTCAGGAACAGTTTTCTGCAAGGGGTAATGATTGCTATTCATATCTGTGTTCATACCATTCCTCAACTATATTTAATGTTCCTGACTTTATATCAGAGATTTATTTTTAAGTCATGTTCTTCATTCATGAAAGCTATATATAGACTACTTCTGGCTATTGAGAAGCGCTAGGTCACTGTATTGCTCACACACAGGCAACCTTGCTCTACAGTGGTCTTAGCATACCCCACTCCTTAAATTCAGGCTCTGGTATCTATGTATCTAAGAGCATTCTGACTTCCTGACTTCTTTTCTGTGAAAATGGACATCTAAGTGTTTGCCTGGCCCCTTCACTAGCATGTCTGCAGAGGGCCGCCTGGGAGGCACCTAGGCATTTTCTTATAATTATTGTCAGCTGAACTCAGAGCATAGGCAGAGCCACGCCCTGGGAACATGCTTCCCCAATAAGGCTGGACATGTTAATCAGGCAGAGGCGGAACTAGATATGTAAATCTAGGCCTTTAAAATAAACCTGCTTGTGGCTCAGCCCACTTTTGCCGCCTCTCCATCAGAGAGGATGGCGCCCACCTGGCCCCAGCTTAAAATCTTTTTCTGCATCATGGTCTTTCTTTAATTTCTTAATCCCCAGCTCCTCCACTCAGCAAATGGACTGTTTCCTTTTCCTTGCGGGACATGGAAAAGAGAGAAACAGCCCCCCACACATGTCCTCTTATTTGTTAAATGGGTATTCTTCAGGAGGTCCATCCTTAGTTCTTTCCCACCCCCCTTCTTTAATTTAACATTTATATGTTGATGATTTTTCGTGCTTTATCTCCAACTCAAAACTCATTTTCCTCCCTCAACTTTGAATATAGTTTGTGGGATATCTCCACTTGGATGCAATACTAGCACCACAATCTCAAACATTCCCAAATATGAACTCATTCCCAGCCCCTCCCCTTCCCAACCAATTTGTTCCTTCTCACATACTCCATACCTCCATGAATGGCTGTCATACCACCAGTCTGGAAGCCATACTTGACTCCTCCCTCTCATTCATCTCACTCTCCATGTTCAGTCACCAGGTTGTGTTGATTCTATGTCACTAATTTACTTCACATCTACCTTCTGCTCATTCTCTACTGCGAGGGCCTTCAGACAGAATCTCATTCTTTCTTACCTAGATTATTGAACAACTTCTTGTCTCTCTGCTTCCCACTGCTAGGGCCATTTTCTTAAAGATCATATCAGTTTTATTACTGTCTGGTCTAAGGTTATTCACAACTCATCACAATTTTTAAGATAAAACCAAAGATCCTTAGCATGGCATACAAAGTCCCTCAGCTTCTGTCTTTTGCTTACCTATTGGGCAAAATCAAGTTACATTGGAGCTCAGAAAAGTTGGTACTTTCTTTATTCTCTGGAATTTTTTCACTTAGAGGTCTCACTACCACCACCAAGAAGCTCCTTCTCTCACACCACACCGGGTTTGGTGTCTCCTCTCTGCTCTCATAACCCACTGTGTCTACCTGTCCCATGGTTTCTGCCATATTTCATGGGTACTACCTGTTCTTATTTGAGTCCCCTACACATAAGCCTCTGAAAGGATTTGTTCTTATAAGAAATAACCACTGTACCTTGTTTTTGTTGTCCACATCTTAGCAGGGCACTAACTCAGAAAAGGCACTGAAGGAGTGTCTATAAAATGTGTTTATTTGGTAGAAGAAAATCAGATATTAGATGGATAATTGGACTTGATGGCTAGAAATTTCTAGAAATTCAGCTTGTAAAATTTGCTGGGCAGATTCTACTCTAGTATTTAAGCTATCACTTTCCATACTCTCAGATCCAGTTTCTTATCCCTTAAATGATAATTATTTGATGAATACCTACTATGTGCCAGACTGCATGATACATCACAGATGTATAGTATATAGAGCTGTCTGTGGCATTCTCTCTCCCTCAAGAATCTTGCAGTCCAGGTTAGAGACATTGCTCATAACCATTCTATTGCTATGGGACAATTGCTATTAATATAATGCAAGTGATATGGGAAGTCATTGAAAGAAACACCTAATTTTCAGAAAAGGAAAGAAGAGGAGGTGATATTTGAATCTTGAAGATGGGATTGGTGCTTAACAAGATGATAAGATGTTGGGTATGGACCTGGGGGTAAATTACAGAGGAAAAGATCAGCTCCTAGATCAGGTGATAACTGAATTCCAGGAATGGGGTTTGGAGAACTCACCTGAAGGGCAAAGCCAGTCATGCCAAGAAGGTTGGGTTTGCCTTACAGGAGATGAGGAACCATTGAATGGTTTTCAATAAATTGAATCTGATTTGCATTATTGAGGGATCATTTGGGTGCCTGTATGTAGGAATGCAGAAGGATAAGAAGAGGCAGCAAGGACACCTAGGAGAGGACTGCAGTGCCCCAGGCTACAGGTTATGGAGGCAGTGTACCTTGGGGTTATGCATGTAGATTCCTGCATTCAAACCCCAGCTCAATTCATTACTAGCTGAGGCAAGCTAGTCAGCTTCTTTGTGCCTCAATGTCCTCACCTGAAAATTGGGTTTATAATAATAACAACAGATAAGATAACTGTGCAGGTTTAAAGGGAAATTTGTGCAAAGCGCTTAGAACAGTGTCCATCAGAAAGTAAAAATATATTTATGTACTCTTTTTTTCTGTGAGGGCCTGAACTAAAGAAGAGAACATAGAATAGAAGAGACAAGTTCAATAAATATTCAGCAAGTAGGACAGAAAGCATGTGGAATGTGACAAGATGTGGAGGTAGAGAAGATGGATAAATTGAGAATGATCCCCAGGTTTGTGGCTTAAGAAACTGGATTGAGTGATGATGTCCTTCATAAGAGGAAGAGCAGAATTCTTTCCCCCCTGAATTGCACTTTATCCTGAGTAACTCACCTACCCATGAACTAAACTGCCAATCATATTTGTCTATCATAGGAAAAACAATATATTGTTTTAAGCCACTGAGATTCCATTCTATTTCTTCTTATGTTTTTGTTAAAGCAGCATAGCATAGCTTACCCTGACTAATTCAGTCTTCATTCTGAGGGTAAAT
The DNA here is from genome assembly GCF_014108235.1 of Myotis myotis. Taxonomy (NCBI): domain Eukaryota; kingdom Metazoa; phylum Chordata; class Mammalia; order Chiroptera; family Vespertilionidae; genus Myotis; species Myotis myotis. The sequence continues at coordinate 42,848,870 of NW_023416316.1, read as the reverse complement.
AGATGTTGTCCTTCTATTACTCAGAATTTATTGCATATTTTGAGTCACTGTCATATTGAAAGAATACTTTCCCAAACTTTATTTTAATTTTTTTTATTTATTTTAAATTTATTTATAAATTTATTTATTTGAGAGGAAGAGACAGAGACAATATCAGAGAGACAGTGACTCTCAGTTCAGCAGAACTGGACACAGAAACCTGGAGTGTGAGAGTCACTTTAATAGGAGCCATGGGTCGCCCTAGCCGGTTTGGCTCAGTGGATAGAGCGTTGGCCTTTAGACCAAAGTGTCCCAGGCTCGATTCTGGTCAAGGGCACATACCTCAGTTGCAGGCTCCTCCCCAGCACATGTAGGAGGCAACCAATCAATGTGTTTCTCTCACATCGATATTTCTCTGTCTTTCCCTCTGTCTTCCATGCTCTCTAAAAATCAGTGGAAAATATCTCGAGTGAGGATTTAAAAAATAGGAGCCAATTCTAATATTTTAACTATTTTGCTATCTATGCCCCTCAGTTTCAAGTACCTACAGAATGAAGAGGCATTCAATTAGAAATATGTGTGTCTCCAAATCAGATGCCTCATAAGAGTCTGCCCAGAGCAGGAAGTTTTTGAAAGCTTCAGGGGTGGTTATTGAGTTTGATGCTGGAAATGTTGAATCTGAGTTTCCTGCAGCACATTCAAGGGGAACTTATTTAATAGGATATTGGGTATATAGGCCTGGGATTCTGGGGAGAGATCCCCCAGCTGAGAATGGAGATTTGCATCCTATCAGCATCCAGTTGAGGATTGAAACTCTGACATTGTATGTCAGGTGGCTTAAGGAGACCGTACAGACTGCGAAGGGGGTTGAGGGAAGAGCTTAGGAAACACTGACACCAAGCAGTCGCTGGAGAAAAGATCCCAGAGAAGAAGGCTGAGCACGACATAATGGAGGAACAAGAAGAGAATCGCAGCATAACAAATTAAGGAATGGATAAGGCTCCCTGTTGCTTAGCAATGTCATGAACAGTAGGTGCCTGGTGATACCCAATACTAGAGCAACACTGAAATTCCACATTTCATGGAAGTTCTTATTTGTCTGTAGCCTGGTTTTGTTGTGTTCAGCCTCAAGTTTTTGAAGCTGAAGATTTGTTCTAATTTGCATGGAGAGTCCATATCCCAGAGGGAAAGCACAACTATGATATTGTAGTTGTAAGACTTTGCTTTTCTATTTCAGGAAGCCGACTGTAAGTAATTCAGTTTTCTAAAAAACACTTGTTTGTCAAATTGAGAGCTAAAACGCCTACAAGAATTAAATCTTTGACAGGGCAATTATGCAAGTGATAAGGAAAGAGCCACGTGCTTCTTTGTTTGGCCTTTTTGGTAGTTCAGGAATTCAGAACAAATTCTCTCGCGTGATTCATTTGGACCAATGCCTAGTCTGTCCTACATGGAAAAAAATGATCAGTAGATGATGCTTGTTCACAAGGAAATCAGTGAACATATCCCATAAAATCCTCATAATTAGAAATTATCCTACTGAGCATCTAATAGAAGGTGGGGAAAAACCCTCTCCATATACAAATGCATCTATTTACCCAGAATTTTAAGAAATCCCACTTCGCCCTGGCTGGGTAGCTCAGGTGGTTAGAGTGTCATCCCAGTATGCCAAGATTGTGGGTTCAATCTCTGGTCAAGACACATACAGGAATCAACCAATGAATGCATAAATAAATCAAACAACAAATCTCTCTCTCAAATCAATAGTAATAATAATAATAATAATAATAATAATAAAAGAAATCCCAATTCACTCTTAGAACATGCAGTGTGAACCTGTGTGTATAATTTTGACTTTCATTTTCCCATCATATATGTATTGAACTACTACTTTTGCCAGGCACTATGCAGAGTGCAGAGCACATGACATTCAGGGCAGATAGCCCTGTGCCTTCCTGCGGTTCACACTAGTGCAAGGACAAAACTCTCAAAGCAATTAGCAAAACACACATAAGTTGGCTTAATTTATAATAAGTGCTGTGATGGGAAGAAGGGGCTGAGCAGGAAGATTACAGCGAGAACCTACTTTACTTAGGGTTGAACTTAGAAGTTGGCCTTCAAACTGAGCATGACAAGAAAGGTCTAACCCTGGAAAGAGCAGGGGGAAACATTCCAGAAAGTGGGAGTAGCCTTTACACAAGACTGCTGGGCAATGCAAGAAAGAGGCCAGTGCAAGAGGCACTGGTGGCTGAGAGCTGCAAGAGGAAAGTGGGAAAGATTTGAATGTCTCCCTAAATGCCCTGGAGAGGGTTTACCTGGGAAAGGACCTGGGTGAAATGCTGCCCCTGTCCACAGCCCACAACACGTCATAGGCCATAGCAGCATGACTGCCTGTAGAAGAGCATTTCCCACACTGGAAACAGATGATTATGAATCTAAATAGCAGCAAAGGGCATTAAACACTCCTTGGGAGCCCTGCAACACTTCATACCTTATGCTGGGGAGTCGTTTACTCCTGCTCTTGACATGTTTGGGTGGCAGATTCGATTGCTCTGAAGGAGAGCTTCTCTGATCTCACTGCGACCTTACGTTAAGTCGGGAAGGCTGGGCCTCTATCGACCCACATGAGAGGCTCACATGCAAAAGTAGCGTCTACTAGTAAGAACTGGAGTGGCGCTAGCAGACCTATAAACAATATTTTGAGAAAGTAAATGGATTTTAAACGGAGGTAGGTTTCTCTGCCACTTAGTGACAGCTATTTTTGTTGTTTTCAGCATAGAGCTTAGCGGTTAGTGGGTACTAGCTGGCTGGCTGGCTGAATGAATATTCGAATAAACTAGGCACAAATGGGGAGGCTGCTTGGAGTGATAGAAGGCAGTTTGACCCTAGGGGCCGCCAGACCTTGCTGCGCTGGGGTTCTGGGAACCTCTGCTTTTGCCTCTGTACTGCAGGAATGAGGAGGCCTGTCTGGGAGGCTGGATGAAGCTTGCAGATCATGTATTGAAGCATCTGGCATACTAATTAGCATTGATCTTTGGTTGCTATTTTTATTATCATCATTCGGTTTCCCTACTTGGTGCCCTCGCTTTCATTCATCTTCTAAATCACCCAGTTGGGATGCTATCCTGCCCCTTCTTGTTGCTAGCTGGTCATCTCCTGGGAGGGTTGTTCCACTCATCTCTGCCACCCCCTGCTCTCCCCCCACCCCAGCCCACAAACCGCCCCCCCCTTCATCCCTCAGGCCCCCCAGCATCCCTGCCATTTCTCCAAATAAGCCGGATTCCCTGACAGTTCCTTCCTGTCTAGAACCCTCTTTCCTTCTTTCTTCACCTTCTCATCTTTCAAGAATAGATGACAGAGGCCTAGCATTTGAGTCTTGAATGAAAACAAGGAAGCAAACCCACTGAAGCCTCCTTCCCCATCCTATTCACCAAAGGGACAGCTGCGCGTCTCCGGTTACCTAAGATATTTTCAGGATCAGTGACTTCCTGCATAGTCACATTAAGTTTGGTTATTTTTCAGATTCTTCCTCATCAAGCCGTGTTTCAGAGCCTATAGTTACAGAGAGAAAAAAATCTTGTTTCTGGGAAATAGTAGGGACCCCTGGTTCATGTTGGGGCAACATGATTCTATGAGTCACTCCCTTTGTGAATCGGAGACCCATCGATAGTAAATTGATTTGGTGCGCTCACCTGCTCACTATACTAGTAAACAAGTGGGTGTGAAGCTTTAAGAGCCAGAGAAATGCACTTGCACTTTGTAAAAAGGAAAGAGTTTAGTCAAATAATAAACCTCTTACACTGGGTTACTGGGCTTATGAATGAAGCCAAGGAGAGGTGGTCCAGGAAAGGGGTTTCCTAGACAGCAGTGGAAGCAGGAAGCCCTCCTTCCTCTCGGTCTCAGGGCCCCGGAGCTCTCCAATGTGGTTCTCTGTGTGTTCGCTCTTTGTGGCAGGAGATTTGTAACTCATCCAGTAAAAAAAAAAAAATCCCCTTTTTTCCTTCCCTTTAAGATAGGAATGGGAATCATGCCAATAACAGGAAATTAAATGACAGTAAGTGTACTGAGTACTTAACAGAGACCTCAAGACCTCTTCTCCCACTGGGCTTCCAGAATATTGGTGGCCAGACATTTACCCGACAGACAGGAGATTCTAAGCCTCTTCTCACTGGGGAATCTGGCCAGCCCAGGAGGAATAAATCTATGAGACCCTAGAGCAGTGGTTTTCAACCTTCTGGCCCTTTAAGTACAGTTCCTCATGTTGTGACCCAACCATAAAATTATTTTTGTTGCTACTTCATAACTGTAATGTTGCTACTGTTAAGAATCATAATGTAAATATCTGATATGCAGGATGGTCTTAGGCGACCCCTGTGAAAGGGTCGTTCGACCGCCAAAGGGGTCGCGACCCACAGGTTGAGAACCGCTGCTAGAGAGACGCTCAAAGATAACAAGCACTGCGCCCACTCACAGATATTCCAGTCAGCATTGTAGCCCCCCATTGTTCATCATGAGCAGCCAGCCAAGATCATCAGACAACCTAGAAAAGCCTCCAATGAGCAAAACAAACCAATAAAAACAGAACTAGGAAGAAGCAGGCTGTTTAGGGAGGAAAAAAATGTCATCTCCATAAGCTGTAATAGCTACCTGCAGAGAGAGAGGATGTTGCATCCGTGAAATCAGCACAGGATGCTAGCATAAAGGAAATTTAGAAGACAAAAAGAGCTTTTGGGAGAAGAGCTTTTCAGAGCAGAAATAAAAGTAATTCAAAAGTAGGCTTAGGAGATAAATCTGAGAAAACCTCCCCGACAATAGAGCAAAATGACGAGGAGAGAAAAAGATAAGAAACTAGAGGAGAAGTCCAGAAAGTTCAGCACTGAAGCGACAGGACTTTGGGAATGAGGGGGAATAAAGTCATTGATGAAATAATTCAATTAAAAACTCCAGACTGAAAGTGATGGGTTGCCGGATTCAAAGGATTCACAGCATAAGGAATGAGAATAGACCCCATGTTCACTGTTAACATGTCAGGTCTCCCGAAGTTGATCTACAGGTTCAAAACAATCCTAATCAAAATCTCGGCAGGATTTTTTTTGGTAAATCTCAGCAAGCTGATTCTAAAACGGATATGAGATGACAAAGGAATTAGAACAGTCGCTACATTTTTAAAAAAGGGGAACAAAATGAGTTGTCATGACACCTGATTTCAAAAATTGCTATAAAGCTCCAGTAATCAGACAGTGTCAATTTTGCTCATTGAGAAATTTTTCAGGAAGCAGGTACTCATTTTAATTATAGAAATACTTACAGAGTTCCTGTCCATTAATTCACTTATTCAATAAATGTACTGAGCAACTACTATATGCCAGGAACGAGTTTAGCTACGGGAGATATAGCAGAGAGGTTAAAAAGAAAAAAAGATCCCTACTGCAATGGAGAAGAGAAACAACAGATAAATAGTGTGGTAATGGCAAAAGATAGACATGTAGATCAATGGAACAGAACGGAGAGACCAGAAATAGACCCACACATGTATGTCAATTGATTTTTGACAAAGATGCAAAGGCAATAGAGAAAGAGTTTTTTCAACAAATAGTGTTGAAACAACTGGCATCTACGTGCAGAAGAAAAAAAAAAGAACGTTGACTCATATCCTGTATTATATGCAAAAATTAACTAAAAATGTGTAATAGGCCTAATCTAAAAATATAAAACTTCTAGAAGATAACATTTTTAATCCATATGACCCTGGGTTAAGCAAAGATTTCTTAGATATGTTGCCAGAAACATAACCCATAAAAGAACAAACTGATGAATCTGGCTTCATCAACATCAATTACTTCTGCTCTGTAAAAGACACTTCAAAAAAATAAAAGACAAGCTAAGAGAAAATATTTGCAAATTGCATATCCAACAATGTTATACTAGAGGCCCAGTGCATGAAATTCGTGCACTGGGGCGGGGGTGGGGGGGCGGGTGACGGGGGAGTCCCTAAGCCTGGCCTGCACCCTCTTGCAGTCCAGGAGTCCTCTGGGGATGTCCAATGAGGGACTCCCAGAGGGAGCAGGCCTAAGCCATCAGTTGGATATCCTTAGTGCTGCCGCAGAGGCAGGAGAGGCTCTCGCCACCTCAGCTCACTCGCCAGCCCTGAGCCCAGCTTCTGGCTGAGCGGCGCTCCCCCTGTGGGAGCACAGTGACCACCAAGGGCAGCTCCTGTGTTGAGCATCTGCCCCCTGGTGGTCAGTGCACATCATAGTGACTGGTTGTTCCACCATTTGGTCAATTTGCATATTAGCTTTTTATCATATAGGAAAATAGTACATATATATACACATACATACACATATATACTCAATAATAAGAAAGAAAACCTAATTTTTAAAGTGGCCAAAAAATTTGAACAGATACTTGATCAAAGAGTATATATGGATGGAAAATAATCAAATGGAAAGACGCTTCTCACATTATAGGGAAATGCAGAAGAAAACTATAGTGAAATATAATTTTATATCCCCCAAATTGTAAATATAAGTTTGACAACTCCAAGTGGCATGGAAGACGTGGAGAAGCTGGAACTCTCCTGGCCAATTGATAGGAGTGTAAATGGGAATGATTTCTTTAGTATGTAATTTGGTACAAATCTAGTTAGGTTGAAGATTCATATACCACATGACCCAGAAATTCCACTTCTAGATAGATTGAGATAAACTCTGAACATGTGCACTAGAAAAGAAATGCGTACCAGAATGTTAAATACAGCTTTGTGTAGTAAAGGGGGTGTAGACAATGTCCATCAACAGGAGAACAGATAAATTATGGTTTCTTACACAATGGCATACAATATAGCAGGGATTAGCACACTATTGCCCATGGGGGAAATCCAGCTCAATGCCCATTTGTGTAAATACATCTTCATTGAAACCTAGCCACTATCATTCCTTTACATACTGTCTATGGCAACTCTCATGCCATAATGAATCATTGAGTAGTTGCAACAGAGACTGTATGGCCCACAAAGCCTAAAACATTTATCAGCTTTTATAAGAAAAGTTTTCTGATGCCTACTATACAACAACACAAAGAAATGAGTCAGAGGTACATATATCATATCAGTCAGGGTTCAACCAGAGAAATAGAACCAGTGGAGGATATATGGTAAGAGGTTCATTGCCAAGACTTGACATAAATGTCTGTGGTCCTGGAGAGGCAAGTCTGAAATCCATAGGGCAGGCCCGCAGGAAGGGCAGGCTGGGACTGTCAAGCAGGAGCTGAAGCCGTATCTACAATCAGAATTTCTTTCTTCAAAGAAGCTTGAACTCTGTTCTTAATGCCTTTAACTGATTGAATAAAATCCATTCGCGTGATCTAAGGTAATTTCCTTGACTTAAAGTCAATTGATTATAGACTTTAATCACACCTCCAAAATACCATCACAGCAACACCTAGGTTAGTGCTTCACTGAATATCTGGGGACAGTAGCATCGCCATATTAACGCATACAACTGACCACCACATGTATCAACAAAGACAAACCTTGTAAATGGAATGCTGAACAACAGGAAAAAGTTGCAAAATGTGATGTGAGGTATGACAACCTTTATGTAAAGGCTGAAAACAAGCAAAACAATTTAATGAAGTTGATGGATACATGACTATATAAAACCATGTGGAGGAAATGATAAATGGCTGCTTTATGATGCTGACTGCCACTGTGGAAGAGAGAAAGGAATGGAATTGGGGTTGGATATACTCTATCTGTAATTATTTTTTAAGACACAAGGGACTCCAAAGTGAGACATGTACAAATTTTATTAAGCTTAACTCTGATATTGCAGTTGTTTGCTGTATTCTTATTAATACTTGTATTTATGTTTGCAATATTTCACAATTTTTAAAAATATATTTTTATTGATGAGAAAGAGAGAGAGAGAGAGAGAGAGAGAGAGAGAGAGAGAGAGAGAGAGAGAGAGAGAAACATCAATGATGAGAGAGAATCATTGATTGGCTGCCTCCTGCCTGCCCCCACTGGGGACTGAACTCACAACTCAGGCACGTGCCCTGACTGAGAATCGAACTGTGACTTTCTGGTTCATAGGTCAACATTCAACCACTGAGCCATGCCAGTCAGAACACAATCACTTTTTAAAATTGCAATGATTGCCCTCTTTTGGACAAGCCTAAAAGGCATGTTCACACTGGACAGTCAGCTCTGAATCAGAACCACATGGGTAAGACCAGAGAGTAGAAGCTTCTTTTTAAAAATCTCAATGCCAAACACCCTTTTCGTAGCAGCTTCAGGGGGTTTTCATGGATCTGTGTTTCAGGGAATGAGTCCCACCTCCTGGGAGCCACGCCTGGAAAATCACAGTGATCGCTCTGCTCAGCGGAGACCATGGATCAGGGTGTGAGTCATTCTTACCAAGCCCTGACCTTGGCTGACCTCCACAGTGTCAAGGTCTGCAGCTAAACAGAACTCCTGACTTAAGGAGCTGGAGATAAAGAGGTGGGTGACTGATCACATGACACGTGGCTGCTGATGGAATGAGAGGTGTCAAACCTCCCCAGGGGCTCTCCCCAGGGCCTGCATATGCTTTCATACGCTGAGGGTCACAGCATTGACTCTTCCTGAAGAATGTCAGATGACTTCTGATTTAAGAACTGGTTATACTTATACCCAGGTCCGGAGATTGCAACCTGCCACATACCTGCAGAAACTGACCAACTGACATTCCAAACGGCATACGAACATAAGTCTTTTTGCAAATTAACTCTTTCTTTTTACATTTAAAAAGAATACATGGTCTATGTAAAAATGGAATATCTGAAAAACTAGAGAGAGGAAAACAAAAGTCTCCCAAGAATCCTTCTACTCCGAGGTATTGGTGGCTTTATTCCAGTATTTTTTTTGTCATATATGTATATATTTTTCCTGTAGTTAGTTTCATCTTTCCAACAATGGTTATTGAGCACCTAGCATGTGCCAGGCTTTTTTCTAGGCGCTAGAACCTATATAAATGAACAAAACAGTCATAATCCCTACCCCTATGAAGCTAACAATGAGAGAGGTAGACCAACCATAGAAAAGTAAATGCACAAGAGAAATTTAGTTAATATGTGATAAATAAAGGGAAAAGTAAGACCTAACAATACTGAAGACTTTGTAATGTGCTGTTCTAAGCCCTTTATCTTATATATATGGATACACTGAGTAGCGCTGGTGTGTGCGTGTGCGTGTGCGTGTGCGTGTGTGTGTGTGCGTGCGCGCTAGAGGGAAGGTGGTGACCATAAATCTCTCCGCACAATGGTCAGGAAAGACCTCTTGCAGGAAATGACATGGAAGAGTCATGGTTCACATGACCAGAGAAGACAGCTGGGGGAAGATCCAGGTTATAAGCCTTTCCAGCCGAAGGGACAGAAAGCTTAAATTCCTGAGCATGAAGTAGTTTAGCATGTTCATGAAACAGAAAGAAATAGACCAGTATGACTGAGACCTTAAGCCGCAAGGGGCAGAGTGGTCTGCAGTGACACAGAAGACATGTGCGCTGTGGTCCCAGCATGCAGGGCCTTGAGGGCCCCAGTGAGGAGTTGGCTTTTATTCTAAGACGGAGGAACGCCTTTGGGAGACTAAGCAGCAGTGTGACAGCCATTGTTTTAAAGATCACACACACAGTGTTTGGCAGATGGACTTTAAGGAGGCAAGAGCTGAAGCAAGGAGACTAGTTAACCGGCGCAGTGGTCATCTACGCAAGAGGCGATGGCCTGGGGCCAGGGCGGTGGCAGGATAGATGAGCAGAAGTGGAGAAAGTTAGGGTTTTGTTGAAGTGAGACGGTTGTTATAGTTCTATGTATGCTTTGTTCATTTTGCTTAATTTTGTAAAATAAAAAGATTTGAAAAATTCTTATAGAACATAATTTAATATGTATATCAGCCGTAATTCCAGATCCCCACTGTGGAGAAGCAGGGAAATCTAAGTGATGCATTCTGAGGAAGTGGAAGAGTGCCCCCAGGACTGCCATCCTTGTGGTGAAAATGAACTCTACAGCAGCAGGCAACATTTTTCCAGCGGCTTCATTCTCTCACCATCACAACCCCTATTTTTAAAAACAATATTTTTATTGATTTTAGAGAGGAAGAGAGAGAGGGAGAGAGAGAAATAACAATGATGAGAAAGAATCATTGATCAGCTGCCATCCACTACTGGGGATTGAGCCCACAACACGGGGACATGCTCTAACCACAGTATCTCCTGGTTCATAGGTTGATGCTCAACCACTGAGCCACGCCAGCAGGGCCTAACCCCTATTTTTTACCTATAGGTAAAGGACTGAGCTTTTGTTACAGCCGCTACTTGAGGAATAATTGAGATGGTTCACGGACACCCTCTCCTGTGCCTGTCTTGCCAACATCTTATAGACAGAGATTGAAACTTGGGGGCCTGGCCAGTTTGGCATAGTGGATAGAGCGTTGGCCTGTGGACTGAAGGATCCTGGGTTCGATTCTGGTCAAGGGCACATGCCCTGGTTGCAGGCTCGATCCCTAGTAGAAGGAATGCAGAAACAGCCAATCGATGATTCTCTCTCTCTCTCTCTCTCTCTCTCTCTCCCCCTCTCTGAAATCAATAAAAAATATTTTTAAAAAAAGAAAAGAAACTTTGGGGCCCTCTTTGCTAAAACTCCATCCGCTCTCACGGCCATGGAAAGTTGAAGGCGGCTGCAATTGGGTTTTACCCAAGACTGAAAAGCCCGCACTATTGATTGCTATGCAGAAGCCATAATTAAGCAGAGTAGGCGGCAGTCTTCTGTCGATAGGACTCAGCATTCCATTTATTTGAATGTCTCCCATGCAGCTTATTGTTGAAATACCCAAGATCTACCCCCTTCCAGTTAATAAATGGTCCCGAAAATTGAAAAGTTATGCAAGAGACATGAATATATTTTTTAAAGTTATAAAAGTAAAAACTATCACAAAAATAAGAAATCACAAAAAAATGGGAGGCAGAAACGTGAGGATTTTGCACACAGTAAACTGTTTGTTAATTTCCTTCTCTTTCAGAGTAGAATGTCAGAGTAGAATATGCTTTTTAAGAAAAGTATAACTATATTATTTAACCTTAAAACAAGAGCCACCAGAAGAACAAAAAACCCAGAAACTTTTAAAAAGTGCTCTTCTCTGAGACTAGAACCAGAAGTTGGATGGTGAGTGGGAAGGGACATCTTACTTTTAATTGTAGACTCTTTTATAAGGTTTGATTTTTTTCAAGATGGACATGTTATGTATTCACTGTTTAAAAACAACTCCTTTATTGAGATTGATTGATATACCATTCAATTCACTCATTTGAAATGTACAATTCCATATTTTTCAGTATATATAGAGTTGTACATTCATTATTGCTCTCAATTTTAGAAAATTTTCATCATCTCCCCCTAAAAGCCAGTACCCATTACTAGTTACCCCCGTTTCCTCAGCAAGGGTTCCTCTTCTCAGTCCTAGGCAACCACTAATCTATTTTCTGTCTTTATATATTTGCCCATTCTGAGCAGTTCATATAAGTGAAATCATATAACATGTGGCCTTTTTCAGTTAGCATAATGTTTTCAAGATTCATCCATGGAGTAGCATGTATCAGTACTTATTCATTTTTATTGCTGAATGATATTCCATTATAGGGATATGCTACATTTTATTTATCCGTCCATCAGTTATTGGAGATTTGGCTTGTGTTGTTTTGTTGTTGTTGTTTCCCCTTTATTTATTTGTTTTTATTTTTTGGCTATTGTGAATAGTGCTGCTATGAACATTTGTGTCCAAGTTGTCATGTGAATATATGTTTTCATTTCTCTTGGGCAAATACCTAGCAATGAAATTGTTGGGTCATATGGTAACTCCATGTATATATAGCCTTTTGAGGAACAGTCAGACAGTTTTCCAAAAGATTTTATATTCCCAACAGCACAATATGAGGGCTCCAGTGTCTCCACATCCTCACCAACACTTGGTTTTATGTCTTTCTAATTTTAGCCATCTTAGTGAGTGTGAAGTGATATCTCACTGTGATTTTGATTTGCATTCTTTAATGCAGTGGTTCTCAACCTGTGGGTCGCGACCCCTTTGGCGGTCGAACGACCCTTTCACAGGAGTCGCTTAAGACCATCCTGCATATCAGATATTTACATTACGATTCATAACAGTAGCAACATTACAGTTATGAAGTAGCAATGAAAATAATTTTATGGTTAGGTCACAACATGAGGAACTGTATTTAAAGGGCCAGAAGGTTGAGAACCACTGCTTTAATGGCTAAGGATGTTGAGTTCTGTTTCATGTGCTTATCGTCTATTTGTATATCTTCTTTGGAGAAATATCTATTCAGATTCTTTTCTCTGCACACATGTTATTTTAACCTAAAAAAAATAGTATAAAATGTTTTAACACGTAGTAAGCAAATACCAAATGTTGGAGGTGGCAGTCTCTGGGTAAAGGAAATTAAGTAATTTCTTCTGCCTTCATAAAATTTTCTAAATTCTTATATCATACATAAATTTTTGTCATCATTAAATGTTAACATATTTCCTCAATTGTTTATCATTTCCTGATTTGAAAAGTTAGTACAACAATAATCTGAAAGGCAACAATAGCTAACATTTTAGCAGTTTCCCTAGGGACATTTTTCTAGACTTGCTGTACTTTTTTGAGATCGTACCATATGGTCAAGTTCAAATTATGCCTTTTATTATTATCATGAACAAGCCCCCACATATTAAACAAACCTCTCTAACCATTTTTCTTAAAGTCTCTAGAAACACCACTGTATTTCTCAGTGTGCAGAATGGTCACAATAGAGGACTTCTCTCTTACACTCACTACTTTAAAATTAAGGGAAAATATTAAGTTACACACACATACACACAATGTCCACAGCCAATGGAAAGTACAAACCAAGGATAGACAGTAGAATGTGGAGAGGATGTAGCCTGGTCCATTGCTTCTCCCCCTACCCAGCACCCTACCCAACCCCTTCCAGGGGTCCTCAAACTTTTTAAACAGGGGGCCCGTTCACTGCCCCTCAGACAGTTGGAGGCCAGACTATAGTTTAAAAAAAAAAACTATGAACAAATTCCTATGCACACTGCACATATCTTATTTTGAAGTAAAAAGAACAAAATGGGAACAAATACAATATTTGTATTTGCATGTGGCCCGCGGGCCATAGTTTGAGGACCCCTGCACACAGAAAAAGACGAAGCGGAGTCTATTGCAGTAAGAAAAAACTGGGTGGTTCTCCAACATTTCTAACTTACATCTTCATGGTGTGGCTTTGCCTTTTGGGTTAAAGTGTCTGTTAATCCCCACGGTAACCCCAACATCTATATTTTTCTTACAGGGTATTTGTGCTAGAAAAAAACCACATGCCTCTTGCTCACTCGTCCTCCTTTCTTTCCCTCATTATAACCCTTGCTCCTGCGAACACCTGCGCCATCAGGACAAGGTGGCTGCAGGTGGAGCTTGGACTTATGTTTCTCTTCCCCTCAAAGGCTCCAGAGTGTCTAGTGGCAGCGGAAGCTGGTTGTGCGGATTCCGTCTCCTCCCAGGATGGTGGAAGCAATGGCACTCTCCTGATGGCAGAGGCCCTGGAAGACCCTTCTTTTTACACTTGCTGCCAGTGTTCCGTTTTCTAACCATGTAGGCAGTTGACTCCTTATGCTTTCTTGTGTGTCCACAGACACTCGCAAGACAGCAGTGCCACCCAGAACACCACACACATGATGGGCTGAAATTCTGTTCTGGAAGTAACACCCAGATACAAGCTCAGGAGACTAATCTGACTACTAAAGACTTTCCTTCCTGAGTCTCCAATCAGAGCTGTTCAAGAATAAACCTAAGATGACGTGTCTTCAATGTAGACATTAGGCAGAGAATACAGTGCTCACTGTACCTAGGCTCTCCCCTCCTTCCCTGGCATAGCGATTATACATACATCTCCACACTCCCTGCCGTCCGCTGGGGCCATGGCTGAGTTCTGGCCAGTGGAACGCAGGTGGAGGTGATATTTGCCACGTCCATACCACCCATCTTAAATTTTTTGCTTTCTTCCAGTTCAGCAGGGATTTTGGAGGCTAAATGTTAAAAACAATGGTGCCAAAGATGGAAGGAGCCAGGGTCCCTGAATGGCTGCCTGAAGTCAACCTGATCACCAAACCACGTCGAATAAGAGATGAACCTCTACTGCAGTGGTTCTCAACCTTGGCTGCACATTAGAATCACCTGGGACTCTTTTAAAAATCCTGATTTCTGGGTCTCATCCTCCGGAAATTCTGTTTCTTTGTTACTAATGTTGTGGCCCCACCCCATAACAAAGAAACAGAATTTCTGGAGGATGAGGCCCAGAAATCAGGATTTTTAAAAGATTCCCAGGTGATTCTAATGTGCAGCCACGGTTGAGAACCACTGCTCTACTGTCTTAATTCACTGAGGACTGAGGGTTGTTTGTATGTTACATCCCTCACGGCAAGCACCTGAGCCCTTCCCCAAATGGTGACAGGAAGGCATCAGCCACACAGACGTCCCGAGTGGACTGCTATTGCCTCTATTTAGGAAACTCGAGTGTCTTTATTGAATTCATTTCCTTCTTTTCGAGCCTTCCCTGTAGATTCCTTTATTTCTTGGTATTCTTTCTAGATCTGTTTCTCTTTTATTATATGACCCGTCTGATGTCAAATGTATTCACTATTGATAAGAAATTCTTTTAATGTTTTAAAGAGGAAGAAAACAACTGAGTACTTCACAGATTAGAACAAAGAAGAGTGTGGTGTGGCACCCCTATGCTGAGGCCTGGTGAGTCCGGGGCACATGCGGCTGCCCCTCTTCTGCTCAAGGGAGTAAGATGGCAGCCCTGGGTTTTACCCCTGGTTCCATAGCTTGTTTTTGTGACTGTAGGTTAAGTTGTCTCAGCACACTGCTCCCTGGGGTATAATAATTGCAATGGATTCTGCAGTTTTTGATTTGAGGAACATTGCTGACTCATTTCTGCCTCCTTCACGTACATCAAGCTTTAAAAACGGCCTCTCCAAACAAAAGGGGCTTGCTTTCTCTCATAGGAAGACCTTGACTTTCAGGTTCCTTATCACCCACGGTCAGACTTGCTATAAAAACCGTGTGTCTATATTTTAATGCCTTTAGGATGCTTTCTGAAATAAAGCTTGCTTCTCTGTGCTATACTAACAACTCTCTACTTTTTCCCTTCTTTCTCCCCTCTGCTCTGATATTCTCACTTCTTGTTCATTCTTCAAATCAAACACTATTGAGTTTATATTGTTTTTTTTTTTTAAAAAAAAAATAATTTCTGGGCAAAGTAAAAATCCACCTAGAAAAGGTATGTATGTGAGTCTGTTTCTAACAAGAAAAAAATGTTGAAGAGTAAAGGAGTAACTGAACTCAACAGAAAACATTGTAGAGGCTACTGGAAATTAGAAGTTTTAATAGCATATGCATTTTTAAGTGTGAAAACAACACAACATTGAAACGCTTTTAAATCTTAGAATTTCCCCACCCTAGCATAAGAACTTTTTAATTTTTAATTGTTTTCCTTCAGGAGTTGTTCATGTGCCTCTTTTTTTTTCACATAATTATAATCTCAATGCATATAATTTTATATTTTGGTGAATTTGTCAGGGAAACCTTTTTTGTATTTTGTAGATGAATTCCAGGTATATTGGAGAACATTTTTAGGGTCAGAGCTGAAAGCCTGCTAACATTGGGCATCCAGATGTCATAGTTTCTGGCTGAAGAATGAGCTAGTCTTGAGAGCTAGAATGACACCAACCTCTGGACAAAGAATGATGAGTTAAGTAGGGCTTGTAGCTGGTAGAGTTGCATGTTTTCTAACTGAAAAATGAAAAACTTAGCAAAAAGTACTTAGGTATTGGGAATTGTTTGAGAAAGGTTGAGATGCGTGTACACCTCTTCTAAGAGGTTCTGAGGCCTTAATATTCAACCTCCTCCAAGTTTTGCTACTGTATGTGTCGAAAGGGGGGGGGGTTTAAGAGACATAGTCTGTTAGGGTTATGACTCTTCAGTGCATCTCACCTAACACCCTCATGATATAGACAGGAATCTGAATCCGAGGATTCTGAAGCTGAGAGAGAATACGGACTTCACTGTTGCAGGGACAGAGGTGGGGTGGGAAAGCAGGTCTTAGCATTTCTAGCTCAGTGCTCTTTCCAATCCTGAGAGGAAGGAGGAACAAAGAAATGAATAGGATTAAGAGAGCCCAGCCAGTGTGGCTCAGTGGTTGAGCATCAACCCATGAACCAAGAACTTCCCAGTTCAATTCCTGGTCAGGGCACGTGCCCAGATTGTGGGCTGGGTCCCCAGAGGGGGGCACGCAGGAGGCAGCCAATTGATGTATCTCTCTCATTGACGTTTCTCTCTCTCTTTCTCTTTTAATTCTTTTTTTTTTTTTTTAAGGATTAAGAGAGAAAAGGTGCAGTAGAAAAGAAAAGAAAAGCTAGAGGAAAGGAAGATGGTACAGGGAAGCCATTAGGATGAGGGTTTCAAGCCTTTGCTAACCTGAAGAGCAAAACTGAAATCAGAGAACACTGAGTCCCCTCAAATGAGCACCTCATTTCAGATGTGTATAGGGGTATTAGAGGCACATAGGGGAGGCAGCGAAGCAGTGGCTTTCCGTGTCTGCTTGGAAATCCAGTTTCCAGGAAGAGAAGACAGTGTGATGGAAGATGTCATTCGGGGGCTGTGAAGAACGCCGCCTCTCCTTCCTGGTTCACGTCTGTGGAGGCAATGATGTCTTTCCTTTTTTTCTTTCATAATTGACATTTTATCAATTGTTTTGAGGATAAGTACACAGACATTTCCATTTGTACACAATTCTTAACATACGTACCAAAAACTTAAAGTTACGTAGTTATGATTTTTTTCTAAATAGTTATTCTGGTGAATTTTCAGCTTAAAATGTAGAGGCTAAATTTCCTTAACTTTATCAAGTGCCTAGATCTTCAAATGTTGACATGCTATAACATCAAAGTCCCACTAATTTGCAATGTAATATCATATAAGCTACATGATGAAATCTTCAATCTTTCACAGCACATTAACAAAGTTACCAGGGAAAGGACTGCCTCACCAAAGATGTTACAGATGCACAAAATTCTGACAGGGAGAGCCAAGATCGAGGAGGGGTTTTCTTTAGGAAACAATACTACCAACATGGGAATAGACGTAATTTAAAATGTTCAAGATATATTAAATGCACAACTGATGCCACATTGCCATTTAGTATGCTTTGTATTATAGGATATAACAATGACCCCCACCTATGGAATGTTAAGATAATCAAAGCCTCCCATATTCAACAGCCCACTATTTTCTGGTTATACAAAAACAAAACAAAAACAAACAAACAAACAAACAAAAAACCCACACAAAAAAAACAATCAGCAAATGATTTCCTCTTTTAAAAAAGCATTTACACTACAAAATAGTTGATAAAAATATTCCTCTGGATTGTTTAGGAAGGGAGACAGGGACCACTGATAAGACATGGTATTTTATGTCTTTAATATGATTAATATGATAGTAATCAGACTTGGCTTCTTTCTCTTCTGCTTCACCTGAAGCTAGATTCTCCTCATTTTTAGTTTCTCCATTTCCCGCAGGTAGATCTTTAAGTTCTTGGCCAGCCACTTCAGCCTGTTTTTCCCCTATTCCCTTTGTTTGTACTTTTTTTTTGTCTGCAGATTTATCCTTTCCTGCTGCCTTTTTTATTTCTTTCTTTCTTCATTTCCACTTTTGCAGGAGCAGGTATAGCTGACAACCCATGGATCTATCTCTTCACCGCCCCCTCGGTGGTGTGGTGCTGACCATCCTCTTGGGGAGGGTGGCTGCTGGGCCAGTCAGTGCTTTCTGGGTGCCTTTGCGAGCCTGGGCTGCCTGGCCCCTGCTCCTTCTCCCACCACCCAAGCTGCTTGGAGCCGCCACAATGCATGCCTTTCATGTGGATTCTTGAGGATTGTGTCTAGTTGAAGAATAGATACAGGTGACCTACTAGAAGTGCCCATAGCTGACCAATGCTCCACAAATTCCCCCGGCAACTCCTTTCTGGATACATATGGGACTTCAGTTTGCCCTGGAGACGTCACTAAAGAAAAAGTTAAATACACAAACTCAACCTCCCTCACGTCATTGAAAGGTCCAGAAAGGTTTTATAACTAGCCCAAGGTCCCATCGCTTAGAAGAATGTAGCTAATAGGGTATAACCACCACCCCAAAACTTAGTAGGCGAGATAGTCTCCCCAAAATGGCTGTGATAGGCCCTTTGATTCTTATACACACATGCTTTGTCTCAAACCAAATGTGTGAGTCTATTTCCTCTCCTCTTAAGTCTGGTTGGTCTTGTGACTGCTTTGTCCAATAGAATGAAGTGCGTGTTCTAGAACTCCCAAGCTCAGTCCTTAAGAAGACTGGCAGTGTCCATTCCCCCCTGGAAGCCAGCTGCCAGGTAAGAAGTCTGGCCGTCCTGCTGAAAGGACCACGTGCTGTAAGGAAGCCCAACCCTGTGACCTGGAAAGGCAGAGGTCATGCGGTGGCAGACTGAGGTGCCTAATGTGTGAATGAAGACTTCTCAGACCTTCCTGCTCAGATGCCAAGTGAGTGACTCTGGCCAATGCCCACCTGGGTCCAGTTGACTCAGAGAATTATGAAAAATAGTAAATGGTGGGGGTCTCAGCTACTAGTTTTGGGGTGGTGGTTATGCAGCGATGGATAACTGAAGTGGTGACTTGAAATAGTAACAATGTATTATTTCCAGTGAATATGTCAGTTGGGTGGGCGGTTCTGCTGATCTGGACCAAGCCTGGCCGATCTCATTTGGACTTGCTTGTACCTCTGCAGACACCTGAGGGCTGTCTGGTCAAGGATGGCCTCAGCATTGATGACTCAGCTCTGCCCCATGGGGCCTTTCATCCTCCAGTGGGCTTGTTCTCATGGTGATGGCAGGATTCTAAGGACAGAAGCAGAAATGCACAAACATTTTTTTTAAAAAAGGACTTTCTCTTTTTTTATATCTTTTAAAAATATATATATTTTTATTGATTTCAGAGAGGAAGGGAGAGGGAGAGAGAGAGAGAGAGAGAGAGAGAGAGAGAGAGAGAGAGAGAGAGAGAGAGAGAGAGAGAGAGAGAGAGAGAGAGAGAGAGAAACATCAATGATGAGAGGGAATCATTGATCAGCTGCCTCCTGCACTCCCCACACAACCTGCAACCCGGCCATATGCCCTGACCAGGAATTGAACCGTGACCACCTAGTTCACAGGTCGATGCTTAACAACTGAGCCCCGCCGGCCAGGCTGGACTTTTTTTTAAAAAATGTAGTTTTATGTTCACAGCATAAAGGGACTACAAAGTCAGAGGAAAAAGACCTGGATAAGGGAGGTCATTACTTAGGGCCATTAATGCTACCAAATCTACTACCAGGAATCTAGGCTTATTCCTTATCGGGGAGTATTGAATAGCATTATTAACATTTTGGACTAAGATCTGGAAACACTGGAGAAATTATATTTGAAATTAAGTAAAACAATTAGGTGAGCATTTTCTGATTGTTAAAATGTTTCCAGATTTTCTTGCCAAGTCATTACTGCTAGTGATATTGATCTTGGTTTACTTCCAATAGAGGGTGACTTTCCCAGATTCTTGTTAATAGATTTAGAGAGAATAGGGAAGAAATATCAGGTTTCACACTATGTGGTTCCTTGTTCCATTAATTAATTCACTGTAATGATGATTTTAAGACTCTTGGAATAGTTGCTTAGAGTCAGTTTCATAGAGTTAGCTCTCTAAGTAGCCAGTGGTCGGTCTGCGTGGTGACGTCTCTCTGGAAACTGAAGGCTGTTGGCATCTACCTGTGCTTTACAGCAAGGACACACTCAGGCTCTTTATGGGAAACAAGGGCTGTGTGCACACACGTACCTGTGCATTTGTACATAATGTGCGTGACCATCTCTGATCCACTGTGATTTAAATTTAACTTTACCTGTGTTCACCTCTCCTGCATTCCCAGGAGACACTGAGAACTGACGTTGCATTTTCACCTTCCTCTCCGGGAAGCAGATTCATTTTCCTCTCCTGGGATTTCAGAGCAGAGTCTGAGGAGAGAGAAGGGGAGCCTGGGATTACCACTCCCAGAGCCCCGCCTGCCTGCTGCTTACAGCGGTGTGCTGCTGCCCCCACACAGTGATTCACACCAGGCCAATCAAGGTTCTTTTGATCTGCTCCTCTTTCCTCCACTGCCCCCTCTATTGAGTCCTAATTGAATTTTATTAATCCGGCGTTTATTTCTTGCTCAGGAATTAGGAATCAAGGAACCTGGGTTTTGGCCCTTGAGTCACTTAATATCTTTGGGTGTTCGTTTTCTCTTCTGCAAAATCAGCCACCTGGACTAGAAGTGTGTGGCTGCTCTGAGCTTTGAAGGTTTAGGATGCCAGGATAAAGCCAGACACACTTTACAGGTCTTAACCAAGTGATGCCCTGAAATGTCAGACATATTGGAAGAAGTAAGCTGGAAAAAGTCTAAGAATACGGGTTATTTGTGTTGCCAAGGAATTATTGATCTCCATTCCGAGCTGATATTAAACCATAACACACTTCCTTAATGTGTGTGTGGGGGGGGAGGGGGGAGTGGGGGGAAGTATAAAAAGATTTCAGAACTGAAAAGAGGGGTTTCACTTGCTGAGAATTTGGGGAGTATCCTTTTAAACAGAAAGATGGTAGCTCACCAACTCAGCGATTCTGATGATAAGGACTATGAATGGTTGGGCATTCCTCAGGTAGAATGTATCCATCCCATGTTTTCCACCAGCGGTTTGTAGTTGTTGTTTTAGGGAGGAAGGGAGAGGGAGAGAGAAACGTTGGTGTGATGTGTAAAGAGAACATAGATGATCCTTTGCCTCCCTCACGCGCTTGATGGGAATTGAACCCACAGCCTGGGTTTGTGTCCTGACCAGAATCGAACCCGAGACCCGTGGGGACGGTGCTCCAACGTGAGCCACACCAAGCAAGAGTGAAGTGGAAGGAAGTAATGAGGGCTAGAAATACCCCTTGCTTTCGGTTCATCTGGGAGAGATCCGCTACCTTTTCGGTTCCTATTGAGCACATTTAGCTACAACTGCCATGACGGCATTTTTTCCCCTGGGAGAGTTCTTTAGATCTGCCCTTTCTGTAGCTAGACTGACAGCAGATGCCCCCACGCCCACTCAGCGCTCTCAGTCGGATTGGATCCCCAACCCCATCACAGCCCACATGCGCTTCACGCCCCTCCAGCCTCCTCTCCTCTCCTCTCCGCTAGGACCCCCTCGCCAACTCTTCCCTACCTGTCAAGTAGGTCTTATTTCCTGGGCACACCTCCCCTTAGAAGGGGAGACACCGTCGCCTTGGCATCCTAGCCTGTCCCTTCCGAGCCGAGTCCGGCGGCTAGGCGACCAGGCGTTGCAGAGTTCAACGGCCTGGGGCGGGGGGAGCCCTATCCCGAACAGCCTGTTCAGCCCGGACGCAGCATTCTGAGAGCCGCGGGGAAGGTCCCGGGTAGCTCTGGAGACTTGGAGGGATCGGCCAAACCCAGGGGCTCCTGCTGCCCCTGCTCTCCGTCCTGGGGTCTCCGTCCTGGGCACCCGGGACACAGAGCCGCGTCCCTATGAAAGCACTCGGCACCCAGTCGGACTGCGGCGGAGGCTCCCGCCGCCGCAGCTGCTGCAAACCGGTCTGGTTTCCCTGCAGGGCGTGCGGGATGGAGCAAGGGGGTGGAGAGAAAAGGGGAAGAGCTTGGGCGGCCGGCGGGCGGGGCCTGCAGCCTCCCTGAGCCGCGGCAGTCACCGCGCGGCTCGCTCGCTCCGCGCCTGGCTCCGACTCGGGCGCGTCCTGCGCCGGGACCCGCGCCCCAGCCCGGGGGCGCCGCTGCTCTTCGGACCCGGCCGGGGAGTGTGCGGCGGCGAGGCGACGCGGGCAGGGGAGCTGTTCCGAGGGGCTGGGGCTTCGGTGCCGGCTTCGGTGCCCGCTCGCTGCCGAGTCTGACCAAAGGACTGACTGGCGGGGGAGGAAGGGGAAAGCGGGGACACACACTCGCCGCGGCGCGCGCGCATTGCACACTTGCAGCCGCGCGCCCCCGCCGAGGCGCGTCCGGGCGAGTTTGGCCCCGCGGCTCGGGCCCCAGCACCTGCGAGCTCTGCGTGCAGCGCCCCGGCCCCGCCCCCGGCCCGCCGACCCCCCCAGCCCCTCGCGCCCCTCGGCCGCACTGCTCTCCCCTCGCCGGGGAAAAGCAACAACATCCCAATAACTTGCAGACTGTGGCGCAACTGGTCTCGACAGCGGAGGCGCCCGAATGCTGCCCGAGTGAGGTAAGTTTCCTGCGCGTCCGCGGCCCCTCCTCCCTGGACCCTCCTCGGGGGCTCGGGTTCGGGGACTCCGTGCCTCTGACGAATCCCGGCGGCCTCTCCACGCTCCCACTTGGTCCGCGTTGTGCTGGGGGTAGGGTGAAGGCAGTGCGCGTGGCTACCGAAGCGGGACCTTCATTCCACGGGGTCCACGGCGGCGCGCTCCCCGAGGGTTCCCACCCGCTAGCCACTCCGGTGACACGGGGCTGCGGTGGCACTCGGGGATCATGCTGGGTTCACCTAAGCAGAGCCCCGTCCCTTTTTCGGGATGAGGAGCTGAGTCTGGCAGTAGCAGGAGGCATCTCCCACCACCCTAACTAGCGGCGAACTTGGTAGGCACCCGGGGATCTCCAGAGGGGCTTTCAAGTCGCTGTTTGGTCGTTTCTGGCACCAGAGCCGGATTGAACAGGTGCGGTACGGTTCCAGCCGAAACGCTGCACCAGACGAATGCGTTTCCTTGGCTTCTCTCCCCCAGGCCCCCAGCCCCGTCAACAGCTGGGACCAGGGGTGAGGGGGGCGGGGGGCAGGTGAGAGTGTGGGGGCAACAGAGAGGGAGAATGGCTGGGTTTGATTTGCCAGGCCGGTGCCAGGAGTTGCCAGGAGTTGCCAGACCTGAAGACAACAAATGTCTGCTTATCGCTCATCTGTGCAAATGAGCCTGTTGTCATTTCTTATCCTCCCTCCCTCCCCCCAGTTTACCTGTCTCATTTGCCCAGCGTGGTTGGGTAGAAACCTGTTCCAGAGAAGTTGTTCGAGTAAGCTGATGCATTCTCTCATTTTATACTGGAGATCAGGGCTCTCCACAAAGCCATGTGAGTTATCCTTCATGCTTTCTGAGCAGAGGGTTGCAGACCGAAAATACAAAGCCCCTTTCCCTCCCCACGCTTCTGTGACATTCTCAGCCTGCTGGAGGCCCTAGCTGTATGGTGAGTGACTCTTGAGGGAGGCGTTGGGCCTTTGGATGAGTTAGTCTCCTGCGAAGGAAAAGCTGTCCCCTGACCAGCATTGCTGAGGGTAGGTTTGGGGAGCCCCTGTTGCCCCTCTGGTGAAGATTATCCACCCCCTTGCCCCAGCTGGTTTGGCTCAGTGGATAGAGCGTCGGCCTGTGGACTGAAGGAAGGGTCCTGGGTTTGATTCCAGTCAAGGGCACATGCCTGGGTTGTGGGCTCTGTCCCCAGTGGGGGGCGTGCAAGAGGCAGCCAATCAATGATTCGCATCATTGATCTCTCTCTCTCTCTCTCTCTCTCTCTCTCTCTCTCTCTCTCTCTGCCTTCCTCTCAGAAGTCAATAAAATATATATATATTTATATATATTATATATATAATTTATATTTTATATATATATATTTTATAATATATAAAAGATCATCCACCCTGGCTTCTCTCCTGTTCTTTGGAAAGGCTGGCGTTCTGCAGTCCAGTGGGGAAAAGTGGAAGGGTGGATTTCATTACCTCTCTAATGTGAAGTAGAGTAGTGTTCCTGGAAGCTTTTGTCAGAGCATTTCCAGCTGAAAGGAGGCCCTGGGGCAAAAACCTTTCTCATCCCACTTCATGCTGGTTGAGTAAGCATCGGACAAGGTCTGGAGCTGAGGGAAGTGGTTCTGTACAGAGTAATGTGAGTGGAGACTGACAGGGACTGATGGGAAAGCTGGTAAGTCTGAGACATGCATAATGATGTCTTACTTAAGCAGGAAACTATTAAGAACTGAATGATTGAACCGTGTTACATTTTTGTCCACATGAAGGCTAGAGGGATTTAATAATAACACCTTAAGTCTGCATCAGTGCCTTACTGCTTGCAAATGCTTTTCAGTGTTCTCATTTAATTCTGACCCCTTCTGAGAGAAGCAGGGCAAAGACTATTAACCACATAGTCACAGGAGGAGCGGGAGGCTCACAGGTACTGGGTCTTCACAAGGTAACAAGTGACTGGAAGTGGAGTCAGTCACAGCAAGGTTTTCTAAAATACCCACACGACCCCCACTCGCACCAGCCGGTTCTGGTTTTGTGCTTGTGTGACATTTTTTTACAGCGGCCAGAGCTTCTGCATTTATTTTGGTCTGCACAGTCTCACTGTGAATTACCGTTCACACTTGACAGATGAGGAGGCTTACACAGGTGATGGGTGTTGTCCGTGGTTTTCTGTCTAATTCAGTGAAGTTTGTAAGACTAGAACTCGAGCTCCCGATGCCTACTCCATTGCTTTGTAGATTATGCCATTGTTCTACTTCCTATAGCTCTTAGGACACATCACAGATGCTGCAGTATCCTAGGGACTGTGATGCGTGCCTGCTGGTGACCTGGGTGCTAGTTCTGGCACTGTGTTTGTCTGTGTGACCTGGGCCAAATCATATCACTTCTGAGCCGTCAGTCCCCACATATAAAACATGAGGCCTGTATTGAATTATCCTTCTCTTTCTAGTTTTAGCATTCTATAATGCTTATCAGTGTGTTTGTAATCCAATGGTATCATTTTGTATTGGGGGGAGGCCTTTTAACTGTATTAACTAAGGATTTAACTAGTTCTCTATTTCATCTGTAATTTACTCCTCCCTCCCTTTCATCACATACCACTTAATGAAGGGGAAGAAAAATTCCAAGTGTACTTCAGCTCAGCATCTATAGTTTCATTTTACTATTTGATTTGAAAATATTCTGAGGGGCTGAACTCCTCTAAAATACATGTGAGGATTTACTTGAACCCCACCCCCTCCCCCCCCAAAAAATTCCAGTCAGTCAACTCAGTCCCTTTAGTTGTTTATTTATTTTTTTTTAGCTTTGGGGTTTACATACCATAAATACTCAATAAATAGCCGTTGAATGACGGAGGTGAGTGAAGTAACTTTAAAATAATCTCAAGCATCTCATCCCAACACCTGCTGACCCAGAAGATAATTTACCTACACAAGGTGTGGCCCCTGAAGCTAGCAGGGATAGGTGCCCACTGTTGCTCTCCTTCCTGAACACATCACATAAGAGTTATTCTTACTCCATGTAGACAATAGATTCACGTCCTCTATGCCATGCTCTTTGCTTGCCTCCCCCCACTTAGTTGTTAGTAATGTGTAGCCTATGAAAGAGTATTTCTTGAGAGGGAGAAACCAACCACTCTTTTTTTTATAGTTGAGTCCATTTCAGCAGATGCTAATACCAGCTCATGGCTTCAGAGGGGGAACCTAATTAATCAAACCAAACTAGCATCTGTTCCCTTTAAGAATCCTCTTCTCTTTCCACCTCTCCTTACTGAAAAGTGGTGTTTAGAAGAATGATGGCAAAGAAATAGAATGGGCCTTAAATATTATTAACAGAACTAGTCGTTGGGGATTGAGGTGATTTCTTCCTGATAGAGAATTCAAGTATTAACTAACTAGTTCAGACCCTGGCACCTTTTATGGGTAAGACGGCTGCGGCTTAGAGAGGTGAGATGGCTTGCTCAGTCACACAGATGTTTAGCAGGAGGATCAGGGCTAATGTGGAATTCTTAAGAAGGTTCATATTCAAGATTGTGCCTGGGGTTTTTATGGTGAAGGTGCATTTCTTACTTTTAAGAAGACAAAGTTGTCTGTTTTTATCCGTTCACTGTGTTTCTCTTGGCTAGGTGGATCAACAGACTCAGAATTAATACTTTGTTCCAACCAGTGCTTGGAGACAGGGAACTATTTGAAGAGAAATACAAATGGATGCTGGTTTTCCAAGCTTCTCTTCCTGGTAAATACAGCCAGAAGCCAAAGGTGGCCCTGTCATACAGCTGATAAAGTCATAAATGCGTATACATTTGCATTTGCATTTTTGCTTGCACTTCTGTTAAATGTTGAGTCAGAATATTTAATATCCTGGAAAAGTCACTTTTCCCCCTGTGGCTGGAGCCCTCATTAGTTACTCTGTAAAACACCACGTTCTAGATGTATTTGTTGCAGAAACATGTTCTCTTTGTATCAAGTACATTAACTGGAGTTGGAAGGAGTCCTTTTATTTTTGTAGAGGCTGCCCAGTTCGAAGCGTACATTGTGTAGCTCGGCTGTTTAGTTGTGGCTGGATTTGGCGATTCTTCTAAATGGAAGGGAAATCTAACCTTTTGTTCAGTATTTTTCTTTTCAAAAATAAACTTTAAACTTAATCTATTGATGAAATTTTTGAAGGGTACTGTATAGTAAACAATTAGCTGCTTTATTCAGTCAGGTCCCTTCCAGTAACAAGATTTGGCCAGGAAAAACAGGCTTGATTCTGTGTGTCCCATTCTCAATTGTATTTACTCCTGTCCGACTTCAGAGGAGTGTAAAGGAGACCATGATGTAAGAAAGCATAAGAATCCGATCCAGACTAGATTTGAAACACAGGTAACAGCTGGGACATGGTCACATGTTTAGTTAGCTGGAAAGCTGGAAGTACCTTGGTATTATCATTTAAGTTGAGACAGCCGCATATTTGAATGGAAAACAACATGAAGTGTCTGCTGATAGACCAGCGGTTCTCAACCTGTGGGTCGCGACCCTTTTGGGGGTCGAATGACCCTTTCACAGGAGTCGCCTAAGACCATCGGAAAACACATATATAATTACGTATTGTTTTTGTGATTAATCACTATGCTTTAATTATGTTCAATTTGTAACAATGAAATTGGGGGTCACCACAACATGAGGAACTGTATTAAGGGGTCGCGGCATTAGGAAGGTTGAGAACCAATGTGATAGACGGTCTTCTGTATAGTTTGTGGGGCTGGAGAAACAATGGGTGTGCAGTTTGTTTGGGGGAGTTTACATAATAGGTGAGCAGAGAGTTCTTGAGACTTGTTTTCTGTAGGAGTTGCGGAAAGTTGGTTGTGAAATTGTAATGAAACATAAAGGATTGGGTGTGCAGTATTGCTCCCTAAAATTGGGGGGGGTGTCTTTCAGTTGAGGTTCAGACCATGGTTGGAATTCTGGGGGCTCAGGGAGGATAATTGACTTGGAACTCAAGTTCTAGGACTCAAGTCAAGGACTGTAGAAATTTCATCCATTTTGGAAGAAAAAGGTGACATTTAAATCTTTGCCATTCAGTGATGCTGAGTAAGGGGTTTGCGAACGGATACACTTATAGCTCGCTATAAAAATGTGTTTCTCTGCTTCACAGACAGGCACAAGAAATGCAGTAGACTCAACATGTTGGGTAGTGAGTTTTCAATGTTTAATACACAATTTTGTCTTAAAAAAATAAAAACATGCCCACTATCAGAATTGTTGGATCATTTCGTTGTAACATCTGTTGATAAAGTAAGGAAACAAAACAGGAGCGATCAAAGGAAGCAATACTAGGACCAGCTTGAGGGAGTGGTAGGCACATCCTAAGTGTTCAGCTCATATTTGTCAATTTAAAAGGTTAGGCATCATGTTCTATTTATTTTTTTATTCTTGGAACTCAGCACTCTGCCTGGCAAGTGGTGGGGATTAAATATATGTATATTGAACAATTTATGCATCCAAAAGGAAATCACTCATCACCTTGGGATGTTTCATAATTATTCTAATGATTCTGTTAGTTTCTAGGCCATTTTAGAAATGTCAGGCAAGCTGATAGAGACTAGTTTCAATAGTTTATAGTAAACTTCATTTTTCATCATAAGTGGTATTTATTCATTAGACCTCCAACCTTTTTTTAACCAACATGCCTAGGAATGATTTTTTATTTCTCTTTCTTAACAGAAGTTACAATGTAAGTATGAAATGTGTTGCTCTTTTTGTTATTTATAAGCCCCACTAAACATATTTTTAAAGCACCCAGGGTGACTTAATAATGAATTTGGCTTAGTGTACACAGGTAAGAATGAACTTTAAGCTTCTCTAAGTTAATCACTTTAAATGTCACCTGCTCTCTTTTAATAAAAACAATGTTTTTATTGATTTTAGAGAGAGAGGAAGGGAGAGAGGAAGAGAGAGATAGAAACATCGATGAAAGAAGCATCAACATTGTTTGGCTGCCTCCTGCACAGCCCCTACGGGGGATGGAGCCCACAACCCAGGCATGTGCCCTGACCAGAAATCAAACCGGAGACCTCTTAGTGGGTGGGTCAATGCTCAGCCACTGAGCCACACCAGTTGGGCAAATGTCACCTGCTCTTGAGGCCTTCTCTGACCATCTATCCTAAAGAGGACCTTCTCCATAAGTTTTCTTCACTTATCACAGGGGATACTTACACGTGTATGTATTTAACTTGTTTTGCCTCTGCCCAAGAAACTCACACTCAACCCAAGATTATAAACTTGTTGAGGGCAGAAGTCGGGGTTCTCGAACACTCTTTTTCTAGTGCTTGGCACATAGTAGGTGCCTAGTGAATATTTAAACGAACGGAGAGGTGCCATCCACCCTGTCAAGATGAACTGGGCCACCATTAGGCTAGCTCAAGCTGAGCAGGGTTAGCCATGAAGACAGTTCTTAAAGGCTAATGACGGGAACTCCATGAGAATGACAGTCACATCTTCCGGGAGGAGGAAGCAATGCTTGGTTAGGTGAATGAATTCTGGCCTGAGTATGATGCAATGTCTCTAAAGAGTTATCCCTTCTCATTTACCGAAAACTAAATAATACAGAACAGATGAGGAGAAATTATCAAGCATCAAACAAAACATTCCAAAACTATTAAAATGGGGTCTAAAAGTACCTAAATCATAAACATCTGTCCTTCTTAACCAAGACACCTTGGTGATCATATATAAGGCAAATCCTGTGACACTTCAGGTGAAAACTTCCCAACCTCAGCTGGCATTTCTTTGACTGTTCGATGCATCAGTAGCCCAGTACCACACAAAGAAAAGTGCGTGGCCAGCAGCACCGACACTAGTTAGGAACACAGATTATCATCCCATAAACCTAGCTGGATCAGAAAGTCGGGTGGGGCTCAGCAACTTGAGCGTCGGTAGGCATGAGGTGGTTCTGATATACACAGTGTTGGCAGGAAATGTTCAGCCTGTCGCTCAGCGTACAGAATAAGCCTCCTGAAGTACGTGGTATTCCTGGGAGAATCCGGGAAGTTGTGGAGAGGGTGCCATCTACTTGCTCTGCTAGAAATGCCAGGGGAGAAATAAAACCATTCATGGCTTTTCTCAGAGCCCCATGGATCACAAGAGAATAAATGCACACAACTGGATTGGACACCTAGGGCTTCTGATAGTACAAAAAAACTCTAGGTAGTTGCTGGCCCTGCCAAATAATAGATGCTCCCAAGGCTGGGAGGTAGACCAAGGTGTGTGGATGATGGGAGTAAGACATGCTCTGTGCGTAACTGACGATTGGGTGTCACTTCAATAGGATGCCAAGTGGAAGAATGATTTCGAGAGCTAGTGGTTTTCTCGCAAGAGGAAGTGGTGGTTTACTGACAGTTCTCAGAATATTTCAAGTCAGTTTGCTATACTAGATATTGATGGACCTCCTTGGCTAGGACAGTACCAAGTGCTACGGGGTGTACAAAAAGTATGAACATGGTTCTGGCTTGGCTTTGCTGAGAACTCACACTATTCCAGGCACTTTTCAAGTGCTATTTCTTTTCGTCGTTAATGTGATCCCAGATGACAGAGGAGGAAATGGAAACCAAGTCAGGTTAGGAACCTGCTCATGAGCACAGAGCCAGTAAGGGATGGTCCAACCCTGGCTTTTCTCCTTTTAAAGCCCACATTCTTTTGTCTGCTTCATGCAGTTGCAGTTTGGGAAGAAAAGTTTTAAAAAAAGAAAGCATAAGTGAATTTAGAATTTCTATCTATGAGCTCTAGATTACATGATTGACATTATACGTGGCTCTCTCAAAGGCCCCTCAAATTCTACACGCCCAAGACCAGATCTTTTCTCTCCATACCTGGTCCTCTTGCAGTGTTGCCCAGCCCTGTGATAGGCACCACTAGCCATCACCCAGCATGAGGCAGAAACTTAGGAGCCATCTTTGACCCTATCTTTTTCATCCACTGCATCGAATCCATCACCCATTTCTATTGCTTTTGCTTCCTGAATATCTCCCCCATCCATCAGCTTCTCATTGTTTCTGCTGATTCTGTCCTAGTCCAGCTTCTCATCTTTCTCTGGATGCTAGCCATAGCTTCCTTCCAGTACACTCTGGCCCTCCTCTTAATCCATCATCCATACTGCAGCCACAACAATTGAGATGGCTGGACTCTGATGGACAGATCCGTACCTCCCACCCCCAGGCAATCCCTCATGGAAGTAGACACATTGTGGCCTCTGGGGCTTCTAGGTTGGTGGCCTTTTGAACTCTTGCACAACCTCTGAGGACTTCCTCTTCCAAATAGCATTCCACCCCAGTGCTTTTGCTCTGCTGGAGCTCCCTCAAGCACACAGTGGTAACTCAAGTCAGCGGCTCTTACAGGTAGAGGATGAAGACCAGTGTGATCCTCGGGATCTGCCCAACCCACATTTTCAGAGTGCCCTGGGGATCCTCGAGGTGCACTCACTCCTTCAAACTGGAACCAAAGACTGCTAATTAGGTAAGAGAAAAGCAGTTGTTGAGAAAGGAGTTAGTTGGAGGCTAAAAGCATTACCTTTCATGTTCTAGATATCTTTAGGATGAAATTTAAAAATGGGATTGTAGAATCCTGTAGAAACCAGTTAATGTAAATTGGCCTAAGCTAAGCATGCATTTAATCTTCGCACATGGCTTTTTCAGGTACTCAGTGTCACTTGAACTGTAAATAAAAGAGAAATAGCAGACTGTCATAGTTCAGGCTGCTGTAACAGAGTTCTATAGACTGAGTAGTTTATAAACAACAGAAATTTATTTTTCACAGTACTAGAGGTTGGCGATGAGAGTGCTAGTATGGTTGAGTTCTGATGAGACCTCTGTTCCATGTTGCAGACTGCCAACTTCTCATTGTATCTTCAGGTGGTGGAAAGAGGGCAAGAGAGCTCTCTGGCTTCCCTTTTTAAAGGGCACTAATACCATTCATAAGGGCCCCGCTCACATGTCCAAACTACCTCCCAAAGATCTCACTTCCTAATACCATCACATTGGGGGTTAGGCTTTCAACTTTGGGGACACACATTCAGTCCATCACACAACCCTGTATGGCTATGTCAATGCCCTTTAAGAAGTACATTATATACTGTAACCCAGCATAGACATAGACATATAAATAGTTTTATTGAAAAATCAAGGTTTCATGGAATACTACTTAGCTACACTACATAAAACATGTTGGCTAGTGGGTTTTCAATACTTAATACACACATTTGTCTTTAAAAAAAAAAAAAGTAAAAACATGCCCACTATCAGGATCATTGGATCATTCAGTTATAACATCTGTTGATAAAGGAAACAAAACAGGAATGATCAAAAGAAGCAATACTATGACCTGCTTGAGGGAGTGGTAGGCACATCCTAGGTGTTCAGCTAATATTTGTCAATGTAAAAGGTTAGGCATCATGTTCTATTTATCTTTGTATTCTTGGAACTCAGCACTGTGCCTGGCAAGTCGTGGGGATTTAATACATATGTATTGAACAGTTTTTGCATCCAAAAGGAAATCACTCAACAATATTATAATAACTGTATGTTGCCAGATGGGTACTGGAAATATAGGGGGGAATACTTCATAAAGTATATGATTGGCTGAACACTATGTTGTACGCTTGAAGGTATATGATTGGCTGAATATTATGTTGTACGCTTGAAGGTATATGACGGGGCTGAACACTATGTTGTACGCTTGAAGGTATATGACTGGCTGAACACTATGTTGTACGCTTGAAGGTGTATGACTGGCTGAACACTATGTTGTACACCTGAGGTGCTGACCATGACCTTTCATCCAGTGCTCTTTCCACCCTGAGGGTTCATGGAGGGTTATGAGTGAACAACTCCACAAAGCTTCCCCTACAAAGTTTTAATTTCCATCAAGAAAACCTTGTGAAGTTTGGCGAGCAGGCATCTGATAGAGTTGGGGGGAAAGTAACTCCTAAGGCTGCCCTGTCTGTTACACAGGATAAATAACTACAGTGATGAAATATGGCCTTCAAGCTGGGGCATGTCTATATTTTTTCAAATAACGCTCCCCCTGAAGTTCATACTAATTTAGTTTAACAAGAACCTAAAAACTAGTACTATAGGAAAAACACCTTTACGTTCAAAATATATCAAGAACAAATTGACAGCATATATATCAAGCCTGCCCAACTTAATTGGCCATTCAAGCACCACATGGAAGGAGCTTAAAACAGGGAATGCTTGGCTACTCAGAACTTTGGGGCAGGCTTTTACTTCTAGAATAAACATTCTGATTACGAAGGGTTTGCTTGCTCCTTTAAGTGTCAATATTTATTATAGCCAATTTTTGCATAGAAAATTTCCCCAAAGTTGTCACAACCTTCCCTGATTTTTTAAAAGATTATACAGAATAGTGTGTCTTTTTTTTTGCTATGATAAATTTATAGCTTTATTATCCATCCAGGGATGCAAGGCTCTTGCCCCTGAACTAAGTGGCCCCACTTAAAATCTTACCTTCTTTTCCTGGATTATTTTTGGGGTGCTGTTTTTGTGGCTTTCAGCAGTGATAGCCCTCTTACTCTTTGTTTGCTATTGGGACTCTGCTGTAACCTTGGGAGCTAGATGTTCCCATATGGTCTGAATTGTGTTTCTCAAATAGACTCATGTAATGCATTGAGATTGACTTTTAAAAAAAAAGGCAAAAAAGAAGTTTTTGAAGGAGAGCCTTAAGAGGTCTAGTTGTAAGGCAAGCAAGCAAGCTTTAGATCTTTCTCATTCACTTACTCCATTGGCCAATAAAGAGCATGTTTTTCTTATGTCCCGATTTTGTGCTGTTCAGATAAATGAAGTGCTAGCTTTTTAAACTGAGACATTTATTCATGGTTTCTTTTTCCTTTTTATGAAATATTTATGTGTTTACTACACTATGGTCTAAAATAAAGCATGCTTTCATAGACTTGTTCTTTTAACTTAAACAGAGTGATAATTTATGGGTGATTGGTGACAGCTTCATTTATTTATTTATTTATTTATTTATTTTTATTGCTTAAAGTATTACAAAGGGTATTACATATGTGTCCTTCCCCCCCCCCCTCCCCGGCCCTTGACAATCCCCTGGCTTCCCCTACCCCCCAGTGTCTTATGTCCATTGGTTATGCTTATATGCATGCATACAAGTCCTTCGGTTGATCGCTTACCCCCCTCCCTCCTGCCCCCCAACCCTCCCCGGCCTTCCCGCTGCAGTTTGACAATCTGTTTGAGGCAGCTCTGCCTCTGTATCTATTATTGTTCAAAAGTTTATAATGGTCTCTATTATCCATGAATGGGTGAGATCATGTGGACAGTTTCATTTTTAATGTTATATTCTTTGAGAGGTTGTAGATTACCAAAGGTATTTCTTTTTCCATTGTAGAAATTGCACAGAAAAATTTCCCAAATTTCCTAATGCCCATCTTCCATTAGAAAACAAATTGTAATGCCCTCAATAAAACAAGAAAAGTGAATATGAACCATTTTCCTAATTCTTAAGGAGTGGCATGTAAACCAGACTTTCCTTAGGCTTATGAATTCATTATATGGCAACAAAGAAACCCATAATAGCAGTATTGCTTTGGCAAGCTATATTGAAATGATGTCCTTTTATTGTTTTCCCCAAGACATGTAGTTTAAACAGAATGGTGAAGATTTATGGGAAATGAAGTAAATGGGAAATCAGTCTCTCATAACTAAGGATTAAGAGAGAAACATAACTTTTGCTTATGGTCGTTTATAGAAAACAGAATGGAAATCCGGCTCTTAGCTTTGTGTACAGTTGGGCTTCATTATTTGGCTTTGCAGTTTCTCAGAAACTCCCTCTCCTGTGTGGCAATTTATAATGTAAACATGATGCCTCATTTCATTTTGTGCAAACTTTATATAAGGAATAGTCACTTTCTACATATGCCAGAAGACTTCTGGAAGCTTTTTGTTGTATTTCTTTTATTATTTATTTTTGCTTCTTTTTAAAAAATATATTTTATTGATTTTTTTACAGAGAGGGAGGGAGAGTGATAGAGAGTTAGAAACATCGATCAACTGCCTCCTGCACACCCCCAACTGGGGATGTGCCCGCAACCAAGGTACTTGCCATTGACCGGATTCGAACCTGGGACCCTTCAGTCCGCAGGCCTACACTCTATCCACTGAGCCAAACCGATTAGGGTATTTTTGCTTCTTTATTGGATGCTTTATAGATGCCACACAGGTCTAAAAGTTATACTGTTAAATAGTTATTTGAAAACTGATCCGGACTAAGGCCCAGATCCAGAGCTCCAAACCAGAAGCAGAAAGAAAAGGGGGAAGTGGCTGGAGGATATTCCTCCAAATTTACCAAAACCCAGAAAACCAGGATCCTAAGCTTCTTCATTGGCCAATCAGGGTGTAGGCATTGTCAGGAACCAGCAAGGCGCTGGTGAGAACAGCCAGCTGAGTCCAGACATGGATAAAAGTAATTGGAAGGAGAGGAAATGGACTGGTACTGTCCAGCTGTAGATAGGGTTGCAGAGTGCAGCTAAGGCAGGTCGGGGGAGGAGAGAGGCTGGGAAGAGGTATTGCAGCAATGCAGGAGTGTGGCCCCAGGGGCCCTCAGATTGTGGGTTCTTCTGGTGAACTGGAGTTTCTTGCCCACCAGCTTGGACTCAAGGTCTCCTTGTAGACCAGGATGTCTGGAGGCCACATGGGTATAGTCTGCTTCTCACACACCCACATTTTCTGGTGCTACCTGCTGAATGCATCTGAAATCATGGCTGAACAGCACATACCACCCTCGAAGTCACTGGTGGCATCTGCCAGGGTGTCGATGGTCTCAATATCCAGGTGATTGGTAGGCTTGCCCGGGAAGAGCATGTGAGGGTTCTGCCAGGCCTGCCAGGCCAAACACACTTGGCACTTCTGCCCATCAGACAGGTTCTGGATCTGGCTCACCTGCTGTTTCCAAGTGAGAACATATTGCCCAGTCATCTTTCTTAGGTGATTTTTGTTTTCTTCTCCTTGGTCTCTGGGTAGTAATTCATCATGTACTCCAAAGATGAGAGGTCTAAGTCCAGCTGCTCGTGTAAATGTTGGTAACACCCCATGCGAGTTTTCACATCATCCCGTCTGTGGGTAGTAGCTCTCCAATTAGCAGCTTCACAAGACTTGACGTCCCTGCTCCATTGGGCCCTACCAGAGTCACTTATATGCCAGATCAATGCCAAATTCTAGATTATTGTAGATACAAGGCCCATCTTTTGGATACTCGAAGCTCATATTCTGCACCATAATGATGGGTGGAGGGATTTTGCCACGTGGTGGGTAATGAAATGACAGTGTCTAGTTGGTCACAACCCCCTCTATCAGTCCCAATGCCATCATTTTCTGTATTCTCCTTGCTCAGGGCCTGCCGGGCCAGCTTCGCACTGCCTAGCAGTGTAGTTCTTCATGTGCACAATCTGACCTTGCTCCCAGCGAGACCTCTTCATCTGGTTCCTCCAGCTCCAGCCCTGTCTTTATATACTGATCATAATTACGCATGTGATACTTCAGTCTCTTCTTGTGCATGTGAATGATGTTGGTACAGACACCATTCAGAAAGTCCTGGGAATGGGAGTCAAAGGCCAGAATGTACTTAAAAGTCTTTTAGTTCCTCTTCCAGCCGCACACAAGCATTGAGGCCCAGGTGGTTGGTGGCTCATCCAGGAGCACCAGGAAGGGCTGAATGAAAAGGACTCTGGTGAGGGCAACCCTCATCCTCCAGCCCCTACTGAGGTCTTTTAGTTTCTTGTGTGCATGGCAGGTGTGAAATCCAGCCTGTGCAGGATCCGTGAGGCCCTATTCTCCGCCTTGCTAGCATCCAGGCCCTCTGGAGGCACATAGAGCTCCAGGAGCTCCTCGCACTCAGTATCCTCGTGAGCCAGCTGCTCAGCCTTCTTCTTCAGCATGGCCTGCTCTGTCTCGACATTTATCACACGCAGCAAGGGTGCCTGGTCACTGGGGGCATCTCCCGGGTCAGATGGTAGATGTCTATGTGCTCAGGGATGGGCACTTCACCTTTCCCAATAGCATGGACTTTCCAATTCTACTTGCCTCAATGAGGCCATAACGATGGCCTGAGTTTAATTTCAGTTTGGTGTCACTGAGCAGCTCTTGGCCATGCAAGGTAAGGAAGAGGTTGAGAATGTGGATGTCAGTACTGATGGGGTGAGAGGCCAGGACACCACTGACACCTTGAGCAGCAGCTTTATCTCAACCCTCCTTCTCCTTGGTCAGCAAGTCCACTTCTGTGCTCTCTTGGCCATTGACCTCCTCATGTTTCTCCTCTGCCACCTGTGGTTCTTTGAGAGCATCTCTGTTTTCTTCATGTCCTTTCTGGGCTGCTGTTGTGCTTTGGCAACTTCCTTCTTTTTGGCTGCCTTCTTCTTGGCCAGGTGAGCATGGTGATGAACCATGGGGGTAGGTTGCTATCTTTTCAGGAAGCTGGGCCTCACCACTTGGCCTCACTGGGAGAATCCTACATGGGCACATAGCAGCTTTAGAGATGATCACCAACAGCCCCTGATGTTACATTTTTATTGGTTTCTTCATTGTCTACCTCCTTCACTGGAAAGTAAAGTCCACAAGGGGAGGGACTGTGTTCTGTTCATGGGGATATTCCCAGCACCTAGAAAAGTGTCCAGTGCAAAGATGGCTCTCAATGAACACTTGTTGTATAAATGAACAAGTAATTTTCTTAAGCTATAGCTGTCTTTTCTTCAACTTGCTAGCTCCTCTTTCCTTTTTAAAATGTCAACAGCCTCTAGCTTGTAGCCTAATCACTGCTTCAAGGCCCTTTCCCAATGAGCAACCTTATTTCTGGCCAAATTTTAGTATTTTCCCATCTCTTGCTTTCTGGCCCATAACATTTAGAACAGTTTAATAACTCATGCCTCACTCTCTTTTAGTCATTCATCTGCTCTTGTGATCCCAACTATTACCTCCATGAAACGTACCTCTATTATGAAATCTATACTGGCAGCTGTCACCTTTTTAAAACCCAAATACACCCCCTCCCCAAATTCTAAATTTTTATCAGATACTCTCATTTTTTTTAATCTACTTTTATAATTTTACTGATCTTTTTATTACTTGTTTCTGTGCACTTAACAAGTCCTGAGGCATTTTAAAAAATGTTCTCCTCTATTCTCACTTATATTCCTCTTCTTACCTGGACTATGGTAGCAGCTTTCCAAACAGCTTTCACATCTCCCTCTATGACCATCTTTAATCAATTATAATACCTGCTACCAGAGGTTATAACTTTGTCCCCACTCTGCCCCCAAATCCTTGGATACTTTACGATTTTTAGATTTTAGAAATCTAAAGCCCTGGTTTGGTTCGTAAGACTATCCACAGTCTAGCCCTAGTTGACATTCATCATTGTCGTGTGACTGTTATCCTTGTAGTTGTATAGTAGTGACAGCAACTACCATTCCTAATTCCTTACTCTGTACTGGGCACAACACATAAAAATACATGAATTCATAAAAGTTAGTGTATTTTGGAGCTGTGCAATCTGATATTGTGTAGGATGGGTGTGAATGGAAAGAGATTGGAGGGGTATCCTGGAGCCAGACCATCTTGCCAGACATGCTAAGGAGTTTGAACTTTTCTTCTATAGGCAATGAGGCAACAGCTAGAGGATTTTCATTGACGAGTGAGCTGATGTTTTATGTTAGACCAGCAACATGGACTATATAGTTTGGGAGATGAATGAGAGGAAAAAGGGATTGGAGACAAGGAGACTGGTGGTAAGAGGGATTATGAGGATCTAAATTAAGTTAGTGAGGATGAGGAAAATGAGCAGATTTGAGATTTAGGAGGGGGGTTTTGTAGGACTTGATGACCACATCCTATGAATTTTGAGGGAACGGGAGGAGTAGAAGATGATTCTCTGGCTTTTGGCTTGAGTGGCTGGAGAGCTTGGAGAATGACAATGAACTGAGAGTGTGTACAGGGAAGAGGCAGCATATACATGTGGCAGAGGCTGTGATAATGCCTCCGATTTTGCACATGCACTTGGTAAACCTGTGGGATAACTAGGCAGAATGCGGCTGTAAGGAGAGATGTCCATGATGGAGATGCTGGCTGTGTTATGGTCTGTGGGCAGTGATTCAAGCCATGAGAGGGGAAGCGGTTAAGATACCCACAGGACATCCAGGTGGAGGATCTAGAAGGAAGGTGTATGAGTATGGGTGGAAGGAGACAGGTCCCTGATGGAGACAGAAAGTTATGTTCATGTTCTCTCACCAGTGATTATGGCCATGGGATTAAATGAGACTTCCCTGAAAAGGTTTGTAGACTAAGAAGAGAAAATATCTGAGAATCATTTCCCGATTGTCATTTGCAATATCATTTCTTCATATTCCACTTTTTTTCTTACCAAATCTTCTGTTTTCTTCTCTGTTTAAGAAAATGACATTAGATTTTCGTGATACCACACATTTATCACGGTTTTGGAAGGCACCTCTGATCCCCACGCTTGCCTGGAGAGCTCTCTCAGGCACACATTCCCTGTGGAAGTCTTGCTCTTACGACTCTTTTGCAGCTTTTCTTTGAAGCTGACTTTTCAGTTGCTCTCTACTTATCTCTCCCAGCAGACCGGAGTCCTGACGCTGAGACCACATCGTCCGCTTCATGTTTCCCACCCAGCCTCTCCGCTCAGCGTCCTCTGCACACTAGCTGCTCCTCCTTTTCAATTATTTTTATTCTTCTTTAGCAGAATGAAGTGAAAAGGGAACAACTCAAAGTTCTATTAGGATTTATGTCAGTTAATGTACCTGAACTAAATTGAAAATGCCTGCTTACAGTGTGTTTGTAAGAATATTCTATTTCTCACTAAAAAAAAAAAAAAAGTAAAAAAATTTAATTTGAAAAACAGCCCACAAAACCCACTCCTGTTGTTTATCCTTCTTGTCAGAATTCTTGTCATGTATCATTCCCACTATTTGAAACTTTAAGAGGAAGAGAATATATCTTTTGGCAGCTCTACTACTATTGCTTATTGTGAGCCGAGTTTATCTCCTGGTTTCATTGGGTCGAACTTCCTGTTGTTTTTCAATGACACTTTGCATTCATTTGCACAGGCTGAGTCTGGATGCAGTGAGAGCTGTGGTCCAAGAAGCAGGTATTCTGGCTCACCCTGCACCTCTCCTGTCACTCTAGTGACCCCTGATCCAGTGGCTTGACCTCTTTTGTACCTTTTTTCTTTGCTCATCTGTGGAATGAGAATCTGTACACTGGCTCCTGGACTACTTCAAAGGCATGATGTGGAGCAGACAGAATGATGGCCCTTGAGATCCTTTAGAACAAAAGCATCATGCACATTAGAGAATTTATTTCATAAGAATTACAGCAGGAGGTCCAGACAGCCACCACTATAACCCCTGGGTAAGCAGATCTGAAGCAAAGCATGTAACATCTGCTGTGATGAGGTTCCCATAAAAGAAGAATTCTCCTCCCCTATTCCCAGAGGCCAAGGGTACAAGGAGACACTTTGCTTAAGTTCTTATCAGCATCCCACAATTTAAACATACCCTCATCATGGGTAAGGAGAGCAATGAACTTTTATCTTTAAAAAGAAGTGAATCTTGGATATAGGTTTGTTGAAGAAAGCAAAACTCACATTTACATGTTAAGGAAAAACAGTGCTGGTGGGCACCAAATAATTCATGATAGAGTCCACAGTAAAAAATGATGCTCAATGTATGAAACAAGTTCATTGCTTCTTCAGTTTAGATTATGTGGTTTGTGGTTGTCATCATCGTACCACACAGTGCTTAACACTATGCCTTACATTCAAAGATAGTCAGTGTTTCAATTGGTTCCTATTTAGATGGAGTAAGAGAAGTTCCTAGAAGTCATCTAGAAAGCATTTTTAACACTTGTGGAATCTGAAAGGCTGTTTGAGGTTAATTGGACATCCCCAAATGCTAATGAAACCTTCAAATAATAGTAGAAATATTTGAGGACCTGTGCCAAATGGCAAAGGGGTTTGACTGGCCTAATGACATAGATAATGCCTGACCAAAATGAGGGGAACTCGTAGAGTTATTGAACTCATGTATTAATTCTAGTAACTTTTATAGCATCATGGAATTTATTTTTACATAGATAATCATGTTGTCTGTGATTAAAGACAGTTTTACCTAAAAAATTTTTTTTGTTGGAAACATAAATGAAAATTTACTAGTAAGCACTTAAAATTACAAAGGTAATGAACAGAGGAATTAAAATGATAATTGATAAAACTTTGGGTAGAGGCCAGGGGGCAGTAGGAGTAAAGTCCCTGATAAGAATCATGAACAACAGATTTAAACATGTTATCAAGAGTTAAAGAGATAACTACCAAGACAGCAAAACAGAATATTTTATGATTGGTTGTCTTGGGTGGAACTTGTGGTAGGAACAGGAAAATCAAGAAATGGCTCTTCTAGACTCAGACACAG
Organism: Myotis myotis; assembly: GCF_014108235.1. Taxonomy (NCBI): domain Eukaryota; kingdom Metazoa; phylum Chordata; class Mammalia; order Chiroptera; family Vespertilionidae; genus Myotis; species Myotis myotis. The sequence goes on along the minus strand of NW_023416316.1, from coordinate 42,807,993 downwards.
AGAGCTGACTGGTGGTTGCTAGAGGGGAGGGAGTTCGGGGGACTGGATAAAAGAGGTGAAGGGATTAAAAAATACCAATTAAGAAGTAATTGGACGACTCACAAAATAGTGATGAGGATGTAAAGTACAGCATCGGGAATATCGTCAATAATATTGTAATAGCTATGCATGGTGCCAGCTGGGTACTGGAGATATTGGGGGAACACTTTGCAAAGTATATGTTTGTCTAACTGCCATGCTGTACACCTGAAACCAAAACAAAATAATATTGAAAGTAAACTGTAATGGAGGGCGGGGAGAAGAATGCCAGAATTACACCTGAAACTAATGTAATGTGTGTCAACTGTAATTGGAAAATAATTTATTTAAAAATAAATAAATAGCTGTTCTCACAAAGTCCTTTATATCATTTACTGTATTGCCTTATGTTTGCATTTTTTTATAAAAACAAAGCAGTTACATTGGTAATTAAAACATAAAGATAATAAACAACATGAAGTAATTAAAACGGGTAGAGGGTAAGAGCTGATATTATAAAATAAGAAATACTGTGGAAATAGTCTGTGTTCAGAAAGTTGTGTAAAGGAAGGAGGGGCCCTCACATTACATTCGTTGCTGATGATTAACACTTATTTGGGTGCTTCCTTCACTCCAGGTACCTTCTAAACAATAAGCAGGCATTAACTTGTTGCATATTCACAGCAACCCATGGGGTAGGTACTGTTGTCATCATTTTATAAGTGAGGAAACCATGGAGCAGATCTAGTAAGTATGTTACTTGAGGCCACACACCTGGGTGTCTAAGCCAGGTTGCCCAACTCCAGAGCCTTCTCTCTTAGCTGTGAGACTATAGGTTATGTCTCAGGGTAGAGCAATGGGTGTGACACCTCACTACAATTCATGCTCCTTGATCCTAGGGTGACTTGACTATTCCTCTGAAACTGCCTCCTAAAGAGCTCCAGGAATCCCCTTTCCCCCTAGGAGATACATTCCAAGACCTCCAGTAGATGCCTCAAACCCTATCTATACCTTTTTTTCCTATGCACACATACCTTTGATAAAGTTTAATATATAGACACAAGAAGAGATTAACAACAATAAATAATAATGTAGAACAATTATTACAATATGCAGTAATAAAAGTTATGTGAGTGTGGCGTTATGAAGTAAAATAAGGGTCACTTGAACACAAGCCCTGCAACATCCCAACAGTGGATCTGTTAATTGAGGTGGCTAAGTGACTAATGGACGAGGAGCGTATACAGCATGATACACTAGACAAGGAGATAACTCAGTCCCAGGTCCCAGGTGGGACAGAGCAGCAGAGAACAAGATTTCATCACACTACTCAGACGAGGTTGCAATTTAAAATTTATGAATTGTTTCTTTCTGGAATTTTCCATTGAATATTTTAGGACCACGTTGACCAGAGATAACTAAAACCATGGAAAGTGAAACCACAGATAAAATACTATGGAAATGCCTATGTGGGCAGTAAAATCTCTTAAGATTTCTGTTAGCAGTATTTTTTTCCATATCTCCTTGGGCAAGGGAAACAAAAGGAAAAATAAACAAATGGGACTACATCAAACTAAGATGTTTTGCACAGTAAAGGAAACCATTAACAAAACAAAAAGACAACCTTCTGAATGAAAGAAGATACTCTCTAATGATACATCTCATAAGGGGTTACTATCCAAAATTTATAAAGAACTCAAACAAGTCAAACACCAAACAAACAAACATATAAATAAAACCAAACAATCCAATTAAAAAAAATGGGCAGAGGACTCGAGTGTTTACTTCTCCAAAGAGGATATATAGATGGCCAATAGACATTTGAAAGCATGTTCAAGGTCACTAATCATCTGAGAAATGTAAATTGAAACTAAAATGAGGTATCACCTTAACACCTGTCAGAATATCCATCATCATAAACCTACAATAACAAGTGTTGGTGAAGATGTGGAGAAAGGGGGACCCCCATGCACTGGTGGTGGGAATGCAGATCGGTGCAGCCACTGTGGAGAACAGTATGGAGGGTCCTCAAAAAATTAAAAGTGGAGCTACCTTATGACCTGGTGACTCCACTCTGGGTATATATATTGAAGAAACCCAAAACACTACTTCAAACGAACATATGCATTTCTGTGTTCATTGCAGCATTATTTATAATAGCCGAGATAGGGAAGCAACCCAGTTACTCATCCATAGATAAGTGGATAAAAAAGTGGTGGTACAGCCCTGGGCAGGTGGCTCAGTTGGTTGGAGCATCGGCCTATACACCAAAAGGTTGTGGGTTTGATTCCTCGTCAGGGCACATGCATAGGTTGTAGGTTTGATCCCAGGTCAGGGTGTGTACAGGACACAGTCAATCAATTTTTCTCTCTCCTGCTCTCTCCTTTCTCTAAAAAATCTATGGATAAGGACACATATGTAATACCTTAATCAATAAAGAAAAAAATCTAAAAAAATAATAAAATTTAAAAATTAAATAAATATTTGTTTTAAAAAAAATCCGTGGATAATATCCTCGGGTGAGGATTTTAAAATCGAAGTGGTGGTACATATATATACAGTGGAATATTACTTATCCATAAAAAAGAATGAAATCTTACCATCTGCAACAGCATGGATGAACCTAGAATGTATTATGCTAAGTAAACTAAGTCAGAAAATGACAACTACCATATGATTTCACTTATATGTGAAATTGAAAGAACAAAATAAATGAGCAAATAAAATAGAAACAGACTCATAGGTACAGGGAAGATTGATAGTAGCTAGTGTGTGTGTGTGTGTGTGTGTGTGTGAAGACTGGGTGAAAAAGGTGAAGGGATTAAGAAGTACAAATTGATACTTACAAAATAGTCACAGGGATATAAAATACAGCATAGGAAATATAGTCAATAATATTGTAATAACTATGTTGCCAGGTGGGTACTGGAAATATAGAGGGGATCACTTCATAAAGTATATGATTGGCTAAATACTATGTTGTACACCTGAAATTAATACAAAATAATATTGAATGAAAAATAAAAAAGTTTAAAAGCCTATGTAAAATAACGGAAAAATAGATACAATATTACGAAAGACTATTAATAATCAGGTACACTGTTAAGGATGAGAAAGCAGAGAGTATTTTTGTACAATTTGCTTTAATGGTTTTGCTTATCTTTTTGTGTACTTGGTTGCATATGAATATGATATGAAGAGTATGAGATTATAATTCACATTTGAAAGTGTATCATAAGAAGTAAAAAATAATATGCAAGGTCAAAAAGATTTGGAGTGCCTGATACCAACAGTCAGGCATTGGGACACCAGGGACCGTCCACTCTGTGCTTCCAGTAGAGGTGAGGATAGGGTAATTGAGGAAATGGGCCTCACGCCTAACTGGAGCTAGCATCAATTCCCATAAAGTTCACTCTACTAGTATTAGCAGATGAGGTTTGTTTTTTGATTAAAAACCCTAAAGAAGATGTTAGGCCTGTTGTCATAGCCCATATTTAACTAGAAAAATGTTTTTATTCCATAAAAAAACAAATTTCTTAATTTTTAACTGATATCACAACCTTAAGTACTGTCGTGTCCAACTAAAGTCTAGAAGAGCAGAGAATTTCAGTAAGCCCAGCGAAGGTATTCGAATGGAATTTGACCTGGACTATGTTGAGAAGTACAACTCTTGAGCTTGTCACATCCGGTTGTATTGAAACTAGACAGTAAATTCCAAGAATGTCATTAGGTCTTTAAATTGGGCCCCACCCATTTTATGTATACTAGTACACAAAGCACAAATACAAGCCAACTAGGATGGAAACAGGAAAAGGAATAATGGGTTTCCTGATTGCTTTGAATTTAGGATGTATTTCCAATATTCCTCCTCTTTTCATGAGAAAGGATCGAACCTGAGATGGGGCCCGACTGGGGCACTGACCTTTCAGTCTTAGGAAAGGAAAGTGCCCCCCCAGTCTGGGTTGGAAGTTCATCCTTCAATCATTAACAAGTTAACAGATAAGACCTCCATCGTCATCACTGTTAAGGAAAGTTACCTTTAGCACAAGCCTATGCATCCTTCTTAATATGTGTGATAATTGAGTTTCAAGGGTCATGTGTCATGTTTGAGTGCTGTGTTAGAATCTTAGAGGTTGTTCTAGAACTCGTGTCTAAAAGTTGTAGTATTTCCATTTAACCTCAGTTAATGAATATCTGATCCACCGATATGATTTCTGATACCCCTGATGCCTGGATAAGAGGAAGGGGAGGTTGAGGAGAAGCGAACTTGATGTTCCAATGGGAACAATGGACAAGCTCTAAGATGACCCAACCCCTTTGCCCAGCAAAGAACAGCCTCTAAATTGAAGTTGTGATTGCCTCGTTCAATCATTTTTTGAAAGGATTAACTGAGATAAGGTAATATAGATAGCAGGAACTAAGTAAAAGCTATTTCACTCACTTTTACCAGCAAAGCTTTCTATAGGATACTGAGGGCAATGGGGATGACATTTAGAGTGAGGGGTTGGGGTGAGGAGACAATTATAAAACCAATTAGTGGTCTTCATCCTCCAGGAATTTATAATAGACTAGTGACCTGGTGCACAGATTCGTGCACATTGAAAGGAAATTAAATAGAATATGGCCGGTGGGGTGGGACTGGGCAAGACGGGCTGGACACACCCTGGAGCCAACCTCCCATGGTCCCTCCCCGGCATCTGCAGAGTGAGCAGGGTTCTTCCACCAGGTGGGATCCCCTAACCTGGCCTGTGGGGATTGGGCCGAAACCAGCTCTCCGACATCCCCCGAGGAGTCCCAGAGTGCGAGAGGGCACTCTGCAAAGTTGCTGTTGTACAGGGTGTGGAATGCAAGCACAAGTAAACCAGATTTGGGGCCAACAGTGCCCCAGCAACAGCATAAGCCACTGCCAAAGGTGGAATCGTGTGGCCCAGCGAGGAATTGGGCTCCCTCCTCTCTGATTTCAGGGTGCGTCACCCAAGAACCACCGCTGCCAAGTCACTGCAGCTCCTGCGTTGAGCATCTGCCCCCAGGTGGCCATTGTGTGTCATAGCGACCGGTCAGATGGTCAGACACTTAGCATATTAGCCTTTTATATATATAGTTAGATTAGAGGAGCCAAGCAAACACATTTGATTAGGGGAAGAAAATGCAATTAAAAGAAGGCTGGCAGCCCTGACTGGTGTGCTCAGTGGTTAGAGTGTTGGCCCAAGCACTCAAGGGTTTTGGGTTCAATTTCCTGTCAAGGACATGTACCTAGGTTTTGGGTTCGCTCCCCACCCTGAGTCGGGGCATGTGCAGGAGGCAAGTAGATGTGTCTCACATCGATATTTCTTTTTCTCTCCTACTCTCTCTGGAAGCAAAGGGAAAAATACGCCCAGGTGAGGATTAACAAAAAAACAAAACAAAACAAAAAGAAAGGTGGCAAAAGTGTTGAATGTGGCGGAGTTAGGGTAGAAGCCAGCCTCGGGGTTCCAAATTAAGCTTCTGGTATGTGTAGTGGTTCACTCCAGATTTGAAGATAGGCACAAGAGCTAACACGTGCTATGAAATTGCTCTGAAAATTACACTTTAAAAAGCGGTAAGATGTTAGAATTATGCTCCCAGCTTTTGAAAATTGCCTGTTTTTCACTGTTCTTCGGGAAGTATTTTATAATAAGCAAATTGCAACCATCGTTATAATGTGGGTAAAAGGAGACTGGGAAGTGAGGAAGCTTACTTTCCGCTCCTTTCAGCCCACTTCATCCTCCAGGGATTCTGCTCCCACAACCATGCCCTTAGCGGGCTCTGGTGAGCTAGTCCCAAGGTAGATCGCTTTCTAGAATCTGCTAACACTGGAATCAGTAGTGAGGTGGTGGAGAGAAGCATTTTATTTATACTCTGTTATGGGACTTATCACCTTCCAGGTATGTTTTTGTCTTCTCGGCTGGATTCTAAGTTCTTGGAGGGAAGAAGGATCTCTCTTGTTTATTTCTTAATAAAACTTTGTCCAAAACAATTCCCTTTACTCAAAAAAATGACATGAATCACTCTTGCTTGTTTAATAATGCTATTCAGGTGTTTATGAAATTATGTATTCATTTGGTTTGGGCATATTGGGTATTCAAAGGAAATTCATTCCCTTATCATTCCTAACTTATACTCTGCAGTGTTTCCCCTTTAGTCTACCTGGGTATCCGCCATCGTATGTTTCATGTAGTCTTCATGCATATTTCTTGGGAAACTCAGAACTATGGCCCTCAGAAGAGAAGATGCTGGTCTCAAGTCTGATAGCTAAACCAGACACGTGGGCCTGGTAAACAGAAGAGAGTGGGGTCTGAAAGAAAAGAACATGTCTAACAGATGTAGGAAGGCCAATGTTCTCCTGGCCAAGGCTTTCTGGGAGAGCTCAGAGCTAAGTGGCAGCTGGCATAAGCGTAGTGAAGAGGTCTGCCTGGCCCTCGGGCAAAGCCTGGTAATTCTTGGTTGGATGGAGTGGGCATCACAATTGCTTGTTGGCACCGTGTGCAGGTATACTTTAAAAGCTCACCATCTGGTGGTGGTGCTGCTGGTGATGATGAAGAAGGAATTGAAGCCTTTTCCCAGTTTTGATGCTTTGCACCTGCTGTGGAGCTCAGCACCTTTTCCCCCATAGGGAGTAGAAGGAAGGTTGTTGAATCTGGCCGTGGGCCATCAGGCGAATGTCAATACTTGTGGATTGTGTAATAGAATTTGGTGGTGACTTATTTTTAGAAATCTTTTAAGAAGCTGATCATCCAAGCACAAGCTCGCCAGTGGGAAATGAGAAGCAGATGACTGAAGAGAACCTGGCTGTGTGTTGTCCGTGGTCGCGGCGTGTGGGGCTGGGTTCTGAGTATTCTTCTCACACGGTGCCTTCTCTCTCTCTGCCCAGTTTCCTCAAAGCATATGAGCCAGCCTGGCATTGCAGTCCAAACTGTACAGTCTTGTATGTTGTGGTTTTCTCTATTTGTTCATTCTGTGTCTGTAAGTCCTTCTATCCGGTCAATGTGTGAAGAATGAAGACTAGCCACAGTGCTTCCTAAAGACATTTTTTAAAAGTACCTTCTTGCCCTGGCCCGGCAGTTCAGTTGGTTAGGGCATCATCCCAATATGTCAAGATTGCGGGTTCAATCCCCAGTCAGGGCACATACAAGAATCAACCAATAAGAACATAAATAAGTGGAACAACAAATAGATATTTCTCTCTCTCTCCCTCCCTTTTTATCCCCCTCCCCCTCTCCCTCTCTCTCTAAATTCAATCAATCAGTAAATTTTTTTAAAAGTACTATCTCCCTTGAGTCCTATAGTCTGTGCTGTACACAAACTCTATGTGATTTTTAGGTTTGGAGGGAGGGGTTGAATCAAAATTTTCTCAGTCAGTGTGGGGTCCACAGATCCAGGGTTTTTAACTTTCCTTCTGCACTTGTCACTTATTAAAATACCTAGACTCTATACGGGATCATTTCACTAGGCAGTATTTATTCGGAGGCAGATTAAGAGCTTGAATTTGGGTTCTAATTCTGGCTCTGTAACTTCTGTGTGATCCTAGGAAAGCCAATCAACTCCTTTATTTCTCACTGTTTTCAGCTGTAAAATGGGGGTAATTATTTCCTACCTCATTGAGCTGTTGGAAAATAAACAAACACTCAGGAGTAAACGCTCAAATATTTGCTAATGTTTACTGGACAGTCGCATGATCAATAAGTACATAAACTGTGTACAGAAAAGTAGATGAAGTTCACCCCAATGAAGAGCTTACAGTGTAGTTGAGGAGATACGCTCATGGACCATGACCAATAGTGCTGGGAAAGCAAAGTAAGTAAGACATGATTCATACGAGTTCAGAGGGAGCCCTGGCCAGTGTTGCTCAGTGATTAGGGTGGCAGCTGGCACACAGAAGGGTCTCAGGTTCAATTCCCAGTCAAGGGCATATACCTGGGTTTTGGTTCGCTCCCTGCCCCAAGTTGGGGCATGCGTGGGAGTCAACCAGTCGATGTGTCTCTCTTACATCGATGTTTCTCTCTCTCTACCTCCTTCTACTCTCTCTGAAAAGCAATGGGAAAAAATTCACATGTGAGGATTAACAACAACAACAAAAAGAGTTCAGAAGAAAAGATCACAGCAGTGTGGGAGTCATGGAATTAAGGAAGCTAGGAGAAACAAGAGAACAGGGAAATGTTCTAGGGGGAAGGCAAGGACGAGAAAGAACAGAGGCTCAAAGCTGCCGCCTGCTTATCTCTCCTGCTTGGTTAAGAACTTGGCCGTGAGGACTGGTGGGAGCAGGCAGGTGAGGCCAGACTCTGTCCAGTGGACCAGATCTGGAAGGTCCTACTCCTTTTCTCCATCCTCTTTTCTTTAACGTGGTGACTGATGCTTGTTCCCATGGCTTCCTGCTCACTTGGTCCCGAGACTACACGAATAGGAATGTCTCTCCTTCTATGGAAGAGAAGAGGAGAAACAGGATTGATAAAGAAGAAAGAACATATTTACCTATAAATCTACACTCTGATGAAGGAACCATCCTGAAGAGGTTTGGTGAGGCTGAAAGGGAGAAAAAAAGCCCATCAGTTTGATTGACGTGGAGACCTTCTGCTAACCAGACAGATGGAGGCTGAGGCGGATAATACCTTGTTGACACAGACTGCAAAACTGAGGAGGCAATAGGAGATGACCATCTCAGCTTCTGCAGGCTGGGTAATTGGGCTAAAAACAAAATAAAAATTGAATATCTTTTGGGCTTTTTTTTTTTGGTTCCTTCTCAGAATACAACAAAGGGAGGTACTATATTGGACTTAACACTGACCACTGAGGAAGAATTACTTTATGATGCAGAAGATGGAGGAGCCGTTTAAGACAGTCATCATGATCTCCTGGAATTATTTTAGGGAAGAGTTTTAGATATGGAGAACTCTCGAGGATATGATACGGAGAATTCTCCTATACCTCACACCCAGTTATCAGTATCTTACATTATCTACTTTTGTCCCAACTCATGAACCAATGTTGACACATTATTAACCAAAGTCCATGCTTTATTCAGATTGGCTTGTTTTCCCTACGCCCTTTTTTTCTGCTGTTGTTGTCTGGGGTCCCATTTGGGATACCACATTACATTTAGTTGTCATGTCTCTCTAGGCTCCTGTTGGTTGTGACAGTTTTCTCAGGTTTTCCTTCTTTTCAATGACCTTGACAGTTTTGAGAATCACTGGTTGTTTATAGAATGTCCCGCAATAGAGACTTGTCTGATGTTTTTCACATGGTTAGACTGAGGTTAATGTATTCTGGGGAGATTGGGTGCTATTCTCATCACATCATATCAGAGGTACACGCTATCAACATGATATCACCGTTGATGTTGATCTTGATTACCTGGCTGATGTAATGTGTACCAGGTTTCTCGACTACCTTTCTTTCTCCCTCCCTTTCCATCCTGTGCTGTGTGGAAGGACATCGCTGTGTGCCACCCACACTCAGGGGTTGGGAGTTATGTCCTCCTTCTTGAAGGAAGCGTATCTATAAACGTAGGTGAAATTCTTCTGCAGGGGAGTTTTGTCTGTTCTCCCCCTTTGTCTACTCAGTCACTTATTATATAACTATGGACTCATATTTACGTTATACTTTGAGTTATAATCCAAACCTACTTTTTTTTCTTGCTCAAATTTTTCCAGCTTTGGCTCCTTTTTCACTTTCTGTGTCCATTGCCTCCTTTGATATACACCCATCGTTGTGGAGTTTTGTTTGTTTATTTGTTTGTTTTAGCACCCCCTTATTTCTGACTCTACAAGATACGCCCAGCTCACTTGGTATGTTTTCTGTCTTAGGCCTATTGGAATTTGCACCATAGAGAAATAACTCTGGCCATGAAACATAGTAGCAGGGCTTTCGGAAAGCAGATTTTAAAACAATCAGTGGAAGTACATTGGCTCTCAGGCTTTTAAGGGCTATGTGACTCAGAAGGGATGAGAGATTCTAAAAAATTAAATGCTAATGATACAAATATGATGAAACTTCATGAGAGAGATGGGGAGAGAGCATCAAAGGGAGCCAATGTGGCTTCAGGGGACATTTTATTATTAATTTGGATTTTTAAAAGGCATGCACAGAAGACCTGCAATTGAGCTGAGAGTTTCTAAACATAGCATCATCAAAAGTTTCTTAGCTGCTGGTTTATTAAAACAGTTTTGTGACTACACTGAATGAAGCTATATGGCTCACCTCTAAACCAGCTGTATTAAAATGGAAGCTGTTTTCATGCCTCTGAAGTCATCTGTAATCTTAAGTCACTCGCTCAACAAATACTTATTGCACGTCCACATGGGAACTCATTTAGGGCTCCGGGGATGCGCTAATGAACGGCACTACCAGAGTCTGTGCCTCATGGCGTTTACATCCTAATTCAGGAGGTGGGTAACAGGTATTTCTTACTATGACAGCTGGTACTGCACGCCATAGAGAAAAGTACAGCAGGGTAAGAGGGATGGGGCATCCTGGGGTGGGGTGATGGCTTGTTATTTAATAAAAGGTGGTTAAGAAAAGTCTCTTCATAAGGTGGTGACATTGAAGCAAACTGGAAGGAAGCAAGATAATGAATCATTGGAATACAAGCGACATACCACACACACTACACACTTAGACATGCACCTGTAGGCCAAAAAGGCTCCACCTAGCCAGTAAAGAAATTAACAATAGAAAATAGCATCTTGTAACAAACCATGGAAACATACCTATAAGTGATTTTTTTAAAAAATAACAATGCTGATGGAGGTAGGGAAACCGACAGTGTCGCTGTGTATTTGGAGAGCAAGTACATCCGATGTCCATGCCCTTGGTCCCAGGAACCCTGCCCCTGGGTAGTGAGTGCTTCGGGCAGAGGGTCAGTGTGTGCGAAGCATATGAGGGCTGTGCTTGGGATGCTCCTGCAATAGCAAGTTGGCCAGCGAGGCTGGCGTGGAGTCAACAAGACAGACAATAGTAAGGGGAAGGCCAGAGAGAGGGGTCAGGGGGCGCAAACACGTACCAAGCAGGGGTGCATTGCACGTTTGGGATGCCAGCCACATAAAGTACATGTGCATGGCTTTCCCCAGAGCTGTGCACTGCTGTGGACCTGGGCTTTGTAGGTTCTTCTTGGTACTTGGGCTTTTTGTTCCTTGAGGAGACAGGAGCCTTTGGAGAGTTTTGAGTGGAGTAAGGTGATCTGATTTCATTTAAAAAGGACCCCCCGCCTGGCTATTCCAGGTTCTAGGGGTGCAGGGCAGAAGCAGGGAGACCAGTTAAGAGGTCTTTGAATATACTGGTATATTTTAATCTTAATCTATGTTCATATATATTTTACATAGTAGTAATTGTGTGCATAAAATTTTCTATTTGCATATATTAATATTTGTCTCCTGTTGCTGTACCGTTCCCAGGTTTATCATTTTTAATGGTTGTATAATAGCTTGCAATATTACTGCTGTAAAAATGACTGCAAATTTAGTGGTTCGAAGGGCACAAAGTCGTCTCGCAGCGCTAGAGGTCGGACTGCCTACAGCTGAGGTGTGGGCGGGCTGTTTCTTCCTGAGGCTCTCAGGGAGAATCTGCTTTCTTGCTCTTTCTAGCTTTTAGAGGCTGCCATATACTTTGACTCATGGGCCCTTCTCCTGTCGTTAGCTAGTAGCATAGCATCTTCAATTCTCTCTCCTTCCTCCTCTTGCCTGTCTTCAATCTCTCTCACCGCTCACCCTGTTGCTGTCATCGCTCTCTTTCTCAGACTCTGCCCTCCTGCCCGCCTCTTATGTGGACCCTTATATTACATTGGGCCAGGATAATCCAGAATATCGCCCCATCTCAAAATCCTTCATTTAATCACATCTGGAAAGTTCCTTTTCACTGTGTAAGGCAGCATATTCACAGGTTCTAGGGATTAAGACATGGACACTTATTGGGGAGGGGCATTATTCGGCCTTCCACAGTTGGTATTTTGTGGTTCCTTTAGCCATTCCTGTTGTTGGATACTTGACTGTATCCAATTTGGGGCTTTATGGGATTCCTAAAGACATATTTGTATACTTGGACCATCTTTTCTTTTGTGATGTGCCCCTTAAGACAAATGTTCAGGTGTAGGGTTCCTGGAACAAAAAGCACGGCCATCTTATGTATTTGGTGTCCAAAGACACACTTACATTACCAATAAATACATGGATATGTCCATGTCTCTGCAATGTCATCAGCATTACTGTTTTCGTGGTTTGTCATAGAATGACATTTTGTGTTAATTTATTTACTGGCTAGGTTGAACTTTGTGTGTGTGTGTACGTGTGTGTACGTGTGCAGTATGTGTGGTATGTAATTGTATTTTGAGAATAGCTTTAGTTTGTTTTGCTTTTTAGTTGTGTATGGAGCTAAAAGAATAGAGACAGGGTAAGGGGGGTAAGGCTAGCATTAATAGATAACATACACAGAACTGATTTGCTTTTACTTCTCTAGCAAAGAGAATGATCTTCAAAATGAAAAGGAATTAATTAAAAGGGATTTAGAAGATGGATAAAGGAGCATCTGGGTAATTTTAATGAGTTCACATCTCTAGAGCACACTAGATTGCATCTCAGAGTGGTGAAGGAATTAGCAGATACCATCTCTGAGCTACTGCGGTGATCACTGAGTAAATCTTTGAGAGTGGGAGAGGATCCAGAAGCCAGAGACATGCAAATGTTCTGGGGATATATATATATATATATTATTGATTTCAGAGAGGAAGGAAGAGGGGGGAGAGATAGAAACATCAATGATGCGAGAGACTCATTGATAGGCTGCCTCCCGCATGCTCCCCATCAGGGATTGAGCCCGCAACCCAGGCATGCGCCCTGACTGGCAATCAAACCGTGACCTCCTGGTTCATAGGTTGACACCCAACCACTGAGCACACCCAGCCAGGCTCAATAGCTTTTGAAAAGGTTGAATTCCTAAACCTGTCAGTGTGGAAGTGCTCCCTTGCAAAAATTCTGAATTACCATCTTGTAAACACTTTATAAGTCCATAGAAGAGATCGCATTGATGCTTAGGAACCAGTGTCACTTTGCTAATATGTAGTGACCATTCATTTCGTTTTCTTTTTAGATAAGGGTTTTAGATTGGTACCAGAAGATAAATCCATAGACATCAAAGCATTTGAGAAAAGTATCTTTTAGGTCTTCTTAATGCACATAACAGAGAAAAATTGGAGGATGAGAGGATAATTAAAAAAATTCACAGCTGATTCTATTCCTATGCCATAGCCCAGTTACTGAGGGTCAGTCAGCCTGCATAGAAGTTTCCAGTGGCAGGCCCTCAGGTTTGTCTTTATGCTAGCTTAAGAAAGATCCTTCAGACTTGGATAGAAATCTTAAAAATCCATATATTTTGTGTGGCTGGTGACACACACTTCAATGTGTTAGCTAAACCTATAGAATAAATATTCACACAATGAAATAAACACCCGCCAGCTATAAATATGGGCCGAGACAACCAGGTAAATTTAACAGAAATAATGAGAATTTTTAAAATTTTATAAATTGAAACTGAAGTTGATTTTCTTCTTTTTTTGGCTTTCCTGAATTTCCCCCAATTATAAAATAAAGCAATAGTGCTCATATAGTGAAAATGGTTAGAAAATGATTACTTCAAGTTAATTCAGATATGGTGGGAGAATTCTGGGTTCATCGACTTAAGGTTGATATGAGAGTGTGGAATAATGTACAAAAGGCTGGAATGAGAAAGACCTGGTGCTAACCCTGTCACTGCTGTGAGCTGGTTGTCATCTTGGGCAGGCAGTTGGTATGCCTTCCTGGGTCTGAGTTTTCTTATCTGAAAGTTGGGGATGGCAAGGGGTGGGGGTGAAACTAACCACTTTGCCCGTTCCCGCCCTTGTGTTCTATCAAGCAGTTACAAGTTCATTCTCATGTTCCTCAGGAAGTGTGGCCAGCTTTCTAAATGGAACCTTCTAGATTTTTTTTGGTATTAAACAGACCCTTACAGGCGCCACTGTCTTTTAATCCGCAAGTTCCTTCACATCTCCCTCCTTCAGGGTCCTACAAAACCATCCTTATTCTCAACCCTTCAACCCAAGGTTAATGAAGCGCTGTGCTTGGGCCCCATTTGACCGAAGGAAGACTACATCTTTTCTTGGTTAGAGCTCAGGCCCACCTCCCGGGATTCCGGACGAGAGTGGGGCCTTTCCTTCACACCCCCAAACCAGCTCCAGGACTTCACCAAGGGGCACTTGCCTTCAGCACCTCCATTCTTCATCTGCCTACCCCAGACCGTCCTGGGCACCATCGGCTCTTGAGCCTGACACTCCCAGCAGCTTCTCCCCAGCACCATCACTTTGATTTAGTTGTAACCATAGTGAATGTTCAATTTTAAATTTTTAAACTTCATATTTTCCTCCGTATGTATCTTCATGTGATCATTTCTAAAGGAGTTGAAAATACTTTCCATGCCTTAATTTACTCTTGCCTAGTCTAATTTCCCCTGTTGTTAGTCATCCAGTAGGATCCAGTGTTTTTGTTTTTGCTCTTAGAGACCACAATATATTATACATCTTCATGCAAAGTCTAGTCTTTTGCTTCTTTCTTATTTGCTTGGACTGAATTCTCAGAGTTGAGAGTCTTCGATTGAGGGGTACATGGGTATGGTCCTTGCTCCTTTTGGGGGGCCTTTATTTTGACTGATAAAGAAGAGAGATCACTTTAGCACATTATTTCCTTAAAACTTTAAAATATTTAAGAATTTAGCATTTACAGCTAAACATAAGCTTCCTTCTTCTTCTAGTGCTTTCGTCAATGCCCTCCTCCCACTTTTGGTGGGAGGAATGTTGGCAACCTGAGATATCTTGCAGCCTGCTTTTCCCTCAATTTCTCCCTGGGTTGCTTCTACCATGAGTTCTTCCCAATGTCAGCATTTCCACAGCTCATCTCAGACGCTCCCTGCTCTGCTGTGCCTACTCATGCTCTAGGCCAGGGGTGGGCAACCCCTGGCACGCATGCCAAACATGGCACGCATGCCAAACATGGCACGCCGGTAACTTTTGCTGGCACACGAAACCTTCTCTTATAATCTTCCATTTACAATTTTTTTCTTAATATCGACTTTTTATTTTTCAGATAAGTTCAGTGTAGGTGCATCTTAGATAAATAAATAATTTTACATAACAAGCTATCTTAAAGACCATAGACATGGATTGACAAGAGAGGGGAAGAGCAATTTCTATGCCTCTGCCTTAACTCTCCCTGCCTTCCTAGATCCAACCAGTGTTTTGGTTTCATCCACATACGCTTGTGAATCTTTGTTCTCACTGATGAATTTTGTTAAGTCTCGTAATAGGAATAGCCTGATGGATGAAAGTAGTAGCTCGTGCATATCTCTGAAGGTCACGAAATATAAACCTGATGTAAAATCTGTCATCAGTGATGCAGCAGCAAAAGTCCCACTGATAATATCAAACGGAGTCATGAAGTTTTCTGTCGGACTATCAGTGTACATGTATACATTAAAAAATAAATGTATTTTTCATCATCATTATACTGTGTTTTTGTCGCTCGAATGAATTTTATTATTTCTTCAAGTTTCTTCACATACGTACACCTTAAGAGATATCAAGTAGGCGTAACATGTTCTCAAAAAATTAGGGTTGGCATGCAGAAGAATTTTGAGTCAGAGATTTTGCTGGTTTTGGCATGCACTCACAAAAAGGTTGCCCACCCCTGCTCTAGGCTTTGCCTTCTATTCATGTGACATGTACTTCAGGTTCTAAATCTAGTTAATTACTGTTAACAGGTGACCAATGTATTGTCCAGACGTCTGGATGCTCTCTGCCTGCCATAAATATATCTTGGGTTCATGTAGTATGTTTTTGGTTAGCACATTGGGCAGGAAATGAGCTACCTGCTGTGACCGTGGGTAGAGTCTCTTTGCTTATCTGAAAAACAGTTCTTTGACTTGTGGTGTGTGGCCAGTCCCCTTTTCCTGTGTCCTCCCAGGCCACCGCCTACCCCTTGCCTAGAATGCGTTCCCAGCCCAACCAGCTCACGATAAGCAGGGCAAAATAGGAAGCCACTTCCAAGGCTCCTCTGTATGCCTGTTTGCATTGAATGTCTGACATTTATCCCTTAGGAAAAGAAAGATCTCAGAACTGATCTTTTTGTCAGACTTAAGCAGTGCTTTGTTGTTATAAGGTTTCATATTTATAAATAGGAAGTACTTAAAGCCCTTTTGGACACAGGTGCTTTTGAAGAAGGTCTTCAGTCTGTCTGGTTTCTATGCATATTTTGGAACTGGATAAAGGTTAAGTAGTTCTAATACAGCATGATACTGTGGGATGGAAGTTAAGTGGTTGTTATATGTGTAGTTAGTAACAGCAGAAGAGAGAAATAACCTGTTTCTTCTCTGTAGTCATAGAGATGCCTTCCATTAGGACAGAGATGCCTTCTGATATATTTTCATCTTGCATGTCTCCAGAGTGGGCTTCTATGCAAAGCAGGAGTGAAAACTATATAATTGGAACTCTGGTTCAATAGCTCTGATGAGGTCACCAGAGCTCCTTTAGCAACCGAATTGTTTGCATGTCATAAAACGATGATATGACTCTGGACAAATATTGATTTAATGAGAAGTGTAGGTGTGCACAGTAAAACTTACTCCTTCCTTATGGAGCATTTCCTTATGAAGTTCATTAGTCTCTCACTCCGGGACACTGTGATATCATGGGAGCGGCACAGACGGTAAATGTCACAAGATCTAAGTTCAAGCCACTGTTTGGCTAGTTGTCAACTGGTTGTAAGACTTCAGGCTCATAAGTCATCTGAGGGGTCATCTGAGGTTTTCCTACAAAATTAAGAGAGGCTGGGGGAAATGTTGAATGAAGTCATTTCTAAGGGTTCTAAATTTTAGCTTTAAAATTAGCCCGGCTTGTGTGGCTCCGTGGTTGAGCATCGGCCTATGAACCAAGAGGTCACAGTTCAATTCTCAGTCAGGGCACATGCCTGGGTTGGGGGTTTGGTGCCCAGTAGGGGGTGTGTAGGAGGCAGCCAATCAGTGATTTTCTCTCATCATTGATGTTTCTCTCTCTCTCTCCCTTCCTCTCGGAAATAATTAAAACTATATCTATATTTTAAAACTATTTAATTAGTGTTTCTAAATGCCATTTTACCTCTTTTTATATAATCACTCATTTAACCAAACAGAGACAATACAGAAATTATAAAGTAAAAAATATCCTGTATTTTCGTAGCACAAAATAATTGTTAAGGTTTTGGAGTATTTCCTTCTAGTCTTTTTTTCTAAACAGATATATGTAAGAATGTGTAAACTATCCTGTGTGTATGCAGGGTGGGGCAAAAGGAGGTTTGCAGTTGTGAGTGTGTGAAACACAGTTTATTCTTGTATTATTATTTATTAATTATTGTATTCTTTTCCATATGAACAGCTGTAAACCTACTTTTGTCCCACCCTGTATATTTCAAAATTAGAATCATAAAAGCTGTTTCATAAAACGGTTTCACATTTACATCGTATCATGAGTATTAGCCATGTCATCTGAGTAAGCCTTTGAGCTTTTATGCAAAAATCAGATTCCCCTGGTCATTTCTGCAGTTTCTTCTGAATTTTCTATATTGGAGGCAAAGGTAAAGGTACTTTCCAAGCTAAGCACACTTGGCTTGTGAACATCCTGCAAGCCCAAACAGCCAGCGTAGGCCATTTAGAGATTAAGCAGAAGGAAATACTCCAGGCACTTTGTACCTCGGGCTGCCCGCTTCATGGGCAGAGGCACCACCGTCAGGGGTCAGTGTGAGGAGGATGGAGGACCCCTAAGACGTTGCATGCATGGGACCCACCGGTGTCTCCGGGGATGTCCAGGAGCAGTTTTGTTTGTGCACAATTAGGTGAATGAGGCTGACGCTGGACAAAGTGGTAAAGGAGGGAAACTTGGTGACTAGGGCTTTCATTTCTGTGTCCTGCTCGCCCCACATGCTAATAGTAGTGCCTCCTCTCTCCGCCCCGAGTTATCTCTTTCTCCTCCCTGGGCCTCCAGCATTTTGTTCAAGTGGCAGATAAACTTCTTATCGCACATTGACTGGAAGTGTTTTTGTGGCAGTTGTAGGGTGTGGGGAGGGCTAGGGTAGGTTATAAGAAATAAGAAATTTATGTCTCCTCACTTTCTACATCAGGGAACTTCTGAGTTGGAAGATAATCTTAACTACGGTGAGAGAGAACAGGTGAAAATGAATTATTACTGAATATTTAAAAATAATTTTCTACTATCTTCTGTGTGTGCATGCAGTATTTTTGTAATTTCATTGTTCAGTTACAGTTCACATTCAATATTATTTTGCATCAGTTTCCTGTATTCGGCATCGTGGTTAGATAATCATATACTTTACAAAGTGATCCCCTCGATGTTTCCCTCAGACGGGTTGGCTGTGAGGAATGACCCCAACCACAGGGTACAAGCTGCTCTGCGGGGCTGACCCCACAAAGCAGAACGTTTCCTGGCATTATGTGGTGACTGCCAAAACTTCCCTTCGGGTGTGCTGCTTGTGGACCTAACCGGGTTATGCTCTGACGTGGTCTGGAGCCTGCCCTTGGTGTGTTGGTTCTGGTGCCTCTTGGGAGGGACTCCAGTGCAGATCAATGTCAGATGCTGCCTGTTACCAGCCCGGGGCCACCTGCTGGGAGCTGTAAAGCAATCCAGAGCTTGTGGCTGTTTCTGCTGGGCCTGGGTGCGTGTGGGAGGGGTCTAGCTGAGTACTGAGGCTGGCTTCCACCAGTACGAAGCCTGGGGGCAGGTCAACAAGGCCCAAGGCACCCCAAGATTTTCCTCTGCCTGCCTTCTGCCTGTTTGGCTCAGTCACTGAAAGAGCCTTTGGAGATACCTGAATTATGTGACGTAGGTTCTCCGGGAGTCACCGGGTACAGGCAAGTGGTGTTCACCAGGTTAATATAGATGCAAACTTGGCACTAGTGGAAGGTTTGAGGCCACTCAGCAAAAGTCTCAGGATAGACCAAGGCCAGCTGCCACCCAGCTGGGGCCTGTGGATCTTTTCAGTGGGGCAGTTTGAGGGAGCTGTCAGGGTGAAGCCAGTAGAGTTCATCAGTCTAAACAGGTTAAGATGTGGCCGTGCGGAGGAAGGGCTCTTCACAGGAATGTGAGTGCCAGTCGGGGCGTGCAGGCGGGGGAAATGGCCTTCACTCTAGAGCAGGGGTTCTCAACCTTGGCTGCACATTAGAATCACCTGGGAATCTTTTTAAAATCCTGATTTCTGGGCCTCATCCTCCAGAAATTCTGTTTGTTCCTAATGTTGTGGCCTCACCCCATAACAAAGAAACAGAATTTCCAGAGGATGAGGCCCAGAAATCAGGATTTTAAACAGATTCCCAGGTGATTCTAATGTGCAGCCAAGGTTGAGAACCACTGCTCTAGAGCCATACAACTCAGTCTCTTCCTGTCATCTCGGACACTGCTGGAGTCTGCTCTGACCTCCTCGAGAGCCTTCCAAGAAAGACTGCAATGCAGGCCCAGGCTGGCCACAGCCTGCAGACTCCTCTGCAGTGCGAGAGCTTGGCAGGGTGGGGCCACAGGGCGTTGGTCTGCTGGGGCTAGTGGATCTCCAGTGGAAGGACAGCACTGGTTGGGTGCCGGGAGTCGGTCCATGCTTGCTGTTTCAAGGGACCTGGCATATATGGCATACTGTTCTTAATATGTTTGCTCACCTTCTTGGCACTATGTGTTTTAACCAAGGTCTCTGAGAAAGGTTGTTTCCCCAGGTAGGGATTTTCCCCTGAAGTTAGGGAGGGAATAAAACCTCTTAACTAAGTGCCCGGTGGGTAATTAATCACTTTAGCTACGAACAATCATGCTTAAGCTACATAATCTTTACTTCCTGGAGTGGAGATAAGAAACGCCCTAACCTTTGAAATAGAGATTGATGGGATTGAATCAACTGGTATAAATACAGATGTAAGAAGACAGAACGAAGAGAGACAGAACCTAGGCACAGAACCTACACAGAATGTTCTCTAGAGACAGAAGAACTTCGCTGGAGAGAACATGGCAAAAGATCCTGGACAGAAACTGGCCTCAGAACCTAGAGACAGAACCTAGCGAGAGAACATGGCAAAAGATCCTGGACTGAACCTGACTACAGAAATTGGCAAGAGAACCTGACTAGAACCTGGTAACTGAACCTGGCTGGAGAACCTGGACAGAACCTGGCTGGAGAACCTAGCAAGACAACATGGATGCAGAACCTCTCTGGAGATCCAGACCAGAACTTGGCTGGAGATCCTGGCTAGGCTGCTGATCAACTGAACACTGTCTCCGTGTCCTTCCTTCTTCGCCGACTCCATCCACACCTTTGGGGACCCCTGGACCTGCTGGGGTTGGACCCCGGCAGTTGGGTGCATGGGAAAACCAGCCCTTGCCCTAAAGCCACTCTATTCAGTCTGTCCATGTGTGTCTCTAACATCCCTTGAGTCTGCCCAGGATCATTCAGAGCCCCCCAAGAAAGTCTGCCGCACAGGCTCAGGCTGGCCCCGGTTAGCGGGCTCCTCCACAGGGTGGGAGCCTGGCAGGAAGGGCCACAGAGATTCGGGAGATGGGTGGTTGGGGCGGGGGATAGTGCACTCTCCCAGACAGTGCTGTAGGGAAGGGAGTGCTTGACCCAGGAAAGAGTGTGTCTGTGGGTGGTGTGGGAGAGGGACTCAGCACACGGTCAATGGTGGCTGTCCTTCCAGCCCATTCCCTAAAGCCATACAACCCAGTCTTTTCCTGTATCCCTTCAGTCTGCCTTCCTTTCTCCAGAGTCCAGGGTAAGTGGCCCAAAATAGAATTTTGTGCCTTGGCCCTTTAAGAGGGCATCTGGGTTTCTAGCAGCCTTGCATCTCTGCCTGGTAGCAGAATCCCCACTGATTTTTACAGTTATGCGTGCTCCTCCTCTTGGCTTTGGTGCTCCTCTTGGGGAGCCTGGCATGGGATTGAGACCCCTCGCTCCTCAGGGAGGAACTTTGCAGCTGAGAGATCTCCCCTGATTCTCAGCTGGAGCACATGGTGCAAGGCCAGCCTTTTTGCATCTCTGCCCGTCTTGATATGGCTTCTTCTGTAAATCCGGGTCATAAGACTTCAGTCCAGCTAGTCTTCAGGTGGCTGTTCAGTGATTGTTCTGTAATTTAGTCGTAATCCCAGTTTGGTTCTGGGAGGAGGTGAGCATGACTTACACCTATTCTGCTGCCGTCTTGGATCCCTGCATGTGGTATTTTGGCTACACCGTAGGTTACATTGGTTTTGTGGGGCTTGCTGGATCTCAGCACCACAGAGTCTATATTAGGAAATACTACAGTTAGTGGGAAGTTTTTCTACATCATTAGATGTACTTTGAGGTTCTTTGTAATTCTGGAATTCTGTTACATTTATTGTTTCTATGGGAAGATGCATTCCCAATTCTAAATGCCCGAGTTTGGATCTCAGCTCTAGTAGAGTTGCAGACCGCCTGTTTATAAAGCCTTTTCTCAATATGCTGAACAAAACGTAACCACAGACCTGTCCACCTCCACAGCAGGCGACCTTTCTTTTTATAGTGCCTGATGCCGCCCAGCCCTGTGCTGGCAGCCTCCCCTCTTTCTGCTTCACCTGCAAAGGGATTCTCACAGGAGAGGAAAGTTAATTCGTTAAAGTATATGTGTTTTAAATAGTGTTACTCCCTTTGAGCAACCTGGGCCGTTGAATGCCTTAGATGGGGTCACATTCCATAATGGATCTTCACTGTTTCTCATTGGAGGTGAAAGGGCAGATAACATGGTCTCTGCGCCTGTAGAAAGAGTAGCCTTAGGAAAATCTTTTCTGTAAAATAGCACTAATGTATCTAGTTATGTACAAGATTCACATAAATATATGAAAAATCATCTGCAGAAAATAGAATGGAGTAGTCAACAATGATGGATAGCATGTCTCTCTCTTTATTTAAAAATTTTTAATTATTGTATTCACATAAATCTAACTTAAATGTGAGCCAGGGTATTCATTTGTTTGTTCATTCACTTCTTACCCAAAGGACTTCTATTGAACCCACTTATGTACCAGGTTCCATGCTAGGCCCCAGGAGTAGATGAGACACAGTCTCTGCCTTTAAGGAGTTCAAAACCTAGTGGACGTCAGGCCTAGAAACATCTTTGAAAATGATCTCAGTGTTTTAAATGAGCTCTCATGAGAGCAGGGCATATGCGTGAGGAGAAATTTATTTAATTTAGTGTGGGTTTGGTAAGCATTATTTCCAATAACATACAAAGTCGGCCAGTGTGTTGATTTGTTGAAACCCACTGGCCTCTAATGATGCTGAAACTGCTGGCGTTTGCACATTTACTTGATCCAAGTGCTAGTTTATGGAAGATGAGTTCTGTTTCATGTTTTACTGCTCGCTTCTCATGACACATATGACAAGGGAGAAGGAATGAAAGGATGTCCCACCTTGATATCCTTGGGCTACTGCTGGGTATGAGTTGAGGCTCCGGGCTTCTCAACTAGGTCCCAGTGGAAGGAATTCTATTAGGGTGACATCTAAGGAGAAGACTCATGAAGCTTGAAGCCTGTTTCATGCAGATCAGAGCTGAGCCTGGTGATGGTGGGGAGTCCTGGTGGCAGGGATCCCTTCCTGAACCATGCTCGTGTTTCTGGAAGAGGAGGACGGTGTAGGGAAGAGAACCTCTGCTGTGGGCAGGAGGTCAGTTGCAGTTACTATAGCTGCTGAAGGCTCTGCATAGCTCTGCAAAGGATGGAGGTGTTGCAAGGCGAACCCAGAAACTGTGGTGATCTTAGTGTTTAAGCTCAGGCGTTTTTGTGTATGTGGGGGGAGGGGACATTTTTGGAAAGTACATTTTCCATGAGATATGCTGCCATAAAGACGTTCCATGTGTAGTCAGCCTGGAATGAATAGATTTCATGGGATGCCATCACCCCCCCCCCCCACACACACACACACCTTTATCTAGTCTCCCATGTCCCATTAAAATGTATTCAGCGGAAAGTACTTCCCCTGTTTCTGTCTGAAAACACATCACATGGCTCTTCTGACTCGTCTTCCATAATAAAAAGTCCCACTTTAATTTGCCAGGTCCTTAAAATGTCTAGTAACAGGTCATAGTCACAGCTTCCAACTTCACTCCTGTTGACAGCAGCTCTCCTTCCTCCAGCGAGGGCCTGTTGCAGAGAGAAGGGGCTGTGCTGGATGTTTTCCCTCTTGCTCAATCAGTAGCTGTTACTTCTGGCTGAGGGCAGTGTGGGGAGGACATACAGGGGGAGAGGAAAGACGTTACTGGCAAGTGGCATCGCAGGAGAGCTGTGTTTGTGTGTGGGTGTTTAGAACTGACTCTTTCTCTGATGGGTCCCTTTTGTAGGTTGTTCAGAGATCTCCCCTCACCTATCTGTGGGGACTTCTTACCTCCAGGTTCCTTGGTGTGGCTGCCGCACTCTCTCCTTTCTCAGTCTCTAGAAAACCCATTTGGTTCATTTGTACTCCTGTCTGCTGGGTTCCCTTGCTGTGCAAGAGGTAGCTCTTACTAGGTAAGCACGATATAGCCCCATCCTGTGCTTATGTCTGGTTGATCAGAAATAGTCACACATCCTTTGCTCCCACAAACTTGAGGGGTGCAGGCTGATCCCAGTGCAGGTGTTATGTCCTTGGGCTTGTCCATCAGCGTCCTGCCAGCCTAGCTCTGTCACTTTAGATTTCTCAGGCAGAAGTCACCACGCTGTAGGAGTCTCATGTTCTCCAGCTAGTTCTGTGGAGGCGGCTAGAAGAGGAAGGGCAGGTACTCCCACCTGTTCCCTTAGTCCTTTACGTTGTGCTGCCACCAGGACCTCACAGTGCTGGCTTAAAGGGGAACCCTCTTAGCCACCAACAGCCTGACCTGTCTTACCTCACTGTGCATGAGGAGTTAGTTAAAGGTCAGTGAAAATGGTGTGGGGCCATGTCCTTTGAAGGATTGCATGTAGGCCAGGCACTTCACTTTGCAATCTCATATCTAGGCTCTCTTAGTAGCTTAGTCGGCATGTCCATTTTAACCTCCTGAAATACTTTATTTGGGAAGCAATGCTTATCATACCCCTCACTCTTGGAGATTCACAAGAAACATGGCATGGAAAAGGCTCCCAGGCCTCCTGGCCACTTTGTCCTAAGCCCTTCCTCTCCTGACCTTGTTGCGTCTCCCTTCTGGGTGCTCCCTGCCACGCGCCCCGCTCCTCTGCAGAGCTGGATCCCTTGAGCTTCAGGATTCTCAGTGTTGCTGCCCCAGAAAAGACTTCCTTGCCCCACTATCTAATAGATCTCCCCATAATTTTCCGCCACTGCGTTCTCTTTATTTCCTTGACAGCATGTATTACGCCATCAAATCCCATAAAGGAAAATCCATATCTATTTTACTCAGTAATATAAACCCAATGGGTTTATAAGTGTTTAAGCCATCACTTCCCAAGTTTATCTCTTCTTTCAGGTTAACTCTTGCCATCTAGGGTCTTGGTTACATGGGATGCTGGGGCCAAGTTTAGGGAATGCTGATATAGGCTTAACTTTTTGCGTATTTTACTGTTTGTTATTGTCTCCCCTCCTCTGTCCTCACCTTGACTGTCACTTTTACTCACTCTCTTCTAACAATACCCCGTTTGAGGCAAGCAGGCCAGGGCTGTCACCCCATTTTACAGATAACCGCACCCAGGAGGAGAAGTTAGGTGCGAGGTCACCGAAGGAATTAATGGCAAACATGGCCCAGAGCTCAGCACCCCCAGCTCATTCCTGGGGTGTCCTCTTCTACCTCCCCTGCTGTCCCTCTCGTCACAGCTGTCCTCTGGTCTCGCAGCAGCACTAAAGCCTTGCTCACCACTTCCAAGAGCACAGAAGCCACAGTGGCCCGGTCTCAGTTTGGAACGGAAAGATGGGTTCCCAGCCCGGAATCTATACTGCGTGGCGCAGAGAGAGATTTCTCTCGAAGATTCAGTCCTGTGAAAGTCATGCCACATCCCCCTCCTGTCCTTGACCCACACAGTGGGAGGCCCAGGGGCGGTGGGAAAGTCTTCCTCCCCAGGGAGAAGGAGAAGCTGGATTCTGGAGGGCGGTGCTGGCTTGAAGGAGGCTTGGCGATCAATCGCCTTACCTTTCACTCTTCCCCTGGCTGCTCAGCAGACTCTCCTACCCCTGGCCACCAGTCAGAAGTGCACAGTCTTCCTTTGGCAATTGTATCCTACCCAGGGCCCCTCGGGGCAGCCCAGGCTCCCTGCGGGGACAATCTTTAATTCAGGAGGGGGAAGCTTATCTCACGCATGCACATTCTTCTGGTCTGTCCTATCTGGTTATGAGCACATCGAAACTGCAGCTGTTGACATGTGTTGCTTAATTCCTGGCTGTTGATTGTATGGTAATAGACCACTAATTTCCTGGACTAGTTATTACTGCCATGCCGTTTGAAACTGCTCTGTGGAATGGCAGCGTTTTCCTTGACGCTGACTGTTTGATGATTATCATTATTTACACCAATAATAAAACCTTACGTTTGAAATGTGCTTCGGAGTTCACAGAGCACTTCCATTTTATTATCTCTTCTGGCTCTTTTATAGGAAAATCCAAGCAGGTGACTTAATATGTAGGGGAGTTGGAAGTGAAGTGTTTATCCTGGGTATTACTTTAAAATAAATTTTGGCATAACATAGCTATTTTTTACAGCAAGTTTTTCTTACTATAGTAGCAAAAATTAACGAGTGAGTTTATGATTTTTATAACTTCCCGTTCCTTTAAACCTTTTTGTCAAAGTCCAACAAGTAAAGTGGTAGAAGATGGATTCTGCCCAGGGTTATATAAAATCAATCAACTTCTTGGCTAGGAGCTGCCCCTCTAGGATTCAAACCAGAACAATACTTAATACTACATTGTAAAGAAAGGGCTGTCTTACCCCATGTTTGCTCGGAATAGAGGCCTCCACTTATTTATCCCTATATGTGTTGAGGTAAAATCCACATGACATGAAATTAACCATTTTAAAGTGAAAAACAGAGGCAACCACGATCTCTATCTGATTCTAAAACATGTCATCACTCCAAAGTAAAACTTCATACCACAAGCAGTCATTCCCCATTCCCCACGCCCTATGGCCTGAGGCAACCATTAATTTGCTTCCTGTTTCTATGGATTTAACTGTTCTGGATATTTTATATAAATGGAAGTATACATGTGTCCTTTTGTGTCTGGTTTCCTTCACTTAGTATACTGTTTTCAAGGTTCATCCACCTTGTAGCACTTTATTCCTTTTTATGGCTGCATACCCAGAATTTGTAACATGAAAAATTTTCTGGGGTTATGAAAACTCCAGCACCTACCCACACATAGACCCACCACATCCTTCCCTCCATTGGCAATAACTTCCACTCACAGTAAGCTTGCGAGTTTAGTCCATAATAACGTACAAACCCTAAAGGAGTATGTGCAGTTAGAGCTGCAATTGATAAATATTACTTAAGACTCAGGAGGAAGACTATACATAGTTCTATGCAAGGATTATAGGTAATTCTCTGTATAAAAAGATGCCTCCATGGGGATGAGAAATGTTCACTAACTTATGTAAAGAATATAATGAATCAACACAGATATTCTCCAGGCCCTCGCGTCCTGGAAATGTGTGCTTTCATGATTTTTACGCGCAGCGCTGGGAGCACATGTGGATTTTTAGTCTCCTTACAATCGTCTCCACTCAGAGGTTGGGGCCTGCTGGTGTAAGATCTTTTCCTCGGCCTTCGTACGTTGCATGGTACAAAGAAAAGAATATGAGGCCTCACGGTGGGGCAGTGCCCACAGTCCAGGACTTAGACCGTGAAGAAAAAAGAATGAGCTTCAGAGGTAGGCAGAGCTGGGTTCAAATCCCACCTCCACTACTTTGTTAGCCTTCTGTCCCTGGGCACAGGGTGCTAAGTTTCCTCCTGGGTGAAGTGGGAGTAGGCGTTAGCCTGCTGTGGTCGGCTGACACATGGCTCCAGAGACACCCATGTCCTAACCCCCCACCCCCTGCTCCTCCGCACTGTACCTAAGGATTGAGGAACCCTGGCTCAGTCGGAATGCTTGGATTGCCTGCCAGTCATGCTAACTCTCTGAACTCTTCACATAACTCCCTGGATGATCTGTAACAGCAAGAAAACTCCCCTTCCATCTGTCAGTGATGTTTCTATTGTTCCCTAATTCCAGCTTTCTCCTCTGTGATGTTGCTCTGTCGAATTCACTTATGGATGTGTCAATGTCTCTATTCAAATGTGCGAAATATTTAGCAGCGTTTAGCAGTTTTGGTGAAATGTTAGAAAGTGTTTTGAATAGATACCATCATCTGCTTTTCTAAGGAGAAGGAATGTGCTCCAACTGTAATTTAGGCCATTGTGTCTCCATGCACTGGGGACACAGCAGTGAATCACAAAGATTCCCTGTTCTCAGTGAGCTTGCATTCTAGCACAGAATAATAATAATATGCACAACGAATAAGCAAGCGGTATAGTGTATCAGATGGCCATAAGACCTATGGGAAAACAAGGAGTTTAGGGAAGGGGGGATTGGGAGTGCTGAGATGGCACTGGGGACAAGATGCTGCCTTAAATAAGAGTGAGAACATTGTTAACATCTCCCTGCTGATAAATGGAAATGTCTTTGATGTGGATTGAAACCAGTGTTTGCTGGTGCCCTTCTGCTTGTGATGAACAGTCGGAATGCCTGAGCCTTTCACGGGTGCTAACCCTCTGCTCCTTCCCCACAGTACTGCCTGGCCGTGTCTTTCAAAGTTAAGCCATGTGGCTTTGGTTTATCCCAGCTGGAATTATTTTTTTAAATATATTTTTATTGATTTCAGAGAGGAAGGGAGAGGGAGAGAGATAGAAACATCAATGATGAGAGAGAATCCTTGATTGGCTGCCTTCTCCATGTCCCCTACTGGGGATTGAGCCCACAACCCAGCATGTGCCCTTGACTGGAATCGAACCCGGGACCCTTCAGTCCACAGGCCAACACTCTATCCACTGAGCCAAACCGGCTAGGGCCCCGCTGGAATTCTTGATAGAAGTGGTTCGGGGATCATTATTGACAGTGCTGTCCCGGGGAAGGAGCGTTCCTAGCAGATCAGAGTACTGTTTTTTTTTTCCCCCGTCAAATAGATCAACTTTTAAATTCTGGCTGTTCACATATAAAGCGAATGACTTTGGACATGTCACTTAACCTCTCCAAATCCCAGTCCCCTTTTAACCTTTGTCTGGATTAAATGAAATAACACATTGAAAGCACTTAGGCCTGTGTTAAAGGCATAATGAACCCTCAGAAGACGCTGGTAGTTGTAATTTTACAGTGAGCACAATAGCCTGTTTCTAAGGTAGTGTGCAAATAGTCATGGTAATTTTAAAGCATATCTGCCATTATCAGGGTCAAATATATGCAAACCTGTCTCTAACAAGACCTGCCTGCCAAAGGGGCATCTACATAGAGAGCCTATGAAATGGCCTCTTATGAGCCGGGTCCCCAGACACACTTTGAGTATTCTGCAAGCTTCTGCAAAGGCAGATTGGCATGAGGGAACAGAGGCAGTGAGTAATTGAGGTAATAAAGGTCCAGCTACTAAAAATGTGATTCACTAGTTATCCTGGACCGTTCCACCGATTGACTCTTCGAGGTAATTGTGTGGCTATTCACTTTGCCGATAGACACTCGGACAGACATTTGTTAAAGGGTTCTGGAAGAGAACGAGCGCCCCATTTTGCCGAATGGCATCCAGCGTTCCTCCAGGAGTCCAAGGCTTCACCGGGAAGTGGTCGGGATCAGGCGTGGAACACTCCTGGGATATGCTGGGAACGCATTGCTGCTCTGCAGGCCGTTTCGGAACTAGTGGAGGCGTGGATGCCAGCACTGTGCATGGTCTAAGTGCTGCTGGGCTGATCACGTTAAAATGGTTAGTTTTACATTATGTGAATTTCACCTTAATATATATATTTTTAAATATATTTTATTGATTTTTTACAGAGAGGAAGGGAGAGGGATAGAGAGCTAGAAACATCGATGAGAGAGAAATATCGATCAGCTGTCTCCTGCACATCTCCCACTGGGGATGTGCCCGCAACCCAGGTACATGCCCTTGACCGGAATCGAACCCGGGACCCTTCAGTCCGCAAGCCGACGCTCTATCCACTGAGCAAAACTGGTTTCGGCACCTTAATATGTTTTTTAAAAAATAACATTCTGACAGTGCCAGGACTAAAGCCCCAGATACACCATCTCCTTGTCTACGCTTCGAAAGAGTTATTAAAGAATATGTTACTCTGACTTTTGTTCATATGGAATAACTTTTCTTTAACTTTACAAATGTTTGAAAAGTTTACTATTTCAGTATAGCCAATACTTTGTGTTTACTCATCTATAAAATTCAGTCCTTCCAGCTTTAAAATGTTACGGTGCTATGTTGGTTACAGAGATAGAGGTCAAAGTTACATCCCCACAGTGCCCAGGAAGGTGCCGTATGGATCTCATAAGTAAATACCTTTTATTTTAGAGTCTAAGTGATTTGCCCTGCTGACCTTTAAAAAAATCTGTAAGAAAAATTTGAAATATCCTCATGTTAGAAAAGTGGATCAAAAACTCATGTCACATAAAGTCTTAATTTTTCATGCAGTATTACCAAGGACTTGGAGGTACAGTGTAACTGAATGGGTGGCCTCTACACTCAGACGTCACAGAAGAAATGTTTTAGTGTTAGTGTGCGCTTCTTTGGAGATAACTTCCCTAAAGAATCCACTTTCGTTTGTAGTACTGATGCTAGTTTGGGGGTTAGCAGTATGGCACTTTGAAAGCACATTTATGGATATACCTTTGCTAAATGATGTCACAAGCGTTTTACAAAATGTATTAGGTGTTCATATCAAGGAGCCTGCTCATTCAAAATATATTTAAGTATGTTTAGCAACATGGACACTTTTTATTTTTTAACACTCCCCTTATACAAAAAAAGAAAAAGGGAAATGGGCCTGTATACGTAATACAAGTTTTGCCCCCAAATGTGGAAAACATTGAAAAATATAAAGAACATAGGCCTATCCGTAAACGTAGCGATACCCACTTTTGGCATTTGCGATTATTTTTCCGGATCCTGCATAATTGCTGTCACATTGCTTATACATCTATATATTGTCCTTTTATCTAAACATTACAATTGCATGTGCTTTTCCTAGAGCCTGAGTGGTTAAATAGGAAAACCAGACTGTTGGGTCGTGGGAATCTGGAGAACGAGATGTCTTGTGCAGCCTCAGAGCTGGCCAGAGCCCCGAGGACGAATCTCAGATTGGCCTCCACACAGTCCTCAATCACTGACCAGGTGCCCTCGGAGAGCCTGGAGAACAAAGCTGAGGTCATCCCACATGACCTCTGGAGGCTTAGGGTCACCTCAACAAAACCCGCCCTTTCTCTGAGCGGCAGGGTGGCCTCTGGAGGCTGGCCTCCCTCTCTGACTCACAGCGTAGGCTTTGCTGTGGCATCTTTGATCAGTCGCCTGGCACACGGGGCTATTCCCAGCGTAGACGCATTCCTGTTGTGCGTAAAGAATCGCGTGCAGGAGGAGATCAGACACATTGTCTTACTCCTGAGGCCAAATTCCGGGCATGTTTTAGGCCCTTTGGCCACGCCATGTGACATTTTACATAAATATTCCCTAAGACCTCTAAGATCTGTTTCACAGATCTGCCTGTCTCCCTCTCTGGTGTCATATTAGTTCTAAAATGTATAGCTGATCCATTACCAAAGCCAAAAAAGAGGAGACCTTGAATTAGAAATTTAATGCAAAGAATTTGTGAATTGCTTGTATTCTCACTTGGTCAGCCTGACACATTTGAGGAAAAAATAAATTTCTAAAAATGTGTGGTGGCTGCTATGCAGTCTGTGTACTCGACGGTTTTCTGTTACAAGGGTCAGCTGTGGATTAAGAGCCAACCGGGAAATTTTGAGAAGAGTAATTTTAAACATCTTTTCGTCCCAATCATCCTTGTATTCCAATCGATTAAAAATAAAATGAGAAAATAATTTCCTTTTATCTTTGACTTCGTTACAAGTTTGAGAATTCTGATCATGTGTACATATTCTGCCACATGTTTTCTCTATAATTTCTTCTTTGCATCAAACAGGTATCTTATATTTTTTTCCTGTGTTTCCATTTTCTATAATTTCAGGTTAAAATACTCATGTATCTCAATCTATTCCTTTAGAACAGCAATTTCTGATTGAAATATAATAAGAGCCACATAACTGACTTTGAATTTTATAGTGGCCACAATTAAAACGTAAACAGGAATAGGTAAGACTAATTTAATGACGTATTTTATATAACCTAATATATATAAAATGTTATCATTTCAACACTGAAGCATCTGAAAAATTGACATGTTTATATTTTTTTTTTCAGATAAAGTCTTCCAAATCCAGTGTGTATTTTGTACCCATAGCACATTCAGACACTGGATGTTCATCAGAAATACTTGAGCTGTATTTAGATTTCAGAAGCATTGCCATTGAAAAAGTAGACTCACATTTCCAGGTTGTTCCAAACATATTTAAAAGTTTCCCAATAACACAAACAAGCATCAGGTGCTTTATTTATTTAATTAAAATTAAATAAAATTGAAAATTCACTCCCCTATCACTCTAAATGATACCAAACTATCATACAAGATCATAGTGGTCAAAACAGCATGATAATGAAATAAAAATAGACACATAATTCAATGGAACAGACTGAAGACCTCAGAAATAAACTCACACCTGTATGGTCAATTAATATATGACAGTGGAGGCAAGAACATACAATAGGGTAAAGACGGCCTATTCAATAAATGGTGCTGAGAAAATTGGACAGATACATGAAAAAAAAAATGAAACCAGACCACCTTCTTACACCATAAACACGAATAAACTCAAGGTGGATTAAAGACCTATGTGAAATATGTAAAACTCAAAACCATAAAGCTCCTAGAAGAAAACGTAGGCAGTAAAGTCTCTGACATCTCTCGCAGCAATATTTTTGCTGACATATCTCCTTGGGCAAGGGAAACACACACACAAAATAAACAAATAAGACTACATCAAACTAAAAAGGTTTTGCAAAGCAAAGGAAACCATCAACAAAACAAAAAGGCAGCCCTAGCTTGTTTGGCTCAGTGGCTAGAGCATCAACCTGTGGCCTGAAGGGTTCTGGGTTCGATTCTGGTCAAGGGCACATACCTCGGTTGCAGGCTCCATCCTCGGGCTGCATGCGGGAAGCAACCAATCGATGTGTCTCTCTCACATCGATGCTTCTCTCTGTGTGTCTCTTCCCCTACCTTCTACTCTCTCTAAAAATCAATGGGAAAATATCCTTGAGTGAGGATTAACAAAGAAAACCAAAAAATGAAAAGACAAGCTATTGACTGGGAGAACATGTCCACCAATGATCCATCTGATAAGGGGTTAGGATCCAAATTTTATAAAGAACTCTTAAGTCAACTCCAAAAAAACCAAACAATCCAATTAAAAAGTGGGCAGAGGACCTGAGTAGATACTTTTCCAAAGAGGACATACAGATAGATGCCAATAGACATCTGAAAAGACATACAAATTGTTAGTCACAAAATAGTCACGAGGATGTACAGTACAGCATAGGGAATATAATCAATAATACTGTGATAACGGTGTATGGTGCCAGCTAGGTACTGGAAGTACCAGGGGAGCACTTTGTAAAGTATATGATTGTCTAACCAGTATGCTGTCCACCTGAAACCAACACAGAGTAATATTGAAGGTAAACTGTAATTGAATAACAATTAGCCTTAGTTACACACACTTCATGTGCTGGTTTAGTTTTATGCACAGCATTCAATTCCAGTTATTAGTAGCATAGGGAATTGAAAGAGAATTGTCTTGAGAGAGAGAGAAACAAGGGACTGGTATTGACTCTGCGACTAGCTGTGTGACCTGGAATATAGTACTACCCAAGGCCTTCTGGCCTGAATGTCTTTAATTGTACACTAATTTATAATCAGAAATGGACCAGATGTTCTCCTCTGAGGTCCCTTTGCGCTCATAAAATGTTACAAGCCTTGTATGCACAAAGGTGCAAAATGCCACACCAATTGAAATGTATTTCTGTGAAATGGAGAGCTATGGCCCTAGCCCAGTGGTTCTCAACCTTCTGGCCCTTTAAATACAGTTCCTCATGTTGTGACCCAACCATAAAATTATTTTTGTTGCTCCTTCATAACTGTAATGTTGCTACTGTTATGAATTGTAATGTAAATATCTGATATGCAGGATGGTCTTAGGCGACCCCTGTGAAAGGGTCATTTGACCGCCAAAGGGGTCGCGACCCACAGGTTGAGAACTGCTGCCCTAGGCGGTTTGGCTCAGTGGATAGAGCGTTGGTGTGCATACTGAAGGGTCCGGGTTCGATTCCGGTCAAGGGCATGCATCTTGGTCGCAGGCTGCTCCCTGTCTCAGGCCCTGGTTGGGACGCCTGCAGAAGGCAACTAGTCGATGTGCTTCTCTCACATCGATATTTCTCTCTGTCTTTCCCTCTCTTTCCAGTCTCTAAAAGTCAATGGGAAAATATCCTCGGGTGAGAATTAAAAAAAAATAAATAATTAAGTGGATAGCTATAAAGTGTTAAGTTTTATGATATGTAATTTAGGTGAGAGTGGAGAAGTAGAGAAGAGAATGGCCACTTCACATCTGGTCATCTGCCAGAGTTCTTAGCTCTCTCTCCTTTGTGGGAATACATGTTCATTATAGAAATTATAGAAATAATCTCTTCTCTCACGTGAAATTGCCTGTATTTGTTTCCTACTGCTGCTGTGACAAACTCCCACAGAGTAAGTGACTTGAAACAACGAACACTTATTCCCTCATAGTTCTGAAAGACAGAAGCCCCAGACTGGTCCCTCTGGGCTCTAATGAAGGTGTCAGTAGGGCTGCCTTCCTCCTGGAGGCTCTGGGGAGAACCTGTTGTCTTGTGTTTTTCCGATTCTAGACCCAGCAGCGTTCCTTGGCTCCTGGCCCCTCCCATCTTCAGAGCCAGTATGAGCCTTTCTCACATGGCATCACTCGGACATCAACTTATCTGCCTCTTTCATTTAAGGACCCCTGTGCTTACATATATAATCCAGGCCAATCTTAAGGTCAGCTGATTAGCAACCTTAATTTCACCTGCAATCTTTTTTTTTTTAAATATATTATATTGATTTTTTACAGAGAGGAAGGGAGAGGGATAGAGAGTTAGAAACATCGATGAGAGAGAAACATCGATCAGCTGCCTCCTGCACACCTCCTACTGGGGATGTGCCCGCAACCCAGCTACATGCCCTTGACCGGAATCGAACCTGGGACCTTTCAGTCCGCAGGCCGACGCTCTATCCACTGAGCCAAACCGGTTTCGGCGAAAGTTAGAAACATTGATCAGCTGCCTCCTGCACACCCCCTACTGGGGATGTGCCTGCAACCAAGGTACATGCCCTTGATCGGAATCGAACCCGAGACCCTTGAGGCCGCAGGCCGATGCTGTATCCACTGAGCCAAACCGGTTAGGGCTCACCTGCAATCTTAAGTCCCCTTTGCCATCCTCGCAACAGGTGCTGGGGATAGGATGTGGACATTTTGGGGGACCATTTTTCTGCTTGCCATATCTCTGTGGCTTCACAGTTTTTATCAGTGATTTCAGAACTAGTCACTTTTGTCTCTCTGTTCTATTTTCTGACTCCGAATTAGAAGCAACCATCAGCTAATAGAAGACAGGAGTCAACTGAAGGAATTAGGGCAAAGAAGTGACCTTGAATGACGAAATAATTTCATTGACACCTGCCTCAACCTCTTGCTGTGTGTTAAAGCTAGTTATACAAGAAGGTTCTTTTACCTACACCTGTGTTCTCATCCAGGGAAAGGTAGAAGCTGCGTCTTTCCAAAGAAATAGGGGTGTATTGCCTGAGAATTTTTTAAAAATCTCTAATCAGAGATATAATAAATTTTGGCAAAGTTCAGTGTGTATTTTTTTTTTCTCTCTGCTGAGCAGGTGGTTGAAAGTTGTGGAATGTTGTTTTTCCGAATATAGAATCATAATGTCCTTGGGAACATGCTCATTAAAATAGAAAAATTGGACTGTATTAATTTGCATTTTAGTTAACTCTTTGGGTAGATTTATATAACTGCCTCTCACTATAATTATTTGCCTTGCTGGTGAAAATGCCACATCCATTTGCAGATTATTATGTCATTATCAGAGGCACAGAGGGAAATCGAAATTCACTTTTAGCATTTAGAGAAACTGTACGAGAAGCCGGTGTAGGGGAGACCAGGCAGGGGTTTTCTAGCCCTTCTTTAGGCTGACAGTGTCATTTAGACTTTACTTTATGAAGTGTTGGTTTGGAGGGTCATAAACTGGTTGGGAGACCTCACTGGTTAAGCTCCATGTCACATTTACGGTGAGATCCGTCTCAACCAGTCAGTCGCTTAGAAACGTTTATGAGTGCATACTCTGTGTCAAAGTCTTTGGAAGGCAATGGGATACTATCCTTAGAGCTGCCATATTGCACAACTCCAGGACTGGCCATTTATGCCACTCTGTAGACTGTATGAATGGCACCCTGGAGTTGTTCAGCGAATGACTGAGATCTTATTCAGTGATCCTGGCATTGCCCACAAGAAAGCCTATAGCCTGGTGGTGGGGGGAGAGAACAGATTCACAAATGGCCTCTTAAAATTCTTATGCTACGTGTGAGTGGGTACACCCATGAGCACCTCGAAGAGGGAACATCTAACTTTTCTTAGGAAAGTTAGGGTATCTAGAAAGTTTTCTCTCTCAGATGAGGCCCTCCCTACACTGAGTCTTGAAGACTCGATAGGAGATGGTCAGGTAAAAAGTTGAGCAGTTCTGGGCAAAGCCAATAGTCTACGAAGAAACAGAGGTGTGCCAAAGCATTCGGCATTTGCGGGATGTGCACGTACTTCAGTGTGACTGCAGTGTGACATTCCTGTGGGAATGTGACGAAGCAAAGCATTGCCCTTTCTGTGCCGTGATGCCCTGTTTAGTAGAACAAAGAAAACAGCACTAGCTACCTCATGGGTTTTGGTTTTAAGTGAGATACCGTAAATAGAATGCCTAGGACAGGGCCTGACATAAAAAGCACTTAAATGTCAGCTGCTGTTGATGACGACAAGCATGGTATTACAGGAGCCGAATAAACACAAGGTCTGCATAGCTCCTACCGAGGCAGGAGTTTTGACATTATACTGTTGGCCTAGGGAAATTGTCAAATGATTTTTTTTTTAATGGTGATTTGCAGCTTAGTAGATTTATAAAGTGTAGCCATCATTTTGCAAGGCTGATTAGACCCTGGTGAACTGAGTCATCTTACTCAAAACCATCAGACTGTTGAAGAAAAATGTCACTTTATCAATGATTGCTCAACATGGAGACCACGCAGCCTGATGTGATCGTTACGGCAATGAGGTAGGAACCTCGTGTTTCCCTCCCATGAACTGGTAAACTTTCTTCAGTTCCCCTGTGAGGATGAGGAGTCAGAGCGAGGGCAGATGAATGCTTTAAAGGGCTTGTCCTCAACAGAGGTTGCTGACCCAGTGAATCAGCCCGACTCACTGACCACAGGTGTGCCTGACAGATGACAGTTCTCAAAGCATTTGGGTCAAGGCACCATCTCTCTGGAAATGGTGGAGACACTCTGGTCTTCTCTGCTTTCTCCTTTGACCTATATCCCTTTTGTTTTTTGACACACCCCTGCCCCCAGGCTCTTTTGTCATCTTCGCTTTTGTTTTCGGCAGGCTTTCAGGAGGTGTCACACCTTCCCAGCTTCACTTGCTTCTCTTTAAGGGTGGCTGCTGTTTAATGGGATTTAGGTAGTTTCAATAATACACACTCTCCACAGTGCTTATTTTTTCATTGCGTTCAGGAGCTAAATAGTGAGTTAGTTCTGGGAATCGTTAGTCGGTTAAGCCCATCATTGTGGGTGAATTCACAGTACTATTAATAATATGGAATGGCCTTTTTGTTGTTGTTGTTAATCCTCACCTGAGGATATTTTTTCCATTGCTTTTTCAGAGAGTGGAAGGAAGGGAGGGAAAGGGGGGAGGAGAGAGGGAGAGAGAGCGAGAGAGAGCGAGAGACATCGATGTTCTGACCTCTACTGGTTGCTTCCCACAAGAGCCCACTACTGGGAGTGAGGAGTGAACCGGAAACCCAGGTATATGCCCTTGACGGGGAATTGAATTTGAGAGCCTTTGGTGCTCAGGCCCACGCTCTGACTTCCGAGCTACACCGGCCAGGGCTGGAATGGCCTTTCCATTTCTTAGTGTCATCTCATTTTCCTAACCTGTTGTTTTAATCATCTCTTACACTAGATGTTGGAATCCATCATATTTGGAGACCTGTACTTTAATGAATGTGTTAGGAGGATAAGATTTGTCTCTTGAAGTTGCTATATTTGTATAGAAATAAACATTCTTTTATCAAAGTACTATTATAGGACTTTAGAAGTTTAGTATCTTTTTACTGAATGCTTTAGGAATATACTCATTTCTTTACTAGATTTTTATACTTTCATTTAATGCTATAACGTTACTTTATGCATTCTATCAAGCGTTCCAAGTTCAGGCAGATCTTTTACCAAAAAGTAATAATGCGAAAAAGACAGAAAATTTGTTCTAGTTATGCTCGATAAAGTACATTTTATCTTGCCCTCACCTTTATTACGTGATCTCTTCATCACAAACATCAATGTATCCCCCAAAATTGATTATACATTTCGAACTGTAATTACCTGGATCTCTTTAATGATAGTTATTTATTTATTTAATATATTTTATTGATTTTTTACAGAGAGGAAGTGAGAGGAATAGAGAGTTAGAAACATCGATGAGAGAGAAACATCGATCAGCTGCCTTCTGCACACCCCCTGCTGGGGATATGCCCGCAACCAACGTCCATGCCCTTGACCGGAATTGAACCTGGGACCCTTCAGTCCACAGGCCGACGCTCTATCCACTGAGCCAAACTGGTCAGGGAAGATAGTTATTTTTAAAAAACAAAACGATAACACTGGAGCATCTTACACGTTTAGCATGTGCATTTTTAAATAAAACTAGAACTTTTAAAAAAAAAAAAAAAAAGGTGGAGAAGGCCCACGTAAATTCACTGCCTTTTGGAATATGTATTCCGAATATTGTCTTTAAATATTTAAATCAGAATGCCTTGATAGAATGCTACAATCACTGCTCATTATCTTGAATTCACGTGCAGGTCATTTCTTCTTAACCGTTTAAAAAAATGTGAATGTTCACCATGTTTTTTGCTCCATAGGAAATCAGTCACAATTGTTCAAAATGGGTAGTTATTTTTAAATGAAAGCGCTTAAAAAAATAAAAATGAAAGCTCTGAGAAAGATTGCGCTCCTAAATTTTAATGCTTCAAAGATTACAGATGTTGACATTGTGATGAAACAGAACTTGCCTCTGGCAAGTCTGCTCCATGGAAAAGTTAGAGCTGAGGCTATATTATAATGAAATATTTATTAAAATTCTTATGCTGTATTGAAAAGCAGGGGTGTACCTGTGCTATTCTGAATTCTCTGCTCTAGCAAAACATTTTATGACGATGTACATATTTGCGTTGATACAACATGGAGAAAGTGGTTGTTCTTCCTTACTTGGAATAAACAAAAAGCAAAATTCCAGCAAGAGCACCAGAGTTATTTCTAAAAATGCAAGGCATGTTTTTCTTTTTCTTTTTAAAAATCCTCTGGCAAAATAGGACCTAAGGCTTTAAGAAATAAATTTCACTTATATGGCTATTTTTTTTATAGAGAGGGAATAGATTACCTAATGTGATTTTACTAACTTACAGTAAAGGGCCAAAAAACACATCAAAAACATGACCAGTTTGTCAAGAATTTTTTTTTTGGGGGGAAAGCCACGTTTTTATTACCTAATTCTAAGAAGCACAATATTCTGAGGGTGAAGTGGATGTGGGTGTGGAGAACACATACCTGGACTCGGCTGGGAATGTCGATTGATGTAGACTTTCTCCAGGGCGCTGCGTTCATCAGAGGCCTTGAGGCTCGTGGCGTCTGATCTAGCAGTTCCACCTCTGGGGCTGCACCTGAGGAGGTAACAGAACAATGGGGCAAAAGTAAAGACAGTACTTATTGTAGCATTTGTTGAGAACGGCAAACATTTGGAAGCATTTCAAACTTCCCTCAGAAAAATAACCAAAGTATGGTTCTTTCATCCATAGTATATCTTATAGTGATATAGAATGGTGCTGTGCAGGAAAAGGCAGCCTGATATGGCAAGTAAGTTACAATCTAGTGTATAATATAGTCTCACTTATGGTTGAAAAACCGAGTGTGCACTGACTGACTTGGTGGATATATAGTTAACACAATGTTACCAGAAGCGATCCCTGCATAATGGATTGTGGGAAATGTTTATTTTGTCCTTTGCTGTTCTTTTAATAAAAGAAATATAGACATTTTTACAAGCAAAAAAAATGTTTTTAAATGTACCTGTTTGACTAGCACTTCTACTTTTACTAATCTGTTCTACAAGTACAACTGGATATGAGCATGCAAAATGTTAAATAATGTTCAACACGGCATTGTTAAAAATAATTTTAAAAATTAACCTATCTATCCCCTATTGTCAGGAATTTAAGTAAGAAAGTCATAGTGTAACCAGATTTCACAGCCATTGAAATTGAAGATGTAAATAAATCTGTATTCATTAATATGGAAAAGATGGCCCTAACCAGTTTGGCTCAATGGTTAGAGTATGGGCCCTTGGACTGAAGGGTCGAGGGTTCAATTCTGGTCAAGGGCACGTACCTCGGTTGCAGGCTTGATCCCCGGCTCGATCCCTGGCTCAATCCCAGCCTAGTTGGTGGGTGTGCGGGAGGCAACCAGTCGATGTCTCTCTCTCACAGCAATGTTTCTCTCTCTGTATCTCTCGCCCTCCCTTCCACTCTCTCTCTAAAAAAAAAAAAAAAAAAAAAATCAGTGGAAAAATATCCTAGGATGAGGATTAACAACAACAAAAAAATCAATCTATGATAAGAAAAAAAAATTAACCAACACACAATCCTGATGAAAAACAAACAAAACTTGGTGCATTTAGAATAAGTAGAATTAGTTATGTCTTTTGCTTTATTTTAAATCTATAGTCTCATGCCAAACCAGCATCATATCTTGTGAAACACAAGAAGCATTCCAGTTGAAATTTAATGTATGATAAGAATGCTCACTTTCATAAACCTGACTCAGAAAGTACCAGCCAGGAGATAGCAGATATAAACATGAGAGTGGAAGTTGCAAACTTAGTATTATTTGTAGATATTTTAAGTGCATACCTAGAAAATAGAGAATCAACAGAAAAATTATTAGAAACAACATGAGAAGTCAGGTGTCTGGCTAGTTATAATGCTGCTGGCAGAGATACAGGTGGGAAGAAAGGAAAAACTGGATGCATACATCATCCACTAGGAGTGGTTTCAAAGGTATCACCCACAGGCATTCACACCCACGCGACATAAAGCAGGCCCCAAGCACAGCACTGCAGGACATTCTTTCACCTTATAACACAGGCTGCTGCCCGCTCAGCATGCGGCCACTGGTTGAATCATAAATAAAAATGACAGAGGACATTATGGAAAGAAAAGAGGGATGACAACCCTGGGGGGGAAAGGCTGAGATTATATAGTAAGGAGAGAAAGGAATGGGTTCTCAGAAGTCTAGACCAGTGGTTCTCAACCTTCCTAATGCCCCGACCCTTTAATACAGTTCCTCATGTTGTGGTGACCCCCAATTTCATTGTTACAAATTGAACATAATTAAAGCATAGTGATTAATCACAAAAACAATATGTAATTATATATGAGTTTTCCGATGGTCTTAGGTGACTCCTGTGAAAGGGTTGTTCGACCCCCAAAGGGGGCGGGACCCACAGGTTGAAAACCTCTGGTCTAGAGCTTGTGCCTAAGCCAGCTTTTATACCCTTTTGATCAAGCCTACTTAATGTGTTAGCTTCTTAATGTTTTTAAATTTGACACCTATGAATTGCAGGAGTCCACATTTTCACAAGTCTGGATCTTCAACCTCTTCTGAAAACTAAGAAGCCCCAGCAATGAATAATGTCCTTTTCTGCAAGAGCAGCAGAGGCTGGAACGGAGCTGGCTGTCTCCTGCACGTGCTCAGGGACTCCTCAGGCAGCTGTGTGCGCACACTCTTTCTCTTGGTGCTATCACTCCATCTATCTGTGGCCTTTGGAAGCATTTCAGTTGGAACACCTGATGCTGATTAGGAACCAGAGAACTTGCTAGGCTCTTAGAAGTTAAAGCAGTGCCTCTAGGAGTTGTGACAGGTCACCCTGTTGGGAAAAGTGAACAAATGAAGAAAACTGTGCTTAATTAAATGTACAACTTGTTCAGACCCAATAATACATCCAAATTTCCCCCATATTATTTTTTAAATTGAAAAATTGTTATTTTAAACATTAAAAGATTGCGGGCCCATCTTCAAAAGGAATTTGTGGTTGTCTACATGGTCCTCGGTGCATTCTTCCTTCTGAATTCTGCAGCATGTGGAGAATTCTTTTTAGCCAGGGAAATCTTCCTGGTCTTTGATACATCATTAAGGTTGAGTCTTTAAGCTTTACAGATTCCAAAGCAAATTAAGGCTTTCACTGTCACTTATGCTGTTGGCTGTGTATGTGTGTGTGTGTGTGTGTGTGTGTGTGTGTTGTTGTTGTTGTTGTTGTTGTTATTGTTGTTTTTTCCTAGCTTATATTCGTCTGGCTGCCAGAGCTGCTAGATCAGCGGTTCTCAACCTGTGGGTCGCGACCCCTTTGGCGGTCGAACGACCCTTTCACAGGGGTCGCCTAAGACCATCCTGCATATCAGATATTTACATTATGATTCATAACAGTAGCAACATTACAGTTATGAAGTAGCAACAACAATAATTTTATGGTTGGGCCACAACATGAGGAGCTGTAGTTAAAGGGCCAGAAGGTTGAGAACCACTGTGCTAGATATTCTAGAAGTAAAATCATTAATTGCATTTCCCCTTCATTTCTGCTGAAGAAAGTTGGAAGCTTTTCTGTTGGTAGTGATGGAGCTGATTAAGCATAAACAGCTCTGTGAAACTAACTAGCTAATATACATGAAAAAAAGAAAAAGGTAAAGTCCTCAGATTGGGCTGTTCTGAAGCTAAAGGCTATTTTATTGACTTTAAACAAATCAATATTTATAACCTATTACTTGCGCCCTTACTTCCACCTCCTCGCCCCACTCCAGGGCTTTCTGCCTCAATGTCTCTTCTTTTCTATCATCAGTATTTCTCTTACCACTGGCCACCTATCAGGAAGGAACAAAGTTTAAGGAAACCCTGTCCTCAGAACCCATCAGTGAACCATCATGATGACATTTTATGCCTTATTTTCCTCTCAGTTTATGTAAAAGCATTTGGCACCTAGTCAGAACTTGAAAAATGTTTTCTCAATTTGAGTCAGCCAAGCTTTTCAAAGCAGAGTCTGTCTGGCTGCCTCCATTTTTTAACCATTTGTGTATTAGGTAGATAGGCTGTGTCTTCCAGTCTTGATATGGTGGCCGTATGTAGTAGGTGTCCTATGGGGCTCAGTGGTGCAGTCTCTCTGATGGCCTGAGCTAGACACTCCAGGAATGTCCCCGGTGTGGGTTATGCGAGCCCTTTTGTTGTAGTTGAGTCTTGATTGCTACTGGCCTGGTTGTGCATGGGGTCGATGCTGAGTCTGGCTAGCGGTGAGGATTGACCGTGACCACAGTGTATGAGCTGCTGTGCAGGTCTGACCCCATGAGGCGGAATTGGCCCCAGCAGGGTCTGGTACCTTGAGAAATATTTCTTTAGTTGTGCCATTTGTAGAGCTAATTGGGTTGTGTTCCGATGGGGTTTGAAGCC
The DNA here is from genome assembly GCF_014108235.1 of Myotis myotis. NCBI lineage: Eukaryota > Metazoa > Chordata > Mammalia > Chiroptera > Vespertilionidae > Myotis > Myotis myotis. The sequence goes on along the minus strand of NW_023416316.1, from coordinate 42,764,963 downwards.
TGCCTCTTGGTGTATTGGTTCTGGGGCCTCTTGAGAGGAGCTCTGATGCAGGTCAATGTCAGATGCTACCTGTGACCGGTCCTGGGCTACCAGTTATGAGTTACAAAGCAATCCGCAGATTGTGGCTGTTTCTGCTGGGAACTGGGAACACTTGGGAGGGGTCAAGGTGCGTACCAAGGACAGCTTACACTGGTACGGAGCCAGGGGCCAGGGCAGCAAAGGCTCAAGGCACCTCGAGATTTGCTTCCACTTGCCAGCTTCCTTTTAGGCTTAGTTACTCAAAGAGCCTCTGGAGGTACACAGGTGATATGAGGGAGCTTCTCAGTGAGTCACCAGGGACAGGCAAAGCGTGTTCTCCAGGTTGATACAGATTCAAGCTCAGTGCCAGTGGTGGGCCTCAGGCTACTCAAACCAGAGTTTCAGGGTTCACCAAGGCCAGCTGCCACTCGCCTGGGGCAATGGCCGCTGTCCTGCTAGCCCTCTAGACATAGTACCCAGTCTTTCCCTGCATGTCTCCAGTCTGCTCTGAGCTGCCTTCCCAGGGTGAGTTGCTGTGAACAATGTTTTGTGCATTGGCCCCTAAGAGGGTACCTGGGTTTCTAGTGGACTCCCATCTTTTTCTGGTGGAAAAAAAAAAATCTCTGCTTATTTTCAGAGCCAGATATCATGTGAGGTCCTCTTCCTGACTCTGGTGCTTCGGTCTGGGGAGCCCTGTATGGGGTTGAGATCCCATGCTCCTCAGGGGTAACCTTTGCAGCTGCGATATCCCTCCGGATTCCCCACCACCACATGTGGGTGGGGGATCAGCCCTTTTTGGTTTCCACGCTTCCTACCAGCTTTGATGTGGCTTCTTCTGTGAATCCTGGGTGATAAGACTTCTCTCCAGCTAGTCTTTGTTGGTTGGTTATTCACGTTGATTGTTCTATAATTTAGTTGTAATTCTAGTTTGATCCTGGGAGGAGGGAGTGTAACTTCCACTTACTCTGCCCCATCTTGGCTGTCTCACAGTCCTATTCTCTTCAGCATTCTGCCACATGTGACAAGTACTCTGTGTGTAACAAGCAGCACTCTTGGGATATAATCAGAACGCTCTTTTTTTTGCCTCTCCCTGTAATTTTATTCAATGGGAAAGGTCAACTTCTGGTACTAGATGAAAACCCAGGAAACTTTCTGCTCACTCTTAGGCAATAAAATTTTCTAGTGTCACTTTAAATCTCTTTTGAAGCTGGTCTCTCAAATGTCAGGTACCATATAATTGGCAAAGCCTGCAACTTCATTTCAGCTCTCTCCTCCCTTGGCAGGGGCCTTCTGCAGGCAAAATATCCCAGCTCCTAAAGAGGGAGGCAGTCCTCCTCTCTGTGCTGGCCTTTGGTCATCAGTCCTTTCCAACTTCTTGGGTTCAAAACAATGATAGGAAGAATTCCAGATAACAGGAAAACAAAAATTTTCACTCAAAGGTGTTACTCAACTAGTACTGTTGGTAACATGACTTCTTTTGCTCCGAATTAAGTTAAAATGGACTCTCTTGGGTGCTTTTTATCAAGGTTTCTTCATAAACCATCTGCTCCTCCCTTCACTCGGTTGAAAGCAATCTCTTCGTCTTCTGATCTGTTAGGACTTTAATAAGTACTTATGCCTCTTGCCCCAGGAGTTTCCAACCTCTGGAGCACATCAGGGTCACTTGGACAATTTTTTAAAAAGAAAAATGCCAGTACTTTGTCCCCAGCCTATTGAGTGGGAATCTCTATATTGGGACTCTGTTGTGTTTGTTTTTCAAAATTTCACAGATGATTCTGACACTTACTAAGGACTAAGGACACCAAATCCAGCCTATATTAAAGTTAATAATGTGCAGCTTCCTTTCTTTCTGGACTCTCAACTTCCCTTGGGTCTTTTTCTCCTTTTTAATCCCCTCGATAGAGACGTAATCATAACAGATTTGGCCCATTTGAGGCATAAAGGGATTAAAAATCTCAGGGTTCTAGTGGAGAAGCTGTGCCACTGGGATTTGTTCAGTCTTCAGACTGAATTGCATATAGTTGTGGTGCTCAATAAATATTGGATAAGAAGCTGGCTAGGTGGTTGGTGGCTAGAACAAAAAAGAAAAGTGAGATAACAGTCTAGTTAAATAAGATGTACTGGTTGTGTTCCAGTATCTGGAGAAATCTCATGTCTGGCTGTGTTCTAAATGCTTATGTCATGAATATTACTGTTAGGTCGCCGAAGGATGAACGCAAAAGGCCAGAGTGGTGAGGGATTACAACTTCATTCAATCATCCGCACACCAGGTGGCTGAGCCTGGATGGCTCCAGCACCCAGTGACAGGAGTCAGCGACTTTTAAAGGACTTTTGGCGGGCTTTTTCTGGGCGGCGACTTCTTTATGCATACGCGAGGGTAGATAATGGAACGTGGTCACCACAAGTGAAATGTGGTCTCAGCAAAGGGAATGTCTGTAATGAAATGACCTGAAAAGTCAGTTCCCGGGGGAGGGGTATCAGTTCAATTATTTGATCAGACCTAACAATCACCTCAATTAATGTTTACATCATTTAATAGAGGAGACTATCGTCCTCACTTTTTAGGTGAGGAAACTGAGTCTCAAGGAGAGTAAGTAACTTGACCCCCCAAGGACATACATGCAGAAGCTACAGTCAAGATTTCAACCCAGGTTCTCTGATTTCAGAGCCCAAGCTCCTAAATACTATACTGTAGCACTTCTCATTCAAAGGGAGTAGAGCTTTGGGGAGATGTTAGGATTAGCCACTCCTCCTACCCCCATTTCTGCCCTCATTCTTTTCAGTCTGCCTTCCTCTCTGTATTCTGTCCCCCTGCCCTCCTGCCCTACAGGGGAACGTTAATGAAAGAACCTTAGCAAAAGGCAGAGGGGCTACCATGATGAGACTATTTTTAAACATTTTCTCTGGCAACAATTATGCACATTGGGTAGGATTGGAGTCATCCTAAAACGAGCAAGACTCGTATGAAGTTAGGGAAAATAGTTGGGAGCAGATAGAATGTTTGGTAATAGAGATGGAAAGGAGGAGACGGAGGTCAGGTGTTAAGCAGGTAAAGCTGAAGAGATTTAGTGATGGTTATGTGGGAGCTATGAAGGAGAGGAGAGATCTAGAATATGTTGAGTTTTGATGTGGTTGTCTTAAGAGATTGTTGTGTAATTCATTCTCTAGAGAAGTAGTAGATGTGCCGTAGAGAGAAGAGAATTTGTTCATGGATGAGTTTGAAGGACCTATGGAATAAACAATGGGAATGTGTAATGGGTAGTTATATGTGACAGTCTAGAGATAGGTCAGCCCTATCTAAGGATAGAAATCTCAGAGACATCAGCACATTGGTCAGAGTTAAAACCATGACAGTGGATGCTTTTGCTTGAGAGAGAGAGAGAGAGAGAGAGAGAGAGAGAGAGAGAGAGAGAGAGAGATTGAGATTAAAGTGAAAGGGGAACCTAGGAAGCAAATGTTAGGAAGGAATCCCTACTAATTTAATAAAGCATCCCAACTCTGTCCTGGATGCCTTTTTGACCTTGAAGAAATCACTGGCTCTGTCTGAACCTCAGTTTCCTTGCTGATAAAAGTGTAGGTGATTTCTAAATCCCCTTACAGACCTCACATTCTGCACTTGTTTCTAATCATTAGCACTTGTTTTCATGATTGCTTTGGGGAAGATCAGGCACTTATTACTTGCTTCATTGTGTAACCTCGATGCATGTGGAAGTCCATGAAATTATATATACCCTTCATCTGTCTTTCTGATAAGCATAATCATTATCCTGTACATGTCAACCCCATCAGTGTTATTCAAAGATAACCTGGAGCACCATGAACATGGTAGGTTTGAGGAACCCAAGTGTATTTCATGAGAGGCAGTAGAGGGAAGTGATTAAGAGCTCAGCCTCTGGAGCCAAACCTATGGGCTTTAATTCATCTACCACTTACCTGGTTATGTCACCTCAGGCAACTTAGTTCATGTCTCTGTTCCTCCTTTTCCTCATCTATAAAATAGGGATAATAATCCTAGAGATGGTATAGAAATTAAATAGGTTGTTATGCACACAGTACTCAGAAGAATACCTGGCACATCTGCCCTTAGTAAATGTAAGCTACTGTTGTATGATGGTAACCATGGCAACATTGTCTGGTGAAAAGTGTCTTAATTGTAAGGACTGAAGAAGCCTAATATCTTAGACTTTTTTGTTTTCAAAAGGAAAGTCAAGAGGAAAACCTATAGCACTTCCTAACAAGTGGTAACTTTCAGATGGCTGAGCTCCGTGGGTGGCAAACATATATTTCTGGTAACAAATTAACCTGCAGGTGAAAAAGGCAGAAGGAGACTGCGTTACAGGGTGATTCCATTGATAGATTCATTAGTATAAAATAGGAGGCATTAGAGTGTCCCCGCCATTAATACTTTCTTTTTGTTGCTTTTCCTTGTCATCTTAATGTAAAGATGGGCAAAAGGAGAACAAATTATACTAGTACACTGCCCTTTCTCAGTAATAAACCTCACATGCTCCAAGTGTCTTAGAGGTTAGGTGGCTCTTGGATGTGCAGTTGTCACTCTCTAAAGCCAAATATATAGAGAGCACATGCTTTATATTTCCTTAACACATATAGCTTGGGAATCTTGCAGATTGGGGCAGCAGGTTCAGATTTCTTTGGAACCTTGGACCTGCTCCTCAAAACATACCTACCAGGTATCAGCTGCGTGGAGAGAAAGACGCACCTTGAGGAACAGCAGTTGTTGAAGCATCTGGAATCTTTTCCTACTTTCGTCATTACTCGTCTCGTTTTTCTGAGAGAGGCTGGATTCAACTTGTCAGGCACAGCCAAATGGGTGTCCCTGTGCAGCTTGTTAAATGCCAGGAAGGACAATAGCAGTCATTCAAAACAGGGTTTCAAATGAATACATAAGAATAAACCCCCAGGATTAGTCCCAATTGAAAAGTTCGGTGCGGCCAGGGAGGGTGGCTGCTGCTGCTGGGGATTAACAAACAGCTGAAGGGAATGGTATTCACTGATGGAGACACATTTTTAGTGACTGGTGGCCTCTATCTACCCCCATGGGGTCTATCACTTCGACAGAATTACAGAGTAAAATTTTTAAATAGTATGTTTTTTCTAATTTTTTCCTTCTTGGAAACTGTCTACCTGATTGCATATGAGCGTTTCGGTTCATACATTTCAGACCACAGAAATGCATGCCTCTAAAAATCACTATGGTCTCAGGGAAGAAGCTGAAGAGCGAATTTCCTTCTAGAGAATCAAACTAGAAGCAACAGAACAAAGGAAGCCCTCTGGTGAGAGTGGTGGGAAAGTTGGCGGGATCATATTATGTTCAGAGCACCGAGTATTTCATTTTAAATATATTTTTATTTATTTCAGAGAGGAAGAGAGAGGGAGAGAGAGATAGAAACATCAATGATGAGAGAGAATCATTGGTTGGCTGCCTCCTACATGCTCCCCCTCACCCCGGGAATCGAGCCCGAAATACAGGCCTGTGCCCTGACCAGGTATCAAATGGAATGGAACCATGACCTCCTGGTTCCTTGGTCGATGCTCAACCACTGAGCCTCAGAGAGAATCCGGTTTGTATAGGGCCTTTACTGTTTGCTGAGCCTATTATGGACTGTTGTGCCCAGATTTCATGATTCCCAAGAACCCACAGGGAGCCAGCGAGTCCGATGCAAAAGCAAAGAGTCATTCATTTCAAACCTAGGTTTGGCTCCCCTGCCACACTCACCGATGCAACGGTAAGCTCCAGTGGCCGAGAGAGAGAAAACTCTGTGTGGAGAGAGCTTTTATAGGGGGTTGGGGTAAGGGGAGGAGAAAAGACTGTGGGCCCTGCCGATTGGCCAGGCACGAGTCGGTGTCTCATTACACAGGATGTGGTCATAGTGATGGCGTGCACTTCCCTTGACTATCTTCCGGGAAGAAGCTTGCTGAGCACATGGCCAAGTTAAGATGGAGGGCATAGCCCTTACCCTGGGGCAAGGTGGAGGGCGTAGTCCTCGCCCTTTCATTCCCCCCTTGTCTTGGAACTTCCGGCTCAATCATGAGACGGACTGCATTTCTATTCCACTGTTGCTAGAGGCCCATACTGGGCACACAGAACTATCAACTGAACTATCCCTATAAGCTTAACAAATGGCCCGGTGGAAGGGAAAGAACAACTTCTATTGAAACAGGATTTTTCTTCTTAAAATTCCTCCATGACTATCAAAAAGCCAAATCAAGATTCCTGATGTTTGCATAAACACAACAAGAATGGTAACTGACTACCTTTGCTGGAATTTCATGGTTGAACCTTAATGTGCCCCGTAGGGCCAGGAAGCCAAGCCATCCAGCTGCCATCAGGCCTGCCTGCAGTATCTGCTGAGTTAGGTGAATCCCTCACCTATAGCAACTCCACCTGAGCCCACGCTCCAGGCTTTAAGGCCCATCTCAGTAGCCCTCCTACTTGTTGCGGCCCAGAGTGTGTGGGGGTTCTGCAGGGATGCAGAGGCATCTTTACTGCTCCCCTTCTACTCTTACCAACCGCCAGTGATGGTAGGGCATGGGCCTGACGCTCCAGCGCCAGCCATCTTCAGGGCTCCCAAGCAGGATACCAGGCTTTCTTCGTGGCATTCTTAGTGGCTTCAAGTCTTTAGAGTTCAGACAGGGCTCTTTAAAACATGATACTCCAGTCAAAGTTTTCCGTTAATAAAACCACTATTAGGAATCAGTCTTATTGTATCTATGCAAAGCCTGATGTTTGCCATGACTTATTTAGCATTGCCACATTTCGGAGGAATTACATAAGGAGAAAAACATACTGATCTGCTCTAAGATTTTCTGACTTTCCTTGCTAATTCCTTTTCATGGATTTAAAACAAAACAGTAACTGTTGGTATAAAACCTTCTTTCTATGCATAACTATGCCTCAGACCTTCTATTCTAAACAGGCTTTTTCCAGCTTTACTAACCCTGACATGGGCATGGTGACTCAGGTCTGCAAGACAGTATTACAGGCTGCCAACTGTTAGCTGTCTCTCAACAGAGACCAAAACCTGATGGGCACCCTTCCCTGCCCAGCTGGGCACCTGCCCTCTTGGCAGCTAGGCACCCTTTACTTTTGGGGGTCACCCCACACAGCTCCCTTCCAGGACAGCCAACATACATTCAAACCTGCAAAAGAATCAAAGGTTAATATAACATATCAATACAATGAAACATAATATTGGCATCATGGCCGCTTCAGGCAGCCAAATCTTCTGCTACTAAACATGTGATCCTATAAATTGTCCTTGTCTCTTTGGATCCATGTCCATGAAGATGCAGGCATTATTACACAGTATTGTGGGGGCTCCTGGTGACAGGAGTGATCCCAAGTCATGTTACCGGCATCAGGCAGGTCGAGCACGCCGTAGCTTGAGCTTGAGCGGGTTGCGTTGATCTCGATCGATGCTCCATTTGGTGATGAAGTCTTTCCGGATGGACCCAGGTCGCGACGCCGTCTACCTTGAGAGCGGTGGGGGTCATCAGCACCACAGTGTAGGGACCCTTCCAACGTGGCTCTAGGATCTCCTGGTGGTGCCTTCTGACGTGGACCCAATCTCCTGGTCTGTGCTGATGAGGAGTTGGGGTTGGGCTGGTCGCGGAGGCGCGGCCAAATGTCCTCGTGCACCCTCTGGAGCCCTCTCAAGGACAGAGATTGTTAAAGAAAAGCCACCCAGTCCTCGCCAGTCTCCGAGTCAAAGTCCTGATGGCTTCTAGGTAACCCTGTTTATCAGCTACAGCAGCAACAGGTACCAAACCCTTTCAGTACATTTGACCAGCTTCATTCCTGCCCACCTTTACAGATTCTAAGGCCCATTGTTTTCCTTTAACCAGCAAGCTAAATGACACTGGCCTGTATTATTTAATTCAGCACAGGCAGGGGGAAGGGCCCATGGAATCTCTGCCCTGAGGAACTGTGAGCCCCACCCTTAAATGTCCCAATCAGACTAGAAAAGCCACAAATACCTTTTAAATCTACCCCAGAATTCCAAAATCCCAACCCAGCACTGAATATCACATAGCAAATCAAAGTTCCCAGCAAACAAACAGACAGAGATGTTTACTAGTTAGGTGGGCCTAATCCACCTCTGACAGAGAGCAAGCGCTCTTGGGGCAAGCGTGTGCCTTTTTTTCCCACAGACTTCCACACTTACATGAACAAATAATTATACCCAAGTAGACATACAAACATACACCCTTTCAGTGAACAAGTACCTTTACAGTCTTGGGATCTTGAGCAGATAACAGGAACACCACCCAAGTCCCCTGATGGGGGCCTGACAGGAACAGATGTGGAGGCCTCCCTTTCTCACATCCCAGGACAGGATTCTTGACCTATGTCTCATCCAGATAGAAACGGTACTCATATTGAACAAGGAAATCAAGACTAAATAGACACTATAACTAGATACATTCCCCATTAAGAACTTCGAGGTGCATGCCACATTTATACCACAAAATACCAACAAATCAGTTTCAGTTGTGTCGAGATACAGAACAAGTCCCTGAACAGAGGCAGTAGAAAACTGCTTAGGAATGCTTCTTTTCTACCTTTTTAAAAGATAGGCCAGATTCGAACCCTTAGCCAGTCCGAGTTTTGACTTCCCTCCGGAAGTCCCAGAGACGGTGAATACCATCTAGAAGCCATTCCTCCAGATACAGGACAAGTCCCTTAGAGATTCTTGATAATCTACATCAGTAATCCATTCACACAATCCCCCAAAAGTTAAAGAGGAAGGAAAGAACCATTCAATGTCCTTCAAGAGGATTTCGGCGAAATAACAAAATCGACAGATTTAACACATTGGAAAACCAAGGCCAGAAGTACCCTCAGACGTTTCAGGGGTACCAAGGAAGAAGTTAGGCCACGTCCAGCCCTTTTCATAATCCACCATCAGTGACCAGTCCCAGCTCACTGGTCTACCATTCATTTAATATTTCTTTTTCCTCCTATCATACCAAGGCCATGCTTTCCAGGTAGCTAGAACTTTTAAACCACAGTTTCTACCTGAAATAATTGTACTTTACTTTAGAAATTGGGTTACTGCTATCCTGGCATAGCTGCTAAATTTCAAAGTGGTCACAATTTTCCTGCTGGGGAATTCAAGAAGCAAACCCATAACTATTAAGGCCAAAACAGTCTCGGGTTTTTATTCTGTACACAGCAAAAGGTCAAGTTCAGCTCAAAACTATGCGCACTCGTTTTTAAACTGGCCTTTTCCTTTACATGTGCACAGAAATCCTGGATGCATTTATGAATTTGTAAAAGCTTTTCAATTCTCTATCTACAAGCCCTTTAAGAAATACAAGCTCTATTGTCGGCCCTTATAAAGCCAACTGCTCAAAACATTGGTCTATCATACCACTAAAATTATATTAAGACCGTGATTGCTAATTTAGTATTAAATAAATCTGGGAGGCAGGCACACTTTCTGCCCCATCTGCATTTCCTTAGTAAAACTCCGCCTTAAAACTCCACCCCTGAAATCCCATCCTGCCTCAGTGAGCAGACATTCCTTTTGTGATTGACTAAGTCAGAGGGAGGGGCCTTTACTGTTCCAAGATGGCGGCCCCCAGGGGCACGGCATGCCATTCGGCCAACATGGCGGCTGCCAAGTCAGGCAGCTCAACATTGTGGCGGTCTAAACTGTTCTCTGACAGAAAGGATGATTTCCTCATTCTCACAATAAACAAGGGAAGAGCAAACCAAAACCCCTAAAAGATAGATGGCCAACATTATATTGCAGAACTTTTTAAAATCTTAGGTAGCAAATTAAATACGCTAGCCCAAAACCCTATCCAAAAACGGACGGTGCGCACATTAGTTTTAAGCCAGCTTTTCTCCTAACACGTGCACAGAAGTCCCAGACGCATTTACTTGGGGAGGGGGTGACCTGTTTCCACATACCCTCACTCAGGCGGCCGCCCGACTGCCACACAAAGGAGGGGGGAGGGCAATCCCCCTCCCTCCACACTCCCACACTTTCACCAGACATTCATTCAGACTTTAAACAATCCATTCAATTCCTAACAACTTCCCAACTCCTGAGGGAGCTCTAAAGCTTCCCCCAATCTCCTTGAAATGATCAATCACAATACCCAAAGGAGCAGTCTGAGTCCATCCCATAACATCCGTCCAGTACAAACACAGAACACTAAACAGGGCCCGAAAATACAGGCTTCCAACTCCATGGAAGCAACTAGACGTTGGCCTTACGCCAAACCGGCAGGAGCGACCTGCCTCGTCTCAAATCCGCGAGGGGCATATCCATCCCTCCTGGGGTGAGGGGCATATCCATCCCTCCTGGGGTGAGGGGCATATCCATCCCTCCTGGGGAGCGGAACGTCTTCCAACTCTCCCCTGCCTGTGGTCATTCACGGCGCATCCGCCTAGACCCCTCAGGCAATTACAGGTTCCAGAAACGAGCTCACACTGAACAGAACATACAACGACACACACATACCGCGGTCAGTCAGACTCTTCGGATCGGGGGTCCCTCGATGGTCTTGGGAATCCCGGACGAGCCCCCAAATGTTGTGCCCAGATTTCATGATTCCCAAGAACCCACAGGGAGCCAGCGAGTCCGATGCAAAAGCAAAGAGTCATTCATTTCAAACCTAGGTTTGGCTCCCCTGCCACACTCACCGATGCAACGGTAAGCTCCAGTGGCCGAGAGAGAGAAAACACTGTGTGGAGAGAGCTTTTATAGGGGGTTGGGGTAAGGGGAGGAGAAAAGACTGTGGGCCCTGCCGATTGGCCAGGCGCGAGTCGGTGTCTCATTACACAGGATGTGGTCATAGTGATGGCGTGCACTTCCCTTGACTATCTTCCGGGAAGAAGCTTGCTGAGCACATGGCCAAGTTAAGATGGAGGGCATAGCCCTTACCCTGGGGCAAGGTGGAGGGCGTAGCCCTTATCCTGGGGCAAGGTGGAGGGCGTAGTCCTCGCCCTTTCATGGACATTGTATCATTTGATCCCTACAAAGAGGTTGTATCCCCACTTCACAAATGAGAAAAGTGAAGTCCAGAGGCTGTCAGACTTGTCCCAGGCCACAGGGCTGGAAGTATGATAGTCTGACTCCAGGTTTCATACTTTTTTGCTATAGTTCTTGTGCACTCACATGTTGAGCCCTTCAGTCTATAATCCAACTAGATGTGCAGCTTTTCCATGGTTTAAAATTAACTTTATACATTACCCATGGAGCATCAGTCCCTTTTTCCTTCTTGCCAGATGCATTAATCTTTCAAGAGAAAGATAGCAGAGAGAAGCATGTAAGGATACCAATTGTAACTTTGGTTTTTGGCCTAGGAGAATTTCAGTGCCAAAGAGAAGGCACCAAAAATGGACACTGCCTAACATGTATAAAGTCAGTGAGGAACAAATGCTATAAACTACACTTTATATTCTGTTTAAAAAACAAGGCAGTAGAGGGGGAGAGGGCTAGAGGCTATTTTTAATATATTCTCCTTTGAAAAAATTGGACAAAGTAACTACAATTCACATTTGTTTACTTGCACTTTGCTGAGGGCCTAAGCTGGGAGCTTCTTCGACAGGTCTTTGAGGCCCCTCTCTCCCTCTATCCTTCCTCCATATGATGGGTGGCTCCATGGCAGTGGTTTCATGACTTTTAGTGGTTATAAAAGTTGAAAGGTAAGAGGGGTCAGAAGCCCCTTTGTAAATGTCTGCTTTGATTTTCTATCCCTTGCTGTTGGTTTAAGGATTAGACTAAGCAACTACGGAGAACATCTGCATTTAGTGGGCTCGCTATGATCGCGGAGTGAATAGTTGGTAACAGTTTCAGAGATCATCCACTGTTTTTCTTCCATTGTGATCACAAAGTAATTTCTTTGTGGCCAAAATCATATCCTTAAACACAAACTCATTCTCCCCATGTGTAAAAATAACAGCTCCCACTGAGCTGCTTGGTGTTCATTTAACTCTGTTCCATGTAATGAATTATGCTAGGAAAATACTGCAGAATCATTTTTTAATGAACACAAAGATGGCTGCTGAGAAAGTCGAAGGCTATAAAAGGGGCTTCCTTCCTTCCTTCACGCCTTCTTAGAAATAACTTCGCTGAGGGCTCTGTCGGAACAGGACCCAGGAGGGCTGATGGTTCTGCTGGTGACCTGCAACTGGCTTCGGACAAGTGTCCAGGGCTTATGTGAGGCTGTGGGAGACTATTGGTGTTTAGGGGCCCAGTGAAATGTAGCTACAGGGGTGTGTGTGTGTGTGTGTGTGTGTGTGTGTGTGTACGTACACACGTACCCGCGTTTTTCTGTCTCCATTCTTTCTACTGTCCAGGCCAGGTAGCCGTTCTTTCCCTGGTACTGTTATGTGTCAGAGAGATGTAGAAGTTTAGCATTCCATTTAAAATTAGGCTCATGGTTAATGCTTGAACAAAATGCATTTCTTCCAATGAAATACATTCGTATTCTTTTCAGTCCTCTTTTACATTCCAAGTTCCCATTCTCTTTCTTTCTATCTATCAATAGCATTTTGAGGTTTAACTTCATATACAATCAGGCATATAAATTTCAAGTATTCAGTTGAATAAGCTTTTGCATATGCATACACCCGGGGAGCCAGATCCGTGATATGGAGCATTCCCTGTGCTCCTTCCAGTCGGTAGTCCCAAGGGTAACCTCTTTTATTTTAACCTCGACCTCCATAGGTTGATGTCAGCTGTTCTTGTATAGCATTAAAGCGGAGTCCTAGAGTTGTACTCTTTTCTGTTTGATTTCCTCCATTCAACATTGTGCTGTAATTCACACGTGTTGTTGAGTGAAGAATTCCGCTGTACAATGTCTTCTTCATCCATGGGAGTGCTTATGGACCTTTGGACTGTTTTCAGTTTGGGGCTATTCCTAACGATAATGCGCGGGCCCTCCCACAGCCCCGCGTCACCAAGGCCTCTCCGAGCTCTCATTTTATAAATATACACCCCGGAGGACGGTAACTTTATCAACATGTAAAAGCGCGCTGGTGCTCGGTCGCTATTTGCATAGGAACCACCCACTTTTCGCCCCGCTCCCTGGGGCTGCGGCGCAGCTCTGACGCGTTCAGCCGGCGCCGCGAGAGAGCGCGCAGGACGCCTGCGCGAAGAGGGGCGCATGCGCAGACGACCGAGCCCGCTGACAGATTCTCGGTGGCGGCAGCAGTGGCGGCGGCGGCGGCGCCTGCGGCGGTCCTGGGCTGCGGGGAATGGGAGCCCTCGCTCTCTGACTGAGCACCGCCCCGCCTCCCTGGCCTCCGACATGGCTCAGGAAAAGATGGAGCTAGACCTGGAGCTGCCTCCGGGCACGGGCGGGAGCCCGGCGGAGGGCGGCGGCAGCGGCGGCGGCGGGGCCCTCCGGAGGTCTAATAGCGCCCCTCTGATCCACGGCCTCAGTGACACTTCGCCGGTGTTCCAGGCCGAGGCGCCGAGCGCCAGGCGCAACAGCACCACGTTCCCGAACCGCCATGGCCTGCTGCTCCCAGCCTCCCCGGTCCGCATGCACAGCAGCCGATTGCACCAGATCAAACAGGAGGAGGGTATGGACTTGATCAACCGAGAGACCGTCCACGAGCGCGAGGTGCAGAACGCCATGCAGATCAGCCACTCCTGGGAGGAAAGTTTCAGCCTGAGTGACAACGACGTGGAGAAATCCGCCTCCCCGAAGCGCATCGATTTCATTCCGGTGTCACCGGCACCATCTCCCACCCGGGGAATCGGGAAGCAGTGCTTTTCACCATCCTTGCAAAGTTTTGTGAGTAGCAATGGATTGCCTCCAAGCCCGATTCCCAGCCCAACGACCCGGTTTACGACTCGAAGAAGCCAGAGCCCCATTAATTGCATTAGACCAAGTGTTCTTGGACCATTGAAAAGAAAATGTGAAATGGAGACTGATTATCCGCCAAAGAGATTTTTCCAGGGCATGCTGTCTTCTGACGTCGCACAGCTGTCAGATCCGGGGGTGTGTGTGTCTTCGGACGCCCTGGATGGGAACAGCAGCAGTACTGGATCGTCCTGCAACTCGCCAGCGAAAGCCAGCACTACCACCGACTCCCCGGTGTCACCTGCCCAGGCGGCCTCTCCATTTATTCCAGTAGATGAACTTTCATCTAAGTGACTGACTCACCCTCCTATCCCCGAGACTCGGTTGTTTTGTTTTGTTTTGTTGTTTTTTTGCAATGGAGAGAAAAATCAAGTTGGAGCAAGCACTGAACTTTGTCAATTAATTTGAGGCTATTTCCTATTTGACCCTTTTTCCTTTTTTGGAATTTCCTGAACTGAACTGAACTGTTGGTATTCTAGAGAACTTTTATGTCAGGTTCCTGCGGATTACTTCAGTGTAGTAATATTTTCAGACGTTTTCCCAATAAGTGTGTTGAAGCATACATCTTTACGCTGCTAATATGTCTAAATACATATGTTATCCCTTGATTTTTTTAAAAAAAATAATTGAGAGCTCTATTTATTTATGGGATTATTAAGTTCTGATGCAAATATAAATGTTGAATTAATCAGTGCAGTAAACTGATGTTTTAAAATTCCATACTTCATGCCCACACTAATTTTTAATGTTATTTTTAGTGATTGCTAATTTCTATTTGATGAACAATAACTTACTATTTACGCTATTTTTAAAATATGTTAGTTATATCAATCCAGTGGTTGTCTTGTTTTATTCAGGAATCCTTGGATATTCAATTTTCTGGGTACAGAAGTGAATGGGATGGGAATTGATAAAAGAATAAAATATAAACATTTGCAACAAATCGTTTAAAATTAAACATAAAGGTAAACATTTAAGAAAATATTTCCAAATGAAATTTAATAGTATTTCTAATAAGTTGTACAAATATAACTACTCTACAGAAATGATTTTTTTTTACCAGAAAGTGCAATCTCTTGGGTATAATACTAAAGTTAAATGGAACAGTGCCTTGCAGTCTTAGCCCACTGCACATAGACTGAGGCCAGATTCTTTGTAACCATTGCACACTTAAATGCTTTTTAGGTGTAGAAAATGTGTGGGAAATCCTGTTGAGTTTCAGCAGAGCATCCAGGCAGATAAAACTCTATCATTCATATGCTTTAAAATATCCAGTTGTGCCACAGTGGATATTGTTGCCAACAAGAAGCCAGAGCAACTTTTGGCTGCTTTTTGGCTCTGCCCATCAGTCACCTTCCTAGTTTCCCCTGGCTCAGGAAGGAAGCAGCTGTTTCCTTGCCAATTGGTCCTTCCTCTCCACCTCCCACCCAACTAGGGCATCATCAGTTAGACAAAAGTACAGTGTGATTCGGATTTCTGACAGTGAGCAGCAACAGGACTGTGGGATTGTTTCAGGAACCTCTGTGGTTAAAACTACAGCTGGAGTTGAATGCCTTGGGGATGTCAGGTAATTGCCAATGACTTGCAATTGAAAATCAGTGGAGAGTCACGTAGGTAAATCAGTATTTGACTTAGGTTTTGTTAAAGGTAGAATTGTGAAATGTTCCCTTTTTTTGCCTTTTACAATTAAGACAAAATATGAAAATATTTAATAACAAAGTGTTTTATATTATAGTTCTTATATCATCCTTAACTAGGAAGGGAGGGAGGGAGGGAAGAAGGAAGGAAAGGAAGGAAGGAAGGAAGGAAGGAAGGAAGGAAGGAAGGAAGGAAGGAAGGAAGGAAGGAAGGAAGGAAGGAAAGAAGGAAGGAAGGAAGGAAGGAAGGAAGGGACAAAGGGGGGAAATCTGGCAACTCTGGCTTTTAAAAGTTATTGCCTACAGAGACTTTAACAATTATGTGGAATTTTTACAACTATGAGAATAAATGGAACTGGTCAACTTGTAACAGTTGCCTCAAGAATTCAGTGAAATTACGTCGAGGGTAAGATCATGTGCAGAGGCTTGACATTTTCTCTTTTAGGTAATAGTATTCAAATACCCATGTCTGATCTTGTTCTTCAAATTCAAACTTATATATCTAACTTCCTGTTGGGCACCTTGACCTGGCTCCAGAGGTACTTTAATCTCAACTTCTCTAAAGCAACATCTATTGTCTTCTTGTTGAACCTGTTGTTGAATTGCCTAAATTGATGACGTCACCACGATCTAATTTCCTAAACTAGGAACCATGGGAAACATCCTTGACTCTTCCTTTTCCTTATCACATCCAGCTTAATCGCCAAGTCCTGTCTACTTCTGAAATGAAACTCGAATCTCTTCCTTTCTATATCTCTGTTGCCACTGATGGGGCTTAAATTCTGGCCGAAGTGATCTGCCAGCCTATCTTCGTATCTTCTTTCGGCCCAGTCTTCACGCTGCCTTTAATGTGATCTTTCTAAAGTAGGAACTTGATTTTTCACTCTCATGCTTAAAAACTATATGCTTCCCCATTTCCTACAGTTTAAGGAATACTTTCTTTAATTTAACATAGAAGGTGTGTTTTTTGTTTGTTTTTGTTTTAATGAATTGGCCATACTCTTAGAAGCTTTAATCCCCTGTTCATCCTGCCCAATACACATCCTTCTTACTGCAAACACTAGACTACTTGATAGTCTTTAAATATGCCACACACTTTCATGTGTTTGTACCTTCTGATAGATTGTTCCTTCTCCTTAAAATACTCTTTCTATCCTTTCCAGGCAGGCAAATGCTTTATTTTTATTTTTTTATTGCATGTGAATTTAATGATGAAGTAATGTGCTGATTATAAAAATATGTAAGCAATATTTAAACAGATATCTATATAGTAAAAACTGAAAGTCTGTCTGTTACTATGTAAAATTCATC
This sequence comes from Myotis myotis, assembly GCF_014108235.1. NCBI lineage: Eukaryota > Metazoa > Chordata > Mammalia > Chiroptera > Vespertilionidae > Myotis > Myotis myotis. Next base: position 42,748,146 of record NW_023416316.1, on the reverse strand, counting down.
TTTTCTTCCTGTAGGTAATTTCAATAATTCTGTATATATTGTGCAAGATGTGTTATTCCACAATTTCATGTATATATGTATATAAATTCAGGAAACCAACATGTCATTTACATCTCTCTTCTTTCTTTCCCCCATAGCTAATCATTCCCCAAATCTTACTGATTTTTTCTTCTAGAATCTTCTTTCTTCTCTACTGCCACCCTGATCTAGGATATTTCCCTCGTAGGCTTCTGAAACTGCCTTCTGATTCCCAGTTGTCCCTTTCACCCTTGCTCTGGTTGGCTAACCACTTATTTTCCATATAGCAACCTGAGCAATTCTTGAAAAATTACAAATCTGACCCTTCCCTCTCCCAGCTTTAAAGCTTTGCAGTTGTTTCCTGGTGTCATGCTATCAACATGTATGGATTCTGGCCCCGGAGGCCCAGGGAAATTGCCCTTGCCTCTCCTCCCCTTGTTTTCTGTGCTCCACCTTCAATGGCTTGGTTGCTTGTCAAATACTTTATGTTCTCTCCTATTTTAGGTCTTTTTGCCAGATCATTTCCTTGAAGGTATAGGCAGGGGTGGGAACGTCCAGCCCCATGAGCTGGGCCCTCGAAATCATTTGGTTCTGGCCCTGCCAAGGCATTCGGGGTGAGTTAATTAAATGTTTGACCAAATACAACAGGCTAATTTTTAAGTTGACAATTTTGTATGGCCTCCGAAAGATGTTATAAATATCCAAATGGCCCTTGGAAGAAAAAAGGCTTCCCATCCCTGGATAGAGAAACGTAGAGAAACCTTTATTTCTGTAAACTCCTTTTTCTATAGAGGCAGTAAGTTTTAAATCAAATGTGTCTCTAAGAGTTTATATAGACAGTTTACACTATTATGTTATTGTTCATAACTACAGTCACAATGTAAGGACTTAGATCATGCAAGAATTATCCTTCAAAAAAACATTTTTGGGGGTATTAATATCGCTAATCTGTAAACTTTGTGCTAGAAGTCCCAAAGCACATAACATTTAGTTACAGTATAGTTTGTCATATATAGCAAACGTCTGTGGCATATTTTCCTTTATTATTTTTGTTTAAAACACAATGGGAAAAATAATTAATGGTCACTAAATTTGCAGTTGTTGGATGTCAAAACCGTTAAGCATATTTAAAAGATTGATTATAATTAAGAATAACCTGTATCAGGTTGCCTTCCAGTGATTCCATTTATTAGTTCAGCCAGTTATATACCTATAGCAAGATACCACTCTTAGATATCTGGCAGTAAAATTGGGAAAGGGTCAAGGCTTATGAGGGAAACAGGATTGAGATACATTTTGTTGTATGGCATGTGTATGGATGGGTAGAAAAGGTTTGAAGATCCAAGAGAGAGGTGGGCGACGGGAATAATAGCCAGGACAACAAACCAACCAGATGATGATGTCCACCTACATTTTCTGGGTAGCATCAGGGACTAGAAGAACAAGTTGGTCTTAAAAAGGAGATCTCAAAGAATTTATTTTTATTATTTAGGACAGGAAAGGGATGGAAGATGGAACAGCTAGGCAAAGATCAGCAAATTTGAATTGATTTGCTATTGCAGGACTTTAGGAGTGTGGAGGAAAGTATATGAAAAGAATTTGTATCTGAATGCTTCTATTTTCCAATTATTGAGGATTCTACAATATTTGAGGGTGGAGCAAGAGTAGACTTGGAAGCTTGAGTGAAATAAAGTTTTAATGTTGCCTCTTTGAGAAGGTTGATGAGGCCGTATTGGGTGCCAGGTTGCAGTTAGATTGCAGGTACAAAAGAAGTGGATTGGAATGACCTAGGTTTGGGAGTTGGTTAAGTATTACGTGTGTGAAGCAATTAGGGATTCTGCTGAAAATGGAATTGAATGAAGTGCCAGGGTCTTGGGGATGGTAAGAGAAGTCAGCAGTGGGTTATGGGAGATTACATTCAATGAGCCATGACAAAGCATACAGAGAATCTGATCTCACTGTGGAACTTTTGCATTAGCAGTTTTGCCCTTACTTTTCATGGCTAATTTTGTTTAGTTAGAAAATCAGTCCCACATCAGCATGCCTTGAGTTTCACTTATTTGATTTTTTAAAAAAGAAAAGAAATTTATTTTTTAAAAATTTTTATAAAATAAAAAAGGGGAGAAAAAGTGAGTCAGATTGCTCACTATAGCCAAGACAGTCCTTTATGCCTTCCCTAACTTCTTGTCCACGTAAAAAATGTTCTTAAAAGTTGAAATGACCTTTATATAAAAGTTATATGCAGAATACTTGCTGTATGTCAGGCACTGTTCTAGGTGCTAAACAAACGTGATATTTCATTTACTCTTTATCATCTGAGATAAGTGCTATTATTGTCCTCATTTTATAAATGAGGAAATAGAGGCACAGAGAGGTTAAGTAACTTGCTCAGCATTCCAAAACGGAGGTAGGCAGTATATTGTAGTTAAGAACACAGACTGTGGAGCCAGGTGGCTGTGGTAAGGATGACGGTGGTAAGGATTACATGGGTCTCACTATATATAAATTCTTTACAGTAATTTGGGGCAAGTTCTGTAGAAGTGTTAACTATCATTATTGTGGTGGTGGTGGTTGTTGTTGTTATCTTCACAACAGCAATAATGTGGATTCAATAAGGAAACTTTGATCATCCTTTATTGATGAAACTCCTGCTTTCACACACAGTAACATTATACTTTCTCCCCTTCAAGGCATCCTATCCTATTATAAGGGAGAGTGTTTTGGATGTTGGAGAATCTTTTTGTTTTCATTTTTCAATTACAGTTGACATACAATATTATATATTAGTTTTAGATATATAGCCTAGTGGTTAGACATTCATATAACTTACAAAGTGATCACTCCAATAGGTACTGACACCATAGATAGTTATTACAATATTATTGACTATATTCCCTATCCTCTATTTTACATCCCCGTGACTGTTTGTGTAATTGGCAATTTTTACATCTTAATCCCATCCCCCTTTTCACCCAGGTCACCCTCCCATGGAACTACCCATCAAAATGTCCTTTGTATCTATGAGTTTCTGTCGTGTTCATTTGTTTTTTAGATCCTACATGTAAGTGAAATCATGTGGTATTTGCTGTTCTGTGTCTGACTTACTTCACTTAGCATAATACCCTCTAGGTCAGGGATGGGCAAACTTTTTGACTCGAGGGCCACAGTGGGTTCTTAAACTGGACCGAAGGGCCGGAACAAAAGCATGGATGGAGTGTTTGTGTGAACTAATATAAATTTAAAGTAAACATCATTATATAAAAGGGTACGGTCTTTATTTTTTTTTTAGTTTTATTCATTTCAAATGGGCCGGATCCGGCCCGCGGGCCGTAGTTTGCCCACGGCTGCTCTAGGTCCATCCACGTTGTCACAAATGGCAAGATTTCATTCTTTTTTATGACCTAGTAATATTTCATTGTATATATGGAATATTACCCATTTGTCTATCATTAGACACTTAGATTGAATCCATATGTTGGCTATTGAAAATAATGCTGCAATGAAATAGGGGGTGCATATGTCTTTTCAAATTAGTGTTTTGGATTTCTTCATATTAATACCTAAAAGTAGGATTGCTGGTCATTAATTTTTTGAGGAGCCTCATATTGTTTCCCATAGTGGCTGTACCATTTTAATACAATCCCGCCAACAGGACATGAAGGTTCCCTTTTCAGATGCTGGAGAGTCTTGTACTGAGCAGACAGTTCCCTCTGTAATTTTCACCATCTAATTCAAGTCCAACTCTCTGGAACATGCAGAACAAGCCTTATCTCTCTTTTTTAGATGATAGCTTCCCTTCACCAATCAGAAACACCGATTCCTCTGTAATTACCTCTTCTGAATTTGAAAAATCATGAGCAGTTTTTTAGTGCACTCCCTCTGTGAAATAGGGCTATCATTGCTAGTGCTATCAAAATTTTCACAAGATCATGATCCCTTTAAGACTGCTTTCCCTTCTGAGAAAGTAAAAGATGGTTTAGTCACATGAGGCATTGCCAATACTGTTAATAATTAGCACTGATATTTATTGAGCACTCAATATGGGCCTAGACACTATTTTCAGTGCTTTGCTTGTATGAGTTCATTTAATCCTCATGACAACCCTGTGAGGTAGGTGCTATGACTATTTTTACTTAACAGATGAGAAAACCAAATACATTTTCTTAAGTCTCTAATACTTTTTTTCGTTTGAATTTAGGTCCTTTTTGTCTTTTCCTTATGAACAAACTCTTTTCTTATTCAAGATAAAGCTGATTTTCCAGCTTGCTAGTGCTGCCACTTCCATTTGGAATCAAATATGTTTATAAAAATTATGGCTTTCGATATCATTACCATAGTAGAGGAAGCTATCAGGGATTGGGTTTTGTTCTTTTGTGTGTGCTTTTTGTTTTGTTTTTAGTAATAAGTAAAAAAATTAAAGTGGTATAAAAGGAAATCAGGCGTCACATATTTTTTTAACCGATTTGCTATTTGAAGTAAGAAATCCCCAAACCACAAATTTCAGATTGTTGTTTATTTTTTAATATGTGTGTATACACACATACATATTTACATACATACACACATGCATATATATACTTTGTTATATTTGAATTGTACCGTATCCTTAGGTCATCATTCCTAGGGAAACAAAAAACAACCATTTTGATTCCATCGTCTCCCCAAGAAATCCTGTGAGTTAAAAATGTATCCTTATTTAGAGGAAAAGTAACAACAGGATTTAAAGAATGATCTACAACCTTTTATTACCTAAATAATAAGAAGCTTTCCTTCTTTCTCTGTAAAAAGTCTGCCCAGAGGGTAGAGATTTAAATTCATAACAATTGGGCAATCCTTGTGAAACTAGTATTTTTTTTTTAACTTCATAGACAAACACTTCACAATTGAGTGAGAGGACCCCAGAAGGAAAACCCCTTTGAACACATTTTAGAGTGGGCGCTTAGACTTCAAGCTTCGCAGTGTCATGTGCCAGCATTAGACATTTTGAATCCAACCATCAAAAGCAACAATTTGTTCCAAAAGGTTAGTATCATTTTTTTGGAAGTTCAGTAAATATTTTCAAAATGTCTTCAAAAAATGACTTTTAGTTCTATTTGCGGCTTGTTTGATAAAATAATTTTATAACAGAGAAGTTAGGCAGATAACATATAGTCAAGTTGTGTATATGTACAACCAATTGTTCAAGCACATGTGCACACACACACTCACACTCACACACACACACACACACACACACACACACTCTCAGACCTATTTTATGAGCCTTGCTCTGTGTGCTTGGAGCCATATTTAGCTTTCCTTCCAGTTTAGATTTCCTTTTATTTTTCCCTCCTTGCTTTTCTTAGGTAGATTGGACTTTGTAAATTACACACACACACACACACACACACACACACACTCGCACACGCTCACAGATATTGTTGGCAAGAATGTTTTGTGCTTTGATTTTTCATCAACTTTCTGAATTCCAGTTGATACCCTGAAAGAGAAATAGGTCTTTGGTTCTGGTACCTAAGCTCTCTATTTCTCCTTTTACACTTCTGGAATAAATACCTGGGGAGAGGTAAAAGTCACTCTAACCAATTCTAAGGCAGTGTGATTGAAACTGGAGAACGGAGAACCTGTGGCTTTCATTTACCTGCAAAAAGGAAGTTCAGTTCTGGATCAATGCCAGGGATAGTTCTGGTTCTTTTCCAATTGCCTAAAATGGTCTTCCAAACCAAACTAATGTCTAAGACTTGGCTAGCAAGGCATGCTGTGAAAGTAGACAATGGAGAAAGAGCTTTTGTGCCCTCGCAGAGTAAAATGGTTGGTTGAGGTAACCATTCCTGTGATTCAGGCAATACCTTCCCCTTGCTTTAGGACAAAGAACAATTTTCTGTTGCAATGCCAGGAGGATTACCGGAACTCTAGTGACAAGTAACTATTGAGTGTTGATGTCTTTTGGAAAGAAAAATATGAGCTGTTCAAGAGAGAGTGGGAGTGGGGAGATGATGAATGGATTCAGTATTTTTTTTTTTTTTTTTTTGGCGTGTGAAACCTCTGTTGGGTTATCATTATGAGCTCCCCATGGAGTAAAAAATGACATTGATGGTGGTTTTCTTTATGAACAGTTGAATCAGGATGCGTTTAAAACTTTTTGAGTGTCTTTCTCTTAATTTCTCCTCTTTTGTGTCTTCTGAAAAAAAAAAGGTAAATAATAATAATTGCCCAATTATTTTAAGTCCATTTATTCCAGTTTTCGAACTCTTAATTAAAATCCTACTCTTATAAGTAGTCTATCTAAAGGCTTCATTTTACCACACTACTTGTTACCAGATATTTCTAAAAGGAAACTTGCGTGGCTACCCCTTAACTTCAGGATTAAATCAAACCATGCAGTGTGAGTGGAAGGAGACCCTTCTACCTCCACGTATCCCCTGACTTCCACACTGTGGACTGTAGCCACACTGAGTTGCCTGAGGTTCCCCACGGCTGCATGCTTCTATAGACTGGCTGTGCTTTGACAAGCTGTATCCTCTGCTTGGAACGACCCTTCCTTCCTTCTTTCTCCCTAGTCCTTTGATGGTGAACCTTTTGAGCTTGGCGTGTCAGCATTTTGAAAAACCCTAACTTAACTCTGGTGCCATGTCACATATAGAAATTTTTTGATATTTGCAACCATAGTAAAACAAAGACTTATATTTTTGATATTTATTTTACATATTTAAATGCCATTTAACAAAGAAAAATCAACCAAAAAAATGAGTCCACGTGTCACCTCTGACATGTGTGTCATAGGTTCGCCATCACTGCAGTCCCTACCAACCTTCCTCCCTAACTAACTCCACCCAAGGAGTGCATCTCCTGGAGAGGCTTTCCTGGTGGCCCCTGCCTCTCCAGCCCTGGTCAGTTTGATGGTGTTCTTCTGTGAAGCTGTCAACTGGCTGAATTATTTTTATATGATTTCTTGTCTCTCTGTCCTGTGTAAAACCAAAGCCTCAGCCTTTTACTTCTATCCCTGATGCCTGTGCATGGCATATTATAGTTGCTAACATTTATTTTGAGTGGATGATTAATGGATGGGTAAATGGCATAGACTATTTTTAAGAGGAAGGAATGTAGTAAGATTCTCAGTGGAACAAATCCAGTGATGTGGCTGGACTCTGTGGTTTGCCAAGAGACTAGAAATTCATTCATTATTAAGCAATTTTGGTTCGAGCACCTGTTATATGCCTCTCACTGTCTAGTCTCTTAGGAAATGTCAGCGTACAAAGCAAAGACTCCCAGCTTGTAGAGTACTTATTCTATCTACATGCTAACAAGTCAAGGGAGGATGACAATAAACATAATACATAAGTCAGTTACATAGTATATAGAGTGAGGAAAGGCGAAGAGATCAGGGTGGCTGGAGCAGAGTTATTGAAGGAAAAAAAATAGTTGGCGGGGGCTTAGAGAGGTGGGCAGGAGTGGGTATTGTTGCAAAGACAGATGTCATAGGGTCTTATGTGCCATTGAATGATGGTGGCTTTGGGTATAAGAGATGGAGAGCCATTGCAGGGATTTTGTCATAGAAGAGGCGTGATCTGTCTTGGGTTTTAAAAGGAACACTCTTGCTGTGTTGACAACAGACTGTGAAGGGCAGGGGTAAGCCAGGGGATCAGTTAGGCTTTCCTGCCATCCAAGTAGGAGATGATGGTGTTTTGGATGAGGGTGATATCTGAGAAAGGGGTGTGAAGTGGTTAAATTCTAGGCATATTTCGAAGGTAAAGCCAATAGTTTTGCTGACAGATTTAAGGGAGGCATCAGAGAGAGAGAAAAGTTAAGGATAATTCCAAGATTTTAGGCCTGAGCAACTGGAAGGATGGAGTTGCCATAAACTCAGAGTGGAGATCTGTGAGTGAAGTAAGTTTTTTCTCACTTTTGGCTGTGGGTGTGAGGATGAGTCGAGGGTATTAGGAGCTCAGTTTTGGGCATGTTAAATAAATGATCCTCATTAGACATTGAAGGGACAATGTCAAGTCAGTGATTGGATATTTGAGCCTGGAGTTTAGGAAAGAGGGCTGGGGTGGAAATACACTGATCATTGGGAGCTGGCTGCCTGTGGATGGTATTTAAAATCAAGAGAATAATACATGTGATCACTAAGGGTCACCTGACTGTATATCTAGAATTAAAAGAACTGAATCCTGGGGACTCACTAACATTAAGAGGTCAGGAAAAGGACACGGAGAAGGAGCAGCCGGCGAGGTCGGAAAACCCAGAGCGCGCGGTGTCCTAGAAACGACGGGGAGCCTGTGAGAGAGGATGAGCTGTGTGAGTGCAGCTTTCAGATTAGATGAGGCCTGATCAGTGAGCCTGGGATTTAGTAACATGTCAGTCACAGGCCACCTTGGTGAGAGTAGGTTTAAGAGAGAATAGGATGAGCAGAACTGGAGGCAGCAGATGGCTGAAGAAAGCGATGGGTTTTTGTTTTTTTAGATCCTTGAGGATAAAGAACTAAAGTAAAAGATCATCCCTCTCCCCATCTTATTAGTAAATTGTTACTAAGCATTTCACAATAAATATCCCATCGCATATATATGATTATAGTTTGGGGGAAAACCAAGGGCAAATGAAACTTTTCATCCTTCTTTCCTTCCTTTTCTCCCTCCTCCCTGCCTTCCTTTTTTTTTTTTTTTTTTTTTTTTTAAGGGAAAAAAAATACATAAGTAAATGTTTTTACTCCAAACATGAGTAAACTGTTAAAGCCAAAGACCTACTGATTCACTTCCTTCATGAATTCGTCTGGTTCATTTTATTCCCTTGTCACTTTTTTCTCTTGATGGCTTTTCTCCACTTCTAAATTGAAATTTAATTCCACACCCGTGACACAATTATTTCTGTAAGTTTGGCCCAGTTTCCTAACCCAGAGACATTTTCCTCTTCCGTGAGTGCTGTAATTTTTTTTTTTTAAAGTAGTTCATTGTCCTGTTAGGTTTTATTTAAGAACAGATTTCTTTCTTTTCTTATTCCTTTTTAAAATTATTGCCGAACAGCAGGAGAGGGGAGCCAGTAATGATAAGAAAGAAAGAATGCTTCCCTTCCTTCGAATTGCTCAGATTTCATTCTAATCATACAATACTGTCAGGTTCATTCTTGTGGGTTAGTCAGTCTGTCTCGGCCCTTTATAGAAGAGGACCCAGGGACCTCCGTGCCATATTAGTACCCTGGAGGGGAACATGCCTCTGCCTAGAACTACACTTTCCTGATCCTGCATTTCTGTCTTTCAAGATTCCAATCCAGTGTGACTCTCTCCGCGGCGGCGCCTCTGCTTCTCCAGCTCTAGGTATTGCTTTCCTCTGAATCACTGTGCTACCTGCTGCCCATAGCCCTTCCTTTTGTTGTTTACTGGAAGGATGTGTGTGTGTGTGTGTGTGTGTGTGTGTGTGTGTGTGTGTGTGTGTGTGTGTGGAGTGGGGGTTGTATAATGTGATGGTTAAAAGCACAGCCTTTGCAGACCTGTAGAACTGCATTCCTGACCCAGCCTTCCTATGAGCTTTGTGATTTTAAGCAAATTACTTAATCTTTGTGTGTCTTTGTCTTTTCACCTGTTAAATGGGAGTAGTTCCTACCTCAAAGCAGAAAGGATTAGAGGGGCTAAGGCTCAGAAAACTGGCAACTTGAATAAATGGAAACCTGAATATACAAAATACATAATCTACATCATATGGAATATACAAATATATATCATGATAAATATATATATATAAAATATGAACTAATCCCCTACCTTTATGGCAGATTGCCGGAAAGAAAGGGACAATGGCTGTGTTTCTTTCCAAATACCAATTCTTATCTATAGAAAGAACTCAGTAGTTATTAATGATGATGGATGGTGCTTAGGAAATAGGCAATGTTTGTTCATGGAAACGGTGGTATGCGTGTATTGCCTTGTTGCACATTGTGAGCGGTTTGAGGCCTTAGAAAATCTTTGAGACTAAAATTCTTATAATGTGCAGTCTGGGGAAACGATGTTGCAACTTTGGTGGAATATGAAGTCAATAAGCTTTCCTTTTAGTTTTCTTAACACTCATGACAATTGTTGGGGTTTTCCAATCATTACACAGCCCAGAATACAGAAACCTGCTTTAACTTGAACACAACCTATAGCATTTTGTATAACAGGAGAGGAGTTTAGATGACATTTACTTTTAAGCAAACTTTCATAAGCCATGTATTTTAATAATGTGAAAAATATTAGAAGATAAGAACGAAATAGGCTAAAACTAATAAATTACACTTTCTAGTGATAAATGCAACATAAGTTCATTTTAGAAACTAGAAAATTCCAGTAAGCAATACAGCAGTACGATTCACTACGGTGCCACAGTTTACCCTCCCATGTGTATTGTTCTAGGCTCTTCAGTGACTCACTATGCATATGTAAGTTTCAGACGCAAACAGTATTTTAGTGCATAGTCAGCTCCTTAAGCTGCCCTTCCCCATGTCCTATATGTACAATGAATGTTTTAAATATACTTCTGCGTTATTCCACCCTCTCTTAGTTAACCAGCTGTTTTGTCCCTCGGATTGTGTAATTTTTTTTTCCAGTGACAAACAGTATTCCGATGTACACCTGGACAGCTTGCCAGATTTAAAGGCCAAAACCTTTCCTTGGACTGGCCAATATAAAATAGCTGGCATATTAATTTTAATTTACTTTTGTCCATTTTAAAAACATTTTCTTCCAGTTTGAGTGATTTATTTGCTGGTCATATATGGAGCTCCTGTGTGTGACTGAAAAGAAAGAGTGCAGTTCTCTGCCGCCTGTGTCTCAGATTTTATGCATCCAGGACAGCCTTTTCCTCGTTGGATCCGCACTCGAGTTTTGCTCATGTCATCGGGAAACTGCTGCTCTGGGTCTTCACTCCGTGACTAGACTGAACTGTAGCTCAGGGTTAGCGACGTCGCCAGCAGGTCGGCGGTTACTGTTCTGCCGTTTCAGTGGGAGGCAGGCTGGAGCGTGTGGGTGGGGGGTGAGGAGAAGGAAGCCAGAGTTAGGTATTTGTCCGACAGACTTAAGGGCACTGCCATTTCCATCTTTCATAGCTGTAGCAACTTGAGATCCCACACTTTCTTAGTCAAGACTTTATCAGATATTGCCTCCAGCTGCCCAAGGAAACATCTCTGAAGTCTTAACCATAAAAGTAGCATATTTCTGTTTCATGCACCTAGAAATGACAACAACTCGCTGTTACATCATGTTTAGCAATATTAGGGTTACTTAATATGGCCATCCAATGTATAGGCCTTAGAAAAAAAGGAATATTAGAGATGACTTAATCCTTCTTTTTTGTAATAAATATCTGGTCAATACCCAGTATGTACGGGGCACTGTGTTAGAAGCTGCTGTTACAAAGAAAAGAGAGCAAGTCCTTATCTGCTGTTGGTGAGGCACACGTATAAATACAATATCACCAGTGCTTTGCAGAACTTTGTTGCAATATGTAGGGACCTATATTCAGGACGGTACAGGAATCCAGAGGAAGGAAATAGCACAGGTGTTTGTAGAGGAAGTAACTCTTTAGCAGGTTGATAAGTGAAGCAGCATTCCCGTGGGAGATAGGTGAAAAGTGTCCTCACAAAGCGTGCAAAAGACAGAGTGATATCTAGGAACTTCCAGCAAACAACAACTGCAGTGTTCATTTAAGACAATTCTCAAGTTTAAAAAAAATTTTTTTTTTACTAATTTAATGTTTCCTTATTTCTCTATATTTATGGGTTTTTTTTTAAACTTAATTGTTCCTTAGGAAATTAATAAATCATTTGATTCTAAAGGAGTAAGTGAAATGGACATGGCTGAATAAGATGTTCTTATAACTACTTCCTATCTCAATGTTACACTTTGTTTTCTGCCTTCGATTTAATAGCTTAGCGATTATGACCGCAGATTCACAGAGATAGAAAGATGGAACAAAGGGGATATAGTTCAGATTATCTGCTAAATTTCTCATGCTCTCAGTAATACTCCAAAATATAATCAAGGTCCCTGTGCGTGTCTGTTGATCTTAGCATTGAAAAAGCCTTGAGCTGGACATTCTGAGATTTCACAGACAATAGATTGATAGTGGAAAGGAACCAGAGGGTTTAGACTAAATAGATATGTTATAGGAAAGCCATAATGATCTTACTTAAATATTTTCCACATTTAATAAGGCATGTAGTATGGTTATGTTGCTGCCATGATTTTTTTGATAAATGAATTTGCATCCATGATAATTTTTTTAAATTTTCCATGGAATTCCACATAATAATCAATGTGAATACTTGAAAAAGATAATTTATTGGACCCCAGAGTTGAATTAAATTTCCTCAAAGAATAATAACCCCTTTATTAATTTCGAGCTTATTTTGTAAACAAGGAGTTTTTTTACATTTAGGAAGCATAATAAACAAAAATCTGGAGAGTAATAAGTGGGTGAATTTCCCCACCCTAAGGAGAGGAGAAGGTGGTTGTGGGAAATTAGGGAGGGCATGGTGAGGGAGGAGGTTGAAATGGGGAGAATGCAGTGACATTGATTGAGATGAGGAAGTCAGGAGGGGCAGGAGTAGAGGTGTTTGAGTTCTGTTTAGGAGGTATCATGTCTAATATATTTGTGAGAAACCCAGAGGAAGTATCAGTTGGACATGTAAGTCCATAGCTAAGAAAGGTCTGGGGTCCAGCTAAAATTACATTTGAGATGACCACACTGCATTGGTCGTATGATTGAAAATCCTGAAACTTTATTTGTAGTACATGCCCTTTGTTCCTCAGTGACTCCATCATTATGGCGCATGCCTGTTGTGAAAATGAATGCAATCCTCTTTGGTGATTCTTCAGTTGTTCTAAATGCCTTAGCATACTAGCCCAGACCATCCCTACAGATTCATGCTAGGCCCCTCCCCAACCTGTACCCTTTTACATCCACCATGACAAATAACTTGTAATTTCCAGAAGGCACCTTGTTGTCCCTCCTCCATACTTTAGAACAGGGGTCCTCAAACTACGGCCCGTGGGCCACATGCAAATACAAATATTGTATTCCCGTTTTGTTTTTTTACTTCAAAATAAGGTATGTGCAGTGTGCATAGGAATTTGTTCATAGTTTTGTTTTTTTAAACTATAGTCCGGCCCTCTAACAGTCTGAGGGACAGTGAACTGGCCCCCTGTTTAAAAAGTTTGAGGACCCCTGCTTTAGAAAATGCTGTTCCTGTGCCCTGGGAACACCCATCCCAGCCTTTCCTACCTTGCTCTCTGCAAGTCATTACCTACCTAAGATACAGCTCAGGTAGGTGTTACCCCCTCAAAGGAGCCTTCCCAGAGTCCATGCTGTGCCCCTTCCATGGACCACCCTGAGCAACCTGTATTCCTCCATCTGAGCACCGATTACACTGTCTTGTGGCTGCCAATCGGTCCTTCTGTCTCTTAGAAAGCACTGCTCTTACACCCAGGCAAGAGGGGCCTTTCCCTCCTCACAACCACCTAACCTGGGTCTTGTAGTTGAAAGGCCTCTCTGCTGGCCCTCCGGCTGAGCCCCTTCTCCCTGAAGCAACAAGTCCGAGAAACCAAGGGGATGTTCCCAGCTGGAGCCCAAGTGTTCCTTCCTATGCCACACACCCTGTGGAACCAGGATCCCAAATTCCAGAATTCCCTGCCCCACATGACCCAAAGCCTGCTTCGACGGCCTGGGCTTCTTTCCCAAGTTTATCCTCCTGAGGGAGAACCATGCCCCAGAGACTATACTGTTGGGCATGAAGGATGGGGAGCGATGTCTGCGGGGTGCCCACACATGTGCGTGGGACAGGGCTGCGGGGGGAGAGAAGGTGCCGGGCCAGGGGTCAGGAGCCAGCCCATGCTGTCCCAGACACTGAAGAGCCTGAGATTCCTAAATCCAAAGCTCTTCACGCAGGTTCCTTTGAGGAACTGAAAACAGTGACGCTGATGGGGGGAGGTGTGTGTGGGCAGCAAGTGCCCCATTTAGGCTGGTGAGTGAAGAGAAACCTCATGGCATGCAGTCTGTGGGCTTCCATTTGTTCTCCTTCCTGGGTCCTGCCATTGTTGGGATGGGCCTTTCCCTAGTGCCAGTGCTTGAGGTTGAACCGTGCCTTTCCCCCGGCACCCAGCACCCAGCACCCAGCACCCAGCACAGGACCTGCACATGCACAGAGGTTTGTTAAATGAAGGAATAATCCAGTCCTCCGTGGGTTCTCTGGCCTCGGGAGGAGCTGGGGGCTGTTGGACCCTCTACCGCTCCCTGCTTACTGATAGACCCATCCACTGATGGTCTGTGGAGGGAGCCCCTGCCCAGGGGGTGCAGCACTGCTGTGTGGGGTTCTACAAAGGTGCCCCGCTGAAGGGCTAATGAGCCTGCACTCAGCTGCCAGGCCCTGAGCGTGCTGACACAAAAGGGCCCTTTTTATGCAGGGTCCAATCTGCCCTGCGGAGATATCTTTCATTTTCCACAGAGACGTGGGCTTTTGCTAAGTCAGAAGGGGTGTTTTAGGGCGAGTGGGGGCTTGTCATTCAAAGGTATGCTAAGCGTCCAGGGTTGTGGGAGGGTAGGAGGACATTTGGGTACCCGGCTCCAAATTCTCTGTTACTACTAAGTTCTGGAGATGCTTAAGCTATAAGCGTTCCAAGTGTCAGAATATTTTCAACTATTGCCTCCATACCTGCAGCTCCTCCTTCCCTCTTCCCCCCCAAAAACTCAGGAAACTATTGAACGGAGTCACATCTGTCCATGCCATTCCCAGCGCTCCCGGCCTCTCCCAATTAGCACCTGCTGCCTCCTCACAGATTGGCCCCTGGGTCCCTGAAGCCATCACTGTTTCCAGACTCCTCTGCCTGCCTTCTGACCAGGAGACTTGAAATCGTGTGTAGCAGGGAGGGGTGCTGGGTGACAGCCTTGAACCTTGACTCAGTTCCGTGTGTCCTGATGACAACTCCCGAGTAGGGCTCTCCACGGGGAAGCGGCAAGCCCTGCGGGAGGGAGCCTGGCATTCCAGGGAGACTTAGCAGTATTAGTGCTGGGGAAAGGGCGCATTCTTTTCCTGCGGCCTGCTAATAATCACAGTCGTGCTCCCTCTTTCCTGGATTTCTTTTCGTTGGACTGCCTTTAGGCACCCGAGGTCTATCCTAGTCCTTGACTCTGAGAGAAGAGGGCGTGCTTGTTTGGTACTGAGCCATCAGCACAGCCGTGAGCTCAGACCGTCGGCCGGTGGCGTAAGATTTGAAATAGATCCTAAGGCTGAAGACTTGAAGTCCTCCCTCTTCCTGTTTTCAAAACTATGGGAATTGAAATTGTTTCATAATAAGATTACGAGTTACTTCTGTGGACTTAATACACCGCCTAACAAGAAGTCTTAGCCAGAGCGGACTGAGTCTCACCCGACAGATAAGTGAAAAGCCAGAACTATGTTTTCGCTGGCAGGTAAGGCTACTTTGCAGACCGCAGGGCCGTGGATGTCCCTACGTAGGGTTGGAAGATGCAGAGCAGCTCTTTCCAAGAGAAGCCGGATCTCATGTTGAAGTCTTCACCATGTATAGGCAGTGAACTCTAGCTCCATGGACTTACCTCCTGGGGTCTTCTTACTTTGTTTTGTGCCTAATGCTGTGTTGCATTCTGATGGAATGAAGGCTGCGGGTTGCCCCCAGACTGTGTGGCCCGTTTCAGCTTCTTATGCCATTCTAGAAGCAGTGAGCAGATGTAGGGCAAGGGCCATGTGTGAGCATCGCAGAAAACATTAGAGGAAGACCCTCCAAGGGAAAAGCTCTGGGTGGGGAGATTGCTGGCTGCTTTTATTTTTTTGTGTGATTTTCCGTGTTCACCCAATATTTCTATAATGGATTTGAGGTGCATTTATAATCATACTAGAGGCCTGGTGCATGAATTTGTGCATGGCTGGGGTCCCTCCGCCTGGCCAGCTATTGGGGCCGATCAGAGCCATCTCACCCAGTCCCTATCAGGGCCAGTCAGGGCCAGTGGCCGGGGAGGGACCAAGGGAGGGCTCCAGGGCCTGTCTGGCCCAGTCTCGCCCTGTCCTGATCAGCCAGACCCCAGCAGCAAGCTAATCTACCTGTCGGAGCATTTGCTCCGTAGTGGTCAGTGCACATCATAGTGACTGGTTGATTGACTGCTTAGTTGGACACTTAGCATATTAGGCTTTTATATATATAAATTTTAAAAATATTTTAAGAGAGAATCCATTTGAAGAAACTGAGAGAAACGTGTGTTAAATGAAGTTAAAACAGGCAAGGGAAGGAAAAGAAGGAGGAGAGAGGGAAGGAGAGGGAAAGAAGGAAGAAAAAACTCTCATGGAGGTATTTGGGATGCTGAATTGATCACTAGCCTCACTTTTCATCTTGTTTTCTCACTCTTGAAACTGGACTTTCATTTATTATCCAATGCTAAAAGGGAGGAAGAAAACATTTATGAAGCATTGACTTAACTTGTACAGACAGAGAATAATCCTTTCTGCCCTCAAGGCAGCTCATCTAAGTGTGGCAGACATACTCATACATACATTGATTAAACTTCCAGCTTTTCAGTCTGTCCATGTGCCAGGCACTGTGCTAGGTTCTGCAATCTACAGATAACTAGATTGTAGGTGGCTGAAGGTGGCTGATAGTAGAGTGGAAAGAAAATAAATTTAAACTCATGATTACAGTATAGTCAGTAAGTGTACAATAGGAGCAGGCACAGAGGAGCACAGAGGAGAGGCACAGAGGCACTGAGCCATGGCTTCGGAGAACTAAGGGTGGATTCACAGAAGGAAGTGATGCCTGAGCAGCATCTTGCTGGACAAGGATAGCCAGGGAGAGAGGGCAGTGGCTGTCAGGCGCTGGAGCTCATACAAGAGCAGGAGGCAGGCAGGAGAGTGCCTGGGCTTCTGGGAATTGTAAGGCATCCCGTAGGGCTGCAGCCTGTGCGGGGCGGGCAGCCAGCTGAAAGGAGTCCGTGAGGCCAGGTCGTGGGAGGTCGTGTACAGGCTGTGCTGAAGACTGAGTTCCTCCTGAAGCAGCGGGAAGCCACAGCAGGGTTGTCAAGGAGATTAGCATTATGGAACCTTCCCTTTAGCAGTACAGGCAGACACTTTAGGAGGCAGAGGCAGTAATCTGGGCTAGAAACTAAGTCTCAGCTAAGAGAGCAACGGGGAAAATGCTGAGAAAGAGCCAGAATCAAAGACTATCAAGGAGATGGATGGAAAGAACTTGGAGGGGCTGTAGGATGGGGCTTGAAGGAGGAGTCGGGATGGCCCAAGTCGGGATTCCTGGCTTGGACAACTAGGTGGATGATGGCAGCATTCTCTGAGTGGGTGGAATATGATGAACTGCAGTTGGAGCATATAGAATTTATATTGCCCATAAGACACTGTCGGAACCCTAAGAGTGATTGAGAATGTTGACCGAGGGCTCAAGGAAGAGACCTGTACTCAAGAGTTATTTGGACCCTGGCCGGTTTGGCTCAGTGCATAGAGTGTCAGCCCGCAGACCAAAGGGTCCTGGGTTTGATTCCGGACAAGGGCATGTACCTTGGTTGTGGGAGGCAATCAGTCGATGTGTCTCTCTCACATCAATGTTTCTCTCTGCCTGTCTCTCTCCCTCCCTTTACTCTCTCTAAAAATCAATGGGAAAATATCCTTGAGTGAAGATTAACAAAACAAACAAAAAAAAAGTGTTATTTGGGAGTTATTACAGGAGGCTACAGTTGAGCCCGTTGGTGATGGAAGAGATTATTCAGAAAGAGCGAGAAGAATACAGAAGACCATGAGGAACATAAATATGTAAGAGGCGGCCCAGAAAGGGGAGCCTGCTAAAGAGACCCTGAGGTGCTCAGAGAGGTAGGGCAAAGCCAGGGATGTCAGGAAAGGAGAACCAGGTGTGTACGGAATCCTTGCCCACGCTCACTATCAAGTCTGCAACCCACAGAAGAAAGGGCAGATGACAAGTGGCCAAAATGCCCAGGCCACCTGGGTGTGCCTCCAACAAGCTTCTCTGGACATAAACCTCTACCGAGGTCTCATTCCAGAACACCTGGTAATACAAGTTTCTTGTTGCTTAACTGAGAACATTACCTCCCCAGACAGAATCAGGCTTCCATTTGTAAAGAGCATGAGGAAAGGGTTTGGGGGTAGGCAGATGACAGAGTTGGTCATGTGGAGTAGCCAAGGGAAGGGGGACTGTCAGGGAAGGAGGACTGGTCATTATCAGCCCAGTACCCTACTGTGTGCAGGGTCCTCCCAGCTCAGTGCTTCAGAGACATCCAGGAAGATAATGAATGAAACTGTGTTGCCAAAGCAACAGGGAGTCACCTGTGAACCTGGAGGTGGTTTGGGGGGAGGCCAGATTGCTGTGCGTGTCCAAAAGAGAATGGGGGGCCGGGGGGGAGTGGAGGCAGGGAGGGGACACTAGTCTTTGGAGGATTTGACCCTGAGTGTGAGGAGTGAGCCAGGGTTGCAGCCAGAGGGCAACGTCGGGGTGAGGGAGGTGTCAGGAGGAAGGGCCTCATGAAGGGTTTGACAGGCTCATGTTCTCAAGGTGAAGTGTCAGATGAGAGCAAGAGGGTGACAATCCAGGTACAATGATACGTGATGGAGAGGGGGCTCTGGGCAGGTATGTGTTGGAGAAAAGGAGAAGTGAGGATGGGAAACAGTGCTCATGAGTTCTCCGATAGAAAAGGCAGCAAGTGAAGGGACCATTCTTCCTTCTCTGAAGCAGGAGGCAAGACATAGAGATTGTCAGGTAGGGACGTAGGGAAATAAGCAAATAAGGCCTAAAACAGCAGTGCTGACTGACTGGCTAAGAGCCCCACTTTGGATGCGGACAGCCCGTGCACTCACATCCTGGTCTGCCACTCACTAACCATGTCAGTGTGGGCAAGTTATGTAACCTCTCTGTGCCTTCATTTTCTCATCTATAAAATGAGGATAATAACAGAACCTGTTACGTGGAGTTATTGGGAGAATTAAATGAGTTAATTCGTGTAGAACTTACAGCAGTGCCTAGCCCAAAGAAGTGCTCCATAAGCCATAATAATTACCATTTAAAAGTGAGGGCAAATGCAGTCTGGGGTCATGTGAACACCCAGGTGTAAGTGGTTGACGGAGGGTTACGAACGCACAGCCAAGAATGCGCTGTGTTCCTCCCGGATGGAAGGAATCAAGGATGTCCTCAGAGAGCAAAGACACAGGGTCACAGAGAGGCCGGTTCACGTTGAACAAACACTGCGGGCACAGGCCGGGGCCGTCGAGAACCCTCCATGCTGTGGAGGAGTGTGCTCTCCTGGGGCTTGAGAGGGGCACGAGGGCAGCCACAGTGTGCAGAAGTCAGAAGCCTCCTCCCCTCGGTGAGGGAGGACGGGCGGGCGCCTGCAGGGGAGCAGTGAGCCAGGCTGGGCAGGGCGGTGAGTGCTCCGTGCTCCGAGGCTCCTCTGTAGGACAGGAAGATGGGAAGCAGAGCAGCGAGGGATCTGCTCTGTCTCACGGTGCTCTTGCCGGTGAGGGTAGCTGATGATGATGATCATCATGATGGTGATGCTATATCTATGGAGTGTATGCCAGGGACACTGTAAAGACTTTACATATTGCCACTCCTCACAACTGCCCTGGGAGAGGGGTCCTGTTATTTTCACCATTTCTCAGATGAGCAACAAGGGCACACAGATTAAGTGACTTGAAGAGGCCACACAGCTGGGGAAGCAGGGAGGTCTGACTGTGGAGCCAGCCCGTGACCACCGCGTTGTCACCACCTCTCCCATAGGGCGTGGCTCAGAGGAGAGGGAGACAGGTGGAGGGGTGATGATCTCAGCGAAGCCTGTGGCCTATTTTCTGTCTTAGTCAAGGAGAGTTTGGCTGTCAGGATTAGATCGCCTGCAAAGAGCTCCAGTGAATGGTGGATGTGCCTCAGTTTACTCACCTGTAAAGTGAGCCTAATAACAGAAACCTGTTACTTGGAGTTATTGGGAGAACTATCAAAGACTCGCCCATTATTCCCTGTGCCTGTGTTCTGGCTTCTCTTGTAAGCACCTCTACAACAGGGGTCATCTGATTGATTGTTGTTTCCCCGAAGCACCGTCCACAGAGGAGTGCTGGAACAGACACGCAGTGAGTGAACACCCTTCTGGGTGAGAATATGCCATAAGTCTGCGGTTCTCAACCTGTGGGTCGCGATCCCTTTCGGGGGTTGAACGACCCTTTCACAGGGGTCGCCTAAGACCATCGGAAAACACATATATAATTACATATTGTTTTTGTGATTAATCACTATGCTTTAATTACATTCAATTTGTAACAATGAAAATACATCCTGCACATCAGATTTTTACATTACGATTCATAACAGTAGCAAAATTACAGTTATGAAGTAGCAACGAAAATAATTTTATGGTTGGGAGTCACCACAACATGAGGAACTGTATTAAAGGGTCGCAGCATTAGGAAGGTTGAGAACCACTGCCGTCAGTGGTCATCGCATTACTGTTTTCGCTCTATCCAGTAGCCCTCCCAGAACCCAGCAGCCAGCGAGGGCGTATGGTTAGATTCACAGGGCTGGAAGTTGTCAGGCAGTAGTACCATCTCTTTGTCTGGAAATACACTGTAAGCATTATATAGGAGCTTTGTGCATCTTCCTGCCCTCTGAAAAATTCTTACAGTTCTTAGAGTTACTCTTCTGTGACTCCACCTGACATGGCAAGTCCAAGGCCCAGCGCCTCCGGACCCACCCAGTCCCTGTGTGCAGACGAGTTCTCAAGTGGATAATCATTGCTGTAGGTTGGGTCACTTGTCCCTCCTCGGTTCATTTCGAGGCTGAGATGGGTGTGGTGAGGGGCACCGCCTGGGCAGGGAGACAGCTGCTGTTCCAGTGCCCATGTCCTCTGTGGTTAGTGAAGTTGGAGATCTTGGCTGTAACCCCTTCTTCCCTCAGACCCATTCAGAGCCCAGGTTCTGAGGACTCCTTCCTCGCAGTGTCCATCTTAATCTTGGTGGCCAGGTTCTCAGCACCATGAGCCCTGCAGCAGCGGCTAGATTCTCCCTGTAGAGCGGTCTTCCCTTCCTGTTTCATCTTGTCTCCTGTGAAGACTCATTGGTCTACTTCCTTCTCCAAAGCCTTCAGCAGATGCTCCCTAATTCGTCATATCCATAGTTGGCTCCCAGGCCATTGAGCCTGGGACTGATCACTGTCTCTAACTTGATTTCCCATATTGAGTGAGAATACTCTTCCTTCCCCACCAGGTGTGCCTTTCCCAGTCACACCAGTCACTTCCTCCTACCCTCCTGATCCTCCCTTCACCCTGACATCTCATCCACCCCGTAGGCCTCCTTGCTCTAGACCTCCGTCACTGCCCTCTCCTCTGAACAACCCCTTTGAGTCCTGATTCTCCCATTAAATTGCTGGTTTGTTGAAAGCAGCTCTCTGCTGGGTATTTCTCAAATCTGTACAGAGCCAAGCACATATTAAACACTTGGGTAACTTAATAACAGTGATTAATCACTGACTTATGATCTCTTGGCCTTAGTTTTTTAAAAACTTTTAAAATTTGTTTTGAATTTTTTAGAACATTCCATGTAAGCCCTCTGACTATGATAAGTGAATACTTGTTAGAGGCAAAGCCAAGCAAAAGGTATTAACTCCTAATCCTGTTAAAGACTTTCCCATTATTCCCTGTGCCTGTCTTCTGACTTCTCTTTTAAGCACCAGGAGCAAAACCTAATAGATTTTGGTTATTTACATCTGAGTCTAAACATTGTTCTACCAGTCATTGACTGGCTTTAATTTGTGTATGGTTTACATAACTATTATTGTGATAATTGAATAGTTCCTGAGGCATGTACTCTTGGCAGGAAAAAAAGAGGAAAATAGCTGAGCAATATAATGTGGACAGAGAGCATAATCTGGTAAGTTGAAAAAAATAAAAAATTTTACAGTGTAGTAAAAATATCATATTGTGAAGACTACATGATGTCAAATGTCTGGCAAAATCTGGGAAGAAAAAAAAAATTAAGCATTAAATAGAGGCAGAGTTCCATTTTGTGAGATCTCAGTGAGTATCCTCGATGTCCCTGGGAAGGGATGAAAAAGTAATTGTGTTTATTAAGTCTTCATGGATTCTCTCCCACATGCCCAATGGAAGGCCATGTCTCACGACCATGTGTGTGTTTTCTCTGCTGACTCAGCTTTCTTCTGCCACCTTTCAACACCACCACCAAATACACTCCAACACATGCTATGACTTTGTGCATTGTTTTAATATAAATTTTTTATTGTTTAAAGTATTACATTAGTCTCCTTTTTCTCCCATTGACCTCTCCCCCGCCACCCTTGCCCCCAAGCACAAGCCCTCAACCCCCTACTATCTGTGTCCATTGGTTTTGCTCAAATGCATGCATTCAAGTCCTTTGGTTGATCTCTTACCTCCTCTCCCCCCCCCACCTTCCCCCATAGGTGGTACAGTCTGTTCGATGCTTCTTTATCTCTGGTTCTATTTTTGTTCATCAGTTTATGTTGTTCATTAAATTCCACAAATGAGTGAGATCATGTGATACTTATCTTTCTCTGACTGGCTTAGCATAATTCTCTCCAGGTCCACCCATGCTGTTGCAAATGGTAAGAGTTCCTTCTTTTTGATAGCAGCGTAGTATTCCATTGTGTAGATGTATCACAGTTTTCTAATCCACGAGTCTGCTGATGGGCACTTAGGCTGTTTCCAAATCTTAGCTATTGTAAATTGTGCTGCTATGAACAAAGGGGTGCGTATATCCTTTCTGATTGGTGTTTCTGATTTCTTGGGATACATTCCTAGAAGTGAGATTACTGGGTCAAATGGGAATTCCATTTTTAATTGACTTTGTCCATTTAACATGAAAATCAGGGCAGGAGAAGATTACGCGATAATGGTGTTTTCAGGAAAGGCGGTGAGTTAAACTGGACTGAACGCAGTGTGTCCCTCCTAGTTGTTTACACGGCTGCTTTCTTCTATCTGACGTTTGCAGGGAAGGCTTGGTTTGAAAAGACTTAGGAATTCTTTCAGCACAACGTTTGTTGGGAAATGAATTACAAGTAGTTCATTTCATGCTGTGCCCTTTGCCATTGCCGTTTATAGCTATTCTGTTTATTCACTCTGCGAGAAACATTCTGCGGGTTGATGAATGTGCTTTATGAGAGAATATAAGAGCTCTGCAATTTGTTTTGATTGGTCCCCCTTTGGATAGCAGGTGCCATCATTTGGAATTGGTTTGGGCAGTAGCTTGGTTATATAGATATTAGATACATGAAATGAAACATTTGTAAATTAATTTCATCAGTAAGAATAGAGGAGCTTTACGTTGACTACAAGAGCACCGTAGTTCTCTTTTTATAGCTTCTGAGCAAACAAATGTGTAACTGACCATGTGTCTGAACATATGTGTGTATAGGTGTCCTCCGCCAAGCAAATACTTAACGTGAGGATTTTCTGCATTTCATTGAGAGTCTCTGCAGGTATTTTAAGGAAATAAATCTAAGCCTATGCTTTTTTAACACAACGGAAATGTTTTCTGGTCTGAAAAATATAGGCATTTTACTTTGGAAACTACGTCAAGGATGTCTTCCATTTGGTTTATTTTTGCTGCTTCTATTTCAGCCTTGGAAAATAAGCCATCCCGTTTTCAAGCCTTAGATTTTTCCCTCCTGTTCAGTGCCGGACCCTGGGAGGACTGCATAATCCTCACTCCCCAGCAAACTGTTCACAAGGCTGACGCTTTCCAGGTTTTCACGAATCCATGTACATTTTCACAAACGTGTTTTTATTTAGGCAGAGGATGGTACAGGGGCTTACGATCATAGATGGAATGTACAATCCAAAGTGTGTAATCCCTTAAGTAGCACCCTAAACCTTGTGCTGCCTCTGGGTAAATCCTGACAGTGCAAGAGCCATGACCTCAGGGCACACCATGAAAACACATGCAGGACTCCTGCATGCTGCTGGGTCTCTTTCAGCAAGCAGCCAGGCAATGGCCCTCATCCTCTCATCTCAGCCTGGTTTCCTGGGAAAGTCCTGCTCATTGCCCCTCATAAGTAAAGTTTTCCATGACTCCCACTGGCTGACTTGGGCAGTTTCTCCTCCGAGAACCCAGAGTAAAACACATGTCAGGTTGTATTGTAGCTGTCTCCACATCTGTCCCCTGTTGACGTGACTTTTTATTTTCAATAACAGTTTATATTCAGTGTTATTTTGTGTTAGCTTCAGGTGTACAGCATCATGGCTAGACAATCATTTACAAAATGTTCTCCCCAGTATTTCCAGTACCCACTTGGCACCATCCATAGGTATTACAGTATTATTGCCTGAGGTGATAAACACAATACAATATATTATAGAACTGTACACAAATGAAACCTACATAATTTTATTAACTAATGTCACCCCCGTGCATTTAATTAAAAATAACAATATTATTGACTATATTCCCTAGGCTGTACTTTATATCCTGTGATTATTCTCTAACTACCCATTCATACTTCTTAATCCCTTTGATATGACTTCTTTGAAGACTAGGATCTGTTTTTGCCTTTATGGCTCCAGGATCATTGCCTGACATGTAATGCTCAATACATGTTTGTTGAATGAATAAAAGAGTGAATGAATTTGCTGGCAGATAATGAAAATGAACTCAGGAGAGCATAATTTAGCCATATTTGATTCACATTCAGCTCTGACCAAGGCCAAATCATTTTTTAATTGCTTAATTGCTTTCTTTAGTGGGAAATGTTCTAGGAAATGTTGCCATGTGTAGCCTGAATGGCATGAACATTTGAATATGGCTATCTTGTGGACGATCAATTCCCGGAGGGCAAGTTGCACTCACAATGATAAAATAATTAATGAGTCTCCTCCTCATTCCAAGGAGGGCCTGAGGTGAGGCTCTACCCAAGAACCTTGGCAGTGGCACCAAACCAAAAGCACTGCCTAATGGAGTCAGCAGAATTCATGGTAGGAGAGAAGTGGATGAGAGGCCAAGGTCACAGAGTTGGTAGCAGAGATGGACAGGAAGCCCACACCTTCAGAGGCCCATTCCAGTGTTCTTCCTGTGAGTGCTTGTTGCTCTGCTTCATCAGTGTTTAATTGTTTGTTTTTAAGGGAAGACCAGCAAGGACTCATGGCTAGTGTCCCTCACCTCTTGCATCTACAGGTTGGCCTACTTACTTGGGTAATTAGTCATTGCCCTCTCATTTGGCCTTGCATGAGGAGCAGACTCATCTGTGGCAAATTAAAAATGCTAACTTCTATGGCACTAGCCGGCAAGGAATTCGAGGTTAAAGGGGTTGCTGCTGAGCAACTCAAATATGGCCCCCAGGTACAATATATCTAAAAGTTTTGGTAACTATTGAGTTTTTAAAATCTCCCCCTACCATCTTGTAAATTCAGTAATGCCCCCTAGGTTGAGACTCACTGATGTAGAACACGTTTTGCAGGAAATAGTTATGTGAATTAGTATGGTTGGCTAACCTTTCGATTGAATTTACGAATTGAAAAAATGCACTGCAATATTTATTAGACAATCTTTCAGTTTTTTTGTCAGATAACTAGGAGAGAGTGTGTGGTACGGGGAAAGAGCCAGAGTATGCTCAGATCTCAACCTTGCCACCTCCGACTTGACCCCAGGCAGATTATCCCAAGGCATAGCCTCACCCCTACACTTAATGAAGAGGCCGCAGTAGACCCTACCTACTTTGTAGTGATCTATCTAAGCTCTCCGAAAATCCCCAGTCACAACAATAGAAATGTTGGCGCACATTTCCTTTGAGGCTCATGTTTCTCATGTATATCATTTAGCTCCTATTTGCTTTTCCACTTTCATTACAGTCTTATATCTCATTCTACGGCTCATCGTTGGCCTGTTGGTCCTCAGAGCCATTCCTTACTCTTCTTCTGTTCTGTATCGCAGAGCAGTCATCCCTTATAGGATGCATTTCTCCGGCTCCCGTATCAGACGGAAGCCATGGGGTAGAGGGGGTGAGGGAGAATCCAGGTGTTGTCCCCACTCTGTCTGTCTTAGGTGGTGTCTCCAACAATGACTGTCTTCTCCATGCCTCCAAACATACCCCTCCTTCTGTAGTCTTAACTTCCGCCAGTCAACCCTCTCCAAGATGTTCTGGACCCAAGAGATACCTTCAGCTTTTTCTTTCTTTCTCAATTATAGTGGATATTCAATATTATTTTATCAGCCCCTCCTCTTGGTGTGCCTCTAGATAGTGGCTTCCTGCTGATGTTAACTTCTGCATTGCATCACCATCTCTTGCTTAGCTTTCAGATCACCCATCACTTTTATAACTAATTCCATGTATTAAATTCCCTCTAACACACTCAGAATGGTGTCTGTTATCCCCACTGGACCCTGACATCTCTTTTGAAGTGACAAAATATCTTTATTGCCTTTACTGGTCAGAATAGCTTAGATGATCCCACGCCTATGAAGCATGCTGAAAATACTAATTTCCCAAGACCCACCACGCAGAGGTGGTGATTTAGTTGTTTTTGGTGCATGGCCCAGCATTGGTATAGAAAACAGCAAAGCCAGGCTGCGTGCTGGGGGATCTCCTCTGTTCACTTGCCAACTAAGGGCTTCACTTCTACAAACTAGCCTCACAGCAAGAGCCTTGGCAAAATTTAAAATGTCTACATCTCATGGGTACTATAGGACAGTCCATTATAAGTGTCAAAACAGCACAAGCTAAAATGGAAAAATGTCAAGGAATCACTTGCAGAATTAAATGAGATCATGTATTTGATAGCATCTCACACATAGTTGTTACTTAATAAATAATAGTATCTCCCCTTCCCTCAAATTTAATGAAAGCATAGAAATGTAGAAAGTTAGGAAATACTGTTCATTATTTCTTTCTGAAGCTAACAGAATCCAGATACTAAATACCAGAAAGAATAGATAAGCAATAAAACAGTAAAAAAAAAATTCCTTTCTTGGCATATATTAATGTTAGCTGAGCTGGTGTCTCAACAGTCTAACCTTATGACACCATAAGTTGGCTCTCTTTAATGTTAAAAATAATTTAAGAAAATAAGTTCATACTGGGAGTTTCGTGTTAGGTTACATAGAAATACATTTCCCAAGGAGACCTGAGCCTTATGGTTATGCCCTTACTTGGCCACTAGGATTTCTGCATTCCAGGCACTTGCCAGAGACTATAACTCTCAGTGTTCTCCCACCCAACTCTTATCAAAAGTTGGTTATGAGAAAAAATATTCATGAAAGACTGCCTGAAGGCTATGAATTCTATTCATTTCTCATCTAGATTGCCTAAATATTATTTGTGGCTTAAGTCAACTCATCAGATTTCTATGCAATAACTTCTTTTCAGTTTCCCTTTACAGGGCAGTATTAATGAAAAAAAGACCTATATCCTTATGGAATTTTTTAACTGTTAAAAGGGAATTTTTTTCATAGGTTTCTAGACAGAGAAAACCAGTACATTACCAATGCAGGAGCATCAGACTAGCTTGAACCTACTCATCTGTAAGCTAAGAAGCAAAAAGACAGCAATACCATATTAATAGAGAGATAAAAGGAAAGGACTATGAGCCAAGAATCCTGTACTGGCCAAGAGATCTAGTTATATATGAGAAAAAAAAGAAAGACATTGTACTAACATTGCACATGGACATGGAGTGACTCAAAGTGGACCACCCATGTGCTGGACCATCCATGTTCTAAGGAAACTATTGAGAAGTGTTCCAACCAAATGAAAATTGAATCAGAACAAAGGTGTCAGGGTAGGGGAAGATGAAGAGCCAAAGAAACAATGATGAGCAAAGAACCTTATAAAACTTATGGTCAAATGGTGGTAATGTGACTGTGAACTATAAATTGTTCATTAAGATTTCTTGAAACAGCAGTGTCATTCAACTCAGAGGAGCTATTTCGAAGTTTGGAGAGGAGCAGCCAGTGAGAGAGTAAAAATATTTTAATTATTTTCTCTTGTGAACAAGAAGGGCGAAGAGATGGCAGGGGTTGGGCTCCCTGGACGCAAGCACTGGGGTAGATTTTTGAGTGCAAATGTTTATTAGGGGTTAACACCTATATTTTGAGTTGACTGTGTCCCCAAAATGATATATTGAAGTCCTAATTCCCCACCTGTGAGACATGACTTTATTTGAAAATAGTCTTTGTAGATATAATCAAGTTAGGATGAGGTCATTAAGGTGGGTCCTAATCTCATATGACTGATGTCCTTATACGAAAAGGAGAAAGTCATTCGAAGACAGAGACACACCAGGAGAACTTAGTGTAACAACAGAAACAAAGATAGGAGTAACATTGCCACAAGCTAAGGAATGTCACCAACAGAAGCTAGAAAGAGGCAAAGAAGGATTCTATGCAGAGGTTCAGGAGGAACATGGTTTTGGACTTCCAGCCCCAGAACTGTGAGGGAGTAACTTTCTGTCATTTTTTTAAGCCACAGAGTTTGGAGGCTAATGAGCTTAAACCTGTGAAAGGAGGAGGCAGGAAGCATGGTTGGGCAAGCAGAGGGAGAAGGCAAACTCCATGCGGGACTCACAAATCTGGGGCCAGCTTGGTGGGGAGCTGCCCCATCATGCAGTCGCAGCATGTGGGCTGCCCCAGGGAGGCTGCGACGTGGGTGAGGTGGCTCTCAGCAGAGGCAGACCCTAAAGGAGCTGAGAGCTGGAGGTGTCTGCGGGCCTTGTCCTCAGCAGTGAGCATCCTCCCCTCTTGGAAGGGCGATCTGGGTGGTGAGTCCTCCTGTCTACTGCTGTAAGCCGAGGGGAAAATGTCTGGGTTATGGGGATGGCAGTCATTTTATTTAATATAAAAAATATAGTTTTTTTTAATGATTCAAAAACAGATAATGGAGCAAGTATTTTAGAATACAATTTTTTAATTACTAGGAAGAAAATAGAATTATAAATTGATTAATCCAGTAAAAAAAAAGGAATGAATAAAAATAAATGCAGTAACAATAAATGTCATTAATAGTAAACATATTATAGAAGCAAACCAAATACAATCACATCACAATAGGTGTGAATTTGTTGAAGTGCCCTTTAAAATGACAGACTTTTAGATTGGCAGTAATAAAACAAAAATCCAGTTTTAAGGTATTTGTAAGGAACACACCTAAAACCAAATGACAGCTGAACAGTTGATGATAAAGAAATGGATATGCCAAGCATATACAAATAAAGGGAAAGCAAAAGTGAGGATATTAGCATCAACGAAATGGAACCCAAGACCAAAATTATTAAATGAGAAAAGATACTTCTAAGGATAAAGAGTGCAATTCATAAGGAGACTATAATATGCCTACCCTTAGTTATGTAAATTTTAGGCATAGTTATGTAAATTTTAAGGCAAAAACCAAAACATAGAAATACAGGAGCTTAGGATAAAACCATAAATATGTTAGAGAATTTTAATGTCTTCTTCCATAATTTAACAATGATATAGAGTGGTAATAATATTGTTTTTGTACCCGATAAATAGAAAATGCATTTTTCCCCTTATATCAATGGAACATTTATAAAAAGTCTATTTTTATGGCCATAGGAAAAAACTTAATGAATTTGGGGAGGAAAAAATTGTTTTATTTATTTTATTTTGTGATCCCAGTGGTAAAACAAGAAATGGACAATGAAAGGATAATAATTAAACTGTAAATATTTGAAATTATTAAACTCTTTTTTAGATGATTTCTTGATCAAATTAGAGATCAAATCCAAAATGACAGGTTATCTGGAAGTTGATCAAACAGAACATTTCACATAAAAATTTATAGGAAAACTAGAGGCCCAATGCACGAAATTCATGCACTAATAGGGTCCCTAGGCCTGGCCTGCAATCAGGGACAATCTGTGGGGCAACCGGCAGGGTGATTGGAGGCCCCCCACTCACACCCACCTTGGCTGGCCTGGCGCAGCCCTCTCCCCGGCCCCGCCTCCCTCTAGGGGGCAACCTTCAGGGCAATGGGGGGGGGGGGCTGCTGGCACCCACCTTGGCCAGCCCCGCCCCCTGCCACTGCCACCACAGGTTGCCTCCCTCTGGGCCTGTAGACTGGGGGCAGCTCCTGTGTTGAGCTTCTGCCCCCTGGTGGTCAGTGCATGTCAAGCAACCGGTTGTTCTGCCAGTTGTTCCGCCGTTCAGTCAATTTGCATATTAGGCTTTTATTATATAGGATGGTTAATGTAGTCAGATGTACTTTCTAACTTAAATGCTTTGGGTACTATACTTTTGAAAGAATGACAAGAAACTAAGCATTGCATCTAAAAATTTATAAAATAAGCCAAAAGAAAGAAGATAATATTGACAGTAAAAGCTAAATTAATGGAAATGGCCACAAAACAAAGAAAATCTGACTTTCATTAAAAATGTATACATTATATACACATTAAGAATATGTATATACAATGCATACAGTACAAATATATATAATACACACACACACACACACATCAGAAATAATGGAAAATAATTACTTAAATCCCAAAAGGATTAAAAGAATTCAGTAAGAAAATGTTATGCACAACTTTATATAAGACAAGTTTTAAAATTTAAAGAAAATTGATTGTTTTCTAAAAAATGAGTAAATTACTAAAAGTCAATCCAAAGAGAGGTTATAAATTCCAAGAAATTATTAACTGTAAAACAAATCTGAGTGCATATAAAAAGAGAAAGCCTTCCAACTTTATGAAAAGCACTAATTCCTAATACCAAAGCCTGATGAAGATGAGACAACAATCATTTAATTTCAATCATGAAAATGCCCCTTTTAAAATGGTAGCAAATTAAATCCAACTTAGTGTTTATTCTAGAAATACAAGGATGATTTTGCATTACGAAATCTCTGAGTGTTACACATTGACACAACAGAATAAAGAACATTGTATGATCAGTATACCAACTGATGCAGAAAACGCATTTGATATAATTTAACAGACATTCCTAATAAACACGAAGGTAGATTAGGATGTAGCAGAAAGAACCTACTCTGCTACCAAACAAACAAAAGCATCATGTTGGAGGTGACTCCTGCAGGAGCGCAGGATTATGTGATAGATGCCTGGGACTACTACTGTTGCTCAACTGCTGTAACTCAGTTTGAGAAGGTGAGGGAATGCAATAAGAAAAGACATGGGAATAAGCTGTATAAATAGTGCAGGTGATGTGATTGAGACTCCAGTTAAAATCTTTTAAAACCCGGGAAGTGGGCTTGGTAACAGGACTGGGAAGAAAATAGATGAAGCGCAATTGTTCTTCTTCCTTTGAGTTAATAACTGGTTAAAATGGAGAAGTCCTTATTAAAAGAGTGACAAACTAAAATATTTAGGAATGAATTTAGTAAGACATAAGACAAATCCAAAAAGTCAGATGGTAGTAAAAGTTATATATATATTTCTTTTGAGTTTTGAATGAGAAAACTCAAAATTCCAAAATGATGAATTCTAAATTAGTATATAAATTTAATATAACTCCAGTCAGAATCCCAGCTTAGAAGGGGTAAAGATTGTCAGATCAATCAATATGATTTTAAAGTCCATCTAAAAATAGAAATGTGAAAAGTTACTAAACTCAGAAGAGTTTACTATCAAAGTATACTGTCATATTGCAGCATGATATTAGCTCAGGAATCAATGAGTAAATCTTTGGGACAGAGTAAAGAGTCCAGAAATAGATTGAAGTATCTAGGAAAAGGTGATATATGTTAAAAGTGGCATGCCTTTCTAGTAAGAAAAAGATAGATTGTAAGAAAAAATGATGTTGGGGCAATTAGTTGCCTACCTGGGAGACGATGAGGTTAGGTTCCATTTGGAGTAAAGATCTAATGTTTAAAATGGAAAATATAGGAGAATATATGTATGACATTGGGTTGGGGGGAACTGTCCCAGGAAGATAGTAAATCCACAATCCATATAGGGAAAAATTAGCATATTTGACTATGTAAGTATTAAAAATGTCTACATGACAAGACAATAAATAAAGCCAAAAGATTACAGTAGCTTACAGTTTATATGGCAGAGTTAGTGTTTAATATACTGGGACATCGTGCAAATTGATTGTAAAAGGGAAAAAGATAAACAGCACAGTAGAAAATATGCAAAGGGCATGCACTGGAAATCTAAATTACCAGGAAACCTGTGAAAAGGATCAGCCCCATTAGCAACAAGGGAATGAAAATTAAAACAACTGAGAAGCCATGATCTGCCCATGAGGTTGGCAAACATTTAAAGGTGGCAGCCATCCAGTGCCAATACTATGTCAATAAGCAGGTACTTTCCCTGCACCATTGAACTGATTGCTTCAGCCTTCTTACGGAGAGGAATGAGCCGTGGACCTTCAAGTAGTTAATGTGCTTATCAAGTTGGATCCAACTTCCAGGACTTTTTCCCACAGAAATGAAAGTACTAGAACTTTAAAGATATTTCAATATGGCTGTTTATTCCTGCTCTGGTTATGGAACCAAATCCGGAGACAGTCTGAATGTTCATCAGGAGGAAGTGGTTGATTGAATGATGGTATATCCATCTTGTGGAATATGTTACAGTTATTTAAAAATGAGACAGACACATGATTTGAAAAAAAGATTCAAACATGTTGGTAAGAGTAAGAAAAAAGAAATGTGTGTGTGTGTGTGTGTGTGTGTGTGTGTGTGTGTGTGTGTACAAGCATAGGGAGATTTTGAAAGGGGTATACAACAAACTGTTACTATAGGTTATCTCAGAGTGGGCAAATACAAGTGGGTCTTTACCATTCTTACTATATACATCTCTGTGTTTTAAAATCGGTTGCCATGAGTATGTTATCTCCTGTATAAAAATATTATTATACCAAGGGATGTTTGTTGAACTGTTGTTGGAGGTTGTGTCATCTAAATAAAACTCATGAAAATCACAGTTGATGTAGCACAGGGGTAATATTGAAAGCTTGTTCACACTTCACATAGGGTCTCCTACGGGAAGACCCCAGGAGAAATCGTTGCTCTAGCCTCAGTTCCCCCACACCTGTGGTTCACTTGAGCAACTGGTTTGCCTTTATCTTACTATCATTGGGCATTTAGGTAACTGATCATTTCCTCATTTGCTGTGACTGCTAGGAATCTCAGCGTGAAACTGGAGACTGTACTGAGTCACATGGCTTACGTTCTATGCGTCGCTCGAACAGCTGGCTTCATCTGGTTCTCCCCACCTTTGTTTTCCCCTCACACACATTCCTTCCTTTAATTTAAACTTACCTTTTGCATTGTATGTATCCCAGTAGCCACCTGTGGTCCTTTTGGAGGGATGAGGTGGAAATATGAAAAAAGTAATGACCAGTGATTTCTATTTTAACAGGAACCTGGGAAGGAAAACAGTCTCAACAATGAACAAGCTTCCCATCACCACCAACAACAGATGACTTGCCATTTCACTTACTAAGGTAAGGAAATATAGTCTCCATTTTTAATTCATTCCAACTGCCTCATTATAGAGCCCCTACCTCTTTTATTTTATACTTATTTACAAATATTCTAAATCATATATCTAGTTCATGACCTTTAACTTCGACATTATCAAATTTAAAATAAGCAGCAAGCAAATGGCAACAGGAAATTTTGTGAACATCAGTATGCCTAAAGGGGCAGAACCCAGATGTGGTCTCCTATTAACTATTGTGTGTGGTTAAATTTTTTAATAGCATTAGTATTTTCCTTATTCTTAAATGTAGCAGTGCTCAGTGCAGCATATGTGGACAGAGAACAGACTGACAGTTGTCAGAAGGGAGAGGGTAGGGGGCTGATGGAAGAGGTGAGGGATTAAGCAAGAAAAATAAAACTCATAGACAACAGTATGCTTATTACCAGAGGGAAATGGCAATGCGGGGAGGTAGGAGAAGGTAAGGGGGGAATAAATGGTGATGGAAAGAGACATAACTTGGGTTGGTGAACACACAGTAGAATATACAGATGATGTATTATAGAATTGTACCCCTTAAGCTATATAATTTTATGAACCAATGTAACCCCAATAAACTCAATTTATAAAAAATAAATATACCATCTATAAAATGAAAACCCAAAGCATTCATAATCACATCACCTGGAGATAATCACCTGTATTTCTATGAATTTTTCTCCTTCCTTTTGTGTATACACAGAGATATATATGATTATAATGTTTTGGAAAAAAATGTTTTTAATCCATACTTACCTTGGCTTCCGTAATTATAAGCGATGCACTTAACTGGTGCAGGAACATAGCAAGTCTAAGAACGAAGAGTGGTTAACGCTGTAATCATTTTAATAGCTGCTTGCAGTTACCGGGACATCCTAAGCATCTCATTTGTCTCTCCAACACGGTTGTCCTGGTTCATAGGTTCGTGTGACCTTCGTTAAGCATCACCCCACAGGAAAAAAAAACCTTTGAATCCAGGTGACATTTCATGACCTCCCTTTATTATTATCATCTGTTTTGTGCTGCTGAATGTAAATTGTTTTTTAAAAACACACAAGTTGACCTACTTCTCTCCTCCGCTTCCCTACTGTCCAGTCAGGGTGATTTACAAAAGAATAAAACAGACCTTCTCATCGTCTGCCCTTCATTCATGCCAGTTAGTCAGCTCTTCATTATGGTTCTTTTTTCAAGAGTTCCTCTTGAAGTTTTTTGGTTTTAAGAGCTGCAAAGTCTTAGAAGTGAAGTTACTGAAATGGCATTCTTTTTTTTTTAATCTTTATTGTTGAAAGTATTACATATGTCCCCTTTTTTCCCTGTTGACCCTTTCTAGCGGCCCCCGCCTCCAGTCCACCCCCCTTTGCCTCCCCCTTCCCATCCCAGGCCACCACACTGTTGTCTGTGTCCATGGGTTATGCATATATGAATACAAGTTCTTCGGTTGATCTCTTCCCACACACCCCTGCCTTCCCTCTAAGATTCCACAGTCTATTCTGAAATTGCATTCTTTAAGGAAGCGTCCATTCTGTTGGCCCTATTAAATAGTTGAAGGTTAGAGAAAAATCCTACCCTTCTTTATTATCATTACTACAAACTAAATTGGAAACACAAATACACCCTAATATAGAAATGAGCTAAAGATTTGTATAGGCAATTCACTCGAAAAATATAAAGAAAGAAATGAATATGATCAAAAATGTTCATCCTTACAGTTAATCATATAAATGCAAAATAAGATGGATATTTTTGCCCAAAGTTAAATTGGCAGTGTTTTGTTTGATTTTAAATGAAAATACCTGATGCTGGTAGAGATATAAAGTAGATATGGTATTTTACCCAGCAGTCATTGTTCTGGGAATCTGTGGCCGCTCTAAGTAGACATGCTATTGGTATAAAAACAGAGTACAGTTTAATTTTTAATAGAAATATAGGATGCATCCCAAATGTCTATTAATAAATATTGAAATATGATAACATTTTATAATATTGTTATTCAGACATTTGAAATTATTTCTAATTAATATTTAGTGATACAATGGTAAGTGAAAAGGGCAAATACAAAATTGTATATAATATGTTATTCCAGTTTTGTTAAAAAAAACAACACACATTTGGAAAAGATCAAATGGTGAAGTAACCAAATATTAACAATTATTATTTCTGGGTGGTTAGATTAAAAGTGATAGTTTTGTTTTCTCCTTTATATTTTTTCAAATAAAATACATGTTTTGCTTTTCTTACGATAAACATAAATATTACCTTTAAAATTTGTAAATGATTGAAAAATAATGAATAATCATATTTGATTAAAATAATCAAGGAGCCCTTCTCATATTTTTTTGAAACTTAATTTAATTCCAAATTAATCTGCAGATAGGTTGAGAGTAGTTATGCCAGAAAATGAAAATGTGGCACATTCAGTAACAGTTTACATTTTAAAAAATGGTTTAAATCCTACATGGAGATTATTTCTACTGACATAACTGTAGCCTAAAAAGTCTTTTTCATTTATGGAGAACATTATAAGGGGTTAATATTGCCATTTATTCCTAATGAGGCCATACCCTGGCATCTTTCCAGGTGTCCTGCACACAATGTGATTGATGGTGTCTTACTCTTCAGTAATGTCATCACCTTCTCTCAAGGGGTCAGCTCCCAAGTACAAAACACTCAGACCAATGGAATCATGTGTGCCTACATTGATCTAATGGCATCTTCTTACCTTCCTTATCAATTGCTTTATTCACTTATTCTATACATATTTATTAAGCACCTACTAGATGCCAGGTAAAGTTTGAAGTACATTAGTGAACAAAACAGATTCAAATTCCTATTTGGGAAGTTTAAATTCTCCAGAAGACAGACCAAAACAAACAAAAACCCACTATAATAAATAAGGAACCCGGATAGTATGTTAGACACAGAAAAATGAAAAGAGAAGGCGAGTTAAGGGGGATCGGGAGTGTGGGGGAAGGGAGGAGCTGAACAGATTGCAGTTTAAAATAGGATGGTCAAGCTAAGCAGCAAACAGGAGTTGGCATTTGAGTGAAGACCTGCGGAGATAAGCAGAGGTTTATGCTTATCTGTTTATGCTTGACTATTCAAGCAGAGGGAATAGTTAAGGCGGAAACCTTAATGCAGCAGCATTCTGATGTGTTTGAGAAACAACAAAAATATCTGAAGCAGAGGGAGTGAGGGGGCAGTAACTCTGAAGAGCTGAGGTCAGAGAAAGAATAGGAAGAGGTCACTTCAAGATCACGAAAGGGCGAGTAAACTCAGGCATTCACTTCCAATGCAGAGACGTGGCTGGCCGATTCTTAGGTTTCACACACACGAAGTTTATAACACTGTGTTTATTAAAAGCCCAAGATTTAAAATGTGCTTCCAAGGCTTATGAGAACGAAGTTTTACCACTCCTTGGTGCATAGAATGCTCTTCATGCAATTTCATATCTAGGTTCCCTGATTATGTAGTATCCTTGTTTACACATAAGTACTGGTGTTAAACATTCAAATGAATTAAAATTTAAATGAAAAAAAACTTAATCATTAAGAAGTGAGACAAATACATGTTTAAACGTCTGATATCTCCCAAAGGAAAAAAAAAATGATTTAAAAGCATTGGAAGAAACCAACAAGATAGTTAATAGTTTTGAGTATGAAAAATGTAAAACTTCTCTGTCATAATTATAAAACAAATTTAAAGACAGCAGCATGTAAAATATTAATGATGTGCTTGCAAACAGATTAATACTCTTAACACATAAAAATCAATAAGGAAATAAAAATCAACAACTAAAACACTAATACCCTTACTAGATAAATGGACAAAACAATAGAAAACTCAAAGGAAGAAATGCAAAGAGCTAAAAAAAGAAAAAAAGATATGCAAACAATGTTAACCTTCTTTAACAATTTTAAAGATGCAGATTAAAATTAGGAGATGCTTTCTTAACCTGTCAAATTAGAAAAGGTAATTAAAATGATAATAGTGATTACTAAACATGTAATGAAACCAGTTCCCACTCACTGCTACCAGCATAAATGGGTATATCTTCTTAGAAATAAATTTAGCATTATGTAGTAAGAATTTTCAATTTAAAAATATATATTATTTAAAAATATATATATCAATTTAAAAATATATATTATTATTGATTTCAGATAAGAAAGAGAGAGAGAGAGAAGAGAGAGAGAGAGAGAGAGAGAGAGAGAAACATTAATGATAAGAGAGAACCATTGATCAGCCTCCTGCATGCCCCCCGCAGGGGATCTAGTCCACAGCCTCCTAGTTCATAGGTTGACTCTCAACCACTGAGCCACACCAGCTGAGCAAGCACTTTCAGCTTTTTAATGGCCTAGTATTTCTAGAAATCTAGTCTAAGAAAACATTGAAGTTGAACAAAGACAGAAACATAAAATAATTATTTGTACAGGCAAAATCCTTGGACCGCATCAGCTGTCCTTTAATAACACACAATTGTGTTTGCACAGTGATCTTTTGCAACTAGAAAAAAAATTATTCTTACAATGAGATTTTTATAATCAAATGGGGAAATGCTTATCACATAAATGTTCAGTGAAAAGTGCTGGGTAGGATGGTATTATAACATATTCAGTATGCAAATGAATGGAACAAGAGGTGGCAGCAAATATGCCATAATGGTGGAGTTGCCTACGGTTGGTAGAATTGAGTAATTTTATCTTCTGATTCTTACTTTTTGGTACTTTCCAGATATTTGTACAGGAAGCATCTATAACCAGAAGGAGAAAACTTTAAAGGCTTTGTAGAAAGAAACTTTATGGGTTGGCCTTCCATAGTATCTTTCCTATGGAGTAAAGTATGCTACTAAAATGATTTAGAAGTAAAGATTTATTTTGGAAAGATTGGGGACCACTGATTTTTCTTTCTTTTTTTAGTATTCTGAGAAATCTCTTCCTTTCTTGGAGATAGCAGCAATAAACAACAAAAATGTACTTAACCAAAATAGATCCTCTCAGTTAGCAATATTATTGGCATATTGTATCTGAGAGTACAGCTGTAAATTCAAATAGGGACTCTTTTCTCTTGCAGATGTCGTCGGCTGGGGACAGTGGAGATGCAGCACCTGGCAAACAAAACGAAGAAAAGACCTATAAAAAGGTGAGTGAGTGTTTGATTTTCTTGCCTCAGTTCAGAAAGAATGTTAATATCGTTACAGGTTCTTGTATGTAAGTTACTTCCTTCGCTTCTTACTGCTGCTATAACAAAGTGCCATACACTTGGTGGCTTAGACAGCACAAGTGTATTATCTTCTGTTGGAGTCTGACTGCAGGCCTGCTTTCCTTTCTGGGGGCCCGAGGGGCCGAACCCATGTTCTTGTCTCTTCCAGCTTTTCTAGGCGGCCTGCATTCCCTGTGTCATGACTCACTTCCAACTTCAAAGCCAGAGAAGGCTGGTCTTTCCCAGGCTGTATTACCCTCACACTTTAAAGAGCCCTTGTGATTACACTGAACCCTCCTGGCTAATCCTGGATCATCCCTTCATTTTAAAGTCAGCTGATTATCGACCTTAATTTCTTCTGCACCCGTAACTCCTTGTTGCCATGTTACATAACATATTCAAAGTCCCAAGGGTTAGGACACGAACATTTTTGTGGGCCATTTTTCTGCCCACTATGATATAGAACACTGACAGAAGGTAGTCCTTTGAAGACCCTTCTTATTCCTAAGAGGAAGGCCCTTATGGGTGTGCAGTGTTCTGTGTTCGGGTGAATCCTTTAATTGACTCACTACTTTTCATCAAAATGTTCAACATTTTCTACCTCTGTATTTGAAAAAATATTTTTAAAGATGAAATTCTCTCCCACCTCTTTCCAAGCTTCTCAGATTTTGTGTTTGCAGCTCACGCCACAAAATCTCCTTCCAGACTTCCCAGGGTACATGACCGTACTACTCTTTCACTTTGCTAACCCTTGGCTCCTAGCAACCAAGCTAATATCCAGAAACATCACTGGGTAGTCTACGTCCCCAAGCACCACTACTCCTGATTTTAAATTGACTATGTATTTTAGCTTTTTAAAAGTCCTTGTCCTCCTTTCCCCTTGGGAGTAGGAAGCTTATGTATCGAAGGGTTATTATATCTTAACTTGCCCTTTTACATTTCACTCTTTAGATAGCTAGCGAGAAGTTTTGTCGTAAAGTACAGGAGCCATTTGATCTGTCCGTATGTTCAGGTCATGAAACTAAAAGGAACCGGTCGTGTTTTCTGTTCCATTTTCATGTAGGAAAATATGCCCTTTTTCCTGGTATATCTTGTCTTCTGACTTTTCTACTCAGCGAAACCTAGAAATATAAACGGGGAGGTTGCCATCCTAAGCAATGTTATGCTTGGGGAAGAGTAGGGTGAAGATCCAAGCACTCAGACGTCATAATATGTGTGTTATAAAATGTGTGCCTCTGGCCTAAGCCAACAGTACACTATTTATTTTTAGACACCGGTGGAAAACCAAATCCTGTCTCCTTTACTCAAGACTTCTTGTAAAGTCAGTCAAGCATGAGACCAACACAGAGAAGGCCAATGGCCAGCCTGTCATTGCTTCCCATCACTTTCAGGCAGTTGTCTCAGTCAGCGTCAAATGCACTATGATTCTTGACTGGATTCTGACTTTCGGGAGCTCTTTAGTGATGCAAAAGTAATAGAATGTGGCCGTGCCATCCTAGAGTTTGCTAAGCATACCCTGCCCAAGAATTTCGTAAAGTAAGTTTTTAATCATACTAGAGGTATGCTATGATGAGTGTCTCTAAAGGATATCTGACTTGGCAATGTTGGGAAGGTTATGAAACTAAAAACCAGATCCTAAGAGAGCAAATAATTCCAATAAGTACGAGAAGATGCAGGAAATTTAAGAAAACAAAAGAACCCAATGATATTTTTTTTTAATGTGTGATGGCATGGGGATGCTTTTGATGGTTTCTAATTTTAAAAGGAATATAAACAACGGAGGAGAAGGTATGCAGTCTCTGTATAAGAAAAGCACCAAAAAGATAGCACAGCACAGCTGGTGTGGCTCTGTGGTTGAGCATGGACCTATGAACCAGGAGGTCACAGTTCGATTCCTGGTCAGGGCACATACCCAAGTTGTGGGCTTGATTGCCAGTAGGGGTCGTGCAGGATCAAAGATTCTCTCTCATCATTGATGTTTCTATCTCTGTCTCCCTCTCCCTTCCTCTCTGAAATCAATAAAAATATATTTTTACAAAATACAGCACAGTGCCTAGGACTTGAGTCCTCGATAAACATGCTGCTGATATGCACAGCAAGAAGGGATCATGTAGAGAAAATGTTCCTTTACTGGCTGGTAAAAGCCCAGCTGAATTATTCAATTTAACTCTTCTCAGTTAAGCAAAAAGATCCTGAAACTGGTGGTGTTCGTGTGAGGGTAGAAGAGGGGATAATAGAGTCACATTAACTATAGCTAATATGTTTATCCCTAAGCCCAGGTGAGCCATTTCCTAGATGAAAGAACTTGAAGCTAGAATAGGAAAACCACTGAGTGTGAGCTTTGAGAAATCAGAAGAAAGGAAAAATTCTCCAAAGACAGGAGATAAGCAAATATCAACCCTATCTTCTGAATGAGGAAAAGGTACATTCTGGAAACCAGATGTGAGATTGCTCCTCAACATAAATTGAGCAAGAATTAGTAAACATGTAGTGTATGTACATTCAGAAAAGAAACACGTCTTCCATAAACCTGCAGAACTTCATAAAGATAGTTTATGTCAAATGAACTACATTTGCTATTATGAGCAAGTCATTAAATTAATTGCTGATAAGGAGAATGCTCAGGTTTTATGAATCTTGATTCTTATGGCATCCTTTCAGACAAAGTAGAGAAATATGGGTTAGATATTATGATTAGTGTGCTATACCTGATTGGACTAATGTTCCCAAAGAATGGCGGCTTTGCTCCCTATTTTTTAAAATATTTTTTATTGATTTCAGAGAGGAAGGGAGAGAAAGAGAGAGATAGAAACATCAATGATGAAAGAGAGTCATTGATCAGCTTATTCCTGCATGCCCCCTACTGGGGATCGAGCCTGTAACCTGGGTATGTGCCCTTGACCAGAATCAAACCCAGGACCTTTCAGTCGCAGGCCGATGCTCTCTCCACTGAGCCAAACCAGCTAGGGCCATTTGTTCCCTATTGACTTAGCCTCTACCAGCAGGATGCATGAGTTGACCCTGTGTAGCTTAACATTTTTCACCCATGACCATAATAAAAGCATAAAAGCTGTGACAAAAAATGGGAATGAGAACTAATAGACTAGATGAGTGTCATCAAGGCCACCAACCATTTTATTAACTGTTGTCCCTTTTACAAATACCTTAAAGTTAAAATTTTCCCCCAGTCCTGACTATGGGGTTTGCACCTTTTTAATAAGAAGCTTTGATGACCTAATCAGGTTTTTGCCTATGACTGAAGCCAATCTATAGGCCCCAGGTTAAGAACTGTCCTCTACCGACCTCATTGACTATGCTCGGCATTGAGAAGGATATCAGAGAAGTTTATAAGAAACTTACAGTCGATGGAGAAGGGAAGACATGAAAACAATTTTAGAACACAAGAGTCTATGACAAAAAGTCCGAAAGGAGCCCTGGCCAGTTTGCCTCAGTGGATAGAGCGTCGGCCTGTGGACTGAAGGGTCCCAGGTTAGATTCCGGTCAGGGGCATGTACCTTAGCTGCGGGCACATACCCAGTGGGGAGTATGCAGGAGGCAGCTGATCGATGTTTCTCTCTCATCAATGTTTCTAACTCTCTATCCCT
Organism: Myotis myotis; assembly: GCF_014108235.1. Classification (NCBI taxonomy): domain Eukaryota; kingdom Metazoa; phylum Chordata; class Mammalia; order Chiroptera; family Vespertilionidae; genus Myotis; species Myotis myotis. The sequence continues at coordinate 42,705,887 of NW_023416316.1, read as the reverse complement.
CTCCCTTCCTCTCTGTAAAAAATCAATAAAATATATTTTTAAAAAAGTCCGAAAGGAGAAATTGGTGTGGGTTAGAGTTAATGAGCAGTCTTAGGCTTTCTGAATCAATCCCCAGATTTATTGGGCAGCTGCCAGCAGTACTCAGCATCATGAGTGCTATGGTTTCCACGTGTTTCTAGGGAACTCAGTGTTCCTGGAACAATGTCATGCACTCTGAGTCTCAAATGTTTGCATGTGATTCCTAAGGCTGGCTGCTGCTTGTTCTTCCAGGTGCCCACGTTTCTCATCCATTATCAGGAAGAATAGCTGAAGTCAGTAGGTGAGGTTAATGTCTCCAGGTAATGGCTAAAATGATAATTTTTATTTTAGCTGCTTAAAACAAACATGCTGTCCATTAAGACAGACATTAAAGGCTGCCTAGCTGTGTTTACAGAGGGTAGTTATTTCCATTCTCAGTTCTTTTATTGAGTGTCTTTCCTAAGAGTTGTAAACACAAAAGCCTACAGGGCCAGGCAGGTAGTAAGGGAGTGGATTAACCAGGAGGAAAGTGGCAAACAGGAAAATATTCGCCTGTAAAGGGGGCAGGTGGCACTCAGCTCCAGCTAATAGAGATACACGTGAGTGTTCACTCGGGATTGCCAGATTTCTCAGGAAGCCAAAAATGTGGATTCTGATATGAAATCTTCCCATTTTTAAAGGTTGGAAAGTGATTCAAAAATTTTCAAAAATGTACTCTGGCCCTCAGGCAGGGGCTAGTTTGCAATCTCCCCACTATTTGAATAGAGACATGAGATAGAAGAGGGACATGCAAAAGAAATGCTGTAAGCCCAGCCTGGTGGGGCTTAGTTGGTCGAGCGTCCTCCCATGCACTAAGAGGTCCCAGATTCAATTCCCAGATTCTCAATTGGGACACATGCCTGGGTTGCGGGCTTGATCCCCAGTAGGAGGCATGCAGGAGGCAGCTGATCAATGTTTCACTCTTTCCCTCTCCCTTCATCTCTCTCTAAAATCAATAAAAAGATAGTCTTTAAAAAAAAAAGAAAGAAAGAAATGCATGTAAGATCTGGTCCCTGCTTCCTATGACCATACAATTTACTTAAGAGAAAAAATATGGGCCCATGTGAAAAAAATCAAATAATGACGCAAATTGGTTTTAAGTACCAAGACAAATGGCATTTCACTCGATCCTCTAGCAAGTTCTGATGAACCTAGAGCTCATGACAATCTTCTGGGGAAAATTCTTTTTCGTGGACTTGTTTGTTAGCAGAGCATTTTGCTGGAATAAAAATTTCATAGATGTCTCATTGTTTTTTGTCGTGGCAGACAACTCTCATTCCTTAGGTGACTGCATTGAATTATCTACTCATTTGTCTCAGTGACAGGGAATTCTGCACAGGCAAGGAATCAAGGATGCACCTGATTTGATAGAGGAACAGGAAGGCGTGGCCTAGACACAGGTCAGTGTCAGCATTTGGGGAAAGTAGAGGCAATTTTGGAAGTCTGGGCTGCCTCTGAATGACAGCGAGCCTTGGTTTGAGGAGTTTGACTTTGCGTTCTAGGCCAGCACTGTCCACTGGAACTTTCTGCAATGAAGGAGATGTTCCATAATCCGCCCTCATACAGTGGTTATAAGCTGCATGTGGTTCTCAATTATTTGAAATGTGGTCAGTGTATCTGAGTAATGAATTTTTAATTTTAAAATTAGTCCATTTTAAATAAGCTCATGTGGCTAATGGCTACCATGTTGGACATCATGGTTCTAGGCAGTGAGGTACCATGACGTTGGGTTGGGGATTAGTGACACAACGAAATGGCAATACAGACAACACTGAAGGCTGACCTGCAAGTTTCCAACCTGAGAACGACCTGAAAGTTTCTGCTGTTGTTAGAACTAGAGAAGTTTGAGGAAGAGATGTTTTATTTTGTTTTTGTAACTAGGTGATAGAAGAAAGCAGGAGGCAGGTCATCAGTTCACTTGAAGAATAGTGTAAACTCAGGTAAAATACCAATGCCAGAGATCTGAGTTTTCTCTATTTTGTATGTGAAGAAATTGTCCACCCTACCCCCAACCCTTCTAAAACAAACAGATGTCAATGCCCAATTAAGATGGTCATTAAGAGAGTATTGTCAGGGAGATGGTTAAAGCCTCCAGCTATATGATTTCCTAATCTTGTCCATCAAAATTGATCAGAGTTTGCCAACCACCTGGAGAGATGGACTGGCTTGGGAAATGTTCACCACCACCATTTGGGTTTCTTTCTCTCATCTATCCAACCAAAAGTTGTCATTCCAGGCCTCTCGCCCCTCCCCTACTACTTCCTCCATCCTGGGCCTGCCCAAAGTAGGCCTTCCCTGGGAGATTTAGGTTTTGATGACTACTATAGGCTGCCTTGGGTGTGGAGGCCGCCCACCTTTGGCACCAACAGCCCAGCTCCGGGTATGCCAATAATCTGACCAATTTCCACACTGATGGAAGCCAGGAGGTGGGGCAGGAGGCAGAAGGATAGGGTGTTGGGGGACATGGTTAAAAAAAAGAGATCGAATAAGAAGTACTAGTTGGTAGTTACAAAATAGTCATAGGCTGTAGGTGAAGCATAGGGAATATAATGAACAATATTATAATATCTATCTATGGTGCTAGGTGGGCACTTGAATTACCATTGGAGGGAACACTTTGAAATCCATATGAATGTCTATTGGCTGTGCCGTACACCTAAAACTAATACAAAAAAGTGTTCAATGTAAACTGTAATAAAAAAATTTTTTAAATCCCATTATATTTAAAAGCACGTGTAATCATGTATTATTACCATCCACTTTTCTGTGCAGATCCTCCCTCCAAACCTCAGCCTCCATATAGGATCACCTGTATTTCTATCTCTTTCCTCGCTGAGTTCTAATGCAAGCAACTTTAAATCTGCCTTTATGACTTTTAAGCAAGACGTTGCAAGTCATTAGGAAAAACAAACAAAAAAACCACCATCGGGCCCTAACTGGTTTGGCTCAGTGGAAAGAGCATCGGCCTGCGGACTGAAGGGTCCAGGTTTTGATTCCGGTCAAGGGCATATACCTTGGTTGCGGGCACATCCCCAGTGGGGAGTGTGCAGGAGGCAGCTAAATTGATGTTTCTTTTTCATCAATGTTTCTAACTCTCTATCCCTCTCCCTTTCTCTCTGTAAAAAAATCAATAAAATATATTTTAAAAAACAACAACCCACCATCAGCAGCTTGAAACAGTAGAAGAAGCCAACCCTCCTATCAGGGTATCCCACTGAATCGTTCACTTCTGAGTGGCTTGTGCACTCACTTTGGAGGGAGCATCTGTGTGTGAAGCGACCCACCATTACTGTACCTCTGCATTGTGATTGACTATGGACTGTCCATCTTTTAGTCCCCAATCCCAATAAACATCACATTGATGTCCCCAAACACTCACTCTAGGAGAGAAAACTCTATGCCCCACACTTACAGCTGCCTTCAGGGACAACAACAAGTGTCGCATTGTTGAGTTTGGCGTTAAGGGCAGGCTGGCAGGCTGAGGTTTCTGTTTCTGCAGCTGGTTAGGCCATCTGAAGGGGAGTGCCTGCTCTCAGGACACACCATTGCTTTTGCTTTTAAATTAAAAGGCTCAATATACACAGGCAATCTGCACATCTTCCTGCGCAGCTTGGCCGACATGGTTCTGCTCTGGCCAGCAGGCTCCCTGTCCCAAGGCCCAGGGCTTGTCCGTTTTTATCACTATCACCCCTCACCTACATCCCTTGCTGGATGCTTAACGGAGATTTTTTTAAGTGGCTTTTAAGAATTTGCTCGAGAACACAGAAATTTAAAATTATGGTCTCCTTTAGTCTGAATCCTGGAAAAGACCAGCAATGTAAGTTAGGTTCTAGCCTTATATCTACTATCAAGTTCCCCTAGATTTCTGGCCAGTTCTGTTCAGTCTGTGGATCCTGTGTCTGCGACTTTTATTTTACCATGAAAGGGAGATGAGACAGCCCGGCCCTTGGTGTGGAAGCCATCCCGCCTGAGACATTCAGCACAACATTAAGGAGGGAAGAGAAGGAAGGTGGTCATGGTCTCCACAGACTATAAATTAAGATTCTTAAAAAAAAATTCTCAGTCCTCTATGTCTTTTTTGTCCAACTTCTGATACACATGCACACCCAGACACCCAGACACACAAATTAGGTTCAAATATAAGGAAAAAATATTTTAAAGAGTTTTTAGTTGGCTTTTAGAGAGAGGGGAAGGGAGTGGGAGAAAAACACCCATGTGAAAGCAATTGGCTGCCTCCTGCATGCCCCTGACCAGGGATCAAGCTCAAAACCCGGGCATGTACCCTGACTGGAAATCGAACCAGCAACCTTTCTGGTACATGGCACAACGCCCAACCAGCTGAGCCACATCGGTCAGGACATATGGGGAACATTTTAACTTTTCATAGGACCCCACTGTACATTTTTTCCCAGCAGAGAGAAGATGAGCTCTTCTCACTGTTATGCCCAATTTTCTCCTTATCCAAATGCTCTACTTTGCATTATGGATCAGGGAGCATTCGGTTACTGAGCAGGAGATTGACATACAGGTTGTCTGGATGACATTCTGATTCTTCCAAGTGAATTTTTCATGTTGTGGCTTTGTCATTTATTTAAGGGTGTGGTCAATGCTTGGGATATAAGACATACTTTTGATTGCATGTCCATGCATTCATTCATTTATCCGGTTGACAAATACTTATTTAGCTTGGCACCGTGTTGGGCTTTGAGGGTAGGAGAGAGGCCAAGACAGAGTTCCTGCCCTAATAATACTTTTATTGTCATGGCAGAGACAGACAATAAACAAAATAAAAAAGTAAACAAAATGAAATTATTATTAACTTTAAAAGTCCAATTAATAAACTAAAAAAGGGTAGGTGCCCTGCCTTTTAGATAAGGTCTGTAAGGGGCTCTCTAAGGAGGTGCCGCAGGGGCTGGCATTGCAAGAATGAGAAGGAGCCAGCTGGTCGAGAGTGAGAGTAAGAGCATTTTTTTTGGCAGCGAGAACAGCTGGCCTGGAGGCAGGAAGGAGCTTGGTGGAATCAAGGAAGCGTGGGCAAGATGAGATAAATGAGAGCAGTAGCTCTCACCTGGGGCTGCTTTTGTCTCCCAGTAGACAATGCAGTCACGGTGGGGGTGGGGTGGGCGTGCAGTGCTACCTGGCATCTAGGATGAGCCCAGGGATGCTGCTACCCATCCTACAATGTACAGGACCTTCTGGTCCCAAATGCCAAGAGTGCTAATTTGAGGAACCCCGGTTAGAGAAATAGGCAGTGGCCTAAGCTAAGATGGTAGACTAGGAAGAGGAAGCATGAAGGGAACAAGTTAGAGGTACATTTCAGAGTTAATAGGGACTCGTCTGGCTCATGGTTGCATGTCAGAGTGAGGGCTGGGTGGATGGCCCCAGGATTCCACCTTGAGCTCCTGGGTTGTGTGCCCATTTATGGAGATGGAGAGGAATGGTGTGGGGAAAGGTTTGTGAGGGGAAATCTTCCAGTTTGCACCTATTGATTTGGGGATGTCAGTGAGCCACTGAGGGAGGAGAATCAAGTAGGTGGTTGAAAGTGTGGATCTGGAACTTGGGGAAGAGGTCCAGGGCTCAGATTCAGTCTATTGAGCTGAAGATCCACAGGAATTGGTGAGATGGATGGAAAAGAGAGGCGAGGACTGGGGAATATCCATTTCTATTACCTTCTGAGACCCTCCTTTAGAGAGTTATATTCCTAAAATAAATAAAGCCAGCCAAGTCATTCTCATATAAACTCCCATTGGCCTCCATCACCTACAGAGAAAATATAGACTCCAAAGCACAGCATATGAGTCCTTTACAGTCCATTCCCAATGGGTGTGTCTTGGCCCATCTCCTGCCATTATCTTCAGCACACGTCTAACTCCAGCCACACTGACTGTGTCCATCCCTGTTCGTTTCTGCCCATGCCGATCATATAGATCATATATATAAATAACTGTCGTATCTATTCTTCACCCTCCCAGCCAGTGATTGTTAGTCACTCCTTCCCAGACCTCCCTCGCCCTGTACTCACCTCTCTTATATTATAGACGACTTTGTTCTGTAATAATTGCTTGCAATAATGTCCTGCCACCTACACCCGGGGCAGCTGGAGGGCAGGTGCCTTGCTCAATCATCTTGACATCTATAGGGTCCCACACAGGGCCTGTCACATAGCATTCAAGAGATGTATCACTCTTTTCATCTTAATTCTGAAATTATTATAGACTTGACAGATAGATATGTTCTCAAGCCTGCTATCCTGGATCTCCAATTAGAGGTGAATAAAGGGGGCAGGAAAGGGGTAGAATTTGTGCTTTGAATGTTTGCATTGCAGGAAGAATACTTTGAACAAGCTCAGTTCAGCTCTTTTGGCTTTTTCTGTTTCAAAGATTACAGTGATTATCTGCATCATGGGTCACTCTATGGCTCTTTGAAAGTTGCCTATTAATGATATGGCACCCTTAAGTCCCTTGCCTATAATCAGCAGGCTGCTTGTGATCAGCCACTCACGGAAGGGCTTCGGCAATGAATTTAAGAAGGCAGTCTTTTCTGTTGCTGAAAGGTTCTTTTCTTTCCAGATGTTGGCCCAATGAAAGGCTGCCTCTAGACAGATGCCAGTAATTGTCTGGGGGGGATCAGGATTTGGGGTTGATTGGCAGCCCATTTCTCTAGCACAGCAGCATAGTAAACACCCTTTTCTTTGTAACATGAAAGAAACCGGATCTATGATTTTTCAGGTTTGCTCTTTCAAAGGGAGTGAGAGGGAATAATAACCCAGCAGTTTTAAAAGCAGCTACATTGTTCACAAAGACATGGAGGAGTGCAGAAATGGAAGCTGGGCTCAGGACCCAAAGGCTGGCCATGGTGAGAGCACTGGCCTTTCTGCTCTTCCCTCCTTGCTCACCAGCCATTGCCTGAGAAGGGCATCCAACCAGGAGAGTCAGGCTGGCTCTCCCATTGATGAGCTCAGCCTCATGCAAGACACTTACTGTCTGAGCACAATACCACATATGGTTTGAGTATTCAATCTGAGGATATATGAGAAGATACTTGGAAGACAGTAGTTGGCTGTATAAATATTAAATGGTTACGATTATTGCTGGATCCCTACTCACCCCCATTGAACTTCAGCTCCATGAGAGCAAGGACTGCAGATCGGGTAAAACTGAATACTTAGTGAAGAAACAGGTAGGTGCTCCCCCTTCTCCATTGTGGGACATGGTTCAAATGTGGAATTCCAAATGCCTTGGGATCTTGTTCTCTCTTGATGGCAGTCCCTACTGTTAAGTGTTAAGGCTAAAGGCGGTTTTCAAAAAGCAGTGGAATTCTGTGGCAAAAGGAAATCTAACTTTTGTCCGTAAAAGACACCTTAAACACACACACACACACACACACACACACACACACACACACACACACACACACTATGTCCAGAAGGGAAAACACTTTCTTAGCTTTCCATCATATATTACATAAATGAAAAGTTTTCTGTTGTAGCTCTGTCATCTCTCAGTGTCTGGTTTAATTTGAGACACTATGTTGGGCTTCAAAAGCCCTTCCTTCTCATCTGCCTCTGCCCTTGCATGCCCTGCTGCTCTGCCCGGGCCAGTGCGCTTCTCCCAGGAAAATGCAGTGTCATCTTCCTAAGGACGCAGAGTGCGATAGAATGGGGTGAGGGTGTCTCACTGAAGACAGGAGGATGGGGACTTGGGGGTGAGCAGGAAATGTCCAGATTCGTGTCACATGTGTTTCAAAGAAAATCATGGAAAAAACTAAGCACAGTCAATACAGATTCTGCTTGTGAAGATGAATTCCTGTTTTTCACAGAAGTGCTTAATGTAAAATATGCTCTAAGTTCCCATTTCCTTTCAGAATTTAGGGTATGCTAACTTGAGCTGCCTTGATGGTTATCTTCATACTTTTTATAAATTCATTTATTTTTAAGCATTTTTTTTTTGTTTAGCATATCGGATACTTTCATATTGCTAATTTTTAAATTTGTCTCTTTTCGGATTATGGTGGTCCTAAATTGTTTCAGATGAATTTACAGATGGGTGGGAAGAAACTACGCAGTGCGATTGATTGATCTAGCCAAGGAAAGGGTGCTTTCACTCAGAAACCACGTGACCCCACAGAGTGGAAGCAGATGTGGCCATTCTCAGTGGGGTATCCAATGGCCCTCAAAATCCCTTTGGGGACACACATAGTGGCCAGGGCACAAGGCAGAGTCTGGCCAATTCTGGACAACCCTTTTACTTTCAGGCTCCCTCCCAGAGAAGGAAGAATTTAAACTAACAATCTACACTTGAATAGGAAACATTACAGCCATCCACACCTTCATGCTTATTGACCCAAACTCACTCTCAGCAATCCCCCCCCGCCCCCACCCATTCCCATCCCAACCAGCATCATTGTTCTCTGCTTTCCAAGGTCCCAGAATGCCATGCGTTCTCACTCAGTATAAACCTGGGCACATTCTTGTGTTAGCAGGGAATCAACAGTGAATAAAAAGGACTTGGCCTAAGACCTCATAGAACCAAGTTAAAAGGTCTGCATGTTACTGAATTACTTTTAGAGGTTATTTCATCCTAGACTCCCTCCAGCTGATTTAGGGGAGCGCCTGTTTTCCTAGGGCCTCACTAACACTGAGCACTGTTCTTTTTTAAAGATCTTCACCAGCTGCATAGGTGAAAATGCCTTAATTTTCATTATAATTTGCATTCATTTTTATTCCCAGTAAGTTGGGCCATTTTTTCAGGTGATCTTATTAATTTGTATATCTTTTTTTGACAATTATCTATGAACAATACCCTTTGCTGTTTTATTTGTAAGAGCTACTTATATAATTAAGGGCAATGCATTTTTGTTGCAAATATTTTACTGGTTTTAAATGTCTTTTAATTTTGCTTACCTGTTGTTGTTGGGTTTGGACCCAATCTTTTATAAAGCCAAATTTGTTCATCCCCTTGAAACTTATGTCTTTGCTCTCATTTTTAAATGTTATGCTAGCAATGCATTGTTTTAATTATAACATTGTAATGTGAGACTTTCCATGGTATTTTTAATTTTCAAAAATGTCCTGGGGATGTTTTTACATTTAATATTCTAATTGAACTTTAGTATCATAAGGTCTCTTCCTTTAAAAAGATTTCTATTGTGATTTTTGTTGAAATTATATTAAATTTATTAATAACATAGGGAGAATTAGCATTTTTTAACTATTGAGTCTTCCATTCCAAAAATGAAATGTCTGTATATGTAAGCTTTTATGGTCCTCAGTGAGTTTTTATTTTTTTCAGAGATTTTGTATCTATTTTCAGTTAAATATATCCCAGAGTAACTTATGTGAGCGTTGTTAGTGCTTTGGGATTTTTTTTCCTACTATGAATAGGATTCTTTTTATTTCCCATTATATTTTTAGCTGGGAATATATAAGATCTTGATTCATGTGAGTTTATTTTGTAAACTACAACTTGATTTTTTAAAACTATTCTGCTAGGTCCATAATTGATTCTTTAATATTGTAGGTAGCAATTATAAAACCTATAAATTACATTTTTTCATCTTCTAACCAGTATTTTGTACTTGGTTTTCTTGTCTTATTTTATTAGCTCGATCTTCCAGAATATATGTCAAAGAATCTTTGTAATAAAAGGACAACTTTGTCTTGTTCATGATTTCATTTTATTTTTTAATCTTTATTGTTGAAAGTATTACATATGTCCCTTTTTTCCCCATTGACCTCTTCTAGCCCGCCCCCATTCCCTGCCCCAGGCCTTCACCACCCTATTGTCTGTGTCCATGAGTTATGCATATATACATACAAGTTCTTTGGTTGATCTCTTCCCACCTCTTGTTTATGATTTTAAAGGACAAATGGCTCCTGTACTATTTCCCAGAGTACATTTTTCAGCACATACAGGTTATTAATAGATACATAAATAAAAATCCCTTGATGAATACATTTGGAAAGTGTCTCTCTTGTGCTTCCAATAGCATAATGTTGCTACTTAGCTCAATAATTATTTTTCATATTAAGAAAGTTTCTTTCTGACTCTAATTTTACTAAAAGTTTTTTAAAATCTTAATTGGATATTGACTTATATATATAATTGATTTAAGCAATCTATGGAAAGACAGTCAGTGGAAACACAGTTTGCTTTTTGAGATACTCCAAGTATCTCAAAATAGTAAAACTGTGTTTCTCATAAAATATTATTTAATTTAGATTTGGTGTCAGTCCAGACAAACAGGGTAATTATATTATTTCCTTATACTTTAGGACAATTTTTAGAATTTCTTCCTTTAGGCCTGCTCATCTTTCCCCCATGGAGCAGAGTAATCTCTGTGCAAATTACCCTAAGATTTAATGCTTTTCACAAGCTAGCCTAGGGTAGCCAAGTTATTGAAATCATTTCTCCTGAGAAATTTTGTCTGAGGCAAGAAAAAAAGTTGTGGTTGTGTTGGGTTGTTTGTGTTGTTGTTTTTACCTGAAATTCTTTGTTCATTCACCTCAACTTTACTTTTGAATGTAAGTTCATATTATATTTGGGCTTCTATTTCATATATATATATATATATATATATATATAGAGAGAGAGAGAGAGAGAGAGAGAGAGATTTCAGAGAGGAAGGGAGAGGGAGAGAGAGATAGAAACATCAATGATGAGAATCATTGATTGGCTGCCTCCTGCATGCCCCCCACCAGGGATTCAGCCCACAACCTGGGTATGTGCCCTTGACCGGAATTGAACCCAGGACCCTTTAGTCCATAGGCTGATGCTCTGTCCACTGAGCCAAACCAACTAGGGCTCTATATCTTCATTTGTAAAATTTGGGGTGTAGATGACAATTAAATGCCCTTTAAAATGTTCGTTTTTTCTTTAATGTTTGTTTTGTTTGGGTGGTTTTTATTCTGATTCTATTCCATGTGATTGAAAAGCAAATGTGGCACATGCTACCACTGTCACATGTAGCAGTCAATATTTGAACACAATTTTGAAAATCAAATTTTAATCCAGCTCACTGCTAGAGATAGTACAGTCAAGTGTCCTTCATGTCCCACATTGTTATGCATCTCCTACAGTACCGTTTGCTGTCACTATTTCTTTAGTGTTTACAGAAGCAGGTCATGTTTACGAAGCATGTCCGGAAGAAGGAAATGATATATGGAAAATCTCTACATGGGGTATAGAGTCAAGTGATCCTTAGGTTGGAATCAAAGACTGTAAATATTCCAGTGACTTCATATGTACCATGGGACTGGTATTTTCCATCTCTCAGCACACAATTTAGATAAACTTGGATGGATCTTTTTAATAGTTCTTTGAATATGGAACATTAGCTGTCTACAGAGATTTCATCTCAGGCAAAAAAAAAAAAAATGGGAATAAGGTCACCTCTGATGGCAGGATTAGTCCTTTTTCTTGAAAGTAAGTGAATGATATCCTGTGTGTTTTTGCAGCTTCTCTTGAATTGAGAGGAGTCACCGTCACTTGAGGTGGAAGTAGCAGAAATAATTAATTTAGAAAGGAGAAGGATCGTGGAGTGGGTAGAACTGACATTTGTCTGCATTACAATCTTAGAACCTTAGACTGTTAGAGTGGAAATGCTTCTGGTAGCACGTGAAGAAGTAGAAACCGTAATCTACTTAAGTCCTAATCCAAGGACGTGCTGAGGGCAGGAAGCAGAGCTGGAGCTCAAGTTCTGAATCCTTGAATCCTCAGTCGTTCTTGGCACACCACTCTCACTGCCAGTGCTTTGACGGCTGCACTGGGGTGACCGGACCAAGCCATCTGCCCCAGAGATGCCCTTAGTGCTGATTTCTGCTTGGGTATTTCTCGTGCACAGATGGCTAGTACTTCCTGTGCATCTACCCTTGAGAACCAGAGTGCCATCTGCCGTGGGACAGAGCAGCCGCGTCTGTGTGCATGTGTGCGTGTGTATGCGGAAGGTGGAAGGGTAGACAGGTTTGTTGGTGCGCACACACTACACCAGCTGCCTGTTTAAGGACCTGGATCAGGACACAGGTGAACAGAGTGCACTTTTCTGTCCCTGGCTCCATTGTTAGTTTTTTTATTTTCAAATCACTTGAGTAATTGTGTTTTGCACTTGGCTTGAAACACAATGTGAGTTAAAACAACTGTGAAATTTTAAGACATTGTTCTTGACAAGCCTAAAATATGTGGCGTTCCGTGGGCATGGACAGCATGTGTGCAGACAGGAAAACAAGCATCAGTGCGGAGCATTCGCCTGCGAGAGAAGGATCATTGATCTTGGTGTAGGTTCGGAGAGGTTTGCACTTCGATGAAGCTGTGGTCCTCACCAGGGCTGGCTTTGCCCTCCTCCCTCAGGGAGCACTCGGCAGTGTGTAGAGGCGGTTGTAGTTGTCACATTTGCAGGAAGTGGTGCTAATGTCCTCTAGGGCAGCGGTTGCAGCCTTTCGGGCCTCACGCACCACAAGTGGTCTGCGGACCACCGGCTGGTGACTGCTTCTCTAGTGGGTAGAGGCCGGCAATGCTGCCGAACATCCTACAACACTCGGGCAGTCCCTACAGCAGAGAATTATCCAGTTCAAAATTCCATAGAAACCCTAGCCTAAGGGAATTTATGATTTATCTGATACTTGGCTTTAGAAGAGAGTATTAATTTAGAAACAACTTGGCATGTAGAATAATCATAAGTGGGATAGTGTATGGCTTGGAGGTGTTTCTATAGCCTAGCTGGATAAGGGAACAAGTTTGCCCCACAGCCCATGATGGCCGTTGTGCAGTCTCTCTCGGCCTCTGTTCTCAGTGACTAGAATTGAACATCAGCTTCCCTTTCCTCATCACATCTGTGGATTCTGTGGTTGAGAATTTAGATGTATTATTTTCGTTTTTGATCATAATATAGTTTTGATAACCAAGCACAGAATTGAAGAAGATGATTAAGAATATAAAGAACTAAGGAATGCCTTACCCTTATCCATACTTTACGAAACAGCCCCGATTGGGGAACCCTGAGGCAGGTGATGAACCTCAGCATGGCCCAGCCTTGGCAGAGACCACCATAGCAGCAGTAGCTGGAAGGAGAGAGGACCCAGGGAGGGAGGGATGGTTAGGAGGCTGCTAGAGCCCTTCCATATTCAACTCAAGGACTGAGCATAATGAGAATGATTTGTACTTCCTTGTTCCTTTTTGAGTCTTTGAAAGAAAATTTCCATATTGCTTGGGCTTTTTCCCCAAAGAAAATTTCCATATTGTTTGGAATTTCCCCACTGGTTAAATTCCTAACAAATTAAATCATGGGATAGAGGCACAGGTATTTCCAGTCATGATCATTTTATAGGACTGATGGCATGAAAATAACATCTCTCGACCACACAAGCCCATAAGATGAGCAGCTGTGGTGCTTGGTGTCAGGACCAACTGCGCTGTTGTCTAGGGTCCCTGGGTGGTGGCGGTTGATTAAAGAGAGTGGGACTGTTCTCACTTCATTTCATAGTGAGACACTGTTCCTCTTGGAAAAAGCTATTCTCTTACCCAACTGACTGTAAAAATTGCCCCCAGGCCACATAGTATACCAGGTATGTCATTTCACAAGACTAGCTGTTTCTAATGGACCCTCTGTAGTTGCCTATGGCCATGTATCAGATCCTGGTGCTGGAAGAAGGGTGAAAGGATGATGCAGAGGGACAGGCCATATCCAAGTGGACCTGGCAGAGAGGAACCAGGGTGTGGGTCAGAAGGCAGGTAGAGTCTACCAGAGGTCAAGACAAGATCAGGATCCAGCCAGGCCTTTGTACCTCAGACTCAAGGAGCATGTAAGAGAACACAACACAGAAATTTCTAGACAGAGAACTGCTTGCTTGTGTGCATTCTGAAAATTGGCTGCTGCAGGGCCTAACGAGAGAGAATCCCCACATCTGAAGTGATGTATCCATAGCCTCGTAGGACCTTAGTGTTGAGATGGTCTTCATCCACCTGATAGGATCAACTTGGTCATTGAGGCAACACTGAGGAAGGCACTGTGGTTAGAAGGCAGATAATGTAGTTGGAGAGAGAGTGTGTGGTGAGGTCTGGGCTACAGAAACCTACCAGTTTCCTCTAACTGTTCCCAGGGAAAGGGGAAGAAAGCACCCCTCTATTGAGCAATGGACTATGGGTCAGGCACTTACACTGTGTGACAGTAGCAGGTCATCCATTAGCTGGGGCCATCAGTGATCCATGTTAGGCTGGGCCACTGGATCAAGTCAAGAGGTGCTAGGATAACTGCTGAGAACGGTCATATCACCTGGTGCTCCAGAAAGGTGTCAGAGTCTGGTGTTGACCTCCAGTGAGAAGAATCCTGCCCTAGAAGTTTATCTGTCGGTAGCTCTGACACCAAGTTTTATGGCCTCAGGCAGCATCAAAAGCTCTCGCTGAGTTCAAGAGAAAAGGAAGAAACAGCCGTAAGTTCTAACTAGCATTTCTGGAAATTACACATGAGTGAAGCAAGGTTGCTTCCGCCTGCTTCTCTTAGGAGAAATGACTATGCTGTTCTCCTTTCTCAGTATCAGTCTGACTTACTTTAAGAGTTGTGATCCAAAGTAGGCAAAATGCAGTGACTTTCTATTGAATTTTCTAATGGAGGAGCTGTAACTAAAAGGAGAGAGAGAGAGAGAGAGAGAGGGGGGGAGGGAGGGAAAGAAGAGAGGAAGGGAGAGAGAAGAGAGAGAGAGAGAGAGAGAGAGAGAGAGAGAGAGAGAGAGAGGAGGAGGGAGGGAGAGAGAGAGGGAGGGAGAGAGAGAGAGAGAGAGAGAGAGAGAGAGAGAGAGAGAGAGAGAGAGAATGTTGGAATTAAACAGGTTAAAACTTAGACAAATGCACATACTGAAAAATAAATAAAATTAGAAAGTAGAATTTTCAATGTGGATGAAATTTGGCAATCAAATGTCCTCATTTACAGAGGAGGAAACTGTGACCCAGGGGTGGCCTGTAACTTCCTCTCAGCCCTCTGATAGCAGAAGGGGCCCCCAACTCATATTTGTAGGCTATTTCTGATCCCAAATGTCTGTTCATATTTGCAAGTTACCATGAGGGGCACTTGTGAAATGAAGGATGTAGTCACTGTCTGTGAAGGCTTTTTCTGCCCCTTTTCTACCTTTGGTCAAAAGCAGGTTGGTGGCAGAAGCAGGCACCTCCATTCAAGTGTCTTTTCACTTGTGTCCTGGACTAGTCACGTGTCCTGGACTTGTCACCCGTCCTCCACCCCAGCATCCAGCCCTGGTGGCAAGAGGAAGGAGAGACCCTGGGACAGTAAGATGGTGCACGAAGAAGCATCTTGGGCAGGCAGAGCCCAATCATAGCGCTTCTCAGGGAACCCTCTGGCCAGGGACTCAATTTCGTCCTTACATGTTTGCAGCCTGGGTATCTAGCCAGTTTTGCTAGTGCTTCTGTTCCAAAGACCTACGTGCTTTCCTGGTGAAGGGGTGATCCTAGCCTCTCGGACCAGGATAACCACAGGGATTGGAAAGGCCAAGAGGGAGAGATCCAGAGGATAAGGGAGGAAAGTCCATCTGACGCGGGGTGAGGGAGCTGCCAGCAGATGGGAGAGTCCTGAGCACCTACGATGGCTGGGTTTTTGTCCAGATGTACAGGATTTCCAGACAGGATTTCAGAAACCGCATTCCAAGGTTCTGGCAGTGTTCAGGGAGAAAATCACATCGTGGATGCAGTGTAGTTCTAGGTCTTGAAACATAGAAGTTATGTGGACAAAGAAAGCTTAATCCAAACTTAAAAGTGTACATAATATTTAAAATTATCCCCCAACTTTGATGCTTTACGCTGATTATAGGGATTTTTGGAAAATGTGTGAGCTGTCTGATGTATCGGTCTGTACAATTTTAGGAAAGTTCCATTTGAGTGTCTTTTTGTGAAAATGACTCAGATTTATCGTTCAGATATGCAGTCTTTCTGAACCAGTTTCTTCATCTATAAAATGGAGGTAATAACATTACGATAAGAAATCAATAATGCAAATAATTTGACCAGGCACATAATAAGCACTTAGAACAATTACAGCAGAATTTAAGGCCATATTATATAAACATATAAGTGCATAAATGTATATCACAAATGAAATTATTACATTCAAGACTTTAAATGCTTAAAACCAATCTTTTTGTATTCAGGAAACACCTAAATTCCAAATTTTAAAGCCCTTCAGAAAAATACCGGCATTAACATTTCAGATCTTTTTGTTTAAAACTCTTGGTATTGTTTTCCTGTGGCTTTCCAGAAATATGGCCAGAACTACCAGGAAGGTAGAAATAATACTGTTAATTATCATTGCAATCATTTAAAATAATTTAATTGTGAAAAGAGGGATGTTTCACTCCCTATTCTTTCAGAAAAGAAAGCTTAATCATAGGAATTTAAAGAGAAGCCATTTTTTCATCCTTTATCAATATCCATCATTTCTTAAACCTCACATCTGTTGCTTTTTCTCTATAAGGAATGTTTAGGGCTTGCATACAGAAAAGTGATCAAAGTTTGGAAAACAGTGCATCACTAGCAAATAATGCTTTTCATTGTCAATCTATGAAAATCACTGTATTTTTAGTTTATAAAAGTTTTAGTTTTGTTTTATGAATGATTCTATCTTGTTTGGCAATCATAACCCTTCCCCTTTCTTCCTTTTTTTTTGTCTTTCTATTCTATAAATGTTTATTCCTATGACATATACATATGGTATATGTTGTATATATATTATGATATACTAGAGGCCCAATGCACAAAATCCATGCAAGAGTAGGCCTTCCTTCCCTCGGCTGCCGGCACCGGCTTCCCTCCGGCACCGGGGACCCGGGCTTCCCTCCAGCCGCCTACAGGCACCCAGGACCCATGCTTCCCTTGCAACCCTGGCTTCGTCCGGAAGGTCGTCCAGTAAGATGTCCAGAAGGACGTCTGGTCTAATTACCATATTATGCTTTTATTATTATAGATATGAGTGAGATATATCTCTTACTCAAGGGTATTACTAATATATATGATATATATAAAATATATCATGAATATGTTATAGAAATAAATATATGTAAATATAATGTTATATATATGTATATGTTATATATATATGTGTGTATATATATGTATATATATGTAATTCCCTCTACTTATCAAGAATTTGCCATGAAAATTAAGGGAAAAAATTAAGCTGGGAGAGATTTGAAAGAAGAAGCAAAAATTTTTTAGTTCTTTTGGGCCTACTTCTATACTATTTATAATTTTCCTCATTTTATCTAATTTTTACAGATCATGAAACTTAGTTATAAAAACAAGTTACATGTATTACAAATCAAGGCACAATTGGAAAAAATAACCAGTGACTGCCACCCAGTAGTTAGCTTCACTTGAGTTTTTGTTCTCTTTATTTGGGTAAATGAACAACAATAAGCCCTTCTGTTTTATGGAGTCAGAGACTGAATTAACTCTGGAATAGTGATGGCCCTGTCAACATATCAGAGCCTGAGCACTGGCTGTTTCCCTCCTTCCCTAAACGCAGTTTTCTTTGAAAACCTGAAGAGGTCAGTTGGTGAAATGAAAAGGAAAGGTTTGGGGTCTCTTGGGGGAGGTGATAAAGATATAAACAGCAACAAGATCTTGTATGTCACTGGTATTTCCAGAAGTATATTACGTTTCCTTGCAGGTCTGAGCCTCCCCGAAGGAGTTGTCATTATCCCCTCCCATTCCTAAACCAGAAACAAAAACTCTGTGTGTGTGTGTGTGTGTGTGTGTGTGTGTGTGTGTGTGTGTGTGTTCGTTCATATTCAGCAAGAGCTTGGGGCGGGGGTGACAAGACATGTAAGGCAGGGCTCTGGGTTAGGACCCTCTCAAGGAGGGTGGAGATAATATAGAGCCAAAAAGGATGATGAGAGAGTGGAGATTGTGAAGGGTTACTTTTGGGGGAGAGGAGTTGGTTGGTTGTCCTATGTAAAGCTGACAGACAGGCCTAGATCCTAATCCCTTTTCTAAATGCTCCTAAATACCAACCTTGCAGTGAAACCTGACCCCTTGGGCCCCATCTAGTTTGCATTTCAAACCTGTGCCATGACTCCATGTACCTGAGCTGGCAGAGTTCTGTGAGAATGTCTCCTGGGAACTCTGTAGGAGTGAGGCTTGGCTTTGGCCCGAACCCACCTCCACACCTCTGGGCAAGTAGAGTTAACCATGTGCGTGCTGGTCAATGGAGAATGCAGAAGAAAAAATAATAGAAGCTGGCTTGACGTTACCTAGAAATAGGCCCACCTACTAAGAAACAAGTAGTTGTAGGAGCCATGCCATTTACCTGGACCTGTGCTGCATTGAAAGGCACAGTGGGCAAAGCTGATATCTCTGTTTCTATGTCCTGTTACGATGTTGGATGTAATGGTTATGAGCGTGCACTTGGGGTTAGCAGATCTGGGTTTAAGGGCCAGCTCTGTCACTTCCTCACCCTGTGGCCTTGAGAAAGCTTCTTTGTCTTTCTGAATGCGTTTCATCTTAGGTAAAGCAGGGTAATAGTTTTCCTTCCTTGTAGAGTTATTGTGAAGGCAAGTGCATATAAAGGAGAAAGCACCTCTAAAGTACTTAGTTCAGTGGTTCTCAACCTTCTGGCCCTTTAAATACAGTTCCTCATGTTGTGTCCCAACCATAAAATTATTTTCGTTGCTACTTCATAACTGTAATGTTGCTACTGTTATGAATCGTAATGTAAATATCTGATAGGCAGGATGGTCTGAGGCGACCCCTGTGAAAGGGTCGTTTGACCGCCAAAGGGGTCGCGACCCACAGGTTGAGAACCGCTGACTTAGTTCAATGCCTGGATCACAATAAGCACTCGGAAAATGCCAGCCAGCTAGTAGAATGGTGACAAGGTTTCAATGTGCAACATTCATTTCCCTAAAAAATGGATGAAGCAGAGGTATGACAAGAAAGCCCTTACCCTAATGTGAAAAGTCCCAATTGTTTCTCCAGGGTCTGTAGAGCCCTTTCCAACCCTATAGTGTAAGACTCTAAAGGGACGGGTAGGCAGGCCCTTGTGCAGCTTCTCTGTATCTCTCTCTGCCAAGGTGTGTTTCTCAACCCCCACCGCACCCCCAGAATTGTGTTTCTCCAAGAGTCCTCTGTCCCAATGAATAAACCAAGGAGTTCAGTTCTTATTTGTTATTGAAAAACAATTTAAAAATATATTTTTTATTGATTTCAAAAAAGAAGGGGGGCGGGGGGAGAGAGAGAGAGAGAGAGAGAGAGAGAGAGAGAGAGAGAGAGAGACCAATGATGAGAGAGAATCATTGATCAGCTGCCTTCTGTATGCCCCCTACTGGGGATTGAGCCTGCATCCTGGGCATGTGCCCTGACCAGGAATTGAACCATGACCTCCTAGTTCAGTGATGGCGAACCTTTTGAGCTCGGCGTGTCAGCATTTTGAAAAACCCTAACTTAACTCTGGTGCCTTGTCACATATAGAAATTTTTTGATCTTTGCAACCATAGTAAAACAAAGATTTATATTTTTGATATTTATTTTATATATTTAAATGCCATTTAACAAAGAAAAATCAACCAAAAAAATGAGTTCGCGTGTCACCTCTGACACACGTGTCATAGGTTCGCCATCACTGTGTTCATAGGTCAGTGCTCAACCATTGAGCCACGCCAGCCAGCTTGAAAAATAATTTCTACTGTAATATGGGTGTAAAGTATTCTAAAGTACTATTTCAGATTTAAAAACTATCTAGAGAAGTGCATATTTTTGTTACAGTAAAGGGGAGTAAAGAAGATCTTTATTGGGTAGATGATAAAGATAGATACAGTTTCTGCCCCCTGAGAGCTTACAATTTAACAAATAAAAACTCCACAGGATCAACATGGAGTCCAATTGTTTTAAATTTTCCACAGGGATTATTTTGTAAATGCAGTTTAACTTTAATTGGTATAAAATAATCAAGCATGGTTATTAGTGTATGGCCATAAAAAATAAAATTATTAAGTTTAAGGCAAATAATACAATGAACACACAAAGAGGGGATCCTTCTCTAGTGATCAGGAAAATAAGAACGAAAAGAGCAAGTTTAGAAAAAGTGAACGGTATTAATGATACCAGTGTTGGTGAGTGTTTGATGACAAATGCATTCTTCTTCTCTGTCGATGAGTATATAAATTGATGAAATCTCTTTTAGAAGACATTTTGGCAGTCCTTATCAAAGCATAAAGTGCATATCTTAAACTCAGCAATTCTTTTTCTAGGAATCTGTGCTGCAGAAATAAGGGTTTAGGATATATGAGCAAGGACACTCATTACAGCATTATTTGCTATTAAAAATAGCGAAAGAATAAGATCCCTAATGCCTTCCAGTTAGAGAATCATTAAAACAGTGTGCCATATACAACTATGAACCTCTGCATAACCATTAAAAATAATGGCTGTCTGTGGACATGGACATGGAAGGATATTGTGTGAAGAAAGTAAACTGCAGTCCAGCCTTTGTAGTAGAGTCCAATATTTAATGTACAGACGTGTATATACATTTTCAATGGATAGAGGAAAAAGTCTAGATCGCATACCAAACACATGACACTGGTTAACTCTAAAGAGCAAGATTGAGAAGGGTGCGTTTGTGTTTTACTTTCTATAGTTAAGAGTTACTTAACATTTTCTCAATAACCACATGTTCGATTTAATTTTTTAAATTAAGCAAGGCTAGCTGTGTAGACATTTCTCTTTCATTTTTAGGTAGTTTTGAATCTGCATCACTTTTCAGATAAAAAGCATTTGGCTGTAAGTTCATAGGTTATATGCTCTTGAAATATAGGTTCACTTATGTGTTGAAGCAAGAACCAGGATGATTGTGGCTTAAGCCAAGTTGAAGTTTGTTTTTCCCTCACGTAACGGTGCAGAGGTAATTTATTTCCTCTGCAGAGTCATCAGGGGCCCAGGTTTCTCTCTTGTTTTTCTGTCGTCACAATGCACCGTTTCCAAACATGATCAAGTATGGCTGCTTCATTTGCACCCCTCACATCTGCAGAGAACACTCCCCCCTTCCTGTTAAGGGTGTGAGCTTGGAGTTGGACACATCATTTCCTGTCACATCTCAGGGGTCAGAACTTACTCATGTGACGACACCTAGCTGCAAGAGAGCCCTGCAAAATACCCAATTAAAATCTCTATTGCTGTACAACAGGATTTCTCAGTATTGGCCTTACTGATACTTGGGGCTGGGTAATCCTTTGTTGGTGGGAGTTGGGGGCTGGGGGTGGGGTAGAGGGTACACTGTAGGATGTAAACATCCCTGGCCTGTATTCAATAGATGTCAGCAGCATTCCCCAGTTGGGACATTCAAAATTGTCTCCAGATATTGCCAGACAAAACCAACCCTCATTGAGGACAACTGCTAAATAAGAAGGGTGACTGGATACTGAGGACAACCAGCAACATCCGCCATAAGCATTTTGTTATTCCTCCAAAACAGTGCTTAGCATCGACATATTATTTGAAAGTGAAAACTCCCTTGCAAGCAAATGCAATACTATGTGAAATTTGTTTTATGATTCTAGAAGGATGAAAACTCAATCCTTATTTTTATCTGTTGAATTTAAATTTGTATTTGTATCACGTAAATACTGTTTTTATTTGAATGTACAAACAAATGAAACCTTTTCCCTGGTGTGTAGGAATACTGTTAAGGATATTATGCTGTTGCCACATTTAGGATGACTGTCTCAGCCTACACTGTAATACCTCTAGAAGGCTAATATAATAGCACTTGCAATCCTGTTCTATCTTAAATCAAAAACTTCATTTGCAGTTGATGGCATATCTCTTTTTAAGGGCAATTAAGTGTGCATAATTTTCCACTGCTGAATACTCAAGTACAGTATTTTCCTGTTAATGAGAAGTGTTTGCTTAATATGTTTTTCCATTTCAGTGAGAGGATGTGCTTCACCCCCACTCACATTAGTAGGTGGAGATCATTTAAAAGAAACCATGGATCACCTTTTCTTTGTTCTGCCTTTTCTATCACATTTAGAGAATCAAATCTTCTTTCAAACAAGTGGATACAATGGGATCTTGTTTAAAAGGCTGCTTAGTAATAAGGAAAATTAAATATAAAGTGGATCTATCTTAGGCTTCTTCCAAGGTTGTTTTGTACCTAGTGGGTCAGAATGACCTTGTTTTGAGGCACTTTCACCATAGGTGGTCCATGCAGGCCCAGGGGAGAACATCATTATAATGGTACTGAAGTATTCTTAATTTTTGAAAATGTAAATATCTGAAGAAATTGTATTAGGAAAGTAGTTGCCAGCCATAAAAGAAACAGAATACCCCAGAGTCATTTATGAAATCACTCTTACTGGGAGAAGGGGGTAATCATGTCTAGCTGCCATGTGAGCAATGCCTGGCGAGACTAGTGGTAAAACTGGACCCAGGACAGTGAGTAGGAGACCAAATAGAATGGAGAAAACCAACATTGAAGTCATGGAGATCAGCATGTGCAGGCCAGGAATCACGAGGCAAGTGTAAGCGGGAAGGTTCGGCTGAAGTTCTGAGTTTGTGTAGAGGCGATAGGATCTGCAGTATGGCGAACGCAAAGACTTTCCACCAGAATTTGTGGCCCCTATTCCATAGCAAAGCTGCGAAGCCAGCCCTCCTAGCATCTTGGTGAGGCCTGTGTGGCTCATCCTTGCTAATGAGCTGTGAGTGGGTCTTTATCTAGAGCAGTGGTTCTCAACCTTGGCTGCACATTAGAATCACTTGGGAATCTTTTTAAAATCCTGATTTCTGGCCCTAACCGGTTTGGCTCAGTGGATAGAGTGTCGGCCTGCGGACTCAAGGGTCCCAGGTTCGATTCTGGTCAAGGGCATGTACCTTGGTTGCGGGCACATCCCCAGTAGGGTGTGTGCAGAAGGCAGCTGATCGATGTTTCTCTCTCATCAATGTTTCTGATGTCACTCTCAGACCTCCCTTTAAGCTGCTGTGGAGGTTCCCTTTGGCCAAACCCACCTGGAGGCCAGAGTTGGGAAGCCCTTAATGTATAGGAGCTGCACAGGGAGTGTCCCAGGACACAGAGCAGACCTGGAGGAATGTCCTGCAGTGTGACTCCTTGTATAAGTAGTAAGAAGTGGGAAGTGGCATCCTTCACCATTACTGCTTCTCCTATCAGCAGCTGCACTTGGAGGACTTTGAAACCCTAGGGCAGTGGTCGGCAAACTCATTAGTCAATAGAGCCAAATATCAACAGTACGATTGAAATTTCTGTTGAGTGGCAAATTTTTTAAACTTAAACTATATAGGTAGGTACATTGTTATTCACTTAATTAGGGTACTCCTAAGGCTTAGGAAGAGCCACACTCAAGGGGCCAAAGAGCCGCATGTGGCTCTCGAGCCACGGTTTGCCGACCATGACCCTAGGGGATACCACCACAAGCACGCAGGACACCACCCAACAGAGAAAAGCACTCCAATCAGGGACACCGCAGTGGGCTATTCCAGATTAAGAAATAAATGTGTCCAGGGGTGTGTTTTTTACAGAAGTTAGCATTTGGTGATTTATTTATTGCAGTTAGCACTGGCAGGCATGGGATTGTAGAAAATCTTGAGCAAGCAAGGAATTTAGATTCATTTCTACAGAAAGTCAAAAAAAACAGTGAAGGTTTTTATGCTGGGAGATAGTATTTTTTTAAAAAGCCTGAAATGATGAGTCATGTGGCAGGTGGAATGGAACACAGTGAGAAGCTAACCAAAACCCATGTTCTGAGCAGGACCTGTGAATCAGTCTAGGACAGTAGAAACTGGAAGGCTGGAAGAATTTTAATCACATTGCAAGGTCAGGTGCCAGCCTGCATTTGGGGAAGGAGGTGATCTAAGTCCAGTTTAGTGATCACCCCGAGTCTATGAAAGAGCTTGGTTGTGAGATATGGAGACTGAAAAGGAATGTTGGGGAGTTGATATGTCAGGAGTAGGCCCGTAGGGTGGAGTGTGGAGAGAGGGTCTGTCCATCATGGCCAGCCTAGGAAAGAGGGCTTCAGTGAGACCACTCCCGAGTGTGATATATGTTCACTGGAGCCTGAGGGGTGCAATAGACAGTAGTATTTCCTGGGAAATTGGAAGAACGAGAGAATTGTCTGTCAGCTGCTCTGGTCACCCTCAGAGCAAGGTCAGGGGGAGTTTGGGGTTGGGTATTGCTTGTTGATTCCCAGAGTTTCAGGATAACGACCTGTAACCAGTTGAGGGCACAGAGATGGAGATTAGCTGTTATGTGGTCATCTCTGAGGAACTACCAGCCAGGGATGTGTTCTCCCTGAAAGGTGAGGACACAGCTGCCGCTTGTAGGTACAACTGCAGCTCTGTGACGTCATCCCACAGAGAAAGAGTGGATACACGTGGAGTGCCTGAGACATCTTAACTGTATTTTTCCGGTAAAACCTTGCCTGCTCCCTTCAGAAGGCAGGTAGAAAAGAGAAAGAAGCCCCCAGCCCTTCCCACTGCTGGTGGCCAGCTTGTGCCAAGCCAGCTTTGGCCGTGGCAGGGAGGGGGAGATGGCTCCCCCCAGTATATTTAAAGTTTTTGCTTTGAATGGACTAGACCAGCGGTTCTCAACCTGTGGGTCGTGACCCCTTTGGCAGGCGAACAACCCTTTCACAGGGGTCACCTAAGACCATCCTGCATATCAGATATTTACATTACGATTCATAACAGTAGCAACATTACAGTTATGAAGTAGCAACGAAAATAATTTTATGGTTGGGTCACAACATGAGGAACTGTATTTAAAAGGCCAGAAGGCTGAGAACCACTGGACTAGACAAACCAGATCCCTACATGAGACCATTTTGAATGATCTGAGACAAGAAATAAGCAGAAGGCCTTTTTTTCTTGGAGTCAACAGAAGGGTCATAGACCTGCCCTAAATGCCATCCTAGGAAAGGGGATGATCTAAGCCCAGAATAAATTTAGAGGGACAGAGGGAGACATAGTTGATCATGATTACACTTCATAAGAGTATAACAGCTACAGGGGATAAAAAGATGAACAAATCCCAAACATGCCTTTGTTATCCCTCAAAATGTCTTCATAAACATAGTAATAGCACCTTCATTGGAGGATATTTCTTTTCTTACCTATAACACAACATTTAGAAGCTCCGAGAAGCACAAGCTTGAAAGTAAAAATCACCCACTATCACACTGCGCAGAGATAATTATTGCAGTTAAATATATTTCCTTCCTGTCTTGTTTTCCTCTATGGATGTGTAAAAATACACTTGTGAGTTTGTGTTGTTCACATTTTATTTTATATCCTACTTTTTTAACTTAATATTTTTAAATATATAGAACATTTTTGAAACATGGTTCACATGAAGCCATAATTTGACTGGAGCTTATTAAATACGTTTGTCAAATATTTTAGAAATAGACTTGGACTTAATGTATGAATCAATGATGCAAATGAGAAAAGAATAGCGAATTTAACGCCTAGGTTTAGATAATCCATCAAGTTGTAGGTAACATTCATATTATCAAATGAAACAGCCACTTGTTGAGACAGTTATCACAGCCTTCTTCAAATTTTCTTCTGGTTTTTCTGAAGCCATATTTTCCCACCCTTGCAGTCACTCCTAAGTCTCCAAAGGTTCTCCTTTCTCTGTCTAATCCCAAAATGTTGACCTTGCTCAGGGCCCTTTGAGAACGTTCCCCTCTCTCCTTAGGTTACTTACCCAGCCCTTTGATTTTCATACCATTTATATGCTGAAAACACTCAAGTTCAAAATTTCAGCCCAAACCTCCGTTCTAAGCTCCAGACTTGTATCTTGGCATCTCCATTTAGATGTCTTGTTGGCATCTCAAGTGGAACTCTTACCAGTAATTTTCCCCTCAAAACTGTGTTCCTCCTTCAGTCTCCTCAACTTGGTAAAGCAACCTCAATCCTCTCAATTGCTCATGGAAAAAACCGGGAAGCATTTTAGTGCTTTTCTAGCCCTCATTTCTAGCTCATAGTAAGTCCTGTGTTTCTCCTTGCAAAATACAGGGTGTCCTCCCAAAAATGTATACACGCTTAAACAGCTGATAGCTCAATTGGTGTTTCTTTCTTTTCAGATTTAACCCATTGGAATTAATAGTTATTCCAAATGTGTATACATTTTTGGGACACCCTGTATATCTCACATTCAACTCTTCTGTCCACTTTCCTATTCATCCCCCTACTCTCAGCCACCCACATCTCAATATGAACCACTGTCTCCTAATCGCTTTCCCTCATAGATTCCCTCCAATCTGTTCTCCACGCAATAGCCAAATTAGAATGCTGCTCCTTTATTGAAATACATCAAACCCTGAACATGGCCTCTGAGGCTCAGATCTAGATCTTCCTGTCTTTCCAGCCTCCTATTCTGATGTTCTCCCACCATAGTTCACCCACAATGGTTTGCTTTCTGGTTGCTGAACTGCTGCTTCTCTCTGCCTCACAATCAATTCCCCTAGCCTTCTAGTGTGATTCTCAATTCCTTGAGGGCAAGGACTCTGGCCAGGTCATTTCTGTATCCCCAGTTTGTGGAAGAATGCCTGGCACGTGATGTGTACACAGCCAGCCTTTTTTGTTATGACCTATCTGTTGGCTCATATTTACCTTTCAAGTCTCAGCCTGCATATCACCCCTCGGGTAGACCTCTCCTAACTCTGCCATTCTAAAGTGGGTCTCCACCCTTGTGAGCTCAGTTACATCTCCCTGTTGCTTACATCTCTGACAGCAAATGTCATTATGTATGCATATCCTTGTTTGTTTAATATCTCTTTCCCCCACAAGACTTAGACACTCCCATGAGAGCAAGGACAATGTTCTATTTTTTTTTTTTTTTTTGACTCATGCTTTCCCTAACACATAGCACAATGCCTAGCTCACAGAAAATTCTCAGAATGAACAGCATCTGAGTGAATAGAGTTCTGAGGGGAGCTCTTCTCTTTGTTTGGGGCAACACTGGAAAAAATGCCAGAGTCAATCTTGAAATAGAGGAGTGTGGTGCACAGAATAATGGAGCCCAAAGATGTCTGTGTCCTAATCCCTAGAACCTGTAACTATATTGCCTCACATGGTCAAAAGGGAATTTGCAGGTGTATTCAGTTAAGGATCTTGAGCTGGAAATAATTATCCAGGATAATCCAGGTGGGCCCAATGTAATCACAAGAGTCTGTATAAGAGGGAGGCAGGAAGGTCAGAGTCAGAGAATGAGGTGTGTTCACGAAAGCAGAGCTGAGAGAGAGAAAAAGAGAGAAGGAGAGATCAAATGAGATTAAGAGAGAGGGAGACAGATTTGAAGATGCTGCTGGCCTTGAAGGTGGAGGAAGAAGCCACAAGCCCAGAAATGCGGCCGGCCTCTAGAAGCTTGAAAAGGCGAAGGAATGGATCCTCCTCCAGAGCCTCCAAAAGAATCCGCCCTGCCAGCACCTTGATTTTAGGACCTCCAACCGCCCAAACTGTAAGATAATAAGTGCAT
The DNA here is from genome assembly GCF_014108235.1 of Myotis myotis. NCBI lineage: Eukaryota > Metazoa > Chordata > Mammalia > Chiroptera > Vespertilionidae > Myotis > Myotis myotis. Next base: position 42,678,350 of record NW_023416316.1, on the reverse strand, counting down.
GTTGTTTGAAGACACTAAGTAATCTGTTACCGAAGCCACAAGAAACTAATACAAGGAGGGACTACAGAAAAGGTTCAAGGAACCTGAAGGCGAGATGTGGTCCTGCGTCTTTTTTAGAAGGATTAGGCTTGCCTCCTAGAAAACTATCTCATTTCCATGGTCCTACAACCAGTTTCATGCCGTTGATTCCTCGTTCTTTTTCCCTAAGTTCCATCCTTGGGACAAATAAGAAGCCTGTGCCTTCTTTCTTGAGTATAAGTTCAGAGACAGGAGGGAGAACCTGGAGCTGGACTTGAACCATGGAAATGAGGGACAGGGGTGGGTGTTCCCTGGCTGGACAAGGATTGCCTTCTCTTGCTTTTAAGAGGTGTCACTGAACCCCTTTTAATGGCCTAGTCTAAGGTGCCTTGTCAATGGACTTCTCTAATTTAGAATTAGACTCTCTAGGCCTGTGGTTTGGGGAAAATGAGCTTTCTGAGAAAAAGAGAAAGTCCCTTTTGGGGAAGATACACACAAGCAGAAATTTTCATGTGCAGTTATTAGGGGTTCATGGACTTGTAAGCTCAAAGGATAGAGGTGACTAAGCAGGACAGATTGACCGTGGCCATTTCAGGTGATGTCAACAAGTGTTTATTTAAAAAAACCATCTTTTTATATTGGATGCAGGAGTCAGTGGGAGGTAAGAAGGAAGTAATATTATAAGATGGGCTTCCGTGTAGAGCTAAGGGGTTTGGACTTAATGCTGCAGGGAGGATACTAGGGAGGGTTTCAAGCAAGGTAGTGACACAATTTTATCTTTACTTTTGAAAAAAGCCACTCTGGCAGCATACCTATTGGCTTATTATAATCTCGTAATTAGGGATGAAACACCATGGGGGTGAAAAAATGCTGTTGACATGAAATATTTTAATACTTCCTTTTACAGCCAGCCAGTGTTATCAGATGGCATATTAAGTGATCTAATTTCATAGACATTGTGCTGTAGAAAGCAGTTTCCTGTAACTAATGTAAGGCCATTTCAACTCTGACTGTTGTCAGGATCATTGCCTCCCTAATAGCGGGTGTGCGTAGACGGTTAGTGTTATTGTGACTATCATCATCAGCTCCTCTTTCAAGTATTTCTCAGCTTCAGTCAGATTCATCTCCAGCTGAGAAAATTCAGACAGCTGAAGCAGTGTGCAGCAGGAGAGCACTGACCTGAGGCCTCCCAGGTCAGAGGGCCGTTCCCGGTTCTATCACACACGAGAGAAGGAATTTAGATCAAGTTAATCTCCCAAAGCCACAGTTTCTTCATCCATAAAATGGGCATTATAAACCCTACTTCTGTCACAACTGTGATCAAATGCAATCATTAAAAAATATAGTGCTTTGAAAAATAGACTACATTACACACATGCAAGCGGACATTCATTTACCTCTTAGAATTACCATCATCCCTGAACAAGTTTGGGTTAGGAAAGAGGATCTATGGAAGTAAATGTTTATGGTTTGCTTTTGTGATATTATGTGGTTTTCTCTTGAAGTATCAGGTGTCTTAGAGGTTTTTCTAATATCCAAGCTTGTTGCCTCCACTTAGCCCTTGAAAAGTCCTGAATCAAAAATAGACTGTTTTGCTATGTTCTGAAATCTAGCGCTATATGTTGTAAGGGTGTCAAAGGACCCCTTTGGGAAGATGACCCGGTCTCAGTTCTCTGAGAGCCTATGCAAAGCCATGCAGAGAAAATTGGAAGGGCTGAGCGTGTGTGGTGTGTGTGAAGCTGTTGATTCGCTAAGGACTTGCTGGCCTGCTGGTGGGTCTCCCTGAGAAAAGAGGAGAGGGCTAGTGGCTCAGAGTTTGCAGGGAAAGAACTGCTGGTTCTAAAGGAGCAACCACCGGCAGTACGCAGAAGGTTCTTGGTCATCATCATGACTTACTAATCTGCTAATCAGAGACACTCCAGGCGGCGGCGGTTCGGTTTTAGTTCTAAAGCACGTCTTGCTCAGGAGAGGCTGTGGTAGGAAATACTGCAGCCTCGCCCACCTGCCCGCCTCGGGGAACTGTCAGGTGATGGGACCTTTACTCCTCTGACTCAAGAAACCACATGCACAATGAGCACAGCCAGACACTGCCTTGAAGTAGGCAAGATGCTTTTTAATGTCGCCCCAATGCACCGATGCTTAAGCATTTACTTTTACACAGAGACGGGGAGAAGGAAACCTCCAGGTGCCGTTCCTCCTGTGGCAGCGAAATACCTTCTTGTGTTTATACCTCCCTGTGTTACTGGCAGTGGCATTAACAGTGGTGTCCATGCTGGGTTACCAGGTGGCTTACAGGTTTTCCTTGGACTTCCCCGTGGTTGCATATGATTCGAAGCAAATAAAGGATTTTTATCCCTACTTCATCAAAAGGAATGGCTTCACCACGCTGCTACCTTTGCTGAGGTCAAGCAGCTAGGCTTTAAGGAGAACTTCGACTTTGATTCTAGGCTCATTTTGGAAAAAAACACACAGAAGACAACAAAACGATGTGTAAACAGTGTGGGCTTTGCATCCAGACTCCACCACACACTAGCAATGCAAATGGGGTGAGTTGCTTAACCTTGCTGGCCTTAAATCTCCCACCTGTAACATGGTGTGGTAGTTGCTAATTTGCAAGGTCCTTGAAAGGGTTAAGTGAGTTCAGAGGTTCTGACAGGCTGCAGTGCGCCTGTGTATCACTTGAACTCCAGAGCCAGACTCCCCAGGTCTCAGTCCCACCTCTACCTCTGCACTGTGTGACCTAGTATAAGTGACTAGCCCTCTCTGAGCCAGTAAAATGGAGATGATAATAGTACCTACTTCAGAGGGTCATTGTGAGGATAAAAGACTTCATCTAACCAAAAGCACTTAAAACAGTGCCTGCCCCTTAGTAAACACTGTATAAGTATGTGCTATGATTGTGATAGATTGTGATGACAATTGTGGTTATCCATCAAGTGTCCGGCACAAATGGTTGATCAAAAAGGATTAACTGTTGTTGTTTTTTGCAATTCCTATTACTTCTCCCATCAGAGCACTTGAATTTTAAGGAGCCTGAAGGGAAAAGCAATCGTATTACAAGTCTGGTTTTTTGTTTTAACTAAACAGATGTCAACAGGGTCCTTTCCAAAATCTTATTCCTTCCGGAACTCAAAATCTGATCTTATACCACAGGAGAAAGGCGGTTTTCTCTCTCAGTGCCCCTTTTTAAAGCAAGAACAGATTCCTGAGCCTCACCCCACACCTTCTCGGTGAGAAATTCTGGGGCTGCACCCACCGGTCTGGTTTTGGTTTTGGTTTGGTTTTCAATGCCCATTGACTGTTTTTGTAAGTCTATTTTTTGGAGTAGTGTAAGTTCACAGAAAAATGGAGAGGAGGGTACAGAGATTTCCCATCTACCTTCTGCACATGCACAGACTCCCCCACTATCAACACCCCCCACCAAAAGGGTGCATTGGTTACAATTGATCACCCAAAGTCCCTACTTTATACTATGGTTCGCTCTTGGGTTGTACATTCTGTGGGTTCAGACCAATGTATACTGATATGTATCCACCATATGGCATCACACAGAGTATTTTCCTGGCCCTGAAAATCCTCTCTGTTCTGCCTAATCATCCCTCCCTTGCCCCACCCCCTGGCAACCACTGATCTTTTTACTGTCTCCATGGTTTTGCCTTCTGTCTGTTTTAACAAGCGTTCCAGTGAGTCTCATGTTTTCTAAAGTTTGAAAACACAAGATATAGACTCCTACAACCTTGACTACTTTCTATTGCTGGGGGTGGTGGGGGCATCAACAAAGACTTGGCTACTCCATCTGTTTGGCAGGTGTTCCGGCCCAAGAAGTGTTAAATGACTGAATTAAGCAGAAATAGAGAGTCAGGTGGGGCGTGGGGAGGGGAAAGCAAACTTGGAGAGTGTGTGAGGCTATTGATAGGTCTGGAACAGAACGTTTTGGAGTTGGGTCGTCTGGAAAGTACTGATGTCACATCTTGTGCCGTATTGCTGGAGTGATGGATAGGAGGAGAGAGGCCTTTTGAATTTTTATGAGAGCTTAAAATGAAAATCATGTCAGCCTTCAGAAGTCAGAGCTGTTGGTACAAAAGGTCACCCATGCCAATTGGTGGCATGGCAGAGCTCAGCGAGGGAGTATTAAAATAGCAAACTTTTTTCTTTTGTTTTCTTTTTTTTTTTTTTTTTAAAGCACCAGTTGCACTATGGTTTGAGTCTCAGTCTTTTGCCATCTTGCTGTCCCCAGGATCTTAAGTAAAAAGACAAGTGAAAAGAGAAAACCACCAAGACAGTTTTCCATCTCCTGCGGGGAGGAGGGAAGGTAGTTGGTGGTTGTCCTCAGACTTAGGGCTATGGAATATTTGTGGTGGAGGAAGAAAACAATTAAATGGTGACTTCATGGGAAAGTGATAGGGGGGTGACTAAGCGGGACAGATTGATCGTGGCCATTTCCGGTGACGTCAGCACTTATTGGGGACCTAAGCCCTGTGCTAGATGTGGTTGGTCTGGGGTTCAGTCTTGGGTGACTGAGGCTTCTAGTGCCTTAGAAAAAGAAACCAGTCTTGGCGGTGGGGTGGGAAGGTTGTACAGTGATGGCGAACCTATGACACGCGTGTCAGAGGTGACACGCGAACTCATTTTTTTGGTTGATTTTTCTGTTAAATGGCATTGAAATATATAAAATAAATATCAAAAATATAAATCTTTGTTTTACTATGGTTGCAAATATCAGAAAATTTCTATATGTGACACGGCACCAGAGTAAAGTTAGGGTTTTTCAAAATGCTGACACGCCGAGCTCAAAAGGTTCGCCATCACTGTTGTAAGATATTAGTTTTGGTTTGTATATACTGGATGTGTGATGATAGAACAGCATCCAAATAGACTTAAAGGGCCTGAGAGTCATATGCATTGAGACAGTTTTTGAAGCCATTAAGAATGGATTGATTATCTACATAATTGAGGAAATCTGAGGGTCAATAATCAAACCTTTGGGGAGGCTGCAGTTATAGCAAATAGAATATGAGAAGTCAGTGAAGGAATGAGCCCACCAGAAAAGGTAAAAGTTGTCCCCAGACCATGTTCTGGCATAGAAATCAAGAGGATACATTTTTTTTTCAAGAAGAGAGATAGGTTCTTCGTTAAAAGTGTGAAGAAAGAAAAACAACGCGTGTGTGTGTGGGGGGGGGGGGTTGCTAAGTAAAAATGTTAACTCAAAAAGAAAGTGTTGTTTTACAAAATAGATGATTTGTTATATTCACTTGAGTCAGGGTTTCTTAACCTCAGCACTGTTGATGGTTGGGCTGGATAATTCCTTGTAATGAGAATCTGTTCTGTGCATTATAGCATGTTTAGTAACATCCCTGGCCTCTACCCACTGGATGCCAGTAGTAAAACTACCATCACCAGTTATGACAATCAGAAAATGTCTTCAGACAATGCAAGATATTCTTGGTTGAGAACCACTGATTTAAGTATTAATTTAGCTCCCTCTGTATACATAGTACTACATTAGTCACTGCAAGGCATAGAAATATGATACCCTTTCACCATTAAGAAGAATGCATTCAAATATTCTTTATCTATTATGCTGATTACAATTATATATACATATAATCATATACACACGTGTATATATACACATATGTGACAATAATTCCTCAAGTTAACATTATGTCAATTTAATTATGGAATGATATTGGAAAAGTGGTACTTTGGAAAGACTGGTGACCCAATGCTATGTGTTTTATCACAGATCAGTGTAGGAAATTTTGATTGTGGATCCATATCAATGGCAATATTAGTAAGCAGTTTCCAAATTAAATTTTGTGTATTTCTAAAACTCAAATTACTTTGTTGTTCTCTCACTTTTTATGAGATAAAATATTCTTCCTGATCCATAGGTATGTTATAGAACTTCTGAATTTTAAAAATTATGAGTGTACCATTTATCTTTTGGTAGAAATTATGGTGCTACCTACTGAAAGTGTTCTGGCAAGTTTCAAAGTTCTCAATGAAAGAAAGATGGATATTTGGGACTATAATTTGACTTTAAAAATATTGGTAGGAGCCCTAACTGGTTTGGCTCAGTGGATAGAGCGTCAGCCTGCCGACTCAAGGGTCCCAGGTTCAATTCCGGTCAAGGGCATGTACCTTGGTTGCGGGCACAAACCCAGTAGGGAGTGTGCAGGAGGCAGCTGATGGATGTTTCCCTCTCATCGGTGTTTCTAACTCTCTATCCCTCTCCCTTCCTCTCTGTAAAAAATCAATAACATATATTTTAAAAAAATATTGGTAGGAAGGATTACCACAAAAATAATTTCATGCCAAGAAAAGTCCTTGGTGTTGGGAATAAGCTCTCCATCAAAAGAAGCAGCCTGTCATCTCTCCAAGCCTAGCTTCCTCATTGCTTAGGAGCACAAAAGAAAACCTAACTCCTTTTTTGCTGCTGGTAACATTGAACAAGGCCCCGACTATTGAGGCTAATCCTGGGACCCGTGTTTGCTTTGCAGACTGCATCATCTGCCATCAAAGGTGCTATCCAGCTGGGAATAGGATACACAGTGGGTAATCTCACGTCCAAACCAGACCGAGATGTTCTCATGCAAGACTTCTACGTGGTGGAAAGTGTGTTCCTGCCCAGGTAAGAAGATGTATTTTGTGTGTGATATTTCATGCTAAAGAACCCTCCTCGCGACACCCCACATTGAAGACTTTTTGCCAGTGCGCACGTAAAGCGGCGCAGACCCAAAGCAGCCCAGCTGACGGTTACTTTCTGCCGCATCAGGGGGCCTGCGTTTTCTCTATGGAGATGGGAAGCGGGTCTCCTCCTGGGCGCCAGTTGTCATTAGCTGTGATGTTGCCTGAAGGACCGAAGGGAGAAAGACTGGGAGTCAGTGGGAAAGAATGCAGCCAGTACAGAGTAATGTCTGCGAAGGTTTAGAATAAGAGGACGTCCGAGAAGCAGCAGGCGGCACCAGGTTCTTGTTACCCCTAATTTAAAAGGGGGGCTGGGAGGACCCACACTTAGGCATGCATCTGAGTCCACTCATTTAGCTGCTTTTGTAACTCAACTCGTTCCACTTAATTTCCCTCAAAAAAAACTGATGAGGTTCCCAATATTTTGATACCGTATTTGCAAAAACACCCACGTTACCCATACATGCTACCTTAACTTAATTGTATCGGGGGAGGGGATAATCAATTCAGCAAATAATCTGAGTTTGGATGATGGTGATGGTTGTACAACAGTGTTAATGTACTGAATGCCTCAGCACTGTGCACATGAAAATGGTTACAGTAGCAACTTTATATTGTGTCTGCTCTACCAAAATAAAGTAAATAAACCAAAAATTTAAGTCCAGTACTAGCTTAGTCTAGGAAGAGAAGTAATCATTATTAAATTGGAAATGTCACCACTGCTGACAGGATTTTTTTAATATAAATATTTGATTCTAGATACAACATATTTTCCTATTATAATGTTTCTGCTTTTACCTAAATATGTCTTACTCGTGGTCTAGCATGTTTTGGGGATTGGAGGTAATTATTTTGTGTTTTGGTTCTATGAGGATTGACTTATCAGGCACATTTCCTTTTTTAAAATATGTTTCTTCAAAATGAGCCACTTTTGTTATTAATGATTACTGGACTTGTATGAGAATGACTGGGTGAAACTTCAGCTCTCAGTGTTCTCATTACCTTACTTTTTAAAAAAATCTCCAGAGGATGCCCAGCCGGCATGGCTCAGTGGTTGGGTACCGACCTATGAACGAGGAGGTCACGGTTTAATTCAAGGTTAGGGCACATGCCCAGGTTGTGGGCTCAATCCCCAGTGTGGGGCGTGCAGGAGGCAGCCCATCAATGATTCCTTCTCATCATTGATGTTTCTATCTCTCTCTCCCCCTCCCTTCCTCTCTGAAATCAATAAAAATATATTGATTTCAGAGGAGTGCTACTTACATTTATCTGTATGTCCAGGTGCCAACTGGCTGGAAGTAACACCTGTAGGTGACTGTGCCCACCTAACCACAAAGGGGCCCATAAATACTGAAAGTCAGGTATGAATCCAGACAGACTCATTTTGCTTCAAATGCTCTTGGTTGAAGAATAAAGTTGATCTATCAAAATTTTTGGAGTGTGCTCTTCTAGGGCCCCTTAGCAGGTGTGAGAACTAGTTTCCATAGAGAAAATGGACAACCCCAAGGCCTAAGATATAATCCTGTTTGCTTATGACACTGCTCTTCTTTCTAGAGCTGGAAATTGTTCCATGTTTTTGTTTTTAACAGTCTGTTTGTCACTCCAAAAAAACAGTGCATGAACTACATACTTTGATATAACTTCGGGAGGTCATGAGTTTACCTCAACCTTTTGGTATGACCTGTTAGACCCATAATTCTTATAAATGTGTTCTCAGGATGTTCGAGCTCTCGGGATCTTCCAGGGCCTTTTCCCAGCCATGTCAGTCTTTTTTTTTCTTCAGCTACAAAGAACACGGGGAGCAGAGGCCGTTTGTGGGAGGGTGGCTGGCAGTGAGTTCAGGGGGGTGGGAGCAGGTCGCTGAAGATGGTTCATAAAGAAGGACAGGGTGTTCCATCATTGCTCATCTCTTCTTCTCACAGTGTCCAATCAACAGAGCCAACCATTGCTGGGCACTGGGGAAAGCGTGGGGCAACATGTGGTCCTCAGACCTGCAGTATCAGCATCACTTGGAACGTGTTAGAGATGCAGGTTCCTGGGCTCCACCCCAAGTCAGCTGACTCAGAAACACTGGAGGTGGGATCCAGGAATCTGCTTTGATAGTCCTCTAGGTAATTAAAAGTCAGAGAACCACTGGCCTAGACATTACTTTCAATTTGAAGGTATAATTTTCCTAGTAAATAACAAAATTTGTTCTTAGACTTATTACTTGTAAGAATCATGTAATAAAACTCCATGATTTTAAAATTAATCTTAAATATTAAAATTATGTCTATTTAGCAACTAAATTATACATGACACTGTATGAGATACTTTACAATAAGGAGCACATAAATAAGGTCTTCATAGGCGCTTTTCTCATAATTTATTTTTCAGTTACAGTTGACAAACAAGGTTATATTAGTTTCAGATGTGCAACATAGTGATTGGACATTTCTGTTACTTACAAAGTGATTACCCCAATAAATCTAGTACTCATCTGACACCATACATAGTTATTATTGGCTTTATTCCCTATGCTGTACTTTACATCCCCATGACAATTTTTATAACTGGAAATTTGTATTTTTTAATCCCTTCACCTTTTTCACCCATTGCCCCAGCCCTTCCCATCTGGAAACCATCAAATTGTTCTCTCTCGTGTGTGTGTGTGTGTGTGTGTGTGTGTGTGTGTGTGTGTGTGTATGAGTTTTTTCTGTTTATTTTATTTTTTAGATTCAGCCTATAAGTGAAATCATATGGTATTTGTCTTTCTCTATCTGATTTATTTCACTTAGCATAATATCCTCTAGGTCCATCCATGTTGTCACAAATAGAAAGATTTCATTTTTTATGGCTGATTAATATTCCATTGTGTGTATGTGCGTGTGTGTGTATGTATGTGTGTGTGTGTGTGTGTGTGTGTATATATATATATATATATATATATATATATATATATATATGACATCTTCTTGATCCATTCATCTATTGATGAACACTAAGTTGCTTCCATACTTGGCTCTTGTAAATAGGGCTACAGTGAATATAGGGGTGCATATATCTTTTTGGATTAGTGTTTTGGATTTCTTCAGATAAAATACTCAGCAGTGGAATTGCTGGGTCATATGATTGTTCTTTTTTTTTTTTTGAGGAATCTCCAAACTGTTTTTCCATAGTGGCTGCACCAATTTACAATCCTACCAACAGTGTACAAGGGTTCCCTTTTCTTTACATCCTCATCAACACAGTTGTTTGCTGATTTATTGATGGTAGCTATTCTGAAAGGTGTGAGGTGATATCTCATTGTGATTTTAATTTGCATTTCCCTGATGATTAGTAATTTTGAGTATGATTCCATTTATCTATTGGCCATCTATCTGTCTTCTTTGGAAGTCTATTCAGGTACACTGCTCTTTTTTAAATAAGAACGTTTGTTTTTTTGGTATTAAGTTGTATGATTTCCTTACGTATTTTGGATATTAACTCCTTATCAGGTATATCATTGGAAGATATTTTCTCCCATTCGGTAGGTTGTCTTTTTGTTTTGTTCATGGTGTTTTTTTTTTTACTGTGCAGGTACTTTTGAGTTTAATTAGTCCCATTTATTTATTTTTTTTCTTTTGTTTCCCTTGCTCAAGGAGATATTTTCAAAAAACATTGCTAAGAGTGATGTCAAAGAGTTTACTGCCTATGTTTTCTTCTCTTTTTATTGTGTCAGGTCTTACATTTAAGTCTTTAATTCATTTTGAGTTCATCTTTGAATGTGGTGTAAGAGTGGTTAGTCTCATTTTTTTTGCATATATATGTCCAGTTTTCCCAATACCATTTGTATATTCTTGCCTCCTTTGTCATAGATTATTTGACCACAAGACCGTAACTTGTGATTATATCAGCTAGTCTATAGTAAAATTTATTTTGTTATATGTCAGGGCCAGCCTGACAGGTTGAGCCGGGCTGAGGCAGGGAGGTGGGAACTGAGAAAAGAAAGACAGGAAAGCGGGATCGGGAGGACTGCAGCTCTCGAGGAACTGAAGCAACTTTATTAGCCACACAATCCTATCTATACACAACACACTGAATAGGAGATCTGTCAAGAGGAATGTATTCTTTGTTCCTCTTAATCTCTAAGGGAGAGATAGAACAGAAGGACAAGTTCTCAGTACAGCATATCTCAGTAAATAGTTACAGACTTCTTGGTAAGCCATGAAAGGCTGTTCTCATTCTACTGATAATCGCCATCCAAACAAGTCTGGGAAAACTGTGTGGGTAAGGGTCCCAGCCTTGCTAACCCCTTTAGGTGCAAGGACCTTGCCAGCTTACATCTGGCCCCCAACAGTTATACATCGATCTCAGCAATTCCAAGAACCTATCAATGATGTTAAGGGAGGACTTACTGCATCTCCTTTGCAGTGATGGTGAACCTTTTGAGCTCGGCGTGTCAGCATTTTGAAAAACCCTAACTTAACTCTGGTGCCGTGTCACATATAGAAATTTTTTGATCATTGCAACCAAAGTAAAACAAAGACTTATATTTTTGATATTTATTTTATACATTTAAATGCCATTTAACAAAGAAAAATCAACCAAAAAAATGAGTTCGCGTGTCAGAGGTGACATAGGTGTCATAGGTTCGCCATCACTGCACTATACAATCAAAATGCCACAAAAAATGATGAATAAATTCAGTGTCATGATTGTGGCAATGGTTTCACTGGGGTATACACATGACAAAATTCATGAACTTTATTGTATGCCAATTATATTTTCACAAAGCTGCCCTATCCACCCATACTCTACACTTGCCTGGGGAGGAGCATGAGGGGAGGTGGGGCGGACTGGCTCTTGTTGGAAGTGACTGAAGCGTTCTGAAGCCTCTGGTGAGTCCGTCCAGGTCATGGAGGGAACGCATTCCTTAGGGCGCCTTGAGATGTTTTCATCACTGCTGCTGTGAAGCTGCAAAATCCGTTTCCCTTAGCAACCCAGTGTATTGTGTTATTTTTTATTTATTTATTCAAAAATGAGTCAAGGTTATTTTTAGGTAATATGTACTTGGTCTACAGGTTACTTCATTTTATGGATGGAAAAAGCTCTGGACCTGATTAAGATTTGAAGAGGGATATAAAAGCTCTGTCAACAATTTGGCTCTGTGCTTTTCCAAAATTACCAAGTAGATGAGTAGAGAACCATGACCAGATCTTAATATTTTGACCCCATTTCTGTGCTGTGATCATAAATTCAAGATTGCAGATACATTTCCATGTGCAAGTAAGATTAGGAGGAAAGGATGTTTCATAACATTTGTACCATGTTTAGATATTTGGTATTTGCAACAGAGGTGGCAAAGGGAGGTAAGGTTTATAAGTACCAACTATGCACCAAGCATAGCTTAATTGATATATATTACATAACATATAATACTTAATGTTGTTAATTACCATTCATCTTTACCCCCCAAAATTTACATATGAATTAACCAAGGCCTTGAGATATGAAGTGGCTTAATCCAGAGCTATACAACCAATAAATACATGGTAAAGCCAGGATATGAAATTAGGGGTGGCTGGCTCTAAAGTTTTGTTTTTCCCTGCACTATGGCAATAAAGCACAGGAACAAAATTCCTGCTTTTTTGAATCAGAAAAAAAATCCATCTTTTACCTTAGAATTGTGACCCTAAATCTGCCTCTCCAGCCCCTTGACCAGCAACTCTGATCCCTTCCTCCACTCCCCTGCAGGAGGTGCCATCACTGCCTTCTCCGGGGTGGGAAATATGGTTGGAATGCTGGCAGTAAAAGTTACATATCTCTCAGTTTTCAAAAATAATTATCTAACTGAAGAATTTCTAAAAATTCTCCTGCCTTGTAAACAGAATTGAGCTTGATATGAGGATGCTTGCAGAAAATGGACTGCCCCTAGAGTTGGGGGACATGCTGCTCAGGATTTATTTGAATAACTAGGGAGTACCCTCACTGGGAGAGAATTCCGCAGAACTACTGTGAGAGTAAAACGTTATTCTGAATGCCACGCAAACGTATACATCAAAGGTTTATGTATTTCCAGACATCAGTGCTAGATGTTACGGTTTTGACACACTAGCCAACTACCTGCCTGTCAGGTAATGCTGACATAAACTCATCCAAGAATTGTATGTATCCCATGGAGCCAACACACTACAGCCCACAGCACAAATTCGGCTCTTTGCCTCTTTTTGTTAATAAAGTTTATTTGGAACACAGCCACATCCAGTCACTTACATATTGCCTGTGGCTGCTTTTCCACAACAGCAGACTTGAGTAGCTGCAACAGAGACTCTAAAACAGGGGTCCTCAAACTTTTTAAACAGGGGGCCAGTTCACTGTCCCTCAGACCGTTGGAGGGCCGGACTATAGTTTAAAAAAAACTATGAACAAATTCCTATGCACACTGCACATACTTTATTTTGAAGTAAAAAAACAAAACGGGAACAAATACAATATTTGTATTTGCATGTGGCCCGCGGGCCGTAGTTTGAGGACCCCTGCTCTAAAAGATCGCCACTTCCCTGCCCCGATCTATACAGACATTCTGTACCAAGTTTTATATATATGTGGATAGAATACAAAACTGTCACAATACTCTTCTCAGGATTAAGTGAGATAAGTTCCTATCGCTGGGCAAGCCAATAATATGATGTCCCTTCAAGTCAAAACCCTTTTAAGTATTTGCTCGGCATATGTAGTGGAGATGGGAAGAAACTGATTTCCTAGCAATAAAAGTTATGTATCTCTTCCTTTATTTCAAAATAAAAGATTTATTGCAAGTACCAAATATTATATAACATTTTGCCTTATTTGGAATTGCCTTGAAAGCACAATTTCCTGGTATGGTAACAACCACTTGGGAGGTTTTAACATTTAAATAATCAGTGACATACCATGTAATACAGTGACACCCGGAATACATTATTTTGTTTCGGAATTTAAGCTGTTTTCAGCTGCCAACTTTGTTGTAAATCCTCACATGAGGATATTTTTCCATTGACTTTTAGAGAGAGTGGGAGAGAGAGAGAGAGAGAGAGAGAGAGAGAGAGAGAGAGAAACATTGATGTGAGCAAGACACATGGATTGGTTGCCTCCTGCACACGCCCTGACCAGGGCCAGGGATCAAGCCTGCAACCAAGGTATGTGCCCTTCACTGGAACTGAAACTGGGACCCTTCAGTCCGTGGGCTGACACTCTATCCACAAAGCCAAACGAGCTAGGGCTCAGCTACTGACTTTTAAAGACTACTGCCTCCTGTCGAACAGGCAGCTCAGCGGAGGAGGGGTTGGCACCAGCAAGGAGTATGTCTCTTGTTTTGCTTTGTTTTTCCATCCAAGAGCACTATCTAATTTGGCAAAAGAGAGGACCAATTTCTATTTCACTGGTTAAATAGAGTCATGTGGAAACGAGAAGATCTCCACCTTGCCTGAATTGGCAGGGGCTGCTCTGGTGTGGATCTAATTTCCCAATCTTGTTTGTTCCTGACCACATTAAGCCATTACTTTCCCTTCCTGGGCTTTGATTTCTTTATCTGCTAAAGGGGAAATCTCAGATGGTGGCTAATGTCTCCTCAAGCTTCAACACTGTAATTCTAAGCATCCATTGCCATTAAGAAATGTGTATTTTGGATTTACAGCAAGCACTGGCTTTGGCCTTAAAAATTGAACTCTGGCCCAGCCGGTGTGGGCCAGTGGCTGAGCACTGACCCCTGAACCAAGAGGTCACAAGCTCGATTCCTGGTCAGGGCACATGCGCAGGTCGCAGATTCGACCCCCTGTAGAGGGCATTTCTCTCTCATCGATGTTTCTATCTCTCTCCCTCTCTCTCCCTCTCACTCTCTAGAATTATTAAAAGCATTTTTTAAAAATAATTGAACTCTGTTCAGAAAAGGTGAATATCAAAATGCCAGGGTCAGTCCATGGTCAAAGTTGGACTGCTTCTTGGTGAAATAAGAGAGAAAAGGACAGGATAGAGAAAGTGCTGTTCTTTAGTCAAAGTTTCTTCCTCTAATGGCATTAGCAGACCCTTTCCTTTATAACGTGATAGGGATAGTACTGTGTGTTTGCTCAGTTGTGTAGGTTCCTACTTGGTAACATAGAGTTGGAAATTTCATGCAGTCTCCAAATTTTTATTGTTGGAATTGTACCAGCTCATGGGAGTCGGACATCTAGAACCACCGCTGAAAACCTCCCAGCTGAAATTTCCAAAGCCTCTAAATTATGTTAGGAGAGAAAAGTAGATTTTTCCCCCTCAAACCTTGCATAAGCTCATTGATACCAATCTGAACCTGGGAAGAGGTCTGCTCTTCCGGAGACTTGACTTTTGCTGAGTAGGTCTAGGTGCTGGGCATAGTCTTCTGCTGAAGACCAAGTGCAGGCAAGAGAGCCCCAGGGTCTTCAGTGGGACCCTTCCTCTGGCAGCAGACTCATGTTGATTGCAGTTGTTTAGCTGCCCTAGCTAAGCCGTCTCCCCATGTGCTGAGGAGCCTCAGTGTTGGACATCTGTGGCCAGTACCCACGCCGCAGCCAGTGGTTCTGCCAGAGCGTCACCTCAGGAAGCCCAGGTTGGTGTCTGCTGGCCGATCCTCGCCGGGCCTGCTGGTTGGTTCTGCTCTTGTGCATTGTAGCTGCTGACAAACTCCAGCTGGAGCCAACAGCCCCATTAATTTTCATTTCCTTCAGGAAAGCTTCAATCATGTCAGGCTGTATTTGTTAGTCACTGGAGCAGCTTGATGCGCTGAAGCAACCCCTTCTGCTGTGGCACCGAGCGTGCAGTGCTCTGTGTGTGTGTGTGTGTGTGTGTGTAAGGTTATGGCTTTTAATCCTCACTTTTAAAATGTTCCAGTGTAGTGAATAGTAATACAGAGAAGGGTTTATCCTCATGATGCTTTTAAAAGGAAGACTGGAAAGTGTCACTTTGGTCTCCGTGCCCTTTTTACCCAATGTTATCACTGTTCCTAGGGGCATGTTTATCCTTCAAGGATTTTTTTTTTTTAACCATCACCGAGGATATGTTTTTATTGATTTTGAGAGAGAGAAAGAGAAAGAGAAAGAGAAAGAAAAACATTGATGTGAGAGAGAAACATAGGTTGGTTCTCTCCCAAACACTCCCCAACCAGGGATCAAACCCACAACCTAGGTATGTGCCCTGACTGGGAATTGAACCTGCAGCCCTCTGGTGTACGGGATGACACTCCAACAACTTAGCCACTGGGCGAGGGCATCCTTCAAGGATTTTTTTAGACATATACCTGCCCAAAATATATTTTTTCCTTGCCACACACAGTATCTGCATCATGCTTTTTTCACTTAATTTATCCTAGAGATCTTATCATGTCATTACGTATTAAGCCTCCTTGTTCTTTGTAAAATATCTACATAGTATTCCAGTGTATGGCGAACCATAATTAATTTGACCAGTCCCCTTGTGAGAGACATCCAGGTTGCTTCCAACCCTTCGTCCTTAGAAACAATGCTGTCATAAATAACCAGACACACATGTGTGTCCATGGCCTACTTTATCTGTGGCATACAGTATAAGCATGCATTTGCTGGAACAAAGAGTTATGCACAATTGTAATGTTGACAGGTTGTGAAAATATCCTCCATAGGAAAAGTATCAATTTCCCACTAATGTTTCAGGGTTCCAGTTTCCCTTGAGCTATCCCACAATTTTGGATTTTTGTTAATCTGATAGGTAAAATGGTCTCTCAGTGATATTTGATTTTCATTATTTTATTATTAACTAGAGGCCCAGTGCATGGATTCATGCACTTGTGGGGGGCGTGACCTGCAAGAATCGGCCCGCTGTGAGAGTGCCACCCATCCTGGTCACCTGAGCGGTGCTCCCACAGTGGGAGTGTACTGACCACCAGGGTAAAGCTCCTGCATTGAGCATCTGCCCCCTGGTGGTCAGTGCGCGTTATAGCGACTGGTTGACCGGTTATACTGGTCATTCCACCATTCAGTTGCTGGGCTTTTATATATATACTAGAGGCCCGGTGCACAAAAATTTGTGCACTCGGGAGGGAGGGGGACCCTCAGCCCGGCCTGTGCCCTCTCGCAGTCTGGGACCCCTCGGGAGATAACGACCTGCTGGCTTAGGCCTGCTCCCGGGTGGCAGAGGGCAGGCCCAATCCCTAGGTGCAGCCCCCGGTCGGGCTCAGAGCAGGGCTAAATGGGGAGTTGGGGCGCCGCCCCGTGTCATGCACAGAGCACGGCGGATTGGGAGGTTGCAATGCTACCCTCAGTCACGCTCAGGGTAGGGCCGATTGGGGGGTTGGGGCACCGCCCCCTGTCACACTCAAGGCAGGGTCGATGGGGAGGTTGTGGCACCACCCCGTCAGGCACAGAGCAGGGCCAATCAGGGGGTTGGGGCGCTGCCCCCTGTCACTCACAGAGCAGGGCCCATCAGGGGGGTTGGGGCTCCGTACCCTGTCACGCACAGAGCAGGGCAGATCAGGGGGTTGGGGCGCCGCACCCTGTCACACTCAGGGCAGGGCCGATGGGGAGGTTATGGCTCTACCCCGTCACACACAGAGCAGGGCCCGTGGGGGGCGGTTGGGGTGTCGCCCTCTATCACCCACAGAGCAGGGCCGATCAGGGGGTTGGGGCGCCGCCACTGTCACACTCAGGGCAGGGCCGATGGAGAGGTTATGGCTCTACCCTGTCACACACAGAGCAGGGCCCATGGCGGGGGGGGTGGGGGTTGGGGCGCCGCACCCTGTAACACACAGAGCATGGCTGATCAGGGGGTTGGGGCACCGCACCCTGTCACACACACAGCAGGGCCGATCAAGGGTTTGGGGCGTCGCACCCTGTCACACACAGAGCAGGGCCGATCAGGGGGTAGGGGCACCGCAGCCTGTCACACACAGAGCCATAGGGCGATCAGGAGGTTGGGCGCCATCCCCTGTCACGAGCAGAGCAGGGTGGATAGGGAGGTTGTGGCCCTGCCCCCTGTCACACCCACAGCCACAGAGCGATCAGGGGGTTTGGGCGCTGCCCCCTGTCACGCTGATCCCAGTGCTGGGAGGCCTCGCGGCTCCGCTGATCCCGGTGCTAGGAGGCATATTACCCTTTTACTATATAGGATAGAGGCCTGGTGCACGGGTGGGGGCCGGCTGGTTTGCCCTGAAGGGTGTCCTGGATCAGGGTGGGGGTCCCCACTGGGGTGCCTGGCCAGCCTGGATGAGGGGATGATGGCTGTTTGCAGCTGGTCACACGCCCTTCAGGGTGGGGGTCCCCACTGGGGTGCCTGGCCAGTCTGGGTGAGGGGCTGAGGGCTGTTTTCAGGCTGGCGGGTGACTGAAGCTCCCAATTGCTCCTTTTTTTCTTTTTTTTTTCTTTTTTATTCTGTGCCAGCTTTAGCTCTGAGGCTTGGCTCCAGCTCTTAGGCCTCTGCTGCTGAAAACAGGTATCTGGTTTGTTTGGGTCCTATAATCGAAACACTGTTTCAACTCCAGCTCTGAGATCCCGGCTGGCTGAAAGCAGGTTTCTGGGGTTTTGTTTAGCTTCTATATTTGTAACAATGTTTCAGACTGCAAGCTCAGAGGCTGGCAGCGGCAGGCAGGGAACGTTGGAGTCCTCCATCACTGAAACAAGCCTCATGTTCCCTTCGATCTGCCTGGCTGCCGGCCGCCATCTTGGCTGGCAGTTAATTTGCATATCTCCCTGATTAGCCAATGGGAAGGGTAGCGGAGGTATGGCTAATTACCATGTTTCTCTTTTATTAGATAGGATATATATATATATATATATATATATATATATATATACACACACACACACACACACACACACACATAGATGAGTTCAAACAACTTTTCAAATGTTTAAATCCTTTATATTTCCATTCCTGTGAAGTACCTGATCATGTCTCTGGCTATTTTTTTTTTTAATTCACTTTTTGGTCTTTTTCTTTAGTGTTCACTGGAGCTCTTTTGTTTGTTTGTTAATCCTCGCCTAAGGATATTTTTCCATTGATTTTTTGAGAGGGTGGAAAGGAGCGGGAGAGAGAGAAACATCACCCTTGACCAGAATCGAACCTGGAACCCTTCAGTCCGCAGGCCGATGTTCTATCCACTGAGCCAAACCGACTAGGGCAGTGATGGCGAACCTGAGGTGACACGCGAACTCATTTTTTTTGGTTGATTTTTCTTTGTTAAATGGCATTTAAATATATAAAATAAATATCAAAAATATAAGTCTTTGTTTTACTATGGTTGCAAATATCAAGAAATTTCTCTATGTGACATGGCACCAGAGTTAAGTTAGGGTTTTTCAAAATGCTGACACGCCGAGCTCAAAAGGTTCGCCATCACTGGACTAGGGCATGGGGCACTTTATATTAGGAGTTTAGCCCTTTGTGATATGTATTACAGGTATTTTCCCTTTTTGTCATTGTCTTCCCTTTTTTAACATTTGGTCAACTCATGTGAAATGTTCAACTCTGGACTGTTTCCCATGAAGCCTTAGTCATTCAAACATATTGAGGGCTTCCGACATGCCATTCCCATGTCATCCACATTTCCATTCCCTTTGCTGTTTCATGTTTAGAGGTTCAGTAGCTGGCGTCAGGAAACAGCTTGTAAATGCTAGACCTGGACCTCGAACCCAGTTCTCCCTGGGCTACAAGGTGTTAAGAGCACCTTAACTACCACACTGAGTATCCAGTGTGAGTTAAGAGAGTGCAAACTAGCCTTAATAATAGTCAAAGAAATACAGTCTTATTTATCGGTGCGTTATCATGAAAGTCAGACTCATATAAACTTGAATAGAGTTTTGATGTTCCACCAAGAATGTGGCAAAAAGAGATACTGAATCTCTATATAAAATCATATTACTCTACTGCATTGTTCTTATTTTTCACAATGAAAAATTAAAGTACAGGCAGATTAGGTGACTTATCTGATATCATGTAAATAAAACTAATCATAAACATCAAAATTCAGCCTAGTGGATGCCTCTAAGGCAGTGGTTCTCAACCTTCCTAATGCTGCGACCCTTTAATACAGTTCCTCATGTTGTGGTGACCCCCAACCATAAAATTTTTTTCGTTGCTACTTCATAACTGTAATTTTGCTACTGTTATGAATCATAATGTAAATATCCGATATGCAGGATGTATTTTCATTGTTACAAATTGAACATAATTAAAGCATAGTGATTAATCACAAAAACAATATGTAATTATATATGTGTTTTCCGATGGTCATCGGCAACCCCTGTTGAAAGGGTCGTTCGACCCCCAAAACACGACCCACAGGTTGAGAACCGCTGCTCTAAGGAGAAGGAAAGGTATAAGATCAGTAAAAAGTACAGAAGGGATTCGACTATATGGATAAATTTTATTTCTTAAGCAGCATTTTAGGGTCATGGATATTCACTGGTTTATACTTTATACCTTTCATATATCATAAATATTGCAAAAAAATTCAAAGATGAACCCAGAAGGGGGGGGGGAGAAAATGATTTAAGTGGGAATGGAAATCGGATTTTTAAATCACTAAGAAATGTAAGGTCTCTTTTCCGGTAATTATGGATTTAAGGAAGACTTCACAGATCCAGGCCCCATCTATTTCCAGTTTCATAGTTCTCATCTATTTTAAAAATTATTTTACCTATTTGTAGTTCAAAGGATTTATCCAGTGTTCAGAATTCATGGCAAAAAAAAAAATGCATTTCTAAAATTTGTTCCATGCACTAAACCCTGGATCTTATGCCTAAAGCAAGTCAACTATGGTTTCATGAGAAAGGTGGGTTGATTTCCCCAGGAAGGAAGCACAGGGGGATGGTGACAAATTCTCAGGCTGAAGACACAGTGTGGTTGGCAGGGGCTGCCTGCTTGGAGTGGCCCTCACTGAGTTGGCAACTGTTTTTACCTGATGGCCACTCGCCTTTGAAACATGAACTTCAAGAGACCCACTATCAGGGGGTGCTTTTTTTTAGAGGGGAGATTGGCTCCGGACCAGTAGAGCTAGAATTTGAAGTCAAAATTGTCTTCGCTAATGTTCTCTCTCTTATTCTTTTTACTATTTTAACTGCAGTGAAGGGAGCAATCTGACCCCAGCACATCACTACCCAGACTTCAGATTTAAGACATATGCTCCACTAGCATTCCGATATTTCAGAGAGCTTTTTGGCATCAAGCCTGATGATTACTTGGTAAGAATCTATAATTTTCCTTCTTTTCCAGAAATGTGTGATGTAAACATTTGTCTCATAGCAACAGTGATAAGTGACTTGTGTCTCTTATTTTATAAAGCTCTGGAGCGTAGTAAAAAGCTCCAACTCTCATAATGATTATACATTTAGCTTCAGAACATGTGATTTGATTGCAGTTTTTAACTCATGGCTACAAAATCTGCCATTGTGATTGATACTTAAATAACTCTGGTATTGGTTTCTTCTTCAGATAATTATTCTAACAGATATATTATGATTAGTTCTAAATACTCCTGTGAATTTTGCTGATTGGATTCTCTTGGAAAGCCTTTCTGTTTTAATTGACTTATTTACACCATTCGTCTCAATTCTGCCTTGGCCTGCAACCATTTTCACCTTGACCTACAATGGAATATCCTTTTAAAGGAACTGGATATCTTTGTTCTCAAAATCTCTTTATACAGATTCTTTTTAAATGTGTTTTCATTTGGTACAAGGCCGTGTTTTATTCTCAGATTTGTCTTTTCTCCCTGCCTTCCTTCTGGCGCACGGCAGCACCAATACAACAGCCTTTCTGTGAGGTAGTCTGATGTGACTTCAGAGATTTATTCTTTTCCTGTTCAAGGAGTCAGGGACTTCCTTCTGTTTCAAGAAGAAAATGGTGTATTATGTCATTTGATCACTGTTCACACCCCGGGGCTCTTCAAAATCAGTTCTCAAGAAGCTGAAGGAAGGATGCCATCAAATATTGATGGTTCATCTCATTCTGAATTGTATTAATAGGACTTGAGCTAGATCCTGGAGTATGCTTTGCAAAGGAGGTAGAGCCACATTTGTCACTTGTCACAGAGAGTGTTTAAAATGCATCTTTTAATTTGGGTGCAGTGGAAATGATTACATTCCAAGCAGATTCTCCTTTGTGCTGATGGGAACCACGCATGACCCGCTTCTTTCGTTTGGCCTTAAGAAAATAATATGACTGCTGCCCGATGAAATAATACTGGTTCCTCAAGGCACATTACTAAGTCTTCATAGAGCAGGCAGAACTCAATAGAAAGTCCCTGGGCATCCTGCTTTCCTGAAATGTGTGTCCATGTGCTCTCTGCCTCATCACACCCCTTTAATTGAAATGCCAGGTGCCCCTACCCAGCATTATCAACCCTGCCATCTCAACCACTCAAGTACACAAACTCATTTGGTGTGTGTGTGTGTGTGTGTGTGTGTGTGTGTGTGTGTGTGTGTGTGTGTTTGGCTAGAAAACAAAGAATCTTCCCTTTCTGTAATTACTGAGGGTCAATGTCATTCAAGGAACGTTTTTGGGGAAACCACTGGAATCTTAATATCATGTTATTGACAATAAGATCAATCCCTCATCTTCTGCTACATGTGAGAAATTAATGCATTTTCTCTCTGAATTTCCTTGAGATTCTGCAGGCAGAGGGGATACCATACATTTGCATTTCGTAACACAGATCCAGTCAGTATGGGATGGCTGCCCCTCTGCCCTCTCCCAAGTAGGCCTCTCCTGTGGCCATTGACCCCCAGGCTGGGAAGCCCTTGCTGCTGCTCATTCTGTCTCACAGCACAGCTTTCTTTTGGGAAGGCCCATTTCTGAACAAGTCCTCATGTAGCTGTCACAGTAATGAGCCTGTCAGCTAGAAAGTTTACTTTCATAATGAGGCTGAATTGTTCACAAAGGAGCATAGGAGACTAAGCTGATGGCTTCTGGAAGCAAAAGTCTTCCTTCAACCCTAGCCAGCTTGGCTCAGTGGATAGAGCGTCAGCCTGTGGACTCAACGGTCCCGGGCTCGATTCCGATCAAGGGCACATGCCCGGGTTGAGGGCTTGATCCCCAGTAGGGAGCGTGTAGGAGGCAGCCAATCAATGATTCTCTCTCATCATTGATATTTCTATCTCTCTCCCTCTCCCTTCCTGTCCGAAATCAATAAAAATATATATTTTTTTAAAAGTCTTCCTTCATGTACCTGGCAGAAAGGTAAATTATTGCCTATTTTGAACACGTATTGTAACTAAAATACTTCGCTAATAATTATCAGGAGATTCAAGACATTATAATTCATGATAGTCAGAGAACTTAGAATCCAATTAGAATAATTGGTTTATGTAGGAAAGAACCATTCTACCAGGCAGTAAATAAAAAGACAGAAGCAACACATTAAATGCTCCAGGAATTGGGGGGGGGGGGTGTCTCTCTCTCTCTCTCTTGGATTAATGATTAAGAGGGCTTCTTATGGGCATATGTGGTTTAACTGTGATTTTAAAATTACAAAGGATTTGAAGGGAAAGATATTGGAAGGGCCAGAGGGAGGTGACTGTGATACCAAAGCTACAAACGCATTAACATTTAGAAGGACTTTGAGTAGGCCAGTATAGCAGGAGGGAGAGGTTTTGATCAGGAATATTAAAAAGATAGGGCCATATAATTCAAATAAATAGGTTTTCTTTAATTACAGGAAATGAATGAAATGTAGAGACTGACTACGTATTTGACGTTATTGAACTACTGTTTTGGTGGGATGATGGTATTCTGTTTTAAAGGAGAAGTTCTTCTCTTTTAAGAAGTATCTGATGGATGATACGATTTGATGTCTGGGATTTGCTTCAAAGGAATCTGAGGGAACCAGGCAGGGGAGTGGTTAGGGGTGAAGAGAAGACAAAATTGGCCATGAGTTGATAATTGTTGAAGCTAAAAGACAGAAACAT
Source organism: Myotis myotis (assembly GCF_014108235.1). NCBI lineage: Eukaryota > Metazoa > Chordata > Mammalia > Chiroptera > Vespertilionidae > Myotis > Myotis myotis. The sequence continues at coordinate 42,654,753 of NW_023416316.1, read as the reverse complement.
GGATGTTGATTACACGGTTCTCTCTACTCTGATATATGTTGGAAGTTTTTCCATAATGAAAAGTTAGGGGAGAAAAAGATAAGACCGGGAGGAAGTAACCTTTTGTGTGTGTGTTTTTTCCCCCCATTTCCACCAGCCTTATAACTGTACACACAGTTCAATAACCAGGCCCATCTCAGGGACCTGCAAGAAACACAGCAGGGGCAGTGGCTCTCTAGTTACACATGGCCTGGTCCTCATTGGCTACAGCCACCCACTTGCCCTGCACTGGGGATCCACAGCCCAGGACTGAGGCAGCTCCCCCTATAGGTCTTGGAGCTTCTAGACACTCAACCTCCAAACCACCCCATCTGGGGCCCCCACGCAGTGACCTGAAATGTGGCCGTTGAGGAAATGGTCTTTTGTGTGACACGGCATGCTTCAGAAAGTCAGGTGTGAGCCTCAGAGACTTTCTAGCCCAACCTTTCATTTTAGATGAGGCGTCTGAAGCTGGGGTCAGTGAAGGGAAATGCCAAGGTACCCACATTGGTGGGGACAGTGTCCATATCAGAACAGCCGTCTCCCCACCCCCCTCCACAGTGTTCTTTTCCTTTTACCATCTGGCCTCATGCTTCCCAACCCACTAAGTCACAGGCCCCTCATTAATTGTGGTCTCAAGGTAGGTATTCCCTAGCTCAGTGATCGGCAAACTCATTAGTCAACACAGCCAAATATCAACAGTACAACGACTGAAATTTCTTTTGAGAGCCAAATTTTTTAAACTTAAACTGTATAGGTAGGTACATTGTTATTAACTTAATTAGGGTACTCCTAAGCTGGCCTTTGCTAAAAACGTCCTCAATCCGATTGAGGTACGTTCACTGAGGTCTACCCCTTCCAACTCTCCCATCCATACTCGTCTTGCATACTTGTTTCATCTATCTCCTTTCGTTCATCCTCTCTATATGTCCAAACCATCTCAACATACCTTTCTCAATCCTCGACACTACATCTTCTTTCACTCCACAACGTTCCCTAAAATTAACTTAACAAACTTTACTTAAAGTTTTAAGTCAACTTCGCACTGTACGTGCGCGCCCGCACATGGTATTTTGTGGAAGAGCCACACTCAAGGGGCCAAAGAGCCGCATGTGGCTCGCGAGCTGCGGTTTGCCGACCACTGCCCTAGCTCATTGAACTGTGAACAGTGATTATCCAGTCTGAAGAATACAGCCAAAGAGCTCAAACAGCCCTAACAAAACACATTTTGGAAACATTAAGCCCAAGTAAACACAGAAAAATGAAATAAGATGGACCATGAAAAACTGTGGGGAGCAAAGTAGGATGTAGTGCAAATCTCTACCTCGTGCATCCTGCCATCTGTCAAATGGGCTCTTTAAACCCAAATTGGCGAAGATAGACTGGTCTAAAGGTGGGGGAAGGAGGGGCTCGCATTAGGTGGTGATTGGTAGCTCTGTAGATAGGTTTGATATTGGAACCCCTCGATGTGTGTGTGTTTCTCCTTAGTTTTGTGCTGTTGCCTCTGGATTTCAGCCTGAATTATTCTGTTTATGTTCTCGGTTCCATTAAAATGCTGTTCCATTGCACGTGTCGTGTTGAAACGTGCCTAATTTGGACTGTGAGACAGCTCGGTGAAGGTGCTTCTGCGCGCCCTGCTCAGCCATGCAACCGCTTTTTCTTCCTTATTTGTTCCTGAATAAACACCTCCCAAGGGAAGGCGAAGGGGCCCCAGAGCTTTGTTCCCCGTCTCTGCTTGGGCAACAGCCTTTGGTTCATTTCCTTCTCCATCAAAACCCCAGGGTGATTTATATGATGTCTTTTCAGGTTCACTGATACCAATAAGAGAGAGAGCAGGGTGCATATTTAACACAGTCAGGGGAAGAAACGGCAGGGAAAGGATCACGCCACGCAAGGGTACATTGTTAAGTTGCCTTGGCAGGGTCCAGCTGGGCTGTACTCTGCGTTCTTTCCAAGGGTATAGGAGGGAGGCCCTGCAGGAAACAGAAGCCAGAGAGTGAATACGTTGGACCAGCGGGCACAAATGGAAGTGCCTGGAAGGCACATAAAACCCAGCAGTGCACGGGGCTTGTTGATCGTGTGGCTAATTAAAATGTTCCCATCTCTCCTCCTTATTTGTTCTTAAAAGGCAGCCTTTCAGTGAAGGTTGCTTAGAAGAGAACGTAACAGAATTGTAGGTGGAGAAACCATATAATCATAGATGACAATGGTCATATTCCTGGTCAGTATCATGATGCCAGTTTGTTGCACACTAACGCTGTGCTCATAGAGACCCCCAAAAAGTTATTAAAATGCAGCAGAACACTTCATTTTCCCCCTTCATACTAATTTATAAATGACACAATAAAAGAGTGTTGGACAATTAAGTAACCCACGAAATAATCTCCATATTATGTCACTGCTTATAGAAGAATTTGAGACTAATTGGGAGCAGATGTTCAGGTCTGACTCCAGTTTTCTCTAGACGGCTCTGCCTGAATCACCCCCTCATTTCTCTGTTTGCAGCCTCTAATTTCCACACTCTGTGTTTTTGTACTTTCGCAGCATTTGCTCCAATCCATGAGAAGGTTCTGAGCCAAGACTTCCAACCCCATGGAACAAGGAATCAGAATTTCTAGAGTCTGGGTCCGGCCTTCCTTCTTTGAGGCCTTTATTTTCCAGGGTCTCAAATTTGTGACTGCAGAAAAGGCCCACTTTTTTTCTCGCTTCTCGGTGTATCTGTGGGCAGGCCCGCTGCCGTAGGAGTCGGGCTGAGGCCCTCAGTGCATCCTAAGGCACCGCCAGCCCTCCCTCACCTGCCTGTCTGTTGCAGGTGGAGTGCCTCTCTCCACTGCATATGCCAGTGGTTCTCAACCTTGGCTGCACATTAGAATCACCTGGGAATCTTTTTAAAATCCTGATTTCTGGGCCTCATCCTCCAGAAATTCTGTTTCTTTGTTACAAATGTTTTGGCCCCACCCCATAACAAAGAAACAGAATTTCCGGAGGATGAGGCCCAGAAATCAGGATTTTAAAAAGATTCCCAGGTGATTCTAATGTGCAGCCAAGGTTGAGAACCACTGGCATATGGTCATGTAATCAAAATTAGCACCAGCGATAGCTAAACGGTCAGCCGTTGCCAGGCATTTTGAAAGCATCCACTCTAAAAGCTTCCAGCTGCTTTCTCGTAGGCATTATTATCTTTGTTTTAGAGATGAGATTCCTTAGACTCCAGGTTGCACAAGCAGCCACTGGCAGCGCCACGTGTTACAAACATCGGTTGGTTCCGAGTCCCGGGCCCTGCCACCGACCACCCGCCACACGGACACCCTCTCAGCAGGAAGGTGCCCTCTGCTTCCCCTCGGCTTGTATGGCATCCTGTGCGCAGTCTGATGCTGTGGCTGTTTTCCTGCCTTGTCCTCACTTGTCCAGAAAGGCCAAGGCGGTAGTGCTGCCCAGCACGAGAGCGTCAGGAAGCGAGGAAGGAGGAAGGAGGCTGAGGTAGGAGATGGAAGTTGCCAGTGCCTTTTAGGAAGGCAGTAAGCACTTGCTTCTTTCTCACCTTGGAGAATTTTGTTCCCCTTGTCTGAGGTGCTGCCAAAGCAAGACAGTCTAAAAAGGGACAACTAGAGAACTGCTTTTTAGTCATTTTTCTCCCAGTTTCTCCTCCTTCCTTCTCTGCCGCCCCTCCTCTCTGACTTACCTTCACAAGCCCAGATGAAAGTCTTGGAGGGGTGTTCAGCCATGTGGTCAGAGGCCTCCGTCAGAGGATGCGGTTCTTTAAATCCCTGCCTGTGCCACTCCCCAGGGCTAGTCAGATCACACACATATTCGCCTCCTTACCTTTGCTCTGCACCCAGTGTTTCTCTAGTCAGTAATGAGGATTATTAGTGAAACCCTGAGCTCAGTAACCAAAAATTGACCTCTCTGCTAATTTTTGGCACTTTTGGCGAGATTTACAGCCCTTGTTGCTGATGGAGTCCAGTCATTTGTTTGACAAAAAGTTACTGAGTGTCCGCTATGTGCAAGGCCCAGGCCCTGAGCAGTATCACGGGATCTGATATTCGTAGTTTCTGCACTCACAGCGCTCTAATGGGAGCTCGGAATCTGTAAATAGGCCATTAAGGTGTTTTTGTAGTAACTTCTGTGATGAGGACATCCAATGGCAGGAGGCAGTTGATCTAGACTCGCGGAACCAGGGAGTTTTCTGGAATGAGTGCTAGCAACACTGAAAGCCACGTCACTGTAGCAGCCTCCTCACTGTGCTCCCTGCATCTTCCTTTCGTCCACCTGCAGTGGGTTCTCACACAGCAGACGGAGTGGTGCTCTGCTCCAGACCCTCCAGGGCAGCGGTTCTCAACCTGTGGGTCGCGACCCCTTTGGGGGTCGAATGACCCTTTCACAGGGGCCGCCTAAGACCATCAGAAAACACATATATAATTACATATTGTTTTTGTGATTAATCACTATGCTTTCATTATGTTCAATTTGTAACAATGAAAATACATCCTGCATATCAGATATTTACATTATGATTCATAACAGTAGCAACATTACAGTTATGAAGTAGCAAAGGAAATAATTTTATGGTTGGGGGTCACCACGACATGAGGAACTGTATTAAAGGGCTGCGGCATTAGGAAGGTTGAGAACCACTGGTCCAGGGGCTTTCAGCTCCCCTAGAGAAGAGGCCATCATCCTTACAGTGGCCTGTGGCACCTGCGTGCTCTGGCCAGCTCGACCCTTCTGGCTTCATCCTTTCCAGCTCTCCTCCTTGCTTACCTGCTCCAGCCACTGGCCTCCTTGCTGTGCCTTGAACTCTCCAGGTCTCCACACTTTTGCATTTGTCCTTCCCTCGGCCTGAAATGCCCCAGATCTCCACAGGCCTCTGCTCAAATGCCACCTTCCCAATGAGGCTTTCCGTGACCACCCGACTGAAAATTTATTGCAGCCCAGTCCTCATTCATTGCTGGGACTCTCTGCCCCCCTTTTCATGCTTCATTTTTCTCAATAGCACTTACCACACACTGATGTATAATTTATTCACTTGTTAGTTCACTGTCTGTTTCCTCCCCTAGGATATAAGCTTCATGAGTGCCTGAGAAATGACACAGGCTCAATAGGCATTTTAAATGTTGAATGAGTTCATGATGGAGTGGTCGTCAACCAGGTGAAGGTAGTCTGGAGGTTGTTTCTGGTAGAGGAAAATGCAAAAGGCTAGTAGTTAAGAGTGTGCAGCACATTCGATAAAATGGGAAGCAGCTCTCTATGACTAGAGCTGGAATGTGAAGAGGGAAGTGAAGAGAGAAAAGATTGCAGGGCAGAGCTGGGCCTTTCCTGGCCTTAAAACATCTGTTCTAAAAACTTGGGTATTATCTTCTATGTAGACAGTGGAAACCACTGAAAGTCGTGAAGGCATGGAAGGATATGCTCAGATTTGTATTTTAGAAAGATCCTTGGTTTCCTGTTGGAGAATGCACTGGAGATAGTTGAGATGAGGTGGGACTTTCCAAGGTAACCAAGGCATGAAGTGATGAAACCATTGAACTGAGGGTATTGGCAAAAGAGATGTCATGGAGGGGGTCGGTATAATCAGGAGTCTGGATATGGAAGGTGAAGAAATGTGAGGCATTCAGGGTAATGCCCTAGTGTTTGGGGAACAAAGATGCTTCCATTCCCTATGATAGGCGGGGAGAAAAGAGAAGATGGAGGATGCGGCAGGAGGCAGGTGTAGAGTGGCCATGCATGGTTGTGCAGGGTGTGCACCTTCAAGAATACCTGGCCACGGTGGGGGGATGGAGCCTGAATCCAGCCCTCCTACTCACCAACCTTGTAACTGGCCTGCTGCTACATCTGCCAGGAGAAAGAGGCACCTCTTTCTAATTCCCACAAAGGCGCCACAGTCCTGAGATGAATTTGATTTTGAACTCGTCGCATGTGGAGTGTTTGTGATATAACTAAGTAAAAAATATCCAATAAAAGGTTAGGTGTACAGGTCTGGAGTCCTTAGAGATCTGGGCTGGAGATACAGATGTTAGAGACATTTCCTTGGTGAAGCCCTGAGTGGATAACACCCTTTGGGAGAATAAATCATGAGAAGAGAACAGGTGTCAGTGTTCAAGTGACAAATACGCAGTGTGGATCCGACCTTTAGTTGTTATTTTATGGGCACTTGTTGGGAACAAAGCATCTTAGTCAACACTGCTGTTTGAGCTATCTCGTCGAATGCATGCGATGATTTATGATTCTCTCATATAACACCAGGGGTGGGAAGGGCATGTCTGTGTCCCCTCAAAGCATTATTAAGATAAATGGATCAATGAAAGTGTCTGACATCTCACACACAGCCTTCTGGGTGTACCCGGAGCCTCTTCTTAAAGCTCATGGAGAGCGCTGCCTGTTTCCAAATGGCCAGATAGGTAATGCTGTGGTTTTCCTCCTTGCTCTTCAGTATTCCCTCTGCAATGAACCGCTGATAGAGCTGTCCAACCCCGGAGCCAGTGGGTCCTTGTTTTTTGTGACCAGTGATGATGAATTTATTATCAAAACAGTTCAGCATAAAGAGGCGGAGTTCCTTCAGAAGCTGCTGCCTGGCTATTACATGGTAAGTAGCTGCACATAATTAAAGCTTCTGCTTGAGGTTTAATTACTTTCTTCAAAAGTGTATTTCTGTGTGTGTTCTTAGTGACTCTTTGGCATGTTTCTTTCTCTCTGGTGAACTTTATTTTGTATTTAGACTATGCTATGGCATTTCTTGACAAGATTTGAAAAGCAAAATAGAACTGAGTAGTAGAGCATAGCTATTACTTGCTCTGCCCTGGGTTCAAATCCCAGCTCTGCCATTAACTGACTGTGGGACCATGAGTAAGCAAGGTAACCTCTGAGCCTTAGTCCTTTCAATCTTTAAAAGCTGGGAAATGCCTTTTTTATGTGATGGTTGTGATAAAAAAAAAAAAAAGAGAGAGAGAGAGAGAGAGGATGTAAGATAAAGGAAGCAATGCATTCATTGCAAACTCCTTGCACTCAGTATATACTAATAACATGAGTGGTTAATATTCGTTGAGTGCTAAACTATGTTAAGAACAGCTACAAGTGCTTTTCTTGTACTAACACATTTAATCCTCACAGCAATCTTGGACACTTCAGTCATTGCCATTTTGTAGATGAGTAACTGAGACAAAGATAAATGGAATAAGTTGCCAGGGGTAATTCAGGGAGTGAGCTGTAGAGGTGGGATTTGAATGCAAGTGGTAGGGTTCTAGAAGGCTGTGTCTTTAACCCCTGCACTATGTACCAGCATGCATTCAAGAATAATCACTATAATTCAGAATTTCATAGGTTAATTATAATGACATGAAAATCACCTTTCATGTAATGTTTTAGAGACAAACAACCAGTAACCTAGTCTAGGTGAATTTACTAGACATTTAGTCTAAATTTTTCAAAAATAAACACTTTCCTAAGTAACCTTTTCATCTTCATCCCTGTCATGTATTGGTACCTTCATGACAGTTATTAATGATCTGTGGTTGGAATGGCGACAGGAAGCAGTTTAGATTTCAAGTCCCCAGTCCTGCTGCTCACTTGCTGAGAGAGATAACTGTCGCCCTTGTTTCAAAACAGAATTGATGAGATGCCACACAGCTCATTTATGTGTAAAAGATTATTTAAATCCAAAGTCTGCTAGAGACTACATTAAATGCTGTAAATCTGCCACACATGTAACTAGAGCGATCAAACATCTAAATACAAATCTTAAATGACAGGGTGCACAGATTTTAAAAGGTCTTGATCTGGAACGAATAGCTTTTATTTTTGAGCAAATTCTCTTCTTTCTGTTAGAGAATATAAAAAATACAGAAAAGGAAAAAGAATGCAACCATCTATAATTCCTTTCCCAGAGATGCGTATTACTAATATTTGGTATAAGTTGGTATATGTCCTTCCGGCTTTATTGTATTTATATACACATTTTAAAGTAATGTAAAATTGGAATCAAACTAACATCACACTCTTGGCTAACCTCTAAGTGAGCAAATCTTAAACGTCTATAGTTCTAAGCTTCCGTAGTTCTAGATAGATTAGTCTCTTACTTTAAATTGAAATTAATAAATATTCAGTAAAACTTTAAAATTTAGCTGAACAAGTGGTTTTATCCTAGTCATGTATGCTAGTGTAACAAACAATATAATTCATCCCACTAACAAGAAACGGATGGGAACATCTTGCAGTTTTCCAAATAGACATTGAAGAGAAACTAAGACACTTGAAATTCAACATCTTTTCTTAATTAAAATTCTAAAAATTGGCAGTAATAAGTAAGTGAATACTCATATTTTATACCTTTATAAGTCTCCAAGAATTCACATATCTCATTGAGAAGAACAAGAGCCCTTTCACTGGAAATGATAGAAAAGAAAAAGGATGTCCTTCATCAATGGTCCTTTCTGATATATTTGCTAGAATTCTTAGCAATAAATGTTTGATACAGAAATAGAAGGAAAGTGTAAACTCTAAACTCTGTTCTTTACAAATTATAAATTGAAAGAAAATCAGCAAAATTTCAAGAAAACAAACTGGTATTAAGAATCCACCAGATATAAGACAAATCTACAAAATCCATGTATTATGTAGATCATATAGAGTTGGAGAATATGAGGGGGGGGAAAAGATTCCTTCATAATGAGAATAATATAAGGAACATTATTAGAAAAATAAAGATAAGACATACTATAATTCTGATTGGGAAAGCAAATTAAAGTAATTATAACATATGACCAGTAATCCCTGCAAAATTTTGTAATAAGGATTCTAAAATACTTATGTTTATGAAAAGAAATGTACAAGACTAATATGATGGAAAATTAAAAAATTTTATTTAAGGACATAAAAATGATGTAAGATAGTAAAGACATATGCATCATTTCTGAACTCAGTATTGTAAAGATTTCAATTACCCCCAAGTAAACATATAATCCAGTGTAATTCCAATATCATGTTTTCCTAGAAAAAGCTGATTCATTTGCATGTGAAAACAAGTATTATTTTAAGAGCACCTAAAAAATTAAACAGTGGAAGGGAAGAGTTGTAAGAACGGACAAAACATTTTGGGGGAAAGAATGATGGGCCTGCTCTAAATATATCAAAACTCTATAAAGCCATACTAAAATTATAGATGTGGTAGGCAAGTAGATCAGTGGCTTCAAATCAAGTGTCCAGAAATAGATGCATGTGCTTTGATAACTTACCATATGATATAGGAGGAACTTAAACTCAATTGGGAAAGGATAGACTTGTCAATAAATGGCTATGTCACATTGAAGAAAAAATTAAATTCCTGTTTTAGATCTTTCGCACACACATAAATTAATTTCATATGGTGTGACAACATAATGCAATGACCAAAACTATAAAGATATGGAAGAGAAGGCATTTATAACCTGAGGATATAAAACACTTTGTTAAACAAGAAGCCAAAAAAGCCCAAGAAATGAGTTCATGAATGTTACTACATTAGAAAACAAAACATCTATATGATGAAAAAATAGCAGCACAAAATTAAGATAAGCACATAGAATATTTCTGGAATGATATAACGAAAGTGGGAATATTAGTTTCCTCAAAAGTTGGGAATTAGGGGAAGGATCAGGGACAGTAGAGACTTTTCATTATATATATGCCATTCCTTTCTCACCTACTTTTAAAGTAGGACAAAAACAGGCATGTATTCTTTGTTTTTATATTTAAAAAAGACTGGGACAAAATATTTACTCCCTAGAGAATAGGAAAATGATAAATATCTAGACTATATCAAGGACTCCAACAAGAACAAAAACCTAAGTGAGCAAGGGAATGGATGTTAGCAGAAAATTATCTTTGAGGTACCTAAATATAAATCAGAAATACTACATTTCTCTAATCAGTGATGTTCAAATTATTTTTTAAAGTTTTCATTTTTCACCAATTATGTTTACAATGAGTGTGTTATGATACTCAGCGCTGATAAGAGTGATGAAAATGTGTAATCTTACAAAGTGTGCCTGTGAATCGGACTGGCCATTTCGGAAGACAGTTTTTCCGGAGCTATTAAAATTTAAAATGTTCATCCCTTATTCCCAAGCAATTAATTTTGTCTTTGACTACCTTAGAGAATAGTCACACATGACACTAATCAATTCTTTGCCCATTTTTTACTTGGAGCTAACTTGGGACTTTCTGTCCATTTTTAATTCAGCTACTTTTAGTGTCGAGTTTAGAATGATAAAGTTGCTATTGAAATAAGCCAATTGAAGAACTAGATTAGGGACAGCAAACTTTTAGCAATGGCCATTAGTAAAGACAATCATGTTCTGTTTTTTTAAAATAGGTGAAAATACATCTTTAGTGGAGCTTATTTGGTAAACATAGGATATTTTAATCATTTTTTTTCTTTTTCTTTATTTAGAATTTAAACCAGAATCCAAGGACTCTTTTGCCAAAATTTTATGGACTGTATTGCATGCAATCAGGGGGCATTAACATCAGAATCGTGGTGATGAACAATGTCTTGCCGCGCTCCATGAGAATGCACTTTACATACGACTTGAAAGGCTCGACCTACAAGCGAAGAGCATCCCGAAAAGAGAGAGAAAAGTCCAACCCCACCTTTAAGGACTTAGATTTCCTACAAGACATGCACGAAGGGTTGTATTTTGATACAGAAACATACAATGCGCTCATGAAAACTCTTCAGAGAGACTGTCGGGTAAGGAAATGCTGTTGCTCTGATTTCCTTTGAAAAGTCACCTGTAGTGATGTAAGAAATTGTAAGAAATGTGCCAAGCCGATACGTGGAATCCCATTGGTCCCAATCCTGGTGCTGATTCACACTTCCCTGATGTCAGAGGGATTTGTGGATGATGAGGGAATTGTCTAGAGCAGCGGTTCTCAACCTGTGGGTCGCGACCCCTTTGGGGGTCAAACGACCCTTTCACAGGGGTCACCTAAGACCATCGGAAAACACATATATAATTACGTATTGTTTTTGTGATTAATCACTATGCTTTAATTATGTTCAATTTGTAGCAATGAAATTGGGGGTCACCACAACATGAGGAACTGTATTAAAGAAAGGGTCGCGGCATTAGGAAGGTTGAGAACCACTGGTCTAGAGTGTCTGTTGATGGTTACTAATAAGCTAAGTCAGCTTTTTTTTATAAAATGAAAAAAGATTTGCTTTGCTTTTCATCCTCTGCTGTGGGGATGGTAGTTAAACCAGAGGCTAAAGAAATTTAGGTCTAAAGCAGTGATTAGACCATGTAGAAATCTTGGAAGAAGTAAGATTCCAACAGGCAAGAGAAGCTTAGAGAAAAGGTCTGTGGTGGGATTGATAAATGGGTTCCTGGAAGTCAGGTGTGGATGCGGACCATGTGGTGAACCCATTTGCTGAACGTATTTTATGTGATCTGAATAAGAGGTGATCAGGAATGAGGCTTAAGAGAGTAAACACCATTTTACCCAAACTCCGCCAGAGTGATTGTCAAAAGGAAGGAGGAATTCATAGTCCGAAGTCCCCAGCCTTCAATACTTAAAGAAAAAAAGTGTAAGGCCAAAACCCAGGGAAGATTTTGTTGACATGGTGAATTTGGAGAAAGTAAGTACAAGTCCTTTTGAAGACAAAGATGAAAATGCAGTTCTGATGGGCTCTGAAGGGTGATGATCATTTCATTAACGAGTTCTCGGAATATCATTTCCTGGCTCAGATGAACTTAGGAGAGTCATCATAGTGGAGATGGCCAGGAGGCATGTTGGTTTGGGTCTGACCAGGGCTTTCTGGAAGAGCAGGTGGGACTCGCCGGGCCTGGTCACTGGGAACAGGGATGCCTTCCAGGCTGTGGCTTTCTGGGCCCTCTGTGGGCCTGGGCAGATGGCCCACAGTGTTCCCAGGGAGGGAGGACCCTTCTCTGCCAGACTCGAGCTCCCCTGAAGCTGAGGAGGGCATCTAACCACCCATGTAGTGTGTAAGGTGGGGAATTCTCACTGAGAAAACAGCCCTACTATGTCTGATTTTTTTTTTCTGTCTACACATTCAACATGTCTGATAACGCATGAAGATGTGTCCATGGAATTGTTTGTTTCATTGATAGAGATGTTATTCCCTAGCTTCTATTTTTTTTTTTAATTTTTTTACAGGGGAGGGAGAGAGATAGAGAGTTAGAAACATCGATGAGAGAGAAACATCGATCAGCTGCCTCCTGCACATCTCCTACTGGGGATATGCCCGCAACCCAGGTACATGCCCTTGACCGGAATCGAACCTGGGACCTTTCAGTCCGCAGGCCGACGCTCTATCCACTGAGCCAAACCGGTTTCGGCCCTAGCTTCTATTTTTTAACTACCATCTAGTGAATGCTCAGAATGTGCCCGGCTAGTCTAAGATGTTTTTAATGCACCATTTTATTTCATTCTCTCAGCAGCCATTGGGAGTCAGTACTATTCATACTCCCATTTAGTCCATGAACAGTGAGGTTCTCAAAGAGGTTAAGAAACCTGCCCAGCATTACTTAGCAAGTCAGTGGCAGAGCCCACACCTATTCGGTACAAAGCATGTGCTGTTAACAGTTGAAATGTAAAAGATTCACTGTAAGGATTTTTTTTTTTAATTATCCTTTCAGAAGTGAGGGGGGGAAAAACAGTGGGAACCAAGGGGAAAAAATGTCCAGCTGAGCTATTCAGATATCTGGATGAATATGAATGATTTATGTTTTTCCTTAAAAAAGAAAAAAAAGCCCATACATTTTAATAGAAACCTTTTCCTGTGCTTTTTCTGCCCTTACAGGATGTGGGTGAAAAGTGACTCTCAATTCCCCAGAGTTTAGTATAAGCCTCTCCAGTTTTAGATTTGCTTTCTATTAGTGCCTGTGTGTGAGCGCATGGGCACGCATGCTTCTTGCCTGTTTAATATGGAAACCTTTTCCTGCTGTCTTTTAAAACCACAGGCTTCTGTGCCAGAAGAAGGAAAGGTCAAATGTAAAAGAGCCATGGCACAGGATTTGTCTGTTTATTTACCGTTCCTGAGGCCAAGACCGATAGAACAGGATCAACATGACTTTTCATCAGGCGTGAGGCCCTGGAGATTTGCCGTTTTATGTGTGGAATATTTGTTGCTCTAAGGAACATAAAGGCCAGTGTAGAGGTATCCTAAGGCTCGCTCTTCCCACTCATTACACGTGATCTTGTAGAAGGACCATGGACCTTCCTTAAATGGCATACAACGTTTATCTTCAGAATGGCTTTTCTGGGGTGTATGGGAGCGTGTAAGTGCTGCAGTGTGTGTGTGTGTGTGTGTGTGTGTTGGGGTCTGCGGGGATCTGAGTCCCTTCCATGATCTGCCTTGACTGTGACCAAGGCCTCTGTGATCTCAAGTCAGCAGTTGGTTCTCTGAGCAGAACCGCCTCAAGAAAGGCACGTTTCTGGAAGGGGAGGCCTTAGTATGTAATCATCATGGACCTCTTTGCAAAACTGATTAAAGGTATGATTAAAGGTGTCTTCCCAGAAAAAATGCCCATCCACACGCAACAGTTCAGAAATTCCTTGGAGCTCAGTGTCTCCCTACACACACACATACGTATATACATACATACAGAGAGAGGAGGGGGATATATACATACATACAGAGAGGGGGGTGAGATATATACATACATACAGAGAGAGGGGGGATATATACATACATACAGAGAGGGGGGTGAGATATATACATACATACAGAGAGGGGGGTGAGAGGAGAGATAGTGGAAGGGGGGAGAGAGAGAGGGAGAGTGAGGGAGAGTAAGGGAGAGAGAGAGAGAGAGAAAGAGAGAGAGAGAGAGACCCACCCCAGAGCCATATAGCAGTCATCCCTCTCTCTCTTCAGGTCATCCTCTGAAGGGCCAACTCCTGGTATGGGATCTGTGGTTGGCATTGCCAAGAGCATCTCTTGTCCTCATATCTCTCTCTCGCTTTGCAGAACTGAGCTTTAGTGCTGGCCGAGGTGCTGTGCGTTCAGGGAGACTGGAAGGTCACCCAGGGCCGATGCCAGCACCCAATAGCAGGAAAGCGGTGCTGTAAATATTCCTCTGAGTGAGGCGGTCCAGCTGAGGCTCTAGAAACAAATCAATCAAGGGGCTGCACTATGGTGTCAGCAGCTCGGCAGGGAACAGTGCGCTAGACCCTTATTAGGACACATCCTTTCACTCACGAGTCAGACCTACCAGGTGCCACTGGGAGGCGAATGACCTCTATTTTTTATAAACTGACATACAGTATATTAAGTACAATGATTCTATTCTAAGGCATTGTGAGGATCAGAGTAGGTGAGTCATAGCTTGGTTTTGGGGGATGAGAAGCGTTCTCCAGGTAGGCAAAGCAGTAGAAGTTTATTTCTAGGAAGATAAAACAATGTAAGTGAGGCATGAAATAGCACGATGCATTCTCTGAACTGGGGTTGTCCGGTGTTGCAGTGGTTGACAGTGAGGGAGAGCATGTGAAGCAGGAGAGAAATCCAGTCAGGAGCCAGATAATGTCAAACACCCCTTTCCAGTGGTGCCAGGGTCCTCCCTCTTAAGCTTAGAAGTGGCAAACCCAAGCATCCCAGACCTTTGGACACCAGCTTTTCTGTTCTTCCCAGACAGATACGATGAGCTTCCTAACCCTGTGACAAATGCCGTCTTCCCCACCCACCCTTGGTCCCTTTCCCTGGCTTCCCCAGTTCAGCCTTCGGCCCTTGTCCCTCTATGGCCAACTCCTCCACATAGTATACTGGCCACTCGGAACTCTTTTAGAAAACTGAGCTCACTTTATGCTTCAACCCTGCAGAGCCCACAGGATTCAAACAGAGGTCTCTTTCAAAAAGCAGGGATCCAGATCTTGGAGTTCCTCCCAACCCCCATGCTGCTGTTCCCCCATTGGCTGCATCTGGGGAAAATGGACATGTAATAATTAGGTTCCCTTTCTTGAAGCAGTTCCTCTCCCTTGGCCTCACCCTCTGCCTGCTGTGACAGCCATCTACACCCGTAAGTGAACTTGGCCCAGGGTAAGAGTCATGACAGTAGAGAGTCCTGCCAGGGCATCACAGGTCACTTGCTATCAAAAACAGGAAGTAGGATTTATTCAAGCCATTCCCTATGGTCCCCATGTAACCAAGTAGCTGAGAGGTGCGTCCTATTTGAAAACTGCTCTTCCTATGTAGTCTGTCATCTTCCCCCAAGCCTGCTTTTCTTCCTATCTCCCCTGGCCCAGGGACATGGTCATTATGCAGCCACTTGCCCAGATCAGTATCTTGAAGTTACCCCTCCCTCCCTCCCTCCCTCCCTCCCTCCCTCCCTCCCTCCCTCCTCCCTCCCTCCTTCCTTCCTTCCTTCCTTCCTTCCTCCCTCCCTCCCTTTCCCTCCCTCCCTCCCTCCCTCCCTCCTTCCTTTCTTCCTTTCCTTCCTTCCTTCCTTCTTTCCTTCCGTCTCTCCTCTTATTCTTTCTCCAGACTCAGCAAATCACAATGTCCTATCCAGGCTGCTTCCTAAATAACTCTTGGATCTTCCCGTTCTCTTTACATGTACAGCCTTTATTAAGACCCTGATAATTCATCTCCTGAGTTTTGTGGTAGCCCCTTGACTAGTTTTCAGTAGCATTGCCTTCCAACACGTCCCCATTGCTGCTGCCAAAAAGATCCTCTGATCAGATCACCAGCTCCCTAAGGTCCTCTAGCTGAGATTCTCCACTGCCTTTGGGCCAAAGCCCATGCTTCCTAACTTGGAACATTAAGATGCACCCTGCCGTCTCCAGATGCTCCTTTAGCTTCCTTGGTCAGCCTTCTCTTCCCATTCTGGGAGCACTTCCTAGTCTCTAGCCATTCTGATCTGCTAGACCAGGGGTCCTCAAACTTTTTAAACAGGGGGCCAGTTCACTGTCCCTCAGACCGTTGGAGGGCCGGACTATTGTTTAAAAAAAAACTATGAACAAATTCCTATGCACACTGCACATATCTTATTTTGAAGTAAAAAAACAAAATGGGAACAAATACAATATTTGTATTTGCATGTGGCCCGTGGGCCATAGTTTGAGGACCCCTGTGCTAGACACATTCTTCACAAGTTTTGGTCTCATGCATGCCTCATCTGCTGGACCATTTGCCAAAGCTCATTCCTTTACCTCTCTGCACTGTAGTACTTGTTATTGTAGACATTCAATATATATTACAAGATTGTCATTTTAAAAACCTCTTTTATTTGGAAATTTATGTATTACTTTTAGAAAAAAACTAGAAACTATTTTCATAGTATTTTTAATTTCTATAATTATTTCTTCTCTGACATAACTTATTTATAAAAATCTGAAGAGTCTCATATCGTTTAATTGATTTGATAAATTGTTACATCCTGAAATATTTATTGATAATTCTGGGGAAATAACATTGACAAAGAATATTAGTGAGAACTTGCATTTATAATCCAAATCTTATTCCTTCAAGTGGGAGTCTATCAGGCACAGTCTTGATAATTAATGACCTAAATGACTTATTTTACATTTATTATCATTTTTGTTGAGCAGTAAAGTTATTAATTTTTAAATAGTGTGGAACCAGTTTTTTCACACAAATGTCTGTCACCATAAATATTAATAGGTTCTCAGTATTTAATGAAACCAATCTTAAAAATACTGAGACTTTCTGATGTGCAAACTGGGATCTTTCTATCTAAGTATAGCAAGCTCTAATTTGTAATTCAGATTCTTCTCAGCTATGGGCATGTTTGTATGGGTTGCAATGTGGGTTATTTTCTATAATATTTAATTTAGCATTATGGCATTTAGTTTAGACATCTCTCTCTCTCTTTTTTTTAATATTGGTTTCTTTCCCAGTGATCATTAAAGAGGAAAAAAGTGCTTCAGACTTAAAAGACATCTCTTATTATGACAGTGCTTACATTTAAGCTCTTGCCTTTATCAGGAAGGAATTGGATATTTTTAGACTTCAGCTAAACGAGAAGGGGAGAGGTATATCATTGAGTTCACATGTAGGGACAATGGGGAGGTATGGAGAACATCTGTAATATTCTCAACAATAAAGATAAAATTCAAAAAGGCATAGATACATTCACTGATTTTCAAATTATGTTCTACAAACACTATAATCCCATGATCTGTTTCTACTTGTTTTAAGTTATGAATTTTGCTATCTATAATAGTAGTTATTTTGATGCCATTGCAATAGGAACATAAGGCAATATTAAAGTTATGAGCAAATAAGTAAAACCAACTCATAGAAGCAAAATTAGTTTGAGCTGGAAAGAATCATAAATCAGAATTTCTTGGGAAACAGTGGACCCATGACTTCCCTGCTCTAGTCTGAGAAAAAATGAGTTTGGACATAGATGTCCAGGCCTAACCAAGCCAGATTTTCTTATGAGAATAAGAAATGAAGACATTGTCATGTATGTGAGGACTTTAAAATTTTTTCTACCTGTAAATTCTCTTTTATAAAAAAATTATTTTGAAATAATTGTAGATTCACATGCAATTGGAGAAAAAAAATACAGAGAGCTCTCATATGTCCTTCACCTAGTTGCCCCATGGAAAACATCTTGTATGACCTTAGGTCAGTATCACAACCAGGAAATTGGCATTGGTACAATCCACTGAACTTTTTCAGATTTCACCGGCTTTATATGCACTCATTTGTATGTGTGTGTGTGGGGGGGGAGGGATATGTATGCATATAGTTTTAATTTTATACATATGTAGATTTATGTAACTACCATAGTCAACTGAGAACAGTTCCTTCACCACAATCTATCATGCTACCCTTTTACTAGTATGTATAGCCACAGCTCTCTCCAATCCTTTCTATAACCACCATTCTGTTTTCCATCTCTATAATTTTGTCATTTCAAGAATGCCTTATAACTGGAATCATATGTAACCTCTGAGATTGGCTTTTTTCACTCAGCACAATACCCTTGAGATCCACCAAGTTATTGTGTGTATCAATAGACCACCCGTTTTTATTGCTGAGTGATATTTCATGGTATGGGTATACCACAGTTCAATCATTAACTCCCTGAAGAACATGTGGGTTTTCTCTGGTTTTTGACTGTCACAAATAAAACCGCTGTGAACATTTGCATACATGTTTTTGCATAGCATACGTTTTCATTTCTCTGGTATAAATGCTGAATGCAATTGCTGTGTCATATGGTAAGCACATGTGTGGGTTTGTAAGAAACCGTCATCCTCTTTTCCGGAGTGGCTGTACCCTCTGACATTCCCACCAGCTATGTATGAATGATCTAGGTTCTTTTCATCCTCACCAGCCTTTGCTCTTGTTACTACAGTTTTTATTTTAGCCATTCTAATAGGGATGGCTATTTTTAAGTCTCTTGTTTAAAAATTACTTGAGTATATACTCTAGCAAAGCCAAAGGTAAACCCAGTAAAAGAACAGTTTGGGGATATAGGAAGAGTGGTGACAATGGAACAAAAAAACTTACACTTAAGTCTAATGGCTGATCATATGTTTATGGGATTTAATGCAATTGCTAGGGATTCCTAAGGAGGAGAGGCCTACGGTACAGGACTTCACCATGTGTTTCTAATGATAAGCATTTTTATGAGACTTTAAAGGCTCATAGCACTTCATCTAACTCTATTCTATGGCCATTGATATTTCTACATTACATTGTAATTACTTGGGTGTATGTTTATTGTTTGCCTATTAAAACCTGTTCTCTGGGAGACTAGGAACTGTGGTACATTATTTTCCTACCCTTCACATCATTTAATAGGATAGCAGTTTGTCTCGGTGTTAGTCTTTTGATGAAGCATAAGGGATAACAATAGCAAACGTTTGTTTTTTTTAATGTGAACCTTACCTAATTGACAAGCATAAGAGCAGACTTTGGTAATAGCCTACCCATGGTTTGGTTTGAAATAGAACCGGAGTCAATCATCATATCAATGTTGTGAATTTGTGGATAATCAGTTGAAGTAAATTCATATTGTTCATTTGGCGAGTGTCTGTTAATGGCAAGTAAATTAGTCAATTGCAACTGTGTTGACCTCTTCATCTACTCAGCTATTTATTTAGGTGGTGACTGGTGTCCCCATTTAAGGCTGTCTGTACAACACAGCTGCTCATCCGTCCTGGCAAGAGGCTGATGTTTGTCCAGGCTTTTTGCCAGCTGCTGCAGTTCAGCTCTCATGCGGGAGGTGATGGAAAGGGACAAGATGATCAGGACCAGTGACTTTAGAGTAGCTACAAAAATCAAAATACTCGTCTATGTGATGTTCAGGTCATCTTTCTACTCAGTAAGAGATACCTCCATTTGAGCCCAACTAGTAATGCTCAATATTTCAAAATGAGCTTTCCTGTTTTTGGTGGAGGGAGGGTTCCTTCTTAGATACAATTTATAGACACCAAAATAGCTTAGCATTTAAAACACATCATAAACTACGTATATAAAATACTTAACACACGATTTCATGTAAGAACACATTTCCAAGGCTCAGTTCATCCATAGGGCAATGAGTGAATGAATTCTTGCAACCTACTTCGGGGAAGGCAGGCGCGAGGAACATGGTGCCAAGTAGCAGAGGAACACAAAGTAAAGTTTGTGATCCAAACATTTAATTTTAAACGTTTAATGAAAAACATAATCAAGCACATTGACACTTGCCAACTGTTACCAACGTGTGTGCACATGAAATCCTATTAACCTTAAAGCAAAACTTCTTTCTGAGAAATGTGATGGTTACAGTGCAGTCTATTGTTTTTAAATCTTAGAGAGAGACCAGGGGCTAGCGGTATGCCTTTGAATGCTGTGGGAGTGGCTTTTGAGAATTCTCAGTAACTACAGAAACTGGAGGGTTATCAAGCCACTAGTTGTTTTTTTTAAACCCTCACTTCAAACCATATGGATGGAGCATTACAACAAACCCTATGAAAGAATGGAAATAGGAGACTGAAAAATCTTCCTCAATCCTAAGAAGCAAACTTGTTTTTTCCTTCCTAAGAGAAATAATACCTAGAGATCAGAGAACTCAATGTATTTCCTGAGGTGGTGTGTCTAGTTAGCGTTCATTTTAAGTAACTTACGATGTGGAAATATAAATGTTTGCTAAAGTCTTTCGGCTTATGAAATAGAAGTGATGCTATAGCTAGTATATTAGGGTTTCCTGCCTTAGTGTTAAAAGAAACTATATGTCTTTCATTTTGGAGATGACCCCTAAGTCTGGAGGTAAGGTCAGTGTAGGTCAAATGGGAGGAATCACAAAGTATCAGAGGGGAGGTGGCAAAAGGAAGGAAATGTCCCCATGGGTCATATCCTCTTCCCTATTAGGAATCCTGGGAAAGCAGAGAGGAGAGCGATAGCAGAAAGGTGAAGTGGCCGTTGGGGGCGTGATGGCAGCAACCTGGCTTTGAAAATGTGTCTGGAAAGCTTCTTAGGTTGGCCAGTGTGGATCCAGTAGCCAGTGTCAGTCAGTCAGATGACCGTGTGAAATAGAGCAGGGTTGTAAATACTCCAGCCAAAGGGGATAGAGGTGGCAAGCTCTAGCAACTTATAAAATAGAGTGGAGGCTCCACAGATTAGGAGAAACGTCTGGCATCTGGTGAGACACTTAAGGAGTACTTGACAGTTTCTGGGGTCTGGGAAAATGTTACAAAGATTAGAAAATGATTCAGAAATATGTCTTGTGGTATGTTACTCAGTTTGTTGTGCACCTTCTCAATGCAGTCTTATCTTTAATTTAGGCAACTGGAGACACTTAAAGGGGCTTGATTTCATTCAACATCCAGTGCACTTTTACTGAGTATCCATGGTGTGGTAGGAATGGCACCTGCTCGGCTTCCTTGTGAAAGGCAAGGTAATTCCTTGGCCACACACTAGCTCTAGTTATTTCCCAAAAGATCAGCACATACTGGCTTTTGAAAGGCTTTGGCTCATGTATATGATTCTTCATCCTGGTCAACACCATTCAACACTTTTTATATATACCCTCTTCCCCTGCAAGGGAATGTCCCTTTGATGTCATCAACATTCTTTCTTCCAAGGCATCTCTAAGTTTGGCATTTTGATCCAGCAAGTATAACTCTTCTCACCTTTGCCCTTAGAAATTTTGCACTTCTATACAGTGAGGTGGAAAATTTCCATGAGAAAATTTCTGCCTCCCTCTAAGAGTGAAATGGCCCAAAACAATCTGTTATTAATGAATTTCTACATTAAATTTTAACTTTTCATTAGAAAAAATACATCTGTGTATTTTTCTACATGTATACTTCAGAAAAATATTTTTAAAGGATATATAGCCCACTGGACATATCAGTCGTCCATAGCTACCAGGGATGTTTATTTTAAATATCCTCATCCAGCTTGAATGTGAGGCTGGCTGGAGTCCGCATCTCATTAACTTCATTTCTCTAGGAAGAACTCATTTGTAAGCCTCGCCCACATGTAGCCAGCCCCAGCTGTTCCAAAGACAAAAACTTCTAGATCCCAATTCAACATTTGCTTCCTTTTCACCAGCACTTGGAAATCCATGTTCAGATTATGATGGACATTCTTTGGAGGTGGAGGTTCGCCATCCTGTGATACTGCCCTTTCAGAAAGAGCTACCCAACTTTTTTCTAGATTATTAGCAATTGGAGGGGGAAAATGTCAGCCACCTAATTTTCAAAGAACAGAGAAATCGGTGATTCCAGATTGCAGATTTACCTCCTCTGTCCTCAGATATGCAGAGAAAATAGATTTTTAAATTTTTTCACCACTAATCTTGTTCACTAAAATCTACTCCCCCAAACTTAAACTTAATAGTCATAATATTTCAGTATTTTCTGATATAAACAGTTACCTCTTACTTTATAGTGTCCTTATTCAAATTTGAACTCTCTCAGGGCTTGTGTAAATTATCCCTGTTTTATTCCATATTTTTAGGCAAACACCATTGGAAATGTAGGCTCTCTATCACACGTTGACAACACCGGAGACAAGAACACTGCCCCTCCACTTATGATACTCTCTTTCCACCTAAAATCGCCGCCCTCGTGCTGTGTGGGATGCGGCATTGAGCCAACCTCTTATAGTTTAATTTTGACCATATATATGTTACTATTTTAAAAGTAAATGATAACACCTCAAGACCTCAAAGAATTCATTTCTAGTGATACCTTACACAACCCAGGTTTTCCATCACTGCTTAAAACTCCCACTACAGATAGATAATTGCTGTTCTTCTTAAATGGTAAGTTGTTCAACATCAATGGTGACTTTCCCAGACCTAAGATTTGTCCTGCCCTGGGGAACCTTTAATGGCCTCAGAGCATGGATTGGCTGGATCTCTCTGGCTTCAAACCACCACAGGAATCTTATTTGACAAATCCTGCCTTACCTGCCTATTGAATTAATTCTGTCATTCAACAAATAGTTTTCAGTTCTTCCTGTGCATAAGGCTCTACACTAAGTCCATGGCAGGTACAAAAAATGAATAGTATATGGTTCTTGCCTTTAAGAAGCTTAGAGTTTATAGTCCAAGCTCAAACCATCGAAGTCTTATTTATCATGGACAGATTCTTCCACTCTCTTCTTTTTCTATGTCCATTAGGGCAAAGTGGAGAGGGGAGGAGGAGTATTTACCCAGAGAGGCAGTTCTTCCGAGGGGGTGGACTGTGATGAGGTTTCAGGAATTTCATCTCATACGTTGAAAGGAGATGTGGAAACTTGAACTAAGTGTGGCCTCTGAGTCTCACTGGGCAGCTGGCCAGCCCCTGTACTCTCAGCTGTTAAGCCACAAATCATTCATGATGAAGCCAACTAGAAGATACATCATGTAATGGGAAAATCTTGGCATTTTAATATAAAATATTACTTTTAAATGTGTTTACAAAATAATTTATTAAGACAACTTTAGTAGAAACAAAGTGTCTATAGAGAAAAATCCAAAACTCACCCAATATAGAAGCTGATTTTATATATATATATATTCATATAGAATCTTTTGAACTGATAGATGGCTATTTCTAATACCTATAAGGTATACCTCTATTACTTCAGGCTTTTTAAATGAGAAAAACCAGTGTTGGTACAGATCAATCCAGCACAGCCCAAAATTCAAAATCACTACATTAGACACAGTGAAAAACACAATATTGCCATAACTAGGCTGAGGATTGAATATTTATTTCAGTCTGCTTTACCAGCTAAAATTGTATGGCATGTCACAGCCTGTTTTTTCTCTTCATTATATTAGCAAAGAACACTCTGAACTTTCTTGAGGAAATTGAGTTTTAAAAGCAGCATTCACCATGAACTTCCCATGCAAGGAATTCTAGACTCGTAATCCAAGAGGGCTTGCTTTGGGAGGAATTCTTGGGAGGAATCCTTGGATTCATGTCTCCCTGAAACAATGTGTCCAGGGCTGTCTATTTGCATAAATTCTGGAGGATGTTATTTTGAATTGTCTTCTATTGTTGAATTAACACGTATGTTTTGCCAGTCACTCACTCTTAATTCAGGGACTGGACTGTAGGCCAATTGGAAAATGACTCGGGGCCCTTGACACATGCTCCTGTCAACTCCACATTTGTTAACTTGGTTACTCTTTAGAGCTTCTATCAGAGAAGGATCAGGTGAGATCAGTATAGGACAGAGCAAGTTTTCTGCTTTAACCACTTCAGCTAAGATCCCAAATTATTTTTATTTTTATCTGTATCATCTCTACCCCATCAGCAGAAGAGACGGTGGTAAATTAATAGTAACTCAGTATATTAGTATAAATGCATTTCATTTAAGCATTTCAAAGCAGTGTATTCAATTTTATTTTTGAAAAGGTCAAATATATACAAAAGTGGACAGAATATTACCATGAACCCCCAGGTGCACTGTATCCAGCTTTAACAATTTTCAGCTCATGGCCAATCTTGTTTCATCCCACTGTCCTCCTCCCCATAGGATTTGAAGCAATCCCAGGTATCACATCATTTTACCCATATTTTTTTTTAAATTTTATTGCTTAAAATATTACAAAGAGTATTATATATGTCTCCTTTTTCCCCCCCTTGACCTTCCCCCGGCCTCCCCTACCCCACAGTGTCTTGTGTCCATTGGTTATGCTTATATGCATGCATACAAGTCCTTCGGTTGATCTCTTACCACCACCACCCCCCAACCCTCCCTGGCCTTCCCGCTGTAGTTTGACAGTCTGTTCGATGCTGCTCTGCCTCTGTATCTATTTTTGTTCATCAGTTTATAATGGTCTTCATTATCCATAAATGAGTGAGATAATGTGGTATTTTTCTTTCATTGACTGGCTTATTTCACTTAGCATAATGCTCTCTAGTTCCATCCATGCTGTTGCAAATGATAAGAATTCCTTCTTTTTTACAGCAGCGTAATATTCCATTGTGTAGATGTACCACAGTTTTCTAATCCATTCATCTGCTGATGGGCACTTAGGCTGTTTCCACATCTTTGCTATGGTAAATTGTGCTGCTATGAACATAGGGATGCATATATCCTTTCTGATTGGTGTTTCTGATTTCTTAGGATATATTCCTAGAAGTGGGAACACTGGGTCAAATGGGAGTTCCATTTTTAGCTTTTTGAGGGAACTCCATACTGTCTTCCATAGTAGCTGCACCAGTCTGCATTCCCACCAGCAGTGCACAAGTGTTCCTTTTTCTCCACATCCTCTCCAGCACTTGTTGTTTGATTTGTTGATGATAGCCATTCTGACAGGTGTGAGATGGTACCTCATTGTTGTTTTGATTTGCATCTCTCAGATGATTAGTGACTTTGAGCATGTTTTCATATGTCTTTTGGCTTTCTGAATGTCCTCTTTTGAAAAATGTCTATTTAGGTCCTTTGCCCATTTTTTGATTGGATTGTTTATCTTCCTTTTGTTAAGTTGTATGAGTTCCCTATAAATGTTGGAGATTAAACTCTTATCGGTGATAACATTGGCAAATATGTTCTCCCATGCAGTGGGCTTTCTTGTTGTTTTGTTGATGGTTTCCTTTGCTGTGCAGAAGCTTTTTATTTTGATGTAGTCCCATTTGTTCATTTTCTCTTTAGTTTCCATTGCCCTAGGAGCGGTATTGGTGAAGAAATTCCTTTGGCATATGTCTGAGATTTCGCTGCACGTGGATTCCTCTAGTATTTTTAAAGTTTCCTGTCTTATGTTTAAGTCCTTTATCCATTTTGAGTTTTTGTGTGTGGTATAAGTTGGTGGTCTAGTTTCATATTTTTGCATGTATCTGTCCAATTTTCCCAACACCATTTATTGAAGAGACTGTCTTGACTCCATTGTATGTTCTTGCCTCCTTTGTCAAATATTAATTGAGCATATTGGTTCGGGTCGATTTCTGGGTTCTCTATTCTATTCCCTTGATCTATACGTCTGTTCTTGTGCCATTACCAGGAAGTTTTGAGAACAGTGGCTTTGTAATACAGCTTGATATCTGGTATTGAGATCCCATCTACTTTGTTCTTCTTTCTCAGGATCGCTGCAGCTATTCGGGGTCTTTTTTTTATTCCAGATGAATTTTTGGAGAGTTCGTTCTAGGTCTGTGAAATATGCCGTTGGTATTTTATATTTTTTTAGTAAAAATTCCTAGAAAATAAAGATTCCTAGAAAATAAATGACTTCTTTCCTTTAGATCAGGATTTAAATAGGGCCTACTTATTAAGCCCCTCTTACCCCTCCATAACTTATTTTTTCATTGTGAGAATATATGTTGAAGAAATTGGTTTGCTTATCCCATAGTCTGTATTTTGTTAATTATCTTCCCATGGTTTCCTTTAACATGTTCCTCTCTCCTGTTCTTCCTGTAGATTGATTGTTGGAGCTAGATGTTTGATCAAATTTAGGTTTGACGACTTCTATTCGGTCTTGTCTCTTCCCATCAGGAGGCACATAATGTCAGAATGCCTCTCTGTGATTTTAGATTCATTAACTCATTAGGGTTGTAAAATGGTGAAGTTTTCATTTTCATTAGAATGCTCAAAGGATTTCTAAACAAGAGAGTGCCTGGCACATAGCAGGTACTCAATGCCATATTTATTGAATGAATTCGTTTCCTTAAGAACCGCTGTGCCAAGGGAAGTGACTGCATGCCTTTGATAGAAACCTTGCTTGCCTGAAATCCAATGAATAAAGCATCTCTTTCTGTCCTAGAATCACCATCCTTCTCCATCTTGCACAAAGCATCGCTTACAGATTACTTGAGTTGCATTGTCTTTGTCACTCTGAATATCTTTTGGTGCTGGGTACCAATTTTTAAATGTGGCTGTTTTTTGAAGTTCTTTTAGACTTACTTGATGATTATCTTTTCTCAGTTTTATGCCAACTTAACTTTGCATTCCTTACATATTGGAAAAAGCCAAGAAGCAGAAAGCCAAGGAGGCCCTGAGATGTGTTTCAGAACAGGGCCTCCTTAGGGCCAGCACCAAGCACCCTCTAACCTCATAGATGGTTAAAGGTCTTTGCAGTTGACCCCGCCTGTGACGCACACTCCTTGCAAAGGCTTCCTGAAAAGAAAGCAATATTTTTACAGACTCTGAGCTCAGCCTAGTTTGTAGCAAAACAAGCTTGCCTTTTATCTACCATTTAGTGTGCCTATAAAACAGTAAATTAAAAGAGTCTCTGTAAATCATAGCTTGATTTTTGCCCTTGACACAGTGTGTATAAATATTCTTTGGTATGGGTAGGTTTAAAAACACTGTAGACAATTAGCTTTATTTTCCTAACAGTGTAGAGCACATAATCACAGTAATCACATCATCATGAAGCAGGAGATCAGTTTCTCATATTTAAGACATAGACGCAGTGCTATACATTCTTGCTGCTGAATACTTTGGTATTTACTTGTTCACATGAAAAGCAACGTAACAGATAAACGTTTCTGGTATGTTCTCAGTGCACAGCAAGGAGCACATAGTAAAACACCCTTTGGTGAGAGGAGCACTCTTGTGTACATGATTGGAAAAATACAGTTACAACCATTAGGTCAAATTGTATTCCATAGAGGAGCACTGATAATGTGCTTGGGTTTTCAGAGGGAAGACATGTTCCCAACATTTTGTTGAGATCATGAGTCTAATTTTCATGGATTTAAGTGTCAAGATAGGCTTTGAAGACCCAGTAAAATTTTAAAATATAGTAACAACCTTCCAGAAGAAACAGCATGAGCAAAAACATCAGGGCGTCCATCTTCAGGGCACATTTAGGGGTAATTAAAAGATGCCAGTTTGACTCGCCTGGAAAGTGGCTCTAGGCAGGTGTTAAATAAACGGAAGCTGTCTGGAGCCGGAGGAGAGAGGACCTTCAATGTCAAGTTGAGGCGTTGGCACCAAGCAATGAGGATAGAGTTAAAGCTTTGAGTAAGGGTGTGACGGGACCTGGTCGAGCCAGGGTGTCAGGAATGGATCAGAAAGGGGAAAATAGGAAGTTGAAATCATTAATGAGGAGGAACATTTTAATGATAGAAGCTGCAAGATTGGGCAACCTAATGTAAGGAAAAGGAGACGTGGAGTCAAATCCACATTAGGATGGTTTCAAGTAAAAGAAGTGAAGAAAAAGCTTTGGGGAAAATAAGAGCATAGGGTTGCAGCAAGACAGTGTACGCAAGCTTAGAAATGTCCAGAGGCCATTAGAAAAAGACAGGGCTTGGCCTGGCCAGTGCGGCTCAGTGGTTGAGTGTCGACCTTTGAACCAGGAAGCCATGGTTCTATTCCCAGTCAGGGCACATGCCCTGTTGAAGGCTCGATCCCCAGTGTGGAAGCGTGCAGGAGGCAGCCGATCAGTGATTCTCATCATTGATATTTCTACCTCTCTCTCCATCTCCCTCTCTGAAATCAATCAATATATATTTTTCAAAAGAAATCTATAGGACTGAAGCTTAGGAGTGAGTTCAGAATAAATATGACATTTTAGGAAGTGTCTATAGAGAGATGATAGTTGGAATCTCCCTCTAAATACTCTCAAATCTATCCATTTCTCCATTGACCTTCCTGCTGCCCCCTCATTCAAGTGTCATATCCTCTCACCTGCACTATTGAAATGGTCCCCAGTCAAAAGCAGGATCCCCTTGTGTGGGGTTTCTTCACAGTACCCTGATTTTTTCCTCCCAGGCCTTATTCCAATATGTAACTCAGGCTTGTGTAATTTTGAGGATGGTATAGTTATCTGTTTTGTTTACCCCTAAGATCCAGCAACTTCCATGGTGCTGGGCACAGACAAACACGACACTCACATTTTTTTTCCAACAAAAGAGTAAGTGAATATCAGTACTGAACAGTAGAGAAAGAGAAGAGTTGAAGAGAGAACTCTGGTGAACCTTCTTTAGGCCACAGAAGGAAAGAGTGGGAAAGACAAGTAGGCAAAGAACAAGGAAAGCAAGACACAGCTGAGGTTGAGTCGAGATTCTAGAAGGAGTGTCAGCCATGGTTGATTCTGCAGGGCGGGGCTGGGGGGAGGAGGAGCAGGACAATAAGAACAGCTAACATTTATTGGATGCTTTCTCTATGCCAGCGACTGTCCTAAGACTTGATGTGGATTAATTCAGTCTTCACACTCAGTCTGTGAGATAGGTATCCCTATTCTCTCTATCGCCCAGATGAGTAACGAGACTCAAAGAGGTTATATACTTTACTCAAGGACCAAGTGGAGGAGATAAGTCAAACCCAGCCAACTGGCCCCAGAGCATGGAGTCTTCACCACCATGCGGCCATTCCAGCTCCTTTTAGCAGCAGGACAAGTAACAGTGCCAGCGTGAAGGAGTATGTCAGAGAGGGCAGAAAAGAAGGACCAGCTGCTCTTTATAACCTTAAACCCTGAGGAGAGGACAGCAGTGTCTATCATTCTGCATTAGAACATCTACATTAAGTCTCCGAATTTACAGGAACTGTATGAGACTGGAGCATTCCTGATGCATCACTGGCCGTGAGAGCATGGAGAATATGCTTTTATTTCAGGAACAGATGTCTTTGATCACAGCTTCAGGATATTATACCAGCTGCCTTGACATCATTGACTTTCCTTTTTACTACATTACAGGGTTATTATTGGCTTAAAAGAGTCCTTGAGAGAGAGAAAAAAATCTGGCTTTGACAATAAAAAGCATTATGGTATCCAGCTTGCTTTCAGCTTTGCATACGTCTATAAACTCTTTCTGCTTTCATTTTTTTTACAGCTGAGGAAATAGGGTCTTGCCCAAGCTAGATGGAAAAGCACCTGTATTTGCATTGCAACCTGTGTTTTGCATAACAAATGCACAGATAGGCAGACATTCTGGAGAAAACATGTGTGCCTGAGTGACAGACTAGACTGATTGATTGGTGGCTGTCGTGTTGCCGAAGGCTGCATGCTCTCAAAGCTCACAATGTTGAGATTTTGGAAGATTTGTGGATTCCTTTCATTAAAGAACTGGAAGGATATGAATAACAGAACTACTTCATTCCTAATTGATGCAGATCTGCCATGCTCGTCCCTAAAATCTGTACCCAGAATTTTTCATTGCAGACGTTTTAAAATCTGATTTAAAATATATGTACAGTTATCTTTTTCTTCTTTAACTTTTTTTAGGGATGGTGACTTTGCCTCACCAAATTCTAACTATCATGTCCTTTCCATAGAATGGGATTGGAATTGATCATTTTTAAGGTATTTCACTCTGAAAGTTAGGAGCCTGACAATGCGGCACTGTTCAAGGATGCTGACAATCCAATTTAGGAGTAGAGAGAAAATGAATCTCTTTCACAAATTTATTTGTTGCTTTTTCTTAATCTCGCAGGATCATATCAATTAATGCAGAAAAAGCATTTGACAAAATTAACACCCTTTTTTTTTTTTTATAAAAACTCTCAGTAAAGTGGGAATAAAGGTATCATACCTTAACATAATAAAAGCCTTACATGACAAACCTATAGCCAGCATCATACTCAATGGGCAAATACTAAAACCATTTCCCCTAAAAACAGGAACAAGACAGGGACGCCCACTTTTGCCCATCCTGTTCGAAATAGTATTAGAAGTGCTAGCCATTGCAATCAGACAAGAAGAAGAAATAAAGGTATCCAAATTGGAAAAGAAGTAGTAAAATTGTCATTATTCACAGATGACATGATATTGTACCTAGAAAATCCTAAAGACTCCATTAAAAAACTAGATTTAATAAATGAATTTGGCCACATAGCAGGATACAAAATTAACACCCAGAAATCTTGGCATTTTTACACACCAATAATGAACTCACAGAAAGAGATACTAAATAATCCCATTTACCATTGCAACAAAAAAATTAAGATACCTAAGAATAAACTTAACTAAGGAGGTAAAAGACCTGTACTCAGAAAACTACAGGACATTGAAAAAAGAAATAGAGGAAGATATAAACAAGTGGAAGAATATACCGTGTTCATGGATTGGAAGAATCAACATCATTAAAATGTCCATACTACCCAAAGTAATCTATAGATTCAATGCAATCCCCATTTAAATACCAACAGCATATTTCACAGACCTAGAACAAACTCTCCAAAAATTAATGTGGAATAAAAAAAGATCCTAAATAACCGCAGCAATCCTGAGAAAGAAGAACAAAATAGGAGGGAATCACAATATCAGATATCAAGCTATATTACAAAGCCACTTGTTACCATTTACAGGGGAAGAAATCAAGACACAGGGAGGTGCTATGAACTGCCGAAGGTCACAGAGTCCATGCTGTTTATCCTGCATGTCCTTATCTCAAAACTGCCTGGTACTGGCACAAGAGCAGACATATGGACCAATGGAACAGAACAGAGAACCGAGAAATCGACCCAAGCCATGATGCTCAATTAATATTTGACAAAGGAAGCAAGAGCATACAATCAAGTCAAGACAGTCTCTTCAATAAATGGTGTTGGGAAAATTGGAGAGATACATGCAAAAAAGTGAAACTAGACCACCAACTTACACCCTACACAAAAATAAACTCTTGAAGTTAATTTTTTTTAAATAAACCAGGATAAACATTCGACCACTTAAAGCATTGGGATAGCACCAATAGCTGAAATTGGACCACAGCCTAATTTTGTACCACGTATAAAATGCACATGTTCTCTTTGGCCTGTCCTTGGGCAAGAAAAGAGACTTCAAGTACAAACGAAGCAGTTCAGGTTGGACACTGCATTAAAAATATAAGAAAAATTATTTTCTAAATATACAAGCAGAATTAATTTGTGGGTAGCTTGCAGAAGAAAATGAAATAAATATGATGGTATCAGGAGTGCCTTTCGATCTGTAACACTCCTCACTGTACGCTCCCAGGCCTGTCAGGAACTCGCCACATCGTCACTAGCATTTGCTTTAGAAGCCGTTTCACCACTTTAAGGGAATCCTGACCAAGCAGTACTTTGAGCTGTTAGGGCATAAGGCTATGGTTTTTGCCCATTAAAATGGAGACTGTTCCCTTAGATCACGAGGCCATCATTTTATAGCATCTTCACCAGAATTGCTGTGTTGTCAGCTGACCTTTTCCCATTGAATATCCAAGTTATACTATTGGGTACCCACCAACCCAAAGCTTTTAAAGGAATCAGGATTCACCAAAAGGGTACTGGTAAGCAGCTAGAAATGCATGTCTTTGTTGGATTTTTAGGAATTTTTTATTTCAGAAATATAACTCCAGGGGTGTTTATTTCAACCTAATATCTATAATCTCTCACACGAGCATGAGCAATGAGTCACCATGACCTATAATTATGATGATAATAGCTAGCAGTTAATTGAGCTCTTTCTTTGTGCCAGGAATTTTTCTAGGCACTTCACCTGCATTGCCATGTTTAATTTCCACAAGCACCCCATGCAGTAGGTAATATCATTGTCACCATTTACAGGGGAAGAAACCGAGGCACAGGGAGGTGCTGTGACCCCTGCCGAAGGTCACAGAGTCCATGCTCTTTATCCTGCATGTCCTTATCCAACGGTGTAAGAAGGGTCCACTAGCACTGAGAATGTGACATGAAAATTAGCATCTGCAGGTGGTGATCCCTGTGCAGGTTTATGGAGCTCCTGAGTGGACACAATCCCCAAGCTGTCCATTCAGTCTGGCTAATAAAAGGCCTGAGATCCCTTTGCACTTGTTTCTGTCTGAGGCATCCAGTCTCTATTCGTGTTTTAAGAAGCTGGGTTCTTGGCAACCCTGATGCAAAGCTGCCCTGTCTTCTTCCTTGGCTCCGTGCTACTCTGCGGAGGGGTGAGGCACTCAAACCAATCAGGGGGCTGATGCCATCGTGTTGAGTCCATGGGGAAAGCTGTTCCTATCACCCTTTCTTCCCCTTCCAGTTTGGAGCGCTCCCCCTCAGGTTAGGGAAGCTGGGTCCTCATTGCTATGAGGCCACTCTCTTGGCTCTTGGGTTAGAACGTTTCACCGTCTAAACTTCGTAGGTAATAAGATTCTCCTCTCAGCTCTTGTCTGCTTCCTTTCTGAAAGTTTCCAACTTAGCATCCAAGAGATGAAGGGTGAGCACTAGGGAGTAGTTGATACTCCTTTGCAGCCCACTTTCCGTTTTCCTCATTGACAGCAAAGGTGTGTGGCCCAGAGATAACCCATGTTTCCAGGCCACATGTGCTCTGTTCACAGAGCCTGCTCTCAAATGGTCCATGAAGTGTGGGTGTGGTGAAGGTCCGCAGTTATGCAGATGCTCAGGCCTGACCCCTCTTTATAGTATCATACATGGCTGATCAAAAAGCAGTTGGGCCGAGGGAAAATGAGAAGCATAGGAAATTCTGGATATTCAACTGCTGGTTAAACAAGTACCTATAGACTCTGCGCCTCAAAGGCATTTCCTAACTAAGTGACAAATTACCAGGTATGTTCAGAGTCAGCTTGCCGCCATTCAGGATGGTCTTACTTTCTGGGCTGTTTTTGAGCAGCTTTGTGTGTGAAATGCCAGGTATTAAGAAATCTATTGTTCCCTGGCTGATGTTGCTCAGTGGTTAGAGTGCCAGTCTTAGTACCATAGGGTCTTGGTTCAATTCCGGGTCAAGGGCACGTACCTGGCTTGCCAGTTCATTCCCAACCCAGTCAGGGCATGTGTGGGAGGCAACCAATTGATGTCTCTCTCTTACATAGATGTTTCTCTCTCTCCCCCTCTCCCCTTTCCATTCTCTCTAAAAATCAATGGAAAAAATATCCTCGGGTGAGCATTAACAACAAAAAGAATCTGTTGTGGAGGAGAATCATGTACAAACTAATAGAAAAATAATTTTATCAGAGAGGAAACTACCCCATTTTCAGGGGCTCCTCTTAAACAGTCTTCATCATTGAAGAAGGGTCAAAGCCTCACCTACACTTGAAAGCCCTGCTGGCTTCCTCTATCTTGACCTTGTTTCCCATCGCTTTCCTGTCAGAACATCACTGTCTCGCTGGCTGCATCCAACTACTTTTAATTCCTGCTCTTCCCCACTGTTTGCCAAGTGGATAATTAAGCAGTAAGTCATGTTCTTTGTTGAGATCATCATTTTTAAAAAGACTTGCTACGGAACCAAATGGCAACTTTGAAAGGCAAGCTTTGACGAGACCACTGAACTCTCGCAAGATTAAGATGTTGAAAACAGAATCCAGACAAAAACATTCCAGCTGAGTCTTCATGCTGAGGAGGATACAAGATGTAGAGATCATTGGTTTTTGGTTTCTCTGCCCTAGTGCTTAAGAGTATGGATGCTGGAATTGACTTCTGGGTTCAAGTCCAGCCAATGCCACTTACGAGCTGTGTGGCATTGAACAAATCACTTGATCTCTGTGTCTTCCATTTTTTCACGTGTGAAATAGAGAGAAGAATAGTACGTAGCTCAAAGAGTTGTGAGGATTGAGCCCAAGTAAACCATTTAGGACCTGGCACATGGAAATTGTTCAATAAATACCATTAGAGTAACATATGTGGAACATTAGGAAAAGATGTGCTTACTTTAGATTTGCATAAAAATACTATCTTGGAGCCATTATGATAATCCTTACTGCGCAAGATCTAATAATGCCTCAAATGTTTTTATTTTGTTTTTTCCTCTGTCAGCCACCCTCCTGGGAGGGGGAGAACGCAGGTGCTATGTGTCTGTATAGCTAGAGCTCTCTGGTTCAGTGTAGATGAGACTTACAAGCCATTGGAGTTGACAGGCCTCCTGGTTCTTTTCCTTATCCAGGTGCTGGAAAGCTTCAAGATCATGGACTATAGCCTTTTGCTGGGAATCCACATCTTAGACCATTGCCTCAAAGAGAAAGAAGAGGACACGGCACAAAATGCGCCTGATGCGAAGCGGCCTGGGATGCAGAAGGTCCTCTACTCCACAGCAATGGAATCCATCCAGGGCCCAGGGAAACCTGGGGACGGGATCATCACAGAGAACCCGGACACGTACGTGCAGCCACCCGCCCACAGACCCTCTTGGTTGGGGCAGCCCACATCACTGAGTGACAAAATGCAATCATGTTACTTTCATGGTGGCTCTTGGGGAATAGATTCCTACTTGATGCTGAAATGAACTAAGCCGGGTTTCAGTTCCTTTTTTGTTTGTTGGTTTGTTTCCAGTGAAGATACTTTAATGGAGGGGCTCATAACAGAATTGTGGGTGGGGTGAAGGGACGCAGCAATAGCTAGTCAGGACTCAAAGACTAGTACCACTCCAAGGCACGGGGCAACGGGAGGAGCCCCATGGTCCCTGGAGAATGGGTGCAGAGTGAACCGTGGCTGTGGGACGCAGCCATTGCTGGAACCCTGGACTGAAACATGGAGGGAACAGAGAAGAAATATCTGGGTCTCTCTCCTCTTAAACTCTGCTCTTTTTTTAAATTAATTTTTACATTCAGTATTATTATGTATTAGTTTCAGGTGTACAGCATAGTGGTTAGACAGTCATATACTTTACAAAATGTTCCCCTTGACATTTCCAGTGCCCGCCTAAGCCAGGCTTCATTTCTGTTCCTCTGTGGATGACGGGATGGGTAGCCATTCTTTGAGTTATCATTCTTTCACCCACATGGTTTTTCCGCCAATGGCTCTATTTTTTAATGATGGCTGAAAATGTTTTTACCCCCATTTACTACATATTCCAAACACCCATCATACTTTGAATTTAAATAAACATGTATTTAAGCAAGTACATGATTGGAATTGTGTCCCCAATTAAGAGCTTCTTATCTGCATAAGAGGATTCTGTTGTTCTAGACCTCTCCCCTGGCAGATGTGGTCCGTCGCCACTGCCAGATGTGATAGTAACTTTGGGGTTAGTAAGCTTATTGTATAAAGTGAGTACCGACTAGCAAAAATACTTACAACCAAAGAAAATTATTGAAATGGTTGACTGTATCACATGCATGTACCAGCTGAGCAAGAAGACTGAAAGGAAGAAATCATTTTCCTCAGCTGTAAGTGGCTGCCTTCTTGTATTCTTCAACAATGACTAAACCACAAGCATATTTCACTTTCATAAAGGAAGTTCATACATATTAAACTGTAAAAAAATCCTTGCTTGCATATCTATCTAAATGTCAAACAATCAAGTTATTTATTTTCCATCAGTATAGTAAAATATTACAGTCCTTAAAATATACATTACTTGCCCAGCTGGTGTGGCTCTGTGGTTAAAAGTCATCCTATGCACCAAGAGGTCACCAGCTCAATTCCCAGCCAGGGCACATGCCCAGGTTGCAGGCTCAGTCCTCTGTAGGGGATGTGCCGGAGGCAGCCAATTGATGGTTCTCATTGATGTTTCTATCTATCTCTCTCTCCTTCACCCTTTCTCTCTCTCTAAAACCAATAAAAGCATATTTTTAATATATTTTTATTGATTTCAGAGAGGTTATCTTTGCATCCTGAGAATGGATTCCTTATACACTTTTTCTTTGTGCTTTTCTATATTTTATTTTAAAATCTCATAGTGATCATATAAAAGTGTTGCATTTTTAAAAAGCAATATTTTAAAATACTTTAAAATTCTTGCTCATGGCTTTAAAATAGGAATACTTTTAAAATTGTACTCTTTCTACCCAGTTCTCCAGAGCTGATAACTTGGGTGTCACTCTGATCTGTGGGAACTACATCATGCTGGATTCCAAGGAAAACTTTAACTGAGACCAGGAACAATATGATGAAGGGAGAGAGAGTCCAGAATTCCTAAAGAGTGTCCATTTTTATTTATAGTCTATTTATTAGCAATGACTTTTAACTTCCTATTCTTATATTACAAAATATTTTCTCTTTTGCTTTATCAACAGAATGGGAGGGATTCCAGCTAAAAGCCATAGGGGAGAAAAACTACTTTTATTTATGGGCATTATTGACATTCTGCAATCATATAGGTAAGAAATTGGGGGGAGTCTTTTATAATTTAAAAAAAACTACATCAACAAAAGATTCTGAAAATTCACCAAGTGAGAGGGATTTTACATTCTCATTTTCTTTTTCTGCCTGTTTACACTTAGGCTAATGAAGAAGTTAGAACATTCCTGGAAAGCTCTTGTTTATGATGGGGTAAGTGGCTTTCGTGTTCCTTATTAAATTGTATATCCTTCTGATTTCTCGAAGACTTCAGAGTATGTCTGGAAAGCTGTGTCACTAGACTTGGAGAGGAAACAAGTGTCTTTACAACTCAGAATCAGACTCAGCTTGTTCAAATCTAAGAACGAAGACAACATAACTTAGAACAGCTATCCAAATAGAGGCCATCCAGCCTGGTAGCTACACAAAGGCCAGGAAAGCCAAATTGTCTTGTTTCTGTGTGAAATCTGAAGAAATTATGAGTAAATGGAGACTTCTCATCGGCACTGGCAAGACCAGTAGGACAGTTGGAAGTTCTCACAAGACCAAGCTACAGAACGGGTTTGAACCTGACCTTGATGGTAGGCAGCCCTGGATTTGAACCCTGCATTCACCACTTGACTAGCCATGTGACCCAGACACATTGCTTGTTATTTTGCCTCTCTTAGTCTGATTTCTCACCTCTACCAGGGCAAAGTCATAGTACCTTGTACCTGCCTCATAGGACGAATGTGAGGATTTAATAAATAATGAACCTAACACATAAGGGCATGGGAAGTGAAGGCTTTTCCATTGTTACGGATTTATACATGACTAAAGCTCCCTGAGAAAAGAATGTCTTTTCAACCCAGAATTGGTAGAACAAGAAAATAGTTATCAAAAAGCAGCATCACCACCGCCCCCCCCCACCTCCTTCCCTCCCTCTCCCTCCC
Organism: Myotis myotis; assembly: GCF_014108235.1. Lineage (NCBI taxonomy): Eukaryota > Metazoa > Chordata > Mammalia > Chiroptera > Vespertilionidae > Myotis > Myotis myotis. The sequence continues at coordinate 42,617,526 of NW_023416316.1, read as the reverse complement.
TCCTTCCTTCCCTCCCTTTTCCCTGCCATCCCCACCCCTGTGCACACGGGTGTTCCTATCTGATGTTAGACTTGAACTTCCTGCCGCTGACAGAACATTCACTGGTCTCAGCCTCCCTCAGTTAATAACTTGCAGTGACAATTCCAAAGAATACATAGGTCCCAGATTTGCTCACAAAATTGTAAAAGATGTTAGCAGGTGCTTTCCTTTGAAAAGGGATAAATTATAGACACTATTCTTCTCCTCGCACACATACTTTCTCCATTCTGAGGAAGCCTGGTAAGAACCTTTCAGCGGGAAATCTGCATTTTGTCCACAGGACAAAATGACGTCAGTGGGAATGCACTTGTAAACAACAGGTTCACAAGTCTGTTTCTAAGAATTAAAGTGAGGCTTATTATTCAGACCAAAGATTCCTTCTTTAAGTTTTTCCCTTTCAGCTGAGAAAAGTAGGGACTCCATAATGCCTTGAGCATGGAGGGGAGAGAGAGAACACTCCCTCTCATACCCGCTTCTGTTTTCCAAGACAAAGTTAATTCCTGTTACCAGCTGAGATTGCTGATCAGAATGGCCTGGTCCTCTGTTGGTCAAATGCTTCTAAGAGACCCCACCTTTGTCTAGTTAAAACACATCTTTTTTTTTTTTGGTGTTGATTTTTTAAAGACATTCTCTGTGTTTATGTATTTGTGAAATTATAAGCAATAATTAAGATATATGTCTGTTAACAAACGTGCCTCTTATTTAAAAAACTAGAGGCCCGATGCACAAAATTCGTGCAAGTATAGGCCTTCCTTCCCTGGCTGCTGGCACTGGCTTCCCTCTGGCACCTGGGACCTGGGCTTCCCTTTGGCCGCCAGCAGGCACCGGGACCCAGGCTTCCCTCACAGCCCCAGCTTCGTCCAAAAGGTTGTCTGGAAGGACAGCCGGAAGGTCATCTGGAAGGACATCTGGTCTAATTACCATATTATGCTTTTATTATTATAGAATAGATGTTTCTTCATACCAAAGAGAACCACAGTCCAACTTCTCTTGGAAGGCAAAGCTGGGTCTTCATCACCTTGCTCCCTAAGATGTTTCTCAGTTACTGTACTCGTGGGGCATGTGTGTCCACTTCAGACAGGAGCTGCCAGGATACCGGGGGGAGAGCATGTCCAACCAGTGGGATGTTTCCCACCACATTGACAGCATCCCCGATCGTCTACAGGACCCTTATCACTGGCTAAAGAGGGCTGTTCTAGCCAATGTCCTTCATAACAGGCTGGTTACAGAATGACCTCATGCCTCACATTGACACCCTGTTCTACAGACGAAGAAACAGACACACTGAGACACTCTGTTCCCAGGGTCACAAAAGCTTGTGAAGTTAGGACTCACACCAGCACCAGGTCTCCGGGCCTTTGGTCCAATGTGTGCTCTCTCTTCCAGACCCACCGCAGACACTTGGTTGAATCTAAACACATTTTTAGAAGTTTTCTTAGTAGAATACACAATCCTGGAATCAAAATGGAGCATTAAATAAGCAAATATACTATTTCTAGAATATATCTCTTGGGATAGTAAATGATTACTGAATAAACATACAGAATTAACTTCCTACATCAATCTCCTTTCCTGGATTTGTAAGATTTGTATTAAAATGCCCCTTCCATCTTAAAGACTCCTACCAAGCATGAGCAAATTGGGTCAACAATTTAATGCAATTCAGTTCTACCTAATTAGTAGATAATTCAGTGTTACGGCAGTTGTCAGCCTTGTCTCCTAGGCAGCTTCCCAGTGTCAATGCGCCTTATTACTGGGAAATGAAACCAGCACACTTTTTTTTTGCCTAGATATCACTCTTACATTAGGGTTGTTTTGCTTGTTTCCATCCCCAGTTTTTGTTCTGACTAAAAGAGTTCCTCTTCCTTCCAGATGACTTGAAGCACTGGCTGCCTGTCTGTAGAAAAGAATTTAAAAGCCCCTCAGGGCACACCATGGGATAAGGAGCCTTTTGGGTTTATAAAGCAGAGCCTTTTTGCTGTCTCCCACCTGCCCCTCTTAGTACTTTATTTCATCATGAGAATCTGGAATCTTTGCTCAGATTGTCATCCTCCTCCCGCAGCCCAGCTCCTGGGCCCCATGGGACCCAGGCATTGCTCTTTCCGGCTCTCCACACCCACACCTTCTCGTTCAGGGCCTTGGCCCACAGAGAGCCAGTGCATAGATCTTTCTTCGAGCTTGAAATGAATGGTCTGAGAGGTAAACTGTGCTACCTGATTTGTCTTTTCAGGACACTGTTTCCGTTCACAGACCAAGCTTTTATGCAGACAGATTTCTGAAGTTTATGAATTCCCGAGTTTTTAAGAAAATTCAAGGTAAGATTCTTAATAATTTTTTTTTTTTACTTTCAGCACATACATGCTGACTTCAGTATGTGTATCTTTGCACAATTTTTTATTGGAAGAGTTAATTTACTTTCCAGAAGCAGTAATCAATAATATATTAAGTGTCACAGTCAGGTACTTATTGATGTCATAATCATTAAAGTCCTATTTTGTAATGGAAAAGTTTGGAAACTACCTAAATGTTTAACCCTATAATATGTTGGTTAACTAAATATATTATGATATAATCGAGTAATAGAATAATATGCAACAAATAAATATGGTATATTAAAGGTATACTTAGTCCTTATAGATTTATTCGCTCATACTTATTGGTCTGCCCACCTAAATGTACAACAAAATTCTAATGGAATATATAAAAATGTTAAGAGTGAATATTCTCATAAAATATTCTTCAGGATAGTCACAAAACAATTTCAATAAATTTAAAGACTGAAATTATACAAAGAAGCTTTTTAAATCTATTTTAATTATAGTTAACATATAATAGATTAATTTCAAATGTACAACATTGGGATTCACCATTTTTATATCTTATGAAGTGATTACCACAAGTCTAGTAACCATCTGCCACAGTTATTTTTTAATTAAATTTATTGGGATGACATTGATCAACATATTATGATTTTATTGACTATATTCCCTATGGTGCATATTACACTTCTGTGACTTATTTCTGGAAGTTTGTACTTTTTAATCCTCTTTTTTTCTAATCACAATGGAATGAATAAATGAGCAAAAATTGGAAAATTTAAAAATATGTGAAAATTTAATAACACACTCTTAAACTACCAATAAGTGAAAGAAGAAAACACAGGGAAAATTTTTAAAATTTAGAGGTGAATTTTGTGATAAGAATATATATGTAATAAAATAAAATTGCAATACATTAACATTATATGGCATGCCATCATCTATTTAACTATCTTTCATTATTGGGCATTTAAATTGTTTCTCCTTTTTGTTTCTAATTAATATTTCATGAACATCATTTTAGAAAAGTTTTGTGTCCAAAGTTATGATTATTTTTTAAGGATACATTTCAAGAAGGAGGATTAGGGGGTTAAAATGCACATAACTGCAGAGATGGATTATATCACTGTAGGCTTCCAAAGCAATCTGAACCCTTCCAGCCCTTAGCCAGAATTATTCTTTGTAACTTATGCTATGCTGATAAGTAAAAAATGTTATCTGGTTGTTTTATTTTGTGTTTCTTAAGTACTGGTCAAGTTCAATCATTATTCATGTTTATTAGCCATATGCCATTCCCTTGAGGATTGAGCTTTGTGATAATTTGCTCATTTATATTAGATGTTTATTTTTTCAAATGATTTATATGAATTCTACATATTAAAGATATTCCTTTTTTAGCCTTTTTTAGTCTTAAGAAAAACTTTTGTTTCACATTTGATTCTCTCCATGGAATCTTAAAATTGGTCTCAAATTTAGACCAATTAAATTTTCTAAGGTTTTTGTTTTGTTTGCTTGTTTGCCTCAGAGGAACCTTAAGATAGTGCTTACTCAGCCTGCAGGTCTGGTTGACTACCAACTAGTGATCGCATTTTCAAGGAAGATTTTCCACCTTCCTTTACCCTTTGCAAGGCTGGGAAAGCATGACTTTCCGTGGCTGGTAGGTTATGGAGCATGTGGCCCCTGGTGTCCCAGCTTTAGTGAGTTTCCTCCATGAGTCCCCATCTTGGGACGTTTGCTTTCTTACTAGTATAGAAATTAATGCTATAATCTGTGGCATCTCTCTCTCCCCATCCCTCCCCTGGTCTTCCTTCATGTCTCAGTTTAGATGGTGCTTCTGCCATGGAATTTACCATACTCTGCTATGAAAGCTGTTTTTCTGTTTCCCCACTAGACTGTGAATTGCTTAAAAGTGTGACTGTGTCTGATGCTCTCATATATACATCTATATTCCCAGCACCTGGCATATTTCCTGACACACTGTAGGCACTCAATCCTTATTTGATTAATAATCCGACAAATGAATGGACTTTTCATCTACTACCAACATTTCAAGCCGTAGTAATTTAATTAGTAAGACTGACAAGTGAAAGTACAACTTCAGGATGTTTTATCAACTGTGATTAATTTAAAGCCCTTAATGCCTAAAGGCATACTTTGTAGGTGAAAACTCTGCTGTACTAATACCTGAAAACAGTACCTGGTTTTCAAATTTCTTTTTTTCAAATCAGTTTGCTTAACGTTCTTTTAAAAAAAAAAAATTTGATTTGCGAGAGAGAGAGAGAGAGAGAGAGAGAGAGAGAGAGAGAGAAGGAAAGAAAGAGGGAAAAACATTCATTTTTTAAAAACATTTTTATTGATTTCAGAGAGAAATGGAGAGGGAGAGATAGAAACATCAATGATGAGAGAGAACCATTGATCGGCTGCCTCCTGCACACCCCCTACTGGGGGTTGAGTCTGCAACCTGGGTATGTGCCCTGGACTGGAATCGAACCTGGGACCCTTCAGTCCACAGTTCGACGCTCTATCCACTGAGCCAAACTGGCTAGGGCAGAAACATCAATTTGTTGTTCCACTTATTTAAGCATTCATTGGTTGATTCTTGTATGTGCCCTGACCTGAGGTAGAACCCGCAACCTTGGCTATTGGGAAGATGTTCTAACCAATTGAGCTACCCAGTGCCTGTTTAACCTTCTTAAATCCATTCATCTCACCCAGACTTGAGTCATGCAGCCAATGTAATAATGTCTGCAGATTCCTGTAAATTATTCTGGAAATTTTAGTTCCCATAATGTTGAAACCTCACTGAAATTCTCTACTCAGATAATATGTCTAACTGTACTAAAACTTAGTTTCTTGAAATGACTAAATGGTACAATAATTTGTTATATTCAACTGTCCTAAGATTTTAGGACAATAATACATTCATTCAACCAACATTTGAGCACCTATTACATACCTGGTACTATGCTAAGCATTAATAATATAGAAAGTCTGTCTTGAGTCAGGGATTGGACCATGTTACAGATTTATAATATAACAATGGTGAATAGTGTTTTTGCATACACTACTATAGGCACACAAAGAAAAATAAAAGCAGTTCTTCCAAAATAACTTCCCAGAGAGAAGAATTTTTCAACAAAGTCCTGAAAATATAGGCCAATCAAATGTTCATTAGGAAAGGAGGCAAGAAGGGCATCTTGAGGAGAAGGAACGGCATATACAAAGGCCCAGGGGTAGGTTCATGGAATGGCAGATAGGTGAGGTAGAAAGCAGTAGGTGTAGAGGCTGTTGAGTGGCAGGATGTAGGGCTACAAAGGGACATGGGATACCTATCCCCGGATATTGTTTTTAGCCAAAGACAAATCCAGGAGTTTCTGTGGCACAAAAGAAAGTGACCAGCTAACCCAAACCATCTGCCAATTGTTTTATTAAAAATTTTTTTATAAATTCGTAGACTCAGAATTAAAGCAAAAGCCAGTGTATGGGATATTACTTCAGACCTGTAACGCAAATGCGACCACTGTTTTGATAGGATGAGGAGGAAAAAGAAAATGTGATCTATTTGGGCCACTTATTTACCATGAAAATCAATTTTGATCCGTTTTAAAATCTCCTCCCCTCAAAGAAAAACAAACTCTAGTTTTATCTTCCCCCCTTCACTTTAACTAGAAAATAGAATGCTAAGAGAACTAGGAAATGAACCCCCAACTAGATAACAAGTAAAAATGAACACCTGGGGTTTCATGATTTCTAGCTCGGTGACCTGAAGCAGGTCATGTTTCTGCTCTCAGTTTCCGGACCTATAAAAGGGCCCGTCTCCCTAGACGACCATGTGGATAATTTGAGAATGTGAATGTTGGCTTCCAAACTCTAAAGCCCTCTACAAAAGTTATTTATGATGGTGATTATATTGTAATGGTGATAAGACTCCTCATGGGACACATAAACTGTCCCTTCTCGTTCAGTGGAGAGATTGCCCTCTATGCTTCCCTCATCTGTGTGTCCCAAAGTCCTTCTCCAATTAAGTTCTTGCAAGCTGCCTATGGGAAGGCCCCCGATAAGCAGTGTAATCTACTCTCTGAAATTCCCAAGGCCAAACACAATTACTGTAATGCATCTGTTGTCAAGTTACCCCTATATGCAAACCTCAAAGAGGAGAGACACTGCCAAAAACAAGTTCAGGGGACAGCACGACATAAATAAGCCTCAACTTCCCTCTCCCCCTAGCCTCCAAGGAAATTCTATAACATGGAAAGCCATGAAGAATTATTGCAACAAAGAGTGAATGTAACCCTGGCCAGTGTGGCTCAGTGGTTGAGGGTTAAACCATGCACCAAAAGGTTGCCAATTTGATTCCTGGTCAGGGTACATGCCTGGGTTGCAGCCTCAATCCCCAGTAGGAGGAGATCGATGTTTCTCTCTCTCTCTCCCCATTCTCCCTTCCTCTCTATTTAAAAATCAAGAAAAACACTTTTTAAAAAGAAAAGAGTGAACATAAATGGGGATGTCCAGCTGCAGCCGAGGCAGGGCCACCTGATGTGTCAGAAATAAAATCACAGCCTTTGTGAGCATGGTTGATGGGGAAATACATTTGCCTTGGTTCACGTTCCCAAGACACTTCTGGAATTGTAGAATACTGTTATACAAACATCAGAAGTGAATTATACATCTGACATAATCATGACCTAGAAAAGACCCAAAGGGCAGGAAATTTCAGTGGAAAGTTGCTGCAAGAATAAAGCAACCGGAAGTAACTTGGCTAAATTGGGCAACATGAGTATAAGGCTAATATTGGCATGGCTAGGAATTCCCAGTCCCAAGTTAATAAAACTAGGGTCATGAGAATTCTCCTTAGCTTACCATCTGCGTTTACCCACCCACCCAGCCTCCTCCCAGCAGTAAAAAAAAAAACATTGCTTGGAGGAGCAAAAATAACTAGTTAGCAACAAAAAATTTAAATTTCACCTCAAATAAGATTTTTATTTCAAAATCTGGGGAGACATTTCAACTCAAATTTATTCTAGGATATTCTGATTTAGGTTAAGTCATTTTGAACAAATAAAATTGCCAAAACACAATTTCATTTCCCTTTCCTCATATATATAAACCAAAAAGTTTCTTGCATGCTACTCAAATAATTACTAAAATGTTAATAATAAAAATATTAATAAATAGAATATTAATGTGGCTTTAAAATAAGTATCTTCATTTGTCTCCCCTTTTTCCTTTGTCTAGCTTTGAAGGCCTCGCCTTCTAAAAAACGGTGCAATTCCATCGCCGCCCTGAAGGCGACCTCACAGGAGATTGTGTCCTCCATCAGCCAAGAATGGAAAGATGAGAAGCGGGATTTGCTGACAGAAGGGCAGAGTTTCAGCAGCCTTGATGAAGAAGGTAAAGATACGGAACTTTAAAGCAGAAGAAAGAAAACATTCCTGTGATTTTATTTATACATGTAAACTCACAGTTGGAAGCTTACAGAATACCTGCTCTAAAAAACAAAGTCCATTATATAATCTTAAAGGGTATTTACAGTATGATACAGTTAACATAAAATGTTTTAAAACACATAAACAATTCAACATATGATATATGGTATAAATAAATTAAAAGACAGTAAAATATTCAAAAACAAGATCTATATTCCCACTACCTAAAGGTAACGCATCTGAACATTTTGGTGTTTGTACTACTAGACCTTGTTCTATGTGTGAATATATATTTTTTCCAAACACATAAAATACATATAAGCACATACTTATACATATATACATACAATCACAATGTAACGAGTTATCAATTTATTTAGGTCCTCTTTAATGAATTGAATCAGTTTTACAATTTTCTCTTTGCCTAACTTTTGTTAGATTTATCCCTAAATTGGGCAACCTGAGTATAAGATTAAACATTGGCATGGTTAGGAATTCCCAGTCCCAAGTTAATGAAACTAGGGTCACGAGAAGTCTCCTTCGTTTACCAACCCATCTATACCCCGTTCAGATCCCAAATCCCAAACAGCACACTCACGTGATAGTGCCTGTTAGGATCAGTCTCCATGCACACACACGTCCTGAAAATACGTAATTTTGAGTCTGTTGTGCCTATAATGGAATACCAGAAATACCTTCCAGTGATACTGTGTTTATTACTGTCTCTTAGTTTAGTTTGGGAGAATGATTAGAAAGAATCCACAGTAAAGCCTAGTGACACTAGTTAACAATACTCTGTTGCATATGTGAAGGTTGCTAAGATAGTAGATCTTAGAAGTTCTCATCACAAGAAGAAAAATGTAACTATGTGTTATGGGTTGTAGCTATGGGTGTTAACTGAACTTCTTGTGTTAATCATTTGGCAGTATGCACATATATCAAATCATTATGCTGTACACCTAAAGCTAGTGTAATGTTATATGTCAATTCTATCTCAATAAAAATTAAAAAATTAAATATCTACCTACTACCCAACAGCAGAACTTTAAGAATAGGATTGGTCCGCCCATTATCCTCGCTCTCTGGGCACTCCCAGGTCTCCTTTTAGAGACGCTCTGTCCCGTGTGGCCATCCTTTGTTTAAAGGACTGTCTCTGACAGGCTGGCCAATAATGGATGTACAGTTGTGTAAAGTTTAGGATAAGATGATTTAAAATCTCACTTATATGTGGAATCTAATGAACAAAATAAGCTGTCGAACAAAACAGATCTAGAGACAGAGAAGCATGGAACAGACTGATGAATCTCAGAGGGAAGCAGGGAGGCGGGGGTGGGTGGGAAGAGATTAACCAAAGAATTTATATGCATATTCGCATAACCCCTGGACTCTAGTGCCATGAAGGCCTGGAGGGAGGGGGAGGCACAGGGAGGGGTTAATAGAGGAACAAAAGGGGTGCCATCTGTAATACTTTCAACAATAAAGATAAATTTTTTAAAAAAAGAAAATGATGCAGATTCAAAAATGCACATGGAATCTTGAGAGTAGGCATGGGTCACTCCTCAGCCTTGAGTGTTCTGCTTTCCTGATGAGGGAGGTCTCTTGGATAAGAATTTTCATAGATACTTGCATATTAAAAAAGAAATAAGAATTTTCTCATTTTTAAAAAGGCAGCCTTGCTATTAAAATGTGATGTCAAGAAGAGCCAGGGATAGTGTTCAAAGATGTGTGGGCTCCAATGTGGTTCAAGTATAACTAGCTGGCTGTAGCGTGTACGTGTTTCCTGGCTCTTACAAAGTCTCAGTTCTTAGATCCAAATTGAGAATCACAGATACGTGCATAGCCTGGGGAGGGAAATCAGGTTTGCTTTGTGTTTATACATTTGCCAATCATCCTTTCAATCTCTGTTGAATTATCTCCTGAAGCCCCTAGGAGCTTTGTATGTCATCTTTTGAAACAGTAAATCACTTTATTAGGTTTTTCAAAGAGCACTCATCGCGTCATTTCCATAAGCCACTTTGTAAATTAATGCATTTTCCTTCCTGTTTAACCTGTTTGCAAGAAACTATTTTACATTTCTGCTGCAGTTCACTGGAGCTCAGTTAATTCATGATTTAAGTTGCAGCCTAATATGTAAAATGAATGATTTTGACTCGTTTAAATGGTTATAGACACGAGAGCTGCATTTCTTACTGAGATTCATGATGTGCTGCTTTTGTTTCCCAGCGCTGGGATCCCGGCACAGGCCAGACCTGGTGCCTAGCACGCCATCCCTGTTTGAAGCTGCTTCCCTGACGACCACCATTTCATCCTCTTCCTTATATGTCAATGAACAGTATCCACACGACAGGACGACGCTGTATTCAAACAGGTAATACTTGGCGCGATCAAACTGCCACACCGGCTGTTACCACATCAACATCACAACTAGATCAATATCTCTGATTGAGAACATGCCGTCCCTAACAACCAGGATGTGCCTGTCACCTGCTCCGTAAGTAAGGAGGAGAGAGAGAACATTGTTGCTTGATTTTTACTGTGGCAAGAAATGCACCTTGGGGAAAAACTCCTCTGATTTTTCTTACGTTAATCATTATGTTTGGTTCCGTGGAAGAAGACAAATCCTTCATCATTTTTATTTTAATGATTTTAAAATTTATTTTTTAATTACAGTTAATGTGCAATATTGCATTAGTTTCTGGCATACAACAGAGCGATTAGATATTTATATACCTTGCACAGTGATTACCCTGGTAAGTCTAGTACCCATCTGGCACCATACATAGTTATTACAATATTATTGACTATATTCCCTGTGCTGTACTTTACATCCCCATGTCTATTTTTATAATTGCCAATTTGTACTTTTTAATCCCTTCACCTTTTTTACTTGTCTTCCTAAATCCCCTCCCATTTGGCGACCATATGTAAGTGAAATCATATGGCATTTGTCTTTCTCTGTCTGACTTATTTCACTTAGCACAATACCCTCTAGGTTCATCCATGTTATCACAGATGGCAAGATACTATTTTTTTATGGCTGAGTAATTTTCCATTATACATACATACATATATACATACCACATCTTCTTGATCCATTCATCTGTTGATGGATGCGAGGTTACTTCCCTATCTTAGCTATTGTAAATAATACTGCAGTGAACATAGGGGTGCATATGTCTTTTCGAATTAGTGTTCTGAATTTCTTCAGATAACTACCCAGTAGTGGAATTGCTGGGTCAAATGGTAGTTCTGTTTTTGGTGTGTTTTTTTAAGAACTTCCATAATGTTGTCCATAGTAGCTACATCAATTTACAATCTCGCCAATAGTGCAGAAGGGTTCTCATTTCTACACATCCTTACCTGCACTTGCTGCTTTTTGATTTACTGATGATAGTCATTTTGACGAGTTTGAGCTAATATCTCAATGTGGTTTTAATTTGCATTTCTTTCATGATGATTAGTGATGCTGAGCATCTTTTCATATGTCTGTTGGCCGCCTGTATGTCCTCTTTGGAGAAATGTCTATTCAGGTCATCTGCCCAGTTTTTAATTTGATTATTTGGAGGGGTTTTTGCTGTTAAGTTATATGAGTTGCCTAATTTGTTTGGGATATTAACCCCTTATAGGATGCATCAGTGAGGAATATCTTCTCCCGGTCAGTAGGTTTTCTTTTCATTTTGTTGATGGCTTCTTTCACTATGCAAACACTTTTTTGGTGTAGTTTGATGTAGTCTCATTTGTTTATTTTCTCTCTCTTTTTTTAGTAATTTCTTATGAATGGATTTTTTAAGCAAGCAATCTTGGTTAATATTGCAGAGATAGCTGCAAAGATATTTGAATACTGTCTTTTCATATGAGTGACATTAGTGACTATGATAGACAGAATAATGCCCTCCAAAACTGTTCACACGCTAATCCCCCGAACCCATGACTATATTACCTTCTATAGCAAAAGTACTTTGCCAATTTGATTAAGTTAAAGATCTGAGGTGGGAAGAGTAACCTGAATTATTCAGAGAGGTCAGTGGTAATCACTGGGGCCTTAGAAGAGGAAGACAGGAAGATGAGAGTCAGAGGAGGAGATGTGATGCCAGAGCAGAGGTCAGAGAGAGAGAAAGCTTTGAAGATGACACAATGCTGGCTTTGGAAGTGGAGGAGGAGGCCATGAGATGAGGAATGCAGGCAGAATCTGGAAGCCAAAAAAGGCAAGACAACTGATTCTGCCTGAGAGCCTCCTCAAAGGAAGGCTTTGACTTCCTTTCCACAGGGCGTCTGACTACCAGCGTTGTAAGGTAATAGATGTTTATTGTTCTGTGCCTCTACGTTTATGATCATCTGTGACAGCAGCAATGGGAAACTAATATAGTGACTCTCAAACACCTAATGTAAATGTGAGCACTGAGGTGGGTTACTGAGATTTCTTACATAGGAAACTAATTTATTAGATATTTTTCCTTGTTAAACAGAATGTTCCCAAACATTGTTTCTAGGAATAGAAAATATCTTCACAAAGAGGTCACAACATTGTCTGTGGGATTAGCTGTTTTACTTTTTCTGTTTTTACATACACAGTTTTATAATCAGCTTTCATTTGAGGACAGGGACTACTATGTACATACTCTCAATAATTATCTGTTAAATATTGAACAAGTTCTTGTTGAAATCTAGCTCTCGAGAATCAAGATCAAAATTGTGCAGGTAAAGTGCTCCTTACACTGTAAGTCATTTTCCACCTTCAGGCTAGCTAGCAGCTTGATTCATTCGATCTGATAGATTCATTTTTAATATATACATATTTATAGATTATAGCTTGGTCCTTTGGCAAGTGAAGGCTTGGAGCTTCTAGAAATATTTTTTTGTCGCTGTTTCTTTCTCTCTTGGCTGGATACAAGTTAGGTGACAGCAGGTGAGGCAGCCAGGCTAGGTCTAGAGAAGTGGAACAAGTTGCCAGGTGAGCCACCAATCTCAGCTGGGCTGCAGTTTGGATAGCTCTGTGGGAAGGCCAACAAATGAGGCTCCATCATAAATTATTTGGCTCACCTGAACTGCAAAAGTGATTTGGTTAGCTTCCTTGGATTAGAAAAATTTAAGGTGACGTATACCTATATTAATGTGTACTTTGACTGTTCGAATTTGTTATGTAAATTAGCCAAGCAACAGGTATGTTTTTTTATCTGCATGGTCCAGCTGCACACCATTCTCTTGCTCTCAAATGTAAATAGACTTGAAAGATGGTTGAAAAGTCACAGGAAGTTCTTTGCAAGGTCAAAACAATTCTCATATGAAGCCGTGGTGGTGACTTACGGTTTGCTTCTGTTCTCATTATCAGGGTCATATAATTGGGTATGCTATTAAATTATTTGCAAGGACTTTCAGCATAAAAATTAAAGGGTTGTGTTTGTTTGTTTGGGTGTCAGTGGTTGTGGTTAGGTATCCAGTGTTGGTCTAAGGCAGCGGTTCTCAACCTGTGGGTCGCGACCCCTTTGTCAGTCGAACGACCCTTTCACAGGGGTCGCCTAAGACCATCCTGCATATCAGATATTTACATTACAATTCATAACAGTAACAAAATTACAGTTATGAAGTAGCAACGAAAATAATTTTATGGTTGGGGGTAAAAACATGAGGAACTGTTTTAAAGGGCCAGAAGGTTGAGAACCACTGGCTAAGGTATTCAACTCTTGGGAATTTATAAGGTTCTCCCAGGGTCCGGCACTGCCTCCTGCTGACTCCCAGCCCTCCTGGCCAGTGTGGGAGCCCCCAGTGCATGCCCTACCTCTGCAGGCTCCGGGCCGTGGTGTAATTCTTGGTCCTTTATTTATGCTGACCCTGGTTATCATTTATTTGAATATGAAAAACATAAATGTCCTCTGTGATTTTCTCTTTTGTTTTGTTTTGTTGTTGAAATGAATTGTTTGAAATACGTCTTTTTTGGCATTATATCTCCAAGTTGCAATTTCACATCTGTCAGCCTAGGTTGGGTTCAGTGACAAGAACAAGAAACAATTCTGTCTTACTCAGAAAGGGATTTGATGGAGGGAACCGAGTGCTGACAAAATATGTGGAAAGGCTGGGGGCGTGCGCACCGGCTGGACATTGGGAATCAGCCCTGAGCACACCACCCAGCTGGCCCGCCAGCAGCCCGCAGCCTTTACCACAATCAACGGGTGCCCTGCTAACAAAGCAAGCCAGGGAAAAGCATGTTGGTGAACCCAGAATGTTTTTAAATAAGGTAACAATTAAGAATTAAGCAGTTTCACGAAAATACCCAGATTCTTTTGAAAAACCACTAGCTTTGGCCCAGCCGACATGGCTCAGTGATTGAGCGTCCACCTATGAACCAGGAATTCATGGTTCGATTCCCAGTCAGGACACATGCCCGGGTTGTGAGCTCGATCCCCAGTAGGGGGCGTGCAGGAGGCAGCCGATTAATGATTCTCATCATTGATGTTTCTATCTCTCCCTTTCTGAAATCAATAAAAATAAAAAAAGAGCAAAACCACTAGCTTTGGCACCACCTGGCTACATTGGGTCCTGGTATTGCTCCGCTGAGGGGAGAAGCGTGAACCCAGCTCACTACCCTCTGCTTCCCTCATCTCTGCAGTTGCCTGCCTGTGGGTATTTCAGCTGTTAGCCTTCATGGAGAGGAGAAGCCACAGACGAGCCTCATATCTTACCCACTGCCTTAGGGAAGTAGTATGGAAAAAGGTGCAGGAAAGACACAAAGGTGCTAAGAACCCTCAAGACAAATAATGGCGTCCCAACTCCTGAAAATCAATATTCCTGTTTCTCCCACCTACCGTGTCCAACCCTGACTATTCCACGGGGAAACCTTACCAGCAAACTGAAGAGAAACGATCAGATGTTGTTTCTATCCTGTCTTCCTTGACAGCCCTCCTAGCCCTGCTAGGGTTTAACATCTACTTCCAGAGCCTGCAAAGGAGAGGAGCTGAACATCCATGTTATCATTCACATCGGGGTTGTTCCCTTTCTTTCTTTATGAATCTTTTTTTTCTGTTAAGGCCAAGTGGTTGTTTTGCTTTTGAACATTATGCTATATATAACTGCACTTTAATCAGCTGTAAGTACTTCAACTAGCGGTTGTCATTCCACCCGTCTTTTTCGAATCCTTGACTCTGAAAGGTGTTGATTAATGCCTGGATGTCTCCACTCCAAAATCGCATCCTGCAGCGAGAAAGTGCTGTCCTTAGAATTGTTCCTTTTTAAAAAGGATTATTCTCTGTAACTTCAAAAACTCCAGTGGCGATCCATTCTTTTTCTTTTTAAGAGTACTTCAAAAACTGACCAGGAAGCGAAGGAAAATAGTGCCGTGTGTAAAGCATCTGCTGAACCTGATGATTGGGAGCACGTATTTCACTGTGCAGTTCTGAGTCAGTGTGTGCACTTCACAGGAACGAAGAGAAACTGTTGTGGGTACATGCTTCCCAGGCAAACAGTGGGGTTTACATTCTGAAGTTTTGATCCTTGGCTTTTCTTTCCTAGTAGGAACTCTGTTCTTTTAAAGAAGGTATGCATTGAGCACCGAGAAAGGCAGAGGCAAATAAAGTGTGTTATCTCAAAGTTAAGAACAATTTGATGTGGAAATTGGTTAGACTCATGAATATTAATTCTTTTCATGATTTCCTGCACAGTTGGTAGCAAAGCTAAAGCTCTGATTATGCAGAAGGATTGAAAACCCTGCTGCATTCCAATGTCTTTCTACTTTACCATCAAAGATGCCTTTACCGACATCACCGTGCTGTTCCGTCTCCTGCTTTGCTGGTGGCTATTTCAATGGTGGGCTCACCCTGGAGACACTGGGAACATTGTGAGAAGGGTAGGTGGTCAGAGGAAAAGTCACTGCTCATTTGCACATAGAGGGACAGCTGGCAAAGGCTTCCTAAATGATGACTCCAACGTTCCAAGCCTCAAAGGCCAAGCCAGTGGATCGGACCGAAGTTCTGTGCCCCTTTCTTCCTGCCAGGAGAGTATTATAGACCCAGGAGAGGGGTGAACAGTTGTCTCTAGCCACAAGCCCCTCCCCTCAAACTGCTTACCATTCACATTTAAGAGCCATCCATCTGTGAAGTTCAGAGGACCCATTAGCATACAGATTTATCTAAACTATAAGGAAGGAGAAATGCAGAGCCTTATGTGACCTATCCAAGGTCACAGGACTTGCTAATGGGATTGAAGCCAGAGCACAGGTCTCTGGGGCCCAAGCCTCTGTCCTTCCCCCTGTTCCACTCTTTCGTCACGGCCCGCAGGTACTGCCAGCCTCTGCTTGTTGTGTGTGCTATGAGCACACAGTGATTAGTTGTGTTGTTCTCCCTAACATGAATCCTGGCCCTGTGTTTGAGCCATTTTTCGCAGTTTAATAACTGAAGTATTCCCAGTAGGGAAAGTGGCGGGCTTAAGTCCATGTCTACCTATGGTGTTTATCCTTGAAGTCTTTGGCTAAGTTTCCTTCTTAAAAGCACCATGGCTGGTGGGAGACTTTTTTATCATCGTACTAGTCAAACGGTTAATAATAATTATAACAACTACAATAATAGCTCATTATTGGACCATATTAAGAGTCCGTGTTAAGGTCCTTACATGAATGAAGTCGCTTAATTCTCACAGCAACCCTGAAAATAAACCCTGACATTGTGTTTATTTTCTCTAGTTGACAGATGAAAGGTGCTTTACAGCATTAGGTAACTTTCCTGAGGTCAAATGGCTAAAAAGTAGAGCCATCGTTTCTGCCCATACCACTGACATAGAACCAAAGGCTCGGGCCTCAGCTGTTCGATGGCTGCCCCCATCCACATTGTCACATCTCAGACAAGATGACTTTCAGATGATGCTTTTAATGGAAATGTAGTAATACCCACACAAGTTCTCTTCCTCTTCATTCATTTGCCTTGTCTTTTCCCCCTGTAATTTTGAGTGAGGATTTTCACTTTCCAAGATGTGAGAGACTGGCTGTGTTCAAACACTCAAAATAAGGCATCTTAATTTAAATTCACAAGAAACTAAAATAGCTGTTTCCTCAAGGTTTTGATGTTGTTCTTAAATCCTCACTCAAGGACATTTTCCCATTGATTTTATTTTAGAGTGGAGGGCAAGGGGAGAGACAAAGAGAGAGAGAACTATCGATGTGAAAGAGACACATTGATTTGTTGCTTCCAGCACACGCCCCAACCAGGGCCAGGGATCAAGCCTGCAATCAAGGTACATGCCCTTGATGGCAATGGAACTGAGGACCCTTCAGTCCACAGGCCGATGCTGTATCCACGGAGCCAAACTGGCTCGGGCTGTTTCCTCACGTTTTTATTTCCAGTTCTGCAGGTGGACACCTAATGTTACATGACCACTGAGAAGAGACTTTTGTTAGATATGTTTCGGCTGATTTAGAAAACTCTCTTCTGATGACACAGTAAGGTTAGCAGGATATTTATCACAGAATGAAGGGAGAAGAAAGTTGGTTGCAAGAAGTTTCTACCAATTCCAGTTCTCTAACCATAACCTCAAGGGAGGGACAGTGCCGGCTTGCAGTACCTGTTATAAACACAGCAGTGACCTGCTGAACCTATATACCAGCCTGGGACTGGCCCCTCTGCAGGCCTCCTGCCGATGCCGGAATTAAATCTGACCTCTCCAGGCTCTGAGCATTTATGCTTCTTAGTCTGGTGACTCCAACCATGCAGACAGCCCTTCTTACCGCTCCCACCCCCTCCCGGGGCTGGGTCTTTCTCTTGCATTTTAAGTATTATAAGTCATTCATTAGATTATTAGCCCTCAGACTGCCACTCCTAGCTATCTAGCATTGGCCAAGTCATTTTACCTTTATGTGCTTGTTTCTTCATTTGTAAAATATGGGTTATTATGAAATGATAATTGGAAAGTATTTACAATACCTGGCACACAGTAAGCACATCAAAGTATTTATTAAAATAACCAAGTGATTCCAGATCCTAACACCTGGCAGCTTTCTGGTAAGTTCCACTGTGAAGGGCAAGGTGGGCTTGCCTTGGCAATAAGCCATGCAGAGTACTTCATTAGTTGTGACTAAAAACATCCCAGTCAAGGAAGCAGAAAGCACATTTGGAATTTCAGAGAACTTGGTAAAGGGAATTGGTTATGGAGTGTGGGGAGGCTGCAGCGTGAAGGGGGAAGGGGAGGGACCCGGGTCAGTAGCTGCAGGAGGCAGCCATCACCTAGACCAGTGATGGCGAACCTATGACACGCGTATCAGAGGTGACATGTGAACTCATTCTTTTGGTTGATTTTTCTTTGTTAAATGGCACTTAAATATATAAAATAAATATCAAAAATATAAGTCTTTGTTTTACTATGGTTGCAAACATCAAAAAATTTCTATATGTGACACGGCACCAGAGTTAAGTTAGGGTTTTTCAAAATGCTGACACGCCGAGCTCAAAAGGTTCGCCATCACTGAACCAGCCACATGAAGGAAGGCCCACCTGGGGGCCAGCTGCCACTTTGGGGGCAGGCACAGAGGCAGAGGAGATCACTTAAAGAGCTGGAGAGTGGCGGGGACACAGCTGCCTCCAGAGACACCAGCCAAAGAAGGAAGGAAAAAATGAGTGAGAAGAGGCCCAAAGGCTTCCTCCTTCCCACCCGCTCCACTCCCGCCAGGGTCCTGCACCAGCACAACCTGGCCAAGGAGCCTGAGGAACGTCCGTGTGACTCTCGGCCCCAGCCTTGCAAAGCAGAGCTGAAACCAGATATAAATACTGGTAATAGCCACTGTCCATAGAGCAAAAACTAGATAGCTGTAAGGTCTTTACAAAAAAGATTTGCAAAGGTCAAAGCTGTACAAAGGGAGAATGTGTGTGCAAGCACAGGAATTGCTTTAAGGAATCGCTTCCTTATAAAAGGAATCCTAGAGACAGTTTTTTTCACCGTGCCAATGTGGGAGGTAGTAGAAAGTAGCTATAATTTTTTTAAACGGTCTGTGCCATTAGAGACTCCAGTTTTTACCAATAAGTCTCTCTGACAGTCAGCAGTGTTCTCCCGGGTGCTGCACTGGAGTAGATGGCCCTAAGTACTCATAGGAATGTCTGAGCTAATTCCAGGCATGTGGCATAGACCAAAAGGTTCTTCAGCTCCAGCATCCACGAAGAGAGACAGGACAGCCATCACTCATGCCAGGACCCCCGCCGCCACAGCTCAGCAACAGGCTATCATTCAGTCTAGAACACACAGGGCGGAGGGATGGTTTCGCTTCCTTTCTTCTTACAGTGAAGGATTTAATCAAGTTTTCTGCAGTGTCAGGAAACTAGGTCAACACGCAAATGATGGTACAGATTTGGGGGAGAATAACACTCCTTAGGGCCCTGAAGCAGAAATCTGCTTTGCTACAGGCGAACCTAAGCGTGAGGCCCATCTTTTCACTTGTGGTGAGGGCACTGCAGAGAACACTGGAGCCTGGTAGACGTTTCATAATATGCCTGTTAGTTTAGCTTCCACCCCAACCCCAGGAAAAAAAACAACAACAACACATGGGATTTATATCACATAGTCTGCACTTGGATTTTATTAGATGCTTTTTTTTTTTTTTTTTTTTTTTTTTTTACAAATTATAGAATTCTGAAGTTACTAGAGGCCCAGTGCATGACATTTGTGTGCTGGGGGCGGGGTCCCTCAGCCCAGCCTGCGCCCTCTTGCAGTCTGGGACCCTTTGGGGGATGTCCGCCTGCCGGCTTAGGCCAGCTCCCTGCAGGGTCCTTAGTGCGGCACCGTGGAGGCAGGAGAGGCTCCCACCACTGCAGCTGCACTCGCCAGCTGTGAGCCCAGCTCTTGGCTGAGCGGCACTCCCCCTGTGGAAGCGCACTGACCACCAGGAGGCAGCTCCTGCATTGAGCATCTGTTCCCTGGTGGTCAGTGCACATCATAGCAACCAGTTTTTCTGCTGTTCATTCGATTTCCATATTAGCCTTTTATTATATAGGATTCGCTTTTGAAATTATCTACCATATATTTCAGCATGGGCAGAAAATTGAAGTGAATTTTTCAGATATCTGACATTTTATGAAAAACAATTTAGGATTCAACAATTCAAAGAACGCTTGTTTTTTGATGAATTGATACATGGTAATATTTCTAGGTGCTTGTTGTGCATTAAGATTTATGGGGGTTGGGGGGAAGAGGCAAGTGTTGGCCAGCCTTTGGATATCCTAACTTATCAAAAATAATCTCTTATCCATTTTCTGCCTCTTAGTTCTAAGACAGAAACAAACAACTCTTCTTCATTTCCCGTGACTTCGTCCACTGGTGTTGCCACATGTCTGGGAGAAGGGCTCGCTGGTGGTGGGTACGTCTCTGCAGACCTTCCCCAGTCCTCTGCCTTCCTTCATTGATTCTCTAGAGCCGTGGTTGGCAAACCGTGGCTCGCGAGCCACATGCGGCTCTTTGGCCCCTTGAGTGTGGCTCTTCCACAAAATACCACACGCGGACGCGCACATACAGAGCGATTGAAACTTCATGGCCCCTGCGCAGAAGTCGGTTTTTGGACAGGAGATACATGAAACAAGTATACAAGACGAGTGTGGATGGGAGAGTTGGAAGGGTTCAACCTCAGTGAACGTACCTTGATCAGGTTGAAGACGTTTTTAGCAAAGGCCAGCTTAGGAGTACCCTAATTAAGTTAATAGCAATGTACCTACCTATATAGTTTAAGTTTAAAAAATTTGGCTCTCAAAAGAAATTTCAGTCATTGTACTGATATTTGGCTCTGTTGACTAATGAGTTTGCCGACTACTGCTCTAGAGAAATGCTTCCCAAAGCATCACTACCTCCTCAGGACTTATGCTCACTAGAGTTTAAGAAGTAAAGTTCTTTCAAGGTACTCCTCTCCTTCTCTCTATTGACTGAGGACTGAAACTATTTCTTTGCCTTGTGGTTCAGCTGAAACACGGGTGGAGTCATTCAAGGAATTAAAAGGACAGGCATATAATACCTGAGATGCAAAACCATAGCAAAATAGACGGGTTTCCAGATTATCATCAGGAGATGGGACCTCAGATCCTCTCACATCTCAGACTGCCCAGGCGTGTCCTAAACAAAGTGCCCTTGCTCTGAAGGTATTTTAGGCTAGCACCCCCTGTGGGGAATAAATACCGCAACACCTGTGGGGCATACGCCCCGAACCTGCTTCTCAGCCCAGCCCCTCTGACCTTAGGCCAAACGACATTTCAGCTCAGCAGCTATTCTTTTCTTTTTATTTATTTATTTATTTATTATTATTATTAGTTAAGGTATTACAAATGTGTCCTCATCCCTCCCATTAACCCCCAACCTCCCCCACACACACACACTCATGCTCCCATCCCCCTGTTGTCCATGTCCATTGGTTTGGCTTATATGCATGTATACAAGTCCTTTGGTTGATCTCTTCCCCTTACCCCCGCCCTCCCCTACTTTCCTTCTGGGGATTGATAGCCTGATCGCTGTTTCTCAGTCTTTGGGTCTGTCCCTTTTCATCAGTCTATGTTGTTCTCTATAATCCACAAATGAGTGAGATCATGTGGTATTTATCTTTCTCTGACTGGCTTATTTCACTTAGCATAATGCTCTCCAGTTCCATCCATGCTGTTGCAAAAGGCAAGAGTTCCCTTTTTTTTACCGCAGCATAGTATTCCATTGTGTAGATGTACCACAGTTTTCTAATCCACTCATCTGCTGATGGGCACCTAGGCTGTTTCCAAATCTTAGCTATGGTGAATTGTGCTGCTATGAACATAGGGGTGCATATATCCTTTCTGATTGGCGTTTCTGGTTTCTTGGGATATATTCCTAGTAGTGGGATCACTGGGTCAAATGGGAGTTCCATTTTTAGTCTTCTGAGGTAGCTCCATACTGTTCTCCACAGTGGCTGCACCAGTCTGCATTCCCACCAGCAGTGCAGAAGGGTTCCTTTTTCTCCACATCCTCTCCCACACTTGTTGTTTGTTGATTTGTTGATGATAGCCATTCTGACAGGTGTGAGATGATAACGCATTGTCGTTTTGATTTGCATCTCTTGTATAATTAGTGACTTTGAGCAGGTTTTCATATGTCTTTCGGCCTTCTGTATGTCCTCTTTCGAAAAGTGTCTATCTAGGTCCGTTGCCCATTTTTTTATTGGATTGTTTATCTTCCTTTTGTTAAGTTTCATGAGATCCCTGTAAATGTTGGAAATTAAACCCTTATTGGTGGTATCATTGGCAAATATGTTCTCCCATGTAGTCAGCAGCTATTCTTGACCTGAATCTGCAGAGATCCTGAGGGCCAAAGCCCTTCTCTTTCAAATCACATGGGCTTTACTGACTCTTGTTCTGCTTAGAGGTTCGTTTGGTCCTTCTGGCCCCTGGAAGTCGCCCTCTCTATCCTTACCATTTCTCTCTGTCCTTTGAATCTGTCCACACCACACTCAATAGCTAGTTCTGCGCTTTGGTTAAGCAGGTCTGATACAAGCTGGTGTCTTGCTCCTGCCCGAGTGGCCCCCCAGCCCCACCCAGGGCAGCACCTTGGGCTTGTCTGCTTCACTTCAGCTCCGTCAGGTGCTGTGGCCTCTCTCTGAGGTGCCCCCTTTTGGCCCACCCATTGCATTCCCACTTGCCTTCTGAGCCATGGCCTCGCTCTGATATCGCATACAGAGTGGTGGTGAATTCCAGGGCCTGAGCGGCCGGGATGGGTGAACCTCTTCCAGGCTTGCTTTAGCAGCGCCCGCCATTCCTCCTCCATCCCTGGCACCCTGTAGGGCGAGGCTCTGCCAGAATCCCATTTCATTTTGCTTCTCTGATAAACCGCAAATATACACAAAGAATAACAAACTCTTCAAGGCTAGAAGAAAGTTGATTCCCACATCCCCTGTTTAATCCTCTGTTACCTGTGAAATTCTCTCCTTGTCATTTAGATGACTTGTTGATCTTTAGGGGAAAGAATTTCACTTGGAAGTCCACAGTAAACCTGTGTTGAGGACTCATTAATTTCAGAGAAACTAACAGCCCCAGACAGGAAGACTAAACACAACCAGCCTTTTGCTTTTAGCTCATTATAGTCTGGGTGTCAGGAGATTTGGGTACGTGAAATGAGGGAATTGGGAGGCAATGATAAAAATATCAAGTCAGAATAATATTAATCCAAAATGTATTTATTTAATAGCCTGCTTTCAAGGATAAAGTAATAAAGAGGAAATATATAATGACATAAAGGAGCTCCTTGTTTTTCTGGCCAGCCGTATTAAAAATTAGTGACCGGAAGGTCACACAAGAACTTTAAAACAACCAGACTTGTTTTCTCAACAAAGGAGTTGGCTGAAATGAAAAGGTTGTCCGGTGGCCACTTGGAGAAAGTATATGTGAGCACCTCTCTGTCTTTTCTCTCCTTGTTTCTCACCATCCTGCAGGGGTGCGCTCCTGAGTGCTGAAGCATGGGGTCTGGGTGAGCTGTTTCATCTTTTGTTCATATGTGAGTGCATCTGGGTTGGTGCCCAGTCATTCCAACTGCTGTTACTCCATTTTCTTTACCTTCACTGAGTCATGAGAAGAAAGGAAGCAGGCATTTCAAGGCCAGGGCAAAGCTGATTTGTGAAGTGGATCTAGTTTTCACTTTGCCTTTCTCCTGCCCACCCTCCTGATGTTTTCCCAATCCCAGTAGCACAGCTTGTCCTCAAACAATCATGGAGCTCTGGAAATGAAAGGGTCCTTTGACATCTTGTCATCCAGTCCTTTTATTTTTTTGTATCAAAATTCTGTATGTCAAGTTTAACAGTCAAATAGCTGTATAAAGTTTTTTAGGGAAAAGGGCAGGTCCTGCCTGGCCAGCATGGCTCAGTGGTTGAGTGTCGACCTATGAACCAAGAGGTTCAATTCCGGTTGGAGCATATGCCCAGGTTGGATCCCCAGTGTGGGGCATGCAGGAGGCAGCTGATCAGTGATTCTCTCTCATCATTAATGTTTCTATCTCTCTCTCTTCCTCTCTGAAATAAGATTATACTTTTTTTAAAAAAATTTTTTTAAGAGAGAGGACCAGAGAGTTGCTGAGTGAGGATGCTGAGGTTGCAACATAACTTAATAGCAGAACAGGAACGAAGACCTACATTTCCTAACTCCTTGGTCAGGGCAGCCTCTTTCCAAATAATCAGTATCATAAATAATGGATTCATCCACAGTGAGTGAGGTCCTAATAGGGTGTGATGAGTTTCAAAGGCTATTTTGCAAAGAGCCCTTTGTATTTTTACTTGGACTGGTTTCTCATTAGGAGTCAGTAAAATCAGGAAGCTTCTGAGGTCTTCCCAATGCCTTCATGCTCCACAGACAAACCCCATGGAAGGGAAAGTTTCGTGGGGAATGTTGACAACACAACAGTGGCTAAGTTATACTGCATTTAACTTTTGTGCCTTTTTAACTTTGTGTGTAACTGGAGTAGTACCGGGTCCCACCAACATGTGAGAACGAATGGGGTTACAGTCAGATACCAAAATCCACTGGTGCTTTCCCATCTACTGAGGCAGATGCTGAGTCCCCTGTCACATCCCCTGCAAATGGACCTGGAGTCCCCGCAGGTGTCTCCTGGGTGATCACAACAAGTCCAATCCCACTGAGAGCCGTCACTCCTCCCTCGTCCCTCAGCAGCACTGCAGTCTCCCACCAGGCCTGGAAGGGCCCGTCCACCCCCTGCTGGGCCTTTAGCCATGCACAGCGGAGGCCCAGAGCCACGGCACATGGGGAAGAGCACCCTTACTTGTTCAAGGGGCCCCAAAACAATATTACTTGTGCTTGATGTTTTATAGACTTTGAGGAAAAAGCTCTCCCTGGTTCTTGTCTGTTTGTACTCTCCCTCTCCCCTTCCCCTCTATGACTTTCTCTGTGTCTCCCACCCTAGGAATCAAACATGAGTCCTTGGGTTAGCCTGCTACAGGAACTAGACGTGATTCAATTCATTTGCTTTCGCAGACCTTCCTCAATCCTCAGCAAATAGACTTGTACTGGGCCTGCCCACCAGGCAGATCTAAAGCCTACAAATAGATATTGCTTCGTGTCTGTTCTCTGGCTGGGATCCTTATCATATCTATTAATATAGACAGTGCACATACTCACACTTCAGTCCAATATCCCCAAACATGTGGGGAAGGCCTTCTCGGCACAGGGCATGGTATAGCATGCTAGACGGCATAGCAAGTGTGGAAAACCTTTGCTTGAGAAATTATACTGTTTGTATTAATTGATACAGCAGAAGGCTACTGCTGTTCAGTTCAATGAAAGACCTATGCAAAGTGAGTTAGGAGAACAGAGTCAGGAAAGATGACTGGCCCGGAGCTGTGGTGATGCCCGCAGCAAAGGAGGAGAGTGCAGAGGGCAAAAGCTGCATATCCCTCGTAGGATCTGCCATGGTCTTCGGCATAGTGAGTGCTCAGAAAAGGTTCTTCATGATCCAAATGCAGTGTTGGGAGTACTTAAGCTTGGGTGAACTAAGAAAGGATCCCGAAAAAGTGAAATGCTATCTTATTAAAAAGTTTAATTCCAGGAAGATGTGTATTGATCACTTGCTTCTGGCCATCGTAACAGTTATAACACATTTAACTTTTCCAGTGCGGACGGATGAGCCCTGGGCTCAGCACCCCGGCACCATGAGCTAGCAGAGTGCCCCAGTTGATTGGCATTCAATCCCACGTGTCAGTCTGTGGTTGAGACAGATATAAAATTGATTTCCTTGCCTCGGTGACATAGAAACAGTTCTTGATAAACAAGGGGCTCCCACATAGAGCCCTGTCAGCGGGATTTCTGGAGAGCCAGGGAACTGGATATTTTTGTGGAAGAGCGCAGCGCTCCGATGTAACTGGAGATTCCGCCTCTTTGCCAAGACAGAAAGGCAGGTCACCTGGGAGCTGGCCTCAGATGGAAGTAATTACGTGCATTCTGGGGGGTGGTGAGTGCATCACATTGTCATAGCACTTACCTGATATTTATGAAGCCTCTGACTATATATGGAAGGTAATTTTTTTGAAAACAAGTAAGTTGTAGCTACCGTTAATGCACAATTTTCTCATTTTTTGTTTGTGATAACAACCCTAAGAGCATGTAATGGACGCCTATTCTATATCATTTCGTCTGCTGAGCACTCTACAGATTTATTTTATTGAATGCACTTGTCAACCCTATAAGGCAAGCACTGGTGGAATGAGGAAAAGGGACTTACAAAGAAACATACATAACAGTAACATGAAACAGTCCCTTATTACCACGGCCATTGTGTACCCAAACCTAAGATTGTATAAAAAACACTACTTGACCCATAAAATAAACTTCTAGACACTAATGAAATATTTTCCTCTCAAATCTATAATTCTTCAACCGTTATGAATGTAGTCTCAAATGTATCACCTGAAAGCATTCCCATTTTTTTATCTCATGCAATAGAACCTTAGGCAATTTGGAAGTGGCCCCATAACTGACAAAAATGGACACAAGTAGCAAATAGTCCAGTCAGTGGACTCACGTGATGTGAT
This sequence comes from Myotis myotis, assembly GCF_014108235.1. NCBI lineage: Eukaryota > Metazoa > Chordata > Mammalia > Chiroptera > Vespertilionidae > Myotis > Myotis myotis. The sequence continues at coordinate 42,591,244 of NW_023416316.1, read as the reverse complement.
TTAGGCTTAGGTCAGGGTTTCTTCCGTATCAATATGTTACTAGAGAAAGAACAATATCTTAGGAAATCTCATCACTTTGTATTGAAAAGTAGAAGTGAGTCCAGTACTGGAAATGCTTCAGCCCAAGTAACAGAAAACCCGTTAGTAGACACAGCTTGAACTGTCCAGCCAGGATGGTGAGACCCACTGGTTAGCCCAGCCGTGGGCAAACTACGGCCCGCGGGCCGGATCCGGCCCGTTTGAAATGAATAAAACTAAAAAAAAAAAAGACCGTACCCTTTTATGTAATGATGTTTACTTTGAATTTATATTAGTTCACACAAACACTCCATCCATGCTTTTATTCCAGTCCTCCGGTCCAGTTTAAGAACCCATTGTGGCCCTCGAGTCAAAAAGTTTGCCCACCCCTGGGTTAGCCCCAAAGAGATGAGCAGAGATGTTTATCCCCTCAGTCTTCAGGGTACTGAGCGGGGCCTGGGGCAGCTGAAGCCACCGGTTATTCACCTCAGGTACCAGCAGTCTCTTCCGTGTTCCCCTGATACCACGTCCTGTGAATGGCATGGTATTGAAAAAGGTTGAGCAGTGCTGGCCTGATATGTTATAAAGGGTGTTGTCATTTACTTCACATAAAGTTCAGAACTATGCAACGCAGGGTGAGTACAGCTGCGCAGTGACAGTCCCAGAGGTCCAGGCTCTGTCCATCTTCCTGCTTTGCTACCTTCTCTACTTTTTGGTTTTGCTTCTCTGCATTGCCACATGGTCACAAGGTGGCTGCCACAGCCTCACACATCATGTCCTCGCTCTAGGGATTTATGCCAGAAGAAAACAAATAGAACAAGGAAAACAAGGGAGAGTGTTTCTCATTACAACAATTTGGTTTTTTTACCCATGTTACAGGGGACCTAGGGGGAGCTTTCCCAGTCAGTCCGGCCCCACCAGATCACATGACCACCTCTTTTTGCAAAGGAGGCTGGGAAGAGACCTACCTGCACTGACACTACTGGTCTCCACCCTCTACCTAAACTAAAAATTGGGGGTTCTGTTAGCAAAGACAGAGCACCGTGGTGGTCGTGCAGGCACCAGTGATAGTGCCAAACACAGCCTGTAAGGGAGAAGCCAGTATTTTTTAAAATGAGACAGATTTTTCAGCTTTTGAAGTAATTGTTTAGACTGTTTCCATCAAAGTATCACTCACGTGATCACTTACCCCTGAAACTAAACACCTCCTCTGTTAGAGTGAGTTTGAAACAGAGCATCCTACAGATTAAAAAACAAAGATTTATGCAAATATTAGTCAAAGAAATTTAAGTTTTTTCTATTCATTTTCATTCAGAGACAAGACAAGCAGCATTTATGATTTTGCAGCTTTGAGTTGTAGAACTAAGAATGATTTTTTTGATTTTTCTCCTGTTCAATAGTTTGCAGATTTTTCATCATGTAGCACATTTGCAATGAAAAGGCATTAATATTTTTAATTATTTTTCAATCTGATGGGTTCCTAGGAATGTTGCTTGAGGTGTCTCAAGAACTGGACTACAGAGTTCATTTTGTTTCATTTCTTAAACATTAAAATGAAAGTCATCATAAAGCAAATGTCTCGCACCACAGGTTTTAAAAGGATAACTTTTCTTTGTTCAAGCAGTATTAACTTTGGATATTTGGAGATATTTTTCTCTCGCTTCCTCAGACTTGGCAGAGCAAAGTATTATTTGTATTGTGTTGCAAAAACCATATCAGAGATTCATGGCACTGAGGGGAGAAACTAAACATAATCATTACCTTTGATTAATTGATAAGTTTTAGAACACTGGTTCATAATATTCCCAATGCTGAGTTGGTAGGAAAAAAAAAGAATAAGAAAGAAAACACAGCCACCCAGAATCTTTCCTTTATAACTTGAAATCTTGGATTTGAAAAACAGAAATAATTCTGAACCAATTTGCAGTCTATGCTAAGGAATAGACTTTTTCAGCTTTATGAATTCATTTTCTGATTATGAAAGCTAAATATAGGAACTTTACACTATAGGAAATTTGGAAAAGAAAGTAGTTATTCTTAATCCCATGACTTGATAGAATTGTTACTGCCTTTGTAAACGCCAGTTAGGCTCTGTATGGTTCATTATATTATTGTAATCGCAGTGTAAATGCCACTTCAAATTATATCATACGTTTCTATGGTACCAAGTGTTCTCTTCATACTTCTTTTCATGTTTGGTTTTATTTTTATCCAAGATCTAATTTAATAAAAATATATCCCATTTACTCCCTACCCCATTTCCTCTCCACGAAAGGTAATCGTGTTTACCTTTTAATCTAACCTTTTGGCTATTTCTTCTTGCGGGGGAGGGAAAATTCCTCTCGCCCCTTCTTGGTTCCTCTGGCTGGTTGAATAATTAAAATGACATAAGACAACTGACAGGAGAAAATCCAGTTTTAAGATGTGCACACAAGCAAATCACATAAGCATGAGGAATTCCAAAGCCAGTCAGGCAAAATGAGGTACGTGTGTGATTTTGGACTAGGGAGGGCGTAGGAACCTGGGACTTCAAAGGGAAGAAAGGCAACTCATGGTGGATGAAAACAGTTAATGTTGAGTAAACAAATGTTTGCTGGGCCATCTAGAGACAGTGGGACACAGAAGAAACTTCGATCAAGAGTCCCCTCTGCCACACCTAGCTCAAATTAAACTGTAGCGTTCTAGGCCTTAAAAATAATCAGCTTAAATGATCAGTATTCCAAAGAGGCAGTTGGGGGATGGCAAACTCCCCATCATCTCTAAACAAAACACTACTTCGTGGTTTTTAATGTTCTCACTTTGGAAGAGGATAACATAGCTCCCTTTTATCACCCCTGTCTCTCTGCTAACCTTCTCATTCCCTCCATCCTACTAGTGGAGTTGCATTGTAATTCACGTTAGATTGATACCTACCTTATTGTGTCATAAACACTGTTCACAAATGTGCCCTATTGCAAGGCATCATTACTTTTCCTGGTATTTTTCCCAAAAGGATGTTTTGCTCCGCTAGTTGTCTACATACGCCTTACTAATTGAATCTCAAGCTCTTCACCAACGTCTGATGGGTCCAGGTGCATCAGACATTGTGCACCGCTGAAGGGTCCGCCACCTGAGACCTTCTCCTGAGAGTGGCCGGTCCAGTCTGCTGTCTGCGGTGCACAGCTGTCATCTGGAGAACTTGCTCCCCTTTGCTCTGGGGAGGCCCTTTGTTCCTGGTGTTGGCTCCCCTGCTTCATAGTTCTCACACCTTCCTCTTCTTGTTTCCTTGTTTCTGTGGAACACGTCCTCCAGTATTCTTTTTAGCAAAGGATTCGTAGGAAATAAATTTTTTGAGATCTGCCTGTCTGAAATGTCTTTTTGCTAAGCTCACTCATAAGTAATAGTTTGGCATGATATAGACTTTTATTTTGAAAATGGTTTCCCTTTAGGTCAGTGATTTTTAACTGGTGTGCCACAAGAATTTTTAAAACATGCAATACCTGCCCTAACCGGTTTGGCTCAGTGGATAGAGTGTTGGCCTGCGGACTGAAGGGTCCCAGGTTCGATTCCAGTCAAGGGAATGTACCTTGGTTGCGGGCACATCCCCAGTAGGAGGTGTGCAGGAGGCAGCTGATCCATGTTTCTCTCTCATTGATGTTTCTAACTTTCTATCCCTCTCCCTTCCTCTCTGTAAAAACAAAATCAATAAAATATATATATTTTTAAAAAAACATGCAATACCAGACTATTTAGTCAGGGCACTTATAGAGTTGCATCTTATTGGTCATGTGCATCACATAATAAGGTTGCATCTGATTAATTCTTGGTACCAGAAATTCTTCTATACAAGTATAGGCACCTGATTTTTTTAAAGTCACTTTCGAGCAAAAAGGGTAGGAAATTACTGTTGTTTTTGTAAATCAATGAAAAACATACTATTTTTGGTCAGATTAGCAAAAAATATTTTTTACTGTGCCACAGAATTTTAGTAATTAGTTTATGTGTGCCATGAGACAAAAAAGGTTGAAAATCACTGCTTTAGGTTTTTAAAGGCATTATTCTATTGTCGTCAGCTCCTTAGGTTGCTGTTGAAAAGTTCAAAGCCATTCTGCATCCTAATCCTCCGCATATAATCCCCACTTTGCCCCCTCATCCACTGTCTAAAAGTTTAAAGATCTTCTCTTTTCCTGATAAAGTGCCTTGGAGTGGGTCATATTTCCATCCCTTGTAAAGTATGCTCAGTGGGCCTTTTCAGTCTGCATGCTCATGTCCTTTAGGTCTAGGAAATTTTCTTTTTCTTCTTTTATTTTTCCTTTCTTGTTTGTTGTTAGTCTAAAAAATATTTTTTTGATGATTTTTTGCCTCTGTTTTCTTGCTTCTCTCTCTCTGTAAATCCTCATTTGAAAATTGGAACTGCTAGACTGTCTTTCATATTTCTATTGTTTTATTCTGTCTCCCATCTCTTTCTCTCTTTGCTCCATTTTGAGGTGAAATTTCCTTGTATTTTCATAGAACCTTGTTACTGAGTCACTTCTGCTATTATATTTTTACTTGCTAAGACCTCTTTCTTATTTTTTTAAGTATAATTGTTTCATAGTTACAGTAACTTATCTGAGAATATAATTGATAGTTGAGATGTGGGCTTTTGGCATTTTCTTCTCCCAGCATAATAACTTTCCCTCCAATTAGCTTTCTTGTGTATTTCTGTCTCTATCTTTTACAACAGTGACTTTTCTCAGGTGCTGGTAATCCTTGGCTGTCTGCTCACACTTAAAAAGGTAGCACTACAGCCTGGCTGGTGTGCTCAGTTGGTTGAGCATCATCCCATGCCCTAAGAGGTCGCTGGTTTGATTCCCGGTCAGGGCACATGCCTGGGTTGTGGGCTCGATCCCCAGTATAGGGGGCCTGCAGGAGGCAGCCTGTCAATGGTTCTCTCTCATTGATGTTTCTCTCTCCCTCTCCCTTTCTGTCTCTAAATTCAATTTAAAAAACAAAAACAAAAAAACATATTTTTTAAAGTGTGCCACTACAAATCTGTAGAGACAGAAGGTGGATGAGGAGTTACCTAGCACTGGGAGAGCTGGGGAAATGGAGAGTGACTGCTTAGAATGAGTTTTCTTCTTGGAGTAATGCAAATGTTCTAAAATGGTTGCGGCGATAGTTATACAACTCCTAATAGACTGAAAACCATCACCTTGTACACTTTAAATGGGCCAGTTGTGTGGTGTCTGTATAATATTATAATAAAACTATTACAAACACAAAGTAGGACACTAACAAGATTAGAATCTTCACGTGAGTGGCTGAGGCTTATCATCTGTGGTTTTCACTGCAGGGGGCACTGGCTGAGCTGTTTAGTCCGGGAACCACTGATATCAGTATCTTTGTCTTTCTTCTTGGGTCGATTAGATTCCCCAGGAAAGGGAAAGAAACGTTTTTAACGCCTGTCCTGCCAGAACTCTGGCCGCCCCAGTTCATACTCTGGGGGGAAGTTATTATGCTAGGAGAAGAAAAGCCAGTTAAGCATTTTTTTTAAATGCTTATCACGTGAAAAACTAAGAGAGGGGAACATTCATAGCCAACAGCACAAGTTGTGTCGTATACACAACTTCAAGAGAATTCTAAGTAGTCTCCCCCTCCAACTAAACATTTCAATGTCATACAACCTCGGGCCAAATTCTGCTGGTTAGTAACCATGATCTCAAGGATTATCACAGCCTCTAAAACAGGGTGGGCAACCTTTTTGTGAGTGCATGCCAAAACCAGCAAAATCTCTGACTCAAAATTCTTCTGCGTGCCAACCCTAATTTTTTGAGAACATGTTACGCCTACTTGATATCTCTTAAGGTGTACGTATGTGAAGAACCTTGAAGAAATAATAAAATTCAATCAAGCGACAAAAACACAGTATATGATGATGAAAAATACATATATTTTTTAATGTATACATGTACACTGATAGTCCGACATAAAACTTTATGACTCCGTTTGATATTATCAGTGGGACTTTTGCTGCTGCATCACTGATGACAGAGATTTTACATCAGGTTTATATTTCGTGACCTTCAGAGATATGCACGAGCTACTACTTTCATCCATCAAACTATTCCTATTACAAGACTTAACAAAATTCATCACTGAGAACAAAGATTCACAAGCGTATGTGGATGAAACTAAAACACTGGTCGGATCTAGGAAGGCAGGGAGAGTTAAGGCAGAGGCATAGAAATTGCTCTTCCCCTCTCTCGTCAATCCATGTCTATAGTCTTTAAGATAACTTGTTATGTAAAATTATTTATTTATCTAAGATGCACCTACACTGAATTTATCTGAAAAATAAAAAAGTCGATATTAAGGAAAAAATTGTAAATGGAAGATTATAAGAGAGGGTTTCGCGTGCCAGCAAAAGTTACTGGCGTGCCATGTTTGGCACGCTGCCAGGGGTTGCCCACCCCTGCTCTAAAACCTTATGGTTCTGTTTATCACCCTAAAATGCCACCTTTCTTTCCCTTTTAGAAAGGACCTTCATCTCACTACATTGATAAAAGGAACTTATATTTGGTTTAGATTATTATGCAACATTGCTTGACCTTTCCAACGCATCACAACCATTCCGGACTGGCTCTGTCATCTGTGGGATTCCATGCAAAATAAGAATATGAGGCCCCTTGTTTAAAATGTATTAACATTTTCAGCATGGCAACCGCAGAGCATGAAACCCAGCATGGCCCCCTCCAAGGGCCACGTGCCCATGAAGCCAGCGCTGTGACCATTCTGAGGGAAGATACTGTAGATGTTTCTTCTGATAGTAGTTTACTTTGGTTTGGGGACTCACACTTCCCCTGCTCAGGGACTTTCACAATGAAGAGCAGCTGGTGACCATTCATTATATAGCCATTGCCTAAGACTGCATTCCTGGAGTGAAACCATAGAGCTATTGCCCTGCAGACAATAGCTCCTTAGACTGCGTGCTTCCCATTGTGGGCAGTCTCTGGTGATGGCAGTTTCCATGTGCTTTCTTCCTGCCCTCACAGTAGCTTTCGCTGGGTCAGAGCCTTCAAGCCAAATTAAATTAAAACTTGAGATCTGATCCGCACAGGAAAAGAAACTGAATGAAAAGATAGCTCCTGTTTCCCAGCCCCTGGCAGTGGGTGGAACTACTTATGTTCTCCCTATCTCACTTGGTTTTCAGCTCAGTGCATCTGAGCACCTGCTATTCATATCAGAAGGAAATGAAGTCAGTAGCATTTTCTTCCCCAGTGGCAGCCTTTACACTTCCTTCTCTTTTGCCAGTAAGTCATCAATCTCCTTCAAGACTGCTTTATATTCAGGCAGGTCCCAGATTTCCTTGACTTGTTTGTTTTGAACTTTAAATCTGATAGACACTTAGAAATGTATGTAGTCACACCCTCACCCATAGAGGCACTTTATGTGACCACAGTGGGCAGAAATGTGTCTTAAGAGTTCAGAAGGAAGATTATGGTATCACTATGAGAAGTAAAGGGCCTAAGGGAAATAAAGAGCTAATATTTATTCATCCCCGGGTAAACATCCGATCTTAGCTAGTTCAGGACAGAAGTATGTGTTGATAAATTGAATTTTGAGTAAATTGGCATCTCAGTTCTGTGGTTGCCTTGTTGTGAAGGGTACTCCCCTGAGGCTTCCACGGAATACGCAGTAGCTGACCCAGTACTAACCTACTCCACGTCAGTGCAGGGAGCTGCTGGGCTGGCGTGTGGAAGCAGGCTGCGAGCTTTTCTCCCCGCAGGGAGTCTAAACCCAGGCATGGAGGTTACAAAGAGTTGATTGTTCCACAGAAGGAAGAGTTAAACGGTGTGGTTATAGAAGAAATAAGCTACCTCTGAAATGCTAAGCCTCTCACTGGAACTGAACAGCCATCTGGGAAGACTGCTGTAGGAGACAGAGAAACATCACGTGGCTTTTCTAACTAGAATGCCTTTAGGTTTCCTTTGACTCCTGCAGTTCTCGAGTGTTTGATCACAAAAAATACAGAGCCTCCTGGGAGGAAAAGAAATCTGTTGCACATGTATAACCCCCTCTCTTTCCTTCCTTATAAAGGAGTGAAACCAAACCAGCAAGCGTGTGCCCTTAAGTAGACCTGAAGCTTGCACTGAACACACTTGGCACAATGGGCTTCCTTTGAGGAAATTGTAAGATTATTTAACTGTGAGTTCCACTTTACACAGGTAACCTACATACATACAGTCTTTTGAATTAGAATGCCACCCTGCCATTCACCAGCTCCATGACTTAACCTCCTATACACAAGACTGTAAGGTTATTGTGAGGAAAGATGAGAAAATATATATCACTATCAAGTACAATGCCTAGAATATAACATATGCTCAAATATCCTTTTTTTAAAAAAAACAATAGCCCTTCAAACATTTTTATAGACATACTCCCCGCTGGGCACTGTACCCAACAAGCAGGATCAGAGGGCACCTGGGTCCCCAAGGATGAATAATTCTGCATTCGTTCTACCTTACCCCTGGACCTGCAACCCAGAAGCTGGTTCTAACTAGTGTACTGGCCCCATCAGTTATTGTGAAGCTGCAATTTAATTTGAAAGTATGAGGTGAAGATGGGAAGCAGAGGGTATCCCCGGAAAAGGCTAATGTTCCAACAGAGTTTATTTCACCATCACCACCTTCGATGGGCATCCTTATTCTGAAAGACCTAGCCTTTCAGCCTGAATATCCATCGTGAACTAGGAGTGGCTTAAGAAAACTAACACAGTTTAAATCCTCTAACACACCGGAGGCATATAGAGTTTATCCAATAAATGAATGACGAAGTAAATGAGGTCAATCTTAATCCTTTGGATTAACTGTAAAATGATACCAGAGCTCTGTGTTTACTAAGGATTAGAAGGTTCAACCTAGTTCTTCACTGTTTCCATACACAAGCCATCCAAAAAACAGATATCTATCCTTCGCTATTAAAAAAAAAAAAAGTAATTGGTCTTCAAAAAGCAAAAAATAATAAAAAAGGACTATGTCAGAAGGCATATGGGCCAGCTGAAAGAGCTCTCAGCAACCTAAGCTGGAACAATTTGAGCAATAAAATAGCACAGCATTGAACAATTCTCCAAAGAATGAATAAATACCCAAGAATTCTTATCTATATATATAAAAGGCTAAGTGACCGACCGTCCGTCCGTCCGACTGACCGACCAACGGTCCAGCTGGTACATATGACGCATACTGGCAATTTAAAGATAAACTTTGACTCGTGCATGCGCGATACGTATAAAGCTCTTGCTGGCGCCAATCACACATCGTGTGTTTCAATCTGTCATTGTCGATTGATGATGAATTTGGTTGTTTTTGTTGACATTCTGAAGCTGAAAGAAAGCGGTGGCATCGACAAAATATGTCTGAAGACAAACTATTCATTGTTGATGAACGCACCATGTATCTCAAATCTAGAAAACCAGGCTGTGTGTCTCCTGAGGGCAAGGTGTGTGTTGTGGGCCCGTGTCCCAGATGCTGCAGACTATGAAACGTTACTCGTAGACTATTGACTTGGCAACAGTTGTCACTATAATTAGCCTAGTGTGCTCTTTCTACATCAGTGCCAGCCTTTTCCCCTCAGGGAGATGAAAGTCAAGCAAGAAAGCATATGATTTCTCTGAAATCGGTTCTGGGCACCCTATTGATTTTTATATCTTAATATCTTTTCTCAGAAACAATCAGCCCATCCCTTCCTGAGAAAATGTTAACATTTCCTGTGAACTCATATGCCACTTGCATTGGTTTCATTTGCATAACTTTCCCTAGGTAAACATGTGGAAATTGGTCTGGATTTAGGGTGAATCAAGTGCAGTATACCAATAAACGACTTCCCCACGTATTGTAGGTGGTCTTTTTCATGGGGGCCTCATGCCACTCAGTAAATTCGCCTAAGAGATTATATAGTTCCTTGGTATTACAACTGAGGAGTTCTCTTTCTCCTTCCTTCCTTTGGGTGAGAATGGGTAGTGTATTGTTGTAGAAAAAGGAAGTCCATAAGGGTGTGTCCTCAAATAGTATGGCACATGTAACAACTCTGGAAATAATAGGTATCAGATAGGGTTCTTTGCTTGCAAGCAAGAGAAACTGGCATTACAAAGGAAATCACTGGAAAAATAGCAGTTAGTTCACATAATCTGAAGAAAAGGCTAAGCTATCAGGCCAAGAGGAGAATATGAAATGTAGCCCCTCAGTAGATTTATTTATTCATTGAACATTTCCTGAGCTTCCACCGTGTCCCCAGCACTGTCCCACAGGGTGAGGATAGGAGTGGGGGAGTCTGTCACGCTCTTGCTTTCACTGAGCTTGCATCCAAAGGATCTGAGGCTCGTGGACAGCCTCACATTTGGCTGCTACTGACCTTATAACCGAGTTCCTACACTCTTCATCCGTCATTTGTCACACTACCCAAGATTCATATCCCTCAGAGAGTCTGATGGACAGAGGTTGGGTCAACAGCTCACCCTCTGGGATGAGGTACTGTGATGTGTATCCCCAATAGCACCACATGGAACCAGGGGAGCTTCATTCCCCAAAGGCTGAGTAGGCAGCTCCTACCAACAAATCAAAGAGTGCTGGGTGGGCAAAAAGAGAAGTCCACTGTATTTAATATTAACAGTGTGAAGACAGAAATGAGAAGAGTTGGATCTGCTTAAAATTCTGGCTAAAGCCACTTATATATAAACTAGAGGCCCAATGGATGAAATTCATGCAAGAGTAGGCCTTCCTTCCCCCGGCTGCCAGCACCGGCTTCCCTTGCAGCCCTGGGTTCGTCCAGAAGGTCGTCTGGAAGGAAGGCTGGTCTAATTAGCATATTACGCTTTTATTATTAAAGATAAGTAAACCTTGGATATGTTTCCATAACCCCTCTAGAAGTCCCTTTCGTCATCTATGTAAAGTGGGATTAACAATCCCTATCTCATAGAGCTGCGGTTGTTGTTGTTGTAAACCCTCTCAAGGCTCTTTGCAATGAGCACTGGCCTGCTGTTTCCCATATGTCACCACCTCCTGACTTCTACTATTGTAGATTAGTTTTGTCTGGTTTGGGACATTATATAAACAGAAGCATACAGTGTTTACTCTTTTTGTATCTAGCTTCCTTGCTCAATATGATGGTTTGTGGTTTCATCCATGTTGCTTAGTGTGGCTATATTTATTAATTCTTATTGCTGAATAGTATCTACTGTGTGATTATACCTATATTTGTTTATACATTCTATTGATAATGGACATTTGAGTTGTTTCTGGTTTAAGGCTACTATATAGAGCTCCTAAGGACACTGTCATACCAGACTTGGTATCATAGGAATTCATTTCTATGAGATATGTACCCAGGATTACAACTGCTGGGTCAAAAGGTATGCATGTGTTCATTACAGTTTCCAACTTAAACTGCCCCCAACAATGTGTAACTACTCTAGTTGCATTACATCCTTGCCAATGCTTAGCATTATCGTAGAATTGTTTTTGATGCTTAAATCTGGGTCACATTAATAGCTGGTTGAGAGCTTGTTCTGATAATTGCTTAGAGTTAGTTGTATTTTCACACAGTTGTGCAATCCACATAGCATTCACAGGTCTTGCCCATGCTTTTCTCACAAACGATATTCTAGTCTGTTCTGCTGGTACAGTGTTTCTCTTCGCTTGGAAATCCCTATTGGGTTGGGCAAGCCTTACTGGGTTGGTTTTTGTTTTTTTTCTTATGTGTGTTAACAATAAAGCTTTGCTTGGTAAAGTGTCACATTGGCCACTTCAGAATAGGCACCCCAGCTCCCAACTGTGTCTCATGAGAGCTGCGAACAGTGAAATCACCAGGCACTGAGTCTGTCCAGGCTGTCCAGGCTCTCTTCCTCATTCCAAACACGACAGGCAGCAGTCTCACCTGGGTCATGCTAAGCTGTTATTCGTAGTGGCGGGCAGTGTGAGGGGCATATACACTTACATTCCTGCCACACCTGCATCTTTGAGCACAGTACTCAGCTTCTCAGGACCTCATTTGCTTCAGGTGATAATACCTACCTCGAAGGGCCTCTAAACTTGTAAAAGAAAATATATGTAAAGTGCCAGGCTCGGTACCTCGTTTAGGAGTAAGTCCACTGTATTTAATATTAACAGTGTGAAGACAGGAATGAGAAGAGTTGGATACCCCTTTGCTTTATCTAGGGGTGGTAATTACTGTCACTGTTTGATCACAGGCACAATAGTTTTTAAAAATCTACAGGCTTAAAACTGTAGATTTTTAAAAACTAAGCAGTGTTGGGAAAAAGACCACACACTCAGAATTTTAAAACAAGACTTAGCCATTCATAAGAACCGCACTGCCAGAGGGTAGAACCACTCACCAGGCCAGGGCTGGGACCACCACACCCTGCCTTCCTAACACATCAACATTATAAGTTATCTTTTGACCCTGAATATATCCTATGCTTCCCACCCCAGTCCCTTCCGGGAATTGCTTTATGATCCACCGGGAAAGAGCGCCTTGTTCTCACAAGTAAACAAGCTTCAGAGGGGAAGAAATTCAAATATACATTTGTTCAGAAGAACAAAGGGGAGTGAGACTTTGAAAATCTGTAAGAAGGTCTTAATAGATTTATCAAGGAAGTAACACTGAAAATATATTTGTTTTTAATTCATTATGGGACATGATATCCTTTTGATTATCGAGGTTGATTTCCTCATTTTTTAAAAAGCTGGCCATTATTTAGCCCAACACCTTTATTTATTTTTTATTTTTTTGATCCTCACCTGAGGATATTTCTCCATTGATTTTTAGAGAGAGTAGAAGGGTGAGGAAAATACAGAGAGAAATATTGATGTGAGAGAAACACATCGATTGGTTGCCTCCTGCACACGTCATGACCAGGGCCTGGGCCAGGGAGGAGCCTGTTACCAGGTGTGTGCCTTTCACTGGGATCGAACCTAAGACCCTTCGATCTGCAGGCTAATGTTCTATCCACTGGGCCAAACCAGCTAGGGCCCAACACCTTTACTTTAGAAATTAGGAAACTAAAGTGCATAGAAGTGACATTACTTATTCCAACATCACTCAGGTAGTTTAGTAGCAGAATCAAGACCAGAATCAAGGTCCTTTAATTCCGAATCCAGTGACTTTTCCATTGATCTTTTCTGAAATATTATAAAGGATGATGCTGACTTTCTAAAATCATTGACTGGTGACGTCTAGGATTGTTTAAAGGAGCATTTGTTCTCCTTTAATTGTTTTTCACTGGAACTCTGTGCCATCTACAATTACAGCTAGAGTTAATCCTAGGTCGTCAAGACTAGGTACTATGCCACCATATCTTTTAGATGCTTTTCATTATGTACTTGTAACAGGACTGGCCTAAGCTTTGATGATTACCACAGGTGTTTGGTAATCATTACGCAATAAGTGGCCCCTGAGGTTGCCTTTTGCCTTGTGGAGTGGTGGGTGTGCTGGAGCTTGCCCCTTCTGGCTCCTGACAGTTAGTGTTCAATTTTGTGAGCCAGTTGTTAAGCACGGTCTTATTCAAAATTAAATTACATAACTTACAACTAAATGACATATATTTTAAAAAATAATACTCATAAAGTGATCCCTTCCTAATTATTTTACTGCAATTCTAACATTTGCTCTTGAGGTTATTTATGTGCATTGGACGTGCGTCGTGGATATACCATATAACAGTATGCTACTGTGCATTTCTTACCAGCTCCTCATTCAGCGATATCACTCTGGTAGATTGAAGAAGTACTTATTCCACAGCAGACTAAATATATTGTTTTGTTGGTTGTCTGTTTTTTTAAACTTAAATGTGTGTTGCATATATAGATGCTGCATTGTCAATAGCACCAAAAATTGAGGAAATATTCCTCCAGTATTTGAAAACTATTTTCCCATTATTCAGAGAACTAGCTCATGTTAGTGACAAATGAGTGAAGTTCTGACAAATGTCTCCCATTTCATTTTTATCTTATTAATGTAAAGTCTCGACAAACATCGTGTTAGAACTATGCACTCAATTACAATTTTAGGTTGGCTATGGATGCAAAATTTCTATAAAAATCAGCAAGAGTATTCTGTGAACAGTCAATTATATGGAAGTTACAGTAAAGACTATTGCATATTTTATTATTTGTAAAGTGTGCTACACATTCTCTGTCAGTAGTAAATTGATCATCTTTTTGGAGAAATTTATCATAGACATTCAAAATTAATGTATCAGGTTGTCATAAATAAATAAATACTAAAATCTAAGACAAAAGAAGGAAAGAAATACTGGCTTAGAAGAACATATACACACACATATTTTTCCCAAAAGACTGTTAAACATTTACCAGTACATTTGTGCCACTGAAGTCCATAAAGTATCTGTTTCTTTATTATAAAAATCTTCCGTGATAATACTGATAATAGCTAAAATGTATTGAACATAAATGACAGAGTGTATAGGAGGCACCTCACTGAATCCTCACAGCTGCTCTTATATTGCTAGATCCAATATATTTAGTCTGCTGTGGAATAAGTACTTCTTTAATCTATTAATTAAGACAAGGAGACGATGAGTTAGGTCAGCGGTTCTCAACCTGTGGGTCGCGACCCCTTTGGGGGTCGAACGACCCTTTCACAGGGGTCGAACGACCCTTTCACAGGGGTCGCCTAAGACCATCGGAAAACACATATATAATTACATATTGTTTTTGTGATTAATCACTATGCTTTAATTATGTTCAATTTGTAACAATGAAAATACATCCTGCATATCAGATATTTATAATTCTTAACATAGCAAAATTACAGTTATAAAGTAGCAATGAAAATAATTGTATGGTTGGGGGTCACCACAACATGAGGAACTGTATTAAAGGGTCGCGGCATTAGGAAGGTTGAGAACCACTGAGTTAGGTAAATCCAGCACCTCCCTCCAGCTTATGTGAGAAGAGGACCTTTATCAGGTTATTTCCGAGAGCAAGGAGTATGGTAGACACATGCATATAAATTACAGCCACCTTGAGGTCGATAAGAAGAGTTATTTTACCACTGGCATATGGATAAAAAGTAAGCTCAGAGAGATGGACAATTGCCTACATCACAGCTCAGCACCACTGGTTAGAGGGGAACCAGGAGAGGAGAACCCAGCTTTCCAGTGCCTCCTCCTAAATCAGCTCAGAGTAACAGAACCACTTCATCTAAGGAAAGGCTGTGCAGGACTCTGGTAAATACTGAGAGCATTTTTACTACTAGCCATTGAGATAGTTCATGTAAGTAGGATTTAGATACGCACATGAAAGACAGGCCTTATCCAAAATAACTACAGCTTAAGTCGGATTCCAAAAATGGATAATTTAGACTTCTTGGGAGTGGGTAAAATAAATGAGAAAGAGTATACGATTTCAGTGACAGGTTTTAAACGTAATATTTTTATTTACTGATTAGAGGCCTGATGCATGAAATTCGTGCAAGGGGCTCGGCCCCCGTCAAGGCTTCATCTGGAAGGTCGTCCAGTCTAATTAACATACTATAACGCTTTTATTATTATAGATTGCTAAGCACGGTAACACATAAAAAGGCAGGTATATGAACAGTGTAAAATCACAAGTACCATGTGTTAGGATGTGTTACAAGGTGACTAATTACATGCTAGTTTATTTACGTGTGCTTTCTGGAAGGTGGTGTTTAGTGAGTGTGACACCGATCTGACCCCAGTACAGTCAGTGGTACTCACAGCTCCTCACCCTCAGCCAGGTCCTGCCCATGGAGAGGCCCACCCAC
Source organism: Myotis myotis (assembly GCF_014108235.1). Lineage (NCBI taxonomy): Eukaryota > Metazoa > Chordata > Mammalia > Chiroptera > Vespertilionidae > Myotis > Myotis myotis. The sequence goes on along the minus strand of NW_023416316.1, from coordinate 42,575,458 downwards.
CCCACCTGGGGCCCTCAACACCAGCTCAGCGCAGAGCCAGCACGGAACCCAGGCACAGGCAGGGCTTTGGGCAGTGACCAGGGCCTCCTCCCAGGCCTCCCAGGACGGGTCCTTCGGTCCTCGGCCCTCAGTCTTTCACACAAGCACACCCCGTCATCTCGGGTCTGCACTCCTCACTGCCTTACCATTCTTCTAAGCCAGTATTTCTTTCCTTCTTTTCTTTTGTCCTAGATTTTAGTATTTATTTATGACAACCTGATACATTAATTGTGAATGTCTATGACAAATGTCTCCAGAAAGATTATGTAGGAAATAAGGCATAATGCCCCTCATCAAAATTTTATTATGCTCAATATATTTGGGACTTTTTGTAATTCCAGTTCTTACTTTGCATAAGTGATTATACACTGTTCTCACCCAGAACTATTGTTTTATATATTTTGAAATAAACTGTATATATTTAAGGTGGACAACATGATGACTAGCTGTACATAGTGAAATGATTACTGTAGTCAAGCTAATGGACATACTCGTCTCTTCACATAGTAAGCTACATTTTATGTGTTATGGAGACCAAGAGTTTGATTTTATTTACTCGAAGTTAGTTTGTTTCTTTCCTTCACTGGACTCTTGAAGGTACGGACTGTGTTTTGTATTTTTTTGTTTTTGCTTGGTTGGTTGGTTCAGTTTTGGATTTTTCTGTTTTTGTTTTTATTTACGGCAGCAGTTCTCAACCTGTGGGTCGCGACCCCTTTGGCGGTCAAACAACTTTTTCACAGGCGTCGCCTAAGACCATCCTGCATATCAGATATTTACATTACGATTCATAACAGTAGCAACATTACAGTTATGAAGTAGCAACGAAAATAATTTTATGGTTGGGTCACAACATGAGGAACTGCATTTAAAGGGCCAGAAGGTTGAGAACCACTGATTTAAGGTCTACTCTCTTTGCAACTTTGTTAACGGTAGCCACCATGTTGTACATTACATCCCCAAGATTTACTTATAACTGGAAGTTTGTAGAACCATTTCTTACATATAAACACTTGGGATATATATATAACATTTAACAGCCTTTGAACATGGGATGGATATATATATATATATATATATATATATATATATATATATATATATAGTTCAAAGGCTGTTAAATCACATTGTTTACCCATACCTTCAGAAAAAAATCACTGATACTGTCGTGGTAAACAACCTGCTTCCCTATTTATAATGGTCTGGCCCTCTAGCAACTTCAGCGTGAAATTATAGCTAATTTGCCTACAAATGTCAGGTGGTCATAATAATAATCTGGCCACTCAGTGTACATTTATTGGTTTCAGAGAGGAAGGGAGAGGGAGAGAGAGATAGAAAACTGTACAACCATTTTTTGTGCGTGTGGTGGGAGCACCTGAAATCTACTCTCAGATGTCCCGTACACAGCATGGCAGTATTAACTCAGTGCAGTACATGGGACCTCCATACGTCACCCTACGGAACTGCAACTTTGTCCCCTGGACCAACATCTCCATTTCCCATCTCCTTGCTCCTGGTAACCACTGTTCTCCTCTCTGCTTCTATGTAGTCCATTTTTTAGATTCCATATAGTAAGTGAGACCATGTAGTATCTTTCTTTCTGTGTCTGTAAGCCAGTATTCCCTAAAGTATAAGCTCTAGAACCAACTGCTTCAGAAACAGCACGTTGTAAAATGCCATTCCTGGGCCCTTGGCGACTCTGATACACAAGGATGAACTCTCCTGGTCCAGGCCGTCACCTCTGACTGTGGGTTTCCAGTGGGACGGAAGGAGTCCTACTTGTCTTGACACCGTAGAGGTGGCCTGAGATGTCCTTGGAGAGCCAGTGCAGTTCCTGTGCCCCCAGCAGCCCCAGCCTCAGAGCCGTTCGTGCCGTACAGTCTGCACACCGTCCCAGGGGAGCTGGAGGAGGCTACACGTTTCAACGCAACCCGTTCCGCACTTCGCTGAGGAAAGCAAGGGGCCTTCTATGGAGGATAAAACAGGCAGAATGGGGGTGGGAGAGAGCATCTCCACAGCCTTCTTCCCAAGAGTGTCAACTCTGCATTTTCACAGCACAGCACATATGTAGTTTTTGGCTATTACTAGTTTTTGCCATTTGGGGGATAGAAACTGGTTGAGGAGGGGAAGTTTTTTACTGGAGTTTATGCACAGGCAGATCTTTCTGTCTTAGAAGTGCTAATTCTTGAAATTGACAAGAAGATCCTTTTTCAGTGATCAAGTTATAAATATTAGCTTGTCCATCCACACCACTGGCTGAGGTATTGGGGGAAGGGGAGAGGGTGGCATAGGAGGGGTGAGAGTACACAGGAAAGCCCTTGATGTTAGGGTGGACTCTCAGAGCCTCTCTGTTCGTTTGTTTTTGTTTTGTTGTTGTCTTTTTGAACTGTGAACTCTGAAACTATCCCTGGCAGGGTTCAGTCACTCTCTCAAGTTCATCGAATCACTTCATGACTTGGATGATTTCGAAAGCCCTTGTCTCAGGAGAAGATTAAACTTTCATAGTTGATCAGTAGTTAACTTTAAAACACAAAGCAAAACAAAAATTATTTTTTAATCCTTAAGGATTAACTAATACCCATAATTCTGTCCTGAATCATGAGATCCATCAGTTCTTGACATCATCTAGACCAGCAACTAGCATTCCATTGTGAAATCTTTTCAGGCATGTGATAGGTTTCTGTGAAAACCTTAAATGTAAACTTTATACCACACTGCTAGTTTTTGGCTTAATAAAAGTATATAGATTTAGCCTGGCCAGAGTGGCTCAGTTGGTTGAGTGTCGCCTTGTGCACCGAAAGGTTGCCAGTTCAATTCCCGGTCCTGGAAGATAAAATTAAAAATTAAAGGGTCACTGCAGAAATTATTAAAGCTGAGCTATGATTTAAAAACCAGAATAAGTCCCAGTTCTTCTCAGAGGCGCCAGTACTGTGTTCCTCCCACATCTTCTTGGCCAGGTGCCTCCCGTTCCCTGCGCATTGGGGCTCTGTCCGATTCCCCTCTCCCTAAACTGCTTCGCTTCCTAACGACTCAGGACAGGGTGCTCACCTCTCCAGCAGGGACCCATAGTTCCTGTGACACTTTCTGATTATTCAGGTCAGACCTTGTCATTAGTTTGGTGTTGACCTAGCCGTGTATGCGAAACCTTCCTGTCATTCTGTCCCTCTCTGAAGCCAGCAAGCACAGGAAAACTCAGTTCTGCTTGTGGTTTCCCGATAGCCCTGAACAGTTATAATTACAGTGTACATCTGTGAGAGTGAGGCTGCCTTTTAAGTCTTATTCTTTTCCCAGGGGAGGCAAAGACTTCAGCACCAGAATTTTAGGGGAGGACACAATTCAGCCTATAGCACCGTCTGCCTGAATAAATTTGTCCTTCTGGATTTTTCAGTTGTGACAGCAAGTGCGTGTAAAGAGACTGCTGCAGAGTACCTGACTGCAGACCACAGTCCGCGGAGTTACGTCACTGAGGTGCCGTGTAGGGATAACAGAGCTGTGGCTGGGAATTCTTCGTTCGTTTCTCCTAAGCCCTGAGTGATTTCATTTGCTTACACGGCAAAGGGCTTTTCCATTGCAGCATACTGTATTTCTGATAGGCTACTCTGAGCTCAAACTTTGGTTTTCTGAGAAAGTTGAAAGAAGGACAAGTAGGCTAAGGATAACAAAGCTTTTGGAAGCTGGAAAGACCTCATCCAATTCAAAGTCCTGATGTTTACAGGGGAGGAAATGGGCTCAGGGAGGTTAAATTGCTTCCCCACTCACAGCACATTCAGCTAATGATGCCTAGTCAGTGCCAGAATCAGCTGCCCTGCCCCTCGTTCTGGCTCATCCTTCTACACGCCATGCTGTTCCTTCCCAGTCATGGAGGCCATGGGGCCCCTGGCTAGAGTACAATTAAGGGTTTGCAGTGCATGCCGCTTACCTGGGGATCTTTTGTGGACTGCTCACATTACAATGTTTTATCCCCACAAGCCTTGACTCTGAGACCTACTTAAATATATTCTCTCTCAACTCCATGGATAAGACCTCAGGGAAGAAACTAATTCTGATGTTAGGTTCTGCAGATGTGAACAAGAAAGCAGGTTTTCTAGAAGAGCAGGGCCATTCGCTATTGTGAAGTCCAATAGAAATTTCCTTTGATTGTCAAGGTTTTTAATTTTTTTTCCCCCTCTGGGTGGATGTTTCTTGCATCTTTGTATTTTATAATAATGTTATATGTAGCTATTGGCTTCTTTTTAACATTTATTATCCATCTCCCTAATACTGTTGAAAGCTCCTCAAGTCAGGGACCCAGCCATGTCTGAACTGTTTGCCATGTGTTTCTTTTTTTTAGCACAGTACCTGGGACAAAGCAGGCACTCTGTAAACGTTTGAATAGACGACTGACAGTTTTGCAGGTAGAAAAGCAGGTACTGTTTTTGATGCTGACAGTTCATTATTGAAATATTTACATACAGGGAAATGCACAAATCTTAAATGTATAGTTCCATGAATGATGACAAATGTGTACACTCCTGTTACCATCACCCAGATCAAAATAAAGAACAACCCCCTTACACCAGAAAATTCCTTTCTGCCCCTTCCTAGTCACGATTCCTTTGGTCATAGACACATTCTCCTTTGATTTCTTCTAGAAACTTATCGTTATAGCTTTCATATTTTGTCTAAGATCCATCTCTAATTTCTGTGTATGAGGTATATTCAAGTTTCTCTTACTGTTCATTAATATTTATTTCTGCTCCTCTTATGTCAGATAAATCTGTTTTTATCTACTTAATTAAAAATTATTTTAACCCGAGCCGGTTTAGCTCAGTGGATAGAGCATCAGCCTGTGGCCTGAAGGGTCCCAGGTTCGATTCCAGTCAAAGACACATGCCTGGGTGGCAGGCTCGATCCCCAGTGGAGGGCGTGCAGAAGGCAGCCCATCAATGATTCTCTTCCTTCCTCTCTGAAATCAATAAAAATATATTTTAGAAATATCTTAAATACTCTTCATATGAAATATATTAGTTTCATGTGTATATTAGTGTTCACTCCAATAAGTGTAGTACCCATTTGACACCATACATAGTTATTACAATATTATTGACTATAATCCCTATGCTGTCCTTTACACCCCCATGACTATTTTTATAACTGGCAATTTATACTTCTTAATTCCTTCATCTCTGTCATCCAAACCCCTAATCCTCTCCATCAGGCAATCATTTGTTTGCTCTGTATCTCCGAGTTTGTTTCTGTTTTTGTTCATTTATTTTGTTTTTCAGATTCCACATTCAAGTGAAATCATATGGTATTTGTCTTACTCTGACTTATTTCACTTGGCACAACATCCTCTAGGTACATCTATTCTTGTTGTTGCAAAAGGCGAGATTCCATTCTTTTTTTTTTGGCCAAGTAATATTCCATTGTATATATGTACCACCTCTTACTTATTCATTTATCTCCTGATGGACACTGAAGTTGCTTCTGTATCTTAGCTATTGTAAATAATTCTGTGGTGAACATAGGGGTGCATGAATCTTTATTAGAATTTTAGATTTTTTTCAGATAAATACCCAGCAGTGGAATTGCTGGGTCACATGGTAATTTTATTTTTAAATTTTTGAGGGAACTCCATACTGTTTTCCATAGTGGCTGCATCAGTTTAGTCCCACCAGTAGTACACGAGGGTTTCCTTTTCTTCACATCCTTGACAACATTTGTTATTTGTTGATTTGTTGTTGATAGCCATTCTAATAGGTGTGAGGTGATATCTCATTGTGGTTTTAATTTGCATTTCCCTAATGATTAGTGACACTATGCATCTTTTCATATGTCTATTGGCCATCTTGGGAGAAATATCTATTTAGGTTCTTTGCCCACTTTTTTAATTGGATTGTTTGTTTTATTTGGAGTATATTGTGGCTATTACCCTTTATCAGATGTATCATTGGCAAATATCTTCATTTAATTACGATGTGCTTTTGTATGGGCCTCTTTGAGTTCATCATGTTTGGGATTGTCTGTGCTTCCTGGACTTGTATATCTATTTCCTTTGCCAGGTTAGTAAAGTTTTCAGGCATTATTTCTTCGAATAGATTTTTAATCCCTTGCTATCTCTTTTTTCCTTCTGGTATCCCTATGATGTGAATGTTGGTATGCTTGGTATTGTCCCAGAGGTCCCTCAGCCCAGCCTGCCCCATCTCACAGTCCGGAAGCCCTCAGGGGCGGGAAGCGACTCGGCGATCAGGGGAAGGCGACGCCCCATCACACCTCTGCTGCTGCCACTGCCGGCAGCGCAAGCCTTGGCCAGCCTGATTACCCGAGCCTCGGGCCGTCCCTGGGTGGCTGGGCAGCCGACAGCCAAGGCTTGCCTGCACCTTGGGCCGGCCCTGGGCAGCTTGGGGACTGGGGGACTCTGGAGGCAAGCATGCGGTGGGGCTGAGGGGACTGGGCACCGCCATCTTTGAGGGCATGGCAGTCAATTAGCATATTCCCTCCATATTGGCTGTGGGCACTGCCATCTTTGAGGGTGGGGCAGTCAATTAGCGTATTCCCTCCTTATTGGCTGTGGGTGCTACCATCTTTGCGACAGCGTGAGGGTCAATTAGCATATTCCCTCTTTATTAGATAGGATTCTTTTTTTTCTGTTTTAAAAATCATTTATTTTTCAATTACAGTTGACATACAATATTATATTAGTTTCAGGTGTACAACCCAGTGATTAGACATTATATAATTTACTAAATTATCATCCCACAAATCTCCTACCCATCCCACACCATACATAGTTATTTAAATATTGACTATATTCCCTATGTTGTATTTTACATCCCATGACTATTCTGTAACAACCAGTTTGTGCTTCTTAATCTCTTCACCTTTTTCACACATCTCCCCAACCCTCCTCCCGTCTGGTAACTATCAAAATGTTCTCTGTTTTTTCTCTGTGGTTTCCATCACACATTTCAAAAAAAAAAAAAAGTCATCATCTTTCTGATGACAGCTAATACTCTGGCCTTGAAATTATTTTTTTCTCAACACCCTAAAGCATTTGGTAGCTGGTTTTCTTTTAATTTTATTTCGTTTAAAGTATTACAAATAGTAGTACATATGTCTCCTTTTTTTCCCCCTTGACCTCACCCCCCCCCCCCGTGTCATCTTTAATGATTAAACAAAATAATGTCATACAATCATCATAGTCAATGATGACTACTAGCTTTAAATGTTTGGGTGGGTGTTGAAAAATACACCTTGTAAAGATATATGGTGCAAAAGGTCCCTGAACCTGGATGAAGATTCCTTTTTGAAAACATTTCTCCCTCCAGCCACCTCCCACATACATACACACTCTTTAACGGGAGTGCTCTCCCATGTTTCTCTGTTTAGTTCTAAGCTTGCTGATAGTGGGATCTCAGTTGCTGCCTGCCCCAGAACAAAGGCGTACAGAGAAGCCGAAAGTCTGAGGCAGGGAGTGTCTGGACTAAGAGCAGAGGCCTAGACACAAGCCTGGCTTCACCGGTTATTAGTGGTAACACTGGGCAAGGCATGAAAGTGAGCTCCTGGTTCCTCATGTGTAAAGAAGAATGAGTGTCCCTCTCTGCCCACTGCTTACACAGACGCCAAAAGTCTGAGGCAGCAGGTTTCTCAGAGAGAGAGATTTTCTCGTCAGACCACCCGAAGGAGGAGACAAGGATCAAAGTAGTTTTCCTGGAACAAAGGCTTGAGATCAATTTTAAGAGGTGAGGGTAGGAGAGGTTGTACATAATTATTAATTCTAATCCAGGGGTCTGATTGGGTAGTCTTAGAGCTAAGCCATCTAAGGTTAGGGAAGTGGGAGGGGCAAGTGAGAACAAAGACATTCTAGTCTGGCAGTTTGATTACCAGTCCTGTGTGTGTCCAGACGTGGTCCCTGCACTGGATCTTCTTTATTGAAAGACCCCTCTCTTTTTAAGGGGCTCCCAATGGTAAAAGTAGCATCTGTGCTACTGCAGGTCCATCAATTTTGGTTCCACAGTGTTCCTGAGGTCAGATTAGGGTTACGTAGCTGCTACCCGTGCCTTCGCAAGTCTCTGGGACCAGTCTGGTCTGCTGGTCTCTGGAGCACCGTGAGGAAGGCTGTTGTTTCTCCGGAAAGACACTTAAAACTAGAAGACATACTATTGGGGTCTGGTTTCACTAGTAGACCTGGCAGCACACTGTTAAATCCAAGACCAACCCAGGTGACAGCCGTCAGTCCACACCAGAGCGAGCCTGTGCTCCACTTGCCTTTGTTTGAAACAGACGGCCCCTTGTCTAAAATTAGCAAAAGTGGGAGAGCGTGGAAGAGCAGCAGCTGTGTTCACAGCTGAAAAGACAAAGAAACAGCCTCCAAAAGCCTCCTGTTTGGTATGGTGGGTTAGGAAGGTGGGCGGTAAAGCAGTCTGGACACAGTGACCATGGCCAAGGGCTTCCCACATCTCTAGGTATGCACTGGGGAGTCTTGGAGACTTCCGTGTACACTCAGCAAGGAGCTCAGAATAAAGGAGATGCTCCATGCTGGCGGGGGCATGAGATCTGCTACACATAGGAACCCAGCCTCAGCATTCCACAGCCTAGAGCAGCCGCCACCCCCCAAGCCAGAGGGCATTTCCGAGAGGAGCACACGGTGTTGGGTTGACTGTCACATCTGAAATGCCTGAGTCGTGTTGGAATATGCCCTCCCTTAAGCAGGAGGTGGCTCTAGGACTGAACAAGTGTGTACAGTATTTCACTGAGATCAAATTGTATTTGTGGGTTTTCTCTGCAGGTAGAGTCTTCCTGTCCACATCTGTTATCAGTTAATGTTCTGGTAGCTAAACTTAGAAGAGCAGAAATGGAATTCTTTCCAAAGTCATGATAAATCTGTCTATGCAAGCAGACCTCATCAAAGCTCCCTCTGTCTCATACCCAAAAAAAATGGGGCAGAGATCCAGAGATAAAAGTCACAGTGATAACTCCTGTTGTTTATTCAGAACAGCATTACCCTCTGTTGGCCTTCCTTTCATTTGCTATATCTGACTTGGTCCTCTTGTTGGCCTTGTGAGGTGGGCGGGGCGGGGACAGTCATTTTTATTTATACACTAGTGGCCCGGTGCACGGATTCGTGCACATTGAAAGGAAATAAATTAGAAATATTTTAATATTGCTATTGGCCCTTTCTCTATAATAGCAGTGTCAACCAAATCCATGATCAACAATGACAGATCGAAACACATGCGTGCGATTGGTACCAGCAAGAGCTTTATATGTATCACGCATGTGCAAGTCAACTTAGCCTTTTATCCTATACTAGAGGCCCAGTGCACAACATTCATTCACTCGGGGCAGGGAGTGGGAGGGGTTCCTTAGCCCAGCCTATGCCCTTTAGTAGTCTGGGAGCCCTCAGAGGATGTCTGAATGTTGGACATCCTTTGTGCTGCCACAGAGGCGGGCCACTGCGCTCGCCAGCCATCAGCTGGCTTGTGTCTGAGTGGTGCTCCCCCTGTGGGAGTGCACTGACCACCAGCGGGCAGCTCCAGTGTCGAGTGTCTGCCCTGTGGTGGTCAGTGTGCATAATAGTGACCGGTTGTTCCACCATTTGGTCAATTTGCATATTACCCTTTTATTATATAGAATAATAAAACCCTAATATGTGAATTGACCGAATGGTGGAACAGCGGGCAGAATGACTGGTCGCTATGATGCACACTGACCACTAGGGGGCAGACGCTCAACACAGGAGCTGCCCCCTGGTGATCAGTGTGCTCCCACAGGGGAAGCACTGCTCAGCTAGAAGCCAGGCTCATGGCTGGCAAGCACAGTGGCAGGAGCCTCTCCCCCTGCAGGCAGGCAGTAAGAAACAAGAGGTCCTGGACTGCAAGAAAGCCCAAGCCAGGCTAAGGGACCTCCTCCCCCAGTTGCATGAATTTTGTGCACTGGGCCTCTACTTTACTAGTATATAGAATAAACTTGCTTAACTAGACCTGCTTTCTGATTTAGCTAAACTTTTTCCAGCCCAGTGAAGCACCCCAACTTCTCTTTCAGGTCATTGTAAGCAACACAGCAGTAAATATCAACATGAAGCAGATCATTATTGTAGATCATGCATGGAGAAAAAAGGGTAAAATATTTAACTGCAGCAGTGTTGGACTATATTCTGTGCAGTGAGAAAACCTGAAGTCATTTTCAAGGTCCACCATTTCTTTTCAGTTGGGTCAAGTTTCTAAACTTTCTAAATCTCCATTTTTCTGGCTAATGAAAAGAAAATAGGATCCCACCATGTCTCCTATCTACCTACTCCAGGACTTCTGTGAGGATCAAATGAGATGAGGCATGGGAAAACGCTTCACAAACATTTGATTAAAGTGTAAAATATTTGCACCTGGCTATAAACCAAGTGGTATTCCTGGGCTGAAGAAACTGCAAGGAGGCTAGTCATGGCTAGGGAGAGGAAGCCGGGCATTGCTAGGTGACATCATTACCTGGCGCCCACAGCCACCATTCCGGGTTGGGCTCGGCTGTGGATGGCATTTTGCACCATGGCAGCGTCAGCTGTGATTTGGTCGGGTGTCGCTCGGGGTGGTGGCGGGGCCTGTGTCCCAATTGGGGAAAACCGAGTGTTGCTTTGTCAGTGCCAGGTCGCACTGCTGTTTCTCTGTAAATGGCCAGTGCGTGTCACGGCAGCTCCTGTGTTGAGCGTCTGCCCCCTAGTGATCAGTGTGCGTCATAGGGACCGGTCGGATGGGTGGAGGGACACTTAGCATATTGGCCTTTTATATAGAGATGAGGAACCAGGAGCTCACTTTCATGACTGGCCCAGTGTTACAACTAATAACCAGAGGAGCAGGGCTTGTATCCAGGCCTCTGCTCTTAGTCCAGACACTCTCTGAATTTAAGCAAAAGTTTAAAAAAGAGAGAGATTCCGTTTAACCTTGATACAGGAACATTTTACTTTACACCCAGAGAAGGAAATGTTACCCTAACTAACTGCTAGCCAGGCATTAAACAGTATTTTACATAGTCATAATAAATTATATCAATTTTCTAATTTTGGAGCCAATCCATGGACAAAGCAGAAAAATTTTGGTTTTATAACTTCAAAATACCATATAAATAGTAATAGCCATGACAAAGTAGAAGCCAGGCTCGTGGTGGCTCTAGGACTGAACATTTTCTAACAAAGTAAGAGAGAAATGCAGGGGCAAAGAAAGGATATAATGTGTGGTTAATGGAATAGAAAGGTTATTTAGTATATTATTCATAGTAACAAAATAACATATAAATAGCCAATGTCAGGAGGAAGTGCAGAGTAGGAGGGTCAGTGTCCTTGAGATGCAATCAATAGATGCTGCCTTAGGCTGAGATTCGTCAAAAGATACGAAGGGCAGATACAGAGGAGGTGGATGTTACACTCACCTCCTCCCTGGACAAACTGGAATTACAACTGAAATATAGAGAACAGTCAGCCTGAATAACTGACTGAAGAATAGCTGATCCGAAGTCTTATAGCCAAGGATTTACTGAAGAAGCTATATTGAGATTGGTAGGAAGGATGGGGACGAGAAAAAGGCTGGCCCTGCTTACACAGGTGGCGGCTGAGGTTCCAGAGGGATATCTCAGCTGCGAAAGTTCCCCCCAAGAAGAGTGAGGTCTCAACCCCAAGCTGGGCTCCCCAGCCCAGAGCCAGGAAGAGATGCCCACCTAACATCTGGTTGTGAGAATCAGTGGGAATTATCTGCCAGGGAGAGACAGGAGACCTCTAGAGACACAGGCGCCCTCTTAAAGGCGCGATGCACAGAATCTCATTTGCAGCCACTCACCCTGGACTCCCAGGGAGGGCAGGTGGAACAGACTAGAGTTGTGTGAGGACCGACGCTGAGGCCCCTGTGCCGAGTCCCTCTCCCACACCGTAGACACCATCTTCTGAGGTGGAGCACTCCCCTCCATATGGCAGCATCCTGGGAGAAAGCAACAGCCCTGCCCTCTGGACCAGGGGTCCTCAAACTACGGCCCGCGGGCCACATGCAAATACAAATATTCTGCTTGTTCCCGTTTTGTTTTTTCACTTCAAAATAAGATATGTGCAGTGTGCATAGGAATTTGTTCATAGTTTTTTTAAAACTATAGTCTGGCCCTCCAACGGTCTGAGGGACAGTGAACTGGCCCCGTTTAAAAAGTTTGAGGACCCCTGCTCTGGACTCTCCATCAAGCCACCCTACGGAGCTTGCATCCTGCTGAGAAGTTAGCTTGCTGGGCCAGAGTGTAGAGATTTGGGCAGACTCAGGGAGTGTCATTGACATTCCCGAGCCTGACTGGCACCTCACCCTCTCCCAGCTCCCACAGATTACGTGGCTTAAACAACAGAAATTTATTTTCTCAGAGTTCTGGAAGCTAAAAGTCTAAGATCATGGTGTCAGCAGAATTGGTTTCTTATGAGGCCTTTCTCCTTAGCTTGTAGATGCTGTGAAGACGTCTGTCTTTTCTCTGTATGTCTTTGTCCTAATCGCCTCTTGTTATAAGGACACCAGTCATATTGGATTACAGCCCACCCCAATTATCTCATGTAACCTTAATTACTAATTACCTATTTAAATACCTTATTACTAATACTGGCACATTCTGAGGTACTAGAGGTTAGGACTTCAATATATAAATCGGGGGGGGGGGGTGGTGAGGGGAGAGATACAGTTCAGTCCAAAACCCTAGGTGAGCACGTATCTGAGTCTGCTTTCAATTCTTTGGCATACCTACCCAGAAATGGGATTGCGGATCACATGGTAGTTCTATTTTTAATTTTTTGAGGAACAAGAATATCTTGCTTTCTGGAGATATCACATTCCCTGACTTTAAATTGTATTTAAAAACTACAATACTCAAAACAGTATGATATTGGCAAAAAATAGACACATAGAGCAATGGAACAGAATTGAGAGCTAAGAAATAAACACATATATGAGCAATATCATCAAAATATCATAGTAGCCAAAGCAAACTATAGATTCAACATAATTCCTATCAAGATATCAATGGCGTATTTCACAGAACTAGAACAAATACCCCAAAATTTATGTAAAACCAAAAAGGACCCCGAATAACCACAGCAATCTTGAGAAAGAACAAAGTTGGAGGAATCATGCTACCTAGTATCAAACTGTACTACAAGGCCATAGTAATAATCAAAACACCATGATACTGGCATAAAAACAGACATATGCAACAGAATAGAGAGCCCAGAAATAAACCCATGCCTTTATGGTAGATTAATACTTGACAAAGGAGGCAAGAACATACAATAGGGTAAAGACAATCTACTCAATAAATGGTGCTGGGAAAATGGGACAGATATGTGCCAAAAAAAAAAAGAAAGAAACTTCTTACACTATACCAGCGGTTCTCAACCTTTGAGTCGCGACCCCTTTGGGGGTCGGATGACCCTTTCACAGGGGTCGCCTAAGACCATCGGAAAACACATATATAATTACATATTGTTTTTGTGATTAATCACTATGCTTTAATTATGTTCAATTTGGAACAATGAAAATACATCCTGCATATCAGATACAGTGGGGCCTTGACTTACGAGTTTAATTCATTCCGAGCTCGTGAAGGAGCTCGTTAACTCAAATTACTCTGTCAACTCAATGCAAAAAATCGGCCGAGAGACAGCTGGTATCTCAAAAAACTCATTAGTCGGGATACTCGTAAGTCAAGGCCCCACTGTATTTACATTATGATTCATAACAGTAGCAAAATTAAAGTTATGAAGTAGCAACGAAAATAATTTTATGGTTGGGGGTCACCACAACATGAAGAATTGTATTAAAGGGTCGCAGCATTAGGAAGGTTGAGAACCACTGCACTATACATAAGAATAAACATAAAATGGATTAAAAACTTAAATATTTTAGACTCAAAACTGTAAAATCTCAGACATTACTCATTGCAGGTTTTTTTTCTGATATATCTCCTCTAGCTAGGGAAACAAAAAATAAACAAATGGAACTATATCAAACTAAAACGTTTTTGCACAGTGAAAGAAACCATGAATAAAATGAAAAGAGAACCCCCTGAATGGGAGAACATATTTGCCAATGACACACCTGATAAGGAATTAATATCCAAATTTTATAAAGACCTTTAAAAAACTCAACACCTAAGAAACAAACACTCCAATTAAAAAATTGGCAGAGAACCTGAATAGACACTTCTCCAAAGAGAACATACAGATGGCCAATATACATATGCAAAGATGCTCAACATCACTAATCATCAAAGAAATTCAAATTAAAACCACAATAAGGTATCACCACACACCTGTCAGAATGACCATCATCAACAAATTAACAGGTGTTGGTGAGGATGTGGAGAAAAGGGAATCCTCATACACTGTTAGTGGGAATGAGGATTGGTGCAGCCACTGTGAAAAGCAGTACCTCAAAAAAAAAAAAAGAAAAAAATGGAACTGCCTTGTGACCCAGCAATTCCACTTCTGGGAATATATACAAAGAAAAACACTAATTCAAAGGAATATATGACCCCCTATGTTCATTGCAGTGTTATTTACAATAGCCAAGATTTGGAAGCAGCGCAAGTGCCCATCAGTAGAAGAGTAGACACAAAAGTGTGGTATACTACTCGGCAGTAAAAAAGAAGGAAACCTTATCTTTTGTGACAGCATGGATGGACCTGGGGGGTATTATGCTATGTGAAATAAGCAATCAGAAAAAAAGACAAGCACTATATGATTTCACTTATATGTGGAATGTAATGAACAAAATAAACGCACAAACAAAATAGAAACAGACTCATAGATACAGAGAACAGACTGACAGCTGTCAGAGGGGAGGGGTTGGGGGTCTGGGTGGAAAAGGTGAAGGGATTAAGCCAAAACAAAAACAAAAACTCATAGACACAGACATCAGTGTGGTGATTACCAGAGAAAAGGGGGCAGAGGGGAAGTAGAAAAGGAGAAAGGGAGGAAAAATGGTGATGGAAAGAGACTTGACTTGGGGTGGTGAACACATAATACAATATACAGATGATGTATTATAGAAGTGTATTCCTAAAACCTATATAATTTTATTAACCAATGTCACCCCAATAAATTCAATTTAAAAAATAAAGTATATTATTATAATGGGGAGAAAGAGATATGAAGGAACCCACCAGAAGAGCTAAAAGGAAGTCATAAAAGGAGCTGCCCCACCTAGGGTTAATGGGTGTAGGGGCAGGAGGTTATTAATGTCTTCATAAGTCTTCTCTATCACATAATATATTGCAATGTTATTTCTTTAAGAAATTAAGGCAGTGAGAGGATGACTTTTAAAATACAAAAAACTGTGGACTGTACCCCATGTTCTCTGAGCAAACGCCCCATGAGAATTAGCTATAAAGCACTCATTCGGTCTGCAAACAGAAATGAGAGTGTTCCAGGCTGTAACATTATTGATGACTGTTTCCAGCAGTCCAGCCGGGCTAATGCTCTCCAGTGAAGCCAAACTAATGTTGCTGGGAACAGAAAGGAGCATATTTGTAAATGACAGAGAGGCCTGTGTGGCATCAGGGGACCATTAATGTCTGCTCCCCGAGAGAGTGCTCAGAGGACATGAAGTCCCCCGACCTGTGACAAGCCTGCATCCGTGCAGACAGCAGAGCACAGAGCCGTTGAACGAGGACTGGCCGCTCTGCGTGTGCAGGGGAAGAGCAGAACTGGCAGATTACGCTTCCTGGGTGCTTTGTTGCACATCAGGTGCAATTAGCCTTCAGACAGTCTGAACTGAGGAAGCTGTGGCAAAACTTGGTGGTGCAGAACCCAGGCAGACAGCTAGACTTTTAAAGTCTCGTCTTTAAGACCACTTCCAGAAGTGGATTATCCCAAGCTAGGAGGCTAAAGAATGTCAGTGCCCCTGGGTTTTGAGGGCATTCCTCCCCAAGAGAAGTGTCCTCGTTTATGTAAGTTACCCCTAAAATGGAATCTGGGGAACTCTCAGCCAGAGAAATTAGAAATTGATTCCAAATAGGCTTGTGCCCAGCGAGCCAACAGTACAGTAAGAAAACGGCACAATAGTAGGAATCTTCTCCAATGCCAGAACTGACGAAAACAAACATGAAATTGATCAGCATAGACATTTAAGTGAAAATCCCTTTCAGAACACATCTTATTACCTTGATTTCCTGGGGTATCATCAAGGAAGGCTCTGGATGTATTTACTGGGGTTGGATGGTTTATTCTTGTATTATCTCCCTCCTCTATTAATACTTACATTTCATTAACTTTTTAAGTAGCAGTGGACGTACACATTTAAGTATAAAGGTTCCTAAACCCAAATAACACTTTATGCCCTGCATGAAGGTTTCTTGATTAGGAAAAAATGCACCTTTATCTTCAAGAGTGTGTATAAGCTCTACTAATCTCTTTGCTCAAAGTAACATAACATTCTGTTAAAATGAAATATTTTTACTATCAGTTTCTGCTGAGGCCCAAACCAACAGCAAGGTGTGAGACCACAGGGCTTTCAAAGGAAGTGGTCAAAACCAGTTCTGCAGTCATTAGCTGTCCACCCACCTGCGGCCTTTCAAAGTAGTTAGAGACCAAGCAGGGAGTGGGGCACCTGTCCCAGCCCAGCTAAAGGGGCTTGCTTGAGTGACATACTTTGTAGTGTAGGGGACATATATGTGCTTCCTAGTGTCTGACTCAGGTCTGAGATCCTGCAAACTCCCATGATCAAACAAGGAGAGTTTGACTAAGCCACTCACTCACTTCTGTCTCTTTTCCATGTTTTATTTTTCTCTTTAGCACTTCAGAGCAACATAACTATATATTTTAAGTATTTATCTCATTGTCTTCCTCAGTACTATATAAATTCCATGAGGCAAATATTTTTTTTATTTTGATCTCTGCTACATCCTAGCACCTATGTGGGTGTTTGTGTCATATGTTCATTATCACTAACCATGCACATTCCATAGTATCATTTTACATGTGGGAAGCTAGAACTCAGAAGGGTTAAGGAATGCACCCAATATCACACACATTAAGTAGAAGAGCCAGAATTCAAAGGTGAATGATCTGATTCCAAAGTTCATGCTCTGCCTGTCATGCGTTATCAGCTCAGGTGTCTGTTTCCTGAAAATATACTCTTACCCTTTCTCAGGTGGCAGACAGTGCCTAATCTAAGATTTTTAGGGAAGTGACAAGCCAGTTCTGTGCTCCAATCTCACTCAGTTCATAATGAATAATGAGGGTAACAAATATGGAGATTAATGAAATGGTTATGTAGCTTTAACTCAATGCCAAGACATGTTAATAAGTCAGATTATTCAGAATATACTTACTGGGACTTTACCATATAAATGCCTAATTACATAGGGTTATTTTACAGAGTTTTTCATATATGTCATCTTGTTTAAGAATTAAACTAGTAGAAGCTGAAATAGCTTTATTCTTGTTAAGTATTCGATATTTGTTATTTTAAAATGTTGCTTTGTATAATTATGGTAAAATACACATAGTATAAAATTTACCATCTTAGCCATTTTAAGTGCACAATTCAGTAATGTCACGTACAATGACAGTGTTGTACAAACAATTGCCAGAACTCTTCATTTTGCAAAACAGAAACTCTATACCTATTAATGACTCTCTATCCCCCAGCTCCCACCACCCTTTTCTACTTCCTGTCTCTATGAGTTTGACTACTCTAGGTCCTGCATATAAATGGAATTATATAATATTTATCTTTTTATGACAGGCTTTCACTTAATATAATATTCTCCCTTTTTTAAGACTAAATAATATTCCATGGAATGTAATACCACATTTGTGTTTATCCATTCATCCATCAATTGACACTTGCATTGCTTCCACCTATTGGCTACTGTGGATATGGGTGTGTTAGTTTGCTAAGGCTGCCATAACAAAGTACCACAGATTAAGTGGCCTAAACAACAGACACTTATTTTCTCACAGTTCTGGAGGCTAGAAGTCCAAAATCAAGGTGTCAGCAGAGTTGATTTCTTGTGAGACCTCTCTCCATAGCTTGTGGATGGCTGTCTTCACACAGTCCTTTCTCTGTGTGGTTTTGTCCTAATCTCCTCTTTTTATAAGGACACCAGTCATACTGGATTACAGCCCACCCCAATTATCTCATGTAACCTTAATTACCTATTTAAAGACCCTATCACCAAATACAGGCACATTCTGAGGTACTAGAGGTTAGGACTTTAACATATGGATTTGGGGGTGAGGAGAGAGAAGCAATTCAGTCTAAAACACTAGGTGAGCAAATACCTGAGAGTCTGCTTTCAATTCTTTGGCATACCTACCTAGAAATGGGATTGCGGATCACATGTTAGTTCTATTTTTAATTTTTTTTATTATTTTTTTTATTAAATCTTTATTGTTCAGATTATTACATTTGTTCCTCTTTTTTCCCCCCATAACTCCCCTCCTCCCAGTTCCCGCCCCACCCTCCGCCCTCACTCCCCACCCACTGTCCTCATCCATAGGTGCACGATTTTTGTCCAGTCTCTTCCCGCATCTCACACACCCCTTTCCCCACCAGGAATAGTCAGTCCATTCCCTTTCTATGTCCCTGATTCTATTATAATCACCAGTTCATTCTGTTCATCAGATTATTTATTCACTTGATTCTTAGATTCACTTGTTGATAGATGCATATTTGTTGTTCATAATTTGTATCTTTACCTTTTTCTTCCTCTTCCTCTTCTTAAAGGATACCTTTCAGCATTTCATATAATCCTGGTTTGGTGGTGATGAACTCCTTTAGCTTTTCCTTATCTGTGAAGCTCTTTATCTGACCTTCAATTCTGAATGATAGCTTTGCTGGGTAAAGTAATCTTGGTTGTAGGTTCTTGGTATTCATCACTTTGAATATTTCTTGCCACTCCCTTCTGGCCTGCAAAGTTTCTGTTGAGAAATCAGCTGACAGTCGTATGGGTATTCCCTTGTAGGTAACTGAGTTTCTTTCTCTTGCTGTTTTTAAGATTCTCTTTTTATCTTTTGCTCTTGGCATTTTAATTATGATGTGTCTTGGTGTGGTCCTCTTTGGATTCCTTTTGTTTGGGGTTCTCCGCGCTTCTTGGACCTGTAAGTCCATTTCTTTCACCAGGTGGGGGAAGTTTTCTGTCATGATTTCTTCAAATAGGTTTTCAATATCTTGCTCTCTCTCATCTTCTGGCACCCCTATAATTCTGATGTTGGTACGCTTGAAGCTGTCACAGAGGCTCCTTACACTATCCTCGCATTTTTGGATTCTTTTTTCATTTTGCTTTTCCGGTTGGGTGTTTTTTGCTTCCTCGCATTTCAAATCATTGACTTGATTCTTGCGCTCCTCTGGTCTGCTGTCGGGAGTCTGTATAATATTCGTTATTTCAGTCCGTGTATGCTTAATTTCTAGTTGGTTCCCCAATATAACATCGAGGGTCTCATTAGTTTTCTTGTAGATCTCATTAAGTTTATCGGCGGCTTCTAAACAGTTCTTGAGAGACCTTAAAAGTGTGGTTCTGAACTCTATATCTTCCATTGACAATTTTGTCCTGTTTCTTTGTCTCCGCATTTTGTTATGCTTCCTTGGTGCACCCCCTAGTGGTCTTTGTTCGCAGTCTTATAGTTAAATCTTGATTGTTGTAGCTAATTCCAGGGAGGGTTTGACCTCCAGGCCAAGTGGCTATGAGAATCAGCTGTGGCAGCAGTGAGAGAACTTCTGTCCTCTAGGGAGGTGCTAATCTAGCCTTTGCCTGAGGCTATCCGGCAAATGCCTCAGTGCAGGGCTTGGGCGGGGCGGGTCGCACAGGATCAACAGGGTGGGCCGGAGAGAGCAGTTATGGCGGCTCTCAGTCCTGTCCCCAGGGGCTCTGCCTCTCTGAGTCCCAGCACCCGCTGCAAAGCTCAGAGAGAAAGCTGCACTCACTCTGACCGAAGCCAGACAGTCCCGCTTCTCCCGTTTGAGTCTGGGTCGCTAAAGACTCGCCCGGATCTGGAGCTCAGAGTCTGCGACTCCCTCCCGATTGAAAACGCCAACCGCGCCCTCCACCGCCAGCCTGCTCTGCGCACTCCGCACCTCAGAATTTGACTTCAGCACTGTGCCTCCTCTGAGTGTCCGTATGCGTTTCTCTTTCCTCCTAGTTGTAGGACTTCCACTCAGCCAGCATTCCTGTGGTTCTGGGTGATGTCCCTTCCGTTTTTTGGTTTCACTTTTGAAGTAGTTGTTCAAAGCAGCAAACTCCGGCGTTAACCTATGCCGCCATCTTGGTTCTCCTCTCCTATTTTTAATTTTTTTGAGGAACAAGAATATCTTGCTTTCTGGAGGTATCACACTCCCTGACTTCAAATTATATTACAAAACTACAATAATCAAAATAGTATTATATTGGGGGGGGGGGAGAATACATACACAGACCCATGGAACAGAATTGACAGCCCAGAAATAAATACATATATGGGCAACTAATTTTTTACAAAGGAGCCACAAACATACAACAGGGAAAGGAAAGCCTTTTCAATAAATGGTGTTGGAACAATTGCAGTCACATGCAAAAGAATGAAACTAAATTGTTCTCTAACACTGTACATGAAAATTAACTCAAAATGGATTACAGACTTGATAACAAGACCTAAAGTAATAAAATACAAAGAAGAATATATAGGTACTAACCTTATGAGCCTTGGTTTTGAAGGGGTTTTTGTGAACTTGACCCCAAAGGCAAGGGAAGTAAAAGCAAAAATAAATGAATGGGACTATATCAAACGAAAAAGTTTCTGCACAGCAAAAGAAACCATCAGCACAACAAAAAGGCAACCAAATAAATGGGAGAAGATATTGGCAAATGGTACCTCCAATAAGGAGCTAATATCCAAAATCTATAAAGAACTAATACAACTCAACAAAAAACAAACAATCCAATTAAAAATGGGCAAAGGACCTAAAAATACACATACAGACAGAAGACAGACAGATTGCCAACAAAGATATAATAAGATACTTAACTGGCTGTAAGGTACATGCAAATCAAAACCATGAGATACCACCTCACACCTGTTAAAAAGATACTATCACTAAGACAAAAAATAAGTTTGAGAAATGAGAACTCTGGTACACTGCTAGTAGGAATGTAAATTGGTGTAGCCACTATGGAAAACAGTATGGATATTCCTCAAAAATATTAAGAATAGAGCTACCAAAATAAAAATAACAAAAACAATAGAGCTACCATATAACCCAGCAAACCCTTTTCTGGGTATCAACCCCAAAATGTTGAAAACACTTATTCATAAGATATATGTACTACTATGTTCAGTGCAACATTATTCATAATAGACATTGAAACAACCTAAGTGTCCTTTGGCAGATGACTGGATGAAGAACATGTGGTACATGCATAGAGTAGGATACTACTCAGCCATAAAAAATGATGAAATGTTGCAATTTTACGACAACATGGATGGATCTTGAGAGCATCATGCTAAGTGAAACAAGTCAGATGGAAAAGGACAAGAACCCCCCCTCATATGTGGGATATAAAACAGAAAGAACAAACAAACAAAACACACAAACTCATAGACACAGACAATACTATGATGGTTACCAGAGGGAAATGGGACAAGAGAAGGATAAAGATGGTAAAGGGGTGATCGAAGGAGACTACACTTTTGGTGGTGAGCACATAATGCAATATACAGATGATATATTATAAAATCATACACTTTAAACATAATGTTAATGTTACCCCAATAAATTTTTAAA
This sequence comes from Myotis myotis, assembly GCF_014108235.1. NCBI lineage: Eukaryota > Metazoa > Chordata > Mammalia > Chiroptera > Vespertilionidae > Myotis > Myotis myotis. The sequence continues at coordinate 42,553,679 of NW_023416316.1, read as the reverse complement.
AAGAAAATTTGTACTGAAATATATGTATCTTATAAGTACAAAACAATAATATGCAAAGTTTCAAACTGTGATCATTGAATTTCATTTGTTTATAAAACACCCAGTTTATAATTTAACATCATAAAGACATTATGACTACAAACGATGTTGCTTTGTAAAGCATATTCTACCTACTTATTTTTTCTCAACCTTTTCAGCCCATCTTTACTCTTCTCAAGACAACAAAAATAACCAAGTTCACATCAAGCATCATATACTGCATTTGTTTTTTGCTGGTTTATATGATTATTTTCAAGTTCCTAAGCACATTGGCTTAGCTGCCCTGGTTTTGGCAAATCTGTATTCAATGTGACCCTGGGCAAGCCACTGCACCTCCCTGGGCCTCAGCTTCCTCATCTGTGAGGTGGAAGTGGTGGGCTGAGAGGTACACAGAGGGGCCAGACAGAGACGATGCAAAGTAGAACAGGCCCAGTATAATGCAGAGGAGAGTAGTGGGGACCCTAGTGAACTGGAGGGGACATGCCCAGTTTAAAGGGAGCAGCCACAACCTCATTGCTACTCAGAGTTTCCAGCTGTTCTGGTTTCTCATAAGAAGTGGTGGGAAACTTTTTTTGTGGGAATTCCCTATTTCTTAATTTAGCAATAATTCAACCTCAAAAAATCTCTTTCGTTTTTACTGGATATATACCTTGGAGCAAAATTGCTGGCTCAAATGGTTTAAGGACTCATGAAACCATTTTCCAAAGTAGCTGCATCACTTTACATTCTCATCAGCAATGCAGGAGGTCTCCAATTTCTCACATTCTTTCCAACACTTGTTTGTCTGTCTTTTTTATTACAGCCATCCTAGTGGGTACAAAGTGCTATCTCATAGTGGTTTTGATTTGCATTCCCCTGCAAATATATCTTCTTTGGAGAAATGTCTATTCAGATCCTTTCCCTATTTCTAAAGTGCATTATTTACCTTGTCATTATTGCATTATGAGTTCTCTAAATAATCTGATAAAAGTCCCTGTGAGTCTCATTTTTGTCCCCAAACTTAATGCTCAGAATATTCTTCTTACTAAGACAGGAAACTATTCTAATACACGTGGAAAACAGTGTAAATAGCAATGTGGTCTTTTTTTAAATATGCCTATTAGATTTTATCAAATTTTGACGATGTGATACTGAGGAAATTGGGTATTTCTTTTTTCTGTAATCATATTGAATTTTAACTAAAATAATTCGTAAATGTACCTATTAATACTCTAGGTTTCTTTTATATGTTAATGTTATCTTAAACAGGCTAGTAGCTTACTCCTAGTTTCCAAAAATAAAAGATAAATATTAGATTGAAAAATATTTGCAAACTGGGTTTGCTTCTGGGGAGGTGAATCTCTGGGTCACAAGAGGTCAGTAGAAAGAGGAGGATGACTTTTTATTTTACACTACAAGTAGTGCCATTTAAATAATTTTAAAAAGAAAAGCACTTCTAGAATATTCTCAGTAATCCCCTTAATCTTAGGAGGATATCGATAAGATTAATAACTAAATACTCAGACAAGAAGGGGAAAATTTAGTTTTGAATCTCATCAAATAAATTATATGTTTACAAAATAACCCAAGATCCATTAGAGCAGTGGTTCTCAACCTTGGCTGCACATTAGAATCACCTGGGAATCTTTTAAAAATCTTGGGCCCAGAAGTCAGGATTTTTTAAAAATTCCCAGGTGATTCTAATGTGCAGCCAAGGTTGATAACCACTGCATTAGAGGTTTATTTAATTATATATAAACTCAAATGCCCCCCCTAAAAAATAGAAATAAAAACGCAGAGGCACACCACAATTGCATATTTTCTGACCATCTTGTTTTTAGTTTTGAGGTTTACGAAGATAAATAATTTATCTTTCTCATAAGGCTTAACCAGCAGGATCATTTTGTACCCACAGGAGTAGTGAATGGCATTTTAACAGCTGAAAGGCAAAAGTCAAATAAAGTCCATAACTGCATCATTGTTTTGATCCAAAAAATAACCTGGGTCATGTTTATTGCTACACAGTGCCTCTCAAAATAGCAGCCCTTGAAAACTGGTGGTTTACTTAACCCAAGAAATCTGTGAAGGTTTATAACAAACTCAACAGCTAGATGGGGGGAAGCCACATTCACCCTGCTCTTTAAAATCCATTGGAGCAGACTCTGTTTCCCATATTGTATAACCCATCTTAGGTTTTTGATCAGCAAGAGAACTTCTAGCCTGACTGGCATGACTCAGTGCTTGAGCTTCAACCTATGAACCTGGAGGTCACGGTTCGATTCCGGGTCAGGGCACATGCCCGGGTAGTAGGCTCGATCCCCAGTGTGGGACGTGCGGGAGGCAACCAACCAATGATTCTCTTTCATATTGATGCTTCTATCTCTTTCTCTCCCTCTCCCTTCCTCTCTGAAATCAATAAAGATTTTTTTTTTAAAGAGAGAGAACTTCTTATACTGTGTCCAGAATTTAGGAGAAAATGTATCAAGCCAAAAGTGAAGTGGTTTTCTTTGATTCCCACATTCTCAAATACCATCAACTGGAAGACTTATGGGAGATTCCTCCCTTCACTTCCTCTTAGCACTGGTCTGTATTCTTATAATTTTCTTTATAATGAACATGATTTCTTTTTTTAAGACATATGTGCCCTGAATCGAACCGTGACCTGCTGATTCATAGGTCACCGCTCAACCACTGAGCCATGCCAGCCGGGCTGAACGTGATTTATTAAGATCACACAATTCTTTTCATAAAGAATTTTTGATATTGTAAAGGTCAGGACTTAAAACTATTTCACATATCTTCAACTACTAGATAAATACAGAAATAGAATAGGAAAGGGCAGGGGAATACAATGTCTTCAATATCTCCCATCCTCCTGGGAGGCTCAGACAAGAAACTCAGAGGATGGCTGTAGATGGGTGTTTTCATGAGGGGTGAGCTCTGAGTGGAGCCCAGAAGAGGACAGGCCCTGGTAACAGGGGAGGTGAGAGTGGAAGCCAGTCTCACACACTCCTGCTCTCAGCCCTACTTACTGCCCAGGGAAAGCCACAGGCCACTGCCAAAGTTAGTTCCGCTTCTCCCAGCTCCTCTAACACCAGTATCACACTCTTCCACCACTGTCTGCAGGTATTTTGCTCCCGCAAAACCACCACATGGCAAATTTCCACAGGTTAAAAACATAACTAACTTTCATTTCAGTGGGGGAAAGATTGTGCATTTCTGAACCCTTAACTTAATCCCCAATTTAAATACTATGAAAATGGACCGATTACCTAAACAGCAAGCACTGGTATCATGACAAAACATGGTGGTTTCCCTTCATAAATGAGTCTTCGATATGACTTGGGCTTTTGTTGTTACTAAGGGTACATCTAGGCTTCCCTCACAAAGCACACGCGCAGTATTCATGTGATTCATTTATGTGTTTATGTAATTCATTGCCACTCACAGTGGAGGCCTTGGACTAGCACAGTGATGGTGAACCTTTTGAGCTCGGCGTGTCAGCATTTTGAAAAACCCTAACTTAACTCTGGTGCCGTGTCACATATAGTAATTTGATATTTGCAACCATAGTAAAACAAAGACTTATATTTTTGATATTTATTTTATATATTTAAATGCCCTTTAACAAAGAAAAGTCAACCAAAAAAATGAGTTCGCGTGTCACCTCTGACACGCGTGTCATAGGTTCGCCCTCACTGGACTAGCAGCATGAGCATCACCTGGGAGCTTGTTAGACACACAAACCCATGGGCTCCAACTGAGTCAGAAACTCTGGAGGGTGGGGCCCGGGAAAGTGGGTTTTAATCAGCCCTCCAGGGGCTTCTGATGCACACCGAAGTTTCAGAACCTTGGCTGTGGTTAAACCTTTCTTGCCAAAAAGAAGAAGAAAGGAAAAAAAAAACAATAGAAAGAAATCATCGATGCCAACTATGCACAAGGTTACCTTCTATAAACTAGCAAAGCATGAGTAATACTGTGAGAGGGAAACGTAAGCATCGAGAAGCAACTATTCAAAGTCAAAGATGACAGTGGTCCTGAACAGTCACAGTAATTCTCCCTGACAAGGCCTGGGACCCACAGATCACCTCTCAGAAATGTAAGCAAATGTTTCATATACCGAAGGAGACAGAAAATTCACTAAAAGTCAAACCAAATTATTTAAACTCAAGTGAGCACATCTCAGGTGTAACCATATTTCCTTCACACACTCAAAAAAAACAAAAACGTTGTATCCCTAAAACCTTTCCTAGCCTGCTCAACTACAATTTGGGAGGTGTCCTTGGGTTTTGTTCTGGAGGTCACATGCTCATCATTACTCTTCTTTATTTCTCCAGTAAAGGGTTACCTTCCAGTTCAACATTTACCTCGGAAGAGGGGACCATCTACTTGACTTCTGAGCCCAATGCTCTGGAAATGCAGGACGATAACGCCTCCGTGCTCGATGTTTATTTAGTAAGTAATTTCTAGTTCCTTCCCCTTCCCTGCGGGTTTACAAATGGATACAGGTCATGGTTTACACAGAACAAATTCTGTAAGACCAGGCATGCTTGGGTGTTCAAAGAAACAGTGGCACCCTGTCACTTCTACAAATGGTGCGTCTTTTCACAAGCCATGTTTTCCCACCATTCACGTAGAACATTACACAAAAGAGTAAGATACTCAATCACCAGGTGTAATAAAAGGGCAGATGCCCTAATGCCAAGCAAAGTGCAGCTCCTAGGTGTTTTTCCCCAAGTAATGTCGTCTTTGACTCAGTTGCCTTGTGTGTGACTCTTCATTTGAGGGAGACTGCCTTGAAACCTTGGTACCCTGAGAGGCACCAAGGCAGGTTGTGGGAAGAACCTGAATTCAGCATCCAGAAGCTTGGCTCACTCCCTCCCTCCCTCCGTAGTCACCAAGCAGCTGTGTGATCTGGGCAGGGACCTCTCAGGCTGTGTGTCCTTATTTGCCAAAGAAGAGAAATAACGCCTGCCCTGCCCACCTCACAGTGACCATGTGTGTGGACACCCTTTAGTGTCCCTCAGGTTGTCTCTAGAGCAGTGGTTCTCAACCTTCCTAATGCCTCGACCCTTCAATACAGTTCCTCATGTTGTGGTGACCCCCAATTTCACTGTTACAAATTGAGCATAATTAAAGCATAGTGATTAATCACAAAAACAATATGTAATTATATATGTGTTTTCCGATGGTCTTAGGCGGCCCCTGTGAAAGGGTCGTTCGACCCCCAAAGGGGTCGCGACCCACAGGTTAAGAACCGCTGTTCTAGAGGCATAATTGGATTGTTAGATGAGGCCTAGGACGCTACTCTAGTGTAAACAAGGAGAGTGAGTATTTCCCCTGAAAAGTACATCTCATTCTCATTCTCCACGTCCTTATACACCTGCATCAAATCTCATGGGACAGGGAAATGTTGATTTAGAATTTTCTGCTTTTTAAAGTTTTGCCAAGCCTGAGCCTATACACACATCACTGTTCGTGTGCCAGCTCGACGTCGGGAACCGACAACGCTGTCTCACAGCAGCACATCTCCCACCTCATTTTCTGCTTCTCCACATTCCCCAACGTGGCACTGCGTTTTCTAGGTGTACTCTGCAGGACTTCAGTCACCCAAAATTTTACTCCACAGAAAAGTCCTCTAATGTCTCCCTATTTCTCCTGGAGTCAACTCCACAGTCCTCAAAGCCCTATCCAGTCTGGTCTCCCCGCCTCTCTGACCTCCGCCCCCCGCCTCTATCCTCCTCACCGATGCGGTTCCAGCCACACCGGCCTCCTTCGTGCTCCTCTTCAGACCAAGCATGTTTTTGCTCAGTACCTCTGCACTTACTACTGGACACCATCTCAGCTGTCCCATGCTTATTCCCTCACTTCCTTCAGGTCTCTGCCCAAACATCTCCTCCTCAGAGAGGTTTTCCGTGAAGACCCACTATATAAAATAGAAGCTCCCTCCCCAGATGAAAATATTATGGAAGAGGTGTTTTTTTTACAACCCCTGCACATCCTGGTTGTGGCAAACAGAATTTTTTCCCACTAAGCAATGCTCCTCTTCACGCTTTTAAAAAGTTAGGTACGTGTATACTGCAAAACCTTCACAGAAGAGTTGGTTCCTCTCCATAACCAAGAAGATAAGAAATGAAATAGGAAAAAATATATACAGTACTATTTTGGTCTCATGCTAAGTTTTGTTACATCTGAAAGTAGAAACCAAGAAAGCTGAAATGAAAGACTGTGTGAAACCTCATCTTCATGCGCCACTTGTGCGGATCTTTACAAAAACCAGATTTGCACCAGCCGCGGGAGTGTGATACTGCTGAGTGGGATGTAAGATCACAAGGTGGTTAAATGGCATTGCCGGTACCAGTTCCTTTTCCATTATCCCTTAGTCCTTTGGTAGAAAAGTTGCCTTATTAATCATTTTGTTCCTCCTTGGTAACCATCAGTTTCATCTATGAGAACACTGCTTCTTATCTGGTTTTATTAAGGTCTAATTTTCTTGTTTTATGTCTTTGATATTGAAAGCAAAGCATTTCAGCAAAGGATGGCACTTGCCTCAGAAGCCATAGGGAAAAGCTGCAGGATCCATCACTGATTGTATGGAGAACAGTTGAGGGTCAAGTAGATAAAAAGGAACCATGGGGGTTGGGAACTGAAAGAGAAGGTGGTGGCGGTTAGCTGGCTGGTGTGGTCTGCTGACCAGTTTTCCCAGCCCAGCTTTTGTTGTGGTTCAGAAGCACTGGAGGACAGGACAGGAAAGGGAAGGCAGAGGGGAGTCAGCGTATGGAGAGAGCAACAAGATAGTGGAAAGTCTTCTCCCCAAGGTTGGAGAAAAACTTATTTAGCCTCATCTTATTTTGTAGCTAATAACAATAAGCTGTGAAACATTTTTGAGTGTTTCCTACATGCCTGACACTGTTCTAAATACTTTATATATATATTAACTTATTTAATCCTCACAACATGAGGCAGATGTGCTTACTAGCTTCTACTTTTTACAGATAAGGAAATTAAGGCTCATGGAGATGATGCAATTTGTCCTGGTTATGCAGCCAGTAAACACTAGCCCCGAGCCACACTCTTAACTGCTGCCTGGATTAGGAATTATGCTTCCTTTGCAATATGCAAATTAGACCTAGAGAAGCTAAAAGGCGCATCCAAAGTCAGACAATAAGGTAATAAACACAGCACAAAAAACAGAGGATACAGAGACAACTTGGGTAACTAAGCATTGGTTCTTTTTAAATTTCAATACAGAATGAGAATGTTCAAGAAGAATGGTGTGAGGGAAACAGTCTGGTATTGTTGGAAGAGCAGAGCGTTTTGAAGAATAATAATAGCCAAACTAAGCATGTGACCTCGGCCAGGCACTGTCCTGGTGCTGGTCTTACAGTAGCTCTTTCATGAAGGTGGGTGTTACATGTGTCTCCATTCATGCAGATAAGGAGACCGAAGCACCTGATCAGCTCTCTGAGCTGGTAGATGGCAGAGCGGACAGTCCAATCCAGCCCTACCTACACGTGGAACCATGCAGCACCCAATCGCTGTACTTGTTACTGATGATTGACACAAGTCCCACATCCATCACGTTCAGTCATGCTTTTAAAAGTGAGAGATGCAGCCAAAAAAGGAGAGAGTGGAGGTTTTATGTTGAGAATGGTTTTTGTACAATTCCACTTTAATCATTGTTTCCTTTCTATTTTTTTATGGTTCTAGTAAAGTCATTCCTAAACCTTCTGATCTCAGGACCCCTTTATACTCTTAAAAGTTACTGAGGAACCCAAGAGTTTTTCTGTATGTAAGTTCATAGTTAAAAATTAAACTGATAATACTCTGAACAATAAAGATAATTTTTTAAAAAAATAAAATGAGAAAGTATTTAAATGTTATTAATTCATTTAAAATAACTCTATTAAATGTTTATGAAAATAACTATGTAATCCAGAACAAAAATAAATTTAGTGAGGAGAGTGGCATCATTTTACATTTTTGCAATCCCTAATGTGTGACTTAACAGAAGCTGGCCTCTCATGTGTTCCTACATTAGTCTGTTGCAGAACGGCACATCATTGTACTTCACATGTACACCCGTGACAGGGAGTGAGAATGAAAAGGCAAATAACACCTCAGTATTAATAGGAAAATAGTTGGAGCTCATGGATCCCCCAAAATGGTAGCCCCTACAGTTGTTCTAGTCCTTCAAATTAGTCCCTTCACCTGTTGCAGAGCCAAATGGGAAGTGAATTAATTACAAATAGACGTCTGGATTCTATGCCTGTCTCTGCCTCTCATTCATCATTGACCTTGAATTAATCAATCACTCTATGGGGGCCTCAGTTTTCTCATCTATAAAATGGATCATTAAACCATCTCTAAGACCCCTTCCAGCTCTGACCATCTATGACTTATTCTAAATTACAAGGTGTTGCAGACCAGGCTTGTCCACAGTAGGTACAGTCATTTCTCCAAATTCCACTGTTTCATCACATATTCCACCATAAACTTTCACAATAAACTTAAATTTGATGGCAACATATCTAGGAAGTTCTGCACCATTACCTTGTAACTCTAGGGTATGTTCTCCTGCTGGAGATTTATTATTTTGTATGCTCTTCCAGATCTGAAAGGATACAGTCCAGTAACCTCCCTTCAGTATTTTTATTTGCCTCAAGACTATGAAAGAGAGAGCGGAAAGGAAAAGCATGTAAAGGGAAGCAGCTTTGTCTCTCCTGCCTCTTGACACAATTTGAATTCTCTTAAGCAGAGCCATCCTTACCTGAAGGGCACTTGGAGGCTTCTGTGGTGACAGTGTGTTCGGTGTTGTAACCAAACGTACTCAGATTTCTCCTGTAATGTTTCTCCTCCTTTAAGATACAGCATTTCTCTCTTGGTCCTTGTGACCTAATCCCCTGGTGCTACTATTTGTACTAATGGACAGTACTGTTTATACCCCTTTAAAAACATATCATTTAAACGCAAATGACTTATGCACACCAGATAACATCTGAAATTTCTTTTAAGGATCGCCCCACATATGTGTATGTAAATTAGGCCAGCTATCCTGCTTTCTCCTGTGATTTGACACAAAATTAAAAGGATAGGGTACCTTAGCTCATTATTCCACTGCCCTTTTAAAACATTTGGTTCAGGCTCCATGTCCCTAGCTATCTGCACTGCTCTGAAAAGGCCATTCACCTCCATACTCTAGACCAGCGCTTTTCAACTGTACGCTTCAAGAATGTTTAAAACATGTAATACCTGACTATTTAGTCAGGGGCACTGACCGCTTTCCCTTAGATTGTCAAATAAAAACATGACAACAGCCAGCACAATAGCTGTCCAGTGTGAATGAATGAAAATTATACCTGTATTTGGTCAGATCAACAAAAATACATTTTGTTTTTTCAGTGTGCTATAGAATTTTAGTACTGGGTCTATGTATGCCATGAGATGAAGGAGGTTGAAAATCGCTGCTCTGGAGTTTCAGGCTATCGGAATCATTTGCAAATATTCAAATCAAGGGAGGTGTTTCAGAAGATGATTTTATCCCGGAACCAGAGATGTGTTTTCCATTGAAATTTTGAGTTGATGACATAGATTAGGGTATTTAAAAGAATACAATAGAGATGAACAGGCTCTATTGACTTAAAATGGGCAATCATGCGGTCTTAGTAGGAGAGCTAGAGTCCACTGTTTGAATAGTCCGACATTCTACGGCACTGACGTGGTCGAGGTAGCTGTCATTTCAGTTACTGAGGCAGCTTCGTTGCCTGGTGTAGAATGCAATTGGGTGTTCATGGGAAGAGGAACTAACCAAGTCATCGCAGCAGAAAAATGTTGTGGGTGACTAGCTGGGGATGGATAGGTAAGCGAGAGAGACAGGATCACTTTTTAAATATGGAAAACTGAAAGATGGCTGCTTCTCAAGAGTGACTTTCTTGCCTCTGTTATTTAGTCCCGAGGATATGTCCTTTCTTTTTACATATTATCATCCTCTCAATAATATGTAGTTTCATTCAGGTATGTGTCTCTGCACAATGGCTATTTGAAGTGCAAAGATAGCTATGGGCAAAGGAGAAGAAAGAGCTAAGCCACTTTTTAGGCATGCTGGAGTTGGAGATGGCGCTCTGATGTGCTGCTGCTGGGTGGCCTGATTACTGAACGTGTCCTTAGGGAATAGCACTCTTTGATCATGGGACAGGGTGGCAGAGAAGTGAAAATGATTGAATGAACAGCTTATCATGTTATGTATGAGAAAAAGAAGGAAAACATTTTAAATTAGGTCAGGGTGTCTTAGAAAATTCAGCGGAACTTTCTGACAAGAGAAATGGCACTTCTGGATTGGACTCGGTTGGCGTTGCATGAATGGCACATACGTGAAGTATCAGGTGTCTTTCGTCCCTCCTTGTCTGACCAGTGTTGGCTGCTGCAAGGGGTGTTCATTTGAAACAGTGGCAATGCTATTGCTTCTCGGCAGAGAACAAGATTCCCCACTGACCCAAAAACAAAAATGCTCCTGAGGTTTTCAGTAGATTTTAGTGAGAGCAAAGTAGGAAGAGGAGAGCACTGCCTTTGGATTGGAGGGCATTTAACCAAACGCCACTTCCTTCCACTATCTGACCACTTGTTGAGAAATGAGATTTCAGAAAGGCCAAAATGGGCCCCCCCACACACACACACACTTTTTTTAAAATCTCTAGAAATGCTTGGTCCCCTTAAGTAGTTGGAAGTCCTGGGAAGAAAAACAAAGAAAAGAATCCCACGGCCTGAGCCCCATGGCACCTAGAAGTGTTTCCTGTACTGAAACGAGAGATACAAGCTTCAAAATAATGAGGCAACCTGTCGGGCTGGATTAGGAGGTTACCAGGAGGATTTTACTTTAAACAAACAGTATTAAACTACTGTTTAAGGATTAGCTTAGGGAACTGGAGTTGGAGTTTAAAGGCACACTGGCTGTTCGGTTACAGTAGGCCCACAATTAGCGATGGAATGACAGCCTGCGAGGCTGCGGCAGTTTTGTTGTGTTCTGTCCTCGCTTTACAGTGTCATGGCCTCACAGGCCAGCTTCGTTTCCTCCTCCTCCAGCTTGCCTGGGTCTCCTGTCACATCCAGGCCCCCCCACGGGTAGCCGCATCATTTCCGTTCCTTGTCCCCCAACACTGCCCCTCTCCCCTTGCCTGCTGCCTCCAAACTCTCCCTATTGCTTCTCAGTCTGGTTTCTACTTTCCTCCCCTCTCTTGTCATAGAAAGGCAGTGTTTGCTAGTCTCCTGAGTCTTTCCAGCTCTTGGAAAAGAGTGTTTGAAGAAGAACAGTCTCTAATGGCATGAACTTGGGGTTTACCAGACCCTGAGCCTGCAGGAAACAAATAGCAAACGCGGAAGGAACCAGATTAGGAACAAGTGTGAATTTTAGAAAGAGCAAGTTTAATACCCACGACTTAGTGAATAGGGCTGTCGTCATTCGTCCCCTGCACTCTCCTGGATCTGTGGAGGACTGGGAAATGTGCTAAATGGGAGAGTGCATAAAACACTGACCACTCAGTAAGAAATAAGGCCTCCCCGAGTGTGATGGACAGAATGAGCACTCCGGAGTGGGGCTGAGGATTTGGCCTTTGGTTTGTCTGTGCCTTGTTACTTTGCCAGGGCTGCCATAACAAAGACCCTTAGCCTGGGGGCTTCAACAACGGGAATCCGTGGTCTCGTGGTTCTGCAGCCCAGAAGTCCTAGGTCGAGGTGTTGGCAGCGCCGTGTTCCTCTGAAGGCTCTGGAGAGGCTCCCTCCTTGCTTCTCCAGCTGCTGGTGCTCCACGTGTTCCTGGGCGTCCTCAGACTCACAGCACTAACCTCTGCCTCCCTCTTCCCGGCCTTCTTCCCCGGCACTCATGAGGACCCCAGTGGGTGGATTAAGAGCCCACTCTAACCCAGTGTGACCTCCTCATAACTTGTGGATGTAATTACATCTGCAAAGACCTTCCTGCCAAAGCAGGTCACATTCCAGGGTTCCAGGTGGACACGAATTTTCCGGGGATATTAGTCAACCAGCTGTACTGCCTTCCCCAGGGGCCTGTGAACTGCTCTGTGCCATGCATGGCCCCGTTCCCCACTCACATTTCATCTCCCTGGCTGAGTCCCTGGGAGGTCCGTTAGATGTTTCCAAATCATTTTGGAACCTCACAAAAAGGTGCCAGGTAAATGAATGTGATAGCAGATACAGTCACCTGGTGGGTGCATGTAGTATGTAGAAATAAAACCCCTCAAGTGAACCAGGGCATTGGTATTTTAAAAGCTCCCCACACATCCAGCAGGTGACTTTGGATGCAGCACCGAGCAGGTTGGCGGGGCCCCGCAGCGCTGAGCATCCGGTCATTCCTCTGTGCTACATGTAAGGCAGAGCTGTCACTCCCCCAGGCTCCCCGCCTATGGACAGCCAATAGCTTTGCTCGACATTAGAAAAAATACACTTGATTCCCAGGTGAACCCTAGTAGGCTCCTACCACACTCAAGTGGATGAACTGGACTTGCGCATGTGTTCCTGGTTCCTGCAGGCCTACTGCCACCTACTGGTAGGAAGGCCCCTCTGACCAAGGCGGCTACGTGATTGAAGTCCTTGAATGGAAGCTTAATTAAGAGTGAGTGTGTCGCTCAAAGGACTGTTTCCACTCCACGTCTTTTATCGTAGCCTCCGTGCTGTGCGTGCACACTCGCCAGGGGCACGTCCTTCGCATGGGACAGGCAGCTCCCTCTGACAGCCCAGCATCTTCCTCCTTTCAAGGTGGACTGGGGGCTGCTGTTAGTCAGGCACAAAACCAAAGGTGCTCATCTTCCCTAGGGTGGGAGGGTGCCTTTCTCCATCCATCCAGGCCCGGTCCACTTGAGCCTCTTTGAAAGCGCTCGCTGGCAGTCGGGGGATTCAGCACAGAAACTGCTCTCTTCTGCTTAGGCAGCGACTTTAACAAAGTATCAACAAACACAAGTTGGAAAAAGCCTTTTCTTCACGTTCAATCTTTGATAGGTCGTCCCTTACAGCTGTTCAGTTTCTAGGAGAATGTAGCCTTTACCTTTTTAAGTAACCCCCTAGAGGGGATGGGATTGATTATAATAAAATTCAAATATATGTAGAGCCTTCTTTCTTTTTAAAAAAACTTTCTTTCAGTAATGGCTACCGTATTCTTTTCCTAGGGCTGCCTTAACAAAAGTCCCACAAACTGGGCAGCTTAAACAATATAAGTTTATCCCCTCACAGTTCTGGAGGCCAGAAGTCCAAGCAGGGTCGGCTCCTCGGGAGGCTGTGAGGGAAGGCTCTGTTCCGGTTCTCGCTTTGGCGTGTGGATGTCCATCTTCTCCCTGTGTTTTCACATTGTCCTCCCTCTGTGTGTGTCTGTCTCCTGTCCAGAGTTCCTCTTCGTATAAGGGCACAGTCATACTGGACTAGGGACCACCCCAATTACCTTACTTTAACTTGATTATCCCTATAAAAGACCCTATGCCCAAGCCATGTCACATTCTGAGGTACTCGCGACTAGAATTTCAACATATGCAATTTGGGGAGCCACAATTCAACCCCTAATGGTTCAAAGTACTGAGATGGAGAAGCTTCTAGTTCCTCCTCTCGAGACCATGCCCGGGAGCCGCTGGCATCTCATGCTTTCTTTCGACGTATGTGAGAGAGAAGCCAGTGCTCCTGTTTGAATGAAACCAGGCCCATGTTCCTCCCCACAACATTCTCCTAATGCAGAAGCAGGGGTCAGAGTGGATTCGGTTGCAGCCCAGGGCTACATGATGTGTTAGATATTAAAGGAACCCTTTGGGTTTACAATAAGCTGGGAAGTCCGCTGTAGAACCGTGAGCTGATATAAATCATTGATGCCCTCAGGCTTCCCTCGGGTCTTCGGAAAACAAATCAATCAGGCGGGGGAACCCTGTTGAGATACTGGGGCTGCACTAACGGTTTTGAGGCGAGAGGCCATAATCCTAAGTCCATCCGATGAGATGTCCAAGAGGAGTGCCAGCTCTTCTCCTGGTTCTGCCCTCACCCGTGATCTCTCTGCTGGTCGGCAGGAACGCTCTGCTGGGGCACTTGGAGGCTGGCAGGAGGCCTGGCACTCCATGTGCTGCCAGCTCCACAGACTTCAACAAACATTCTCCCAGATCGGGCACAACATGGTCGTCTTCATCTGAACTGTGTGTGTCCTTCAAGGACATTCCAAGTCCCACCTCCGGCCTCAGGGGTTGTTAGTTCAAGGCCCACAGTCCCTGGCCCTTGGAAAAGAGTAATTTCATCTGATTCTGAGTCTGATTTTTTTTAAGTGCAAAGGTAGGAAATTTGGACCCACGCTTCTCTAAGTTCCCTCCCTTCTATCAGATCCCCTAGCAGTCAGATCAACTCCATTCTTACACCGTGTCCTGATTTCTACACTAGCACGGGTCGTCATTTTACCTCCCGATAAAATGATGAGCTTTGGATTCCTACTGCTATTGGACAGAGAAATCCCCCGCTCCAATCTGTCCCCGAGTGATTGTGCCTTGGGAAGTAACCCCCAAACCCAAGGTAGCTATATGAATATAATAAAACAGAAGTATAGAACCTCAGGTAAAAGAAAAAAGACTCAGGACTTCCCACAGCCCAGTGGTGGCTGCTTTCTCAGAAATCCCTGAATTTCGAACGCAGGGCCATCTAGTGACCCAGAGGAGAGGACGGGCTGCAGAGCCACGGGCAGGCACCGTGACGCTTTCACGTCATGTGTGGTGGTGCTGCGTTTGGACTGAAGTGATGCTGAGGCAGGAGGAGTCGTGCTCTTGTGGCAACAGAAGGAAATCAGCCAAAATAACAACAACAACATACAACAGAAAGGAAACAGGGCAGGGCTGGGGGAAGCAGAACTCAGGAATTGCTGATGGAAGTGGGCTTGGTATAGGGACAGAATACAGATAACAGACTTACTGCCTGCGATAGCCTGGAGATACATGCTCTCCTCGGAGGTACTTTGGGAAAGAACGTCAACTTCAAACCAAAATGAGGAGGCTCCTGGACTCCAGAGAGGAAAAGATCCTGCTTTGGGGGCCCCATGGGCCGAACCCTGAAGTAACTGTAATTAAAAAAAGAACAGCACCCCTGAGGGTGAAAACTTTCAGAATGGGAGACTTCGTGGACTGTTCAGTGCTGAGCATCCCGGCCAGTCTGACTGTCGTGAAGTTGTGCCTCCTTTCAGCTCTGCCCTAAGATTCCCTCACATCACATTCCAGGTCTCAGGAAATTCTATTGGCTAAACAGAATTTTTAAACAGTAGGCTGAGGGGTATATGTGGCAGAGAAAAGACTGAAAGAGGTGTGGAGTGAGAAATAAACTAATATTGTATACCAACTATATTTAAATAATAAATGTAAAACATTTAAAAATTACAAATAGTATTTGATAGAATCTTGTGGTTGAGATGGAACTTTGTGATTATCTGACACAGCCCCGCCATGACTGGCGAGTCTGCTCTGCTGGCCACCACGTATCAAGTGCCTCCTGGGTGCCGTGTTTAGGACACACAGCTTTCTGCTTCAGCCCTACCCAGCGGCCAGTCAGCCTCAGCCTCAGCCTCACCCCCAGTGACAGCAACTGCCCCTCCCCTCAGTGACCACTCATTTCTTTACTCTGGTTAGAGAGCACTTCCGGGTTGAAGCAAAACTGGCTTCCACACATTTGTCCCGGTTCCGGCCTTGGACTCACTTAGCCTCACCCATTGGGTCGCAGCGGATGGCGCATCGGGCCCATGGGCTGGGGGAGGATATGAGGATGAGGATGCGTGATGGGGGGAGGCGGGAGGGGTGAGGCTTTACACTCCACTCACTTCACTCATTCTGATATTCCAACCCCACCCCAGGGCACAGCCGTCTGTGCCACGACTGATGACAGTGTCACACTTCAGGTGTCCTGGGACTAACCTCGTGCCTGACCCTTCTTCCCATGGCTAGCCTTCGCATATTCAACTACTAGGCCCCATCTCTACGACTCCTATTTTCTACACCAAAAAGCCCAGGTCTTCAGCCATTTCCATAGAGTCCTCAGGTTGGAGCCTTTCACTGGTGGATTTTCTCACACATGACTCAGACTGATACATGTCCCTCTCAGAGTCTGGCGTTAGAAACCAGACACAGAACTCCACCTGTCTTCTAGAGGGCCAGGAGAGCAAAACTACCTGCTTTTATTTTTTTATTTTAAGAAAGCAGGACTCAAATCTAATTAGTAAGATCTTATCATTTTATATCAGTGATTGATATGTACCACACATCAAAGTTACCACATTGAGCCTAAGTAAAGTCCACCCTAACATCTGTCCCGAGCATGTAGACAGTTCCCATGTGCCCACTGCTCTAGCTCACAACGCCAACCACTCAAGCTATTTCTGAAAGATGATTTTTGAGTAACAGTTTGAGCATATTTTATATCTAAGCAGGGAAACCTCTCTAACATGAATAAGAGAGAACAATCTAAATTATTAAACAAAGTGGTAACTTAAGAAAAATTACAACTAACAACAGGCTCAAATTACACAATAAAATCCTGGTTTTTAAATAGAATCCTGTTGGCCGGCTGGTGTGGTTTAGTGGTTGAGGATCAACCTATGAACCAGGAAGTCATGGTTCAATTCCCGGTCAAGACAAATGCCCGGCTGCGGGCTCTATCCCTAGTAGAGGGCATGCAGGTGACAGCCGGTCAGTGATCCTCTCTCATCATTGATGTTTTTATCTTTTCCCTCTCCCCTCCTCTCTCTGAAATCAATAAAAACATATATTTAAAAAATAAATAAGTAAGTAGAATCATCTTTACTTGACATAGTTTCTTTTCTAACAATTTTTGGAGTCATTTCAAACTTTTTACTGAAGTTTTTTCAGCCTCCAAAGGAAGATGTTGGGCCACACAATCTCTGTGATCCAGCTTGAACCTTCTTAACTACTATTTTGGGGGCATTAGCATATGCCAGACACTGTGCTAAGTGATATGTATTATGATTTTTGTATATTGTATTTTTGTATATACAGGCACTCATGTTTGTATATATGTGTACCCATATACACTACCTCTCCATAGGAAAGTTTATCACTCACAACTATTCCATACAGTGGTGTGTTTTTTTACCACCATTTTACAGATAAAATAAGGTGCAAAGAAAGTTAAGTAACTAGCATAATGTTCTATAGCTGTAATAATTAGGAAATCAATACATTTAGCCCACTGTGTCTATCTCTAAAGACTGAGCAGGAGACTGCTTCCCCATATACAGCTTAGTGTAACTGTCACTGGTTGAATTAGCTGCCTCTGATTTTAAATGATTATCATATTAGGTTAAGTATTTACTGGATATATCTTCACTCCCTAGCCACAGGAACAGTGTTTGTAAAGGAACACAGCATTCATGAGTTCAAGACAATGTTCAAGTTGTTCTGATTGGCTTCAGACCTGATATACCGCAGCACATTCCAAGCCCTGCGCACCTGGAGGGCAGGTGTGTCTTCCAGAGGTCGCCAACCGGTGGTCCGCGGGCCACTGGTGGTCTGTGAGGTCCGAAAGGTTGGCGACCGCTGTCTTAGGTGGTGCTGCTTCCTTCTGAGACTCTAGCACTGTGCTGTGATTTAGTAGGGACTTGATAAACCTTGGTATCAATAACATATTGCGGATCTGCCAGAGATGCATATGCTATGCTCATCATTGCAGAATCCCAGCCTCATGCACCCCGAATTCAACTCGCACATTTCCCAGGCATAAGTCACTGGGAGAAATAACAGACTTGTGTTCCTACTCATGAGAAGCAGTTATCAGTCAACACCAAAACTAAGTCTTACAGCTGCTTTCTTTCTTTCCCCCCAGTAAGTGCAAATGGTGACCACCGAAGCAGATGGATGAGACATGAACTCAGTGGTAGGAGAGAAGTTCCGCCACTCCAGATTTCCCAAAGGAACTTGGCTGAGCCCCACGACACAGAGTAACACTCATCTGGACTTAGGAGTCTGCGAGATGTCAGGGGAGCCTTGGTCCATGGGCTCATCAGCAGATGTGATGTGAAAAATACCACACTCTTCTATCATTTGCTGTTGCTTGCCGAACTGTGAAGAACTGCATGAACTCTATTTAAGCTGCTTTCTATACCATTGCCAATCACTTTTTTGGACTTGAAAGTGCTATTTTCCTATTGATACTTGCATTATTTCATTTTGCATGCATCCAGTGATTATACATAAGCAACACATGTAATCTGCTTATATATATTTTTAAAAACTCATCTGTGCAAAATGGTATATAAAGTATAAATCCTGCTCTTTTTGCAAAATTATAATCACGGCCCATGTCATTAAAAGTTTAAATTGGTTTTATCTAAAGATCAGTATAATAGGTCTGCATATACTTTATAGATAACTAGCCTCTATAAAGATGTTTTCACTGTTTACTAGTGAAATGAGAAAAGCAGAGCTATTTATAAAAGGCCTTATGTCGTGTACATACACGTTGTCTTTCAAATATTTGTGATTTAGTTTATTGCTTGTAAAAGAGAAATTATATAATTTATTTAGTAAATACTATTGTAAACTATAGTTTTATTGAGAAAAATAAAATATTTTGTTCTCAATTGTGGTAGTACAGTAATTCCAGTGGTTTCTCTCTATTAATTAAGAAGAAATAACTTAGATGCGTCTCATTTTCAGATATTCCAGAATCCTAAATAAACTGAGTCTCATGGCAGATGAAAATGGACAGAAAATGCTCTGGCCCTGAGAAGCCAATAGCAGGTTCTGCTCAACTTGTTCAGGAGACTGTCCCCAGTGTCCTGGTGTATTAGCCAGCTTCACTGTTATGCTACGGTAACAAACAATCCCAAAAGCTCTGGATGGGGACCTAGAGCAGTCCCTATCTAGAACATGTCACTTTTATGGCAGAAGAAAAAAAAATGATAGTGTAACCAAGCGATGGGAGCTCATAAAAAAAACTTCAGCTTAAGTGCAGTTTACAATACTCTGCTCACATTCCACCGGCCAAAGCAAATGACTTAGACAAGTCCAATGTCAAAGGTGTGAGAAGAATACTTCTCACATAAGAGTGGACTCAACAGAGAGAAGCAATGAATAGTTTAAACAGTGAATGCACCTACACCATCTCATGAGTGTCCCAAGCAGCAGAGGTTCAAGAAGCTGCATAATCATACTTGGGGGGGAGAGGGGGGGACATGAGACAGCAAAATGACCAAGACTGCAGAAAGACATTCCTGATGAGTAAGATGTTGTATAAAATCTTTATGTTAAAGCAAACTGATTCTTGTAAGAAAACATGGTATTAACTTTTATAAATGTAGCCTTCAGCCATGGTTACTCAGTATAACTGTAATTTTACCTGCGGAGCTGGTGCTGGGAATCTATCCTGGGTTGGGATGTCAATGGGGAATTCGACTGAAGTGGGAAACAGGATTCTTTGCCATCTCTGTCCCTAGTAGTCATATGTGCTAGCAGGTGCTCTCCCTCACTACAGGGGTTGCCTAGCCAGAATCCCATTCTGTCCCCTCCCATTTGTAAGTGTACCCATTTACCTTAGCAGGGATCCTTAGCCCGGGGCCCATTGATTCTTAGGCGGGTCATAGATGGATATGAATAGGACCATGAAATAATAGGGCATATAGAGTTGGGTTTTTGTTTTTTGTTGTTTTTTTTTTTTTTCATAAAAAGAAAGACTATAATTTTTTTATTTTAATCCTTACCCGAGGATATTTTTCCATGGGTTTTTAGGGAGAGTGGAAGAGGGGGGGAAAGACAAGAGAGAAATATTGATGTGAGAGAAACCCATGGATTGGTTGCCTCTTGCATGAGCCCCAACCAGGGCCTGAGCCAGGGAGTGGCCTGCAACCCAGGTACATGCCCTTGACCAGAATCGAACCCAGGACCCTTTAGTCTGAAGACCGATGCTCTATCCACTGAGCCAAACCAGCTAGGGCAAGACTATAATTTTCATCAAATTCACAGTGATCTTGACCTGAGAAATGTTGAGAACCATTCTTTTAAGGCCTGATTCAAATGCTATTTCGATGCCATGAAGCTGTCTATGATCTCCAATCTTCTGCCCACTACCATCCCCTTAGTCATCTCACCTATCTCAGAAAACTTCAACACTTTCTTTTTTTTTAAGTAATTGAGGTATAACTTACATACAATAGACTAAACAACTATTAATTGTACAGTTCATTGGTTTTTATACCTGTATACATCCATGGAACTGGTACCTAAGGCAGGATATCAAATATTTCCAGCTAACCTGAAGGCTCTATCATGCCCCCTTCCTATCAGTGTCATTGATGGGATTGATGCCTTCCTAGCTAAGCCACAAAGGTAACCTTTATTATGACTTCTATCATAATGGATTATGTTTGTCAGTTTTTTAACATCTTATAAATGGAATCATAAAGTACATGCTTTTTATCCGATTTTTTGTTATTCATTAATGCCTTGTACCGTGTGTAATGAAACATTATTTTTCATGACTGAGTAGTATTCCACTGTATAAATATTCCGTAATTTTCTACTCTATTGCTGATTGACATTTGGGTAGTTTCCAATTTGGGGCTATAAGTGTGCATATTGAAAGATGAATGATGAGACAACCACCCCCCCCCCGCCCCCCACCAGACCTCTTCTTCCACACAGATCCTAGGTGCAGACAACTTGACATGGAAGAATTTTCTCTGGGAAATATCACTACTAGGAAATAGGTGACTGCCCTCTGATTTGCCTAGGATAGTCTGAGTTTATGCCTAACACTCAGGCAATATAACAGTATTTACTCCCAAATATCTCCCATTTGGGATCACAAATTATATAGTTATCTTACCAAAGAGGAAAATCTAAAGATAATGACACTGGAGATTCCCCGACGACTCAGCCAGAGCACGCTACAGTGAGGTTTGGCTGCAACCCCTCCCCTCTACTTGCCCCTCAGCAATGCTCACAGCATATTGTCCCCACTCCCAATGAACAACCAACTCCCAATGAGCAGCCAACCAAGGATCACAAGATACCTAAGAAAGTTCTCTAAAATGAGACTGAAATATACAAACAGAACATTGCTGCTGGGGGAAACATGAGACAAATATATAAACAGAACATTGCTGCTGCGGGAAACAAGGGCTGTAAGAAGTAAACTTCAGGGCTTCCAGATGGCAACGTAGGTATATGAGGTACTCATAACCTCCCACAACCACATCAAAACTACAACTAAACTACAGAAAAATTGTCATTAAGAAATGCCTGGAGAGAACCAAGATGGCGGCATAGGTTAACGCCGGAGTTTGCTGCTTTGAACAACTACTTCAAAAGTGAAACCAAAAAACGGAAGGGACATCACCCAGAACCACAGGAACGCTGGCTGAGTGGAAGTCCTACAACTAGGAGGAAAGAGAAACGCATACGGACACTCAGAGGAGGCGCAGTGCTGAAGTCAAATTCTGAGGTGCGGAGTGCGTGGAGCGGGCTGGCAGCGGAGGGCACGGTTGGCGTTTTCAATCGGGAGGGAGTCGCAGAATCTGAGCTCCAGATCCGGGCGAGTCTTTAGGGACCCAGACTCAAACGGGAGAAGCGGGACTGCCTGGCTTCGGTCAGAGTGAGTGCAGCTTTCTCTCTGAGCTTTGCAGCGGGTGCTGGGACTCAGAGAGGCAGAGCCCCTGGGGACAGGACTGAGAGCCACCATAACTGCTCTCTCCGGCCCACCCTGTTGATCTGGTGCGACCCGCCCCGCCCAAGCCCTGCACAGAGGCATTTGCCGGATAGCCTCAGGCAAAGGCTAGATTAGCACCTCCCTAGAGGATAGAAGTTCTTTCACTGCTGACACAGCTGATTCTCATAGCCACTTGGCCTGGAGGTCAAACCCTCCCTGGAATTAGCTACAACAATCAAGATTTAACTATAAGACTGCGAACAAAGACCACTAGGGGGTGCACCAAGGAAGCATAACAAAATGCGGAGACAAAGAAACAGGACAAAATTGTCAATGGAAGATATAGAGTTCAGAACCACACTTTTAAGGTCTCTCAAGAACTGTTTAGAAGCCGCCGATAAACTTAATGAGATCTACAAGAAAACTAATGAGACCCTCGATGTTATATTGGGGAACCAACTAGAAATTAAGCATACACGGACTGAAATAACGAATATTATACAGACTCCCGACAGCAGACCAGAGGAGCGCAAGAATCAAGTCAATGATTTGAAATGCGAGGAAGCAAAAAACACCCAACCGGAAAAGCAAAATGAAAAAAGAATCCAAAAATGCGAGGATAGTGTAAGGAGCCTCTATGACAGCTTCAAGCGTACCAACATCAGAATTATAGGGGTGCCAGAAGATGAGAGAGAGCAAGATATTGAAAACCTATCTGAAGAAATCATGACAGAAAACTTCCCCCACCTGGTGAAAGAAATGGACTTACAGGTCCAAGAAGCACGGAGAACCCCAAACAAAAGGAATCCAAAGAGGACCACACCAAGACACATCATAATTAAAATGCCAAGAGCAAAAGATAAAGAGAGAATCTTAAAAACAGCAAGAGAAAGAAACTCAGTTACCTACAAGGGAATACCCATACGACTGTCAGCTGATTTCTCAACAGAAACTTTGCAGGCCAGAAGGGAGTGGCAAGAAATATTCAAAGTGATGAATACCAAGAACCTACAACCAAGATTACTTTATCCAGCAAAGCTATCATTCAGAATTGAAGGTCAGATAAAGAGCTTCACAGATAAGGAAAAGCTAAAGGAGTTCATCACCACCAAACCAGGATTATATGAAATGCTGAAAGGTATCCTTTAAGAAGAGGAAGAGGAAGAAAAAGGTAAAGATACAAATTATGAACAACAAATATGCATCTATCAACAAGTGAATCTAAGAATCAAGTGAATAAATAATCTGATGAACAGAATGAACTGTTGATTATAATAGAATCAGGGACATAGAAAGGGAATGGACTGACTATTCCTGGGGGGGAAAGGGGTGTGGGAGATGCGGGAAGAGACTGGACAAAAATCGTGCACCTATGGATGAGGACAGTGGGTGGGGAGTGAGGGCGGAGGGTGGGGCGGGAACTGGGAGGAGGGGAGTTATGGGGGGGAAAAAAAGAGGAACAAATGTAATAATCTGAACAATAAAGATTTAATTAAAAATAAAAAAAAATAAAAAATAAAAAATAAAAAAAAAAAAGAAATGCCTGAAATCTAGCTGAACAGAAGTTTTATAGCTAAGGATACAAAGAAGATCAGTAGGAGGGGCAGAGACATGGAACTGGCTGGTCCCACAGCCACGTGTGGTGGTTAAAAATTGGGAGGGATATCTAAGCTGCAGACCCCCCCCCCACCTCAGGAGCAAGAAGTCCCAGCCCCACATTAGAACCCCCTAGTCCAGGGTTCCAGAACAGAGAAAAGAAGTCTCCATAACTTCTGGCTGTGGAAACTAACAGATTGTGAGACGGGGGCTCCTGGAGTCCCAGGCGTTTCTCTTAAAGAGCCCACACACTGACTTATTTGGACTCACTGGCTCTGAGCTCCAGGGCTTGGGCAGCAGCTCAAGAAGTACCAGGTACATGTTGGGAGGAAGTGAATTGTCTGGCTTCAGGATGAGGGCTGGACGGGTACCTTTCTCCAAGACAGAAGTGCTGGTAGAGGCCATTGTTCCTTTTCTGAGCCCTGTCCAGAATAGAGCTGGCAGGCAGGCACCGTAGCTGAGTCTCCAACAACTGGCTAACACTGTTAGCCCCGCCCTGTTGATTCCTTGAGACCCTTCCCCACCCAATTTTCTGGACCCACCCAAGCCTTTCCCAGTGGCTTTTCCATAAAAATGGCCTCTCTTGGCTCATGCTATGGACTTTCCTAGAATCTCTAAAATAAGCAGCATCTGGCCTCTGCCTACTCTACCTCTTGCTAAGTGGCCCCAGGCTTGGCCCCTTCATTCACGGCCTTTCCTCTCCCAAACCCAGGACAAGTAGCAACCATCTGCAGATAACTCTGTAGCTCATGCTGGGTGGCCCTGGGCATGGCACAGGCAGTACCTCCAGAGAGGTCCCAGAGCCAGTGCATCTAGTGGACAGTTTCTGACCACACCAGGTTGCAGGCTTGGTCCCTAGTATGGGGTGTGCAGGAGGCAGCTGATCAATGATTCTCTCTCATCATTGATGTTTCTATCTCTCTCTTCCCTCTCCCTTCCTTTCTGAAATCAATAAAAAATTATTTAAAAATAAAAGAAATATTCAAGGTGATAAAAAGCAAGGACCTAAAACCAAAATTACTCTATCCAGAAAAGTTATCATTTAGAATCAAGGAACAGATAAAGAGCTTCTCAGACAAGAAAAAAGATAAAGGAGTTTATCACCACCAAACCTATGTTTTTAGAAATGTTAAAGGGTCTTTTTTAAGAAGAAGGGGAAAAAAGATAAAAAACATGAATAATAAAATGTCAATAAATATATATCTATTAACAATTACTTTAAATGCAAATGGATTAAATGCTACAATCAAAAGACATATGGTTATGGAATGGATAATAAAACAAGACCCTTACATTTGCTGCCTACAAGAGACCCACTTCATATTGAAAGACTCACAAAACTGAAAGTAAAGGTATGGAAAAAGATATTTCATGAAAAATGGAAATGGGGAAAAAAACCTGAAGTAGCAATACTTACACCAGATGAAATAGACTTTAAAACAAAGGCTATAACAAGAGATAAATAAGGACCTAGCAACGCCATTTCTGGTATTTATCCAAAGAAACCAAAACAAAAAATTGAAAAGACATATACCTCCATATGTTTATTGCAGCATTATTTATGATAGCCAAGATATGGAAGCAACCTACGTGTCCATCCTATATAATAACAACCAATCAAAGGGTAATATGCTGATGATATGCTAAGACTACTCAACCGCTTGCATGACATGCACTGACCACCAGGGGGCATACAGTCAACCAGTCGACCAGTTGCTATGATGTACACTGACCACCAGGGGGCAGATGCTCCAACCGGTAGGTTAGCTTGCTGCTGGGGTCCGGCTGATCAGGACTGAACGAGATAAGATGAGCCAGACATGCCCTGGAGCCCTCCTGTGGCCCCTCCCCGGCCCGATTGTGTACCGGTGGGGTCCCTCAGCCTGGCCTGCTCCCTCTTGCAATCCAGGACCCCGTGGGGGATGTCAGAGAGCCGGTATCAGCCCAATCCTGCAGGCCACTTCCCTTGGGAGGGCACCAAACACAGGCCTCATAGCTGGTGAGCAGCAGCACAAGCCTCTCCAGATTGGGACTGATTGAGCACGAGCCTGCAGCAGGCACAGTGGGGCTGGGATGAGCAGGAGAGGAATGTAGGAGCTGCAGGCGGCATTGGACTGCGGGTTTTGGGCTGATCCCTGCAGGCCACCTAGAGGGACCCGTCCATGCACGAATTCGTGCACCAAGCCTCTAGTCAATAGATAAATGGATAAAGAAGAAGTGATGCATTTATACAATGGAATATGATTTAGCCATAAAAATAGAATGAAATCTTGCCATCTGCAAAAACATAGATGGACCCAAAGGGTATTATGCTAAGTGAAATAAGTCAGACAAAGACAAATACCATATGATTTCACTTATATGTGGAATCTAAAAAACAAAATAAACAAGCAGAATAGAAACAGACCCATAGATACAGAGAACATCTTAATGGTTGTCAGAGGAATGAGGAATTGTGAGACTGGGTGGAAAAAAAGTGAAAGGATTTGGAAGTACAAATTGGTAGTTACAGAATACTCACCGGAATGTAAAATACAGCATAGGGAATACAGTCAATAATATTGTAATAACTATGTATGGTGTCAGATGGATACTAGATTTATCGAGGTGGTCACCTAATAAGATATATAATGTCCAATCACAGGGTTTTACACCTAAAACTAATATAATATTGTACATCAACTGTGATTTTAAAATAAAAAAATGTAAAAAGTAAACTTCAAAACAAACTACAATTACATCTTCAAAAATAATAAATTATATGGCATCCATAAAACAAGCTCAGGATGCTATTACAAAAATGATCATTCAGAAAACATAAAATAACTCTTGGAAATTAAAAGCATGATGGCCAAATGTAGAAACTAAGAGGGTGATTAGAAGATAAGGTGCAGGAAATAGCCCACAGAGATTAAAAATAGGATAAAAGTAATTATAAATTTGAAGACCATTCCATTAGATCCAATATCCAAATAATAAACTTCCAGAAAAAGAAAATAGAGGTTAAGAAACCCTTCAAAACAAATAATTCAAGAAAATATCAGAGAAGTAAAGGACAGGAGATTCCACATTGAAAGGTAATCTGAGTGCCCAGCTCAATGGATGAAAATAAACCTGACGATACAATTTCAGACCACCAGGGATGATAAGATTCTACAAGATTTTAAAGAGTAGCAAGTTGGAAGAGGTTATTGGGGAGGAGGAGGGAGAGGAGGAGGAGGAAGACCTATGTAATACTTTCAACAATAAAGGTTCTAAATAAATTTTAAATAGTACTTTCAGAGAGAAAAAAATATTTTAAAGAGTAAAAATTAATTTTATATCAAGGCTTAAGGGTAAGAATTATATCAAATTTCTCAACAGCACCACTGGAAGCTAGAAACCAATGAGCTATGCCTATAAAATTATGAAAGAATTTTATTTCTAATTTATAATTCTATATCCTGTGTATTAGTCAATGTTCTCCAGAGAAATAGGACAGACAGAGACAAAGAGAATGAAATTTATTTTAAGAACTTGGTTCACACAATTGTGTGGGAAGGCAAGTCTGAAATTTATAGAGCAGGTTGGAAGGCTGGAAACTCAGTCTTGAGACAGAATTTATTTTCCTGGAATCTTTAGTGTTTGTTCCTAAGTCCTTCACTTGATTGGATGAGGCCTACCACATTATCAAGGGTAATCTCCTTTACTAAACTCAACTGATTAAGCATGGCTACCAAATATTTTCATAGCAGTACCTAGATTAATGTTTGATTAAAAACTAGATACTTGGATTAAAAATGGTGGCAGAGTAAGTAGATGCTGCATAGAAATGCTCCCAGGAACAAACTGGTATTACAACTAAAATCCTGAATAATCAACGGAAAACTCGCAGGAGAGAACCCTGACACCCAAGGATTGAAAGTGGAGACCCCACAGAGACTGGTAGGAGGGGCAGAGGCACAAAAAGGCTGGCTGGGCACCCACAGACAGCAACTGAAGTCCTGGAGAGATATCTCAGCTGCGACGGGTTGCCACTGAGAACTCTGAGATCTAATCCCCACACTGGGCAGCCCAGCAGAGAGCACCAAAACTAAGGAGGATACCCACATAACATTTGGCTGTGAAAAGTAGTGGGGTGCTGTCTGCCAGAAAGTAACAGCTGAAAATTCAAGCACCCTCTTAAAGGGCCAACACACAAAATTTCCTGTGGAGCCACCACCTTGTGCTCCAGCAGAGGAAGGGTGAAGTGGACTGGAGCTGTGAGGGTAGAAGCCAGGATTGGGGACTCGAAGGATAGAGCTCAAAAGGCAGACACCCCAGGTTTCCTGTCCTCATGCAGCGAAGGACATCTTTTCCACATAGATATTTGCCTTGCCTAAAAGGGGGGTGGGGAAGACAGTTGACATACCCTATTGCAGTGGTTCTCAACCTGTGGGTCGCCAACCTGTGGTTCACGACCCCTTTGGGGGTCAAACGACCCTTTCACAGGGGTCGCCTAAGACCATCAGAAAAACACATATATAATTACATATTGTTTTTGTGATTAATCACTATACTTTAATTATGTTCAATTTGTAACAGTGAAAATACATCCTACATATCAGATATTTACATGACGATTCATAACAGTAGCAACATTACAGTTATGAAGTAGCAATGAAAATAATTTTATGGTTGGGGGTCACCACAACATGAGGAACTGTATTAAAGGGTCGCGGCCTTAGGAAGGTTGAGAACCACTGCCCTATTGGACAACACCTTGGCCTGAGGCCACTTAAGAGATGAAAAGTAACAATTAGCCTCCAGGCAGTAGCAACTGCCCCACCCTGTTGAAAAAAACTCTCGCTACACCTGAGGATGATTGCCTGGGGGGCAATTCAAGTCAGAATCCTATCAGTCTGTAGGCAGAGGCAGTCTCTGGAGGCTTTGAGTCTTTGCCTGATCTAACTAGTCAGAAACAGCCTTTAACCCTGTTCTGAAACAGCTTTTAACACTGTCCTGCACTATAGAGTGAGAGGTGTAGAGGAACTACTTAATACATAGTCACAAACCCAAACAGACAACCAAAATGAGGAGACAAAGAAACAACCCCCAAAGGAAAGAACTAGAGAATTCTCCATTAGAAGAGATAAATGAAAGCAGAGATAAGAAATTTATCTGAAACAGAGTTCAGAGTAATGATGGTAAAGATGCTCAACAGCATGAAAAAAGATACAGTAACTATGAAAAAAAGAACAATCTTAGATAAATAATGACCTAACACAAATAAAGAACACATTGGAAGGAATACACAGCAGATTAGGCAAAGCTGAGGATCAAATCATTGAATTAGAAGACAGAGTTGAAAATTTCACTAAATCAGAAAGCCAAAGAAAAACAATTAAAAAACAGGAGGACAGCTTAAGGGAGCTGTGGGACATGAAACATAACAATATTAGAATAGCAGGTGTGTCAGGAGAGGTAGAAAGGGAAAAAGACATAGAGAGGGTGTTTGAAGAAATAATGGCAGAAAACTTCCCTAACCTGGTAAAGGAAAAAGTCACACAAGTTCATGAGGCACAGAGAACCCCAAATAAGAAGAACCCAAACAGGCCCACGCCAAGATACATCATAATTAAAATGCCAAAAATTAAAGACAAAGATAGAATCTTAAAGGCAGCAAGAGAAAATAAAACTGTTACCTACAAAGGAGCTCCTATAAGGCTGACACCTGATTTCTCATCAGAAACTCTACAGACCAGAAGGGAATGGCATGAAGTACTCAAGGTAATGGAAAGCAGGGATCAGAGACCAAGATTACTATATCCATCCAGCAAGGCTATCATTCAAAATAGATGGTCAAATAAAGAGCTTCCCAGACAAAAAAAAAAAAAAAAAGGCTAAAGGAGTACATCACCACCAAGCCAGCATTACAATAAATGCTAAAGGGACTGCTGTAATGAGAAGAAACAGAGAGCCCTAACTGGTTTGGCTCAGTGGATAGAGCATCGCCCTGCGGACTGAAGGGTCCCAGGTTCAATTCCAGTCAAGGGCATGTACCATGTTTGCAGGCACATCCCCCGTAGGCAGCTGATCGATGTTTCTCTCTCATTGATGTTTCTAACTCTCTATCCCTCTCCCTTCCTCTCTGTAAAAAATCAATAAAATATATTTAAAAAAAAAAAAAGAAACAGAGAGAGAAATCTAGCCATACAGAAATATAATGGCAATAACTAAGTACCTTTCAATAATAACTCTAAATGTAACTGGACTAAATGCTCCAATCAAAAGGCACAGGGTAGCTGAATGGATACAAAAACATGACCCAACTATATGCTGTCTACAAGAGACCCACCTCAAAACAAAAGACACACACAGGATGAGAGTGAGGGATGGGAAAAATGTTTCCATGCAAATGGAAAAGAAAATAAAAAAGCTGGAGTAGCAATACTCATAACCGACAAAATAGACTTTAAAATGAAGGCCATCACAAGAGATAACAAAGGCCACTACATAATACCAAAGAGATCAATCCAACAAGAGGATATAATCCTGGTAAACATATATGCACCCAACATAGGAGCACCTAAATATATAAAAATACTTCTATAGGACTTTAACGGAGAGATTGACAACAATACAGTCACAGTAGGGGACTTTAACACCCCTCTGACTTCACTGGATAGATCTTCCAAACAAAAACTTAACAAGGAAACAGAGACTTTAAAGGACACACTGGATCAGATGGATTTAATTGACATTTATAGAACATTTCACCCCAATGCAGCAGAATATACATTATTTTCGAGTGTACATGGATCATTCACAAAGATAGACCACGTGTTAGGACACAAAACAAGTCTCTACAAGTTCAAGAAGATTGAAATCATATCAAGCATCTTCTCAGATCACAGTGAAATGAAATTAGAAATCAACTACAGTAAAAACACCCCAAAACATTCAAACACATGGAGGCTAAATAGCATGTTATTAAACAATGAATGGGTTACCAATGAGATCAAGAACGAAATCAAACACTTCCTGGAAACAAATGAAAATGAACATACAACATCCCAAAATCTCTGGGACACAGCAAAAGTAGTCCTGAGAGGGAAGTTCATAGCACTACAGGCATACCTCAAAAAACATGAAAAATCAGCAATAAACTATTTAACCCTACAACTTAAAGAAATCGAAAGAGAACAACAAGAAAATCCCAGAGTAACTAGAAGGAAGGAAATAATAAAGATTAGAGCAAAATAAATAACATACAGACTAAGAAAACAATACAAAAAATCAATGAAACCAAGAGCTGGTTCTTTGAAAGGATAAACAAACTTGATAAACCATTAGCCAGGTTTATCAAAAAAACAAAAAGAGAGGGCCCAAATAAATAAAATGAGAGACAAAAGTGGAGTAACCACTGACACCACAGAAATACAAAGGATTGTAAGAAAATACTTTCAACAACTATATGCCAACAAGCTGGACAATGTGGATGAAATAGACATATTCCTAGA
Organism: Myotis myotis; assembly: GCF_014108235.1. Classification (NCBI taxonomy): domain Eukaryota; kingdom Metazoa; phylum Chordata; class Mammalia; order Chiroptera; family Vespertilionidae; genus Myotis; species Myotis myotis. The sequence goes on along the minus strand of NW_023416316.1, from coordinate 42,522,915 downwards.
AAAATACAATCTCCCAAAACTGAATCAGGAAGAATCAAAAAACCTGAATAGGCCAATAACAACTGATGAAATAGAAGCAGTAATCAAAAACTGCCCCCAAACAAAACCCCAGGTCCAGATGGCTTCATGTGGGAGTTTTACCAAACATTCAGAGAACTAACACCTTTACTCCTCAAACATTTCAGAAAATACAAGAGGAAGGAACACTTCCAAACTCTTTTTATGAGGCCAGCATTATCCTAATTCCAAAACCAGATAAAGATACAACAAACAAAGAATTACAGGCCAATATCCCTTATGTTCATAACAAAATATTAGCAAATCGCATCCTGCAATATATTGAAAAAATCATACACCATGATGAAGTGGGATTTATTCCAGGGACGCAAGGCTGGTACAATATTCACAAATCAATAAACGTGATACATCACAAAAACAAATTGAAAGACAAAAATCACATAATCATATTAATAAATGCAGGAAAAGCATTTGACAAAATCCAACACCCATTTTTGATAAAAACTCTCACCAAAGTGGGAATAGAGGGAATATATCTCAACACGATAAAGGCCATATACAGTGGGGCCTTGACTTATGAGTTTAATTCGTTCCGTGATGGAGTTCGTAACTCAAATTACTCGTATGTCAAATCAAAAAGTGAACGAGTGAGACACGTGATGCTGGGCTGATGTTGTGGCGTTCACTGTGACGTTCGCTGCGCCAATTAGCAGTGGGGTATCTGAAGCTGGCTCGTAACCCGAATTTTAGCTCACAACTCAAAGCAAAAAATCGGCTGAGAGACGGCTCGTATCTCGAAAAACTCGTTAGTCAGGACATTCGTAAGTCAAGGCCCCACTGTATGACAAACCTACAGCCAACATCATACTCAATGATCAAAAACTAAAACCATTTCCCCTAAGAACAGGAACAAGACAGGGATGCCCACTTTCACCACTCCTGTTCGACATAGTACTGGAAGTGCTAGCCATAGCGATCAGACAAGAAGAAGAAATAAAAGGCATCCAAATTGGAAAAGAAGTAAACCTGTCATTATTTGCAGATGACAAGATATTGTACATAGAAAACCCTCAAAGACTCCATCAAAAAACTCCTAGACTTAATAAATGAATTCAGCAATATAGCAGGATACAAAATTAATACCCAAGAATCTATGGCTTTTTTTATATACCAATAATGAACTCGCAGAAAGAGAAACTAAAAAACAATCCCTTTTACCATTGCAATAAAAAAATTAAGATACCTAGGAATAAACTTAACTATGGAGGTAAAAGATGTGTACTCAGAAAACTACAGGATGCTGAAAAAAGAGATACAGGAAGACATAAACAAATAAAAGAACATACTGTGTTCATGGATTGGTAGAATCAACATCATTAAAATGTCCATACTACCCAAAGCAATCTACAGATTCAATGCAATCCCTATTAAGATACCAATGGGATATTTCACAGGCCTAGAACAAACTCTCCAAAAATTCATCTAGAATAAAAAAAGACCCCGAATAGCTGCAGCAATCCTGAGAAAGAAGATCCCAAACTGGTGGGATCACAATACCAGATATCAAACTATATTACAAAGCCACTGTTCTCAAAACTGCCTGGTACTGACACAAGAACAGACATATAGACCAATGGAACAGAACAGAGAACCCAGAAGTTGACCCAACCCATTATGCTCAAGTAATATTTGACAAAGGAGGCAAGAGCATACAATGGAGTCGATAGTTTTTTCAATAAATGGTGTTGGAAAAATTGGACAAATACATGCAAAAAAAAAAAAAAAAAGAAACTAACACCATACACAAAAATAAACTCAAAATGGATAAAGCACTTAAATGTAAGATGAGAAACCATAAAAATCTTACAAGAATTCATAGGCAGCAAAATATCAGACATATGTAGTAGCAATATCTTTACTAATACAGCTCCTTAAGGCAATGGAAACTAAGGAGAAAATAAACAAATGGGACTACATCAAAATAAAAAGCTTCTGCACAGCAAAAGAAACCATCAACAAAACAACAAGAAAGCCCACTGCATGGAAGAACATATTTGCCAATGTTATCTACACTAATAAAAGAGAAACATGCAAATAGGTGTCACTCCACTACACCCACCAGCCAATCAGAGCAACTATGCAAATTAACCCAACAAAGATGGTGGTAAATTTGCATATGCAGGAGCAGAGCGAAGACTGAAGGCTCCAGCTGACTGAAGAGTGAAGATTGAAGACTGAAGACTGAAGACTGAAGATTGAGGAGGCTTGGCTTCTCCACTGCAGCTGCAGCAGAGAAGCCACATCTTGCTGCGGCCACAGCTGAGAAGCCAAGCCTTGCTGCGGCTGGACCAAAGGCCTGGGTCCCAGGTGTCAGAGGAAAACAGGTGCCAGCAGCCAGGGGAAGGAAGGCCTATTGCACAAATCTTCATGCAATGAGCTTCTAGTCTCCAATAAAGGTTTAATCTCCAAAATTTACAGGGAACTCATATAACTTAACAAAAGGAAGATAAATAATCCAATAAAAAAAAATGGGCAAAGGACCTCAATAGACACTTTTCAAAAGAGGACATACAGAAGGCCAAGAGACATATAAAAACATGTTCAAAGTCACTAATCATCCGAGAGATGCAAATCAAAACGATAATGAGGTACCATCTCACCCCTGTCAGAATAGTTGTCATCAACAAATCAACAAATGACAAGTGCTGGCGAGGATGCAGACAAAAAGGAACCTTCTTGCACTGCTGGTGGGAATGCAGACTGATGCAGCTACTGTGGAACAGCTACTGGTGCAGAAACAGTATGGAGTTTCCTCAAAAAATTAAAAATGGAGCTCTGATTTGAGCCAGTGATCCCACTTCTAGGACTATATCCCAAGAAACCAGAAACACCAATCAGAAAGGATATATGCAACCCTATATTCATAGCAAGCACAATTTATAATAGTTAAGATTTGGAAACAGTCTAAGTGCCCATCAGCAGATGAGTGGATTAGAAAACTGTGGTACATCTACACAATGGAATACTACACTGCTGTAAAAAAGAAGGAACTTGGAGACTGGGAAGATGGCTGCTGACAGGAAGGCAGACTGCAAGATAGCACATGAGTGAGAGAATGAAAGGAGAGTGTGTGGTTGCACAGGGAGTGTTTATTTGTGAGTTGAGGGACAACTATACTCCAAGGGACTGTTGGGGACTGCCAGACGGGGTTCCCCAGACCGGGAAGCCTCCACTGCTGCTGAAATCCCTCCTGGAACAACCGGCTCTGATACGGAGACTGCGCCACCTTGAAGGGGAGAGTGGCTGTTATCAAAATTCTAAAAACCCCAGAAATCTACAACAACACCCAGGGAACAGCTGCAAACCCAGGAACACCAGACCCCAAGCAGCTTGAATACGTGGACTTGGAGGAACTCTGCACCTTCTCACAGAAAGGTCAGATTTCGCCTAGGAAAAGGAGAGAGAGAACTACATAACCAAACACCCGGAGAAGAGAGATCATGGGGAGACAAAGAAACAACCCGCATATGAAAGAAAAGGCGGCATCACCAGAAAAGGAAGTAAACGAAATGGAGGCAAGCAACCTGCCAGAGAAAGAATTCAGAGAAATGGTCATAAGGTGGCTGAAAAGAATGGAAAACAAATTCAATAATATGTGTAAGAACCAAGAGGAAATGAAGAAGAACCAAGAAGAAATTAAAAATGACATTGCTGCCCTAACCGGTTTTGCTGAGTGGATAGAGCGTCAGCCTTTGGACTGAAGGGTCCCGGGTTCGATTCTGGTCAAGGGCACATGCCTGGGTTGTGGGCTCAATCCCCAGTGGGGGGCATTCAGGAGGCAAACGCTCAATGATTCTCTCTCATCATTGATGTTTCTATCTCTCTCCCTTTCCCTTCCTTTCTGAAATCAGTAAAAATATTCTAAAAAATGACATTGCTGCTTTAAAGAACTCAATAGAAAGAATCAACAGACTAGAAGAAGCAGAGGACCGCATCAGTGAGCTAGCAGACAAGGTAGGAAAAAATGCCCAAGCAGAGCAGCATCTAGAAAAAAATTTTAAAAAAAACAGGAGAGCCTAAGAGAACTTTGTGACAACACAAAACAAAACAACATCCGCATAATAGGGGTGCCAGAAGGAAAGGAAACTGAGCAAGGAACAAACAGAAAACCTGTTTGAAGAAATAATGACAGAAAACTTCCCTGATATAAGGAAGAAAAAACTCACACAAATCCAAGAAGCTCGAAGAGTCCCAAACAAAATGAACCCCAAAAGACTAACGCCAAGGCACATTATAATTAAATTGGCAAACACCAATGACAAACTAAGAATCTTAAAAGCAGCCAGAGAGAGACAGAAAGTTACCTACAAAGGATCCCCCATCAGACTAGCGACTTATTTCTCAACAGAAACACATCAGGCCAGAAGGGAATGGAATGAAATATACAAAGTCATGCAAAGGAAGGGTCTGAATCCAAGAATACTGTACGCAGCAAGGCTATCAATCAAAATTGAGGGTGAAAACAGGAGCTTCACAGACAAAAAAGAACTAAGGGAGTTTATTACCACCAAACTAGCAATGCAAGAAATGCTAAAGGGTCTGCTGTAAAAAGAAGAAATAGGAAGTGAAGAAGGAACACAAGGGTAAAGAATAAAAATGGTGACAAACAGCCAAAACCGGTCTGGCTCAGTGGATAGAGCATCGGACTGCAGACTGAAAGGTCCCAGGTTCGATTCTGGTCAAGGGCATGTACCTGGGTTGCGGGCACATCCCCAGTGGGAGATGTGCAGGAGGCAGCTGATCAATGTTTCTCTCTCATCGATGTTTCTGACTCTCTATCTCTCTCCTTTCCTCTCTGTAAAAAATCAATAAAATATATTTTTTTTAAAAATGGCGACAAACAGGTATCTATCAATAATAACTTTAAATGTAAATGGATTAAATGCCCCAATCAAAAGACATAGGGTAGCTGAGTGGATAAGAAAACATGACCCATATATCTGCTGTCTACAGGAAACCTACCTCAGGAAAAAAGATGCACACAGACTGATGGTGAAGGGATGGAAAAAGGTTTTACAGGCAAATAGAAATGAAAAAGAAGCTGGGGTAGCAATACTTATATCTGACAAATTAGATCTCAAAGTGAAGGACATAAAAAGATATAAAGAAGGCCACTTCATAATACTAAAGGGAGCAATCCAACAAGAAGAAATAACTCTGGTAAACATATATGCACCCAATATAGGAGCACTCAAATACATAAGAAATCTTCTGGAGATCAAGGGAGAGATTGACAGCAACACAATCATAGTAGGGGACTTTAACACCCCATTATCACCATTGGACAAATCCTCTAAACAAAAAATCAGCAAAGAGACATCAATCCTAAATGACTCACTAGATCAGATGGAATTAATTGACATCTTCAGAACATTTCACCCCAAAGCCACAGAATATATATTCTTCTCAAGTGCACATGGGTCATTTTCAAAGATAGACCATATATTGGGTCACAGGCAAAGTCTCTTCAAATTCAAGAAGATAGAAATCATATCAAGCATCTTCCCAGATCACAATGGCATAAAACTGGAATTCAACTACAATAAAAACAATCCAAAAAAAATCGAACACCTGGAGGCTAAATAGCATGCTATTACTAGTAAACAATGATTGGGTTACCAGAGAGATCAAAGAAGAAATAAAAATCATCATGGCAACAAATGACAATGAAAACACAACAATCCAAAATCTATGGGACACAGTGAAAGCAGTCTTGAGAGGGAAGTTCATAGCTCTACAAGCCTACTGCAAAAACACAAGAAACAACGGTAACAGATACCTAACCCTACAACTGAAAGAGTTATAAAGAGAGCAACAAGAAAAGCCCAGTGTAAGCAGAAGGAAGGAAAAAATAAAGATCAGAGTGGAGATAAATGACATAGAGACCAAAAACAATACAAAAGATCAACAAAACCAAGAGCTGGTTCTTTGAAAAGATAAACAAGATGGATGAACCTCTAGCCAGGCTCACCAAGAAGCAAAGAGAGAGGACCCAAATAAACAAAATCAGAAATGGAAGAGGACTTGTATGCATGCATATAAGCACAACTAATAGACACAAGACACTGGGGGGGTGGGGGGGGGATGAGGGCATGTGCCAGGGGGTAGGGGAGGCTGGGGGAAGGTCAATGGGAAAAAAAAAAGGAGATATATATATATACTACTATTTGTAATACTTTAAACAATAAAATAAAATAAAATAAAATAAATAAATAAAATAAAATAATAAAATAAAATAAAAAAGGAACTCTTGCCATTTGCAACGGCATGGATGGACCTGAAGAGCATTATGCTAAGCAAAATAAGCCAGTTGGAGCAAGATAAATATCACATGATCTCACTCATATATGGGATAAAATGAACAACATACCCTGACTGGTTTGGCTCAGTGGATAGAGCGTCGGCCTGCAGACTGAAGGGTCCCAGGTTCGATTCCAGTCAAGGGCATGTGCCTTGGTTGCGGGCACATCCCCAGTGGGGAGTGTGCAGGAGGCAGCTGATAGATGTTTCTAACTCCCTATCCCTCTCTCTTCCTCTCTGTATAAAATCAATAAAATATATTTAAAAATAAAATAAAATAAAATGAAATGAAATGAACAACATAAACTAAAAAACAAAAATAGATCCAGAGACTAAGAAACACTGAATAGACCATCCAACCTCAGAGAGAAGGCGGAGGGGGGGGGTCGAGGGGGGGGGGTAGGGTAAAGAGATCAACCAAAGAACCTGCATGCATGCATATTAGCATAACCAATGGACACAGACACTTGGGGCGGTGGGAGCTTGCCCTGGGGGGTAGGAGTGGTGGGAGGGGGGGTCAATCCAAGAAAAAAGGAGACATATGTAGTACTTTAAACAATAAAAAAGAGATATTATGCTAAAAAAAGATTATTTCTTGAGGATAAATTAAAAAAAAAAAGACTAGATAACTCTACCCTAGCCAAGTTGATATGAACAGTAACAATCACAGCCAGGAAAATTAGTTGAATGTGAGGGTAGAACAGGGGTGGGCAAACTTTTTGACTCGAGGGCCACAATGGGTTCTTAAAATGGTCCGGAGGGCCGGAACAAAAGCATGGATGGAGTGTTTGTGTGAACTAATATAAATTCAAAGTAAACATCATTACATAAAAGGGTACGGTCTTTTTTTCCAATAGTTTTATTCATTTCAAACAGGCTGGATCTGGCCCGTGGGCCATAGTTTGCCCACGGCTGGGGTAGAATAAAGTTACCTACACAGAAATCATTTTTCATCTTCCCTTTCTCTGGAAGCTCCAAAAAGATATGTTTTACCAAAATGAGAGAGTAAGCCAAGAAAGACAAAGGCATGGAAGAGAAAGCCATAGGATCCAGAACACAAGAAATTCAACCCAAGAGGGTGGGTGAAGGGGGTCCTCAGGATGAAGGTAAAGGGAGATCTAAGACAGCGACTATGGAAGAGTTCTAGAAATCATGCAGGCCAGGTTGCAGCAGAACGGCCCTGGGTACAACTTCTCCAAAAAGATGAAGATACCCAAGAGATTTGTACAATGAGGGAAGAAAATTTCAACTCTAGGTATTCTGGATTTTATTATTAAGCAGGAAAAAATTATATTAGCAGAAAAACTAAAATCTAAAGAAAGTCTGGAATTTAGTTATTTACCACAGTTATATAAGATGTTAACATTAAGAGAAACTAAGGAAGAGGTGTACAGGGACTCTGTTATATCTTTGAAAAATTTTCTGTAAATGTAAAATTATTCCCCCAAAAAGCTCATTAAAACTGAAAAAGAAATGGGCAAAATATTTAAGCAGACACTTCAAAGAAAATATATAGATCTCAAAGAAACACAAGAAAAGATGCTCAACATCATTAGTCATAAGGGAAATGCAAAGTAAAATGATAATGGTATACCACTATACATATATTAAAATAGCTAAATTTTAAAAAATATTTCTGCCAAAACTGGTTTGGCTCAGTGGATAGAGCATCGGCCTGCGGACTGAAAGGTCCCAGGTTCGATTCCGGTCAAGGGCATGTACCTGGGTTGCGGGCACATCCCCAGTAGGAGATGTGCCGGAGGCAGCTGATCGATGTTTCTCTCTCATCGATGTTTCTAACTCTCTATCCCTTCCTCTCTGTAAAAAATCAATAAAATATATTTTTAAAAAAATATATTTCTATTAATTTTGAGAGAGAAAGATAAAGAGAAACTTCAATGTGGTGTCAGAGCACAACATCAATTGGCTGCCTCCTGCACAGCCCCTACGGGGGATTGAATCTGCAGCCACCCAACCAACCAAGCCACACCAGCCAGCGTGCTACATTTTTTTTGAATTGGCAATGAAGCCCTGGCCGATTTGGCTCAGTGGACAGAACGTGGGTCTGCAGACTCAGGGGTCTCGGGTTCGGTTCCAGTCAAGGGCACATGCCCAAGTTGCGGGCGTGGTCCTCAGTAGGGGGCGTGCAGGAGGCAGCCAATCAATAATTCCCTCTCATCATTGACGTTTTTCTTTCTCTCTCTTCCTCTCTGAAATCAATAAAAATATATTTTTTTAAAAAAACTTTTAAAAAAATAAAATTGACAATACAAAGTACTTGTAAGGATGTAAAACAACTCTAACTCTCATACTTCCCCAGCAAGGTGAAATGGTTTAGTTAGCCACGCTGGAATAATTTGTCACTTCTTTGTAAAGTTAAACTCATCCTTACCATATGACCAAGAAATTCCACTCCTGATATTTATTCTAGAGATGTGAAATGTACGTTTGCAAAAAACTTGTACAAGGATGCTTACAGCAGCTTTATTAACTATCAACAAAAACTGAAAACAATCCAAATGTCCCACAGTGGGTGAATGGGTAAACAAACTGTGGTCCACTCATACAATAAAATGATGTACAACAATAAAAAGGAAAGAACTACAGGCACACTCAATAATATGGGTTAATCTAAAAGGCATTGTGGTGAGTTTAAGAAACCAGACTCTACAAGTCCCTTACTGAATGAATTAATTTATATGATATTCTTGAAAAGGCAAAATGATGGGGTTAGAGAACAGGGCAGTGATTGCCAAGGGTTAGGGCTGGGGAAGGTTTGACTACAAAGGGGCAGCATGAGGGAATTTGGGGTGATGGAACTATTCTGTACCCTGATTGTGGTGGTAGTTTACAAAACTACATAGGTGTTAAAACTCATAGAACTGTTCACCAAAAGAATAAAATTCAGTTTTACTCTATGTAAGTATTTTTTAAAAATTTAACTGGTTATTTTTAAAACATTCAGCTTAAAATAGACTATTATAACTCTAAGACATTTATGTAAACCCCATGATAACCACAAAGAAAAACCCACAGTAGATAGGCAAAAGAGGAAGAGAAAGGAATCTAAGCGAACCACTGCAGAAAATCGTCAAATCACAAAAAGAACAAGAGAAGGAACAAACAAATGCAAACAGGCAGAAAACAATAAATTGCATTAAGTCCACTAATTGTCAGAAAAATGCACATTAAAATCACAATGAGATTATCACCTCACACCTGTCAGAATGACTATCATCAATAAATCCACATAGAGATTTTGAAAGGCGCGCCGCCCGCCCGGGAGTCTGGCCGCTGGGCTCTGAAATCCCTCCGCGCCCGCCATAGGGCCTGGCCTCCCCGGAGCGGGTCCGAGTGTCCGGACCGGCTGCGTGGTGGCTGGCGGCGGGCCGAGGGGTGGGGCTGGGCGGCGACCCACCACGGGGGAGGTCATGGGAGCGGACGGCCTCACCGCCTGGCTCTTTCCTCCCTTCCCCCCGTGGTCGGCTCCCCGCTTGCCCACGCTGGGGCCGGGGGTCCATGCGGCCCTTGGGGCCCGGTCGGGGGGACCGGGGCCTGCGTGGGCCGACCGCCGGGCCCCATTGGGGGGGGGGCATTGGCTCCCCGGCCCACGGCGGGAGCCCGGCGTGGGCTGCCACCCGCCCGCTGCCCCCCGGGCCGGGCCCAGTGCAGCAGCGGCGGCAGCGGAGTGGGGCGCGTGCCCTAGCTCGGGGAGGCCACCATGCTGCAGTGCACTGGCCCCATGGGCCGGGCCTGCTCCGAGCAGATGCCGCTCCTCCAGAGCTGGGCCACTCCACCGGCTGCACCCTGTTTGCTGGGTCTGTGCCGCCCAGACGCGCTGGAGTCCCAGTCTGCCCGCAGGCCGCCTGCGGGTGTTGTGCGGGGGGGCCATCCTGCCTTGTGGCGAGTTCGAGCGGCAGCGGCAGGAGCTGGACGGGGACTGCGCCCTCCATCTTGCCTTGGGTCCTCCATTTTGGGACAGTGCCATGTGCTTCCTCACGGGAAGAAGCCGCTACTAGCCACACCCAGGATTTCTCTGGACTAACCAATAATAATCAAGGGAAGTGCACGCCATCACTATGACCACATCCTGTACCGACTGGCGCCTGGCCAATCGGCGGGGCCCACAGTCCCCTCTCCTGCCCTCACTCCACCCCCCTTTAAAACCCCCTGTCCCATCAGGTCTCTCTCTCTCTCTCGGCCACTGGAGCTTACCGTTGCATCGGTGAGTGTGGCAGGGGAGCCAAACCTAGGTTTGAAATAAATGACTCTTTGCTTTTGCATCGGACTGACTGGCTCCCTGGGGGTCTTGGGAACTTTGAAATCTGGGCACAACAATTTATGAAGATGATCACTTAGTAATCACTGGGGTATACACCTGAAACTAATATAGTACTGTACGTCAACTGTAATTTAAAAATAAAAAGTATTTTTTAAAAGCCAATATAATAAAAAGGAAAAAATAGATAAGTAAGTCCACAAATGACAAGTGTTGGCGAGGATGTGGAGAAAGGGGAACCCTTGTGCACTGTTGGTGGGAATGCAGACTGGTGCAGCCACTGTGGAAAACAACAGTGTGGAGTTTCCTCAAAAAATTTAAAATGGAACTGCCTTTTGACCTAGCAATTCCACTTCTGCGGATTTATCCAAAGAAACCCAAAACACTAATTCAAAAGAATATAGGTACCCCTATGCTCATTGCAGCAGTATTTACAATAGCCAAGATCTGTAAGCAACCCAAGTGCCCATGAATAGATAAGTGATTTAAAAAAAAAGAAAAGTGATGGTACATATATACAATAGGATACTTGACCATAAAAAGAATGAAATCTTATCATTTGTGATAGCATGGATGTACCTAAAGGGTATTATGCTAAATGAAATAAGTCAGTCAGGGAAAGAATAATACCATATGATTTCACTTATATGTGGAATCTAAAAAACAAAATAAGCAAACAAAACTGAAACAAACTCATAGACACAGAGAGCCAACTGGTGGCTACCAGAGGGAGACTGGGTGAAAGATGTGAAAGGATTAAGGAGTACAAACTGGTAATTATACAATCGTCACCGGGATGTCAAGTACAGCCGGGGGAATACAGTCAATAATATTGCGATAACTTTGTGTGGTGCCAGGTGGGTACTGGGAATATCGGGGCAGGGACACTTTGAAAAATATGTTTGTCTAACCACTATGCTGTACACCTGAAACCAACACAAAACAGTATTGAAAGTAAACTGATTGAAAGATAAAATAAAATAATAATAAATGGGCAGAGGAACTGAATAAACATTTTTCCAAATAAGACATCCAAATGGCCAATATACATGAAAAGAAGCTCAAAATCACTTATCATCAGAGAAATAAAAATCAAAGTCACAATGAGATATCACCCCATACCTGTCAGAAAGGCTATTTCAAAAAGGTTAGATACAACAACTGGTGGTGAGGATGTGAGTAAAGGAAACCCTTGTGCACTGTTAGTGAGATTGTAAACTGGTTCTGCCAATATGAAAAACAGTATGGAGTTTCCTTTCAAAATTAAAAATAGAACTACCATATAATCCAGCAATTCCACTTTTAGGTATTTATCCAAAGGAAACAAAATCACTATTGCAAAATATATCTGCACCTCCATGGTCACTGCAGCATTATTTACAATAACAAAGACAAAGAAACAACCTAAGTGTCTATTGACGGATGAATGGATAGTTTTAATTGATAACACACATACAAACACAGGAACTTATTCACCCATAAAGAAGAATGAAATCATGCCATTTGCAACAACATGGATGAACCTTGAGGGCATTATACTAAGTGAAATAAGCCAGACAGAGAAAGACAAATACTATATGTTCTTAATTATATGTGGTATCTAAAAAAACTGAACTCATAGATTCAGAGAACAGATAGGTGCTTGCCAGAGGTAGGGTTTCAGGTGAAGGGTGGAGAGGAGAGAGGGTGATGAGTGAATGGGTGATGGTCTAAAACAGCGGTTGCCAACCGGTGGTCCACAGACCACTGATGATCCATGAGGTCCGAAAGGTTGGCAACCGCTGATCTAAAGGTACAAACTTCCCGTTATAAGATAAATAGGCCCTAGGGCTGTAAAGTACAGCATGGTCATTAGCTAACGGCACTGTACTGTATATTTGAACATAGCTAAGAAAGTAAATCTTAAAAGTTCTTATCACAAGAAAAAAATTGTATCTATATGAGGTGATAGATGGTACCAAAACTTTCAGTGATCAATTCACAACATATACATACATATATATCAAATCATTATGTTGTATACCTAAAACTGATACCATGTTATATGTCAGTTATATCTCATTTTAAAAAACATACTTTCTTTCTCTGTTTACTTTGGGTTTAATGTGCTCTACTTTTCAGTTCTTAAGGTGGAAATTGAGGTCATTGATTTGAAAATTTTCTTCTTTTCAAATCAGGCATTTAGTGCCATAATCTTCCTCCTGTGTATTGTTTCAGTGGCACAAACTTGACATGCGCTTTCATTTTCATTCAGTTCAAAATATTTTCTAAGTTCCCTTTTCAATTTGTCTTTGATCTATGGGTTATTTAAAAGTATACTATTTAGTTTCCAAATATTTGGGGATTTTTCAAGAATTTTCCTGTTATTGCTTTCCAGTTTAATTCCACTGTGATCAGAGAATATGTTTCGTATGACTTAAATCCTTTTAAATGTACTAGTACTGGTTTCATGGCCCAAAATATGGTCTATCTGATTTTCAGCCTGTTTGTACTATCAATGATTTTATGAAAAGTCAGAGTGTATAAGTGATGTGCCCTCCATCTCCCTCAGCCCACACACCCACCAGGAGAGGACAGCCAGCATGCACTCCTGCTCACAGTGTGAATTCTGAACTGCCCTCCCCAGTTGTTCTATATAATCAATTGTGTCCCACACAGCAAACACATAGCCACAGGCATCCATTTGTTCTCCATTTTCTCTTCATCTTGCCCTTTAAGTTTGACAGTCAGTTCTGCACACCCACGGTTCTGATGGCCCACCCTGGCCACATCACATGTAGCTATTTGCAAGCAAACACAGCAGCCTTTCCCCAGCCCCGCAGGCTGGAACCAAACAAAAGGGAGAGGAATTTCTGATTGGAAGGTTTCTACTGTGGTTGTGAATTCTTTGTAGTCAATTCAGCAAATGTTGGTCAAGCAAGTGTTTACCGTGTACAAGGCATGGTTCCGAACTTACGGTTTAATCTTGGGCCAGCGAGTGGGGACTGATGTATTCAGAGAGGGTCGGTTTGGAGGGTAAGAGGAAGGAGAAAAGACCTAGTGTTGATGACAAAGGGAGCCCAGCTTCCATAAAAAGGAAACAACCACATTCCCTGAAGAAGAACATAGCAGAGGTTGATTGCCTCTCTGTGTTTTGGGTCAAGGCAGTTCCCTGGCAGATGGGAATTCTAAGTCTTCTCCACAGAATAACCTGAGAGATCCCCTCTTTGCTTTCATCACAGTAAATCAGTGAAAATTCTGCCCATTTCTTACCTCAAGATTATTCAATAGAATTGATACACAAAAAGCAATTGCTTCTAAGTTCACCTCTTAGCAGGAGTCCCGAGTCTTGGAAGTAGGATTGTTTGTTTTAAGCAGCCATGCGCCAATACGTAACAGCTCATAGAGCAGTGGTTCTCAACCTTTTGGCCCTTTAAATACAGTTCCTCATGTTGTGACCCAACCATAAAATTATTTTCGTTGCTACTTCATAACTGTCATGTTGCTACTGTTATGAATCGTAATGTAAATATCTGATATGCAGGATGGTCTTAGGTGACCCCTGTGAAAGGGTTGTTCAACCGCCAAAGGGGTCGCGCCCACAGGTTGAGAACCGCTGTCACAGAGCCTTAGTCCCTAAGTTCAATTGGAGGAAGCACAGGGGTCTGAAGAGCACAGCATACTAGAAACATCTTAATGCTTCCTTTATAGGTCAGAACATCAAAGATTTAGCTGTTCCAGAACCAACACAGAATAATCACATTCTTTATTTCTCTCCATTTTCCATTTTGCTTTTCTTCACAGTCAGGGGAGAAGGGGAGTCCTTAACATGCCCAAGGGAATGGGGACCCCTTTTACTGACTGGAAAAGATTACGTAGCAGGACACAATGTGTCCACAAGGTCCTCCTGGAGCTTGACCTGGAGCCAAAGGAGGAGGTGAGGGTGAGCCCTGCTTCCCCAGCACCCTTCAGAAGGCGATCAGGACCCCCCTGTTCCCCAACAGTCACACCAGCCGATTCTCCTTCTACTCTGTGTAACTGTTTCTCAATAGCTATTAGTATAAGAAGGCTTAAAGGCCTACCTTAGAGGTATTGTGGGTTCAGTTCCAAACATCCCAATGAAGCAATCTGTAATCGTTGCTGGTGGAGGGTCTTGCCTTCAATTTGTAAAAATAAAGTAGTATCTGTGAAGCACAATAAAGCAAAGCTCAATAAAACAAGGTGTGCCTGTGTATCACTCAATTCTAACTTCCTCTCTATCTACAAAACAGTCTATGGCAGTGGTTCTCAACTTTCCTAATGCCGCGACCCTTTAATACAGTTCCTCGTGTTCCCCAACTATAAAATTATTTTTGTTGCTACTTCATAACTGTAATTTTGCTACTGTTATGAATCGTAATGTAAATATCTGATATGCAGGATGTATTTTCATTGTTCCAAATTGAACATAATTAAAACATAGTGATTAATCACAAAAACAATATGTAATTATATATGTGTTTTCCAATGGTCTTAGGGGAACCCTGTGAAAGGGTCGTTCAACCCCCAAAGGGGGCGTGACCCACAGGTTGCGAACCGCTGGTCTATGGGAAAAAAGAAACTTCCCAGAATTCAAACAAAAAAGCTTGCCAATGTCTGTCTCCCTGCGGAACGCTGCCTGTTCTGGTCCAGAGAGAGATACTGGTTAGAGCTGGATTTTACAAACCAGCTTCTAGTTTATCCCCTTCATATTAGCAGAATAGTGAAGAACATCTTTGAACATTAGGTTTCTATGTCAAATTCATAAATAGCAAGTATATCTATAAGATGTTGATTTTAAAAACTGGCATGGCCTCTGTTATATGAAAGAGAAAATAATTATATGGGAGTGAGGAAGTTTAGAAGATGGAGAAAGGGTTCATTGACAGTAATATAAAGAATCACATTTTTTATCAAAAATGTTGGTGATCATCCATCCCTTGATACTGCTAATTTTGCTATAACACTGGCAGGCATGAGTTAACACACGAAATAATTAGCATTGGAACATTGTCAGGATACAAACAGAAAGCAGTCCTAGAAGTAGGCCCCACTTGTTTACCTGGGAGAATTTCTTTGGATACATAAGAAGCTGGTAACAGTGGTCAACTCCAAGGGACAGCACTAGGGGTTTAGGGAAATGTGGATTCTAGGAAGGGAAATTTTTACTTTTCATTTTATAAACTTCTGAACTGCTTCATGTTGACCGTGAATTAATTTTCTTATTAAAAGAGCAATGAGGGCCCTGGCCATGTGGCTCAGTTGGTTGGAGCATTGTCCTTTGTACCACAAGGTTGTGGGTTCGATTCCCCGTCAGGGCACTTACAGTGGGGCTTTGACTTACGAGTGTCCCGACTAACGAGTTTTTCCGAGATACGAGCCGTCTCTCTGTCGATTTTTTGCTTTGAGTTGACAGAGTAATTTGAGTTAATGAGGTCCTTAACGAGCTCCATCACTTAAACTCATAAGTCAAGGCCCCACTGTACCTAGATTGCAGGTTTGATCTCAGGCCCAGTCAGGGGGCGTTTGGGAGGCAACCAATCAACGTCTCCTTCTCTCCTTCTCACCTCCTCCCCCCCTCTTTTCCTCCCTCTCCTTCCACTCTCTCTGAAAATTTAATGGGAAAAATATTCTTGGGTGAGAATTAACCAAAAAATAAAATAAAATAGCAATGAGGTAGAGCTGTTTTAGAATGGTAAAGACCTGTAAATTAAGTGAAAGCAGAAAGTCATATTCATGTGAAAAGAAAATGAGTTATATTAATGTATATACCTGTACATATATTTTTACATACATAGTTACATATATACCTAAAAGCACACAACAGAAGACCTATAGATATACATCATAACTCGGTAGTGCTTACCTCTGGGGAAGAGAGTAGGGAGGAATCAGGTAGTATTCAACGTTCTTCATTATTTGATTTTCCCCAAATGCATTCACGGATGTGCTTCTTGTATAATATTTAAATCAATAAAAAAGGGACAATTTTTATGAAATCCTTCCCTCTATCTTGCAAGTGCTCCTGCTTCTCTGTAACAGCACTCTGAAGGACGGCTCCCATCCCATTATATCTGATTCTGGTGGGGTTTCCAATCACAGGACCCCACCACCACCTGAGGGTGGACACATGACCCCAGGGAGGCCAATCGGTTTACCGCCTCTAGGAACCTGAATTGAAGCAGAAACACATGGGGACTGGAGGAATCTACAAATGAGTCATCCAAAGGCCAAATCTTTAAACAGCCTGTGTTTCTGAGGCTGTTAACAAGATTCTGAGGCTTCTGTGCTTCTGAGCCCTGGTTTTTTAAATTCTTCTTTGATTTTCCTTCTAGTAAATTCCATTTTTAAAACAAAGCAAACAAAGAGAGTAACAAATTTATGGAAAACAATAAAGAATTCAGGATGGATCACACTGAGTCCATGTTTCCTATAAGGCGGTGGTTCTCAACCTTCTGGCCCTTTAAATACAGTTCTTCATGTTGTGACCCAACCATAAAATTATTTTCGTTGCTACTTCATAGCTGTAATGTTGCTACTGTTATGAATCATAATGTAAATATCTGATATGCAGGATGGTCTTAGGCGACCCCTGTGAAAGGGTCGTTCGACCGCCAAAGGGGTCGCGACCCACAGGTTGAGAACCGCTGCTATAAGGCATTCACGTGCAAATGTGGGTTTGGAACTCAGAAGAGAACATGAACTGGCAGCTCAGATTTAAGAGCTATGAGAATTCCAGCCGAAGTCTGTGATCCAAGAGAAACAACAGAGTCAAGGACGGAACTATAGGAAACACCACCCCCTGAGGATGGGGAAAGAATGTCAGACACTGTCATTTACTGGCACACAGTGATTGTATCAGGTGAGGCCTGCCATACGCGGTCCTTCTGAGACCTTGAACATAATTTCTTGTGCACCTACCGACTGGGCATGGTCTCATGGTTGCAATGTAACTGCACATGTATGATGCTTTGTCATTGTCACATAATATAAAGGCAGTGTAGCCAGGTGACAATAAGAAATCGGATGCAGGATAACATGCTAGATCCAGATAGTGTACGTGATGTAAGGACCTTTTGCAACCATTTAAAGCAGTGGTTCTCAACTTTCCGGCCCTTTAAATACAGTTCCTCATGTTGTGACCCAACCATAAAATTATTTTCATTGCTACTTCATAACTGTAATGTTGCTACTGTTATGAATCGTAATGTAAATATCTGATATGCAGGATGGTTTTAGGCGACCCCTGTGAAAGGGTCATTCGACCGCCAAAGGGGTCGCAACCCACAGGTTGAGAACCTCTGATTTAAGGTAAAACAGCACGTGAGTTTTTTAGTGACCCCTTCTCCCATCACCGTACAACCCACACTCCAAGACAAGGAAATGGGGTTCTCCAGAGAAACAGGAGAGAACGTGAGGTTTCCCTTCGGAGGTCCCATCCAGGACACTTGGTATCTGTGATGCAGCACACGTGCCAGTTAACACTGGAAAAGGCCTCCGGCGCAGCAAAGCACTCGCCACATTTTCTGCCAAAACACGGCCTGTTAAATCAGAGGCCACAAACATGCTCACCAAACCCAGGCGTTCTCAATCTTAACTGCCCGTTGGAATCACCTGGCAATTAAAAAAATATGCTGATGACTCCTCCTGCCACCCGAGATTCTGATTTAATTGGCCAGCGGTGTGACTTGGACTTTTAAAAGCTCCCCAGGTGATCCTACTGTGCAGCAATGGTTTAGATTTTTTTTTTTTAATTTTTAAAAACAATGGTTCTCAACCTTCTGGCCCTTTAAATACAGTTCCTCATGTTGTGACCCAACCATAAAATTATTTTTGTTGCTACTTCATAACTGTAATGTTGCTACTGTTATGAATCGTAATGTAAATATCTGATATGCAGGATGGTCTTAGGCGATCCCTGTGAAAGGGTCGTTCGACCGCCAAAGGGGTCGCGACCCACAGGTTGAGAACCGCTGGTTTAGAACCTCTGAATGAGGCATACATATATTTTGTGTGGCCTGCATGACAGTAGCCTGTACAGCATATTTAAAATTTGAAACTGTTTTCTAATAATTAAAATTTAGTCAATTTCATATATCCCCTACCTCCCCCAAACCATGCATATTTCAGGCTTCTGTTGGAATACCTGTGAACTGTAGGCCTGCATTCTCACTATTCAACTATGCCGGGCTGCCATCACACCGGATATCACATTTTCTCTGCATTCCACCATCTTCCCCCACCCTTCGCACTATCACCACAGCACAGGGCCAGTGACAGTTGCTACTTATCATCCTGCTTGCATTGTGGGTTTTCCACATCACTGTGAAGAGCAGTGAAACACTAGTGCTTATCACTGTGTCTCCAGCAGAGGCAGGAAAGCGAAAGGCAGGACAGAGGGCATGTGGCCAGAGGGCCTGCCACTCACTTCCAGGACCTGCCTGGCCCCTGCAGCATTCAGATGTGTGCCCTTGCTTTAAATCTAACTATGTTTTCCAACAGGAGCACCAAAATGCCTCAGAGCCTTCAGAGCAAAACTGCTGAGAAGTGAGAGCCCCACCTCTAATGATCTTAATAATTAGATGGCTCTCTAATACAAGAGAAAGCTGTATTAAAAGCAGTGAGCATCAAATGGGCATGCAATGGCACCAGAGAGGGAGTTCCAGAATTAAGGAAATGCAGGAAGGTTGAAAACTTTGTACTAAGTAAAAGGGACAGAGGGAGGTGAGCTGAACCTGACCTGTGAGGCATAGGAATGCCTAACCTGGAGAGGAAAAGAAAAGAAAAAAGGAAGACTGCAATCTTAGGGGTGGAGCGCAGCCTTGCTCCCCACGGAGCTGGTGACCAATTCAGCCAAGCTCGAGTCCATTTGAGAAGCCCCCTTGTAAGCCTGCCCAGCATTGGTATCTTCCTCATCTAGCCTCTGGGTCTGTGCATACAGTCCCCTCTACCTTGCTATCCTCTCCTCCCTCCCCCTCCCTGACCTCCTCATGATCCCAGTCAACTCCTCCTGTCTCAGGGACTCATGCCCTCACCACCCCCAACTAGGAATTGGGCTACTCCTATGTGCTTCTTTTGCACCCTGTAATTACCCCATCAGAGCACTTATGTGGCTTTTGTAAATGCTTTTATAGTATCTCTTGCCTCACAAAAATCAACTCAAAATGAATTAAGGACATATACAAGACCTGAAATTAAAACTACTAGAAGAAAACACAGGAGAAAAGCTTCATGACATTGGTCCTGGCAATGATTTCTTGATTATGACACTAAAAAGCACAATAACAAAAGCAAAAATAGACAAATGGAGCTACATCAAACTAAAAAGCTTCTGCACAGCAAAGGAAACAATCGATGGAGTGAAAAGACAACCTATGGAATGGGAGAAAATACTTGCAAATCATATGTCTGCTAAGGGGCTATTATACAAAATGTTAATATCCAAGAAACTCCTACAACTCAATAGCAAAAAACAAACAAACAACAAATAACCCAATTAAAAATAGGCAAAAGATTTGAATAGATATTTCTCCAAAAAAGACATACAGACAGCCAATAGATATGTGAAAAGATACTCAACTAATCATCAGGGAAATGCAAATCAAAACCACTATGAAATATCACCTCAAACCTGTTAGGATGGCTACCATCAAAATGTCAAAAGATAACAAATGTTGATGAGGATATAGAGAAAAGGAAACCCTTGTGCACTACTGATGAAATGCAAAATGATACAGCCTCTATGAAAAACAGTACAGAGCTTCCTTAAAAAATTAAAAGAATTTCTACATGATCCAGCAACCCCACTTCTGGACATATACCAAAAAAAAAATTGAAATCATGATCTTGAAAAGATACCTGCACTTCCATGTTTATTGCAGCATTAGTCACAATAGCCAAGATATGGAAACAACCTAAACATCCGTTGACAGATAAAGAAAATGTAGTATATAAACACAATAGAACACTATTCCGCCTTTTAAAAGAAGGAAATCCTGTTGTATGTGACTACATGGTGTACCTAAAGGGAATTATGCTAAGTTTATAAATCAGTCACAGAAGGACAAATGCAGCATGATTCCATTTATATGAGGCCTCTAACATAGTCAAACCCTTAGAAATAGGTGGCTGCCAGGGGCTGGGGGAAAGGGGAAATGGGGAGCTGCTGTTCAATGGGTACACGGTCTAGTTTCAGCTATGAAAGAGCCTTAGAAGGAAGCCCGACTCCTGAAACCTAATCTCAGATGTGACTTGCCATCACTTCTGCCACATCTGTTCGTCACACAGACCAACCCTGGTACAACGTGGAAGGGTCACACACAGGGGTGTGACTACCAGGGGTGAGGCCATTTGGGGCTGGCTACTACACTTTCTCTCCCCCTTCCTTGCTTTATTTTCCTCCATGCCACCTATGAACAACTAACATTACTTATTTTTTTGATCCTGTCTCCCCACAATAGAATGTAAGAAGGATTTTTTTATTTTTTTTTTTGCCTGTTTTGTTCCCTGTTGTATCATCAGCACCTAGATCGGTGCCTGGCACAGAGTAGGGTTTCATTAAGTGTTAAATGGTGAACAACGACCCACCCAGCGGCAGTATTTCTATAAGAAACTCGCCAGAGTTCCCACTCAGAATATCGTAGCTCATAAGTACCGCCCCCACTTTTAAAAAAAATTCTTGTACTTGATTCTCACAATCTATGAGGAAAACAGGACAGCATTTTTACGCCCCACTCTGTTCATGAAGAAACTGAAATCCAGGAAGATTAAGGGCCTTCCTATCCATGCTGAGCAAATGGTGCTGGTGGGTCTAGGCAGGTTCCCCTGCCCTTGCCCGGTGCACCCCTCTTCCAGGGCCTACCTACTGCACCGTGCAGCCTGAAGCATCACTGACGGGTCACAATCCACACAGAAGAGGTCACTAACAGCTCACGTCTTCCCATTATGGATAGCTCATGCTGGTTCACACAACTTTCACTCGGGCCAGCCCGGCCCTGCTGGGTGAAGGGGAGCTGAGAAGCCTGCAGCCAAGGCCCAGGGGAGCTCTCTGACGCGATTCCCCTCTGTCCGAAGGCAGGCTCCCTTCCCTCTGCTGGAGGTCCAGTCCAGGGCTCCAGTCCAGGCTGCCTCAGCTGGGTTCTCATGAGCAGGAATGGGGAGCAACAGTCCCCACGGACAGCAAGCAGAGGGCTGTGCCACCGTAGGCTGAACCAGCTCTGAACCAACCCCCCTCCTCAATAGAAAGCAAACTGCTGCTAATTTAGAAGCTTAAAAAACAACAATGAAACCCCTTCCCCAGTCCCAGCCTCCCCCCACACACACAGGGCACCCCCTGATGGACAATGGAGTCCCAGGGAGGGATCTAGGTTGGTCTTAACGTGCTTTCCTAGGTAATCCCATTGTCTCCTTCAGGGAAGAGGTCCAGAGACCACATCAGTTCCTTCCCCCTTAGCCCCTGCTGAGGCATAAAGTACTTTAACAACACGCATATAACTTCAATTCAGTTGATCAACAAGCTCTCTTCTGAAAATCAGCAGGATAGCAACAAAGATGCCAGTTACACTTTGATAGGGAAGCCCCAATCCTACACCCTGGCACTTGTGCTTGCCCAAGGCAGAGGAGAGAAGTCAGGTGGGCCCTGGGTCCTAGCAGAAAGCAGTGTAGGGGGTTGACAACTGCATCAGGTGAGGGACAGAGAAGAAAGCTGGCACACTGTGATGGCCAAAGGGAAAGGAAGGGTAACCCTGCCTTCCTGTCTTCACCTAACTTTATAAAGACCATTCACTCCTCTGCCCTGTTGGTAGTGGGGAGGGGAGGTGCCCAGATCAGCGGCAGGGACCTGGCTTCTCAGTGATGGGAACCAGCCAGCAGTCCCCTGAAGCACAGACCCCGCTGTCTATGATCCTCCCAGGCCACAGGTGCACGGCCAGCCATGAGGCCAGTGTGTGGCTACTTGAGTTTGCTATTATCCGTGTTTTGCACATATAGTTTCACTTAATCCTCAGGCCAACCCCTGAGGTAAAAGTGTATTTGCTTGGTTTTACAGATGAAAATACTGAAACTCAGGTTAAAAACCAGACCAAGGACACACAGCAAGGGGCAGAGCAGTGATTTGAACACTATTAACAACATTTAAATAAAACTTGGGAATAAGGCGAAAATATGACTTTTGGGTATTTAATTCAATTATACTACAAAAGTAGTTCTTAATTGGGGGCAATCCCCCAGCCCCAAAGGACATTTGGCAACATCAGAAAACCTTTCTAAGTGTCAAAAACTGAATGGGGAGCAAATCCTGCTGCCATCTAGTGGATAGAGGCCAGGGCTGCTGCTGAACATCTTATGCGCGTGACAGCCCCCACAACAAAGAATCAAGATTGTCCAGGCCAGGGGTGGGCAAACTTTTTGACTCGAGGGCCACAATGGGTTCTTAAACTGGACCGGAGGGCCGGAACAAAAGCATGGATGGAGTGTTTGTGTGAACTAATATAAATTCAAAGTAAACATCATTACATAAAAGGGTACGGTCTTTTTTTTAGTTTTATTCATTTCAAACGGGCCGGATCCGGCCTGCGGGCCGTAGTTTGCCCATGGCTGGTCCAGGCCATGCCCTGGCTGGGTGGCTCAGATGGTTGGATCACCATACTGTATACCAGAGGTTGCAGGTTTAATTCTCAGGACACATACCTAGGTTGTGGGTTTGATCCTGGTCGGGGCGCATATGGGAGGCCACCAATGGATGTTTCTCTCTCACATCAATGTTTCCCTCTCCTTTCCTCGCTCTCTAAAAATAAATAAATAAATAAATAAATAAAAATTCTCAGGTGAGGATTAAAAAAAAAAAACTAAACCTCACTATAAAAAAAAAAAAAAATTGGCTCAGGGATTGAGTGTCGACCTATGAACCAGGAGGTCACAGTTTGCTTCCTGGTTAGGGCACATGCCCAGGTCGCAGGTTTGGTCCACAGTATCAGGTGTGCAAGAGGCAGCCGATTAATGATTCTCTCTCATGATTAATGTTTCCATATCTCTCTCCTCTCCCTTCCTCTCTGAAATCAATAAAAACATATTTTTAAAAAATTGTCCAGTACACGAGGTCAATAGTGCCGCTGTTGAGAAACTGTGTTCTAGGACAATGGGACTATGTTTGACTTATTACCTGCTATTAATTAGGCCTCAAGAATGTCAACTTGTAGAAAACTGATGATTCTTGTCTAAGAAGGTTATAGTTATATAGACCTGAAGGACACTAACAGCAATCTTATTCCAGAATTCTCATTATCACCAACTAGATAAATCAGTCTCTTCAATCCTCTTTGAAACCAGCTTTGCCTTTCTTCTGTTCCCTCTCATATTTCCCTGGGACAACCATAACAAAATATCACACACTAGGTGGCTTAAACAACAGAAATTTGTCTTCTCACAGTTCCGGAGGCTGGAAGTCCACAATCAAGGTGTCAGTAGGGTTGGTCTCCTCTGAGGCCTGTCTCCTTGGCTAGAATTGGCCGCCCTCTTGCTGCCTCTTCATGCTGTCTTTTCTCTGTGCACATGCACCCCTCATGTCTCTTCCTCTTTTTATAAGCATATCAAGTTATGTCGGATTAGGGTCTCAGCTTTATGACCCCATTTAACATCAATGACCTCTTTATACCTCTATCTCCAAATACAGTCACATTCTGAAGTACTACTTGAGGTTAGGATTTCATCATATGAATTTTGGGGGAGCACAATTCAGCCCATAACATCTCTGTAATTAATTCATCTTTGACACATGCTCAGCATATATTTGTATGAGAAGTATGTCAACTTTTTGAAAATTGTGCTTTGCAAATACATCTGCCTGAGTCCACGAAGTCTACTTGTTTTTGCTATAGCAGGCTGTTTGCTTGAGAGCTACTGGCATATTAACACCAATTCAACGAGAAAAATTACTCTCT
This sequence comes from Myotis myotis, assembly GCF_014108235.1. Lineage (NCBI taxonomy): Eukaryota > Metazoa > Chordata > Mammalia > Chiroptera > Vespertilionidae > Myotis > Myotis myotis. The sequence goes on along the minus strand of NW_023416316.1, from coordinate 42,498,324 downwards.
AAAGGGCTATGTCAGATACATGCTTTTTTTCTCTTGTCCTCTCAACCAGTGAGAATCCTTTGCCTGAGCTTTCTTAATCTGTCAGATCAAGGATCAAACACAATCACACATGGCCCAAGGGACCCTGTAGGGAACCTTTCTCAGCAAATAGATCCAAGCCTCCTTTTTTTCTGAAAGTTCCAATAATCAGCACAGTATTTAAATAATGCCCGTTTCATGTTTGTTGTCAAAAACATTTTGTAATTATTGATCAATTAATTTCACTATCTTTTTAACTTAATCTATATTAAGGTCAAGATCATGTTATCAAATTACATTCCAGAGCTGGGATTTATATTCTGGTCCTGCAATCAGTCTCCTGGGACACACTGCAATTTCTCATCCCTCGTTATAGAAAAATTTGCCCTTAGCAAATGTCAGAGAACATCCCCAGCAACTTCTCGTATCAATCAATCCAAGCAAATATAATGGATAATGGGCTTGCTTTTCCCCAGAGCTGAAGTCGCCTCCTGGCAGGAAGTTAAGTGATGGGCTCTGAGTCAGAGCGCTGAGCTGAAGCCCAGAGCCTCGCAAGAATGAGAATTTGGAGACTTAAGTTTTCATAATTTATGATGAACTGGGGATAGTACTCATTTTTGGTATCCTGGCAAGTTTTATCATCTTCCTTCATCTGGTAATATGTCTCCTCCCTGCCCCCCCCCCCCCCCCCCCGCGGGAACCGACCAAATCATGTTACTCCTTAGCAATAGTGATTGCTCCAAGGGGTGGGCATAGGATCACAGAGCCAATCAGAGCTCTCCCCTGGGACAGATCTACTGAAACTAGGGAAATTATTGTTTCTTAAGACCGCAGGGTAAGAGCACAGGAATAAAAATCAGGAGGCCATTTTGATCATGGGCACATCATTTAAATTCTCTGAACCTCCATTTCTTCATCTGAAATTAGGTGCAGGTCAGAGAGAATTGTATTAGCAATTGCTTCGCACCCCAGCCACCCCCTTACACCACTTTCTTTTGGCCCCAAAAGAATGCATTTCTACAACAACTTTGGCTTTATTTTCCAACAAGAGGGACACTTTAAGGTTTGCTATGAGAAATGAGAAGAAATGCTAGCCCAAAGTGGGGCTCCTTGGATGCTGCCACCACCTGTGCTGCTCTCTTCCCTCCAACCCTCCCCAAGACCCTGTAGGAGAAGGCTCTTCTAGCTGTCCTCTAACTCTTCAACCCTCAGTGTGCTCTCAGACGGAAGAACTGCAGTGACACCATTGGACACTGTGCTGTATCAAATAAATGTGCACCGTTGGAGGATGTCAGCCATGTAATTTTAGAAACCTGCGGGAGCTAGATTAAATTAAGCTGATGACCAGACCAAGTCGTCAGGCTGGGCCATTCTCGTTCCCTCATCTAATCAGAACTCAGCCAGATAATTCTAGTTCCTGCGCGACAGAGGATTCAGGAGAAAGTATCTAGGCCACTACGTTCCCGGAGAGCAAAACACAGATTTGTGTTTATTTTCTTCATCACCACATCTCCAGCATTAGAACCGTGTGTAGGCTCCAATAAATACTTGACTGAATAAACTCTGACAGCCCGAGAGTGTCAGTGATTAAGCCAAGTTTGCCCAAGCAGGGTCAGAGGTGAGCCTAGACCTCAGGGACAGAGGAAGAGAAGAGAATAAATAATAACTGTTGAGGTCTTACTATGTGCCAGATGATATTACCATAAAAATTAGACAGTAATTTTACTTAATTCTTTCAACACTAGGTGGTAGGTACCACTATGATCCCCATTCTACAGATAAAGCTTACCTAGCAGGTCACAGAGAAGGGGTATTGATCCACTCTTTTGGCAAATAGTTATTGAGCACCTGCTATCTCCCCAGCACCATGTCTAACACGGGGGATACAATGGTGAACAGGATAGACATGGAGCTTATATTCTAGTGTGGGAGACAATGAGTCAGCAGGTAAAACACAAACAACAGAGCCTGGCCAGTGTGGCTAAGTGGTTGAGCATTGACCTATGAACCAAGAGGTCACAGTTTCTGGTCCGGGCACATGCCCAGGTTATAGGCTTGACCCCCAGTGGGAAGGGTGCAGGAGGCAGCTGATCAATAATTCTCATTACTGACATTTCTCTCTCTCTCTCTCTCTCTCTCTCTCTCTCTCTCTCTCTCTCTCCCTCTGAAATCAATAAAATCATACTTAAAAACAAAAAAAAACCCTTGCAATTACCTTACAAGCTGCAGAAACACAGAGGGTGCCTAAGACACATTTGTGGAGATAGAGGGGTTGGTTTCAGGAAAGACATGACTGGAGGACGTCTTATCTGACATTGGAGTTACTAGAGGATGAGGAGGAGGCAGCCACGTGTTCCTGTTGTTGTGGCTGTGAAACAGATTCCCCAAACACATACGGTACTGGCTTAAGCTCAAGCCAACATCTCTTATGCTCACAAATCCTTGGGGTCTGGAATCCAGGCAGGGCACAGCAGGGGCAGTTTGTCTGTGGCCTCAGCTGTAAGACTCCAAGGCTGGGGCTGGACTCACCTGGAGACCAGTTCGCTCACATGTCTAGTGGCTGATGCTGGGAGTTGGCTGGAGGCCTCAGTTCCTGTGTCATCTCTCTGCTTGGGTAGTTTGGATTTCCTCAAAATATGATGACTGCTCCCCAAAGGGAGACTCCCCCCCAAACTACATCCCTTTAATGACCTAGAATTTATATTCCTTTGCAATATACAACCTAAAAAAAAAAAAAAATTCTTTTAAAATTCTATAACACCTTAATAGTGTGCACTTGTTCGGGTCCAGAGCCTGTGCAACAAAACATCGCATGGATTAATTCATTTTATCCTTACAACCCTATGCAGTAGAAACTTTTATCAACCCCATTTTACAGATGAAGCACAGAGGTTAATGAAGTGCACACTGGTCACACAGCTGGCAAGGGTGCATGCAGGGTCCGGATTTAAACCAGGCGGCCCATGTCTGTCACCTATACCGGCCGCCAGGCAGCTTTCAGACCTGCACCTGCCCCGTTCCCAGCCAGACTGCAGCTCCCACAGCCCTCCTGGTAGACTGTCTGCAGCAACGGGTCACCAGGCCAAGGTCTCCGCGCTCGGGAGCCTTAGTCGCTCGTTCACTACGTGGTCCAAGAGGGTCTCTCCGTTTTTGTTAAATACACGAGAAGTGCAACGCTGGGAAGTTCTTCCCGAGGTCTAACCTCTGACCGTGTGACACAGCCTACGTGGGAGCCCTTGAGCGCGGCGCCCGAACCCGCGGCCACTAGGGGTCGCCGCGGCGTCTCCGGGCGGGAGGGCGGAGCGGCGCAGATCGCCGGGAGCATGTGGCCGCTCGGACGCCGCTGGGCTGCCGGCCTCCTGTCCCGCTCGGCGCTCCGGGACTCGGCCCAAACCGGAGCCGGGACCCTGCGGCCGGCAAGGAGCATCGCACTCGGCGGCCGCCGATACCTGCGCGCCGGGACCGCCGCGGCCTGCGCGCCCCGCCAGGCGGTGAGTACCCGCTCGGCCGCCGCCCGGGCCGCGCGCCGACGCAGAGACGCGCACGACGGCGACGTTCTGCGCACGCGCGCCGCCCGGCTCCCGCGGGAACGGCGCGGGCGGCGGGCTGAGCGGGGCTGGGTCTGTGCGGAGCCGTGCCCGCATCGGTGACCAGCGCAGGCTGTGCTGTGGCTGTCACTGCGGTCGCCACGGCTGCTCGGACTGCTCCTCCAGAGCCAACCTTTTTAAACAAGCCGCCTGCGCTCCGCACCCCCTTGCCCTCCTCCTCGGTTCACCTCTCAGCCCGTGCCCTCTGCCTTCTTTCTAGCCAAGGGCATGATGGCTCACGAGCCATAACTGCAGCCTCTGACCCCTTCTCTTAGTGGTAACCGGAGTGGCCTTTGGAGAATGCAAATATTATCCCAACCCCTTAGAGCCCTTCGGTGCCCCCCCCCCTCCCGGGATGAAGTCCAGCGGAGGGTGTCCCTGTGCCATCTCCACTCGGGCTGCACCACTTTTCTCTCCCTTCACAGGTCCCTGCCCTCCTGCCCTGCCTGGGGAGACCATCTGCGAGGCCCCCTCTCTAGCTCTCCACTCACCAGCACCCCACCCACTCCCGTTCTTTTCTCCCTGGCCATCTGGTCAGTAGGTTGGATGTAAGGCAGACTCGCTGGATGCTCAGCAGTTCCATAGTGAAAGGAATTCAACAGGTCCCATTGTCTCCTGCAGATCCTTCAATCAATCAGATCTGTCTGCAGTCAGAACCTCTTCTGGGCGCAGACTTCTGCCTCGTGCTGTTCCTCGTTGCTTGTTTTAGTCAAGTGCGAGGAGTGTCACTGATGCTTAGGGTGTCACCTGTCAGCCTAGATCAGTGGTTCTCCACCTTCCTAATGCTGCGACCCTTTAATACAGTTCCTCATGTTGTGGTGACCCCCAACCATAAAATTATTTTCGTTGCTACTTCATAACTGTAATTTTGCTACTGTTATGAATCGTAATGTAAATATCTGATATGCAGGATGTATTTTCATGGTTACAAATTGAATATAATGAAAGCATCGTGATTAATCACAAAAACAATATGTAATTATATATGTGTTTTCCGATGGTCTTAGGCGACCCCTGTGAAAGGGTCGTTCGACCCCCAAAGGGTCGCGACCCACAGGTTGAGAACCGCTGGCCTAGATGGAGCAGCACTGCCCAGTAAAACCTCCTGTGATGATGGTCCACAGCCACATGAAACCATGTGACACTCGAAATGTGGCCCATGCGACAAAGGGACTGACTTTTTACATTTTATTTTATTGCAATAAAATTACATTTAAAGGCTGCCTGTGGCTCATAGCTACCATACTGGATAGCAAGGCTCAGAGAGAGACTCAATGTAATACATTAAAGTGAAAAGTTCTGAGGCATACACCTGGAAAATTCTAACATGGCTACTCTCCAATGGAGAAGTGGTGATATTTAACTTTCACGAATGGACTGTAATATACTGAGAAATGGTAATGTTCTTCTTAACTTTGGCTTTAGGGTTTGAGCCTCTATTGCCTCAACCAGATTCTCAATGTCAAAAAGCAGAATGTCTGTTTGATGAACTTGAGGACAACAGGAAGTTTGGGCAACCCAGGGTAAGATAAACACACCCTCCTCATCAAGTGTCTCTCTCTTTCCCTCTCTCCCTCTCCCCCCCCCCCCCACAATACACACACCAACATGTATACTACACATACACGCACTTCTATTAACTTTTTTCCCCCTTTTACCTAGACCAGTGGTTGGCAAACTGCAGCTCGGCAAACTGCGGCTCGCGTGCCACATGTGGCTCTTCAGCCCCTTGAGTGTGACTCTTCCACAAAATACCGACTTCTGCGCATGGGCCATGAAGTTTCATTCGCACTGTGCACGCGTGCCCACACATGGTATTTTGTGGTATTTTGTGGAAGAGCCACACTCAAGGGGCCAAAGAGCCGCAGTTTGCCGACCACGGACCTAGACCCTGGGTCAGTCCTGAAGCTAGTAGCCACATCCAAATTTCTTCCATGGATGGAAGCCCCACACTGCTGTATTTTTTTTGCATCCTCACCCCATGCTCAGCTCTTTCCATCTGTTTTTGCATCAGGATTGGATCCTCTTTTTGTCTTAACGAGAGGCCTTTGTTGTTCAGGGCCTTACATTCTCCTCTGGCTTTTCCGTCCGTGTGCAGCCTTTAATCCCCAAATGCTTAGCTTCATCCCACCGACCTGCAGCTGTGCCAGTTCTCTCCTGCTTCACCTTTTTCATGTCGCACCAGCTAACAGCAAGGAGCCTCCCCTACACGGGGACACGCTCACCATCCCCACAACTGCAGGTGTTGGCCTCCCAGGCAGCAGGTTCACAGGACCTCGAGAGCGCCCGGCCTGCTGTGTCCGCGTTCGTTGGCCCCTCCACACAGCCTCCGAGCCAGTGCTGCGAGCGGCCTATGTTAGCGCCATTTCCAGCTCCTCCCCGCACAGACTCTCTGCTGCTGTCCCCTTGTCCCTGCAGGTGGTCTCTGAGGCTCCGTGGGCCCTTGCAGGATGCCCCAAGTGCATCCCTTCTTCAGGGTCTACTTCTGGCTTCTTTGTCCTGCTGTGAGTAGGAGGACAGCCCATTTCTGCTATGGCCCAACTGGCTGCTGTCAGGTAGCACCTGCCAAGCTCTTGCCTTTGAACTTTACGCCTGAGTCAGCTGTGTCTTTATGTTCCCACACTCCTCAGGACACATGTCAGCCTCTGCTCCAGGTTCTCTCCAACACACCCAGCCAGGCCCACCACTCCCTAAGGAAGAGCCCCTTACCATCTCCTATTCAGTTCTGTAACCTTCCCCACATCTGACCCTTGAGGGGGGTGGTGGGTGGTCATTTGGCAGATCTTTCTGTCTTGCATGAATTATCTAACAGCCACTGGTGTCTTACCTTAGGCCTCCTGGAAACTCAGATGATGGAGTTGTCTGGGACACGTCTTGTAGCCTACACATATTTCTTCATAGAGGCACCAAAGCTCATACAAGGAATTTTATTAGAGCAGTGTTTTTATTGTTGTAATTCACATACCCTGAAATGTACCATCTTAAAAATGTACCGTTTTGTGGTTTTGAGAATATTCACAGGTTGTGCAACTTTCACCACTAACTCCAGAACATTTTTATCATTCCACAGAGAAACAGCATGCCCATTGATAAACACTCCCCATTCCTCCCTTCTCCAAGCCCCTGACAACCACTAATCTACTTTCTGTTTCTATGGATTTATAACAGTTTCTTAAAATTGAAAAATATGAGTGTCTCCAAGTTATACGTGTACAGCTTGATAAAGTTTTTAAAAATGAACATAGCATGTGACTCAAAAATAGCCCAAGAAGTAGAATGTTACCAGCCCCTAAGAACAAGCCTCCTGCTCGCGTCTAGTTATTAACCCCTCCCTACCCCAGAGTAACGACCATTCGGATTTCCAATAGCCTGGATTAATTTTGCCTGGTTGTTTACTTTACATGAACTGTATCATTAAATATAAATAGGTTTGTGTGTGGCTTCTTTCAGTCACCATGATGTTTGTGAGATTTGTCCATATTGTTATATTTATAGGCATTTCTGTTTTGCTATATAGTATTCCATTGCATGAATATACCACAATTTATTTATCTGTATTTCCTATGGGTACTTGGGCAGTGTGCATTCTGGGGCTATAGGGTACTTCTACTATGAACATTCTAATATAGTGCATATCTTTTGGTGAACCTAGGTATGTATTTCTTTTATTATTATTAAAGTATAGTGTAGTTTTATTATAAAGTATAATATACAATATTATGTTAATCTCAGGTGTACAGCATAGTGATTCAACATTTATATATCTTAGGAAATGATCTAGTAATCATCAATAAATCCAGTAACCACCTGTCACCCTACAAAGTTATCACGACCTTATTAACTGTATACCCTGTGCAGTACATTACATCCCCTAACTTATTTACTTTATAACTTATTTACTTTATAACTGGGAGTTTGTACCTCTTCATTCCTTTCCCTTATTCTGCCCCTCCCCCACCCCCGCCACTTCACTTGGCAAGCATCACTTTGTTCTTATATCTTATGGGTCTGTTTCTGCTTGGTATGCATTGCTGTTGGGTATATACCCACGCGTGGAACTAACGGCATTTGTCTATATTCATTTTAGCAGATACTGCCCCATAGTTTTCCAAACTGATTATCCCATTTACTGGCCCCTCAGCAATAAATGAAAGCTCTGCTTGCTTCACTTCCTGGCCAACCCTTGACATTATCTGTCTCTTTCATGTTAACCATTCTGGAGGTATCTCATAGCAATTTTTTAAATTTTCCCGAAGATTAACGAAGTTTTTCACTTTTTCATATGTTCATTGGATATCTTTTCATTGAATGAAATCTGTTCAAGTATTTTACCCATTTTTCTATTGGGTTTTCTTTTTCTTATTAATTGGTAAGAGTTCTTTATACATTCTAGATACAAGTACTTTTTCAGATGTGTGTAATGCATATACTTTACCCCACTTTATGGTTTGCTGGGCATACATTTTAATTTAAAAGCAATGGAAACCTCATCGTCCAGCTGAAGGGGATAGGTTGAGTAAATAATATAAAATGAAATATTATGAAAGTCCCTATGTGCTAAGATGGGACAATTTCTAATGTGCTTCATTTGTTTATTGAAAAGAATATAATATTTTTGGAAGGATACAGAAGAGGCTGTCAATCATAGTTGACTCTGGGGATGAGGCTGCCTGTTTGGAAAGAAAAGCTTACTTTTCTGTTAGCCCTTCATATTTTTTTTTAATATTTTTATTGATTTTTTACAGAGAGGAAGGGAGAGGGATAGAGAGTTAGAAACATCGATGAGAGAGAGACATCGATCAGCCGCCTCCTGCACATCTCCCACTGGGGATGTGCCCGCAACCAAGGTACATGCCCTTGACCGGAATCGAACCTGGGACTCTTCAGTCCGCAGGCCGACGCTCCATCCACTGAGCCAAACAGGTCAGGGCAGCCCTTCATATTTTTATTTTATTATACTTTATTTTTGTTAATCCTCACCCAAGGATGTTTTTTCCCCATTGACTTTTAGAGGGAGTGAAAGGGAAGGAGGGAGGGGGAAAGAGAGAGACAGAAACATTGATGTGAGAGAGACACATTGATTGGTTGCCCCAACTGGGACGGGGGGTCGAAGCTGCAACCCAGATATGTGTCCTTGACAGGAAGCGAACCTGAGACCTTTCGGTGTGTGGGCCGACACTCTAACTACTAAGCAACACTCGCCAGGGCTGTTTAAATTTTCACTCTGTACATGTTAGCTATTTTCCATCAGTTTTATAAATCTAAATTAAAAATAAATGTGGTGATTTGATGTTAATAAAATGGAGCGGTTTGATCATATGTTTTTGGTGTGGTTTTTTTTCCCTGCAGCTCCTTAGATGAGACCACCTATGAAAGACTGGCCGAGGAGACCCTGGACTCCTTGGCAGAGTTTTTTGAAGACCTTGCAGACAAACCGTACACATGTGAAGACTATGACGTCTCCTTTGGGGTACCTCTTCACTTATTTTCATTTTCCTGTTTCCTCCCTAAGAACTTTAGCTCACTAAAATAAAGAATTCCCCTCCGGCAGAGGTAAGCATCCAACAGCACGTGGTTAAGGGTGAGACCAAAAGGCTAGGTTCACGTTCCAGCCCTGCTCCACCAGGCTTGTAATCTTGGGCGTGTCACTCAACTTCTTTGATCCTCATTTTTGCTGAAAAATACAGATTCTGACGTTTCATTTGAGACCCATAAAGATAAATCAGAAAGGGACCCAGCATGTGTTTGTCTTATCAGGCAGGCGTGTGGAACACTGAACAAGACCACTAGTTCTGAGTAAGATATTGCCTGAGAAATATTCCAACTACACTGACATGGGCCCCACTCCTGGGAGATTTTGATACAGTAGGTCAGGGTGCATTCATAGGATGCATATATTTTAAAAGTTCAAGTGAGATTCTAATGTGCATTCTTAGGTCCCACTTCTAGGAGTTTTTTTGTGTGTGTGTATGTGTGTTTTAAGTTTTTAAATACTATATTTTTATTGATTCCAGATAAGAAGGGGGAGAGAGAGAGAGAGAGAGAGAACATCAATGATGAGAGAGAATCATTGATCAGCTGCCTCCTACATGCCTCCTACTGGGGATTGAGCCCACAACTGGGCATGTGCCCTTGATGGGAATTGAACCCTTGACCCTTCAGTCCGCAGGCCGATGCTCTATCCACTGAGCCAAACCAGCTAGGGCCCTAGGAGTTTTTATTTAACGGATATGGGGTCCAGCCCAGACAAGGCATTGAAGTTTTAAAGTTTTTTTAATCTTCTCCCCAGTTGACTCTAATACACAGCTTAAGCCAGAACTACTGGACTGAATGAAACTTGAGCCCCAGATCCTGGAAGCCAGTGGAGTGCTGGTGTAAATCGACTGGCCGCCAGGTGGCAGACCTTAGCAGTTGTCAGCCTTTGGATTTAGAATTACTGTATTGCTTAGGCCTTAGGGAGCAGTTCTTTTTTTGCCATCCAGAGAAAATCCCCTGCAGAGGTTAATCCTCTTGACAGCACTTAATTAATATCAGGAAATGTCATGAAGTGTGCATGTTGGATTAAACCGTGGAATTATTTAGGACACCCAGCTGTCAGGCTAAAGTGATAGAAATACTGTTGGATATGGCTGTTGGAGCTCTGGATAGAGAAGGGACTCCCTCAGAGGGAGCAGGCAGCCTGGCCAGTGTGGCTCAGTTGGTTGAGCATCATCCCAATAGGAATAGGCAGCAAAGTCTGGTTGTAAGGACAGCAGGGACTTGGTAAAAAATAGAGACAATGGGCAAAACAGGAATGAATGCCTTCCAAGCAGTTTTAAGGGTTACCGGCAGCTGGGCATGCCGCAGTATCCAGGCAGGGTTTTAGAAGTGCCATACAGATGGCCTCAGAGGGATGGCTCAAGCTAGGGAAGTTACAGTCCCCTCTTCTCCTAGCTACCAAGGGCTGTAGCTAAAGCCCTTTGTGTGTGTAAGGGCTAAACTCTGCCACACATGCAAGCATTTATTAACAGGTCACAAAAACCGTTACACCACCTGTTCTTACAGGATTGCTGAAGCCCCACCTTGACCCAAATACTTGGAGTAAATGTTGTATTAGAAGCAGCTGTGCCAGTATTCCAGCAGCTGGATTCTGCTGACCTCACTGAGTCCAGCAGCAAAAGCTTCTGCTCAGTGGTGGGTCACAGGACCTCAATGAGTCCTCCCTCCAGTGTCTCCCTGAACAGTAATTCAGCTGCTGGGCTTCCAGACCCTGTAGTCCACTCCTGCAAGGGAAGAGGCACCTGTCTGTCTGTTTTTCCAGCCAATCCATATACCTTGAGTATCATACGACTCACCAGAATAAAATTATTCCTGGCAAATTATTTGCTGAAGACATATAGTAGCTGCCTCTGTAGTTTAGGCTTCTGATTAAATACTTTGAAATGCTAACTCTCCTGAGGTATGATTCCTGATTAGAACCTTTCAAGTGCTAACTTACATATTTCACATATAAGACATGTCAATGTACGAAGCATTCAAACCTTTCGAGAATTTTTGTGAGTTTTTTGAGCCAAATTGACAATGATTGCCGGGAAGCAAAATCTCAACAGGTTGAGAAAAAGCTCTGGAAAAATGACAGTTCTGCACCCTGCTGTATACATTACAATCAGAAGAGGACAGAGAGGGCGTAAATGGGTTACATGAAATCCATTGGTGATAGATTAGGGAGGCAGGAGAAGGCAACGCGGGGAAACTTCTGGAATTGGATAAAAAGTGAAATGATAGCCCTCGCCGGTTTGGCTCTGTGGTTACAGCATTGTCGGCCCAAGTATTGAAGAGTTTCGAGTTCGATTCTGGTCAAGGGCACGTAATTCCCGGTTGCAGGCTCGATCCCCAGCCCAGTCCGGGCGTGTGCAGGAGGCAACCAACCAATCGATGTCTCTGTCTCTCTCTGTCTTTCTCTCTCTTCTCCGCTTCCCCTTCCACTTTCTCTAAAAAGATAATCAATGGAAAAAGTATCCTCGGGTGAGGATTAACAAAATATAGACACATACTTCTTTTACCCGGATGGGTACAGGGTAGTTAACAGTCAATAATTAACTCGATGACAATGGGGATTTGTGACCTCTGCTCTGGTGCAGTATCTGTCTTTTCAGGGTCCAGAAAAAGGAAATCACTTAGACATTCCAAAAGTATCTTATCGTGGATGCAAAAAGAAAACAGGCTTAATTAAGGTAAAGATTGACTTTTGTCAGGGAAGATTCTGGCCTAGGACATGACTGCCTGCCGTAACCTGCTATTAGTTAGGACGTTTTCATTTCAGACCATCCTTTGTGGCTGCTGTAGTTCTCTGGGTTGTGAGGTCGCCACCCAGGCCTCCCCCGAGCTTGTCAGGTGGAGTGTAGACAGCAGAACACCTCTAACTCTGCTCCTTGAGCTTTCTTGGAATACAGTCTCTCCTGCCCTCAGGGCTCTGGGGAGAAGAAATTTTACTCTATGCTCCCGAGTTCTTTCAGCTGCTCTAATAAATCTACATAAGACAGATTAACAAGGGGAAATAACCAATTTTAATTACATACAGACACAGGGGAACCCCACATATACGAGAGTCGGAAACCCCATATACATGAGAGGTTCGGGGACAGTTAAAATGAGGTATGTCGCCGAAACCGGTTTGGCTCAGTGGATAGAGCGTCGGCCTGCGGACTGGGGGGTCCCGGGTTCGATTCCGGTCAAGGGCATGTAACTGGGTTGCGGGCACATCCCCGGTGGGAGGTGTGCAGGAGGCAGCTGATCGATGTTTCTCCCTCATCGATGTTTCTAACTCTCTGTCTCTCTCCCTTCCTCTCTATAAGAAATCAATAAAAATATATTTAAAAAAAAAAAAAATGAGGTATGTCCCCTAACCGGTTTGGCTCAGTGGATAGAGCGTCAGCCTGCAGACTCAAGGGTCCCAGGTTCGATTCCAGTCAAGGGCATGTACCTTGGTTGCGGGGATGTTTCTCTCTCATCAATGTTTCTAACTCTCTATACCTCTCCCTTCCTTTCTGTAAAAAATCAATTAAAAAAATAATAATAAAATAAAATGAGGTATGTATGGCATCCTGAGCTGAGAATGAGGTATGGCGCCTTGGGGCTTCAGAGGGGAGGAAGGTCACTGCAGGACAGTAAAAAGAGCAAATGTTTTGTAATTAGAAGTCTGCCTTGTCATATAAATACGCCATAAAAAGTTATTTCTGGTAATAACTTTTATTATGGTCAAGGCCCCAAATATAAATCCCTTAAGGGAGAGGTAAATGTTTCTCTTGGGGCCGCAGGGTCTCCGTTGCCTTGCACTCAAAATAATCCACATGCCAAAGTGGCATATTTTGGGGAGGCCTGTTCTGAACCCCTCCAGGGTCCCGTGGGGTGTGAAGCCTTCTAGCTGCTCTAGGCAGACTGGTCCTCCCTCGCCCAGCGCTCAGGATGCCTGTGGAGCACCATCACCCTGCATTCTAACTGTCTGTCTGCACGTCAGCTCCCACGATGGGACTGACTTCTGGCAGCAGGGACGCTGTCCGTGCTTGGTACCCCAGCGCCTGGAGGAACACTGCCAAGTAATAATGTTGATTCGCTGTGTCAACGAAATGGGGCCCATGTTCCTCTCCAAAACACACTTTCATTGATGCTCCTCAGCATTTATAGATATTTTGCCAACTTGCTGCTGGCCAAGTTGGCAAATGAAAGCAGTAATCCAGATACACCCAAGAACGCATTTGTTCTTTTTAGAAAAAAAAAAGAGAGAGAGAGAATTTGCTTATTGCCATGTTCTTCATGGACTAAGTTGCTGGCCTATTACTGCTAGAGAGCACGGGTTTCTTAACCTTTGGGGGTCAGGATCCCCTGTAAGAATCTGTCTGCTCTACACCCTCTCCTGAGAAAAACTTCTCCACACATCCGTCTGCGCAGCTTCAGGGCGGGGGCTGTTTGCAGATCCCTGAAAACCACCTCTGGGTCTCAGGTTACGGACACTTGCTTCACAGTCATTATTCTTACTCCTTCATGGGAAGTCAGTGTCTGCTTTAGGAGTGTGGGAAGCCGCATATACTAGAAATCCCCTAACTTAATGTGCTACCCCGTATGTGTCTATTTCTGTAAGTCAGTTGGTGACAACAGGAATGGCTGTTTGCTTCCACTTGTGTAGAGCTGCCACTGATGGGCGGGGATGCATGAGCCGCGCCAGCTGTGGCCGGGGTCTGTTCTGATTAACCGGTGCCTGTATTTCAGCAGCTGCTAAATGTCTCTAAGTCTCTCACACACACCGCCGCCGCCTTTAAATCTGTCCACATTCCCAAAATAGACTCAGAGGGCTACCTCAGGAATAGCAATAAAGAACAAAGCGGGCCTCTTCGTCTGGTCTATTGCAGACAGCTCCAAACGCAGTACCAACTCCTGGAGAACCAGTAAGGCAGCCCGTTTCCTTCCTGCTCTCGCACTTTCCTTCCGAAACAGCTTCAAGCTCCATAGAGGAGGGAAACCTAATGGCACACAGTGAACAGGAAGGAGGTGGGGGTGGTGCGTGTTGAGACTTTCTGCCTTGCATAACTTGGCCCTTAACTTGGACACAAGTTATCACAGTACCTGGTTATAGATGCTTCCACTTCCTCATTCATTCATCCACAAATGTATCTTGCATGAAGAATGGGTGTGCTAGACACTGAAGATGCTAGGATGAACAGACCGATCTGCTCACAAGATGCTTCAAGTAGCCGAGGGTCGAGGGCAGGTTCACATTCACATCATTCCTTTTCCCAACGTCTCTATGATTTCTCTGCTTCTTTTTAATCAGAAAAAAAAAAGGTTATTAAAAAATAATCCAATAGCATCCTCCCCATCCAGGCCCATCAGTTAGCTTATTCCTGGCACTTTCTCCATCCTTTCCATAGCTCTGTGTGTGTGAACCAAACACAAAATGTAAGAACCATTCGGGGCCCCTGGTTTGGACGGGGGCTCTGGAAGGCACAGGGAAAGGACGCCGTGGATCTCTGCGGGTTGTGCAGGGATGGGGAACAGAGAGAGGCTACTCAGCCCCCCAGCCCCAGGAAAGGGAGCTTGGCCGGGTAGCCGTTTCCTTACTATTCCGCGTGTTCTAAAGAGACCTCAGGCCTCGGGACTGAAGGGCTCTTTGTTGAAAGAGTGTTTTCAAATTTAAATGAGCATTTATTGAGCAAAGTTGGACCAACTGGTCTATTGAAGAAGTCAGGGCTGTTGCAGAGGAAAATAAAGCTGGGGAGGCGCATCTGCGAAGCTGAAGAGGTGCCTTGGGAAGGGTCTGGAGTGTCTGCCTTCTCCCAGCAGCGTTGGGGCCAAGGCGAGCAAAGCAGATGGTTCAGTTACATCCTTCTTTCTTGCCTGATTTCCTTTTTTGGGGAATGAACCTATCCTATCTCAGGTGTGGGCCACCGTGGTACTCCAGGAGAGCTGGTGTCCGAGGTTTTTAACGCCCTTTAGCATGTTCTGCTGGCGGCTGTGCAAACAAGGCAGAGATAGGCATACGGATCTTCTGTGCTGCAGCTGCAATACCCCAGACAGGCTGCGCAGCCCTGTGTGCCTCCGTTTCCTCCTCTCTAGAGGGGAAGAGTGATTACCTTCGCCTTGCTGAGCTCACAGGGAAGGAGGGAAAGCACTGTGAGACAGAAGTTTATGAGTAATCATGGTCTGATTCTGAGAGCAATGTTCTTTCTGCATGACCTTCTTCCTATTTCTGAACACCAAAGACATTTCTTTATGACGTGTATTGCGTACTTATATGAATGCAAAGTGTTGAGCCATAACAAAATGCAGAGCAATTATGATGAAGTGATAACTTTTTCCTCTTTTCCTCACGCTTTTGTCCACCTGATCCCCTAGAGTGGTGTTTTAACAATTAAACTGGGCGGCGATCTAGGGACCTACGTGATCAACAAGCAGACCCCCAACAAGCAGATCTGGTTATCTTCGCCATCCAGGTACGTTCCGAAGTCCAAGTCTCGCGTTGTTAGCTTGTCGGAAACATGACGTGTGGACCGTTGAAGAGGGTGTCCCCCTCCGGCTTTGGAGTCTGTGTAAGCGAACCTTTCCTGGGGTCTGACAGCAAGTCTCCTTCTCAGTAGGAAAGTTTACTCTGGTCATGTGACTTCTGTCTGTTGATCATCTGGCTGCTGTACGCGGATATTGGGTTGTGAACAAGATCTGAAGTGAAAAGTGTATAACTTGTCAGAACCCGGCCTGGACAGGTTTTCTCTATTAAATCATTGCCCTGCTTTTTAAAAAGCCACTTTTGATATTGCAGCATCTGAACAAGCTGTACTTTGTCTTCAAAGCAAGTTAAAGTTTGACCTCTGGTTTGTTTTGAGCATCTCAGTTAAAGGTTAGTTGAATTCCATTTGCAGAGTTGAGCTATGTGCTCGGTGGGGGTGGGAGAGTGTTTTACGCTGCTATTCCGGCCATTTAAGCCCTGCTGCCTTTTCCACTGATGTGCTTTCAATCTAGTGGGATAAAAGGTTGTGTTGAGATGGCCTGTGCTGCATCTCAAAGCCTGCGAACATGCAGGGAGAGAGGGTTCCTCCTCCTTCTGGCTGCAGTTGAAGTGGTTATAAGAAAGTAAAAGAGAGACGTCCACTGAAAGCTTGTAGGCCAACCTTTGTGGGTCATTCATTAACCCTTCCGAAGAGAACATACTGACTGTGAATTGGGAAAGGCTCAGATATAACTAGACATAGAATTCTTTGAAAGCCTGATGGCGTTTGCATTTTTAAAAAATTTAACTTGTCACCTGCCCCAACCTTGATATCAGTTTTAGGCAGTTAATATACTGTTAGTCAGTTTAATAAAACATTATGCGCCCCCTCGTCCCAACCACATCTAGGGAGTATGTTATAATTCAACAAAAACAATTCCAGAAATCACTGTCATTTCTGGTAAGGCCCTTAATCACAAATTGATTGCTTTTTTAGCCTATGCTCATTTGAAGTTGAGGGGTTTCACCCTGTGTGGGCCAGTTAGCCTGTTCTCTTTGGCCTCAAACAGTTGTCTCATTCCTAACCGTGGTCACGCCTGAGGGCCGTAAATTTTTATCCTTCGTCCTCAGAGGAACCAGTATGAGAAACTGGGTGGATCCGCTCAAGTCCAGCCATCAGCTCTGGGCATCTGTGGCTTTGTAAACACTGGGCAGGGCACCAGGAGTAACGGTGATGGCTCCACTAAAAGAACTCTTTGTTGTGTCTGGAAACTGAAAAGTCCATATCGTACTTGGACACACATACCAGCAACGTGATCCGACCCCCACCATGTTTAGAAGCATATACTTCTGGATAATAATTCCTGGAAATTCCAAGTTGTACTATTTTTTTAAAATCTGTAATTCATGCCCTAGCTGGTTTGACTCAGTGGATAGAGCGTCGGACTGCGTCTGAAGGGTCTCAGGTTCGATTCCGATCAGGGCACATGCCCAGGTTGCAGGCTCGATCCCCGGTTGGGGGCGTGCAGGAGGCAGCCGATCCATGATTCTCTCTCATCATTGATGTTTCTCTCTCTCCCTCTCCCTTCCTCTCTGAAATCAATAAAAATATATACTTTTTTAAAGTCTGTAATTCATGATGGAAATCTGGAGAGAAAATCTGCCAAGCAGACATTTTCTTTTCTTTTCTTTTAAATAAATATATCATTGATTTTAGAGAGAGAGGGAGGTGAAGGAGAGAGAGAGAGAGAAACATCAATGGGCTGCCTCCTGTATAACCCCTACTTGGAATCGAGCCCACAATCCGGGCATGTGCCCCAATCAGGAATCGAACTGTGACCTCCTGGTCCATCGATCAATGCTCAACCACTGAGCCACACTGGCCGGGCTGTGTAACTATTCTTAAATAGAAAGATCCTAAAAAGTCAAATATACGCCTCATTAAACATTACTTTCTAGAGTTTCACTCTGTGGAACCAGTGTTTCTTCTAAAGCGTTGTCCTCGGGATGAGCTGTGTGTGCGTTTTGTCTTGTAGTGGCCCCAAGCGCTACGACTGGACCGGGAAGAACTGGGTGTACTCCCACGACGGCGTGTCCCTCCATGAGCTGCTGGCCACGGAGATGACGGAAGCCTTCAAAACCAAACTGGACTTATCTTCTCTGGCCTATTCTGGAAAAGACACTTGATGCCCAGCCCCGTTGGAAAGACAGTAGAAGCTCCAAAGCCAAGACCCAGCTTCCTTCTGCAGCCGAATGTCTAGTTTGTTCCGTTCCTGCTTTTGAGGGCAGTTGCATTGTGGGTAACAGCTCTGGGAAAAGAATACGTCGCCTGCCACCCTACCTCTGACTTTGGATGATTAATTTCCATGGCGTTTTTGGACTTATTGTCTGATTTCCTCCCTCACATGATACCTGTATCTATAATGCCTACATACCCATATAGTACGCCTTGCAACAAAGAAAAATAGTAATAAGGAAAAATTCTGAGAGGAGAAATGAATTGGCTTCACTATTCTTCAAGGACTTAGTGAAAAACTGCATGAAGAGTGGCTGGCTGAACTCACCCTTGTCTCAAAATGAGACTCATTAAAGAGTAGCTTCTAAGTGTTCCCACGCCTCTTGAAAACATGGGCACTTAAGCCCGTTACTATTGAAGTTCCAGTGGCAACTGGGAATTCTCAAACCGAAGACCATTCTCTCTTTGTGCTTTGTGTCTGCCAGGGCGTATGTAGCCTGCAGGGGGTGTCTCGGAGATATGGTGCTGTTTCTCACATACATACATGTACAGTGTGTCCCAAAAAATGTATACACGCTTTGAATAATTATTCATTCCAGTGGGTTAAACCTGAAAAGAAGGAAGCATCAGCTGAGGCTATCAGCTGTTAAAGTGTGTATACATTTTTTGGGACACCCTGTATATGTACATACACACATTTAAGTATGTTTGAGCGTATGTATTTGTTTTTTTTTTTTTAATTTTAGGGTCAGTATAGAATCAGCTGCTGCAGCACAGGTCTGAGAATGCAAAAGGCCTCCCAAAGGCAAGAGCGGAAAGGCAGCTCCATGAGCTCATAGATGTTGTATAATAAAGGAAAGGGAGCCGAGGGGGCTCTTTGTAAATGGTGAGGGGCCACCCAAGGGAGAGAGATGGCTGTGTTAACGCCAAGAACCCTGGCTTACACTTGGCTCAGCCCGAAGTGCGGTCTCTGGGCAAGATTCACGTACTGGCTGGCCCCTGTCTTCCTGTGTGTTAGATGAGGCAGTTGGGTTAGATAGAGGATAGTGGATTCCCAGTTCAGACAGCCAGCATTCCCGTCAGGCAACGTTGTAACAACTAGCTCAATTACCTCTGCTAGGCGAGGGGTGGCAGGAACCATTTTTTTTTAAGCTTTAGAATAAAATATATGATTATTAGAATTACTTGAATGTCCACGGAATTCATGTTTAAATAATAACCTGTATTGTGCCCTTACTGTGCTGATATGCTATAGACTGAATGTTTTTGTTCCCCCCAAATTCGTATGTTGAATCCTAATCCCCAAAGTGATGGTCTTAGGAGGTGGGACCCATCTATCATCGGGGGACACAGCAGCCTATAAACCAGACACTGAGTCTGCTGGGACCTTTATCTCAGACTTCCAACCTCCATAACTGTGTGAAATAAACTCTGTTGTTTGTAAACATCCAGTTTATAGTATTCTGTCATAGCAGCTTGAATGGACTAAGACGGCCTACAACACCATATGACCTCATTTTGATACTTTCAGGAACATTAAAACTCATCTAAAGTTATACCCATTATTTTCTTACTAAAGAAAGATTTATTAATAAAACAATGTAAACAGCCCTAGCCGGTTTGGCTCAGTGGATAGAGCATCAGCCTGCGGACTGAGAGGTCCAGGGTTCGATTCCGGTCAAGGGCATATGCCCAGGTTGGGGGCTCGATCCCCAGTGTGAGGCATGCAGGAGGCATCAGATCAATGATTCTCTCTCATCATTGATATTTCTCTTTCTCCCTCTCCCTTCCTCTCTGAAATCAATAAAAATATAATAAATAAATAAAGCAATATAAACAAATGTTCAATGGGTATTAAAATATTTCTTTTTTCAGAAAGAACATTATTGTTTAGTTTGGTGGAAATTTTGAGTGTGGTAGGTCAGAATCAATGAGAATATAAAATCGTGTGTGGTCTGGCTGGTGTGGCTCAGTGGTTGAGTGTTGACCCATGAACCAAGAGGTCACCAGTTTGATTCCAGGTCAGGGCACATGTCTAGGTTTCGGGCTCGATCCTTAGTAAGAGGGGTACAGGAGGCAACCGATCGAAGTTTTTATCTCTATCCTCCCTTCCTCATTCTCTAAAATCAATTTTACAACATTTTTTAAAAATCGTGTGTGGTGTGTGTGTGTGTTTTGATCTTATTTTAATGAAAGTTTCATTGTACCTCACTTGGAACTCAGTTAAATGGCGCA
This sequence comes from Myotis myotis, assembly GCF_014108235.1. NCBI lineage: Eukaryota > Metazoa > Chordata > Mammalia > Chiroptera > Vespertilionidae > Myotis > Myotis myotis. The sequence continues at coordinate 42,478,292 of NW_023416316.1, read as the reverse complement.
TTCATCTATCTGGACACAACATAAAACTTAAAGAGGTATTAATCAGGGGCCCTAACATGAAAAAGGAAGTTAGGGAGTCGGCGCTCTTGATGCTTTCCTTATCGGCCAGCCTTTCAGGCCTATTTACTTGTACTTCACACACAATTCTAACTGGTTTGATGATTTGGTTTCTAAGGCCCTCGGAGATTCCCACGAAGTCAGTGAAAGGGCTGCAAGCACAAGAACAGCCACCAGGGGGCAAATGAAATCCCGCTCTGACAAGCAAAGGAAAAGCAGGCAGTGGGGCGCCGGTAGCTTCCCTCCTGCCCCCCTAGCCCTGGACCATCATCAGTTACTGCGCCACCCATGCAAAGAATGCGTTTTCAGGAAAACGTTGTAAGCATTCAGTGTAACAACAAAGGCAAAAAAATGTGTAATATAATTTTATTTTTAAAAATGTATATTTACTGATTTCAGAGAGGAAGGGAGAGAGAGATAGAAACATCATGATGAGACAATCATTGATTGGCTGCCCCCTGCACCCCCCACACTGGGGATTGAGCCTGCAACCTGGGCATGTGCCCTGACCAGGAATCAAACCTTGGCCTCCTGGTTCATAGGTCGATGCTCAACCACTGAACTACACCACCGGGCATGTGTAATATAATTTTAGAAAGCTTTCAGTTTCATTTCGCTTCCTGAGTGGATATACCTTTAACCACTGGAAAATAAAACTATATAGAATGACTTACCTTCTCTCTGAAGATACAGAGAAGAACTGGGGTGTATAAAAGAGAACCTGAGGTGGTGGTTTGATTATTTAATCAGAATTTTAAAAAATTAATCCAAACTCTCACTTGCTTATTGACACTAGCCTCAGTTTTTTTACTTGTACATTGGAGATGTCTAACTTGCAGTGCCTGGGCCCACATACAAAGCACTCAGTACCTGACAAATATTGTTATCACGTGTGCAGTTTAATTTCATATTCAAATGTGGAGTTTTCCCATGAAGTATTATTTATGACATCCTCTACTCACCTCAAACTTAGTCAAAATGCTCATTTTGAGATCTTGGGGATGGATTCTGTTTCCATAGAACAATCTCTCATGCTCCCTACAATGCTGACTTGTACTCCATCTTCTGCATAGCTTCTAAAAACAATTTGGCCAACTTTAAGTTTGACCATTTGTATTAAGTAGTAGGTTTACAATATGTTCTTCAAGCTATACCTGCTCCCAAATTCTAATAACCCCATTACCACCTTTAAAGCAAGACTATGTTTATAAATGTGACATTTGTGCGGATGCTTTGCACAAGGTTGCCAAGGAAAGCTGGCTCCCCACCCTCAAGGTATGCACTAAGATTAAAGTACTTTTAGGTTGTGTCCAGTTGAATTCTTGGCATGGATTTATCTTTTGCAAATGAAAACACCTACATACCAGATGGGAAGGAGAGGCACAGGTATGACATTTCATGTAAATTTACCCTGCTGTTCAAAACTATGACTTTATGACAGCCTTACTTTGTATAGCTGTGTTAGAGTAAGTAATGCCTTAAAATGCTTAGTTTGACTTCATTAGCCATGACACCCTAAGGATCCCAATTAATGGCCCTTTGGGAATATGTAAACCTGAGATCATTTATATCCTGATGTCTGCTGCAGAAATAGAATCTGAGCTCACACAGTCCGTCTTCTCTTCTTAAGAAAGAGAATGTACTTCACCTCCTGACAAAGTGGTTAGAGAGGGAATGTACTTCAACATAATGACAAACGCACAGCAAACATCATATCCAACAGTGAAACACTGAGAACCTTTCCTCTAAGATTAGGAACAAGACAATGATGCCCACTTTTGCCACTTTTATTCAATAATAGAAGCCCGGTGCATAAAATTCATGTCCCCTCAGCCTGGCCTGTACCCTCTCCAATCCGGGACCCCTCAGGGGATGTCCAACTGCCAGGTTAGGCCCAATCCCACAATTGGCAGTCAGACATCCCTCTCACAAACTGGGACCGCTGGCTCCTAACCACTCACCTGCCTGCCTGCCTGATCACTCCTAACTGCCTCTGCCTGCCTGTCTGATAGCACCCTAACTGCTCCCCTGCCAGCCTGATTGCCCCTTAACTTCCCTCCCCTGCTGGTCTGATCACACCCTAACTGCCCTCTCCTGCCAGCCTGATTGCCCCCTGACTGCCCTACTGCCCTGATTGCCCCTAACCACTTCTGCCTTGGCCCCCACCACCATGGCTTTGTCTGGAAGGACATCCAGATGTCTGGTCTAATTAGCATATTACCCCTTTATTAGTATAGATCAGGGGTGGGCAAACTTTTTGACTCGAGGGCCACAATGGGTTCTTAAACTGGACCGGAGGGCTGGAACAAAAGCATGGATGGAGTGTTTGTGTGAACTAATATAAATTCAAAATAAACATCATTACATAAAAGGGTACGGTCTTTTTTTTTTTTTAGTTTTATTCATTTCAAATGGGCCAGATCCGGCCCGCGGGCCGTAGTTTGCCCACGGCTGGTATAGATAGTATTAGGAGGCCTAGCCAGAGGAACTAGGCAAGAAAAAGAAATAAAATGTATCCAAACAGAAAGGAAGAAGTAAAACTGTCACTATGTACAGATGACATGAGATTATATACAGAAAGCCCTAAAGACTCTACCCAAAACTGTTAGAATTTGTAAATGAATTCATTAAAGCTGCAGGATATAAAATCAATATTCAAAACTCTGTTGTATTTTTTACACTGAACTCTCCAAAAGACCAATTAAGAAAACAATCCTATTTACAATAGCATCCAAAAGGATAAAATACTTAGGAATAACTTTAACCAAGGAAGTAAAAGACTTGTACACTGAGAACTATAAGACATTGATGAAAGAAATTGAAGATACAAATAAATGGAAAGCTATTTTGTGCTCATGAATTGTAAGAATTAATGTTGTTAAAATGTCCATGCTCCCCAAAGTGATCTACAGATTCAATGCAATCCCTATCAAAATTGCAATGGCATTTTTCACAGAAAGAGAAGCAATCCTAAAATCTGTATGGAACCACAAAAGACCCCAAGTAGCAAAGCAATCTCGAGAAAGAAAAACAAACCTGGAGTCCTCACACTTCCTAATTTCAAACTACACCACAAAGCTATGTCAAAACATCATGGTGTTGGCATAAAATAGACATATAGATTAACGGAACAGAATTAAAGGCCCAGAAATAAAGCCACAGCTATATGATCAATTAATTTATGACAAAGAGGCAAAGTGGGTAGGGAATGCAACTCAACATAATAAAGGCCATGTATGACAAACACTCAGTGAATATACAACAGGAAAAATCGTCTTTTAATAAATGGGCCTAAAAAATCTAGACAGCCACAGGGGAAAAATGAAACTGGGCCCCTATCTTATACCATAGACAAAAATCAACTCAAAATGAATTAAGGACGTGAACCTAAGACCTGAAATTATAAGACTTCTAGAAAAAACAAGCGGCTAAGCTTCTTGATATCTCTTTTGGCAATAATTTTTTTTTTTGGAATTCACATCAAAGCAAAGGCAACAAAAGCAAAAATAAACAAGTGGAACTACATCAAACTAAAAAACTTCTGTACAGCAAAATAAATCAGCAACAAAATTAAAAGCAAGATGAGAAATAGAAGAAATTATCTGCAAGCCACCTATCTAATGGGTTCATATACAAAATATATAAGGAACTCATACAATTCAATAGCAAACAAATAACCCAAGTAAAAGCAGTGGACCTACATGGACATTTTTCCAAAAAGACATACAAATGTCCAAAAGGTACATGAAAAGGTGCTCAACATCAGTAATCATCAAGGAAATGCAAATCAAAGCCACAAGGAGGTATCACCTCACGTCTGTTCCAATGGCTAGCATCAAAAAGATGGGGGGAAACAAGTGTTGGCAAGAATGTGGAGAGAAGGGAACCCTCGTGCATTGTTGGTGGGAATATAAATTGGTACAGCCACTATGGAAAACAGTATGGGGACTCCTTAAAAAATTAAAAATGGAGCTGCCTTATGATCCAGCAATTTCACTTCTGGATATATATATATCTAAAGAAAATGAAACAAACAAAAAAAAAAAAAGAAAGAAAGAAAATGAAGCCATTATCTCAGAGAGATATTTGTAGCCCATGTTTATTCAGCATTATTTACAACAGCCAAAGTGTAGAAACACCCTAAACACTAATGGGTAACTAGATAAAGAAAGTGTGGCATGTATATAAATACTATTCAGCCTTAATAAAAAGAAAGAAATCCTGTCATTTGCAACAACATAGTGAACCTGTAGGGCATTATGCTAAGCGAAATAAGCCAGACAAAGAAAGATAAATACCACATGGCATCACATATATAATAAATCTAAAAATAAATAACTATAACTTTTAAAAATATTCCATACAGTAGAAGTGTGGTTGCCAGGGGCTAGAGGGCAGGGTAAACAGGGAGAGATTGGTAAGAGAGGACAAACTTTGTGATAAAAATGAAGAAACAGATTGTTTCCATTCTTATAAAGATAAAAAATCAGAATCAGACTTTAAGCCAATAAACCAGAACAGACTCATTGACCCATTTACTGAAGATTTCTTTAAGCTGCTGAGGAAAACACCTGTACCCGACAGGAAAATTGGCTCTCAGAGACTTTCTTCATAAAGTCTTATGTCTCCCATCTGCCCTTCTAAGAGTCCAGTCATCTTTTGTAAAAATTATTTACTCTCCTCTAAGTAGCCTAAGTCCCCATCCTCTTCCCTGATGAAGATGCTATATAAGCTCTCAAATCTCACTGCCTTTTGGGATACTCACTTTTTTCCTGAATGTCCGCATGTGTTATAGCATAGTAAGAAGCTAGGAAAGTTCCAGGTCAAGCAGAATAGGGAAACCGAGACACAGTTAAACTGCAGTTTGCAGTCGCCTAGTAAATCCTATCTTCCTGAAACCAAGGACACTTAAGAGCAAATGGTTTGCTTCTCCTCCCCAACCAGAGGGTAAATACTTCAAACACCCTACTCAGGGAGACTGATAACAGAAATCCGATTAGTGCCAACCACACCCACAGGCAGATAAATTAAGAGAATAAACCTCATTTGGGCACATCAGCATAAAGCTGATTAATATTCTATTGATTCTCCCCTAAGATCGCCCCTAAACAATCAACTTTTAAAACCCTGGAAAATGGCCCTAGCCGGCTTGGCTCAGTGGATGGAGCATCGGCCTGTGGACTGAAGGGTCCCAGGTTCGATGCCAGCCAAGGGCACATGCCTGGGTTTCGGGCTCCTTCCCCAGTGTGGGGTGTGCAGGAGGCAGCCAATCAATGATTCTCTCTCATCATTGATGTTTCTCTCTCTCCTTCTCCCTTCCTTTCTGAAATCAATAAAGAAATATATATATTTTTAAAATCCTGGAAAATGAAGTTCCCAGAGCAAGGTCTCTCCCTTCAGGGAGGACATCCATGCAATTCCCTTCCCGGTCCCCTTCCCCCACAGGCCCTTATACCCTAACCCAGGGGTCTTCAAACTTTTTAAACAGGGGGCCAGTTCATTGTCCCTCAGACCGTTGGAGGGCCGGACTATAGTTTAAAAAAAAACTATGAACAAATTCCTATGCACACTGCACATATCTTATTTTGAAGTAAAAAAACAAAACGTGAACAAATACAATATTTGTATTTGCATGTGGCCCGTGGGTCGTAGTTTGAGGACCCCTGCCTAACCTCTAAGAGACTCCACAAGACTTGCAACCAGGGGAGCAGTGGGCAGTGGGAGTTCATCCGGGCTAACCCCCTGACCCTGTCTCCAAGGCCCCCTTTTCTCTGACTTCCCAGTGAGCCAAAGCAGCCAGCCTAGGTCAGTGGTCAGCAAACTGTGGCTCTCGAGCCACATGCGACTCTTTAGCCCCTTGAGTGTGGCTCTTCCACAAAATACCACTTGCGGACTCGTACGTACAGTGCGAAGTTGACTTAAAACTTTAAGTAAAGTTTATTAAGTTAATTTTAGGGAACGTTGTGGAGTGAAAGAAAATGTAGTGTTGAGGATTGAGAAAGGTATGTTGAGATGGTTTGGACATATAGAGAGGATGAACGAAAGGAGATAGACAAAACAAGTATACAAGACGAGTGTGGATGGGAGAGTTGGAAGCGGTCGACCTCAGCGAACGTACCTCAATCAGATTGAGGACGTTTTTAGCAAAGGCCAGCTTAGGAGTACCCTAATTAAGTTAATAACAATGTACCTACCTATATAGTTTAAGTTTAAAAAATTTGGCTCTCAAAAGAAATTTCAATCGTTGTACTGTTGATATTGGGCTCTGTTGACTAATGGGTTTGCCGATCACTGGCCTAGGCTGTCCTGTTGTTTCTTCTATGCCCTTCTTTGTTTTACTGTCCTAAGTGTGCTTCTTCTGCAGCCAATAAATTCTTGCTTGCTTGTCTACACTGTCTCTTGATTGAAATCTTTGCTTCAAGAAGACAAGAACCGAGGTCTCCTCCGCTCAGGGGTCACACATACACATGATACTAAAAATGAATAAATTTATCTCCTGTTCATCTGCCTGCTATTGTCAGTGTATTTCATGGACCCAGCCATCAACCCAGGAATGGAGAGGGAATGTCTTTCCTCCCCTACAGTAGTATACAGAGTAGTTTCTCTGCTCTAACAATCCTCTCTGCTCTGCCTCTATAGCCATCAGGGGTCCTGAGATAGATATATATATACACACACACATACATACATTTTAAGCGTGGGAATGTGGGGGAGAAACAAACTTTCCTCTATCTGAAGGTTCTCTGGCTGGTTTAATAATCAAATAAACATGAGACAGATTAGCAAAAGAAAATAACCACATTCAATGCATACAGGGTTCGCAAAAGTAGGTTTACAGTTGTGATACAAGCACATAATACAATAATTAATAAATAACAAAACAATAAACTCTGTGTTTTGACCCACTTTTGCCCACCCCTGTATGTATGGGAACCCCACACACCTAAAAGAGTCAGACACCCCACAGGTAGGGAGGCTCAGAGGCAGGAAGGAGGTGAAGGTATATAAGACATCCTGAGCTAGGGATGAGCTAATGCACCTGGGGCCTTCAAAGGGTCATTGCAGGGAGATAAGAACAGATGTTTAGTAAATAGAAATTTGCCCTCCCCTATAGATAGGTCAAAGAAGTTATCTGTGATAATAGCTTTTTGCCCCTTAGCTCTTCTAGGTAGTTAAAGGAGGGGCAGAAGTTTCTCTTGAGCCTGTAGCTAAGGTTGCCTGTAGCTCAAACAATCTGCGTATCACAGACGCACATCTTGGGGTGGCCTGTTCTGAACACCACTGTGCTATCCCACTAGCGATCCCCAAATCCCACCCTGATTTCCTGGATTTCTAGAATTGGCCTAAGACTCCAATTCCAGACCCTCATGGGCCCCTCAGAGCACCTCCTAGCTGTCATCAAGAACCCTCTCCCCATTGAACTTCCCATTTTTTCTCTCCCCTTTTAAGAGCTGTGTGGTCCTTTCATCCAATAAGTGCATCACTGCTTCCTCCAGATCTAGTAGCCAGTCCTTTGAAACCCAAAGGCACCCTTCTGTAGGGCACAGGGGCTGGAGGGGAGGAGAGAAGCGCCTTCTCATTCACATGTCCTCAGGACGCACTAGCCTCTCCAAGGATGCGATGCCTTTACCCTAACCAGATGTGTGTCCAGCCCTGAGCAAAGGAAGTAGGGAGCAGGAAAATGAATCTGGCCACCTGCTCTGGGCTGGGGCATCTGGGTGGGGAGGGGCTCCAGCCTGCTTTGTGTGCGACAATGACAATGTTGCTTCTGATAAGGGCCTCCTGCCTCCGTAGGCTCAGGGTTTGAAAAGCCAGAGCAGCAGGAGGGGTCTTTCAATGATTTTAGAAAAGAACAAAGGGGAAGCTGAAAGGTTGCAGGACGCCATAAAAACATACAGTGAACACTTGTCCAGACACAGCCTCGTCTCTCCACAGCTCGCCCTCCTCATCTTTGTGGTTTGTGAGCACTGTGTGACTCAGGAGGCAACTCCAGCTCCCGGTCTGGCAGCCTTTCCTTCTCCCAGGAACTTTTTTTTTTTTAATCCTCACTTGAGGATACTTATTTCATTGACTTCTAGAAAGAGTGTAAGGGAGGGAGGAGGGAGAAAGGGAGAGAGAGAGAGGTAGAGAGAGAGAGAGGGAGAGAGAGAAACATCTACATGAGAGAGACACATCCATTGGTTGCAAGAGCTAGGGAATCTGCAACCAAGGTACGTGCCCTTGACCAGGAATGTGTCCTTGACCAGAAACCAAACCCATGACCCTTAGGTCCGAAAGCCGAAGCTCCAACCACTGAGAGAAACCGGCCAGGGCACTCTCAGGATTTTTTCACCAGTGTTTAAGAAAGTTTTGCCTGGACCACCCCACGCCCAAGGTAAAAAAAAAAAGGGGGGGGGGGGGCAAGACGTTCAGAGAAAAAACTAAAACTCCAGGGGCAGAACAGAAATCTATGTTTGACCAAGTCCCCAGTAGGTTCTTGTGTTTACTAAAATCTGAGCCCTGCAGCAGGAGGGAAATCAATGGCCTTAGAGATGCTGAGAGGTTATTTGGAAACCAAGGAAGAGGGTGGGTGCAAAAAGGAGGAGAATCAATCCTTCCTTTCTTCCTGCTCAGAGGGGGCAGGGGGTGATGAGGGCAGTATTTCCTGGAGCCACTAGCCTCCTCTGGGGAAAGGAAGTGGTCCAGCAGGGAGGAGATGGAGGAAGTTGGAACTAGGCTTTACTAATATCCCCGCCTCTCCCCTCATCCCCTTTTCACTTCCCCGGAGACTGGCACTGGGATCCAGAAAACCGCCAGAGGTGGGAGGCTGGGCAGGCGGCCACTTCTCTCTGGGCTCTAGGGGTGTGTCAGTGACTGAGAGACCTGACCAAACAGGAATCTGCTAGGGCAGCTTGAAAAGGAGGGGAGATTCCCAGGGGCTCTGCGAAGCAGGTCAATACTGGGAAGGCGGGGGACTCCCTGTAGAAAGCCTTCAGGGCTATGTTTGGCTGCAGTCCTACAAATACATTCTTCTCTGAGATCGGATACACGAGTTTAGAAGACAGGCCATTAAAATAAAATAAACAGTATTAATAATATTCGTAATCATGAGTGTCAGTAGTGTTGAAATGTTTCTGGAACCCTTTTCTGAGTTGCCTAATGCCCAGAGAAGGAAAATAACAGTGTTTAGTAGCCATAAATTATAGGATCAGCACACATAGCTAGTGAGATGATGAGCTAGGGCTTGCAAATTGGTTTTGTTTTGGACCTTCTAATTAGATGTTTGGATGTATGTGTGTTTATGTGTGTATGTGTATGTATGATTTCATGACTTTTTTTTTTTTTTTTGCCTCTGGCTCTTCCTGACTTAAAAAAAAACACGTTAAAGAGGTAGGAAGTGACATACACCCTTGATGGATCTGTGTTTATATTTTTTAAAATTGGCTTAGTAAATTTAACTGAGATAAGGAAACTGTTAAGGGCAGTGTTTTGGGCCTTTATTTCTCATTATTCAACTGACTTTTATGATTTCCTACTTGATCCAAGCCACATGCTAAAATGCAAAGGTGAACAAACACATTCCTTCCCCTCAAGGAAGTCATGGTCTCCTGGAAGGAGTAGAAAAGTATACAAAAAAATGGAAAGTAAACGAATAAAATGTACTGTGAAAAGAGTGTGTACTATAGGCCTGCAGAGACCACCTTGTATTTACACTAGCAGATGTGGGAGGGCTTTTTAAATTGTAAAAGGTAGTACAGTGTGTAAACGGTTCTGCATGTCCGGTTTGTGTGTTTGTTTTCCTGTACAATATACCCTGGAGATCATTCTACCCAGCAGCTGTGCATTTTATACAGACCCTCTGGTCCTAAGCAAGTGGTGGGTAAGAGGAATGGAACAGCAGAGAGTGAGCTAGGTAGCACAGTTAGGAAGCAGGATTCCTGTTGTAGCATTTTCATGGCTTGACACCTGGTTGGGAGTGGGAGGTAGCCAGCCTGGTGCCTCATCGATCTAGTGATTTCACTCACCCTCTTGTTACTGGCATTGGGATTCTTGGGTTCCCCAAGATAGAAATCGAGAATAAACCCCAGAGAATTTTTCAGACAGATTTTATTAAGCTTATGCTTGAGCTCCAGGGAGGCAAGGAAGGGCCCCTGAACTGGCTGGGGGGCTAGCTCGGCTGGCTGCTTTATAAGCTGGGGACAAAGCTAGCTTGCTTGAAAAGACGGGCTTTTTAAATTTATTTAATTAATTAATTTATTTTTTTATTGCTTAAAGTATTACAAAGGGTATTACATATGTCTCCTTTATTTTTCCCCGCCCTTGACAATCGAAAAGGCGGGCTTTTTGAAAAAGACAGGCGTGTGGAATTTTTCATGTCAGGGTACGAAAAGCCGTTAGAAAGGAGATAAATTCCTTCCTTTCTTTCTTTTTAAATATATTTTATTGAAATTTTACAGAGAGGAAGGGAGAGGGATAGAGAGCTAGAAACATTGATGAGAGAGAAACATTGATCAGCTGCCTCCTGCACACCCCCCACTGGGGATGTGCCCACAACCAAGGCACGTGCCCTGACCGGAATGGAACATGGGACCCTTCAGTCCGCAGGCCGATGCTCTATCCACTGAGCCAAACCGGTTAGGGCTCTCTCCTTTCTCACCTCCCCTCCCCTCCCCTCCCCTCCCCTTCCTGCCTTTCTTTTCTTTCTTTTCTTTCTTTTCTTTCTCTCTCTTTCTTTCTTTCTTTCTTTCAGCAGGGAGTGGAGAGCTGATGACATTTTTAGGTCAGTTTAACCCATGTTCCTTCCTGGCTACCAGGTTTTTTCCCATTTCTAGGCTCAAGTGACTATACTGTCTGGAGCAAGGTGCTCTTTAGATGATTCTAGGGGAGAATCTGCTCCACGCCTTGCCCTTGGCTTTGGTGTCATTCCTTAGCTTGTAGCTGCATCACTCGAACGTGGGCCTCCATTGTCACATGGATACAGTTATAATTAACCCAGTTACTAGTTAACTGGAAAGGAGCAAAGGAAAGGCCAAATACAGTCATTTGCGCAGCTTTGCCAGGAAACTGCCTTGTAACACTCCCCAGGGTACCACCAGCCCATTCCCTGCAGATCGATCAGGGCTGGGACTAGACAGGGTAAGAACAGATGCACACCCAGTAAAGCCTGGGTGAGGGAAGGCACTCTGTCAGTCACACCTGGGAACAGGTACATTGGCCAAAGTAGACATGGCCACTGCAAGCATCAGATGTGAGACATTTAACCTCCTAAACAAAGGAGTTTGTTCTTTGTGCTCTTGCCTCTTGTGTGCTTAGTCTCTTGGCTCATGGCTGTAGGGGCTCTCACGCTCCTGCATTTGTCCACATGGCTCACGGCCCTGTGGACCCCACACAGTGGACTGATGGACTGCAACGAGCCTGATGCTAAAGCAGACCCAGCTCCCCCATGGAACGGAAACTTTGGACACTGGCTTTGCGTCTAACTCTACTGAATCCCTGGCTGCACATCTCCCAGGACTGGGGAAATGGGGCTTTGGAAACTCAAGGATGCAATTCCACTCAAATAAAAATCACTCATCGTCCCATGCAAGTCTCAGAAAATTATTTTTCTCGCAATATCGTAAGGACCCCACTCCCACTAGCAACAGAGAGAGACCATCCAGGCATTTCTCCGTGAACAACATGGCTTTCTTCCCTCTCATTCTCTTTGTCTTCACGTGGCCATTTTCTTATAAGGACACCAGTCATATTGGATTAAGTGCTCCCCCTCCTACTCTGGCAGGACTCATCTGAATTCTATTAATTATCTCTGCAATGACCGTATTTCCAAGTAAGTTCATATTCTGAGGTGCTAGGGTCAGGACTTCAACACATTTTTTTTTGAGGAGGACACAATTCAACCCATGACAACTCCCTCCACCTAAAATATCACAATAACCCTAATTACTTGGTCTTGACTCAGAGTTTTAGAAATATAGGAGTACTAAAGTTTCTGTTTCTATAACTTTTGCCATATAAGCAATAAATAAATAAACAACATATTGCCAATCGTAGAGTCCTCTGATAATTAGTGCTCTGTTAGAGTTACTTCTGAACAGTGAGAAAGGGGGCACATTTTCATTTCCTTCACTTGTACTTTCCTGTATTGCATGTGTTTTTTTCAAGTAGTCATATAGATTTTGTTCTGACAACTAGTGATGAATCTAGATTTTCAGAGAGATGAAGGGGACCAGGTTATTATGTTTGTGCTGGGAAGATGGTCACTAGGAGCTGAGCCAGGGGACAGGGTGAGACATGTGCAGAGCAACGCAGAACACAGCCTGAGAAGTCCCAGTGCAGCCAGGCTGGGAAGGGGAAGCGGAGCTCTGAAAGTGAACTTAGAGGTTCTCCACTCCTGCATCTTCCCAATTGAGTCCCACGGGTTCTACGGGAATAAAGGAATTCTGTGGCCAAGGAAATCTGGGACACACAGCTCTCCCTCTCTTCCCCTTGAAAAGTTACAGTGCACACATCTGAAAAACCCTTCAGTGGAGAAGTCTGTCTAGCTCAGAATTTCCCAGATATCTGGGTTCAGACCCTGTTTGAGGATCACCTATCGCATCTATTAACATGGGTGTTTTATTCTGTTCTTGTCCAAATCATTCATATATATATGCCTAATATGCAAATTGTCCCTACAGGAGTGCGACTGGGAGACCTATTGCTCACTATGATGTGCGCTGACCACCAGGGGGCCACGCGGAATGAAGGAAGGCCATGGCCTGTGGCCAGCAGCCAGGGAAGGAAGGGTCCAGCTGGCAGCCGGAAGGCCCCAATCGGCCCTGATTGCCGGCCAGGCCCAGGGACCCTACCTGTGCAAGAATTTTGTGCATCAGGCCTCTAGTTTTATAAATAAAAAAGTTGAGGCCCAGAGAGCTAAGCTGAGGTCACACAACTAGTCAAAGGCAAAGCTAGAACAAAACCAAGTTCTCCTGGTCATTGATTCATCATCATAACTATCACCATATCTGCATTTCTTCCTGCTCAGGGGGGAGTACTGGGAAGGGAAAGATAAGTAGGCTATCCCCACTGGATTTACAAAAGCTATACTTAGAAAAATAGAAGTATATTTGTTTTAAACTTTACTGTGATGATTCCCAAGTAACTTATACTGATTTAAGAAAATATTTCTTTCAAAAGCTACTATATTAGAGAGGCCATTAACTACTCTTTCAAAAAGAGCTCCACCAGAACTCTTGGTTGCCCCTTCGTAATCTAGAATCAGCCAGGTCTGTGTGTGAGAAAGTGCAGCTTGCACATGGAGTCTCTGCTATATCTCCATCTAATCCCTCGCTAGAAACCACTGCTAGGATCCTTCCATGACAGACAGATGTGGTGAGGGGGCCTCCTGGGGTCAAAACTGATTTTTCTCTCCACACTGACTCAGAGGCAAATACCGACAAAGCTCCACCTTCCCCACTTTCAGGATCCGGTTATCAGGAGCCCTCTTTCCAGGTGATGACACACAGTAAACACCTGCCTACTCACCTCCCTCAGGAATTCCCCAGGCCTATGGCCCAGTCAGGAGGACAACACGGGGCCCCTCTTCCCTCCGTCCACGGGCACCTGCCATGAAGTCACAGTTGGCACCGCTGTGTTCTGGCACGACCGCCACCCGCACCCACACCGAGAGCCTCAACAGAGTGTCTAAACGTGTTGAGTGTAATGCCCTGGAGGCACACGTAACAAGGAATCAATTCCGACACCACCACGCTCCTCTCAACGTTGACAGTTGGGAAGAGAGGCAGAGGTTTACATGACTATGACCTAAAACTCCAAGTAGTGCTGGAACGGAGGCTTAAAATAAAGTACTGTAGGAGCTCAAGCAAATTAGCAATGGCTTTTGTTTGTCTGTTTGTTTGTTTGTTAATCATCACTGGAGGATATTTTTCCATTGATTTTTAGGGAGAGAGGAAGGGAGAGGGAGAGACAGAGAGAAACATTGATGTGAGAGAGACACATGAATTGGTTGCCTCCCACATGAGCCCCAATCAGGACAGGGAATTGAGCCTGCAACCAAGGTATGTACCTTTGACCGGAATCAAACCTGGGACCCTTCAGTCCACAGGCTGACGCTCTATCTACTGAGCCAAACCGGCTAGGGCAGCAATAGCTTTTGATTCAGGAGAAGATTGGAGGAGAAGGCCTGAGGGATGAGTACAATAGCTAGCAGCTGGTGGAGAGGGTGGAGGATGAAGGCGCTCCTGAGCGGGTGGGCTGTGGAGAGAGTAGGGGCCTTCTGGATGAGGGAGGGATCTGAGCAGAGGAAGACTGTGGATCACATACAATATGTAAAAAGCCACAGCTGCTGCCCTGGCTGGGTGGCTCAGTTGGTTGGAGCATCATCCCTCACACCAGGAAAGGTTTCGGGTTCAATTCCCAGTCAGGGCACATACCTAGGTTGTGGGTTTGATCCCCAGTCGGGGTGCGTATGAGAGGCAACTGATCGATGTTTCTTTCTCTCTCCCTTCCTCTCTAAAGTCAATAAAACATATTCTCAGGTGAGGATAAAAAAAAAAAAAAGCCACGGCTACTTTGAGGAATTTGTTGCTGTTGTTGTTACTCATGGTGTTGGTTTATGATCGTTATATTCAGGCTTATATGAGACTTTGGCATGCCAAGAAATTAGGAAGTTATTTCTCATAGTCAATCTATGTATGTAACATTCTGTGGTGAGTGGGAATGATATCGGATCTATGTCTTAAAAAGGTAACCCAGATAACTCTAGGGTCAGTGTTTAGGATGAAGTGGGTTAGATGGAGAGGAACTGCAGGTGGGAATACTAGCTGGAGAACTAGCTTACTTGCTTGCTTCCATTCATTCCCTCAGACAATCTTCAGGAGTATTTACAGCGTACCAGACACTGTTCTGGGTGTCGCAAATGTAAGAGTGGAGAGAACAAAGGAACACCCGCTCTCCCGTGTGTCCTTTCTTCTGGGGGGATGCAGACAGTAGACATATGAATCCACAGCATCTGGGGTCGATAAGTGCTAAGAAGGAAAAGGAAGCAAGTGAGAAGGGCGGAGAATGCTGGGTGCAGCTCTTGCTCTTTTGTAAAATTATTAACATGGTGAAATATACACAACACAAAATTTCTTAAGTGTACAATTCAATGGCATTGAGTGCATTCCTGTTGTATGACCATGACCACCATCCATCTCCAGAATTTGTTTGGGGGGAACTCTTTTTAAAATATATATATTTTTATAGATTTCAGAGAGGAAGGGAAAGGGAGAGAGAGAAACTTAAACGATGAAAGAGAATCATGGATTGGCTGCCTACAGCACACCCCCTACTGGGAATCAAGCCTGAAACACAGGCATGTGCCCTGACAGTTCAGGGCTAAGCATAAGATCTTAATTCTGGCGAGGATTTCGCATCTGTCCCAGGATCCTGCACCGAAGAGGACATGGTGGCTGTGAATGCAAAGTTATGAGGTTGTGAATCTACTGAGTTTCCTTTTTGAGTTAGAGAACTGTCTTTCGTCAGATAGGGGGAAGGACTCCTGAGTTTTCTTTGGAATGCCCTTTGGCCTGTTGGTATGTGTTTCGCCCTGAGAGAAGCAATTAGTCATACATTTATTAAGTACATTCCATTGTCTGGGGACAAAGGACAACAAGGAAATATCCATACTCTCTCCTCTATGAGGGCAACAGCAATACTTTTAGACCTTAATCCATTCATCCACTCTAATAATTTTATCCCCCATGAAACCTTTATGTGCCCGCAGTCTGTACCTGGCTCCTGCTCAATGAAAGACCCCAATCATGCTCCTGACTTATTTTGGATATTTGAAAAGTGAGCTTGCTGTGGTAACACGTATAGCAGTCACAAAACCAAGTCCCATGTAAAGGAAATTAGGCAATGCACAAAGGGGGAAAAGGTGTTCTCCTTGTAGGTGTTCTTCTCATTTGCCTTCCCTGGAAACATGCAGAGAAACTGGCGTTGTTTGCCTTAGGTGGATGCTTGTTTTCTTACGCTATGAAGTGGAGTTGTTCTGCCTCGTCCCTATAGGCAGAGTCAGTGCAAACTCCTAGTGTAAGAATTGGGGGGGGGGGGGGGTGGGTAGGGTAATAATGAGTCTGCAGAAATGTCTGCGAGGCTGGTCGAACATGCAGTAGTTGGGGTGAGATATATTGTATGTTTGGGCAGGGAAAGCAGAGATGCTACCGTTTATCACGGTGCTCCGAGTACAATTTGACATGCTGAATAAGCAACCCATCAATCACTGCTCACCTCCCTGAGGTTTCGTTTTACAAGGCCACAAGCCTTTATCCGAAATCCTTGGGCCAGATGTTCTGGGACTCCGAGTTTTTTCAGAAATATGGCATATATACTGCATAGCATGATGCAATGCTTCCAGCAGAGACTAGGGAGGTCTCCCATAATGAAACCCATGGATATATCCCCAGTGAAATGTATGAAGGACCATAAATACACTTACGTCATCAGTTCAGGTCAGATTTTTAAAAAATATATGCTTTATTGATTTTTTTACAGAGAGGAAGGGAGAGAGATAGAGAGTTAGAAACATCCCTTGACCGGAATCGAACCCAGGACCCTTCAGTCCGCAGGTCAACGCTCTATCCACTGAGCCAAACCAGTTAGGGTATTTCAGGTCAGACTGTGCTGCCAAATTAGTTTAAGCACCAAGCTTTTGGTTTCAGAGACAAAATTCTGAAATTCCAGAATTACGGCTAAGGACTCGTGGACCTAAATAACCTCCAAAAAAGCAGGCTATTGCTTGCACCAATCTCATGAGCAACTATGATGCTATGAATCTGAGCAGGAATGAATTGCTCAGCATCACCTCCTTCCACACTCAGTGGGTGGATCTGTAATAGGAGGAACTTTGTTGGGGGATATTTAGTGTACATCTGTGGGACCTGAAAACACCTAAGAACTAATGTGCATTTGCTGGATGCTTTTACCTGGCTCCCCAGAAGGTAAAAACCCTATGCATCATATCCAGCAAGGCAGGTGCAGACCACAGACAAACGATAGCTCCCAAGTGAGTTTGAAAGGCTCTTATTACCCAGGATCCTAAGGGGGTTGTTGCCTTGTTGCCTTGGGAACCATAGGTGAGGCTAATTAACTGAGCTTCTCATTTTAGTGCCGCTTCAGTTCTCGATACAGTTTCTCACATTCATGGCTGCCTAACAGTTGTCAGGCCCACCCTTGAGACACAGTTCTTGTGGAAGTTTTAACCTGGCACCTGCGGCTGCTCCATCTCAGAGGGAGTGCATGGACCATGCTCTCCAAACAGGCCACACACTGGACTACCCCTGATTTCTGTCTCCTGGCTTTCAGATTAGCCACTGCAAGGCAAAGCCAACCAGACAATGTGGTTCATAGGATGACTTGGGAGCCAGGTAAGAAGTTGCTTTTTGTTTTTTCCTCGCGGTGGGTGTTTAATAGTGAAGCAACATACAGAACTTTCTAGACAGGAGCATTTAATCATATCAAGTCAAGAAATTAATATTTTACTTTTGACTTATTCATATAGGAAGTCATACCTTGATGAGGAGACAATTCAATTTTTCAATTCCACATATATTTGCTGCGTACACATATTATGTGTCACTGTGCCAGATGTAAGCTCTATCTGCGAAGAGTTTAGAAGCTAGAATATGTATGAGGTTGTATGTCGAATGTGTAACTTTTGACTAATGTAAGCAGAAAAGCTTATAGGAAACTTACAGGCAGATTTAGCTGGCACGGGCTTTTGCCTACACTATCCACTAGATGCCTCAAGGTGGAGGGACCATGTTGGATCTGTGAGGATCAAAACCACAGGCAGGCCCGACCGGCGTGGCTCAGTGGTTGAGCATCGACCTGTGAACCAGGAGGTCACAGTTTGATTCCCGGTCAGGGCATATGCCCAGGTGGCGGGCTCCATCCCTGGTGTGGGGCATGCAGGAGGCAGCCGACTGGTGATTCTCTCTCATCACTGATGTTTCTATTTCTCTCTCCCTCTCCCTCCGTCTCTGAAATCAATCAAAATACATTTTAAAAAGAAACAAAAAGCACACAGGCAGAACCGGTAGGGGAGAAAAACTGGAAAAGCTATGTCCCCTGTTTTAATCTTGGAGCTATGATACGAAAACTGGACTGTCTGCCTCCAAATATTTGTGATATGAAATAAAAGGAAGGCCTATCTTGTTTGGCCACTGTGGTTGAGATTCTGTTCTTTGTAGCTGATCGTAATCCTGATACAGTATCCTTCTAGATTTTTTTTCTCTGTGTAAATAGGTATATCATTTCTAACACTAACAAGGATCTATGAGGCAGGTAATATTATCCTCATTTTTTAAAGGGAAAACAGGTTCACGCAGATCCAGCGAGCTCTCCTCAGTCACCGGGTCTGTGGGACCCCGAGGCTCACGCTCTTTCTCCTGAACCACGGGCCTCTCTCCGGAGTTCTCGGACTTGGCAGAAGAGACTCCTCTAAGTCTCTTTTAAAAGTACACGTTGCTACAAGACCTTGAACCCACAGCATTAACAAGAATTTGTTGAAAAGAAAAATGCGTTGGCTCAGATCCTACTGCTTTTCATAGCGCTTTCCGTTTTGCACAAATTTATTTCAGACCCCGTTCATCTGCTTGCAGAGCTGTAGCTCTTCTATGCAGACTACTCATTATTCTGCCCTTTCAGCTAACAATAGTACTTCTTTTTTAATCCTCACTGAAGGATATGTTTTTATTTGTTTTTACAGAGAGAGGAAGGAGGAGAGGAAGAGGGAGAGGGAGAGAGACATCGATGTGTGAGAGAAACATCAATCCGTTGCCTTCTGTACAAGCCCTGACTGGGAATGGAATCTGGATTGTTTCTACTTTTGGGCTATTATGAATAAAGCTGTTATGAACATTCATGTACAGGTTTCTCTATAAACATAAATTTCCAGTTGTTTGGAATAAATTACCAAGAGTGAATTTCTGGGTTATATGGTACTTGCATGTTTATTTTAGTATTATTCTTAAAAAGAAATAAACCGTTTTCCAGAATGTATGTATCATTGTACATTCCCACCAGCAATGTATGTTGAATAATATTTTCAATTTAAAAAATAGTGAATCAGCCCTGGCTGGATAGCTCAGTTGGTTGGTTAGAGCATTATCCCAATACTCCAGGGTTGTGGGTTCAATTCCTAGTCAGGGCATATACAAGAAGCAACCAATGAATGCATAAATAAAATCAATCTCTCTCTCTCTCTCTCTCTCTCTCTCTCTCTCTCTCTCTCTCCCACCCCCTCCCCCACTTCCACTCTGTCTAAAATCAATTAAACAAATACTGAATGCAGTCTGTAAAATGATGAAGAATGGGGGTGGAAATCAATCTGTGCTATTACGACCCCAGATAAAATTTAGTTTGGCTACGCATTTCATTTTTGCAGTGATAATCAAAGCATATTACACTATAAGTATTATCCAAAAACTCTATGAAAGCAAAAATCTCCATTTTTTTGGTTCATCATTGTGTTACCTGTGCTTAGCATGATATAGTAAAGCTGGCTCAATAAATATTTGTTGGCTGAGTAAATATTGCTATATACTTCATAGTTAGCATGAATATGCCCACATAATGTTCCTTTTAATGCGTATGATTTAATTTAATTAACTTTCCCTTAATTGTGGGATATTTTCATTGTTTTCCTTTTATTTTCCTCTTGTTAATAATGTGTTGATGAAAATTTTTGTGCATTTATTTTTCTCCGCATTTGTGCTATTGTCTTAAGATGGGGGCTCCAGGGTAAAATGACAGGGTCAAATGAATTGGGTATTTTCTACAAGTCTTGATGCATTTTATGAAAATGCATTTGGAAAGGCAGGAGCAATTTACAATGGCAATACCGATGCAGCAATTCCACCACACCCTCACCTATCCTGGTTTTGGTTGTATTTTTAAATTGTTGCTATTGATTTAAGTGGAAGAATCCCTAATCAATGAGCATGTTTGTACAACCTCAGTTTAGTGTCACAGGCATATATTAACGTGCCCATTAAATATAAGCCCATTATTTTGGTCATGTCTCCAATGCCCCCACTATTAATTACCCAGCGAATAATAAGCACAGGTGTAATTCAACTGTATTTCAGCCTCTCATTTCTATGAGTGGCCCCACATCTCGGCCTATACAATATTAGTTGTAATTATTACAGAACTATTAATTTATTGTTTAGAACTTTGTAAGAATCATAATGAGAAAAATGATTTTCACATTAAGCACTCTAAGTAGTCATATCCTTGTTTTCTTCAAAGTTGTACAATGACTTTATCTCTATCCATACCTATATTTCTATCTCCATGTTTCTCCCTGGAAATTCATAGGCAATCCCAGGTCCAGGGAAAGCATACTTTTCATGGTGTTTAAAATTAATGTTCACCAGAGGCTTGACTAAAACTACAGTGATCTTTGGACAGTTAACAAGTGATCAACACAAAGTACTATTTCTTTATGAGCTGTTTGTCAAAGTCCACATAAGTAATGCTGCTGAATGCCATAAAGCAGGCAGTGTGCCACTTACTTGAACTGACAGATTCTTAGCAAGACTTCCAAAGCTTTGGCCACAGAAGCAATGACTTTAGAGGTAGCCCTTGGCTCTACCCAGGGAGTTGTAAATGGCACGAATTAAGGCATCACGCCAAAGTAGATGGGCTATAAAGTTTTACAGGGGATCAAATGAATTACCCCAGTGATGGCTGAACAAGGAGAAGGAATCATCTTTGGCTACTCCTCTTGCCCTCCTTCTCACATTGTGAGTGGTAGCTACAGGGGAGGTGCTTACCTGCCCCATTTCTGCTTGGGGAGAGGGTGGGGCTGCTGCCTGACTTGGCTCCACGGAGGAGGGACCGGGGATTTAAGTGGAAGACTCCCTTACCGATTAGCATGCTTATTGGGGGATCTCCAACAGATGAGTGTGACTAGGGATGAGGCGAGGGTAAAGAGTGTTTTAGGAGCTCTCAGCAGTCACGTGCCCCGTGCACTCACAGCCAGCCTGTTCCCGAGAGCTGCAGCTGTCCCCATTCAATCTTCAGGGAGCACCAGGGCACTGGGACCAAGACTTCTCACCAAGTCCCCATCGAGACAGATGTCCTCCATCCCATTAGGACCGCTGCAAGTGTCAACCAGATAATACCTGGCAGATCTTCTAGTCCACCCCATGCATTTCTTTTACTTTTGCTTTCAATGAAATTCAAAACAGGACCCCAAAAGTGCAGGTCTGTCTTCTCCACTGTTCCCCATGCCCCTAAATCACAGCCTTTCCCACTCACCTTTTAGTTAAGCACTGCTGCCAAGATGCTGTGCATCCTTCCAGCCTTTTTTCTACTCAGTTGCAAATATGTGTGTGTATTTAATGTATAAGCAGGTTCACAAAATATGTATTGTCCTGCAACTTGACTTTTTCCTTAGCAACATGTCTTGGAGAATTTTACACATTGGTTCATGTAGAATAGCTCACTGTTTTTAACTGATGGAGAGCATTCCTCAGTCAGTCAGATATACCTTAAAAAGCTGTGATTCCCAAATCAAACAAAGCCAAGAAAACATCCAGATGTCATTTCAATGCAATTCCCCCATACTATTTTTTTAAAAAAATGTTTTTATTGATTTTTAGAGAGAGATGAAGGGAGAGGGAGAGAGAGATAGAAATGTCAATGATGAGAGAGAATCATCAGCTGCCTCCTGCACACCCGGGGATGGAGCCTGGGAATTGAACCAGTGACCTCTTGGTTCCCGGGTCAGTGCTCAACCACTGAGCCCACACTGGCCAGGCCCCTCCTTACTTTTATATAGAAAGATTTCAAACATACAAAATAGTGGACAGACTAGTACAGCGAACAACTTAAAACATTCTTAGAAGTCAAAACCCCCAAAGGACATGGGATGATAAATGTATTTCTTGGGTGAGTGGAAACAAGAATCATTCCTGTTGGCTACAAATTCTGATCTTCCAATGATCTGACATCTTTTCTCTAATGTTCGCCAAGAAAGTAAATGTCTGCCTAGAGCAGGGGTGGGCAAACTTTTTGACTCGAGGGCCACAATGGGTTCTTAAACTGGACCGGAAGGCCGGAACAAAAGCATGGATGGAGTGTTTGTGTGAACTAATATAAATTCAAAGTAAACATCATTACATAAAAGGGTATGGTCTTTTTTTTTTTTTTTTTTAGTTTTATTCATTTCAAACGGGCCTCGGCCGTAGTTTGCCCACGGCTGGCCTAGAGGGTGGGCATCTTTTTATCCAAAGGAAAACTTAGAATCAAGCATGGAAAGGAGATATTACATAGTAGTAAAATTGGGTGAAAAAAAAAATTGGGTGAAATATAGCTATACTCAACATTATCTGAATAAATCTGAGAAATCTAATTTGCAATGAAAAGAGCTGGTTGCAGAAAACTACATACAGTGTGAGTCTATTTCTACAAAGCTCAAAAGAAACAACTCCAAACAATATATTGTTTTAGAAAGATTGCATATTTTGGTAAAACTTTAAAGTAGTGATGACCTCAACACAAATATGGGGGAGGGTTAGGATTTGGAAACATGTGGCTTCATTAGAAGCACTGGTAATGTTTTATTGATCATTGTGTGGCAGGACCAAAATACAGTTAGCACATTGTATGCTGGCACCATTGTTTATTCAGCCATTCTTTTTATGTCAATTAATTTAAAAAAATTTTTTTCTATTTAAACAGAGAGGAATTCTTGAGCATATTTCTTTCAATACTTGTGTGAGGATT
Source organism: Myotis myotis (assembly GCF_014108235.1). Lineage (NCBI taxonomy): Eukaryota > Metazoa > Chordata > Mammalia > Chiroptera > Vespertilionidae > Myotis > Myotis myotis. The sequence continues at coordinate 42,455,477 of NW_023416316.1, read as the reverse complement.
GGGGGAGGGGAGATAGATACCTAGAAATAGAGTTGCTGGGATACCATTGTAATAAACCCAGTTGTTAATAACAGGAAAGGAGCAAGGGAAGGCCAGATAATATAAGCATGCCCTTGTGCCAGGAAGCTGCAGTTTATCACTTTCCAGGTCTGTCCCCCACAGATCCTGGGGGAAGGGACTGACAAAGGAAGAATAAATGACTGCCCAGTCAGGTCTGGGTGACATAGGGAAGGTACTTTCCTGTCAGTCACACCTGGGAACAGGTCATTGGCCAGAGTAGGTGTGGCCACTGCCAGCACGGGAAAATTTAAGATACTTAAGCTCCTAAAGGAAGGAGTTCTCTCTCTTGGGACACTTGCTTCAGGGAGCCAGCTCTCACCTCCCTGTATTCTGCCCACATGGCCCACAGCCATGCAGGCCCAACACAGTGACTAGCCTAATGCTGTACTGGACCCAGCTCTGTCATGGAACAGACACTTTGGACTCTGGCTTTGCTTTTAGCTCTGCTGAATCCCCTGCTGTACATTTTCCAGGACCGGATTAAGGGAAATGGAACTTTGAAAACCTAGGGATTTAATTCCACGCAAATAAAGACCACTCGTCCTCCCATGCGAGTCTCAGAAAATTCTTTTTCTGGAGATAGCATAAGGACCCAACCCCCAGTATTCAGCGGGGAAAGGGATCCCCCCATTTCCACCAGTGGACACCCCATTTCCACCACCAACAGCGGGGTCCAAGAGTGAGGAGACTGTAGTTGAGACTCACGAGAAGTGAACTGTAAAATTCAAGGACCACGCAGGCAGCGAAGTCCAGGCTGGAAACAAGGCTCTTTCTCGGCCTCTGTGGTGCACCTATTACCAGCAAAGCAAACACCCGTCTTACCAAGGCAAGTGCCCCACTTTAAACTGTGATTTGACCCTTTCCCCATCTTGTCTGTCCAGCCTGCAGGCAAAGCACAGTATCAGTTTCAGAACCTCAGGACACAGAACACAAGAGCTGCTGTCACAGAGGCAGCAGAATAGGGCTTTGTCTCCGGGGAAGGGAAGGTGGTTTTCCTGGGACTGCCCTGGTGCCAGGGGCAGGGGCGAACCTCCGCTGGGCTCTAAGTCAGAACTCGGAGTTCTTGCCCCATTTTCCTGAGCACTGCCCCTGTGGCCCATGGAGGTGTCTCTTTTTAGTTCTCTGAGCAGATTTTGAAATGTTTAGTCTTCAGAATGGAAATGTTTATTAGTTACTGAAAATGCTGTGTTGCTGGGTACAGGACAGCACAGACAAAGGAATACATACAGCATGTACCCAGAACGAAAAGGGTGGGTGGGAAAAACAAAGATAATGTCAGATACCAGCGATGCCGGCCAGAGTCCCTTTCTTCCTACCTGAACACATTCAAAGAAAACCCCGAACCAAGCCTTCTTTGAAATGTTCATTTCACACACAGAAAGAGATTAAGCAGATGGTTGGTTTATTTTGTGGGTGTATGCATAAAAAAGTATGTAGATACAAGGTGGGGCAAAAGTAGGTTTATAGTTGTGAGTATGTGAAACATAGTTTATTCTTTATTATTAGTTAATTATTGTGTTGATTTCCAAATGAATAAATGTAAACCTTTTACCCCACTCTGTACATAAAATAAATATGCCACCCACACACATGTAAGTAGCAACATCAACTTCATACCAGATTAAATCAGTGGCATGGATTAAAACATTTTTTATCTTTTCCTAATTTTTTACTAACTTAGGGAATATCAAGTTTCCCCAAATACCTAATCATTTTTTTAGGGATTGGTTGAATCAGGAATGAAACAAGGATTACATGTTGTTTCACTGACATTACTTCAGTCTTTGAATCTATAGGTCCCCTTCCCACTCCCCGTCATTTTTAATGCATTGCTGCTTGTTGAAGAAAGTGGATTATTTGTCTTTTTTAGTTCTGGATTTTGTTGACTATACCCGGGTAGCAATGTTGTTTAACACATTTTTCTATTTCAATAGTTCCTATAAACTGGCAATTGGGTCTAGAAGCTTGAGCAGGTTCAGGTTTGTTATTGGTAGCAAGAATGTGTCCTTTGTGATGTTGTGTATTTCCTTCAGATTGCACATAATGTCTCGTGATCTTTTCCGCCTTGCTCAGTGTTTAAAAATATATTTTTATTGATTTCAGAGAAAAAGGCAGGAGAGAGAGATAGAAACTTCAATGATGAGAGAGAATCACTGATCAGCTGCCTCCTGTATGCCCCCTGATGGGGATCCAGCCCGCAATCCAGGCATGTGCCCTTGACCGGAATAGAACCCGGGACCCTTCAGTCCGCAGGCCCAAGCTCCATCCACTGAGCCAAACCAGCCAGGGCTTGCTCAATTGTTTTATGAGGATTTTGGAAAGTGCCGGTATTCTAATTTTGTCACCCCCTTATTTATTGGCTAGAATAATTTTCTCACCAGCTAGTTATGCTGAGATACGATTTGTACAGGTCTTAGTTTGGGTTTCCAGGGAAGCAGAGCCTTGAGGCTTTATTCAGAAGAATGGTCCTAGGGAAGGAATGAGGTACTGGGAAGTAGAGAAAGCCAATCCAAGGGAGCCTCAGCCAGTAAGCTGCTGCTTCAGGCACTCGACTGGCTGATTCTATCCCCCACTGGTAGGTTAGAACATGAAGCATTAATTCACAGACACTTCAGGGTGGTGGTGTACGGGCACCTAAGTTTCCATGGACCCCACATTGGCATTAACAGAGAAGCACTGGGGTGAAAGGTAGGAGAGCAGGCTCTTTTGGGTCATTACTGCATGAAGTTGGACAGAGGTCACCTAGAACTTGTAGCAGTGACCACCCAACAGGTTGGCCATTGTTGGATGGGCATTTTGAGTAAACAGACCTTGGAATCTTTTTTCAAGAAAAACATATCATGAGTTCTAAGTGATAATTCCAATTTAATATTGCTTAACTTATTTGATTTTTATATCTATCTCTTTTATACTGAAAAATGTTAATTCTTTTTTTTTTAAATATATTTTATTGATTTTTTACAGAGAGGAAGGGAGAGAGATAGAGAGTTAGAAACATCGATGAGAGAGAAACATCGATCAGCCGCCTCCTGCACATCTCCCACTGGGGATGTGCCCGCAACCCAGGTACATGCCCTTGACCGGACTCGAACCTGGGACCTTTCAGTCCGCAGGCCGACGCTCTATTCACTGAGCCAAACCGGTTTTGGCGAAAATGTTAATTCTTAAGGATGTTAACATAATTACTTACTACCAACATTATGATTGCTGAGAAGCAGTCTGTTTTTGTTGTTGTTGTATTTTTTAAAAAACATTTTCTTCGTCTTTAGGGTACATACCTAAGGGATGTAGAGTCAAATACTTGTGTTTTAAAGTCACCTGACATAATTTCCCTTTACATGGGCAAGCCCCCAAATTGGTAACTACATTCATTTGTTGCATTTTGCTTTTTAAATGTTTGATTTAATTTTTTCAGAATTATGTAAAATTTAATCATTCCAAAGTCAAATCTATAACAAGTTATAGTCGGAGAACTCTAGCTTCTATGCCTGTGCTTTCCATCTTTTCCCTCTCTCTCAAGTAGGTAGCCATTTATTTACCCTTCCATTAAAAAAAAAAAAAAGGCAAACACATGTAAGTTCCTGCTTTCTTAGGTGAACAGTGGCACACTACAATACACCTTTATTCATCTTGCTAGCACTTTGTTTCTGACAAACTACTGTTCATCTTTTTAAAAACTGTACTGTCTTCTAGGCTCAATCTACCCATTTCTTAGAATAATTTGTTGATAGGTACCTCCAGAAGTTTAAAGTAAATGAACCTGAGTTTTCTGAGAAGCAGTTATTCATTCCCTTACTTCTGGCAAAGGTTCCTGTAGGGAGAGGGGAGGAGGTTTTGGCAGTCTGGAATGAATGAGAGGGCATGACCTTTCCAGGAATTTTTGTTATTGTGGTAAAATATGCATCACATAAAACTGACCATTTTAACCACTTTTTAAGCATACAATTCCGTAGGGGCATGGGGAGAGGGAGAGGAGAAAGGGAGAGGGAACCTCATACGTCCCACACCCGGGACCAGCCGGCTACCCGGACCTGTGCCCCCACCGGGAATCGAACCAGCAACCTTTTGGTGCACCGGCCAGGGCACCTCCCCAGGATTCTAAACAAGATGAAGTGAAAGGAGCACCTGCTCGCCAGGGGCAGTCTTGGACACTAGGCAGATTCTGCTCTCCCGGCTGGGCAGGGATTCCGGTTGTGACTAAGCGGACTCTGGGGTTAGCGCTCCCGCCCTCACCTATTGTCCCAGCGGGAGGAACCGGTATTTCCGGATTGGGGCCTCAGACCCTGTGATCCTGGCTAAGGGTGAGGCCGGTGGGGGAGGGGAACGGAAGCTGATCACAAAAGTTAACTTTCCACCGACCTCATTAACCTGCTTCCCACCCACGCCCGCCAACAAAACAAAGACCCCAGTGCCACCAAACACACACACAATGGCCGGAGCTAGCCTCTTCCAAAAGCACAGCCCTGCAGAGGGCTGGAAAGCCGACCTGGACACGAATTAAGAAAGAAGTACAGCGCGTTCCGCTTGCCTTGGGCCGGAGGAAAGCTCAGGGCGGTTTTGCAGAGAAGGGAAGAGGTAGGGCAGTGCGTTGCGCTGGCTGGAGTGATGAGGCGATCCGTGCAGCCTCGGCCCCTGCCCCACCGCTGGGTGGCGTGTGGGAGCCCCGCATCCCCGTCCTTCCAGACACCCCAAAGTAACGCTGCAGAAAAAAAACCACACACACACACACACACACACACACACACAAAACCGCGTCTCCTCCCTCCGTGTCTCGGGGAAGCAGGTGCCAGCCGCTGCCCACCCTCGAACCCTCTGAAACTCCGCTCTCTGGCTCGCCGCTGACCAACTCCCTCTGCCCCCCAACTTGGATATATATTTTTATTTCTCCCAAACCTCCAAACAGGAAATAGCTTGAGTCACAATAATACACAGGAGCGGCCGCGAAGGCCAACTGCGCCCGCCCATTCCCGGGGCAGCCTCCTGCTCTCGGGCTCGGGCGAGGCGCCACCAGCGACGCGCGCGGAGCGCAGGGGACAGCAGCCCAGCAGCCGGCGCCGCGTGGGAGCGCGCCCCAGCGCAGACGGGAGCCACCCGCACCCCGCGCCCGACTCTGCCGCCCGCGGACGCCAGCCGCCTGCAGGCGAGTACCGCGCCCTCCTCCCTCCCCTTCCCCGGCCCCGAGCGCCCGCCGCGCGGCGGGAAAAGACCTGCCCCAGGCGCCGCAGCCCGGGCTCTGGCGACGCTGGGGGACCTTCCTCCTGCCCCAGCTTCGGTGAAGGAGGGGTTTGCGGGCTGTGGCGGGGCGCTTGCACTCTTGATCCGTCGTGTGGACGGAGGTAAGGGGCAGCGCGAGTGAATGCGAGGTCATGCCCGCCCGTCCCCTCCCCACTCCCATTTCCTTGAGCTCTTTTTGATTGAGGAGTGGTTTTTTTCCTTCCTGGGGGGGATGCTTGGCTGACTTTTGCTTCCCCATGCCCCCGGGGGACGACGGCGTATTATAGGGTTTGTCTGGGCAGCCGTTTGGAAGTGGGTTTGAGCACGTACCTGAGGCGACGACAAGTACCTGGGGGCCACTTTCTGTTTCCTACCTGGCCTCGCGCCATCTCCTCCAAGGGATGGGAGCGGTCTCGCTTCCTGTTGAGCTTCTCTGGAACCCCGTTTAAAGGCCTCGGAGTTTCTGTTGGCACTGCCAGCCTTTGCGGTGTTATCTGGAAGGGGCAGGAGCGGGTGCCTTGGATTTACGGGCGCCCAGGGTTAGTTGGAAGCAGGTAAGGCCGCCTGAGCTGCCAGCCCGCGGGGCCGGGGCACTGCGCACCTGGGAGTCGCACTGCAGCCCCGGCCGCCTCGCGGGCCCGCGCCGCCGGCGGAGCGGGGGTCTGTGCCCCCTGCCCCGCATAACTTTGGAGAACCTGTTTCATTTATTTATTTGTTTATTTGCACTTTCTGACTCATTTGTAAGGGAGGGGCCGAGCTTGTCCACACGCTGGGCGTTGTCCGTTTTCTAGGGCTGCATTGCGAGGTTCTGCTATAGGGAACTCAGTCCAAACGGAGTTGGAAGTCTTTATGTTGGATAAAGGCCACTGAATTCCAGGCATACTTCGAGCTGGGGAAGGGCATTTTCAAGACTGTTTTGAAGTCGGCTGGAGGGCTTTCTGCAGAGCTGCGTCTCTCCTCAGTCACTTCTTATCGCCCGTAGCTCCTTCCTAGTCCCCGCGGTGGGTGGGTGGGTGGGTACTCTTGGGAGCCCTCTTCAGTCAGGTCTTCTAGCCAAGTTTCTCAACGCATTTTTACGAACGGTGATTGGTTGGTAAGTTAAGTCTTTAGCCAATTGGCTTGAAAGATCAGCCCCTCTGTGCTTCCCTCTGAGAGGACCTGGTGCTAGATTTAGACTGATAGGGTGGCATGCCCGGGACCTGCTGCTTCCAGTGAGGTCCGCAGCCCAGCAGCGGCATCATCTGGGGACCTGCTAAAATACAGGCTCTGAGGCCCCACCCTGACCTGCTGAATCAAGATCCATATGGGATCGTTGGCATGTTCATGTTTCAGAAGCACCAGTCTGAGTTTTCTTTCCGGGGTAAGGAAGTGATTTTACAATGGATTTCATCTAGTCCTGCATTTGAACCGGCTCCTTGCAGTATTTGGACCTGTGGTTAGCATATTAGCTTGTGAGTTTTTTGTTTCTCAATATTTTTATTGTTTTTTTTTCCTGGTATGATTAGGATAAATATACACAACATAAAAATTACCATTTAAACCATTTTGAAGTGTACAGTTCAGTGGCATTAAGTACATTCACAATGTTGAGCAACCATCACCACTGTCGGTTTTCAGAACTTTTGCATCAAGACAAGGAGAAACTCTGTTCCCGTTAAACAACACCCCATGCCCCCTTCTCCCCAGCCCCTGAGCTTCTGGAGACTGCTAATATTTTTCGTAGGGTACAGAAAAGGTTGGTTAGGAATGTAAAGCAAAAGTAAAACCACGTTCACAGAGAATATAAACAAACATTTGGCGATCCCTTCGTCACTGGCCTGGGCAAGGCAGCTGGTTCCAGGTGCTTAGAGGGCATGTGCTTTCTTTGAATAGTGACAGCCCTGACCGCGAGGGTTTCTCTTTTGGTTTGTCTGGAAAGGACTGGAGCAACCCAGGGTTGAAACGGCACTAAGCTTTTAACTGGCTATATTTGGCCTGTTTATATTGGGTTTAGTTTTTGTGTGTGTTTTTTTAAATAATAAAACTCATTTTTGAAAGCAGTCAGAATAAACCTTAAGAAAAAACGTTGTTGCTTGGTATATAGGAGGAGGGATAGCAAGACTTCAGAAAGATTTGAAATAATTGTCTAAAATCCCCCAGACTATTTCGTTTCTGCTTTAATGGTAAATTAGTCTAATGGTCCAACCTCATTATTTCTCATTGTAAAAACTGTTTGTATAAATTAGAAAAACCTTGTAATAATGAAGTCATTATTATTGTAATGACTTGTAATAATTAAGTCATCTGCTTGCATCTGCTTAAAATTGTCCAGCTTTGTGGTTTGAGGACATGCTTTTTGGTGAGACCATGAATGTGAGTGGGTGAACTAATAAAGATGGTTGGTTTTAGGATCCAAGAGAGTCATTGTTACAGATCAGGAATGCGGTTTGGAATCCATAAACTATCCAGGGATATTGGAAAGATCTAATAAATAGCCAAATAGTGGCGGATTCTTCAAATTGTTCCCGGATTATTTTTTCTCTAAGACCCTGGACTTTTCTTGTAGTACCACTTTCATCACAGTGAACCTTTCAGCTTGTAGGAAGGAACTTAGTTTCCTTTGATTGAAAAGGCCCTGTGAACGATGAATGAAGATCATTCAAATGGGCAAGACTTGGCAGAAAATTCTCCCATTTGGGAGATTCTTGCATTCCCAGAATTTCGGATTGTTATTTCCTTTTCAGTCTAGTAAGGCAAAAGAGAAAAGATTTCCCCTCCTTCACTATGTTTTCTTCCGAAATAGCAATCTCATTCAGTGTTTCATTTGGTGAACAAATACATACTCATTCACACACACTCAACTAAGATATTGGAAAATTAATCTGGAGATACAAGAGAACTTTTATATTAAACCTGAAATAAATTAATAATGAAGTCTTCCTTAAAATCAGGTAATCATTGTTTCAGGTTTGGCAAATCCAGTCAACACCATTCTCGAGATCTGAGGTTTAGAATTCCCAGAAGAACCCCCTGGTCTCCATAGGAGAGATCAGGTATCAGGCTATTTCATTTTAGCACCCATGAACATTTGTTGAGTGCCTATTGTGAACTGAGTATTTTCAGATATATTTTGATAAAATTTTTACAATGTCAGTGGGAGAAGTATTTCTTTCCCCCCTCATTTTACAGATGAGAAAACTGACGCCAACCTGTGTCTTCCTACTTTAGACCATGGTTCTTTCCATGTAGAATATTACCAGTAAGTCTCTGCCTACTGATTGATGCCTGAGAATCTACGTATTCATTAATATCTTTTGAAACATCAGATACTGCATGCACTAGGCCCTGAGGCACATAAGAAGACGAGCCCAAACTGAAATTCCAAAAGAACAAAGAGTTCTTTCCCTGTTACCACAAGATTTCTGACGAGTGTTCAGTTAGATTATACTTGGCTTGAATGTAGCATAAATGTCCATCTCCTAGAAAAATAAGGCATTCTCCACATTGTGATTGGTCGGCTGTGCCATCTCTGCATATTGGCTTGATAGTATCTATGTGGCACCCCGAGATGCTACGCAGTGTAGAAGTAAAGGCACAGGAAGAACTGACATCTACCCTGACCAGCCAACTGAGAGAGGGAGTAAACCTCGTAAACGTGGAGCTGCCACATCCCGGAGTATAAAATTAGGGGAAGATAATTATCTTCCTCTAAGATTATATCAAGGACTCAAAAGGACCTTATTTGTAAAAGAGTTTGTAAATTGTCAAGTGATAATAAAAAACTATCTTTATCATCATTTGGGAGACATTTACAGTGCAAAGGAGACAGAAAAACTCCCCATTTGAGGTTCCTAATACTTTTTAGCTAACTGAATTTGTTTGCAATTCTCTTCTAGATTTGGGCCATTTAAAGAAACACACAATTGGCCTTGCTGGTTTGGCTCAGTGTTTAGAACGTTGTTCCATAGACTGAAGGGTTCAGGTTTCGATTCTGGTCAAGGGAATATATGTAGGTGGGTATGGGAGGCAGCCAGTCGATGTGTCTCTCTCACATCAGTGTTTCTCTCTGTCTCTCCCCCTCCTTTCCACTCTCTCTAAAAATCAATGGAAAATATCCTCGTGTGAGGATTAGAAAAACTAGAAACACAATGGTATTGAGATGTAATTCACATACCATGCAATTTACCTATTTAAAGTGTAGAACGTATTGGTTTTGAGCATATTTACAGAGTTGTGCAGTCATTACCACAATCAATTTTAGGACATCTTTATTGTCCTAAAAAGAACAGAACTCCTCCATAAACCCCTTCCACCATTTGGCTGGCAAATCCCTATTTCCTGCATCCCCCACCCTAAGCAACCACCAATCTACTTTCTGTCCATAGATTTGCCTATCCTGGACATCCTATATAATAAAAGCCTACTATGCTAAGTGTTCAGTCACCAGTCGGCCGTTCAACCAATCAAAGCATAATATGCTAATGCTATACTAAGGCCACTCAACTGCTCGCTATGATGTGCACTGACCACCAGGGGGCAGATGCTTCAGCCAGTAAGTTAGCTTGCTGCTGGGGTCTGGCCTATTGGGACTGAGTGAGATGGGCCGGACACCCCCTGGAGCCCTCCCATGGTCCCTCCCCAGCTGGCCAACCTTCCACGTCCCTCCCTGGCCCTGATGTGTACCAGTGGGTTCCTTCAACCTGACCTGTGCCCTCTTGAAATCCGGGCCAAGTTTCATGCACTGGGCCTCTAGTATCCTATAAATGGAATTATACAACATGTAGTCCTGTATGTCTGGCTTCTTTAACTTAACATAATGTTTTCAAGGTTTATCTATATTGTTGCATGTATCTGTGCTTTATTCTTTTTTTTCAATCCAATAATATTCCATTGTGTGTGTGTGTGTGTGTGTGTGTGTGTGTGTGTGTGTATATATCACATTTTTTTATTCACCTCTTGATGGACATTTGGGTTATTTCTATTTTTTGGCTATTATGATTGGCCCTTGTGTGAACATTCATGTACAAGCTATGTGGACATATGTTTTTATTTCTTTTGGGTACATGCCTACAGGTGGAAACCATATGATGACTCTATAACATCTTCAGGAACTGCCAGACTGTTTTCCAAAGTGGCTGCACCAGTTTACAGTCCCACCAGCAAGTATGACGTTTCCAATTTCTCCACATTCTCATCAGTACTTACTGTCTGTTTTTATTTTAGCCATCCTAGTTGGTGTGAAGTGATTTTGAGTCATACTTCTCTGATGGCTACTGATGTTGAACATTTTTTCATGTTCTTATTTATTAGGCCATTCTGTGTTGATTTTTAAAAATTCTTTTCTAAGGAAAAGACTAAATAAAGAGGAAATCAGTTTCGAATAGATTCCCTAGTTCCAATGCTTTAGAAGAATACTAAATATGTAAATTGAGTCCATTGCTCTTTTGAGATTTATTTCAGTTTGCTAGCTGTGCAGGCCTCACCTTCCCATCACTCACAGAGGTCACATTACCAGGTTCTGGGATGTGCAGTTTGGGGCTAAAGGGTCGCGTGTGGACTTTCCTTCAGAAGACAGTCCGAGGCCACAGTCCTGGGAGTCCTGACTGACCACTCTGCTCCTCTTGCCTGTCGCTGCTAATCATCACCAACCTGGAGCCAAGCCTAGCTTTGTAAACCAGAAGCCAGAGCCCTTTGTGCAAGCAGTGACCGCCGAGTTTTAGTTTTCCTCCTCTCCCACGGTTGCCTGCCTGGCTTAATAGCTTTAATATCTGTGCTGTCCCGTGTCTAGTCTCCTTAGCATAACTTGTATAAGCCGATTCCGAGAGTGGGTGCTGACAGTTATGAAGGTCAGGTTTGCTACAGAAAAGAAATCCAAGAAGGGCGGTGGCCCCCTGCTGTTGGGACCTCTGAAGTTTATTTCACTCTTGGTGTGATTTCACAAAGTTGGAGCAAACAGCCCCACATTTTACTTTACCTTATGTTCTATTTCAAAGGAATCCCCATTGTACCTGAGGATATAAGGCATTTCTCTGGGTTTTGGAGAAAGGGCAAAGCCTGCTCCAGGGTGTTCTCTGTTAGCCTTTGGGGGCACCTGTTATTAGCAGAGGGAATGGGCTTAATACCTGCGGTTGTAAACTAATTGCCCGGCTCTGCCTGGGACTTGCTGGTGTCAGGAGCTGAGGAGCCACTGCCTACTTTAAATATGTTTAAATATGTTTTTATTTATTTCAGAGAGGAAGGGAGAGGGATAAAGAGATAGAAACATCGATGAGAGAGAAACATCATGCATGCCTCCTACTGGGGATGGAGCCCGCAACCCAGGCATGTGCCCTGACTGACTGCGAACTGAACTAGTGACCTCCTAGTTCAAGGGTCAACTCTCAACCACTGAGCCACACGGGCCGGGTTGTGGCTGGCTACTTTAGACTCTCCTGTTGTCCCCAATCCCTCTCAGCCGGTTGCATACTTTTCCATTCCTGCCTGGTCCCTGCAGGCCCTGGGAGTGAGTCTCTGGTTATTGGACAGGATTGGACAGACAAGCAGTATTTCAGCATCCTGCTTCTGTGGAGACACAGTGTCTGGGAGCCCTAACACCACCCTCAGTTTCGATGATTCTCCAGGGGTTCTCAACCTTCCTAATGCTGCGACCCTTTAATACAGTTCCTCATGTTGTGGTGACCCCCAACCATAAAATTATTTTCGTTGCTACTTCATAACTGTAATTTTGCTACTGTTATGAATCGTAATGTAAATATCTGATATGCAGGATGTATTTTCAGGGGTCGCGACCCACAGGTTGAGAACCGCTGCTAGGGGGACCCGCAGGACTTAGCATGAAGTTTGTACTCACCACTGTGATTATCACGGTGAATTCAGCAAAGGGAAAAGCACACTGAATGAAATCTGAGGAGACCAGGCACAAGCTCCCAGCGTCCTCCCCTAGTGGAGTCCTATAGGGCCTGCTTAATTCCAACAGCAACGTGTTATGAGAACGCGTGTGAAATGTTGTCAACCAGGGAAGTTCATGAAGACGCAGTGCCTAGGGTTTGTTCTGGGAACTTACTACTTTGGCATCCTCTGCGTAGTATGTTACAAAAGTTCAGACTCCCAGGATGAAAGCAGGTGTTTATCATAAACTACATTATTTGTGCAAATAGTTTAGGGTGAGTGAGCCACACTTATCAGTCCTGGGAATGGTGGGAACCTTCTCCAAATCCAAATTCCCAGATGCCAGCCAACCTTGTAAGCAGGCCTTTCAAAGGATGTTATTTTTTGTGTGTGTGCCCAGATGGGGATGGGGAGGGGGAGAGGAAGTGAGGCTGTTGCTTCAGTTTTCCTCCCTCTGACCAAAGCTGGAGAGGGCAGACATGCCTTGGGTTTGGCACTTAGATAGATCTTGGTTTCAGGATGGGTGGCATTCCTTTACTACAGGGACAGAGAAGAAGGGCGAGAGTACATGTCGGCAGAGTTCAAAGGCCTGCTCATTCATGCATTCATGCACTGTGGATGCCTGTACTCTGCCAGGCACTGTGCCAGGAGCTAGGGATGCAGTGGTGAGCAGAGTAAAGTCTCTGCCCTCACGAGACCCACGTTCTCCAGGGAGACAAATAAGAGGCAATTACACTTCCCTGTGATGAGGGCATGCTAAGGGCCACAGGGCACCAGGCTTAGTAGGTGTGAGCAGGCATGAATTTCGTAACCTGGGTAGGAATCATACCTCCACTACTTGTTACCTGTGTGGGCCCAAGCAGAATACCTTAGTTACTTGGTGCCTGAGTTTCCTCATCTGAAAACAGGGAGAATTTACATCCATTTCGTAAGGTTAATGTGACAACTAAAGAAGGTAACGCGTGTAGAACGCTTACCTCAGTGGCTGGCACAGTGGGCATGTTCACTAGATAATGGTTTGGTGACATCTAGGAAGGGTGTGTTAGCCAGAGAGAACGACATCTGCCATACTCCCCACTCTGTGCAGAGCCTAATGTCACAAGGCATCCCTGCCTCCCTCCGGCCCTGCACTGCCTTCCTGCTGGCTAGCTCTGCTTACTGGTCCGAGAACGCTGTTCGCTGTTTTTGCTTTTTTTTGGTCTTAACAAAACGTTTCCCTCTTCCTAAGAGGCCTCAGATCCTTTTGTCAGCCTAGGACAGTGGTCGGCAAACTCATTAGTCAACAGAGCCAGATATCAACAGTACAACGATTGAAATTTCTTTTGAGAGCCAATTTTTTTAAACTTAAACTATATAGGTAGGTACGTTGTTATTAACTTAATTAGGGTACTCCTAAGGCTTAGGAAGAGCCACACTCAAGGGGCCAAAGAGCCGCATGTGGCTCGCGAGCCGCAGTTTGCCGACCACAGGCCTAGGAAATGTTTATTCATATTATTGAGACCTAACTCAAGTGCCTCCTCTGTGAAGGCTTTCCCATGCTAAGATCCTCACACAGAATTGTCCTCTCTCTCCTTTGTCACATTCCCGTTCCACAGTCACTCACATCTCTATGCTGGGTTGCAGTTAGTTGTCACCCCCTTAGACAGGGTGATTCTCTTGGGCAGAGATGGTTTGTATTATTTGTATGTCCAAATGTCAATCAGGGTACTTGATAGGAGGAGCTCATTGGTTGTCCAGGGAGGGGAGGAATGGATGAGTGTGAGGTTGGACTAGAAAGAAAAGTGAACAGGAAATGGATGCAGCGTCAGCAGAAGAGGTCTCTGCCTTCAGAACAGAGCTTACAGTCTAGAGAAGAAGATAGGTGCTAAATAGCTAAACACAAACATATAATTAGATACTGAGAAGTGACTCAAGGAAGTCAGTCTGGTCCAGCAGCAGGTGCAAGGGGAGCTGGAACAGAGAGACATGGAAGGTACAAATGTCAATGCCCTGGGCAGTGTGCGGTTATCTTCTGGAGGCTGGAAGGACTGGGCAGGCGGGAAGCCACACCAGGAATCCTTCAGGTGGGGCTAGGAAGGCGGATCAAAGGTTACCATACCTCAGTTGCCAAAGGGCACGGACCACGAGGAGATCTAAGTGGACACTTGGAAGGTCAAAGTGGTCCACTTGGGAGCATGGAACTCTGGGGTTTTGCATATACTCATTATTTTGATTCTCCCACAACCTTAACAAGTAGGTGCTATTATTACCCCCTGTTTACTGATGAGGAGACCTCTGAGGCCCTGGTGAGATTAAAAGCCTTGCCCAGGTCACACAGCTAAGTAAGTGTGGAGCTGGGATTCAGATGCAGGCGTCGATTCTGGAGTGCAGGAGCTTAGCCACCTTGCTGATTTAATTATGAAGCAAACCCTAATATTATTGGGTGTCTATTATATGCTGGTCCCTGAGCCAGGAGAGACACTAGAAATACAAAGATAAATATGACATCATACCTACCACTTAGGTCATCAAAGAATACCGAGAGAGACAGATCTGTAAAAACATGATTTTTTGAAGTCAGTTAAAATTGATTGAGACTAACAAGAAACTCTCTTTACCTTTCTTTTAACTATAGTGTATGGAACCATTGGCAGAGGGAAGTGTTTTGCTATTTCAAATGTCTGGTGGCTGAAGTGCTCACAAAAAAATACATTGTTTAGGGACTAGTGGGTTGACTCATTAAGTTAAAATTTACTTTATATTTTTATAAGAACTTATAATAGAATGAGAACAAGTGATGGTAACAGGTGTCCTAAAATATATAATACTATCAAGATGTACTTTGAGAAAAAATAGAACCATTTATATAAAACAGAATTTTTTAAACTGAAAATAAATATAGATAATTTAGAAATATTTTATAGGAGAATGTAAAACAAAATGACTTAAAAACCTGTGGCATTTCAGGACCTTGACCATGAGGGTCATGAGGAAGTTCAGGGACTCCAGGAGGTGACTCACTTTCATTTTCTGGATGGGGGTTGTCGAGGGAAAAACCCAGCCTATGAGGGGAAGATAGACGGACAGTGACCCATTGGTGGGAAGCCAGCTTGGTGATGGTAATGGTAGGGCCTCCTGGAGAAAGAATCTTTTGCCACAAACTCCACATTTGGACCCACTGAAAACAGCAGATTTGGGATCCAGGAGGAGAAGGAAGAGAAAGCCTGCAGCCGGGAGGAGGGGGTCTGAGGGTAGGGATATGATACCTCCTGTCTCAGAGGAAGCTACACCCCCTGCCCAGGGGTCAGGAGCAAATGCTCTGTGCGGGTCATCAGATGCAGGAGCACCCACTCTGGAAGGCACTACAACAGAATCGCAGCTCAAATATTGACTCTGCCTCTCAGGGGCTGTATGATCTGGGGCAGGCTTCTCAACTCCGAGCCTTCGTTTCCTCCTTGTAAAAAGGGGTCATTCCTGTTGCCTTCTCCCCGAATTGGTGCGGCTCCAGTGTCATTGCTCTTTCGGTTATTCGTTGTCTCAGGTCTGCAGCCTCTGTGCGCAGAAGGGGAAGGTTCTGTCCAGCCTCCCACACTCTGTCTAAATCAATGATCATGCGGTCTTTTTTCAAGGGACAGGATCTGGCTTTGAGAAGAAGAGTGGGTCTTTCCTGCTGTTCTTCAAGGTCTTTGCATCTCTTTCTGTGGGTTTCCAGATCCTCACAATCACAGCTCATGTTTTTTCTTTTTTTTAATTTAAGTTTTTAATTATGGTTGATATTCAATATTTTATATTAGTTTCAGGTGTACAGCATAGTGATTAGACAGTTATATAACTTTTACCAAGTCATCTCCCGATAATGTTAGTACCCACCTGGCAAACATACAGTTATTACAATATTATTGACTATATTTCCTATGCTGTACTTTATCTTCTCTTGACTGTTCTGTAACGATCAATTTGTACTTCTTTTTAATGTATTGCTGGATTTAGTTTGCTAACATTTTGATGAGGATTTTTGTATCAATGTTCATCGAGGATATTGGCCTATAATTTTTTCACTTTTTAGTGTCTTTATCTGGATTTAGAATTAAAATAATGCTGGCCTTGTAAAATGAGCTTGGGAGTCTTCCCTCCTCTCCGATTTTTTTTGAGTAGTTTGAGAAAGATAGATGTTAGTCCTTTGAATATTTAGTAAAATTCACCTGTGGAGTCATCTGGTCCAGGATTTTTGTTTATTGGAATTATTTTGATTACTGCTTCAACTTTATTAGTTGTAATCAGTCTGTTCAGATTTTCTGCTTTGGTTTTTTTATTCAGTTTGAGAAGATTGTATGTTTCTAGGAATTTATTCATTTCTTCCAGATTGTCCAGTCTGTTGTTCGTAATAATTTTTGCTTTTAATTATTCTGTAACAGAGGTTAAAATCTGGGAAAATTGTAAGGGAGAATCTCCCCAGTTGGTGGATACCACCTAAACTGAGTCCCAAGATTCTATGTTCCCCTCTTTTTAAAGGTTTCTGTCAGTCACTCTCGCCCCTTGGGTCTCTCTACCCCTTAGTCAGTCTGTTTTCCAATCTTTGTTTTTCCTGCAAAACCACTCAGCCTTGGACTTGTCTGGTTCTTTTGCTATGTTAAAGGAAGTTGTAGCAGCAAAGGAGAGTTAAGTCTGTAATTGCACCCTGTTCTTTCCTGTAGAGAAGTGAGGATTGAGGAAGAATTCTTGGAGAGGTATTGGGAACAGAAGGACAGGTGGGAGAGGTAGAAGGGAGGGAAGAGATGAGGAAATGACATCCATTGATGCATATACATCATCTCATTTATTATTAAAATCACCCAAGTGGTGTGGTCTTATTCCAGTTGTACGGAGGATGAAATAGGTTCTGAAGGGGCAAGTAACTTGTTCAAAGTCACAAGGGTTTAAGCAGCAGCAGCAGGATTCAAATCAAGCCTTCCATTTGTCTTTCCTTATGTCATGCATGGAGTTGGTATGATTGGGCACCACCATAACGGGTGAAGGTGGCTTCAAGGTCTCATGCCAGGAGAACTAGAAGGAGGATGCAAGAAACAGGAAAAGGCAAGAGGCGTCCGCTGCTGGGGCTGGGCAGGGGGTTATTTCAGAGAGCTATTGTGTTCTGTGGGATGAGAGGCTTGGAGAGGCACATTTGGTCGCATCCAGTTCAAGGTAATAGTTTAAACCCAATAGTGAGTGCGTTTGGAGGATGACTGTGAGGAGAAGGGGTAGTTTGGGCTATGGGGCTTGAATCCAGAAGAGCCACAACTAATCTTCTTGAACTGTTTAATAATTTTTCTATATAATGTAACCTATATGTTGGTTTTTTAAGAGCTCTGGTCACCAGAGTCGCAAATATGTAAATATAGACTATGCATGACGATATTAAGCAGGGGAGTGAAAAGACTTGGGTAAAGTTATCTGGTATTTGTAATGGAACTTAAAAGAAAGAAAGGATGAGGAAGAGCTGCTTCCCTGGCTCTCCTACTTTTAGTGAGGCTTTTTCCAGCTCCCTGAAAAGCAGACCACACCCTGTAAAACAGCCTGTTTGTGGCATTAGTTCATTTCCATTTTTATACTTCTAGAGCACAGGAGCAGTTACAATACCCAGTGGAGAAGGCTGCCCATTGTGTTTCTCCAGCAGAAATAAAGTAGAACTAACCCATTCAAAGGGAACGTCAGTCTGGCCTGTGAATTTTTATGTTCAAGTTGAATCATTCAGAAACAGATCTTGAGCATCCTGGCAAGAAAGACATTTTGAGCCATGTATATTAATTGGGGAAAAAAAAGGATAAGTGATTTTTAATCAGAGAGTTGCTGTTGTAAAGAATTTCTAGAATTAATCAAATTAATGCACATTTCTAAGGAATGCCCTAACCGGTTTGGCTCAGT
This sequence comes from Myotis myotis, assembly GCF_014108235.1. NCBI lineage: Eukaryota > Metazoa > Chordata > Mammalia > Chiroptera > Vespertilionidae > Myotis > Myotis myotis. The sequence continues at coordinate 42,437,456 of NW_023416316.1, read as the reverse complement.
GGATAGAGCGTTGGCCTGTGGACTGAAGGGTCCCAGGTTCGGTTCCGGTCAAGGGCATGTACCTTGGTTGCAGGCACATCCCCAGTCGGAGGTGTGCAGGAGGCAGCTGATCGATGTTTCTAACTCTCTATCCCTCTCCTTTCCTCTCTGTAAAAAAAATCAATGAAATATATTTCTAAAAAAAGAATTTCTAGAATTAAAAAGAAAATGCCACATATCTGGATGGGGTATTTTGACTAGATTTTTCTCTCTTATGTTATGTCCTTACATACTATTATGAAGGATTTCTTACAAAGATGACAACTTAAAAACATGAATACATAAATCAATTAGAAAACTGAACAGTCTCATTTATGGGAGAAAAGCAGATTCTTTCTAATTATTTGCTAAGGCAGAATTCTTTTCCTAATGAAAGACCCAATTTTAATTTTGTATGAGATCATCATAGATAAGAGTCACTTTGTAAGAGTTGTGTGTTAAATCATAAAACATTCCTATAGAAAATGGAACTTTAAAACATGCCATTTATAAAGTGTCACTTTCACTGTAGTAAAACAGCTTCCAATGATAACAAGTTTAACTGGATTTTCTTTTTTAGCTCAGGCTTTATTTCTTATTTGAGGGTTGTATAGCAATTTTTATCATGCGTCATTACAAATACAATTTGTTAGAACAAAGCCTGTTGTGTAATTCTAATTACATCTTCCTGTATGATTAAATGAGGGCTGTATTGGAGGGTTTTTTTCAGCCGTGGCAGCTGTAGCCAACCAAGAATTCCTGTGACTAACTGGTACTAATTGTTTGTAAAACAACCAGTGGAGTAATATTCATGAATACTATGGAAATGGAATATTCCAAATCCAAATGGTTTGTCCCTTGTTTTCACCACTTTATTGTGGTCAGATTATTTGTACAACTAGGCCAAGTGAAGTGGGAGCTCTTAGTCTTTTGTTGTTAGAAGCTAAATTGAGGCTTAGGGAACAATTGAAGGGTTATTTAAGTTACTGACCTTTAAACTTAAAAAAAATTGATTTGCAAGAAAGATCTATTTGTTGTGCTACGTATTTATACAGTCATTGGTTAATTCTTGTATGTGCCCTGACCCGGAATCAAACCCGCAACCTTGGTGTATCGGGGTAACGCTCTAACCAACTGAGCTACTGGGATAGAGCCCTTTAAACTATTTTGCTCATACATACACTCCAATCTGAACTCTACCATGTATATGAGTATATTAATTTATAAATGGTACACCTTAATGTAATTTAATATATTAGTTTTCAAAGTACATATGAATATTTAAAAGCATAAATCCTCAAACTATATTCTTTTAAAATATATTTTTATTAATTTCAGAGAGGAATGGAGAGGACTAGAGAGATAGAAACATCATTGATGAGAGAGAGTCATTAATCGGCTGCCTCCCGCATGCTCTCTCCTGGGGACTGAGCCGGCAACCTGGGAATCGAACCCTGACCTTCTGGTTCATAGGTTGAAGCTCAAGCAGTGAGCCACGCTGGCTGGGCCAAACTAAAATTTTAATTGTTGAGAGACAAAAAGGAAATAGATGGTTTAATATTTTCTTTTCATCCCCCAAACATTGTTGGTATGTGCTCCCCACTTTGGAGACCACTGATTTAGATCATTCAGGTTAAGAGAAAAAAATGGCGGGGGAGGGGCGGGGGGTGGCGGGCGGGGGAAGAAACTTGCGATTGAGGAAAGAGAGAATCTGTAGAAGAAGGTTCAAGATTTTGGGGCTGAGCCCGGCCAGTGTGACTCAGTGGTTGAGTGTTGACCCATGAACGAAGAGAAGAGATCACGGTTCGATTCCCGGTCAGGGCACATGCCTGGAGCATGCAGGAGGCAGCTGATCAATGATTCTTTGTCATCATTGATGTTTCTATCCTTTTCTCCCTCCCCCTTCCTCTCTCTGAAATCAATAAAAATATATAAAACAAACAAACAAAAAAAAGATTTGGGAGCCTGGGGGCAGGTCTGAGAAACTTATTCATTGTAGGTATCTAAGTTAATCAGAATTACTACATAATGACTCCCTGTTCTATTTTAGTTCCTGTGTGTGTGTGTGTGTGTGTGTGTGTGTGTGTGTGTGTGTATGTTTAGACAAGGATCAGCACAACTCCTATAGCATATTAAATAGGGGGGAAAAGCTTGAGAAGTTGGTGAGGGAGGTGTATAAGTGAGAACTCCTTCAGAGTGACAGAAATGCAACTAAAACTAAATTTCACAAATGCCAGTTTATTAGCTTAATTAAAGGGTACCTTGGGTCTCCTGGGATGACAGTGGCCTTTAGGTATAGCTGGACCCAGAAACTGATGATGTCATGTTGCCATTGGTACTGTTATTTTCAGCTACTAATGATAAAGCCTCTCTACATGATGGGAAACATGACCACCAGCAGCCCTGACTTCCTACCAGCCCTGGTTAGCAACTCCAACGAGAGGGCATTTTTCTCTGAATGTCATATTTTCGTCGCCGTTAAGACTGGTAGACCCAGTCTAGGTCATGTGTACTATGATCTGCTAGGTGGGCCCCTATGATGGACGACCCAACCTTACCCCATGGAAAGCTGTCCAGAAGGGTCCTCAAAGCTGAGGGGAGATACTTACCAAAAAAAAAAAAAAAAAAAGGGGGGGGGTAGTAGTTTCTGAACGCCTCCAACAATGTACTATTTTCATGCTAGCGGAGCTCACCCATGTTGGGTTCTAGAGGTATTTAAAACAAAAAACAATCCAAAAGAGTATTGATTCTCAATGAATTAATCTTTGCTATTGACTCAAGCATTTAGAAACGCATTGCTCTAACACGAGGACTGGACCTCCTTCATTTGTCAGAGTGCAGCCTTTTAGAGGTTTCTGTAGAATGAGCCAAATCTGCTTCTGATTTTAGTTCACCCAGGGGCACGCAGGCTTTTTGGACCAATTATTATCAGGCCTTGAGATAAGTCACCTCCTACGCCATTAGTACTTGAAGGATTATCTGCCTCAAAGATTTATGTGCGGATTAATTGAGAGGGTACCGTAGTAGATTGCTGTGTTTAGAATCACGGTCATCCTGCAAATCATTTTCATTCGTGCTTTATTCAAAATTCTGTCGCCTTACATAATACTGACGTTGCAGGGAAATCTGAGTGAACCTCTTCATTATTTATCTGGGGTTTGGCCTCAGCCTGCGCCTCCCCCCCGCCCCCCTGCACCCCCTCCCCCCCAAGAGTGTAATAGTTCTGGCTGGGGATCACCCAGCATCCAAAAGCACAGCGGCTTCCCGCTCCCAGTACTGCAGATTACTTCAGTTGCTTCAGTTGAACAGTGAGTGAAATCTGCAAGACCTAGTAGTGAGAGAGAGAGAGAGACAAGATGAGGTACAAAAAATACATGGCTATTCTGGAAGCAGCAGTTGGTATCACCCCTCTTAACAAAAGAGAGCTTCTACCGGAGAGCAGAAGACACGTGAACCTTTGGCAGCACCCGGGGTAAGCAGGGGAGGCCAGAGGATGCTGGGTGGGTGCGTGGCGGTCTGGGTGGAGAAAAGGGTTATCTCTGTGATAAGGGCAATAAATGTGGAATTCTTCATTGAGAACTTGGCGGATGTGGCCTCCCATACGGATTTAAAAATAGTCAGTAGTGAAATTAATGGTAATGATACTCTAGGAAATTCCGGGTGTAACAGCCAAGAAGATGAAGATGAAGTCTAAAGTAGAATTTTACATCTAGATATTTGAGTTTCCTGATTTTGAAAATATTTCCGTGGTCTAGCAATATAGCAATTCTTAAAGACGGAGTAAAAGTGTCTTATTGTTTTTCTACAAGGCAAGTGCTTCTCTGACTGAGGTGCATGTACAGACGATGTTTCAGGCAAATACTTTTTTTGAAACAGCAGTTTTTATTTCACATCTTTTTCTGAAGCCGCAATGTTTTTCCCTGTTGAAGAAGGGGTTAGACATTCTTTTCCGAATGGTTAGAGGCCTCAATCCTTACTTTTTCCCCGGACGTCCCGATGAGAAACAGTTTAAGGTGTCTGTATGGTGGTATTTTTAGGGAATGGATTTAATTTTCAAAACTGAATGAGCCACACATTAGAACTCACCCCAGGATCAACTCAAGGAATCTGTGTAACATTTCTTTTTTTTTATGTATGTTTTTATTGCTTTTTAGAGAGAGAGGAAAAGAGGAGAGAGAGAGAGAGAGAGAGAGAGAGAGAGAGAGAGACCCCGGCTGGCTGCCTTCCACATGCACCCAGCTGAGGATTGAGCCAGCAACCTCAGCATGTGCCCTGACCAGGAATCCAACTTGAGACCTTTCGTTGCAAGGTACGACACTGAACCAACTGAACCACACCAGCCAAGGCCTGATAATATTTCTTTTTAAAAAGTAGAAAGTCACTGTCTTTAAAAAAAAAACATATAAACAAATTACATTTATTATGGAAGATTTGGAAAATGCATAAAAACGCGGGAGAAGAATCACACATAGTCTCATTTCCCTAGGAAAATTACTATAATTATTTAGGTTCTCAATTGGGGTGGAAGTGGTGCATGGGGGTGGTGGAGGGATTTGCCTCCCAGGGACATTTGGCAATGTCCGGGCACATTTTTGTTATAGCTCAGGGGGCGGTGCTACTAGTATGTACTAAGTAGAGGCCAGAGATCTTAAAATGGACAGGCCAGTCCCCCACAACAAAGAATTATCCAGCTCATATGTCAGTAGTGCTGCTGTTGAGATGTGTGATGGAGGTAGATTTTCTTCCCATCTGTCAAAGATAGTTTTTATTAGAAATAAGTGAGATATTTCTCTCCGAAATTTTAGGGATGCTTTAGAATGGAACTCTGAGACAGCATTATTCTTATTACTTATTCTTGTATGTTGTTATTATCATGTTACTATTCTCTTAAAAAGTAAAAGGAGTGTTTATATGTATGGAGGTGACTTGAGGAGAGTCCATGTGGGTTAATGTTCTTTCCTGGGGGATATGGAAAACATGTTGTAATGGTCAAACTGTGATTCTTCATGTGGCCCCTAGAGATTGGACTTGCTGTAACCCTGGACCTTTGCCAGAGAATGACGGACGATTAGAGCTGAAGGAACGTGTGTCAGGGAGGTAAATAGGTTTCATATGGCACGCCAGAGCCAGCTGATGTGGAGGCTGCTCAGAGAGTCGAGTTAGGGAGGATCCCGGAGTCAAGTCCGGGCTTAGCAGGAAAGGACTATCGCAATTGTTGAGGGATGTTTGTTCTGAATGTATAATTGGAGGATTGGAGAGCTGCAACACGTGGCCTGCATATTTACCATTCCTCAATTTTCATTTAGCCTCCACATTTTACAAGTATGAAACTCACTGTCATTTGAGTCATGATCAAGGGCTTGGCCCTCAGACGGCAACTGGAAGCTCTCAGTTTCTGGGTCAGGGTCATTTATGAAGGGATTCATCCTACACAAACTCACATGATGCAGATGTGTGAATTGATTGCCAAATTATTACTATTTTTTTTTTAAAAAAATGTTTTTATTTCTTTCAGAGAGAAAGGAAGGGTAGGGAGAGAGAGAAACATCTATTGGCTGCCTCCCACATACACCCTCATGAGGGATGGAGCCTGCAACCTGGGCATGCACCCTGACTGGGAATCGAACTCTCAATCTTTCAGTGCCCAGGACACGCTCCAACTAACTGAGCCATACCAGCCAGGGCTATTCATTTCTTTTCCAGCAGTTGGAATAAGTACCTTCAGTAGAACCAGCTTTGCTTCTCCTCATTCCCCCAAACAAGTGAAACAGAAGTCAAATTATTCATTCCATCATAATCCTATTAAAGGAAGGTGAATGTTCTTTTATTTTTTTCTTAAAGAGACATTCCCTTAGGCCTGGTGAAAGTAGCACTGGGCACAGGACAGCAAGGTCTTGTATCTATAATACTTTGAATACACATGGACAAAGTACTGTTTTGCTGATCCCCATTTTTTTGTTAGACTCCCTTGCCACCTGACACAGCCTTCCTTTGGACATACTATTATCCTTCACTAAGGATGGGTTATCTTCTACTTTCATTTTATTAATAATTCTAAATCTTTCAGCAGCACCTCAGTGTCTCATTTCTGAAGCTTTAATGTGCATAAGAATCACTCTGTTAAAGTGCAGATTTTAATTTTGCAGTCATGGCGGGGCCCGAGAGTCTGCATTTTAATAAGCTTCCAGGTGATGCTGCCAGCTCAGGTGAGCCCAGTGGATGGTCCAAATGATGCTAATGGTTCAGCCCAAGAACCACACTTGGAGGAGCAAGCAGCTAGAGAAGTGCTTTTTATCATAGCCTACTTGCTTTTTCTTGACCTCGAACTTTCTGATCTTCCTAAGGACTTTGAGTCCCAATACGTCCCCTCCCTGCAACGGTGAGAAGTTAGGTGATTGTGTTCTGTGGAGGGAAATCTGCCCATGAACATTCTGACTGGAGATTTCTAATTGGGCTGGTGGACTAAATAGTAAAGCCAATATTTCTTCCAAGAATTCTGTCTCTTCCATTCTTTTCAAGAAGTATTCTGATTACTACAATATGCAGTAAGTCCTCACTTAATGTCATGGATAGGTTTTTGGAAATTGCAACTTTAAGTGAAATGATGTACTATAATGAAACCAATATTACCATAGGCTAATTGATATAAACAAGAGTTAAGTTCCTATAGTATATTTCTGGTCATAAAAACATCACCAAAAATAACCCAAAACACGTTTCATCTTAAACATGTTAGAAATAAATGTGAGCTATACAGACATTTAGGAGAGATTTCTAAAAACAAGATAATTCGTTTCCAAACTGCTGGTTCTAGTTCAGGGTCACTGGTGACCACAGCGAATCTCAGCTGCTCAGGGTGCAAGGTGGGAACCACCTAGGACAGGACCCCCTTCATCGCAGGGCCACCAACATACACACACCCACACCCACACCCACACTCACTCACCTTGGGTGCATACCTGTGGGATGTGGGAGGAAATGGAAGGAAACCCGAGTCCCGGAGAAAACACATGTGGACACGGTGAGAACATGCAACTCCAGCAAACAGTGGCCTCCACTGGGAATCAATGTTATCTTTTAATCAACGTTATAATGAAACCAGGTTGAAAGAAATGACATTGCTCGAGGACCTGACGGCCTTGTAATGCTGCATAGTATTCAGGGGGGGAACATGCAGGACATTGGTAACACTCTCAGCAATAAAATACAATTTAAAAATGTACTGCAATAAAATATGCAATTGACTAGACAAATAAGTGTTTCAAAAAATTGCTCATGAGTCAATGTTTGTACATTTTAAATAAGCTAAGAAGCTGCAATGTTGGCACCCTCTGATGAATTATTTGGATAAATTCCTCTTATAAGAGAATAAAACTCCAATATGTGTTTTCTTTTTAAATATATTTTGATTGATTTCAGAGAGGAGAAGGAGAGAGAGATAGAAACATCAGTGATGAGTGAGAATCATTGATTGCTGTGCCCTACACGCCCCACACTGGGGGTCGAGCCCACAACCTGGGCATGTGCCCTGACTGGGAATCGAACCATGACCTCCTGGTTCATAGGTCAGTGCTCAACCACAGAGCCATGCTGGCCGGGCCCAATATGTGTTATCTAAAAAAAAAAAAAGGAAAAAAAAGCAGCTGCTTTTGCATTTTAAAACATAATTGGAAGCCAGGTCATGATTCAGCTTTCAAAATGTCCTGGAATTCATTCAGTACCAACTCCGTCCGTTTTGTACTTTTTCTTGTCTGTTAACAGGGCTGTGCTCTTTGACATTCTACTCTGTAAACAGTACAGTCACATGATAAGCCCAAACCACCAGCTAGCAACCAATGGGCTGAATGTGGCAAGGTCGCTGAAATGCAGATTGGAGGACCTGTAAACATGCGCATATTTACCCCACCTCCCGGCACAGAGTAGGTGCTCAGCAAATACTTGCCCAGGCTTAGATTTAGTATAGTCACAAGTGAAGAAAAGAGGATATATAAGAGAAATTGACACCCAAACACAAAAATACCAAGCCACCTGTGGATTCTCCTTGTAACATTTTGTAGTTTTCTAGCTCTCGCTCAGGTTACCTGAGAATAATTTTAAATATTTGTTAGTACTGTTGCAAACCAAGAATATAATTGAGTTCTTCCTGCCAAGTTTTCTCTTAATTGAAAGGTGGCCCTAGTCAATAATGGTGTACTTCAGAAAGGGCTGCTTGTTCTTGGTGGTTCCTACACAGGTCAAAACCTTCAGGAATGTTATGAAAGAAAGCTAAAATGAGGGTGTCATAGAAGTGCAGAAACCGGATTTTATTGAAAGGCAAACCAGTTTAATAAAAGAAGCAAGTTCTTTTTGGAGCTGATACCTGTAGAAACATTTCACATTAAGGCCAAAAGCATAGCCAAGCCCATCTTGATTGGCTGGCAGTTTATTTATCTTTGGAAGTAATAAAAGAAACCATGTACGGGGCAGGCTCTAATCCTGTTGCTTGCTTTGTAGGATGTCCAGATGGCCTTGCGTTAGCCAGTGCCTACATTTCCTGCTGGTCCCTGGAGAAGGGAAATGTGTCCCCTGCCTGTACAAATAAAAATCAACACTATCTTTTATTTCTCTTTCATTGTGTAGGGAATGCTTTGCACACACACCACAGTCTCACTTTGTCTGGTAAACAGGAGAGTGTGTCCAGAACTGGTGAGAAGCCACATTCTTCCTCCCACTGGAGCAGTTCTCTGTGACTGCCCTGTGCCCAGCCCCAGGCCCAGCCCCGAAGCGAGCATGCTTCCTTGTGCTGTTTGAAAGGCACATGTGGGATTAATAAAAATGTCCGGAACGGCTATTTCTTGGATTTTCTAAGGATAAGGCGTAAAAAAAGAAAAAGTACTTGCCATCTTTTCTACTTGTGGGCAAACCATACACATAAAGATGAACCGGCATAAATGCAGTGGAAAATGAATTCCTGTTTAGTTTTAAATGCTTTTCTCTATGGTATACTTTAAAATGGTAAGTTTTATGTTGAGTGTATTTTACCACCATTAAGAAAAAAGTTTTCTCTTAATATTTTTCCACCTGCTGAGTATTTCTTTAATCTCAAATTCTTATAAGATCTTGTCCTTCAGGATGACCTTCAGGTAGATTGATGATGCCAAATTTTAGATGGGTAGTCATTTTCTCCAATTAAAAAAAAATTATTAGTGAGAGAGAGAGAAAGGAAAGAAGGAAGGAAGGAAGGAAGGAAGGAAGGGAGGAAGATTTGTTGGTCCAATTATTTATGCATTCATTAGTTGCTTCCTGACTGGGGATTGAACCCGCAATCTTGATGTATTGGGATGATGCTCTAACCAACTGAGCTACCCAGCCAAGATGATTTTCTCCAATTTTTGAAGACTGAAAACATTAGGGGCAGCAATTCCGTTTTTAGATATAGACCCGAGAAAAATTAAAACGTCCACTTACATTCTTTTTTTTAAAATAGATATTTTATTGATTTTTTACAGAGAGGGAGAGGAATAGAGAGTTAGAAACATCAATGAGAGAGAAACATCAATCAGCTACCTCTTGCGCACCCCCTACTGGGGATGTGCCCGCAATCAAGGTACATGCCCTTGACTGGAATCGAACCTGGAACCCTTCAGTCCGCAGGTCGACGCTCTATCCACTGAGCCAAACCGGTCAGGGCCACATACATTATTGTGTTCACAACAGCCAAACAGTGGAAACAACCCAAATGTCCACCAGCTGATGAAGAGATGAGTGAAATATGATCTAACTAAATAGAATTGTATTTGGCCATAAAATGGAATGGAGTTCTGATATTGCTACAACATGGATGAAACTTGGGAAATATTATGCTAAGTCAAAGAAGCCAGTCACAAAAGATCACAAAAGATCACATATTGTCTGAGTTGATTTGTATGAAATCTCCAGAAGAGGTAGATAGCAGTGATGGCGAACCTATGACATGCATGTCAGAGGTGACACTCAAACTCATTTTTTTGGTTGATTTTTCTTTGTTAAATCTCGTTTAAATATAGAAAATAAATATCAAAAATATAAATCTTTGTGTTACTATGGTTGCAAATATCAAAAAATTGCTATATGTGACACGGCACCAGAGTTAAGTTAGGGTTTTTCAAAATGCTGACACGCCGAGCTCAAAAGGTTCGCCGTCACTGATCTATAGGGATAAAAATTGGACTGGTGGTGCCTAAGGCCAGGGTGTGATGAGGAGAGGGAATTAGAGGATGATGGGTAATGTCCAAGGGGTTTCTTTTTTTGAAATAGTGACAACTGTTCTAAAATGGATTGTGGTGATGGTTGTACCACTCTGTTGGGGTCCAGCCCCAGCAGGTCCAGGGGTTCCCAAAGGTGTGGACAGTGTCGGGGAAGAAGGAATGGCACAGAGGCAGCAGCGTTCAGTTGATCAGCATAGCCAGGTTCTCCAGCCAGGTTTTTTTTTTTTTTTTTATTCTCCTGTTACACCTGTATTTATACTAGTTGATTTTAATCCTATCCATTCTATTCCAAAGGTTAGGGCGTTTGTTATCTCCATTCCAAGGTCACTACTCTATTGTTCTGTTAAGCTACAAGAAGGAGATTATCCTGAGTAAAGATTGTGTAGCTTAAGCGTGATTGCTCGTAGTTAACTACCCACCTGGCACTAAGTTAAGGGGTTTTTTGTTGTTTTTTTTTTAAATATATTTTTTATTGATTTTCTACAGAGAGGAAGGGAGAGAGATAGAGAGTTAGAAACATCGATGAGAGAGAAACATCGATCAGCTGCCTCCTGCACACTCCCCCGCTGGGGATATGCCTGCAACCCAGGTACATGCCCTTGACCGGAATCGAACCTGGGACCTTTCAGTCCGCAGGCCGACGCCCTATCCATTGAGCCAAACCGGTTTCGGCTTTTTTTTTTTTTTTTTTTTAAATATATTTTTTATTGATTTTCTACAGAGAGGAAGGGAGAGAGATAGAGAGTTAGAAACATCGATGAGAGAGAAACAAGGGGGTTTTATTCCCTTCCTTAGTCCTGTTAATCCCTAACTCCAGGGAAAAATCCCCACCTGGGGAAACAATCTTTCTAGGAGAGGTGACCTTGGTTAAAACACATAGCGCCAAGAAGGGGAGCAAACATATTAAGAACAGTATGCCATATACGCCAGGTCCCTTGAAACATATGCTGTGCAGATGTTTCTTCCCTGCAGCGACTGTGTCAAGCAGCAAGGATGGACTGGCTTCTGGCACCACTCTGTGAATATACTAAAAACCAAACTATAAATGGGTAAATCATACACTAGGTGCATTTCCCAAGATCTCACCGTGCTGGCAATGACCATGCTGGGTTTTTAACAACCCTTTCTTTTTCAGGGCACGAAGTACCACATTGTTATCATCTCCCTGTGAGTGGGACTGGCACCCCAACTGTACCTCCGGTCACAGGTGCTCCACGAAACACAGACTCCTGCCTCTGCACAGTCTGCTTCACCAGGTACTTACTTTCTTCTTAAAACAAACAAACAAAACATTTTTATTGATTTCAGAGAGGAAGGGAGAGAGAGAGAGAGAGAGAGAGAGAGAGAGAGAGAGAGAGAGAGAGAGACATTAGTGATGAGAGAGAATCATTGATTGGCTGCCTTCTTCATGCCCCTTTCTGGGGATTGAGCCCGAAATACAGGCATGTGCCCTTGACTGGAATCGAACCCAGGCTCCTTCAGTCTCGCAGGCTGACACTCTATCCACTGATCCAAACCAGCTAGGGCGGTACTTGCTTTCTTTGTCTCTCATCAACCTAGTTACTGGTTTTCCTCCACCAAAGTTTGATATAAATTATTTCATGTCCTTGAGGTACCATTTTCAATGTTAACATCCTATTTACTAAAAAGCAGAATCATCTTGCCTGCGTTTATGGTCTGAATTGATAGGTATAACTTTGGCTCTATGTTAATTGAGGTTCTTCCTGGCTAAAGCATGTAAGTTCAACTCCCAGGCTTCAGGATAAATGCCTAGCAAGGTGTTTTGGTGTCTGTGGTTGTAGGTGACTCTGGCAGGTCACCTTTCTCCCATTATCTTTGAGGTAGAAGAATTATATAAAAGACTGGCCTCTAAAGATTAATTATGTACATGCTTTTAGTGGAAGATGAAGAGTGAGTATTATCTATTTACTGATTCAACTTTAAGTATGAATTAAATGGGATTTACAAGGTATTAAACTGTATTTTGACAGATGTTGTGATGTATTCTTAGTTACACTTTAACCCCTGATTATAGACCAGTCTATGATGGCTGGCTGGAATGGGGCTAGAATTGTTATTTTTTTTATGCACTTGTTTCGTCATTCCTGTCTGTTTAAACTCGCAGCCCCTGCTGGGGTGGATTCCAGCTACACGTCAGCGCTGGAGTTTAGAGGCGTATGAATAGCATACAGCTGTTCATTTCCCAGTGCTTCTGCCTTTTAATTGTGTGATCTCGGGCACATGTCTCCATTTCTTGGAGCCTCAGATCTTCGTCTATAAAAAGGAAATGTTAACATGAAGCTAAATGTGTTAACATATAGTGAGCACTGGGCACGTACCAAGGCCATGCTTGGAGTCCCGTTGTCCAAATGGGGACACTAGAATGGGGAAGTCCTCAGTTTCCACTGCCCCAACAGTCCGGGGTGGGGTTGTTTATGAGATGAAGAGCTCTTAAAGCTTCCAACGTAAGAAGACATACTTGCCTAGACTCCAGAAATAGTTGTCCTGAAAAATTTCTAGGTAAGATCTATTAGATTGAGTCAAATGAGTTGGGACAGAGGCGGCTGGGGGGGGGGGGGGGGGGCGGCGGTTTGAAGCTGACATGGTTGGAAGGAAGGATTTTTCTGACTTAAACACAATCCCTCCTGATAAATACCTCCCTGGTTCTGATTTCCTGTAACCATACACCTTTCCACACCAGTTTGGTTTCCCAAGGCAGTGCCTTTCTCCAAAGCTCCTTTATGTATGAGCACTGAAGGGTGCCCTTCCAGCTGCTGGCAAGCTTGGGTGAGGATTTTCCCCGCAGCATCCACATCGCTCTAGTTTCAGATCCAGCAAGTATTTATTAAGAGCCTTTTATTATCCTCAGAACAACCCTGAGAGGAAGGTATTCCTAGCTCTCTTTTGCAAATAAGGAAACCGAGATTCAGTGATTTTTAAATGATTTCCTCAAGATGTATAGCCCCTGGCTTCCAAATGCAGCGAGATTCCTAGAATACCAGCTGGTTTCCATACTAGCTCTACAGAGTTTGAAGCCTGAACACATAAACTCAGATAGTAAACAGCTTTTTCTCAAGGGCCAGTTCTGATCAACTGGTAGTGGCTGCCTAGAGGAAGGATTCATAGGCCAAGTGTGTTGAGCAAGAATGTTGGGATCCACTAGCAATGTCTGGCATGGGGAGAGGAAGGTGCCTGTAGAACCTGCCTTGACCTGGGGTTTTTGATCATCGGTCACTACCTGTTCTGCCCTCCTCCTTTTCAATCTTGGAGTCTGGAGAGCACTGTTTGCCTGGTGTTTGTTGCTTGATACTTCACCAGGGGCTTTGGTGATCATGTTTCTGACATGGCAAAATCATCTTCACTTCTTTGCTTTTAGAAAGGATGTTAAGAATTTGGGCAGAGACTCACTTTCCTAGACATGGATTCTCATCGTTAGGCAGTCTGGGTATCTTAGCGCTATTACCAACTCACCCCATAGTGTGGGCTTAGAAAAAGTGAGTTGTAAGTGAAGGCCCCTCTGCAGTCCTTGCGCCCTTAGGGGCTCCTGAGTCTATAGTAATACTGTGCTGGGGGAGCTGACACCAGCAGCCAAAGCCCCGCCTACTGAACTGGATAAACCCAGAACAGTTCTCAAACTTAAGCTGCAACAGAATCACCTGAAGGGCTCATTAACAAAACAGATTCCTGGGCCCCAACTCCAGAGGTTCTGCTTCAGTCAGCCTGGGGCGAGGTCCAGGAATTGGCATTTCTAACAAGTCCCCAACTGGCTGATACTTATGGTGTCTGGACCACACTTTCAGAACCATCCACCTGGAAAGTACTTGTGGCAGCTGCTTTAGAATGTGGGCTTGCTTGGGCACGGTGGGTGCGGCCAGTTTCCCTGCGCGGTGCAGAGATTCTTCCTCAGCATTCAATGAGCACCTCACAGCACTGCCTGAGGGAAATCCAAGGCATAGAAGGCTTGTCCTGGGGACAGGGGATCTAGTTTGGAATCAGTAATTGCACTGCTGTGTGGAAAGGGTTGCACTCACCCCTGTGAGGGCCTGTGAGCAGAAGGCTGAGGCAGTGACTAAGTGGGGGGAGGAGGGGAGAGAGAGGGGAGACCCTCCCTGGGAGGTGATATCTGAGAGGAAACTTGAGGATGAAACGTTCTTGGCCAGGTATGCAAAGAGGGGAGAAGAGCCCTAACCGGGTTTGGCTCAGTGGATAAAGCATCCCTGCAGACTGAAGGGTCCCAGGTTCGATTCCGGTCAAGGGCATGTACCTTGGTTGCGGGCACATCCCCAGTGGGGGGTGTGCAGGAGGCAGCTGATCGATGTTTCTAACTCTCTATCCCTCTCCCTTCCTCTCTGTAAAAAATCAATAAAATATATTTAAAAATGAAAAGAGGGAGAAGCAGCTTGAGAGCAGAGGCTACATCCGAGGGCCCAGAGGTGCTGCGGGAGGCTGGAAGAAGAGCGGTGTGTGTGGTGAGACTTCCATTGTAATTCCAGTATGACGTGAAGTGTCAACCTGCAGTGAGAACAGGGAGAGCGTAACGATGATTTGGGTGCCCTGACAGTATAGTTGGTGCTGTGCCAGATGTTTTACCTGCGTTGTCCTCATTTAATTCCCATACCCACGTTCTAAGGTGTCGGTGCAACTATAATCCCGATTTGTGTTCGTTTCCTCGGGCTGCAGTAAAAAACTGGGTACCTTAAACAATAGACATTTATTGTCTCCGTTCTGGAGACTAGAAGTCTGAGGTCAGGCTGTTGGCAGGGTTGGTTCCTTCTGAGACTTAGGAGGGGAGGACCTTTCCCCGTGCTCTTTCTCTGTCCTTGGCGGGTAGATGGCCGTCTTCCCTCTGCGTGTCTCACTGGGTCTGAATTTCTCCTTTGTATAGAGACACCAGTCATATTGGAGGAGTGACTACCCAAAAGGCATCACTTCCACTTGATGACCTCTGTAAACACCTACCTCCAAATAAGGTCACATTCTGAGGTACCAGGGGTTAGGACTTCAACATGTAACATTTTGAGGGGTCACAATACTACGCATACCACCATTTTACAGAAGAAGAAATGGAAGCTTAGGGGGTTTAGATAAGCTGCCCAAGTCACAGCCTTTAGCCTGAACCATGTGAATGGGCCGTTTTTATAGGTCACAGACAGTCCAATAGTAGCACTGTCATAGGTTAAACCCAAGAAGTAGCAGAGCTGGGACTTATTGAAACACAGGTCTGTTTGACTTCATAGTTGTGCTCTGTCACCCAGTGCTTTCCTGGCTTCTAGCATTTTCTTTGTTTCTGCTATGTTTCCTCCTGTGTCTTGGGAAAAGCAATGATGTGGATGGAGATAGGGTACCAATCCGCCAGCTTGTTAGTTTGAGGCTCTTGAGTTTCTGAGTGAAATACTCTTACATTACATTTTTCTATATTACCTGTTTAAGAAGACCATGGGAAATTATGAAACACAACATTCATGAAAGAAATGGGCTATATTTTTCGAGATGTTGTGCTGTTTTGCTATTAAAATGTTGAAATTCCTGTAAATACACAGGCTGTGTATAGATGCCCTATTCTTAATTTCCTTCTCAAACGAGCCTAAAGGTTCATAAACAATGAGTTAGCCTTACACTTGTATTACAAGTACATTTACTTGGAATTAGTTCAGCGTTCATGGATTTCAAGCCACTTAATTTGTAGTCATAGGGCTTTAGACAAGTGGTTTTGTCACAATAATTCCATGTTTTCCTCTCTTAAGTATTTCAAGTAAAAGAGCATTGCTTCAAATACTTGTCTATAAAGACTTTGTCATTTTAGCAACTTCAGCAGATGTTCATCATGAGAAATTGGTATACCATTTAAATGGAAGAAAAGTAAAAATAAGATGGGCTTATTCTTACTTTTGAGTGTTCTTGTTATAGTCTAACATGTTTTCCAAACAAAAGTTAGAGTGCATGGCTTACCCATGAAATCAGTTAAGACAAGTGCTGGCCACCTGGCCTATCTCTGGAAATCTGAGCTGTCTGGACATTTTCAGTGTAGCACACAGATGAGTAATACTCAGAAGCTAGCTTCTGAAACATAAAATGTTAATTATACTCCTGCTTGTTGAATACAAACCAGAACCTAAGAATTAAACGATGACCAGGGGATTGCAAACCCAGAGCTCCCTCTCTTACCTTTCACAGCCACATTTCTGTTTTTCTTTTTTTAAAATATGTTTTTATTTGATTTTTAGAGAGAGAGAGAGAGAGAGAGGGAGGGAGGGAGAGAGAAACTTCAATCGGTTGCTTCCTGCACATACTTCAACCAGGGATTGCAACCACAACCTAGGTATGTGCCCTGAATTGGAATCTACCCAGCGACCTTTTGGTGCAGTGGATGACCCTCAACCAACTGAGCCATACCAGCCAGGGCCTCACAGTCACATTTCTTAAAAGAATTCTTCCTGCTTATTTTCCTTACCACCACCTACCCTTCTTTCCAACACCTTCTCCTCTGCCTGTTCTAGCCAATTCTGGGTCTAGTACAGCGGTGGGGCAAACTACGGCCCGCGGGCCGGATCCGGCCCGTTTGAAATGAATAAAACTAAAAAAAGACCGTACCCTTTTATGTAATGATGTTTACTTTGAATTTATATTAGTTCACACAAACACTCCATCCATGCTTTTGTTCCGGCCCTCCGGTCCAGTTTAAGAACCCATTGTGGCCCTCGAGTCAAAAAGTTTGCCCACCCCTGGTCTAGTACCCGGTGTCAGGTACCCAGTGGGCTAGGCCCTGCACTGCCTGGGGACATTTTCATGGTGTCCAGCTCCTCCCTGGCTGGGAGTTGCCGTCTAATTTGCAATCAGCAGTCACAGTGCTGAGCGGCTGCCTGTGTGGGGCCCCTGTGTGGGGTTCCTGTGCTGTGGTTGCATGGGAAAGCCTGGGGGCAGCTTATTTTATGATTCCCATGTAACCTGATGAAATTGAGGTAAAGAATTTGCAACTAGCTTCTGGTTGGGAGGCGTGTCATTATTGGAGCCCTGATTTTGGTACTGTATCACATTTCCATCAATTGAGTGATTGGTGACAGCAGTTTTCAATTCAGCCAAATTTTTTATTTGTGTAGAGATAATCCAGTTGTATAGTGAGATTAGATAAAACATCCTGGACAGGATTTCCTCACCTCATCATAATTATGTTGATATTTGAAATAATTAGGGTTTTTGAAAATGTAATTATTATTATTAATATATTTTTTTAAAAATACATTTTTACTGATTTCAGAGAGGGATAGAAACATCAATGATGAGAGGGAATCACTGATTGACTGCCTCCTGCACACCCCCCACTAGGGATCTAGCCTGCAACCTGGGCAGGTGCCCTGACCAGGAATCAAACCATGACTTCCTGGTTCACAGGTTGATGCTCAACTACTGAGCCACACCAGCTGGGCTATTATTAATATTTTATATTGGTATTATAATTATTGACATTTAAAACAATCAAAATAATTATATATAAGATTACTTTTAATTCAGATGTTGTCTGGTTACTAAAATAACTCTACCAACCCACTTTGAAAGAGGTTTCATAGTATGCTAAAGTTAAATTTGTCTCTTCTGATAGTTTTAGCTCAGTAGAATACATATAGTAAGAAAGAGGGATGCTTTCCCAAGAATCAAAACATTTTAGCCACTGGTGAATGGTTCTAGAGGCAGAACTAGATCAAGAAGAGAGAAGATAGGTAAAAATTAAAGTGTCATTGGGGATAATCGCTAGGATTGCTTCTGTAAAATAATAGAAAAACACCTTATACAGAATGTAAATCTCAGAGAGCTCTAAATCTCTTGGAAATAAATCTTGATTGGTTTGTTTAAAAACTTAGTGAATAACTTTAGAGATAGGAAAAGCTGAATGCCCCATACATTCCTGAAACTGAATGGAAGATTTCACTCTAGTGTTAATATCCGTCTCACGTCCCAGGTTAGCAAGGAATTCGATGCACCTTCGGTAAGCCCGACTTGGTTCGTGTGGCTCCCCAGCCTGCTTGCTTCTCTCCAGTGCTCTGGGAGTGGTGGAAATTAGCTTGATACAGTCTTGCTAAGAATACCGCTAGGCAAGCTTTACCAGAGATCACGGGACACAAAGGCTCAGACCAGAGTCAGCTGTCCTGCTCACACCATTTATTCCATTTATTCAACTTGAAAACACACAGCAAGAAGCAAGGGGAAAGAGATGAGAACACATTAACATAATTAGGTTAGGATACAAATAGGGTAAAGGGTCCACACTTGTGGAACCCTGTGCTCACACTGTCCATACGTCCTGTTCTCCCTGCAGTGTCTGCTTTCCTACATGATGTTGTGGTCACAAAGAACAGAGTTGAGATTGAACAAGGGTCTCAGTACATAGAAGGTATCTGAAGCCAACTCATGCTTGCTCTATTGGAGGAATGCGGGGCAAGAATGCCTGGCCAGTAGCTGTGTAGCTCACCAGGTCTGTGTTTTATCTGTGTTTCGGCACAGAATATACTTGAGGCCAGAACTGGACATATTGGGTGTCACCAATGGTGATCAATTTAGGGATGACAAAGCTGCCAATCAAGAGGTAATATGAGATGAGCTTTACATATTATTAATATTTTATTAAATAGGAAATACTTATTAACAATAAAAATTCGAAGTTACACAATATATTATGTTATATCTATACTTATATATAAGCTATTAAATTTATTAATATATTTTATGAAATATAATTACTATTTAAGATTTACTTTGTCCTTCCATCCCCTTCTATTAACAAGTAACTCTTATTTGTTTCATTCTTTTCACCTACATTTAACACAACAGTTATTCTGTTTATCTTTTAACACATCTTACAGTTACTAACTTACTACCAACACTAGACACATTTTATGAATTCTGCCTGAGTCCCACTAGCTACTTGCTTCCTCATTATCACTGCAAAATAAACCTTAGGAGTATCATCCACCTGGTTTTTCTCCTGTCCTCTCTACCAGTTTTAAAAATAACTTTAAATAGAAAAATTTATTTAGCAGATTATAGTACTATATTCATACAAATGGAATATTATGCAGATAAAAAAATGATATCGCTCTGTATTGCCATGAAAAAAATAGTTAAGCAGTATTCTTTTTTTTTTTAATATATTTTTTATTGATTAAGATATTACATATGTGTCCTTGTCCCCACGTTACCCTCTACCCCCCAACCCCCCACCCCCGCTCATGCCCTCACCCCCCCGTTGTCCATGTCCATTGGTTAGGCCTATAAGTTAAGCAGTATTCTTATGTGGAATAACAGGTAGCAGAAGGGCATGTCTGGCATAGCCCAGGTGTAAGAGGTTGCATACGATATCTGCATGCTTACCTGGTCAGAGAGGTACCTGGAAGGATGCTCCTCCTGTCACTAACAGTAGTTTGCTCTGGAAGGGACTTTTGTTTGTTTGTTTTTGGTTAATCCTCACCTGAGGATATTTTTCCACTAATTTTTAGGGAGAGTGGAAGAGAGAGGAAAAGACAGAGAGAGAAACATCAATGTGAGAGAAACACATCGATTGGTTGCCTCCTGCACGAGCCCTTATCAGGGCTCGGGCCGGGGAGGAGCCTGCAACTAAGGTACATGCCCTTGACCAGAATTGAACCTGGAACCCTTTGGTCCGTAGGCCGATGCTCTATCCACTGAGCCAAACCAGCTAGGGCTGGATAGTGACATTTTAATTGCATGGTGCTACATTTTTAAAAAAATATATTTTACTTATTTATTTGTTTTTTTACAGAGAGGAAGGGGGAGGGATAGAGAGTTAGAAACATCGATCAGCTGCCTCTTGCACACCCCCGACTGGCACAACCGACGTACATGTCCTTGACTGGAATCGAACCCGAGACCCTTCAGTCCGTAGGCCGACGCTCTATCCACTGAGCCAAATCGGTCAGCCCCATGGTGCTACATTTTTATGTACTCTATGGTTTGGGTAAATAAACAAGTATCAGTTATATAAAAATGATTGAAATCCAGATTATGTCTGCATATAAACACATATGTAAATAAACATAACAAAAAGAGTTGGAGGACTGTACCTTTTCTTTTGTAGACCAAAGACAACATTTTGCAAAGAGAAAATTTTTTTCTGACCTGCAACATGTTTTACCTTCCTTCCATAGGGTAACCTTCCGCCCTGTGTGAGAGAACCACAACACTGTCCCTTTCGCAGAATTTCCCAAACTTCCCTCACGAAGAGACTCGCCTGAGGCTGAATGCTAAAAATATCAATTCCCCAGGCCCTTCTCAGACCGACTGAATCAGAATCTCTGGGGACAGGTCTTGGATGCGTCAGGAGATGCTTATCATCAGAGGCATTTCGGACTCTGTGCTATAGGAACAGAAATGTTAGCAGCCACATTTTCCATTTTTATTGAATGCCTCCTGGAAGCATCGAGGCCAGGCCAGTTGCCTTTGTTTTAAGAGGCTGTGCTAATTTGCATGGCTGCCCTGGAAAACTCTCTGTTTGCAGCCTTTTTTTTCTAAGGCCCTTTTCAGGTCTGAGACTTCTTTGAAAATGTAGGAGGCTCTTCAACAACTTTAATCTGTGTCCATCAGGGATACTGCATTCTTAGGGTTAGACGATTCTGGTGATAATTTTTTTTAAGCAATTCAGGTGTTGCCAGAGGCCCTCTGGTTTCCCTGGAAGGCCTGTGTGCCTCATGCAGACAGTCCCCTGAGCCTCTCTCACCTCAGATGCCCTCCCTCACCTGTGACAAGAGGGCCTTTTTACCTGTGAAGAATTTTTGTGCGTTTATTTGAGCCAAACTGTTGACAAATGCCGGAAGCAGAATATCAATGGATTGAGATAGTGCTCTAGAGAATGGCAGTTTTTCACCTTGTTTTATACATTAGAATCAAAAGAGGAGGTGTAAGTGGGTTACATGAAATCATTGGTGACAGATTATTAGGGAGGCGGGAGAAAGCAAAGGGCGGGGAAGAGAAGCCCCTAGGATGGGGTAAAAAGTCAAATGATAAGACACATACTTCTTTTACTTAGGTGGATGCAGGATAGTTAACAGTCAACAATTAACTCAATAACAATGAGGAGATTTGAGGTCTCCACAGAGCAGTGCCTGTGCTTTGAGAGGTCTGGCAAAAACGACAATTACTTTGACATTCTGGTGACATGTTATTGTAGATGCAAGAAGACCAATAGATAGGCTAGGTTTAAGGTAAAGATTGACTTTGGTCAGGGAAGATACTGGCCTAGGGCATGACTACCCACCATAAACCACATTTAAGTTTTAAAAAAATTTAATTTCTGACCATCCTTTGTGGTTACTTTAGGTCTCTTGAGTTTACAAGGCTGCGTGCAGGCCTTCCCTGAACTAGTCAGGTTAGCGTGTGGCCCCTTTTCATCCACAGCTCTATGCTCTTAAACATTTGTTTCAGCAAAATACTCAGCTGGCCTCCACCTCTTTGCTTTAACTTAAACTTGGCTCTCTCTGGAGGGCATGGCTTTCTGGTAGCCACCTCAAGGGGGTGCTTCCTACTTCAGATGGAAAGAAAAATCTAAGGAGGAGCTGGCTCTGAGGTTCAGGCAGAGAAGCCTGAACAAGGGCTCTGGGGCAGGAGTGGGCTTGGTAAGGCCTCAACAGCAGCAGCCACAAGGGAAGGCCAGCGTGGCTCCAGGAAGTAAGCTTGGGAGAGTGGAGGATGAGTTGAGGGTGGAGAAGGGAGCAGGGTCAAGAAGGTAGGCTTTAGAGGCAGTCTTAGCACAGGCTGCTGTAACAAAATACCACAGCCTGAGTGGTCTCTTCATTCCTCGATACTCTTCTTATTTATTCCCTTTATCTGGAAAGCTCTCCCCTCTCTTTTTGTCTCAAAAACTCATTCCTGCCCATCCTTTGGAATATGTAAGTAACCCCATCTCTGGAAAGACTTCTCTAATCCCCATCCCCTTAGTCTGGGTGAAGAACCTCTTCTGAAAGCCCTCACACCACCCTGAGTCTGCCAGGAATCTCAGAATTTACACAGGTCCTCCCTCCCTGCCTCCCTCCCTTCCTTCCTTCTTCCTTCCTTTTCTTATTATTTACCGATTGCTATAATAGACGGAGCTCCTATAGGTAAGAGCCTAATAAGGCTTTTTATCAGGAGGTTCTGGCTTCACAAAAGGTGTTAAATAATTTCTTGTTGGACAGAAAAGTTCTTTGGAGAAACAAATTCTAGGAGTGGGGTTCAAATAAATGTTCAACTCCTCATATGGAAAATCTATATATAAAAAGAACCAGCAACTGGAATGCCATAACGACCAGAATACCGTAACACCGGAACAACTGGTTGCTATGACGCCCATGCTGGGCAGCGAACTGGCCAGATCCAGGGTGGGGCCAGCCAACCTCCCGCGGCCCCTCCCCCACAGCTGGCCCAACCCCGGATGGGCCCCTACCACCCCATCAGCCTGCGCCTGGCCCCACCCCTGATCAGCCCTCCACACACCAATCGGGGCAGGGCTGGCTGGACCCCAGTAGTGCACAAATGTGTGCACTGGGCCTCTAGTATGGACTATAAATTACTTCTCCAAAGAGTTACATTGCTTTTTTTTTTTTTTTTTTACTGCTGCTAGCAGTGCTACTCTATTGATTGAATCATGTGTTTTCAACCATTATCTGAATCAGAACTATTTATTGTGCCAGAATATTGGTCTTTCTGCTATATGAGTATTTCATCATGTGGAGCAGTGTAGTCCATTAGGACTCTCTGTGATCACAGGAATATTCTGTATCTACGCTGTCATGTATTGTAGCCCTCAGCTACTACTGAGCACTGGAAATGTGACTAGTGTGATTCAGAAACAGAATTTTTCACTTCCTTTAATTTTAGTTAATTTAAATATATTAAAAATCCACATGTTCCAAGTGCTTATCATTTTGGATAGCACAACTCTAGAGAGAGAAAAGGAATAATGGGGCAGATGTAATTGCCACATTCTGGATTCCTTTCTTCCTTTCTGAATGCTGGTGGTGTAAGCTCATCACTAAGGTGTGGCCGGTTCACAAAGGCTGGCATTGTTGTTATTAGTCAGCACCACCTAATTTGGGAAACATTTTTTAAGTGGTGCTCAGGTCGGGAGAGTAACACCTTACATCAGGCATACAACCGAAACCTCCAATTCTGAGGACCCGAAGGAACTGGGCAATGTTACTCACTGCGCTGCTTATTCAGAGGCAAGCACTTAGCGACTCCAAAGGAGGCCAGGAGCCTGACACTTTCCGAGAGGCATCTGCCGGACTTGTTTTTCCACGGAAACTGCCAAACTTGTTTTCATTAGGCAGGAAGTGAAGCAACTTTTCAGGGAACGAGCCCAACGTGTGTGTCCTATCAGACCTTTTACCTTTTACCTTCTCCTTGTGAGTCTAGGTGGAGTTTTGCTTTTCAGTGTAAGAGAAGAGCAGGGTGGGCTGCAGCTTTTTTCTCTTACAAGGTGGTTTCCTTGGATTTCAAATCCAAAGTCACATTCGTAATCACTGTACCTGTTTTGATTCTCCACATAATTTGCATGCCCTTAAAGGAAGGAAGCTTTTATCTCGCACAATTCTTTGTCCATAGAATTCTCTAATACGAGTACATGTACTGAGTTGAATTAGATGAATCCTGCCATTAAGTATATGTGACCTACTGGTAGGTAGCCTTCGACAAACTGATATGATGGGAGGGAGTTTGTTTCTTTGTTGGGAGTTGTTGGAAACGTGTCAAAGAGATAACCTCAAAAGTCATGTTTTAACATCAACATCTTATACCCCTGGAATTCGGTAATCAGTTGTGGAGCAGAGAAATGTGTTAGCTGGCCAGGCAGGCCTCTAGGCGGGACAGAAAACTTTGGAGTTTCCCCGGCTCTTCCTACCGGAAGAGAGTTGAAGAGGCTCTGCAAACCTCTCCAAAAAGTGCTCGTACTGGATGCGCACGCGATCGCAAGGTTAGCAGGCCAGCCCCCAGCTCACAGCGCAGCACTACTCGCAACTCACAGCGCTTCCCGAGCGCGCGCGCTTGGAGCGAGACCTGCTGGCCCCAGTGTGCGCCGCGGAGCGAACCATCGGGCCGGCCGGGGGAGGGTGCTGGTGCGGCCGTGGGGCGGCGGGACGCTACGGCCACGGGATCCCCTTGCTGCCGCCGCCGACTCCGGCTCCCAGCCGGGAGTCGCGCGTGACTCATCCTGCTGCGGGGGGCCCCGAGGGCGGGGCGCCCGTGAGTCCTCCCCTCCGGTCGCGCAGGGGGTGGTAGCGGCCCATTTGAGAGTTTCCCGGGCCTCTGGGCCAACACAGAGGCGCTGCGCTCGGGCGGGGGGCGGACCTACGCCGGCGCCGCGGGAGGAGGGACAAAGGGGTGGGTCCCCGCTGGCCCGCACCCAGGCCACAAGTCGGAGGATTGAACCCGCGGCGCGGAGAAGGAGGAGGAGCGGGGCCCGCGCGGGACCCGCGCCCGAGATGCTGGTTCGAGGAGATCGCGGGTTTCCACCCCGGCGGGAGCTGTCATGTTGGCACCGTGTAAGTGCCCTCTTGCGCTCATTGGTGGGGAGAAGGGTCGCCGAGAGTGAACCTGGGAGCGCACGGTGGGCTTCCCAGATATGCTGTGGGGAGCTGGGATTCTCTCCCCCCTGGGGAGGGCTGAGGGCAGGGGCTAGGCTGGGGGCCTCCGGGGCTCCTGAGTTCCTCTCTTCTCTTCTCTTCTCTTCTCTTCTCTTCTCTTCTCTTCTCTTCTCTTCTCTTCTCTTCTCTTCTCTTCTCTTCTCTTCTCTTCTCTTCTCTTCTCTTCTCTTCTCTTCTTCTCGGGTTTCAGATGAAGTCACTGAGTAGGGGAGACTGTCTTGAACTCTGTCTGGGATCCCTGCTACCTTGGAGGCATCTCTGGAGCCGGTCTGTCACCTGCTGTGTGGCTTTGTGCTTTCCCTCTCTGTTTCAGACCACACTCTGTACTTGACTAAAGTTACTGGTGTTCGTGTGCTTGAGGCAGACTGACAACTCCGTAGAAACCAGGCTCTTCCTTTCTCCCTTGGAATCAGCTGCCTCCGCGCGACACTGTAAAAACTGTTCTCGGCGGGGACTGGAGATGCAGCTTCAGAAGAAACCACAACAAGGGAGCGCCGAGTGCCTTCTACTCTGGCGCTATCTTACCTGTCATTAGTTCCTTCTCTTCTATGTCTTCATTTGTCAGGTTTCCGCTCTTACACAGTAGTTGAAGTTATAAATAATCAGGGTTTTGACAGTGAATACTCCAGAGCTTAGTAATGGAATACGCCTCCCACCTCTGTTTTAGCTTCAGTTCTCCGGCAGCGCGGCTTCCCTGGCAGCTGTGTGCCCTGAGTAATGGCTGTGGTTTCCCTGCAGTTCCCAGCAGATTCTTACCATCCTGGAAACTGCCCTCCTATCACACACTCCCTTCCCTCCGCCCAGGGAACCCCAGCAGAGAGGGAAAGAGGCCCTCTTCTCAGGTCTGTCCGTGGTCTGTGCGGGGTGCGCCGAAGGTCACTTTGGGAGAACAGGGCCCTCTTTGTCAGGACCCCTCCAAGAGGAGACACACACACCTGGGAAGGAGATGTTTTCAGTGAGAAGTTAGTAGGAGTGATTGCATTTGTAGCAAAGTGCGGCGAGAATGAAGTTTGTTTATTCAATACATTTTCACAAACCACTTCACTTCGGTGTGGGGAGTACAAATGATAAGAGGGCACCTCTACCACATTCTTGTTGGGGAAGCATGCATATAACTCAGACTGATGGGTCCCAGTGAGAAATGCGTGCCAGGCCGGTGCTGCGGCTTTCCTTTTGGGGAAGGTGAGGGGTGGGTGTTTCCTAAGGCGGCAGTGGCTTTGGATGTGTTTCTTGAGCTTTGCCAGAGCGGCTGCCAGACATTGATGAAGGGGAATTTTCTTCTCTGAAATACTGCCTGTAACTTTTTTTTCCAGGACGGGGCAGCTAATCACGTAGTGAGCACCTCCTGTGCTCATCACCGCGCGTGGTTTCTGGATGAGCCACACTCAAATTCTGCCTCGAAGTGTCTCTGCTAGACCTGAAAATTGAGCACTGTGTTTCTGCAACGCACGCTGCTGGGGTACCCGAGGCTGGGGCAGGGAGTGTGCAGCACAGAGAGATGTCCTGTGTGCGCTCCCTTCAGGGATTCTGGCTGGGAAGAAAGGGCGGCATTTGAACAGATACCTTACAACGTAAGCCAGTATAGGAAGATGGGGCGAATGACGCCCCCACCTCATAGGGTTGAGTGAGGACTGGATGAAATAAAGTAGGGGGCCTGGCATGTAGTGGGTGCTACGTAAATGGCAGCTAGTAATAGGAACCATAAAGAGCTCCCACTATGTAAGTGTTGGTTCCAAGGCTGAGAAGGGATGTGGGATCTAGAAGTATAGACAGGAGGTGCCCTGTGGGTGTCCAGGGAAAAGAGGAAGCGTTGGTTACACTCTCTTGAAAGGCCTTGAATGCCAGTAAAAGAACTTTAAGGGGGGTTGGGTGAGCAGATGGAGGAGAAGTGATAGAAATCCCTGTTGTGTTAATGACTTGACTGTTTATATACAGAAGTGAACCAGGTTCCCAGTAAGTACTCCACCCCAATCCGTACACAGGGAAATATTACTATTTTTGAGGCACGCATATGCTTAAGACCAATGCATTTTTATATCACCCCCCGGGAATACCATTTGCTAGGACTTCTCCCTACATTTGTTTAACTTTTGGTCTAGTTTTTTGTACATTGACAAAAGGTCACAGGCCAACCATTTATCTTCTGCAGAAGTGCCTGGGAATGCAAGGGAGGTGATAACATTCCTACAGTGACTTTTGAATTTGCAAGGTTTTCTCTCCTGAAGGTTTTGTTGTGGTGGTGGTGGTGGTGGTTTTCTTTTTTAGGAGGCACATATGTTCTTGAAATTGTAGTTTAAAAAGTCATGCAGATTTGGTTTGGGAGTGGCATGAAGTGTAGGCGTGCCTGGGGTGGGGTGAAGAGGTAGGAAGGGTTAGTAATCACTGCTGAAACTTTCAACATACTTCTAACAAGAATGTGAGCCATCTGGGAATTATTTTTTTTGCCTAATCCCTGAAACAAATCCCAGTAACGAGTTGTGGCTTCAGATTAAATTGTCTAGGTTGGGAGCTTACTTCCTATAACATGCCTCATTGATGAATTAGACCCTAAGCAGTTATCAGGGGGCTGAAATTTGCTGGCCAGGATGGCCTTGGGCCAGCCAGCCTTGGTGTTGAGAGGCATTTTTCCTAGAAAATTGGGTGGGTGGGGCAAAACGATCATCTCAGGTGTTTTACTAAGTTTCTTGATCCTCAATCCAAGGGTAGATAAGGCTCAGAAACAAAGACCCAGGTCAGAACACCTATTTATGGGTTAAGAACTTCAGTGTTTATGTGACCTTTTTTAAGGTTAAAAAAGAAATCATCCCTAAAGCTACTTCGGACCTACTTCACCCCCACAAGAATTTTTGTCATGACCCTTGTTATTGGATGCCTAAATAGCTAGCAAATTTGTGAGGGTCTGGGGTGGTATTTCCATTGAACATTTTTTAAAAGACCGTGAAACAGCAATGGGAAAAGTTACCAGGTACTCACTCCCAACATCCAGTGTTGTTGGTAGCTGGGTCCAGGCTGGAAGTTCACCTAGGAAAGCAGTGATGAAGCTTGTACATCGCCCACATTATATTGCAGGAGAGGCGGAGTTCTGAGTTGGAAAGTGCCTGCTCCCACTTTCTTAACTTGATTAGGAAATGCGCTTCTCAGAATAGCATGTGGTGACTGACTGCTGAACTTGGCGATTGACTACTAGAGCCCCACCGGCCTGCAGAGGCCTTCTAGCGAAGGTGCCCGTGTCATTTTGGGTTTTCAACCATTGGTGCCTCCATCATCCAGCCAGGCATTGCACCCAAAACTTCATCAGCCTCCATAACCTGTGAGCTCAGCGGAGAGTCTAGGGCAGGGTGGGCAAACTTTTTGACTCGAGGGCCACAATGGGTTCTTAAACTGGACCGGAGGGCCAGAACAAAAGCATGGATGGAGTGTTTGTGTGAACTAATATAAATTCAAAGTAAACATCATTACATAAAAGGGTACGATCTTTTTTTAGTTTTATTCATTTCAAACGGGCCTGATCCGGCCTGCGGGCCGTAGTTTGCCCACGGCTGGTCTAGGGACTGGCATATTGAAAAATTACCTAAGAGTTTGATTAAGCATTTTCTCTGCCTCGTTTGCTGTACCCCAAACTGTGTGTTCCAAAGTGTACTTTACAAACAGACTTTCTTGCTGAGAGGGGCATACCCTGTCTTTCCATTACTATGCATGAATATTGTGCTTGAAGAATAAAAAAACATAAAGCCAGCTACCTAACTAACTTATTTAATAGATTAGGTTACTTAGAATGAGGCAAAAGTAAGTGTTAAGTAACAGTTCAGTTTAAGAAAAACAGTAAATTATCAGGATGAGTGGTATGAGACTAAGTCAGAAATCATGAAGATAGTCCTTCAAATCTAAGACGTGGGAAATACGGTGACGTTTATGGAGAGCTAGGTATACCTTGACGTCACCTTCAGGAAAGTTGGGCACAGAATGGCCCAGAAAAGCCAGGAAGGTTGAACTTGACAGATTTTATATGTTAACATGTGCATCTTGCTCTTCTTGTCCACGGAGCTCTCTTACTGTTATTGAAGACTTTGTGAAGCTCTTTAATGTCTTGCCCAATTCTCCTTCCTTTCTCAGCTTCCTATAAGCCCTCGTGTGAGCAGTGTTTAAGGTTTGTCGGTATGGCGTTTACAGGGTAGAATGAAAAGGCCACTCCTGAGGGAAGTTACCCTGTGATCAAGTTACCCTATGATCCTTTGCCATCCATCAGTGCCCAAGAATGGAGAGAGCCAGTCTCAGGTGTAAATGCATTTAACTTGAAAAGCGTAGTTTCCATTGGTCTGTGAAATAGGCTATATAACAAGGATTGTCGTAGAGAATCCTTGACCTAGAGCAGTGGTTGGTTCTCAGCCTTCTGGCCCTTTAAATACAGTTCCTCATGTTGTGACCCAACCATAAAATTATTTTCGTTGCTACTTCATAACTGTCATGTTGCTGCTGTTATGAATCGTAATGTAAATATCTGATATGCAGGATGGTCTTAGGCGACCCCTGTGAAAGGGTCGTTTGACCGCCAAAGGGGTCGTGACCCACAGGTTGAGAACCGCTGACCTAGAGAAATGAGAGATGTGAAGCTCACGTAGGTAAATAAAACCAGGTTAGAACAGGCTTTGTTTGGGTCACCAAAATCCCTGCTTGTGTTTGTTCACGCACACCATTTTTGAAAAATCCTAAGCCTTCAGTTAGTAACTTGTACTTTAGTCATTTAAATCAGCACAGATATTTGTTTAGTGCCTCCGCCAGGGAGTTAAAGTTAAATCAGGTCTTTAACCTTAAAAAGATAACCAAACTTTCCTGCATCACTTGCACACCATTGTAAGTGGCAGACCATAGCAAGGTACATTTTTGTAATGTTTATTGTAACTTTCAGACTTAATACTTAGCCTAATTATGATATTCATGGATTATAGTTTTAATTTATGTTTCTTTTCCCCCAACATTGTGTGTGTGGCGGGGGGGGGGGGGGGGGGGGCGCAGGGAGCGGTGAGATTTGGGGTTGCAGGAATGGTACTGGTGGAGAAAGCATATTCTTGGTAGATCTTCATGACTGAAATACATGTTTGTATTTTAGGAAGCTGGATAAACCAGAAAATTTCAAATTATACCATAAATCATGGCAAAGAATACAGATGTTCACTAAACTTTACCTATGTGCATATGTAATCATGGATTTAGAATTCATTAGTATGGTGATTACTATTTCTATTGTGGACTTTAATCATTCATATGAAATATAAACATTATGTTTGCAAGAAAAAAATGGCATCACCTTTTGAAACTTTAATTATAGTGTGCCTCATCCGATAGATACCCTGTGTAAGCAAGGGACTAAATATATACTGTAACTATTTATTAACAGTATGTGACAGTATTGTTAGTCAGAGTCAGAGGTGTTTGGAGGGAATGCATATAACACATTGTGGGAGAGAATTATTGGGATAGGTGTTGGTAAGTAACAGTTACTAAGCTGCAGTGAATAGATAATGATTAAGAGCCAGTTATGTCTTTGCCATTGTAGTAAAGAAAGCTTTGGTAGAGATGAGAGAATACAGCAGGTACCTGAGTGGAAGGTGAGCAGGGGAAATAATGCTTTCTCGTTATCAGAAGGAATTAATGAAGTCTTCTACTACATGCAGCTTCTAGGACTTTTGTTCTTCCTAGGAGGAAATAAAGTTCCGCATTTAGCTGCCTGTTTTCATTCATTGAGAACCATTTGTAATCACAGTCTGAAAGGAAGTGTTTCCTGTTCGAGGTTGTGGGGTGTCTTTTATGCTTATATAGCAGTATGCTCCTGGGTGGAATGAACTTGATGATGGGGAGCAGGGGAATGTGTGCTGTGAGAAACCAGCAGCCCATTCCCAATCCTGGGAAGACAGTGGCCAAATACATCTGGCAAAGCAGAATGAACTTACTTGAGGGAATTAATTTAGCAAAACTAACCGTTTCTGGTTTTGAAAAGAGCAGTCCTTTAGAAGAAACTTCCTGGTGAGCTCATTCCTAGGAGCCCTTTCCTCCCTACCTTCTTCGCTCAGGCTGAGTCAGCCGCCTTCTCGCCTGTGATTGGTTAGTGTGCACATGCTAGTATTTATTAGAGCGCTTATCACATCTGCCAGGGCCAGTCACTTCCGTCAGCCGGGAACCCCTCCCTGGCCTGAGTCATCTTGCAAACCCCAGAAGACAGGGCACCAGAAACATGACTAAGTACCACATCGAACTGCCTTGATTTGGGGAGGGCTTGTTGCATACACTAGTGAGAATTGAAGATGCTTTGAGAAGTTAGAAGAGTGGATTCCTGGCACTTCTACAGTGAGGAGATGATAGCTCATAAGGGAAAAAAGTGTAGAATTACGTACAGACCATTTTTGTGGGGGCATATCAGCTCTGCCACTAAGCTGGGTGATTTCAGCAAGGCAAGCAGTTCTAGTTCTCAGTCTCTTTGTAGGGAAATGAGCTGTTACGGTTGATGGTCTCTGAAGTCTTTTCGGTGTTTAAGTTTCTGAGGGTTCTAAGTGTTTGGGTATAAAGCCTGGAGAAAGAACATTCTAAATAATTTCTGTTAACTCTTGTCATCATACAGTGTTTCCAGGCTCAGTAACAACTTTTGTGTTTATTTTTTTTGTCTTTTAAAAGAGGCCCGTGTGGCTCAGTTGGTTGGGTGTTGTTCCGTGTACTGAAACGTTGCTGGTTCCACTCCTGGATCAGGGCACATGCCCAGGTTGCAGGCTTGGTCCTTCATAGCTGGTGTGCAGAGGCAGCCGATTGATGTTATGCTCTCACATTGGTATTTCTCTCTCTCTCCCCCCCCTCCCTTTCTCTTACTCTCTAAAAAAAAAAAAAAGGCAATAAACTGTTAAAAAATAAAATAAAAAGAGATCCAGTGGGTTCTCTCTGAAAGGCATTGGTCTCGAAGACAAACTGGGAACCTGAGTGGCTATAGTTGTTTAGCTCATGAAGTGATGGAAGGATCTATTATTCAGTTGCAGCTTAAATAATGTACCAGCCCGGTGCGTGCTGGATTCTTTTCCTTACTCTGCAGCCCAGGCAAGCAAACAAAACCATCATTTTCTCCTTCCTCTTCCCCTCCACCCTTCCCAGTAAAAGCAGCACACGGGGAGACTCCAGCACCCCCTCCTTTCCCAGGGGCGTCTCCCCCAGGGACCCCATTGCTGTGGCATAAAGGTGGACTGTAAGGCAGGCCTGCAGCTGGGAGGCCTCTCGGATGTGTTCTTAGCAGAGGCGCTGAAGATGAGCCTACTGGGCACTCTTGCGAGACCTCCCTGCTCACTGGCGTAAACTCTCTCTGTCCTCTGAGTCTCAGCGTCCCTTCAGGCACCCCTGAGTTTTTCTGCCTCCGTTGGTCCGGCCTGTTTAGTGTCTGGCTGAGTTTTAAGAGGGGAGAGGGATTTGTGGCATCTTAGACACCCATTGACATTTTCCAGAAATGGAACTGGAAGCATTTGTGCTTTTCCGTCTGGTGTTATTGTTAGAGACTAAAAACAGGCCAGTGGCGACACATGGCAGTGAAGAGGCTCTGAGTTCATTTTGATTATCAGTGGCCTTCTTTCTCGCAGTACCTAAATTCGGATTTTAATCAAAGGTCCGGGAGAAATTTTTAGTCTACTGATAACTGCTTAGGCGCACAGTGTGCAGATGCCTTTACTCAAGAGGCAGGAAGAGGCAGGAAAGGTTGACTCAATTTACCGAAGAACTGAGGTTAAAAATATTGGTTTGAAACTGGGGAAAAAATCTCCCATGGAAACAGTGGTGTCCAGAGTCTGTTCTCCCGAGCCTGCTCACTCACCCTGAAGCTTTTTCTACATTATTATTTTTATGGTGTTTCCTCGAAGCATAATTTTCATACAGTAAAATGCACAAATCTCAAGTGGAGAGCTTGGTAAATTTTTTTTTTTATTATTATTGTGGTAAAATACACGTAACATGAAATCAGCCATTTTAAAGTCTACAGTTCAGTGGCATTTAATTCATTTATCATGTTGTGCAGCCACTAGTTCCAGAGCTGGATGAGTCTATACATGAGTGCATTCACCTGTGTGGTTACCACCTAGATCAAAAATAAGAACTTTCCATCCCCCTAGAAGGTTCTCCGGCCACTCTTCCGACTGTTAGCACCCCACCTGCAAGGAATAGTTTTGCTTGGCCTTGATCCATGGACATGAAATCAAGATTTTGTGTGTGGCTTCTTTTGCTCACATGATCTTTGTGAGATTCCTCTGTGTTGTAAGGTGGTTCCACAGTTCTGTTTTATTGCTGAATAGCATTCCACTGGTAGGAATGTATTGTAGTCTGTTTAGGCATTCTTTTGTTGGTAGGTATTGGGGTTTATTGCCAGCTTTTTTTTTCCCTATTATGAATAAAGCTGCTAGGAACATCACCTACACCTTGTTCTGTGGACTTACTAGTAAGCTCATAGTTCCCTTGTGTAAATTCCTAGGAGTAGAATTGCTGGGTCATGGCTTGGGGATATGTTTAACTTTCATCCTGTAATTTCTTTTTTAAATGTGTTTTTTATTGGTTTTAGAGAGAGAGGGGAAGGGAGAGGGAGATAGAAACATCAATGATGAGAGAGAATCATTGATCAGCTGCCTCCTGCACATCCCCTGGGGATCTGGCCTGCACTCCAGGCATGTGCCCTGACCCGGAATCGAACTGTGACCTCCTGGTTTATAGGTCGATGCTCAACCACTGAGTCATACCGGCTACTCTGTGATTACTCTGTGATTCTTGAGAGTTTTTTTTTTATGAGTTTGCTTGAGAAATTATAATTTGCAAGACTGCAAATTAATGCAGAAACTGAAAGGTGACTTAATTCTAAGACCTGCTGCTTTGATGTATAACTTAATGAAACTTAATGAGTGTTTTCTTTTTTAAGTCAATCTGACTCGTTAGCTTCTAATAGAGTAAGTAAAAGGTGATCTATAAGTCTGGTTTATAGATGGGCTAAAGAGGATATTCTCCCCCCGCCCCTCCCCGCCCGTCTTTAAGTTTATCTTTTGACAAGTGAAATGGAGATTATTTTGTGCTGACGGCATCTTCCAAAACATGGGCAACAGTGGCTGTCCTCTTTCTAGCTTATATTATGAAATATGAGCTATAATGTATTGCTCTTTTATTTTTATTAAATTTATTGGGGTGACATTGGTTACTTAATGTATTGCTCTTGAGACATTTAAAAATCTTGAATCAATTTTGGCAAAATCCTCCCTATAACGATGGCACATGTGGAAAGAACTGAGTTTTTCTAATGTCTGAATCTTCTCTCATTCGCATAATCTTCCTTATAACTCTGACCGATGTTACTTCTTTGAGGACCTTACTGTTATTGTTTTGAAAAGGTGGTTAGCTAGAAACAGAGGGACCAAGTGATTTATCGATTAATGTTTTATTTTAGGCTTATATCTGTTATTTCTGAAGGCTCCTTGCAGAGAAATTTAAAGCGATAAGGAAAGCAAGGAGGACTTGAAGTTCCCAGATAAGCATGATCGGTAACTTCGTTTCAGCCACTGGTTTCGCAGGCCTGGCTCCTTTGCAAAAGCTTCCTTAAATTTGAATGTGCTAGAAATACATTGACAGAATCCCCCGTTTCATCTCTTCTTCGCCAGACTTACCAGTCGGCCAGGGCTGACAATGGGTGTCCAAACAGTTCACAGTGGCTGATACAATGGACAAAGGGCTTCAGTGTTTGTAGAGTGGGAAGAGGAGCTGAAGGGAAGCTTCTTACGGGCATTGACCTAATTCACTCCTTCGACAGAAATGACTGGTTTTAAATATATATGTCTGCCCTGTCTACCAGTGTTACAGCTGGCGGTGTCACAGCCTGGAGAGGAAACCCGTGGTGCTGCTGCTTTGTGTATTTTTGTGAAGTATGGCCTTTATTTCTATGTGATAATATCCTTAAACAATTTTTTAAAAAGCCTAAGTAAAGTTCTGCCATGAACTGATATTCCACCAAAGGTGGGGGATTGAGAAAAGCAGCAGAAACTGCATTACCACCCATCTGGGTCCCAGAAAACCTCCTCGCCGGTGGGAATGGGTTAGTCACCCACTTTACTTTCTTTCTTTCTTTTTTTTAATATATTTTATTGATTTTTTACAGAGAGGAAGGGAGAGCGATAGAGAGTTAGACACATCGATGAGAGAGAAACATCCATCAGCTGCCTCCTGCACACTCCCTATTGGGGATGTGCCCGAAACCTATAACAATGCCTTTGACCGGAATTGAACCTGGGACCCTTGAGTCTTCAGGCTGACGCTCTGTCCACTGATCCAAACCGGTCGGGGCAGTCACCCACTTTTCAAAGATGACATTCTTTGTGGGCCTTTTCTCTGTGAAATGTGGGGAACCCGAACTGGGTTAAAAATAAAAATTAGTTGAGCCACTGCTAAATATTGAAGTTTCGTGTTTGTGATTTACTTTGTCTGGAATACACATCGGCGATGCCTTTGGTATTTCTGACCACGGATATCTGCAGCTGGCAGGCACTGCGGGAGACGGCCTCTCCCCTATTAATAGAAGAGGCGCAAAGGGGAATGCCCATGTCACGGTGGGGGAAGAGCTCATTGGGCTTAGTAAGCTCCAGCCAACAATTGCATTGTTGTTCTGAGTTGTTGAGTGTGATTAGATGATTAAATATAAATGTTGACCTGATTGGATTCTATCCCAGCAATGAACTGTCCTGAAAAAACAGCAGTAGCATATCATTCCACCAGACTTGTTCTTTGGGCTTTATATGTGGGATAATGATTTATGCAGTGAAGTGTCATAAAAACTGGGGCATGTGGTGTATCTCAGCCTCTCGTTTGTTCCTGCTTGGGTGTATTGGCTCGATGTGTCGCCTGCTACACGGACAGTCCATTATCTTCATGGGAAACAACATAGGCTTTTTAAAAATATATATATTTTTATTGATTTTAGAGAAGAAGGGAGAGGGAGAGAGAGATAGAAACTTCAATGATGAGACAGAATCAATGATCGGCTGCCTCTTGCACATCCCCTACTGGGGATCAAGCCTGCAACCCAGGCATGTTACCTTGACCGGAATTGAACCTGGGACCCTTCAGTCCACAGGCCGACGCTCTATCTACTGAGCCAGACCAGCTAGGGCCAACATAAGCTTTTTGGTTGGGATGAATTACATCACAACGAATGCTTGGAGACGCCGAGCTCTGCAGAATGTCCCCAGTAAGACATAAACTTCCCTGCATGTGTCCGTCCTTTCGGAAGAGCGGTGTGTTTTGGGTGAGGCCTGGGTCCTCCCTGGAGTGGGGAGGGGGCTCAGTTTCACGTGGAGGGCAGCTCTGGCTCTTTGCATTCTTAGCCGAGAATGGCTGCTCAGTAAATGAAGGAAGGAGAAAGGAGAAGGCGGGCCCCAAAGGACTGAAATGTGGGCGGCATGGGTGTGCATTCTCTCCCCTTCCTCCCTAGATTCTCTACCTCCCAAGAAAGCACTCGGCGGGCGGCTTGGAGACTATTGGAACCTGAAAAACCTTGCACTATTGGACTGACAAGTCGAAAATGTGCATTGATGGAGCTTGTAAAACAGCTCTGGGCTGTGCGCTTGTTTTCTATAAATGTTATGGGTGTGTCAGGGCAGGCTCCCTCCAGCTGACTCCTGAGGTTTGTGTGAAACGCCCGCTCATGAGGGAGCCCAGGGCACAGGCAGATGCCGCTGGTTTTGCTCTGTGCCCTGAGACGTCACGTTTCTCTTGTGAAGTGAGGGAAGGAAGCCATGCAGTTGATGTCCTGTTAGACCCTTGGTACAGGTTTCGTTGAATAATCCCAATCAATTGGGGGCAGGTGTTAAAACTCACTTTTATAGGGGAAGACACTGAGGCTCAGAAATGTTAAGTAACTTGCCCAAGGTCACACAGCTCCTGTGACCGGGAGGGAATCTGAGCCAAGGTCCGTGTGACTCATTTGAAACCTGCAGGTTTTTGCAGTCGCGCCAGCCTCTGCTTTTCAGAATCAGATGCGCAAAGAAATAGGGGGAGACGCAACAGACAGCATCCCTCTGTTGATTGTTAGGAGTTTAAATATTATCATTGAATGTGTAGAGGACCCTCTCCCCTCTGCCTGCCCAGGAATCACAAGTGACAATAATATGCCAATGTTAAGAGATTGATTGATACCTTCTTCAGTGACCTCTGTGTGTCCACCACTGTGTGAGGCCCCAAAGACCCTATCAGATGAGCAAGACGCAGCCTCACGGGGAAGTAGATTACATAGACAACTAGCTAAAAATCACAGTTTTATTACAGAAATATTAAGAATATGTCTTGTCAAGTGAAAGTCTACTGTTTTCAAGTTCACAGTCTCCAGTTAGAAATGACTGTGTCATTCCATCCACTCTCCCCACAAAAAGCAGTGGTTACATGAATGGCTACAGAGCACATGGGTAGTGGAATCAGAAAGAGCATCTTAGATATGCTGTGTTTGGGACTTGCCTGTTAAAGGTCAGAATTCCACCACAAGTTCCCTGAGGGTCAAAGTACATCTTTTAAAATATGAAATACCTCCAAGAGGTTTAGGCTACCAGACACTCACACTTTAGTGTGACATAGGACAGTCAGATTATTCTGATATGTATCCAACACCGTGTGCATGGATAGAGTAGGAACTTTAAAATATGTTTTTATTGATTTTTTTTAGAGAGGGAGGAAGGGAGAGGGATAGACACGAAGATGAGAGAGAAACATCATTGATCAATTAGCTGCCTCCTGCATGTTCCCAACTGGGGACCGAGCCCTGCAATGGAGGCACATGCCCTGACCGGGAATCGAAATGATGCTCAACCCCTGAGCCACACCGGCCGGGCAAGTGAGGCTTTTGAATGGGGATACAAGTGAGGGGGAATTTTGGAGCCAGAACATTTTGGTGATGGACCAAGCCATTATGGAGTGCCAGGTGTTTGCCTTTGGATGGTTGGGGTAGGAGAACATCGAAAACCAGAGCAACCAGCCCCAAGGGGTAGAAAGAGCAAAGAAATCTCAAGAAATCTCTAGAAGTTATTTCTTTCCTGTTCCTTCCTGCTATTAAGGGTGCTTTTGTCTCTTCCTCACCTACTCCTGCATGGCTTTCTCCCCGAGGACCCAGCATGGATGAGTTAGATGTGCTCCCACGGACAGTGTGATAAGGCTGACACTGTATGACATGCTGATTCTTGGTTGTATGTTCAGCCAGGACAAATGCAGGATATATAATTTTGATCAGATTGAGTCAGACTTCATGGTGGGTAGTGGAAACTTATAGTCTTGCTCTTTACCAAGTTTCTTCTAACACAGGGCTTGCCTGGGGCCATGGGGCCGCATCCTTGTGGTCTTTCTGTGAGGTGCCCAGATAACATCCCCACCCGAGATCAGGAGCCAAGGTTTTCCCTTCTCTGTGTCCATCACATTTCTTTGCAGAGTCCTTTTTTTTTTTTTTTTTAAATATTTTGTTGATTTTTTTGCAGAGAGGAAGGGAGCGAGATAAGCGAGAGTTAGAAACATCGATCAGCTGCCTCCTGCACATCTCCTACTAGGGATGTGCCCGCAACCAAGGTACATGCCCTTGACCAAAATCGAACCCAGGACCTTTCAGTCCACAGGCCGACGCTCTATCCACTGAGCAAAACCGGTTTCGGCTCTTTGCAGAGTCTTGCCCAGTGCGTGTGTTGATAATACTCACACATGTAGTTAATCATCTACTTTGAGGAAAATCTGAAGCAAGATTTTGATCTCCGGCCAGCTTCCCCCTCAGGCCGTGAGTGGAAATGGTGGACAAGTTCAGATTTTAGATTAGGTAAAAATATCACCAGGGAAGTCCCATTGTTACCAAAACCAAGGGTAGTGCCCTTTGAATTGACCTGACTTTTGGATGATGTCCCCGCTAAGAACCCACTCATTATTAATTTAAAAAGCAAAAGAAATACACAGGCAAACAAAACAGGGACCGGCTGCTCAGGACAGTCCTAGGCTTGTTGAAGGTACAAGTGAGGAAGGAAAGCAAAGATCAGAGAGTGCGTGCACCTCCCTCTGCACCAGTGTGAGTACCTTGCAGGAAAGGACCAGGTCTGAGTGAACAGACACCTGCACATTAGTCACCTGTCACTGAATTTTGCATAAGTTGAAACTAGGGATTGGCAACTACAGCCGGCTGCCTGTTTGGTTCGTCTTGTTTGTTTGTTTTTTTGCCCACTAACTAAGCATTGTTCTTGCATTTTATAATGGTTACATTTTAAATGGTAATGTCAGTATCGGTATAATGCTAAAAATATATCAACTATGTGGCCCTTTAAGGAAATGTTGGCTGGCCCCTGGTTCAAAACTCCTAGAATTTCTCGCGTGTGCTTTTGCCATCATGGAATAGTCATGTCCGGATGCTGACCTGTGAAGGATTCTGGCTTCACGAGGATGCTCTTGTCCAAGGGCCCTCTTGGCTGTGGGAAAGCGAAAGGGAGAAGGGGTTGGGTGGGCGTGCCAAAGGGCTGGTTTGGTGTCAGTTGAGGCAGGTCACAGACTGATAACTGGGGCCAGTTGGGAAGTGCTGAGTATAGACTTCTTCCAGGCTAAGCAGTAACATCAGTGAAAACGTGGAGGAAGTATGCTTCAAAGTGCATTTTGTTTTTAGGATTTGTTAGAGAGAGAGAGAGGGAGAGAGAGAAACATCTGTGTGGGAGTGAAGCATTGATTGGCTGCTTCCTGCACGCCCCCTACTGGGGGTTGAGCACACAACCCAGACATGACTGGGAGTTGAACTGGCGACCTTTCAGTGCACGGGATGCCGCCCAATCAGCTGAGCCTTACGGACCCAGGCAGTTTGGATGGCGCAGTTTGTTCCCTTGGTCCTTTGGCTTCATCTGGTGTGCGCACCCATTTATCAGAATGCCTAGGAAATCTTCGTTACAGGCCCTGATAGCGGTTTCCTGTCCACCCTTAAGTAACGTGCCGCAAAGCTGTCTTTGGAACCTGCCTTAGAAATGATAGCTCCTCAGTCTTTTCTCACGGTAGGAGATCTTGGCTGTGCCTAAGCCGGGGCTGGGCAGCATGCCTCAGCTGCACATGGGCCCCGTGCCAGGTCTCCCTTACCTCCTCCCCAGCTCCTGTATCCTGCCGGGGCTGCCCACCTAGCTTACATTTCTTCCCTGCTTCCTAGTAAGATGAGCAATTTGGACTCAAATTGCTAAAAATACAGATCCACTGATCCTACCTCAGACTTTTTACTTATTTTTGCTCGGGAGGCCAAGATCCTTCCTGAGACCCTGTCCGCCCCCCCGCCCCCCCTTCTATAGTTGCTTGCTGGCCCCTTGATTTATGCCTGGGAAGGCAGGACCATGTGCATTATCCTCACTGTTTGAGTCTCCAGGGCTCCGTACAAAACCTGGTATGAAAGAGGTGCTTAATAAATATTTATTGAATGAACTGATGGATGGATTCCACTCTCCACGTGAAACTTTAACTCCTGTAACTTTTTCTGGAAAATGATGTTCTTCCGCACCTATAATTAGGTCCAGAGATCAACAGTTGGAAAGTGTTATTCCTCTGAATATCCCACAGTGCCCAGAGCAGGGTCAGAAACACTGTAGGGTGTTGATTGACTGTAATATGCTTTTGTGTTTCCATTTAATGTTAAGAAACGACAACTAAAAGTATAATTGTTCCCTTTTAGTCATCGCCACCCCCTTCACTATTTGCACATTTACTTGGCCTCTTATACAAGCTATAATGGCGGGATTTTATTGTGACTATTAAAGTTTGAAGGGAAACAGTCTCTCCCCTTTTATTATTGCGCCACCTAGTGGATTATGTCTGTTTACGATGCAGTGGCCTTTGCTGATTTCCTGATAATTATAGTATATTCAAAAAAAGGGGAAATGCTTTTTTTTATGCTTTAAGACTGCATACAATTTCTTCCCACAGTTTATGTCACTAGGCAGAAATGGATTTTTTTTTGAGATGAGCTCAACATTGTTTAATTTAGGATTTAGTAAAGAAGTTGCCCCCTATCTGAAATGTCCCATGTTACCGACAAAGGAAAACAGTGAGTTGCGAGAAGGGTGTGTCCTACACATTTTTGTCATGGACTGTCAGTTTTAACTCAGTTTCTGTATTAATGGTAAACAAGATACTAGATCTAAGAATGAGTAGTTTATTTCTAAGTTTGGAAACAGGCCTGTTTCAAACATCTGAACTTCTCTTTCCTTTAAATTTTGTCATAAAAGAAATTTAGAAGCCTAACTATTTTCGTATAATGTGCTTTTCAGTTTCATCTACTCTGTTTTATTATTAAGTCAAAGTCATTAGCAAAGTTTGTAGATTTGCATTTTCATTATTTTTAATAGCTTGTCATCTGGGAGGGAGGTGGATGCAGGAAACTCCGCCTTTCTTTCCCCTTCCTGCCTCTGGTCTTCGATGCCCCCTCCTCTCTTAATGGTGTTGTGTACTAGTTCCACCGAGAATTCTTTTGTTTTTCTCCCTCAATTTCCATGAGATGCAGTGGACGCGTTCCATTATCAAGTTTATGATGCTTTAAATATGTAACAAATACTTATGCAGTTGAAGCCATAAATTGTAAACTCTTTAATCGCATCTATAGATGAATAGTTTAATATAAAATGTCATTTACTGAGAGCTGTTTACATTCATGTTTTCGAACTGTCATTTGCTCAGTGTTATCAACCACAAAGAGTTCACAATCTCCCTCCCATGCACTCCCATGCACTCCCCCCCCCCATCTTTCTTTAAAAAAATTTTTTTTTATTGATTTCAGAGAGGAAGGGAGAGGGAGATAGAAACGTCAGTGATGAGAGAGAATCATTGATAGGCTGCCTCCTGCACGGCCCCTACTGGGGATCAAGCCTGCAACCCAGGCATGTGCCCTTGACCATAATCCAACCTGGGACCCTTCAGTCCGCAGGCCAGTGCTCTATCCATTATGCCAAACCAGCTAGGGCACACACACAATCTTTTCTTGCTGAAAATTTTTTTAAAAAGATTACCAAAATGATCCCTGAAGTATGGAAACAAATACTGTTTCTGTAAATAAATAGTATTTTTCTTTTTCCTTCTCAAAATGGCATTTGAAAAAGATAGCATTTTACTCACCTTGACACAGAACTGTTTATTGCTAGAACTTCTTTTTTTAAAATGTTTTTATTGATTTTTAGAGAGAAAGGAAGGGAGAAGGGATAGAGAGATAGAAACATGGATGAGAGAGAAATATCGATTGGCTGCCTCCTGCACGCCCCCCACTGGGCACCGAGCTCACAACCTGGGCATGTGCCCCAACCAGGAATTGAACAGGTGACCTCTTGGTCCCTGAGTCGACGCTCCACCACTGAGTGACACAGGCTGGGCTAGAACTCCTTTTTAAAAGTAGTGGGGTCAATACATTTGGCTAATCCACATCCACACTACACAGTAGGGGCGGGATGCCCCATGTACAACAATGTTTGCCTCAGTATTAATTATAGTAGCAAAAAATTGGAAACTGTTGAAAAATTGCTAGGGATATGGTGAATTTCAAGTTTACTACATGTGGCTGTTTACAAGTTTAGTTTACATTAAGTTAAGCCTTTGGTTCCTTCATTGCAGTAGCCACATTTCAAGTGCTCAGTAGCCGACTTATTGGACCCCCAGCTGCAGAACGTTGCCTCCCGGAGCAGAGTTCTGCTGCAGAGCTGCAGGACCAGGGCCTCTCCCGCTTTAACGTGCGTGTTAATCCCACGGGGGCTCCGTAAAGTGCACCTTCTTACCCGCAGATCCTAGGCGGGACTTGAGATTGTGCTGTTCTGACAAGCTCCCAGGTGCTGGCAATACAGTTTCTAAGAGTGAGGGTCTTCATGGTCCTGCCTTTATTCCCCAGTTCTGAGAGGAAAGGCATGGCGTTGAGGCTCAGGATGCTGCGGGTGGGCGTGCTGGCTCTCAGGGGCTGGCGCAGGCACACTGATAAGTGCCGGAGCATTGTGCCTTGGGTCTGGGCGGGACAGTTTACCTTGGGTGTCTCATACAGGGCCAACCCTGCCGCAGGACTTACCCGCGGACTCTAATCATTGTTTTCCTAGCCTGCCTTTTGCCAGTTA
Organism: Myotis myotis; assembly: GCF_014108235.1. NCBI lineage: Eukaryota > Metazoa > Chordata > Mammalia > Chiroptera > Vespertilionidae > Myotis > Myotis myotis. The sequence continues at coordinate 42,394,475 of NW_023416316.1, read as the reverse complement.
ATAATTTTCTCTATCTTGGCGCCTGTCATGGGGCGGTGGTTTGGATGTTTGTTTTTTAAACTGAAGCTATGTTTTAATGTTTCGCAGGCTTAACATTAAAGTCAGGTTGAAAATCATAAAGCAGACAGGGATGTATCTCTGTTGGCAAATTAGCACCTTCCTTTTGGGCTTATTAATGGCTTTGTAATTACAAATAAGAAAGGTCTGTTTAAATGATAATTATACCGTACTGGTTAGTGTACCAGAATTGTGAACACAGAGGCCTTAAATATAATGTAGTTATCTGCTGATGTTTCTTTGCCTCATAGCTTGTTAAAATTGGACTCATGCAGGCCAGGTCTGGGTTCAGATTGTGACCAGCCACCTAGTGGCTTGGGGCCAAGTGCAAGTTTCTTAATATCTTAGGGGACACACATACATATATATATATACACTAGAGGCCTGGTGCACAGGATTCGTGCACTGGTGGGGTGTGTGGCCTGTGGGGTTAGGCCCACTATGGGAGCGCCGCTCATCCAGGTCAGCCGAGGGTCTGTGGACCGGCGCTTTGAGCGGCTGCTCCCTGGTCGGGCATCTTCCGTGAAGCACTCGCCTCTCCAGGGGACCAGGTCGGGGCCGGGCCCAGGGACAATAGCACTGAGAGGTGGCGTCTTAGTCCAGTGGCATCCAGAACCCACCTCCCAGCCTCCAGGGTCAGCTCTGGGAGCCCAGCAGTGGCGCTGCTGTGTGGCCTGCGGGCATCCAGAGGAGGCGGCAGAGAACGAAGAGGAGGAGCCCTGGGCTCCTGCATTGAGCGTCTGCCCCCTGGTGGTCAGTGCACATCATAGCGACTGGTCCACCAGTCTTCTGGTCCTTGCGCCGGTCGGTCGCTGGGCTTTCATTATGTAGGATAGGATAATGTATAATGACATGTATCCCATACATATGTGTGTGTGTATTTTAAATTAAGACTTTATTTTTTCTAGAGCAGTTTAGGGTTTGCAGCAAAATTGAGGGAAGAGTACAGAGATTTCCCATATCCCCCTGCCCCACCCATGCACAGCCTCCCCCATTATTAACATCCCACACCAGAATGGTACATTTATTACAGTTGATGAACCTACACTGACACGTCATTATCACCGAAAGCCCATCGTTTACCTTATAGTTCACTCTTGGTCTTGTATGTGGGTTTGGACAAATGTATAATGACAAGCATCCCATCGTTATGGTATCATACAGAGTATTTTCACTGCCCTAAAAATCTTTCGTGCCCCTCCTACTTAGCTCTCCCTCCCTCTAACCTCCTAACCTCTGGCAACCACTGATCTCTTTATTGTCTTCTAGTTTTGCCTTTTTCAGATGTTACAGAGTTGGAATTGTACAGGATGCAGCTTTTTCAGATGGGCTCCTTTCACTTGATCATGTGCATTTCAGTGTTCTCCACGTCTCTGCATGGCTTGATAGCTTGTTTCTTTCCACCTCTGAATAATGTTCCATTGTCTGGATGTACTACCGTTTATCCATCCACCTACCGGAAGGTGACTTGGTTGCTTCCAGGTTTTGGCAATTCTGAATAAAGCTGCTCTAAACATCCGTGCGCAGGTTTCTGTGTGGACATGAACTTTCGTTCCCTTTGGGTGAATACCAAGGAGCACAATTGCTGGGTTCTGTGGTGAGGTTTAGTTTTGTAAGAACCCATCCGACTGCTTTCCAAAGTGGCTGTACCGTTTTCCATGCCCTCCAGCCATGAATGAGAGTTCCTTTTGCTCCACACCTTCACCAGCCTTTGTTGTCAGGGTTCCAGACTGTGGCCAGCGGTAGCTAACTCACAGGATTATCCCGTGAGCAGTTGTATAGGGTCCTTGGTAGGGTGCTCTGCTGCGTGTTAATGACTTCCTGTCTTTGCAGCTCTCATAACCATCTTATCTCTTGTTCTTTTACCACTACCATGCTGTAGAGTAAGTTATTTTGACTCTCTGTCCATGCTGAGAATGTGTGCTAAACAGTTGACTGCCCAGGCACACTGAGTACTTGTAGCGTCTTGAATGCACCCTGAAGGTTATTCCTCCTGGCTGTGACCGTGCTGTTCCCTCTTTCTAGAAGGTCCACCCACCCAACACGTCAGTCACCCTCCAGCACTGAGCTCCCGTAGAGCCCTGAGTGGGAGGGTGGGCCTTCCTTGGGGCTGGTGCACATCCCCCTCCACCCACCCCTCCATCCCCAGTGAGTAACTTCCACCCATGCCATCGATTTCAGTTTCCATCCTTGCCGTTACCCATCACCCACCTTCCTCCAGCCCCTCATGGCCCTTTTTCTTCCGTGAACATAATAACCTTGTTTCTCCTCAGGGCCTTTGTGTTTGCTGTTCCCTCTCTCCAGAGGTCTGTCCAGAGTTTCTTATCATTAGTTCTTTCCAATGTCACATCTCATGGCCCTTACCGCTACCTGAGATTATAATATGTTCACTTGTCTGTTGTCTGTTTCCTCCTTTAAACTCCTCCCTGTGAGGGAAGGATTTGGGCTTGTTATCCCCCCAGAATCTAGAACAGGGTCTGACACATGGATCCCGGGAACATTGGTTGCATGAACGAGCCTCGTTAATTTATTTGTCCGCTGTTGTCTTTGCAGAGCTGTGCTTATGGTCCCACTTCCCCACGGGGCTGTGACTGCCTTGGGGTGGGATTCAGTGTTGCTTGTCTTTCAATCCACAGGGCCAGTGAATTGCTGCTCAGTAAATGTGCTTGAATATGTGAATATGGAAGTTAGGAATCTTTGAGACATAAATCCCTAAATTCTTGAGATCTTCTCAAGGAGGCAGCTGTCCACCACAAAATGCCCATTTGAACAACTAACTGCTCGTCAGCACAGGCTGCGGGGTTTGGATGGCCTTTTTCTCTGGCCTTTTTCAGGGTCTTGGCCCTGTGTTGTTCTTTAGGCCCTGAGTGTTCTCTCTCTCTCCCCCAACCCTCCTCTCTCTCCCCCCCATCCCCTTCCTCTCAATTGAGTTCATTGTTCAGAACTCATCCCAATGTCATTTGCTCATGGTGAACACCCTGCACTCCCCACCCACTCTGACTACATCAAATGCTGGCTCTTGCCAAACTTCCCGAGGGCTGTGCTATACATGGATTGACCTTATTTGATCCTCAGACCTTGCACGCTGCACTTGGTAAACATTTGTTGAATGACTACAGAATGAGTGGTAGCGTATTTGCAACACCCATGTTCGTAGCAGCGTTCTTCACAGCAGTCAAGAGGCGAAAGTAACCCAAGTGTCTCCATCGGCAGATGATAGGTAAACAAAATGTGGTCTGTACATACAATGGAATATTATTCCCCCCAGAAAGGGAGGAAATTCTGACAGATGTTACAAGGGTGAACCTTGACATTGTGCTAAGTGAAATAAGCCAGACACAAAAAGTCAAATACTTTATGATCCCACTTACGTGAGGTACCCAGAGTAGTCCAATTCATAGAAATGGTTGCCAGGGGCTCCCAGGAGGGGGAAGCAGGGAGTTGTTTAACGGGAACAGAATTTCAGGTTTGTAAGATGAGAGTCCTGGAAATTGTGCAACAATGAGAAAGGACCTAATGCTACTGAGCTGCACGCTGAGGAATGGTTGTGATTTTATGTTGTGTTTTTTTTAGCACAATTAAAAAAAAATAGTGCAGGAAGAAATTGTGACTTCTGGAAACCTGGAGCTCTTAAATTGTAGGATGCCTTTGACTTCTGGGCAGTATGCATGAGTTTAAGGGGAAAGGTATTCATTTCCTCACCAGAGAAGCTCAAGTGATTTCCTGAGGACTGTCAGAGTGTAGGCGTGAGCTGCCTTAAGCAAGCCCTCTTTTCCTCCACCTGGATTCTCGCACCTGGCACCCAGGGCTGAGCGCGGGGTGCAGGGAGCCTGCCTACACCTGCACAGCTGGCGTGGAGTCCTAGGCAGCTTCAGTTTCCAAGATCCTCCTCCAGTAGGGTCCCTTTAGTGTGTGTGTGTGTGTGTGTGTGTGTGTGTGTGTGTGTGTGTGTTTTGTTGTTGTTAATCCTCACTTGAGGATATTTTTCCATTGATTTTCAGGGAGAGTGGAAGAGAGAGGGAAAGACAGAGAGAAACATTGATATGAGAGAAACACATCGATTGGTTTCCTCCTGCACCAGGGCCCAGGCCGGGGAGGACCCTGCAACCAAGGTATGTGCCCCTGACCGGAATCAAACCCGGGACCCTTTGGTCCGCAGGCCGACACTCTATCCATTGAGCCAAACTGGCTAGGGCAGTAGGGTTCCTTTGTACTCTCTGCGCTCTTCAGTGTAAGATTTGAAGCAAACTTTCATTAATTTCCCATCCTGTTCTTCTGTTCCAACACTTTTGAAGAACCTATTCTTGCCGTGGCCGATGCGGCTCAGTGAGTTGGGCATTGTCCTGTGCACCAAAAGGTCACGGTTCCATTCCTGGTCGGGGCACATGCCCGGCTTGCAGGTTTGATCCCCAGTAGGGGGCGTGCCGAAGGTAGCCTATCGATGGGTGTTTCACTCTTGCATCAATGTTTCTCTCTCTCCCTCTCCCTTCCTTTCTCCCTAAAAATCAATAAAAATATATATAGTATTTAAAAAACACACACTTAGTCTTGTAGAGTCCAAGGGAAGGACACGAACATGTTGAGTGCCCATGGAACATTAGTACTTCAGCATGTACGCTGGGTAGAGGTTGCCTTGTTTCACGCTGCCATTGGCCCTCTGAGGTGTGGGCGGTATGATCCCCATTTTATAAAGAAGGCGACAGATGTCCACCCACGGCTCACAACAGATGGAGATTGCACCCCAGACTTGATGTCATTAACACTCGCATTCTTGCCTCTGTTCAGGTTATGTCCTCTAGGGTCCAAATTTATTCACATCTCTGCCTCAAACATTGGATGGCACACCGCTCATTGCAAACTGCCCGGGCGCACTGGCGTAACATACACGCAGTAGTGAGAATGGTCGCCGGTTCCCGGAGACCATGCTTCCAAAACCCCACACCTCGACCTCAAACCCCAGGCGCCCCTTAACATCTTTCCTCAGTGTTCAGAGACCTAAAACGTGCTTTCCAACACTGACTCCTCCCCCCTTCCCCCTGGGGAGTAAAGACAAAGAAAGAAACAGATAGGAGGCCCTTTGTTTTTCTTCTGTCCGTTACATTGACAGGAAGGTTGGAGGGAAGAGAGAAGTGCTGAGTGAGCACTCTGTCCTTGGCTTGGCTCCGAGCTGTACCAACTCCCCAAGTCCTGTCTTCCTCTAGCCAGCAGACCTCATGATCTCCAAGGATGTGAAACATTGAGCTTCATGCCTTTTAATTTCTGTGTAACGTTAGCATTTCAGTTCACCTGAAATGGTCACAGCTTCTAGCAGCTTACACTGTGCGGGCGTGTGCATGTGTGTGCGTGTGTGTGTGTGTGTGTGTGTGTGTGTGGTGATTGTAGGAGGGTCAATATAAATAAATAAATCTGCAAAGATTCCTTTCTATAGCATTGCTCTCCAGTGTCCTACTTACTTAATTTCTACCTAGATCCGGAATCCCTTGGTGTGTCTAGGAGGAATATTTTCTCTGATTCTCTAGGTCCCTCACATGGGCGAGAGGAGGAACGGAAAGCTCTGAAAGTGATGCACATCCAGGCTGCTTGCTTTCTCCCCCACAAGTGATGCTTTTCAGAGCGGTTGGCGTCCCTGCTGGATGGGTGTCACTGTGCGAGATGACCACAGGATTTGCTGGGGATGTGGGCCACTATTGTATCGGCCTGATGTAACCACGTGCGGGGATGGCAGTGGGCGCGCAGCCTGGAGTGTGGGCAGTGGCCTGGCCGGTCACTCCCCAAAGTGACCATGAAGACGGCTCAGGTCCTGCAGAGGATGTGGCTCCAGGCCGGTAGGAAGCTGGGGCTGTTGAAAGGCCATGTGAGTCTCTCTTTGCCAGCTCTCACCCCCTCTTCTTTCCCAACCTTTCCTTTCAGGAGGGGTTGGGCGGGGGGGGGGGGGGGGGCAGCAAAATCCCTCCCACGGGGCCCTTTCTCCGTGGGTTTATTCGTGCTGGCAGCTTTCCGTAACAAATTGGGAGATGCAGATGGTAGTCCGTGTGGGCTTTTTCATAATTTGCCTCATTTTTAGCGGACTTCTGTGAAACGCATGGCCGCTCCCGGGATTTATGAATCAAAGGCTGCTGTTTCCCAGGGACTCTGGGAGCCGGTGGTGCTTCCTGGGGAAACTTCATAGACGGCCTCGTGGAAGAGGTTGGTGTGTCAGAACGTCTTGTTGTTTTGGGAAGAGCTTTTTGCTTCCTTATTCTGCAGAAATCCATATTCTTATTCTATGCTTAAGCTTCTAAATGGGAAGAAAAAAAAGGTTTTCTCATGCCCTTTTTTGTGTAGTTGGGACACATGTAGTACTGTAACATGTAGGAGTGTTTACTTTTGTGGCTTGGGATTTTTGCCGATTTTAATTCATCTTCACCTTGAGCTTTGGCCTCCATCACTGGGGAGCAGCAGTTTGGCTGTCGAGGGGGACACAGGGCACTGAAGACTTTGGGCATCTGCCTTTTGGTTGGGTTTTCACATGTTTCTATATTCTTTATATAAAATACAGGATGCTTCCTGTTTGGCCAAGATTGTTCCAAAGGAAAGAAACTTTATAACAACTGGAGGGTATTGTTAAAAGACAGATCAAATAACTATTTGTCTTTGTTTCTTTTTCTTCGTTTTTTCACGGAAATACCTTACGGCTAACACAAAGCTTTTCTATTTATGGTAGATAAAAATGAGCTCTCTTAACCTTCCATGTTCTGTAGAAATGATTCCTTCTAATATTGAGGGGCTTGTTATTCATACTACTTTCATGAAAAATGAAAATGACGAGAAAAAAGTGGGGACAAGCATACGGATTCCGGGCCACTGGAATGTTGACTTGGGGTGAGAAGGAGGCTTGGGGTCTCCTGCACCTTGCAGCCCCCAGAGCTAGGCCCGTTCTCCACCTTTCATTCCCTGCCATGCCTTCATACGCCCTCTCACATTACTGCTTCTGCCTCCTGCCTTGCCCTTCCTTCAGTAGAAATGATCACCCTTTCTTCTGCCCTTTCACCTTGCAAAATCTGTACTGCATTAGAGAATATTTGTGTGCGTATATGCATAACCCATGGACATGGACATTAGGGTGGTGAAGGCCTGGGGTGGGGGGTAGGGTGAGCTAGAAGAGGTCAGTGGGGGAAAAAGGGGACGTATGTAATACTTTGAACAATAAAGATTAAAAAAAAAAGAATATTTGTATAGGGGTCTCAGCCAGGAATCAGGTAGCCCGTGAGGTTGACTCATGTGCTCCCCCATTTTTTAACTCACGAAATAGTTGGTACACATAAAAGAATTCTATCTCTAAATCAAAAGCATAATTATAACACAAATCCCCGTGAGCTCAGCACGCGTGTCCATGACCCTTCCCCAAGGAGGGCACAGACCTTGGTAGCCTTCCCTATCTCACTGCGCCTCATTCCTCAGCCATTTCATCCTAAATTTCATGTTTCTTTATAGTTTTTCTTTATAGTTTTACCCTACACACATCCATACACAGAAACATCCCTAAAAGTTTAGTTTCGTTGGCTTTTTCCCCTCCATTGTGATAAAAACGGCATAACCTAAAATTTACAGCCTTAGCCATATTCTTATAAGTCCAGGACAGTAGAGTTACGTATTTTCACATTGTTGGGAACAATGATCTCACACTCTACAAATTCTCCTAGGACGTTTCTCACTCAGTGGTACGTGTGAGATGCATGTGTTGTAGTATGTGTGGCTCTAGTGTGTCTTCGTTGCTGTATAACTTTGCATTTTAATAATAGGTCATGATTTTTATGTCCTGTCTGCTTTTGGTGGATATTTGGCTTGTTTCTAGGTGTTGGCTATTGAGGGCTTTGCTGCTAAGAATACCCTCTTGTGCACCCTTGTGCACACATTCACACATTTCACTGCGTCGTGGAATACTGAATATCTTTATCTCTGACACGTGTGCTCTTCCGATGGCCCTGCATGCACAGTGCCTAATGCTGAACAGCCGCCTGCTGGCATTTACGCAGTCTGAGTATTGGTAGAGGTTCTCTGATCTGTGCACAGCCCAGCACAGGGTGGGTAGGACCAAAGGCCCGGGATTCCATTGGAAAGGCATGAGCTCGGCTCTCAGCTACGCCGCTGCACGCTGGCAGCCTGTCCCCAGGGATGCATGCAGGGCTGGTGTTCTGAGGGATGTGTGTGATTATGGGGGGCGCTGTGTGCTTCTGAACAGGCAATCCTGTGTAGAGAAGAGGCAGGGAAGACACTCAGTGGTTTGCTTGTGGGGCACACCTTGGTGGTAAACTCCACATGGCCTTTGGCTGTTTTACTCACCAATGTATCGCAAGTTCCAGGAACCACCTGTTTGGTGCGTAGGGGGTGTTAATAAATATTTTCAAATGAGTGAGTGAGTGAGTGAGGGAATGAATGAAGGAAGGCTCTCAATCCATGAAGGGTTTCCTCTGAGACCTTTGCAAAAAGGTCACAGCTCTGTGGACTAAATAAATACATACACATGGTTCTTGTATATTTTTAATGCTCAAAGGAGGTATTAAAATTTATTTTTCTTCAATTACCTTACCTTTAAGATTTTAAAATTATCACTTAGTTTAGCAGAACATATATTCTTTTAATATTATGTTTCAGTAGTGAATGCGTTATGCCACAGTTTCTTAACCCGGAATCAGAAGATGACCCTTGCAATTTGATGAGAGTCATATCTAAGTTGGTGAGGCCTTTAGGCACCTGGTAAGGTCTCATTGATTAAGAATTTGACTTAGTCTTATTGGTAGTGGTAGGGGATTAACCCGCTCTCTGGCAAATCAGATTTTTTTTTCCATTTCTGCCACCTCCCCTTTACCCCACTAATCACTCCCTCCATCCAGTAAACCTGGGGCAAATCTAATTTAAATCACCCCTGCAGGCAGCACAGAAATTAAGACAGTATAATCTCATTATGGAAGAACAGTGAATTTCAAAATCTAGGCTTACTCGGGCAACATTAAAAAAAAAACTATAGCAATTCATTTATTTGCCTAAACAATAAAAAATATGTAAATTTAAAACTTTGAAAAGGGAGTTTGTTGTTTTTGTTTTTAAAATAAAAATGTAGCCCTAACTGGTTTGGCTCAGTGGATAGAGGGCCAGCCTACAGACTGAAGGGTCCCAGGTTCGATTCAGGTCAAGGGTATATACCTTGGTTGCGGGCACATCCCCAGTAGGGGGTTTGCAGGAGGCAGCTGATCAATGTTTCTCTCTCATTGATGTTTCTAACTCTCTATCCCTCTCCCTTCCTCTCTGTAAAAAATCAATACAATGTATTAAAAATGTATTCTAAAAGTAATGTGCTCATATAAAAATGTTTTCTGCCATTCCACAGCTCTTGGGGGAAGTTTGACATTTTTTGGTATTTATTCTTCTAGTCTTTTCCCTAGAAGCACATATATGAAAACAGGAATGGAAACATGGGTGTTTTGTATCTTGATCCCCACAGTAGACATTTAAATATAGAGCTCTATGTATACATATATGTAACTACTCTCCTATTGTTGGATATTTTGTGATTATCTGTTTAAAAAATATAAGCAGATATAAACAAATTTATAAGTATGTTTCTGTGCGCTTGTGCAAATATTTCTGTAGAGTAAACTTGTAGAAGTGGCATTGATTGACCAAGGGATATGCAGATTTTACATTGTGGTACACACGGGTAATTTGCCTTCCGGAAGGTTTGTACTGATTTATATTCCCACTGCTTCCACCAGCAGTGGACAGACCAGAAAATGAAAAATTCTCTTTAATTGAACACACAGTCATCATGATGAAGAAACTTTTAAACACACTGATGGAAATTAAATAATTCTTTTCAGTGCCCAGGCATTTCACTGTGTCGGTTCATTTAACCGAAATATCACTCTCTTTTTGGACACTCAACCCCATAACATTGCTTAATCCTAGGGGTGATTGCCGTGGCATTGGTTAGTTTTTCCTGAGCCAAACCAGCTATGGCTAGTTTTTGTGTTTTTAAAAAATTCTTTTCTGCTCTGTTAATCAACAGGTATTGTTTTAAAGATCTTACAGTACTGACTTCAGGCTTCTATTACTGCTCTTTAGAAGTTGGCCTTCATTCTAATTGTTGTTCTTTTAGTAGTAATCTCTTCTGTCTAGCTGCTCTCAAGTCACTGTATCTTTTTCTGCCGTGATAGTTCCATGTGTTTTTCTTTTTTTATTGATTTTTAGAGAGAGGGAGAAACATTTATGTGAGAGCGTAGCAATTGGCTGCCTCCTGCACGCCCCCTAGTGGACCAGGAATGGAACTGGCGACCTTTCAGTGCCTGGGACGATGCTTAACCAATTGAGCCATACCAGTCAGGGCTTTTTTCTTTTTAAAAACTTGCCCACCTTGTCATGCACGGGGCTTCCTGAACCGGAAACATCCTCAATTCTGGAAGAGCCATGATCTCTTCCGGTTTTGCATCTCTCCTCCACTTATCACCTCCTTCAGAACATATAATTAGACGCACTGTGATCCTTTGTCACTCTTCTCTGTCCTGTTTCACTTTTCAAATGCTTTGTGCCGCATCCCAGTTAATTTCTTCACATCTGTCTCCCAATTCATTGATGAGTGTCTTCACCTGTGTGCAGTACTAGTATGTGGTTTAATCCATTGTTTATCTAATTTCAATCACATTTTTTCATTTCTACAAATTTTGCTTTTTCTTTTTCAGATTTGCTTTTAGTCATTCTTGATGGTCTCTTGTTGCTTTTTTCATTATACTTTCAGTATCCCCTTTTAATTTCCTATGGTAAACATGGCACATATTTAACATACTTGTTTTTTGGTCTGTGACTGGCATGTCCAGTATTGACCACATTTGATTCTGCAGCTTTTGGTTTCTTTTAACGGTCAGTCACGCAGCTTGTTGGATGTGTGTGTTTAGATTGTGAACTCTTGTCCCTCAGATGTGTAGCTCGGGCCTTCTTGGAAGCCTGTGCTTGAGTGAGTTCCTTGGAGAGAATTGGCATCTGCCTCTGGGTACCCGGGTCCTAGCAGAGCAGAACCGCTTTGGGCGGAGTGTTTGGGTCGTGTGTGTTCACATCCATAATATGAATTTCAGTCCCAAACCTTTGTGAGTACAGTTCTGTTGATAGGAATTCTCCAGCGAGATATTTTTAGTTATTTCCATTCTACTCGGCACCAAGGATGAGATGTGTCCATGCCATCTCCCTCTGCCTGGGTTTTCCCCGCCCCCTAATACATCTACTTTGATCTCATCTCCATCCTGTTTGGATCCTACAATTTATCTCTCTTCCCAGCAGCTCCTGTAATGCCTGTGTCAGGGCTGGCTTATCTCTCCAGCTTTGAGTTGTCTTGGCCTTTAAGGATTTCCCTTCAAGGCAGTCTGTGCTAACACATTATTATTATTTTTTAAACGATGCCCACTATTTCCTGGTTTTTCTATACATCTATTTTAGAATATTGTTAGAACCGGAAGCTCCAGTGGTCTGAATATGCAGGCATTTTCATTTTTCACATCCAGCAATACTGATGGAAAAAAGGGATTTCACAAGTTACACAACTTAACACTTTTTGTGATAAGACCGTGGATTCCTTTAGATATAAAAATACAGGAAACTTGCCTAGGAGATTGCCTTTGATAGGAAAAGCAGAGACTGGTTAAAAAGAAAAGCAAGCCCTAACTGGTTTGGCTCAGTGGATAGAGCGTCAGCCTGTGGACTGAAGGGTCCCAGGTTCGATTCCGGTCAAGGGCGTGTACCTTGGTTGTGGGCACATCCCCAGTAGGGGGTGTGTAGGAGGCAGCTGATCAATGTTTCTCTCCCATTGATGTTTCTAACTCTCTAGTCCTCTCCCTTCCTCTCTGTAAAAAATCAATAAAATAATATATTAAAAAAAAGAAGAAAAAAAAAGAAAAGCAAGCCCTGGCTGGTTTGGCTCAGTGGATAGAGCGTCAGCCTGCAGACTGAAGGGTCCCAGGTTTGATTCCAGTCAAGGGCACATGCTCTGGTTGTGGGCTTGATCCCCAGTAGGGGGCGTACAGGGGTGATTCCCTCTCATCATTGATGTTTCTATCTCTCCCTTCCTATCTGAAATCAATAAAAATATATTTAAAAAAGAAAAGCAAAAGAATGAAAGATATCTGCTTGAAACTATCTAATTCTTAAAAAAGAAAATATGTTTTCATTGATTTTTTTTTTTTTTTTTTTTTTAGAGGGAGAGGGTTAGAGAGATAGAAACATGGATAGTCTGCCTCCTACACGTCCCCTACTGGGGATCAAGCCCACAACTCAGGCATGTGCCCTGACCAGGAATTGAACTGGTGACCTCTTGGTTCCTGGGTCATCACTCAACTGCTGAGCCACACTGGCCAGGCTAATTCTCTTTTTTAAGGTATTCTGTAGTGACAGTGTTTTGGAGTGGTGATCATAAAAAGGCTCCACATAGAATATTTTATTGTTTTTAGAGCATATATCTCATTATGTATTTTAGTAATTTTCTAGGATTGTTAAGAATGCCATTTCATTGAAGGAAAGAGTGCTTGAAAATAGGCAGCATAATGTTCCCAAACACACCAACTTTTGGTATATTCAAAGTCTAAGCTGGACTTTTTTACATTGAGCTATTTTGAATTCTAGTTTCATTTCTAGCGTTGAAATGTTTGAGGTTTTAATCAAATTGGTTTTGCTTGTTTTACACAGGCCCCAGGGATGGAGGAAGTGATATGGGAGCAGTACACTGTGACCCTGCAGAAGGTGAGTGCCGCACGTGCTGCGCACAGGCCACGGTCATGTTCTCGTGTTTATAGATCGTAGGTCTTGCTCATTTTGTTCTAAACACAGTGGTTTTCCCCTTCAGGTGGATAGTGCATTGTAGGGAATAGCTGGCAGTAATTACCGCATTAACAAAGATTTGCACGCTATTACATTGTTTTGGTTAAGGTCTGTATAACATAGAAGATTCTAGAGGTTATTCAGTGCATTCATCTATTTCCAGACAGAACAGGTTGTGAAAAAATAGAGAAAAGGAGAGGAGGAATGGAAATAACCTGCACTGTTGAAGGACATTGAGATAGTAGCCTCTGCAACTCTAATAATTTTGATTATAATATATAGAAAACTTTTAACTCCTTCTGTGAGCTGGAGGTCTAAACTAAATTTAAAACATTGGCTTAGCAATCAGGAGACATGGGTTGTTTGCCTTTCTCACTCCTTATTGTATTAAGAGGTGTTGAGTTAATTAGATATAAAATAATATCCCCTCATTCCAGTGGTATTGAAGGTAGAAGTAATATATGTGGATATACTGTACTTAATTTTTTAAAAATTTAAATATTTTTTATTGATTTTATTGATTGATTGATTGATTGATTTTAGATACAGGAAGGGAGGAAGGGAGAAAGAAAGAGAAACATTGATCAGCTGCCTCCCGCATGCCCCCTGCTGGGGATTGAGCCCTCAACCCAGGCATGTGCTCTGACCCAGAATCAAACCAGCAACCTTTTGGTGCATGGGACGTGCTCAACCAATGGAGGAACACCTGCGAAGGCCATTTTACTTAGTTTTAAAAGTCATTTCAGAGGTATTGCTCCTCTTGATTAAGTGAGGTAATAAGCTTCCAAGGCAGGGCATCGTGGCTTAATAAATGTTAGCTCCGTTCCCTTTTATTCTGAGCAGGTTTCAAGGTGGGCATGGTAGGTGATAACCCCACTCTAAACCAGCATAGCCACCAAGAGTGTGTGAGTGATTTCTGTGCAGCCGAGCTGGACGAGAACTACACTCGTGGTCCCCGACTCTCATTCCATCAAGCCGCCTTGGTCAGCTTCGCTGTGATTTTCCTGGGCCCTGAGGGTCTTACTCTTGCTCTGAATCCCTCCAGTCTCTGTCACTTCCTAAAGGGGAATGGTCAGTTCCTTAAATGGAGTCTTCCTTCTTCAACTTCTGTCTTTAATGAAAAATTGGTGTCTGAGTAAATATGTATTAAATTAATCCAGGAAGGGAAAAACACACAGATCAGTGTTCAGGTGCTGAAACTTCCGGGCTAGTAACCTTGGTTTCATCAGTGGAGGGGTTCCCCCCCTTAGGCCTCATTTTTCAGTTCTGTCTCTTCTCTGTGCCCTTCCACCAGCATGTCACATACCCCTTCATTTGGGGATGCCAGTCTGGCAAAGGTGAGAGACATCTTAGGCCTGGAATAGCGGATGGGGCTGCCTCTGTGTAAAACCAGGCACGAGTGATGGTGCTGCCAAATCCAGAGCCATGTGATCAGCTGTGGGCAGCCCGGCCTGTTTGTGTTGGGGACTGTTTGTCCCCCTAGAGCAGTGATGGCGTGTCAGCATTTTGAAAAACCCTAACTTAACTCTGGTGCCGTGTCACATATAGAAATTTTTTGATATTTGCAACCATAGTAAAACAAAGACTTATATTTTTGATATTTATTTTATATATTTAAATGCCATTTAACAAAGAAAAATCAACCAAAAAAATGAGTTCGCGTGTCACCTCTGACATGTGTGTCATAGGTTCGCCATCACTGCTCTGGTGGGTCCCATGTGGGAACTTTTCTTGAGGGGGAATTTTTTATTCTCTGAGTAGATTTTTACATAATCAAACTCTGCTCTAGAGATATAGTCATATCTACCCATATCATCCTAGCTTTCCTGAACACTGAAATGAATTAAGAGTCTGTTATCTGGGCTCACTATTAACAGTTCTTGACATGGAAGTAATTAATCTGTATCCCCATTTTATGTGCATGTAGAAAAGAATTTAATGCTTTGCTGTCTCATAAGACCTCAAAACTAAGTTTATCTTCAGACTTGATCTTTAAAATCCATTTACTTATTTTTCACCCCATATTTAAAATGGACCCACCAGCTCCTCTAACTTGGGAGTGAAAGGAATACTTTACAAAATACGGTTTCAGCACGGATTCAGCGGTGCCTGCAGCTGCTCCAGCTCAGGCTGGGATACGAGAATGGGTAGGATTGGTTACTCAAATAGCACGGCCCTCTTCGGACAGGAAGTGTTATTTCCAGTCCCCTGCCAGCTTCTAGGGATGATGCCAGTCAGTGCTATCCATCTTCCCCAGCCTTCACAGGGCTGTTTCTTTTAGATAAGGAATTTCCCTTTATACACCTGTCGGCTAACCAGGATGCCGCTTTATTTTGTTTCTGTAAGCCCGCTCTTCCTGAACCCGGTCTGGTGATTGGGTTGCCCTTCACTTTATTGAGTGCTTGTAATAAATCCTGAAAGCCACGTATGGAAGGTGTGTGGTTTTTTTTTGTTTTGTTTTTTAAAATTTTTCTCTTCACTTCAATGAACAGGATTCCAAAAGAGGATTTGGAATTGCAGTGTCCGGAGGCAGAGACAACCCCCACTTTGAAAATGGAGAAACGTCCATCGTCATTTCTGACGTGCTTCCCGGTGGGCCCGCGGACGGGCTGCTTCAGTGAGTGGCCTCCCTTCCCGCCCCAGCCCCTACAGCCCACTGGGTCGGCCCCAGACAAGATGCTGTGGGTGGTGTGCATTATAAAATAATATTTAAAAACCATATTTTTTAATCTATATGTTTGTGCATGTTTTTATATACATACATGTGAATTTATATGAGAATTAGGGCCAGAGCACATCAGTCCTTTGGGAACATCCAAATGGAGGAAGGAGAGCGGTGGTTCCTGTGAAGGTAGTTCTAACTATCACCGCTGTCATTCCTGGGCTTAGGGGCCATTTCTGAACATGGAATCGGAGATTGGCATTGCTTCCCCACCGCCCCCCCGCAAAGCATACCCAATACTGCTTATTTTATGTTCATTAAGAATTTAATGAGGATACTCTGGCTTAATGCTTGTCTGCTTTGTAAGAGGGATGTGGAAATTGGGAAAATTTACTCCATGAAAACACAAGTTTTCCAACTGCCACCCTTGTCCTGGTCTGAAGAGAGAATGCTGTTTGAAAGAATACATGTCTGAGCCCCTCACCATCATTTCTCAGGGCAGAAGCGAAAGTTAGTCACGTGGCTGCCATGGCCAGACAGCTCCAGAGTGTAAGTTCTATTGGCATTCCAAGTCTCTGCATGGTCCTGTCGAAGTTTGTAGTGTTTCAGAGAGCAGAGTGGAATTTTGCAATCGTTGTTGGGGTGAGATAAAGTAAGAGGGTTCTGTGACCTCAAAATTTCTTTATGACTCTGAGGCATGCTCTTGACTTCTTCCCGTCCAGAGCACAAGTGGATACAAACCTTCTTCGAGGGTCTGTGTAGACTTCCTGATGCCCTATGTGCACCGGGGTGAGGAGGCCGGTGCAGGAGGCCCTTGGTGCTCAGACCTCGCCATTGTCCGGTGGCTCCTGGGGGCCCCTGCGGTTTGGGTCCTTCTCCCCCGCTGTTCTCAGTAGACACAGTCGAGAGTGAGCTGATGACTCCTGGGTTCCTGCCTCGGGAGAACTCACACTGACTCGGCTGAGGAAGCCTTGGGAGTCCTCAGACGTGGAGCCCCTCAATACGTATTTCACATCCATTGGCTGTCTCTGTTTCTCAGTAAATAGTTGACAGTGAATGAATGGGAGTTTTTCACATCCCATTTTTATTTTTTGTTTGCAGAGAAAATGACAGGGTGGTCATGGTTAATGGCACCCCCATGGAGGGGGTACTCCATTCATTCGCCGTTCAGCAGCTGAGGAAAAGCGGGAAGATCGCTGCCATCGTAAGTCCTGGGTTTGTTTCCTCTCGCCTCAGTAGAATTTTGTTTTTATCCCTGGAAGAAAATGACCACTCACCTTTAGGCACTTGACGTACCTACATCATCTAGGGGCCGCGACTTCTTATATCCTCAGTACCTTAGGAGGGCGATGCAGTGGATGAGAAAGAGGTGTATGTAAATAATGCCTCCCTGCCTCTTTCTCGTCTTTCTCCTAACTTCGTACGACCAATGATTCTTTCATCTGAGTGAGTTTCACCTTCAGAGCCAGGTTAGACAGTTATTCTCTATGAGGATTGACTGGATTGAGAACAATGATAAAAGAGCATTCCTTTAGAAAATACGTTTTAGCTCAAAAACTCATTTGTAAAGGCCAAAACAAGATGTGTTACATCTTCATAAACTAGAGTTTCTTAGGAGCCGGTGGCCATCTGTGGCATTCATTCATTTGCTCTCTCATTCATGTAGCAGACACTGGTTGAGAATCAACAGTGAGCCAGATGCCACTTGGCCCTGGAGCAGGTCTGCCCCACTCTAGCGCGGCCCGTGGACACACAAAGCAAGAATTTGGAGTGTAGTGAGTTTAAGGGCAGTGCTAGGGGATGCACTGGGTATGTGGTATTTTATTTTTTTAAACTTAATATTATGAAATTTTTCAAACAAAAAGTCCAAAGATTATTGTAATAAACACATGTATCTTCTACATGTTAATATTCTGCCATATTTACTTATTTTTTCTTCATTTGTGCATAAAAACACATACATACTTTTCGCAAACCATTTGAAGGGAAGTTGCAGTTCTCTTTCAGCATATGTCTTTTGTAAATAAGGACATTCCTCTACATAGCTGCACTATGATCCTGTCTAAGAGAATTAACAACTCTGCCATATCATCTACTATCCAGTCCACATCCTAAGATTTCTTTGCTAGACTTTTTTTTTCTTCCCCCAGAGATTCTATCAAAGTTCATTCATTGCACCTGGCCCTTGTCTTTTTTGTCCTTTTTAATCTAGAACAGGAGTTCTCAACCTAGGGGGTCGCCTAAGACCATCCTGCATATCAGATATTTACATTACGATTCATAACAGTAGCAACATTACAGTTATGAAGTAGCAACGAAAATAATTTTATGGTTGGGTCACAACATGAGGAACTGTATTTAAAGGGCCAGAAGGTTGAGAACCACTGATCTAGAAGGATTTCTCTTTCTCCCACCTCTTCCCCTAATTTCTCCCACCCTCCTTTTTAATGACGCTGACTTTTAGAAGAATCTAGGCCGTTGTATATAAACTGTCTCACTTTCTGGATTTCCGTTTTTGTAACTTAGCAACTTAGAGTCCCTTGGTACTTCTCATACTCTGAGTATGGTGGGCCCTTGACTTATGAGTGTCCCTACTAACGAGTTTTTTGAGATACCAGCTGTCTCTCGGCCGATGTTTTGCGTTGAGTTGATAGAGTAGTTTGAGTTAATGAAGGCCCCACTGTATAAGCCAATTTTGCAGGCATTGTCTTGAGACCTTTACACTCATTGACTTGATTCTTGACCCTATGAGGTCTTTATTGTCCCTTTTTCCAGCTAAGGAACCGGAGGCTTTGGGACACAATTTTACTGGGAGGAGAACCAGGGCTTTTAACCGTTACATTCTCTTACGTTTAATTGTGATTGTCCTTTCTCCCCTCTGTGCTTTGGTGAACAGGTGGTCAAGAGGCCCCGGAAGGTCCAGCTGGCCCCGCTGCAGAGCGGCCTTCCGCTCAATGAGGAAGACCGTGCTTTCGAGGTGATGGATGACTTTGACCGCAGAAGCGCCCGCAGCGGGTACAGTGATCGGTACAGTGAGAGGAGCCGGCTGCACAGCTGGGAGAACAGCCTGGAGAGGGGGCATCCCCACGACCGTCCGCGCAGCCAGGAGCGGGACCGCGGCCGGAGCCTGGAGCGCGGCCTGGACCACAGTGACTATGGCCGAGCCCGAGACCGGAGCCGTGGCCGGAGCCTGGAGCGGGGCCTGGATCGTGATGACTATGATGGAGCCCGAGACCGGAGCCGTGGTCGGAGCCTGGAGCGGGGCCTGGACCGTGATGACTATGATGGAGCCCGAGACCGGAGCCGCGGCCGGAGCCTGGAGCGGGGCCTGGACCATGACTATGGGCGAGGCCGAGATAGCAGCCACGGGCGAGGCCGGAGCATTGACCAGGCCTACGACCGGGCCTACAGCCCGGAGGTGGAGTACAGGCACCGGGGGCAGCCCGACGCCCGCTACAAGATGTCCCGGAGCTGCGAGCACCTCCGCTTGGGCAGCCCCACCCCCGAGCCCAGAGGGCGGCGGGACCACGAAGGTGACAAGCCCATCGGAGTCCTTCTGACGAAAAGCAAAGCAAATGAAGGTATCACAGCTTGATGAAGAAAAGCACTAGTATAATAACAGCTGGCTCTGCCATGGCCCTGACTGTGTGCCGGGCACTGACCTACATGCTTCGCACCGACTAGCTCATTCCATCCTCATGACTGCCTCATGTAGGAGTTAGGACATCTTTATTTTATAGACGAGAAAACTGAGGCACAGAAAAGTTCATTGTCGTGCACATTGAACTAGCACGGGCTGCAGAAATCTGGCTTTAAATTACTAGGCCAATGGTTCTCAAAGCAGCGCAAGCATCACCTGGGCACGTGTTAGACATGCAGATTCTCAGGCCCCTGCCACTGACTCAGAAGCACTGGGGTGGGAACCTGGAATCTGTTAACAATGCTTCCCCCGCCCCCCCACCCCCACCGGTGAGCCTGGTGAAGCTCACACGAATAAGACCACAGGAGAGAACAATAGCATTTTGGTTGCATTTTACCTCTATGCCAAGACCTACAATGCTGTGTAGTAGGTTGGAATTTGAAACTTCAGAGAAGTTTTTGGTATGCCTAGGATAGCACAGGGACTTGGGCCTCAGGAATGGAAAAGTACCCAGTGGCTAGGAAGCCAGGTTACGGCCAGGTGGCCAGAAGGAAGGCCAGATAAGCTGACCACAAGAATGTACCACCCTTCCATTCCCAGCTTAAAAAAAAAAGTGCAGAATTTTATCTTTCTTCTAACCGCTTGCTTTTCCTACTCTGACATGGAAAATTCCACAAGCCCACCTTTTTCTGAAAGCCATCGTTTTGTGCAAATCCGCGTTGTCCCCAGCTTATAAAAGCACCTAAGCAGAGCCGGGCCCTCAGCCAGGTCAGAGGACCTTCCTTTTCTCTGTGTTGTCTCCCTCAGCTTATGCTGGTGCTTGAGCATAAGCTTAATAAAATCTGCCTGGCGATTCCTCTAGGGTTTCCTCTTACATTCTATCTTGGGAACCCAAGAGCCCCAACGCTGGTAACGTGCCCATGCACGAGGCGGGCCGAGGCCCGGCTGCCAGGCCCACGCTCCGTCCTGGGGCACTCGCACACGGTCACACCCAGGATTCACTAAAACCCTGTGGGCAGCGAGGGAAGCCACTGGCCCCTGCAGTTTAGGTGAGGATTCTGGAACTCGGAGGGGAAGCAACTTGCCCATGTCTTGAAGCCAGTGGGTGGTGGAGCTAGAACTCAGATTTCCATGGGTGAGAGGAAACAAGCAGGCGAATGAATGGACAGGGCGATAGAGCCCGGTGGTGTGATATTCCTCGCGTTGGTTTTTGGCTTCTGACTTTTTACAGTCCTTGTAAACACATCTTTTCTCTTGTTCTCTAATGGTTCTCCTTCCAAAGGGGAAAACAAAGGAAGCCAAGTGAAAAACTTGGTGCTGTCCAGGTTGGAAATTTGCATTAAGTAGCCTGTCTCTGAGGAATATGCGTCTCAGGAGGTTTAAGGATTCTATAGACTTTTTCTAACCATTTATAATGACATTAATTCATCAACCCACAAGAATTGCAAAGCTATACTAAGTACAGTGTTTTTTCTTCTGAGAGCAATCCAACATCCATAAAACCTCCGAGCTATGCTGGTTTTAGTTAAATACTTTATTGCTTTGCCTGGTTTGTTTACCCCTTTTCTTCACACACTGAAATATTTTCAGTGCTAAACCCCACACAATCTAAACTGTTACAGATGAAGGCCTTTCTGTGGGCAACTGCATTGCCAGCAGAATATGCCTGTTAAGATGTACTGAGTTGGTTTTTATCTCCCCAACGTTTTATTTCGAAAAGTGCTGATTTTATATAAAGCAAATACTCATACAGAGCCTTCACCTCGTTTTAACATCATTAGCAGCTTTAACAGTTGTTAACATTTTGCCACATTTGTTTTCATTCTCCTTCCCTTTCCCCGCTCTCTCCTTCTCCTTTCCCCTCTCCCTCATCCCTCCCGCTCCCTATCCCCTGTCTCCCAGGGGTGTTCTGGAACCCCTTGTAAGTATGTTGCAGGCAACGCACACATAATTCACCCTTACGTATTTCAGCAGGTATCCCCCGAGGCTAAGAAGATGCTCCTACATAACCGTAATGCCTGTATCACGTTAACATTAATATCCGTTTTAATAAATTACAGTACAGTTTATTTTGCTGTTGCTCTAAAATAATGTAACACCCCCCACCACCACCACCACCTCTTCCCCACATTGGACCAAGGATCCTGGTGAAGGTTCTTGCATTGCATTTAGTTTTTATGTCTCTCAATCTGGAACAGTCCCTGTGCCTCTTTTATTTTGTATGACATTGACTTTTTAAAATATGTATTTTATTGATTTTTAGAGAGACAAGGGAAAGGGAGAGAGAGAGAGAGAGAGAGAAGCATTGCTGTGAGAGAGAAACATTGATTGGTTGCCTCCCGTTAGCACCCCAACCAGGGATCAAACCCGCAACCTGGGCATGTGCCCTGACTGGGAATCGAGCCCGCGACCTTTTGGGGCAAAGGACAACACTCAACCTAGTAAGCCACACCTGCCAGGGCGACATCGACTTCCTTGGATGACTCCAGGCCAGTTGTCTTGCAGAATATCCCACATGCAGAATTATTTTTTCATCAGTATTTTTAAATCGTCCTGAAAACCAAACTAAGTTTTCTGAGCCAGTTGCTGAAGTCGGGGTCTGCTTCTGTCTTCTAGAGTATGGGCTCCGCCTGGGGAGTCAGATCTTCATAAAGGAGATGACCAGCACCGGTCTGGCAACCAAGGATGGCAACCTGCACGAAGGGGACATCATCCTCAAGGTGGGTGCACAGGGTAGAGGACGGTCGGCTTCATGCTTGGCTCCTCGTCTGCGTTTCCGCATCCAGGTGCGAACACAGTGGGACTTTGTCGCGCTGGGACGCAGAAGTAAGACAGAGACTGGGAAGAGCAGCACAGTGAGATCATTTTATCAGAAAAACCAGACTTGGAGAGCGCTGTCATAGATTAATAGCAGTTTTTTAAAAATATATCACTGAGTACTTTTTTTCCCTTCCCTGTTTGTTTCAAGTTTAAGCTCCTATTCCCTAAATGAAGGAAAGATGAGAGGGCGAGTTGGTGGTATATGAATGCTGAATATTTAATAGTTCTTGTAAACCTCTCTGGTCAGGAGACACCTTCCGGTAGTAAGCCAAACCATCGTCTTGAGCTTGGAAGTTAAATAAATTAGCAGAGTAACTTAAGTACACGACAGCGCTCTCATGCCTGTATTTGGGATCCAGGCATGCAGGGTTATAGTTAATTTAAAGGATAATGCATTTTTATTCAGCCCCCCCTCCCCCTCCCCCCCCCCCCCCAAAAAAATCTCATGTCTGTTTGAATAGATGAGCAAAGTCTTTTACATTTTTAGTGGGGGAAAATGTGAATTTTCTCTTTTGCCGTGAATAAACACAGATAAATGGCACTGTAACCGAGAACATGTCTTTAACGGATGCTCGAAAACTGATAGAAAAGTCAAGAGGAAAACTGCAGCTGGTGGTGCTGAGAGACAGCAAGCAGACGCTCATCCACATCCCGGCGTTAGATGACAGCGACTCAGAAGGTAAAGAGGAGGCTGCGAGCGAGGCCGGAAGCAAGGGAGGCTGTCGCTTCTGCGTTCTCACCTCTGTCTGGCCCAGCCATCCCACGGGAAGTTTGGCTGCCAGTGAAAGCCTTTCCGTTAAGCTTAGATTCCAGAAGAGAAATGTTCGGTTGTTACTGCCTTATTAAAGTGTCTGCTGAAATCAGGTTTCCCATGCGAAATTCTGGTGCACTTGTGAACTCCCGGTGGACACGGATTAGGCCACTGAGAACAAAACATGTTAGTAAGAAATGTATGTACGAGAAGTTCGAAGAACTAACCACATACATTTGTAAATTGCTCGTTCTTGCGCGTGTTTTTTTTTATATTTTTAAAATATATTTTTATTGACTTCAGAGAGGAAGGGGAGAGGGAGAGAGAGATAGAAACATCAGTGACGAGAGAGAGAGTCATTGATCGGCTGCCTCCTGCATGCCCCCTACTGGGGATTGAGCCCCTGACTGGTTCATGGGTTGACACTCAACCACTCAGCCACACTGGCTGGGCTCCTGTGTGTTTTTTTAAAGTGGCTATTAATATTTCCAACAAAGAGAAGACCATGTGGAGGATAGCATAAACTGGTAGACACTGTAATGTTAAGACTCAGAATGGTTTATATTGTGTATTCAGTGATTAGCAATCCATGTCACCTTTTCTCTTTTAAAGCATTATATTCATTTCTCAAATATGAATTATACCTAGGATAATACTTGAACCATCTACAAATTACCAATAAACATAAGTAATCATGATATATCCTACTTAACCATCTCACATTGCCTTTGTGTAGCAAAGTTTAGAAAAAATATTAGGTTCTCAAGTTTTAAAACAGATGTTGATTTTGAAAAGAATTGCTGTCTAGAACTTAGTTTAGTTTCCATTATGTCCAATGTCTAAGCTGTTGTTACTGCTATGAACAGTGCAGAGAAATCATCCCAGCATGCTGAGAGCCTAGAGCAGGGGTGGGCAAACTTTTTGACTCGAGGGCCACAATGGGTTCTTAAACGGGACCGGAGGGCCGGAACAAAAGCATGGATGGAGTGTTTGTGTGAACTAATATAAATTCAAAGTAACCATCATTACATAAAAGGGTACGGTCTTTTTTTTTTTTTTTAGTTTTATTCATTTCAAACGGGCCGGATCCAGCCCGCGGGCCGTAGTTTGCCCACGGCTGGACTAGAGTGTATGGCCTGGCTTTTCAAAGTGTGGTCCTCACCCCACTGGCAGCCTCAGCAGCATCTGGGAGCTTGATACACTTGCAGTGTCTCTGGCCTCACCCCAGAACAGCTGCATTCTCACCCCAGAACAAGAGCGCGGATGATTTGTGTGTGCATTAATGTTGGAGAAGCATATACGTGTGACCCAGTAATTGAATTTTGAGTCTTCAGTAGCAGCTTTGATAGAAAGTGTGATGAAAGAGGGACCTAAAATTCTTTATTTGGCTTTCTCTTTATTAATTAATGCCCTCCCCTTCCGACAGAAGATGTTAGTGAAAAATGTATGTACAAGCAGTTCATAATCTGACTATCAGATTTTTTTTTTCTTCACCTCAGGAAGACTATTAGACTAATAGCACATTTACTGCCTGCCTTTCTTCCGTTTCCCATGTTTCCTAACCAGAGAGAGGGATAATTTCTGGTACAGGTCTTAAATATTTCATGGCAAAGTCTTTTCTTATTTTTGAAACCAGATATCTCGGAAATAGAGTCAAACCGGTCATTTTCCCCAGAGGAGAGACGGCAGCCGTATTCTGACTATGATTATCATTCCTCAAATGAGAAGCTGAAGGAAAAGCCCAGGTAAGGAGATGTGTATTTTCCCTCACACACGCTGCTGTGTGCACACATAGGTCTGTGTGAATCTGTCACATCCTATCTAATAGTAGACAGACATGGTAATTGACCGTACCTTCGCTACGCCTCCCATCGGCTAATCAGTGCAATATGCAAATTAACCACCAACAAAGATGGCTGCTAATTTGCATACTGCAGGCAGGGCGGGACAGCACCATCCCACCTGCCCTGCCGCCATCTGGGCCTGCTATCTGCGACCCAGGGTGGCAGGCGTCCCGTGTGCGACCCGACCTGGGGTGGCCGGGCGGGGCAGCGAAGGCTTGAAGGCGGCTCTGGCCGGAGCGAAGGCCTGGGTCCCGGGTGCCGGAGGAAAACGAGTGCCGGCAGCCAGGGGAAGGGAAGACCTATTGCACGAATCTTTTCGTGCAACAGGCCTCTAGTCTATACTAATAAAAGGGTAATATGCTAATTAGACTGGGAGACCTTCTGGACAAAGCCATAGTGGCGGGGCTGAGGCAGAGGTGGTTAGGGGCTATCAGGCCAGAAGGGGAGGGCAGTTGGGGGTGATCAGGCCAGCAGGGGGGGGTGGCAGTTGGGGTGAGGGGGCAAGCAGGCTGACAGGGAGGGTCAGTTGGGTGCGATCAGGCCGGCAGGGGGGGCAGTTGGGGGCAAGCAGGCTGACAGGCAGGGGCTGTTGGGGGCGATCAGGCTGGCAAGGGGGTGCAGTTGGGAGCAAGAAGACCGGTGTGGGGGGCAGTTGGGGGTGAGCAGGCCAGTAGGCAGAGTGGTTAGGGGCGATCAGGCAGGCAGGCAGGCAGGTGAGCGGTTAGGAGCCAGTGGTCCTGGATTTTGAGAGGGGTCACAGATTGGAGAGGGTGCAGGCTGGGCTGAGGGACACCCCCCCACCCCACCCCCTGTGCATGAATTTCGTGCACTGGGCCACTAGTTATGAGATGTTTACATGCCGTATGCTTAAGTTCGAGGGAGGACATCCAGAACAGATGGTCCCGGATGGGCTCCACACCCACTCCCTTCAAGTGTGCGGGAGATATTGCAGCTGCTACCGAGACCAGCCAGGAGCCCAAACACCAAGAGGAAGCTCCAGGTGAGGCTCATTTTATTTATTTCAGAGAGGAAAGGAGAGGGAGAGAGAGATAGAAACATCAGTGATGAGAGAGAATCATTGATTGGCCCGCCACCTGCACAGGGGTTGAGCCTGCAACCCGGGCATGTGCCCTGACCAGGAATCACACCATGATCTCCTGATTCATAGGTTGATGCTCAACCACTGAGCCATACCAGCTGGGTGGGTGAGGCTCATTTTAAATAAATAAATAGTCCCTTTCAGAAGTTTCTGTTTGGTAAATCCAGAGGATGGCTGGAAGGAGAGAGAAAAATTACTTGAAAAATCATTCTCAAATATGGAAGAGACACCTTGCATTTTAGAGGTTCATTTCTCACTTAACTTAGAAAGGATTGGCACCTGCTATCTTATAATTAAACTTCACTGTAAAGACTTACATTTGTTGTTTACTGTGATGACACATATGTAGCATAAGGTATAGAGTTGAATTTTTGGTGGGTTTTGTGATCTTTATATTTTGAGACAAACATACTCCTTTCAGTCCAAGTCGATAATGACAGGCGCTTTCTAATCCACAGCTCCTCAACCGAAAGCATTACCGAGGACTTTTCTTCGTCCCAGTCCTGAAGACGAAGCGATATATGGGTATGTATTCCCGTCTCTCTTTCCCTGTCTTCTTCCACATAGCTCTTTCTCCTTCACTGAAATCCAGAAGAATGGCGTTTTTTTAGCGACGGATGGTGATTTTGCATGTAATCAGCTACCTTGAACCAACCCCTGTTGCTAGTGTTCATGAGAAAGAGAAATCGTTTGTGGGAGAGTAAAATGTGGAAGCGGGTGAAGTTTGTGACGTTAGTTGGGTCTGCTGTGTCGCTTACCCGGCCACATCTCCAGAATGTGATTCTGGATATTTGAGTTGGCAGCTGGGTAACAACAGACAGGCGACGTGCTGCTTACCAGGTGCCTCTGTGGGGCTGCAGAGACAGGAGGGTCCCTGGGTGGGGGAGGGATGGGACGCCATGCTATGCACTTGACCATGGTCAGTGTTCAAGAGCAGCAGCTCCTGGATGCGGAGGTGGCTTTCTTGAACCCAGGCTGTGTGTCCGTTTGATAGGAGCCCTGGCACAGCGACAGGCTTGATTAGTTTGTATGGCCTTGATTTTAACCCTAACCTTGCCCTTTCTTTGCTTTCAAATCTTGAGTGAGCTCCCATAAACATTCTATGTTTCCACTTTGACACTGGTAAAGTGGGCCTGTTATATTCATCTTACAGTCCCAAGGAAGATAAAATTACACATGATAGGAGAAAAATGAAACTATACATTGCTCTATAGAAAGAAGAAATTAAATCTCTCATCTGCTCATGTTGGTCCCCTTTTACAAAAGTAATCTTCATTTTTTCCTCCCTGAAACTGAAACCATGGAAGCCCCAATACCAAGATGGTGAAGTTCAGGAAGGGGGACAGCGTGGGCCTGCGGTTGGCCGGTGGCAATGACGTCGGGATATTTGTGGGCGGCATTCAAGAGGGGACCTCGGCAGACCAAGAAGGCCTTCTAGAAGGCGACCAAATTCTGAAGGTAAGGAAAGCCCAGTCCTGTGTCTGGAAGTTATTGGGAAAGAGTGGGGTGTCTGGCGGCCTTCCGTAAGGGAGGGGGACGTGGTCCAACTTGTGAAAATAGGTCGGCTGCAGGTTTGTTGATGCCCGGCATCAAGGTCTCAGTTTCCCTGAAATGGGTCCAGTCTTCTCAGTTCTGGAACCCAAAAGTCACTCCTGGGTGGGAATTTATAATGTTCAAGACCCTTGCAAAGATTTGTATTAGCTTGATTAACAAAAAAAATCAAGACTGTAACTAGAAAGAAGAGCTTTCAAAATATCTTGCTGCCCTAGCTGGTTTGGCTCAGTGGATAGAGCATTGGCCTGTGGACTGAAGGGTCCCGAGTTCAATTCTGGTCAAGGGCACATACCTCCTGCCCTGGTTGGGGCAAGTATGGCAGGCAACTAATCGATGTATATCATATTGATGTTTCCTTCTCTTTGTCTCTACCTTCCCTTCCACTCTGTAAAAAGTCAATGGAGCCCTAACCGGTTTGGCTTAGTGGATAGAGCATCAGCCTGCAGACTGAAAGGTCCCAGGTTCGATTCCGGCCAAGGGCATGTACCTTGGTTGCGGGTACATCCCCAGTAGGAGGTGTGCAAGAGGCAGCTGATCGATGTTTCTCTCTCATCAATGTTTCTAACTCTCTATCCCTCTCCCTTCCGCTCTGTCAAAAATCAATAAAATATATTTTAAAAAAAAAGTCAATGGAAAAATATCCTCGGGTGAGGATTAATAACAATAAGAAAATCTTGCTAATTTGGGTTTATTTTTAAAAATATATATTTATTGATTTCTGAGAGGAAGGGACAGGGAGAGAGAGAGAGAGAAATATCAATGATGAAAGAGAATCATTGATCAGCTGCCTCCTGCACGCCCCCTACTGGGGACCAAGCTCACAACCCAGACATATGCCTTCACCTGACCGGGATTCGAACCATGACCGCCTGGTTCATAGGTCGACGGTCAACCACAGAGCCATGGCTAGCCGTGCTGTAATTTTGTCTTTCATCGATTCCCCTGTCTGGTTGTCACTCTCAAGGCAGTGCGCTGTAATTGAACAGAGGTGGGTGTTGGCACCAGATTGTCTGATTTGAATCCCGTCCCAGGCTCTCATTAGTTCTGTGACCCCGGCTCAACCTCTGAGGCTCGGGTTTCTGTCTCTGTTCAGTGGGGATAAGAACACCTGCCGTGCAGGGACCCTGGAAGATGAGCGTAGATAACACAGGCACCTAGCGGAGTTCCTGGCACAGAGCACGAAGGTCCATGTCCCTTCTTCACCCACTGGAAAAGGATAAGGCGCTGCCACTGAACATGTTATTGACATCTGAAGCTGACCAGGAGGGGGGTTTCTTGGTTAATATAATATTAGTACTTTTAAAGTTACTATATAGGAGTTTGTAATAAGCTCTTGGTTTTAAAAAATGATAACCAACTCAGCTTTGACATTTTATGAGGTAGGTGTAATGTATTTCCCAGGGACTTCAGAATAAACTTCAAGAATGCCAAGTACCTCTTGACTATTACAAACACAGAATGCTAGGGAACTGGCTTCCCTGGAATTCCTGCTTCTGTAAACTTGCATCTCTTCTGTGGGAGGTACTCGGGGGTCTGGTGAGAGCATCTGGGCTCAGGAGAGGGGTGTGAACGCGGAATTCCTGAGGAAGCAGGATGCAGCGCACCAAGCGGGCAGCCCTCTTGCTTCTTGGCTCTTGGCCCCGTTGCCGTAGTTCAGCTTTCGTTTCTGGAGCACACGAAGGGCAAACCTTGATCGTGAGCCTGGCTGAAGCTTTCCAGTGACATTCTAGACCCGCTTTGGCTTTGGTCGGGATCCTAGAAACTAAGTGTGCCTGCGTGAACCTGGTGGTGCCACATGATCCTAGGAAACATCACTTACCAAGTGCCACTGATAAGCATCCCATCTAGTGCCAGCTCGTACCAATTTACCCCTGGGCCGATGCCAAAGAAGAGAAAATGTGTTTCCTACCTAGTATGGGGGCCATCGGAAGCCAGGTAGGAGTTTGGAAGCTTTTGCTCAGGAAGGATCAAGGATTAAAAAAATTTTTATTCGGGGGGGGCGGGGCGGGGGGGAAGATTTTCTGAATTTCCATGGGGGAAAAAAAAAGGAATTCACAGGGGGAGGGGCTTGGCAGGTTGACCTCAATGTAAGTGGCTAAAGATGGAAGAGTCACTTCCATGGGTAAAAGCTATGGTACGCAGCGTTTATACTTAAGAAAGTGTCTGTTTCCTGTTTTCACTTGGCGACAAGGAAGAAACCGTGGGAACTGGCTTCCTGGCTCCTGATTGTGAATAAATTTTCTGGGGACCACGAAAGGGGAGAAAAAGATGGACCTCGCCTGCTGGGCAGGGAGGCCGCTCCACCCGCATGAGCTGAGGCTGATACAATACACACTCCTCTTTGGGCTCCCAGCAGACACGGGAGACCCTGTAAGCTACTAAATAGGTAATAAGAGGATATTTCTTGGTGAGGACTGTACGTACAGTCTAACTTTCAAAGAGTGAGCGCGCTGCCCTGTTGTTTTTCACTTTAATTTGTTTCAGAACTCCTTTACGTGGTGACATCGAATCTACGTGGTGAACTGTGTACATACGCCAGCCACTTTTTCGTATCACAGGGGTTTTAAGTGCGGCTCTTCCTTTTGTCAGGTGACAGCCTGACCTGTGGAAAGGAAACAGGAGTGGGCTGTGCTGCGGCCCACGGAGTGTGTGGCTTGTAAATAACAGATACAGACATGCCCTGGGGGGAGGCCCAGCTGTCTCTCTGTTTATTATTGATCTGGTAGGGTTGTCATTTCCCTTTCAGAAACTTTTAGGGGATGGAAAAGAGAAAAAAACGCCGCTAAGTTTGCGCATTAACCATGTGGATTTGACAATGTAGCTACCGTGTGTGCTTAAATTTTGACTATTAAAAGTGTTTTGGCTTAATGAAAGATCAGTTTCACGTGGCCATAGAGATGGACAAAGAGACCTTTAGGGCAGGGGTCCTCAAACTTTTTAAACAGGGGGCCAGTTCACTGTCCCTCAGACCGTTGGAGGGCCGGACTATAGTTTAAAAAAAAACTATGAACAAATTCCTATGCACACTGCACATATCTTATTTTGAAGTAAAAAAACAAAATGGGAACAAATACAATATTTGTATTTGCATGTGGCCCACGGGCCGTAGTTTGAGGACCCCTGCTTTAGGGTTTTCTCCAGGCCTATGTCCCTCTTATTTAAGTAAACAAATAGAAGCATATACATTCATATAAAAACATACACATGGCTGTTGATAGACACAGATATAGATCTACAAATGGCATAAGAAAGGATCAGTGACGAAGTGCAATCAATGATCCCTAATTGGGGGATGGAGAGATGAGAATGACAGTTGTCTTAAGTGCTAAATGTTGTTTCAAAGGAAAAATTAATGTGATTGCTTTAATGATAGCAGATCATTTTATTTTAAAAGTACCAAGTAAGTTTTAGTCTACTGCCTGTTTTCATTGAATTATAAATTCTAACACTCATTAAATCATACGTTCTAACATTAATGAATGAACTACTTTTTGTAATAAAGTAGTGCTCTTTGTTTAAAGGATTCTACAGTTCTCAATGACTGAAGAGCATATTTCATAGGAATTCTGTACTTTTTACTTCTGTCATACATTATTAAAATACTAGGGACTTTAAAATAATTTTTGTATTTTACTTATTTGTCATTTTTCTCTTGTCACATGGTTTGAAAGGCACAAAACAAAGATGTCAAAATGTCTTTTCTCTCCCACATTTCAGTTTTACTTGCTTTATAACTTCCAAATGCTACTTACAGTGTCCCCTCTTGAATCCGAGGGGAATAAATGTTGTGGTCTCCTTGCTAGAAATAAGTGTGTCAGAAGCTTAAATACATTAGCCTGTATATTAGGCTATTTGCCTCCCATATAAGGCTAATGCTCTTCAATTTCCTAAACTCCTATTAAACGACTTTTAGGTGGTAGAAGCTATAGGAGGAAGGCGGAATGGATCAGAACTTTATTTTCAGGCTTTTATTTGAACTAATTTAAAAATAGAGTTAATGCCTTCAGCTAGGCCAGCATGCTTGTTTGCCAGAGACCCCACCACTCCCTGTTGCATTATAGCTACCTCTTTCATGATTGTTCGTTACCTCCCTGGCTACCTCAATGGGAGACTCAAAGAAGACCAAACACAACCACAAAAAGTTCCAATCTGATCTACTGGCAGGTCTTGGACAGGATGCATCTTCCTAAGGGGCAGTTGGCAGGGTGGGAGGCAGGAAGGTGTGGTGATGCCCCCACAGGCCAGGCCAATAGCAGGGTGCTGGGAGGGCTTGAGTAGGGGCACGAAGGACTTCTTTACATCTGAGTTTTGCTCTGGGAAGACCCTGATGAAAAGGCCCAGATAAAAAGCTAAGGCGACACCTTTTTATAAACAACTTCTTGTTTTTTTGTTTTTGTTTTTCCTGTTTGCCCTTCCCATCAGGTGAACACACAGGATTTCAGAGGGATGGTTCGGGAAGATGCTGTTCTCTACCTGTTAGAAATCCCCAAAGGTGAAATGGTGACCATTTTAGCTCAGAGCCGAGCTGATGGTGAGCAAGTCTGTTCGTGTGTTTAATGGTGGGGGAGATTGTGGGGAGGATGAGAGAAGTGTCTTGGGACCAGAAGAGGGAAACTTGGGTATTAAAAAATGGAAGTGGATTCTAACACCTAACCTTTGGAGACCATTTGGGTACCATTTAACTTTCTGTAGGAATGTTTCCTATGCACCCACTGAAGTAGTAATTTCACTGGTTGTGTCCGTTTGGAATATATAACTGCCTTTCTGAACAGTGATCCATCCTTAAGTACTGCCTGGAGTTATTGTTGAGTCTTTCATATGATGATGCAAAGAGCCCTACCTACTGGTCAGCTCCCACATTAATTCTTACTAGTCCGACAGGTTGCTTCACCTTACCAGGTCTCATTGTTTTCACCTATAGAATGGGAGTTGATAGTGTCCTTCCTGTCTGCTTCAAAGGGCTGATTGACAGCGGGGCCAGGGCTCTCCAGAGAAACAGAACCAATAGGGTGTGTGTGTGTGTGTGTGTGTGTGTGTGTGTGTGTGTGAGAGAGAGAGAGAGAGAGAGAGAGAGAGAGAGAGAGATTGAGATTGAGATTGGTTGATTGATTATAAGGAATTGAGAGAGAGAGAGAGAGAGAGAGAGAGATTGAGATTGAGATTGAGATTGGTTGATTGATTATAAGGAATTGGCCTACATAGGCTGGCAGATCCTCAAATCTATAGAGCGAATGGCAAGCTGGAGACTCAAGAGAACTGATAATTTAGTTTTAGTCCAAGTCCAAAGGCTGGCAGGTTTGAGGCCTAGAAGGAACTGATGTTTCTATCTGAGGGTGAAGGCAGGAAAAAGCTGGTGTCCCACTCGAAGGCGGGAAGAGTTAGTTTTCTCTAAGTTGGGGTTCATCTTTTGGTTCTATGCAAGCCTTCAACTGAGTGGCTGAGGCCCACCCACATCAGGGAGTGCAACTGCTTTACTTAGTCTATCAATTTAAACATGAATCTCCACATTTGTAATACCTTAACTAATAATAAAAAAAAAAACAAACAAAAAAACAAACAAACAAAAAACAAAAAACAACAACATGAATCTCTTCCCAAAACACCCAAAATAATATTTGACCAAATATCTGGGCATTCTGTGGACCAGTCAAGTTGACATAAAATTAATCATCACAGTAGCGCATAAAGTTAGCTTTTTATTCTTCTTCCTATTGGAGCCCTGGTTCCTGTAGGGCCTGTATTCTGAGTTTGCTAAGTGGACAGAAGGTAAAGGGAGTGATCAGAAGTAGGAGAAGCTGATAACTCTTCAAGAAGAGACCTCTTGCTAAGCAGAGCGCAGTGTACAGCAATGCTTTTGCCTTTCAGTGTACAGAGAGATTCTGGCTTGTGGCAGAGGGGATTCATTTTTTATAAGGAGCCACTTCGAATGTGAGAAGGAAACTCCACAGAGCCTGGCCTTCACCAGGGGGGAGATCTTTCGCGTGGTGGATACCCTGTATGATGGCAAGCTGGGCCACTGGCTGGCCGTGAGGATCGGAAACGAGTTGGAGAAAGGCTTAATCCCCAACAAAAGCAGGTATCTGAGATCACACGCTCCCGCACACCCTTCTTTCACAGTCCCCCCACAAATAAACCACAGTCCCCCTGTCCTCCTCAAAAAGAAGCCGCACTTGGCTTCACGATTTGTCCTCATCGCCTCTCCCATCCTCTACTTCCTGTTTATGAGTGGCCTAGAACTGTGAAATAGCTGCCAGCTGGTTTGTGGCTTTGAACGATGTCCTAAGGCATGTCCGCTGCCTGGCGTGGGATGCGAGCAGATGCCGAGTGGCTGTAGGGAACCAGCTCACCCCTAGGGATGTGTTGCCCCTGTCCAGTGCATGTCGCTCATCCTCATCCTCAGCCCCAGGGGACTCTTACTGGTTTGCAGACGCCGGGGAGAATAGCCAGGACACCTGTATTTTGGCCAGGGTTTCAGGTCTGTTGCCTGTATAACAGCCTGTCAGAATGAGCCACACTTAGTGTGCTCATTACTCGGCTACTTCTGGTGGATTTTATGGGGACCAAGCCTTTATCCACCTCCGTCGGGAAGGGAGAGTCCCACATTTCCCACCTGTGAGACCTCTTCATTGTCAAGCTGCATCTTCCCGGGCCCATCAGAAGTGCTGAGCAGACTTGGTGAATGACACGCACATTCGCACATTTCTGGCCCTAGAGGTTTACTTCCTGCGGTTTCTTCCCTCAGAGCTGAACAGATGGCCAGCGTCCAGAATGCCCAGAGAGACAACGCTGGGGACAGGGCAGACTTCTGGAGGATGCGTGGCCAGAGGTCGGGCGTGAAGAAGAACTTGCGGAAGAGCCGGGAAGACCTCACGGCTGCTGTGTCGGTTAGCACCAAGTTCCCGGCCTACGAGAGGGTTTTGCTGCGAGAAGGTGAGGAGCGAGCGGGGCTAGGAAGGGATCCGACCGGGCTTGGAGCCCGTCCTTTTTCATTGTCAGATTGTAACTGTCAAGGTCAGACGTATCTATATCACTGAGACCAAAGCCAGGTTATAGAGTTGGACTTGTATCCAAACACTAAAAAGACAACATGGCGAGCCGCACAAACTCATAAATGGCAGCGTATCCACAACCTCAGTTAGTTGTTTTTGTTTTTTAAAAAAATATATTTTCATTGACCTCAGAGAGGAAAGGAGAGGGAGAGAGGGATAGTAACATCAATGATGAGAGAGAACCATCGATTGGCTGCCTCCCGCACGCCCCTAACCGGGGATCAAGCCCGCAACTGGGGCATGTGCCCTTGACCGGAATCAAACCCGGGACCCCCCAGTCCGCAGTCTGATGCTCCATTCACTGAGCCAAACCAGCCAGTGCCTCAGTTAGTTTTTAATATTGCCATTCAACAGTGTTTACATATTACCTGTAGAGAAGTTTCTCTTTAATAGTAGGGGAATGAAGGCATATTCTTTAGAAGAGAGCTCGGCTGGATTGGGGTGGGAGGACATACAGTTTCTTTCACTGAGACGTTATGAGTAGCCTATAAAGTACTTTTGTTTCTTATTTTAACGGCAAAGGAAGTGTATGTGTTTTCATTGCCTTTCTTGTCTCATTTCAGCTGGTTTCAAGAGGCCTGTGGTCTTATTTGGCCCCATCGCAGATATAGCCATGGAAAAGTTGGCACATGTGTTACCTGACCTGTTCCAAATTGCTAGTAAGTCTGTCAGTGATATTTTTTCTCACCAAATTTTAATTTGAAAATATCTAATGTACAGAATAAATGAAAAAGTAATAAACACGTACACATCACCTGGAGTCACCGACACAAGGTAACATTTTGCCCTATACACTCCCCCCACTCACCATCGACACCACTTACACACTTGTTAAAATTTCTGCTGAACAATTTGAAAGTTGAAGTTGTAGACATTATAACACTCTTTATCTCCGTGAATCTCTTAAGAATAAAGACATTATCTCCATAATCACAGCCAGAAATTTAACACGGATTCAATGATATTATTTAGTATGTGGTTTTTCAGGTTTTCTCAATTTCCCAATTTTGTATTTTATGGCTTATTTTTTAAAATTCAGAATGCCACCCATTACCCTGAAGCACATTTGGTTTTTATGTCTCTCTAGCTCCTTTTTTTCTAAATTATTTGGTGACATTGATATCATGAAGAGTCCAAGCCACTTGTCTCACTGGTGGCCTGTTTCTCGTGATTAGATTTCGGCTTAACAGCCTGTGTGGGTCCCTCCCATGGCCTCTCATTAAGTGGCACCTTATGTCCGATGTCCCGTCATTGCCAAGGCTGGGTTGGAGTATTTGATCGCCAGTGGTTTCTAAAAAATTACTTAGCTCCTTGTTTTTGCTTTTGCAGAATCAGAGCCGAAAGATGCAGGATCTGAGAAATCCAGCGGGGTGGTGCGGTTAAACACCGTGAGGCAAATCATCGAGCAGGTGAGAGAATGAATCCGAAGGCCATGTTGTTGGAAAGAGCGAGTAGTTTGCTGCAGTCTTTCTGAGAATGGAGTCTGTATTTTAATAATCATTCAATGTTAACGATAAAAAATGAGTATAGATGCAAGATGTTTCTTTGTATGGAAACATGATATTCTGTAGTGGTGATGTGTTTTTTTCCAGGGTTCTCAGCATTGTACCAAATAATCTGTTAACTCATTTCCTCAGAAATTCTGATAGATTGGTAATATTAAGTGGGCATATGTGAAGAGAACCGTCATCTGCTTTATTATTTAAATTGGCAAGTTTTCCTGATGGATGCCACCTTTACTGATTAAGGCCAGCTCTTTGATGCTGTATGACTTTACATGCCATTTACACACGTTTCCCCATTTCTAACAGGATAAGCATGCCCTATTGGATGTGACTCCTAAGGCCGTGGACCTGCTGAATTACACTCAGTGGTTCCCGATTGTGATTTTTTTCAACCCAGACTCTAGACAAGGTGTCAAAACCATGAGACAGAGGTTGGATCCAACATCCAACAAAAGTTCTCGAAAGCTATATGATCAAGCCAACAAGCTTAAGAAAACGTGTGCACATCTTTTTACAGGTAAGTGAAATTTAAAATGTAGTCCCTTTGCTCCAAAGTGAGAATTAGAGCATTGAAGGATGAAAGCAATAAGAAAATAATCTGAATAGTAATAGAGAATAGCAATCTGGAATATACTACTCATGACTCCTTGAAAAGTAGCTAATCCTATAAAATGGGTGTATTAGACTCATGGCATTTGTATATCTAATTTTGAAAAATGGTCATAAACAGGAGAGTTCATTAAACTTTCTACTTTTGTATATGTTTACATTTTCCATAATAGAATATTTTTTTAAAGTTCTTGATATGAAGGCCACTGCTTCTGTTACTCATGAAAGTAAATGATGTAAGACTGTGACATGTTTTAGTAATGATTATATGCACTACCTTTATAAATGACTAGTTCTGTGAATATGGTATAATTAAGGGTTTAAAAGGGTTACATAAAGTTTTGGAGCTGCATGAGGAGACTGTCTGGATGTAATATCCTTAGGATAATGATAGTTCTTTTGAGTTCAGTACCAATCATTGTCAACCTATGCCATATTCAGCATATCTGACACTGGGTGAGGGGAGGGGGGTTGAATCTGTGCCCACATTAGACTCTTGTTTTACTGTCACTGGCTTTTCTTGTTAAAGAGGGAGCTGCACTACTTACCACTGTGGCAAAATGCTATACCTGAGAGGTAATTTAGCCAAATGCAAAGGATGGAGTGGTCCATCATAAACCGGAGTGTAGAGTCATAAGAGCTTGTGCTTTTGATATATCCTATATAATAAAAGGCTAATATGCAAATTGAACGAATAGAATGACCGGTCGCTATGATGTGCACTGACCACCAGGGAGCTGCCCCCTGGTGGTCAGTGTGCTCCCACAGGGGGAGTGTCGCTCAGCCAGAAGCTGGGCTCACGGCTGGAGAGTGCAGTGGCAGTGGCAGGAGCCTCTCCCGCCTCCGCAGTAGCACTAAGGATGTCGGACTGACAGCTTAGGCCCACTGGAGCAGGCCTAAGCTGTCAGTTGGACATCCCCCAAGGGTTCCTGGACTGTGTGAGGGTGCAGGCTGGGTTGAGGGACCTCCCCTTCCCCTGAGTGCATGAATTTCATGCACTGGGCCTCTAGTTCATACATAATCTTTCCTCTGTTGTTTTTACTACTGCTACTACTACTAGTAATAATATAACAATAATAATTGTTACTACTATTTTTATTATAGTGACAGCTCACAGTGGTTCAGTCTTTCCTGTGCCCTGCCTTTTGGGGCTGTAAAAAAGGCCAGGCGACTGCAAGGTCACATATTTAGTATATGGTTGAGCCCACACTGAAATTATAGCATCTCTGAGTATGTGTTCAATATTCTATACATGTTACAACACAGGCTTATTTTTCTAATGTTGAAAGGGGTCACCTAATGCAGCTCCTCCATTGAACAGGTCATTCATCCATTTAACAGGCCCATGTGACTGTGACATGCTCAGCCTCTGTCTACTTCATCCCGCCCTCCACTCCCCCTCGTCACTCAAACTCAAGTCCATTGAATGGCTTGGGCCCTCAGAGAGTTGAATTTGGGCTTCACGTGAGGATACGAGATACCAGGAAGGGACGTAATGGGTTGTAGAGGAAGAACCAGGTTGAGGGAGGCTGGATGAAGGGGAGGACAGGGCAGAAGAAGGAGCCAGTGGCTCTGGGGCACTCCCTTTCTCTCCCTTGGAGTCGGCATCATTTGCTCTTTGGAGCATAGGCCACGACAGCGGGATGGGTCTGATCGAGGATCTGGAGGAGACCACATGTGGAGGGTTTAACAACTCCTGATTCCGCCCCACTGATAGATTGTCACATCCTTGAAGCTCTGTGTGCTGAAGGCCAGCACTGGGCTTAGCCAGTGGGCAAGGCATAACTGTGACCTAATTAGAACTGCCTCTAGCACACCAAACCATTTCTCGCAAAAGCTGATCAAGAATTTGAAGGTCTTAGGGTA